>NC_082711.1:150672863-152108696 GCF_030144855.1 Hypanus sabinus | reverse complement strand
ACGTCGATGACTTGTCACGTCTTCCGCTATTAATAACTGAAGAAAAAAAGTCTTCATACCGTGACTCAGCAGAATTGTTCCACACCGCATTGGTGGACCAGTTGCTGTGAACAAATTCTGAAATGGAAAGTGAAACAAGGAATGACTCAACATTGTCAGAAGTCTGTGAAATCACCGTCCAGCTCATGGTAACTATGTTTCCAGAGTTCTCAGTGAGACGAGACCAATTGTTGGTATGTCAAAGAACCCTAATGTGTGGATCTTGTGTTGTGCTTCCCTCTAAACTGTGCACTAGAGTGTTAGAGAATCTGTGTAAAGGACACCAGGGTACAGTCTAGATGAAGAGTCTCACCAAGAGCTATGTGTGGTGGCCGGGAACAGATAAACAGATTGAAAACTTGGCCTAAAGCTGTTCAGGATGCCAAAAAGTTCAAAATGCACAGCCACAGGCACTGTTAAAGAGTATGATAAAGAGTACATATTAACTTTGCTGGGCCATTCATGGACTCCATGTTTCTGATTGCTGTGGATGCTCATTCTAAGTGGCTGGAGGTTATACCAATGAAGTCAACCACCTTAGCAAAGACTATCTTTGCCAGAAATGGCTTACCAGAACAAATTGTGAGTGACAACGAACCACAATACACAAAAGAAGAATTCCAACTGTTTGTGAAGAAAAATGGCATCAGACATTTCAAGTCAGCTCTTCGCCACCCAGCAACGAATGGGTTAGCTGAAAGGTTTGTCCAAACCTTCAAGAAATCCATTAAAGTGATGGACAAGGAGTACATTTCTCTACAGCACAAGGTGGACAACTTCCTTTTTTGTGTATCGGAACTCTGTACTTGCAATGACAAACCAAACACCTGCAATGCTGTTCATGAGCAGGAATCTGAGATCTCGCATTGATCTCCTGAAACCAGGCTTGCGGAGGGAAGTACAGAATAAACAGTTCAACCAGTTGCCAAGTGAAGCAGCAAGGAGCTTCGAGATGGGACAGGAAGTCCTAGCGTGTGATTACCAAAAAGACAAATGGAAGTCTGGTAGCATACCTACAAGAAATGGACCACTGATGTTACGCAGTGGATGTTAGAGATCAGACATGGGGATGTCATGTGGACCAGATACTGGATGATTGACTGAAGAACACAGCTGAGTCAACTACATCCAACAAGATGAACACATTACAGTCTCACAGTGATGATGTCACTGACAGTAACATGACACTGGAAGCCAAGAACCTTAATCTTAGACAAGACACTTGCCAAACCTGATGCCATCACAGAGGTCCAGAGGCACTATGAGAACATTATCGTTGATAAAACACCTGCCAAACCTGATGCCATGCCACAGGTCCAGAGGTGCTATCCTAAAAGAAACAGAACTCCACCCAAGTGACTGAACCTTTAGGACTGTGAAGTTAGTTATGGACTGTCATTGTGAAAGCATGTTTATTTGGAATATGGGTTTCTGAAAGTGAGATTGAATGTCTTGTACATGCACAGTTTATGTTGCATAAAGGGGAAAGAAATGTAATGTATGGATCTATCTCTTTTAGAGCAATGTCACCCCCTCCCTTTGCACTACGTGTTGATTCATTCTCCCCCTTCTCTCCCCCCTTCTCTCCCCCCTTCTCTCCCCCCTTCTCTCCCCCCTTCTCTCCCCCCTTCTCTCCCCCCTTCTCTCCCCCCTTCTCTCCCTCTCCTCCCAGTTCCCCCTTCCCCTCCTCTCTTTCCCCCCCTCTATCCATCCCCCTGCATGCATTGATTTATTTCATTGATATGTAGTTGTGCATAGACTCAGCAGTTCCAACAAATTGCTGTCTAGATTTTGCTGGTTTGAGTGTAGAGTTACTAAGGTGACTAGTAAGATAACTGCCTGGGGTTACTAAGGTTCTGGATTTCTGTCTCTATGTATAACTTGGAGCTGTTTTGACACCAGGCCCCCTTCCCACTTCTCCTTTGCTTTATACTTCCCAACATGCTGTCAGACACTTGAAGACAAGTGGGGTTTAAGCTGGTGCCAATGAAGCAAGTGGTGGGAATTTCTCAGAAGCAGCAGATTTCTTGGGCTCCTGGTTGTATCTTTGAATACATAGCTGAACAATCTCATCAGTACTGCTTCATCAGAAGGGCTCCATGTTTGACAATATTTTTAGATTGGGTGGAACAAGCCAGATTGTTGTTTGTGGCGTCCACGTGTGATGACTTCTGTTAGTTTTCTTCAAGAACAAACAAGCCCCTGTTCTCTTGATGAGCAAGCTTTAAGTGAGAACAGGTGTTGAGAACAAATGACAGCGATGGCTAGCAGTATCCCTCATAGGTCAGTGCCTTGATCTGATTCCACTCACCATAAAATCGGTCCATCACTCTGACTTGCCAATAACCTTTGAATTCAGCATTTACCCAGAACAGCAAAGGACGTTTTTCTTTAATTCAGAAGACAATTCTGGCCAGCTTTAAGTCAAGGTAATTAACAGTGATTTTCTTTGCAATGGGTGTTCATTTTTGGTGAACTCCAGGAATAATCAGAAGCATTATTTATCGGAGGACTCAGTCTACCTTTAGAGGTCCAGAACTAACAGCATTTCAATGGGCTTTTGGGAAAAACCTTACTCAAAGGTATCGTGCATCTTTGGGATCATGCATTCCTCACTGCCAAATAACAGGGGGGATCTTTAGAAGGATCTCAGATGCTAAGGTAGTGAGGAAAATTTTCACCCAATTTATGTGCCAACTTTAACAAGTGGATTTTTGCATGCAACCGGAGCCACTTGAGATGCTGTTTGTATTTAGATCTAAAGATGGAATATAAAATTTAGTAATCAATCATTTAATATGCGCTTGTTTTGATAAGGATACAAAGCAAGCAGCATGCAATTAATCAGTGCAAGAGCACATTATTGGAGTAGTTGCCAGAGGACTAGACTATTGATTTTTGGAAACTTGAGTTCGAATCCCACCACGACAGTAGTGGAATGAAAATTCAAGTAATGGGAAAAAAAAAGGAAAAACATTTTTGAACCATTAATGGTGACCATGAAAGTATAGGAAGAAAATTAAAATTGACTGTTTTACTAATGTCCTACGGGGCAGAAAATCTGCCATTCCTACTTGGTCTGGGCTAAATGTGACTTCAGATTCTTAACTACCTCCTCAGTTCACACCACTCCAGGATAGCAAATAAATAATGGTATTGCCTCCAATAGAAGGACATCCCTTTAGAACAGAGATGAAGAGGAATTGCTTTAGCCAGCAAATGGTGAATCTGTGGAATTCATTGCCACAGACAGCTGTGGAGGCCGAGTCATTGGGTGTATTTAAAGTGGAGGGCTGGTATGTTCTTGCTTAGTGAGGGCATCAAAGGTTACGGGGAAAAGGCAGAAAAACGGGGTTGAGAAGGATAATAAATCAACCATGATGGAATGTTGGAGCAGACTCGGACCAAATGGCTTAATTCTGCTCCTATGTCTTTTGGTCTTTGCTTCCAGCTGAATAAACTAAAGAAGTAATCCACTTCTTGGAACCAAGTCTAGATGGGGAACAGGAAACCAACTCTAAAGGGAATGTGCAAATTAAACATTTCCATTTCCTTGAGGTTCTGATAAATAGATGCACGGCGTTGGTGGGGCATATGTCTAAGGTGGGGCTCCTCAACTTCGGAACCATTGTGAACCACATGCCTAATTAGGAGAAGGTTATCCAAGCTGCCAAGAAAGTGCCTACCTTTGTTGATTAGGTTGTTCCCAAGCTCCGTGATAAAACCATTGACAGGAGGAAAAATGTACTTTATCTGTGAGCTGGTATTATCAATGTAAGGTTGACGTCATGATGATATAATTCAGCTCGGTGAGCTGCACCATATTGTGACCTCAGAAGGTTACTCCCAGGGTTTGAATTACCGCTCAGTGCCCAAGAGATTGCAAGCTTCTCCTCTGTTTGGAGCCACTTTTGCAAGGAATCCGATCATTTGTTTTATCTTGAGTAGCTGGCAATTCATTCTCTAAAACAAAAGATGGGTGCACAAATGTAATATGAGACAGTATCGTTAAAAATACCTCTGTTGCTATAACTGGTATTTTTTTGGTTTAAGTACTTGAAGTCCTTGATATTTTTTTTCTCTTTTCCAGCCTGACTTTTCTCCCTGTCCTTTGAACAGTGATGAGGAGGTAAACAAATGGCTGAAATTCTTTGACATGAGTGCTCCCCTCATCTGCCAGTCTGTGTTTGTGTCTCATGACCTGGTAGGTAACAAAGCCTATTACAAATGTTACATTTTCAAGCACTTCAAATTCAGAGTAATAAACGCTTGATTACTTGATTTCTGTAATTTAGTTTAATAGTAGTAGACGGCTGCCGATCCCAGGGGATCATGGGTTTGTGCCTCTGGTGGATTGTGTCCTCTCCAGGGCAGGAAGATTTGTTGTCTGCCTGTGCAGCGACCCCCTTCTCCATGTCACTGATGTAGTCCAAGGGAAGGGCAAGCGCCAATACAGCTTGGCACCAGTGTCGTCACAGAGGTTGCCAGAGTGAAGTTGTAAACAACATCAAACTGCCTTAGGGACCCTGGCTCCGGATTTCTGCCTTGAGGTTTATCCCAAAGCCTTTCCCATGGGTGGATATGGCCACAAGGCAGCAGAGATTTAAAATCAACGTTCTCCTTCTCCTAGGTGGGCTGCTGTCCAAGGCTGACAAGCCCCACCTGCCTGATTTGATTTGAGGCACCAGTAGTCTGCCTTTTCCCCTTCTCTTGTCGGTTTCTCCGGGCCTGGTAGCTAAGCCACATGTGAGGGCCAAGAGTTGGACTTGGTTGTCAGAGGCTGTTAGAGATGCAGGGCATTTGGAGCACTTTATAGGTAGTGGGAGCTTATTCCCACTACCACTCCAGGCTATGACAACCTTAGAAACCATTCAGTTTAATACTTACTACATAATTATACTGAAGCAGTTTCTGTTTTTCTTTATTTTAGCTTTATAAAATAACTTGTGATAGGAACTTATTTTATAAAGGAAGTTTTCAGTTTCACAGTGTCTTTTGATCAGCTTATAGATGTGCAATGGAGAAATTGATGTGAAGATATTAAGCTCAGGTGCTTTTGGCCAGGGAAGTGGATCTGTGGAGTTGTGCAGAATATTAGCTGCCGGTATTCCTGCCCCTTACATCCATAGTGATTCCTGCTTCTCACATCCGTAGTGATTCCTGCTCATTTGTTTGTAGTTGTCACTGTCAATACGTCAGGGTTCCCAGTGCCCATCGTGAGCCGGTAGACTGCATTCCATGAGGGAAAGAAAGAGTGCAGCTGCAGAAAGAGAGGAAAATAAAAGAAAAAGAAAAAACATTTTATTTTCCCTTCAGCTGACACTCTTCAGATTTTGGAATCTTGCCGGGATGAGCTGCATACTGAATTACAGTACAATCGTGCAGGCCTCCGTTAGTCTTGATAGACCATGGATTTGCACCTTGGAAAGTTTCCAGTATGGAAGACTGGCAGTTGCCCAAGCTGCAAGTCTCCCCTCTCCACCCCACCAATGTTGTCCAAGGGATGGGCATGACCCATACAGCTTGGCGCCGGTGTGGTCGCAGAGCCATGTGTGGTTAAGTGCCTTGCTCAAGGACGCACACGCAAGCCTCAGTCAAGGCTCGAACTAGTGACCTTCAGATCACTAGACGAACGCCTTAACCACTTGGTCACGCGCCAACACAACAATACAATATTAAATGCAAAATGACCTGGAACTTGGAATATTTTATAAAAAAAAATTGGAGTTAACATGGCACTAACCCTAAACCTAAAGCAATGTATCTGTGATGAGATCAATTGCTTCAAGCTTCAGATTAGCTCAATAGCTGTACCTAGCTTGAATGTGCTACAATAGAACAGGTACATGGGGCCGGGAACGTTTCACTGGGTTGATTTGAGATCAGGGCCTTGAAAGGGGAGTTGGGAAATCTATGTGTTCAGGAGGCCAGATCGTGGGTTAACTGGGAACTAGGCAGAGCCCTGAAATGCAAGTTCAGTAGGTGGAGGTGAGGGTGATCAATGCAATGTATTGTAGAGGTAGTGGTGTGGGTGAAAGGAGTGTAATGTAATGGGAGTAGAAGTAATTAACCATGTAGTGGTCATAACTGGGACATATAGGGGAATGGGGATTACACCAGGGGTACTTCAAGCAGTGCATTATATGGGAAATGGTGTTATATGATGTGCATAAATAACATCTCAAAAGCAAAGTCAACTCCAATTGGGAAGTGCCCAACTCTATTTCTGGAGTAACACAGTAGTAACTGAGGACGTATTTAAAGTATTTCACTCGGAAATAGATTTCAGGCCAGGCTAATTAATCACCCAGCAAACTGCTTGAAGAAGGTTAGAATTTTATTTGCTTGTGTGAACATGAATCACTTAAATAAATTCCCCACTGCTCACAGGGAATACTCAGCTATCAGGAATCATCTGTGGAGTGAGAGAGTTAGCAAATTAGTTATCTAGGAGCTAACAAGGTAATGTTAGAAGTCAAACATCTGTGAGATTGCTGAGGAGGAGAAGTGGAGAGAACACTGAGACTGTCTGTGATAGAGATCAAAAGAGACTGAATTACCCTAATAAACTCTTCTGTCTTCCAGCTGGGTACAGGTATCGATTATGCCAATGTTTCAATGACATACTCTGCCATCTTCTTTAAGGATGATGCCTGGGCATATCTAGTGGGGTGGTATTTATACCCCTGTATTCTGTCCCTCCTTATTGGTTTGTCCTCATCCAATCAGGTATCTGCTCTCCTGCCTTGATTACAATTGAATCCCCGTTCTTACTTTGAGCGAGACTTTTGTCTTTGTTAAAGTTCTTTTCCTCTAGTTTTATTTCAATAGCTTCCTTATCAGGTGGTTCCAAAATCCCTTGGCGCGGCACAGTAGTTTTGTGCCATCAAAGTCAGTCCTCAGACCATTGCAAGTACAGTGATCTGCTGCCGCTAAAGCACAGGAGGTGTATCCATTTATTTGGGCTACTCAGAGAAATCAGTGGTAATCATTTTGTAGACATTTGTTTTCACTTTGACATGAAAGAGCCTTTTTTTTCTGTTGATCAGTGTCAAAAAAACAGATATATCCACTGTGATTCAATGTAAAACAATAAAACATGAAAACTTCCGGGGGGGGGGGGTCGTGAATACTTTCTATAGGCACTGTAAATACCACCGGACTAGCTATAGCTAGGCATCATCTCTGAAGAATATGGCAGAGTTTGTCATTGAAAGAATGGTTATAATCGATACTTGTATCCTGCCGGAAGCCTGAGAAGAATTTATTTGTCATATGCACTGGGAATTAAATCCAATACCTACCACACACACACACACACACACACCCACCCATTTTGGGTAGAGGGCCTTCATCAGGACTGACAGTATTGATGGTGTTGTCAGTTGAGGAAGGCTGCTGAAGGCTTGTCCTTGTCTGATGAAGATGGTGGAGAGAGGAGGAAGAAACAGGTGCTGGAACAATGAGATAGAAAACACAGCCCTTGCTGAAAATCTGAAACAGAAAAAAATGCTAGAAACATTCAGGCAGTGTTTGTGGAGTGAGAGAGAGAGAGAGAGAGAGAGAGAGAGAGAGAAAAGGTTTAATGTTATAGGTTGATGAACTTTCTTCAGAATCAGCCTGTGAAAATAGAAATGGGAAAGACCTGTATCATGAGTAAGATGCAGTTCTTGCACAGGCCTTCTTTGAGGCAGCCTTTAAAGGCAAAGAATATAGTAAGAGCAGGATTGGAATGGAGAATTAAAATGGCAGGCAGTTGGAAGTTCTGGGACCCCCTTACCTACTGAATGGATCTGTTCTGCAGAGTGATTTCCATCTGGTTTCACCTAAGTAAGGCAGATCACAATGCAAGTGAATTGCAGCTTCACCTGGTAGGAGTGATTTTGTGCCTTGATGATGTGAGGAAACGTGATTAAAGACAGCTGATGCATCTCATCAATTATTTGAATGATATTTTGGCCTTTAGATTGCACACTGTGCTGTTGAGTATTACGCCAATGGTTTCCAGCTGGTTTGGCTGCCACTGATGATTTTGCATTTCTCTTTCATGGTAAAAGATGCAGCAATAAACTCGCTCAAGATTAAGCTGCTTCCGTTGACACATCTTTGCACGGATGAAGCAGATGTAAAATTGCAACATATTTCAATTTCTCTCTGTTTTAATCAAAACCAATATATGTAGCATAATTGGTTTTCAAGTTTTCTAATACAAGTGTAACAGAAAGGTGCAAAGCCTTCACCAGATTCATAGAAAAGTACAGTACAGAAAAAGGCCCTTTGGCCCATTAAGTCTGTGCTGACCCAGGAGCTTGAAGTACATTTATTTTTACTGTCTCCTGTATTTGATATAATTTCTTCTATATATTTTTTTAATTTCTATTATCTCTGGGGTCTTGTGCACTAATTTTAACTTTACTGTTTAATAGACATATACTTACAGTAATTCTGTTTTTTCTTTCCATATTTATTTATCATGAATTGACTTTATTACTTACATCATATACATAAGGAGTAAAAATCTTTACATTATGTCTCTGTCTAAATGTGCAAAGTACAATTTGTAGTCATTTATAATAAATAGTGAGTACAATATAACATAGAAATACAATTGTATCTGCCTGAATTAATCAGTCTGAAGCTGTCTCGGAGCCTGTTAGTCCTGATTTTTTTGCTGCGGTACCGTTTCCCAGATGGTAGCAGCTGGAACAGTTTGTGGATGTGGTGACTTGGGTCCCCAATGATCCTTCGGGCCTTTTTTACACACCTGTCTTTGTAAATACTTTGTACTGCTACCATAAAGTTAAATTTCACGACAGAGTGGTGCGGACAGCCCAGCACATCTGCAGTTGTGAACTTCCCATTATTCAGGACGTTTACAAAGATAGGGGTTTAAAAAGAGCCCGTAGGATCATTGGGGACCCAAGTCACCCCAACCACAATCTTCTAGCTGCTACCATCCAGGAAACAGTACCGCAGCATAAAAGCCAGGACCAACAGGCTCCGGGACAGCTTCTTCCACCAGGCCTTCAGACTGGTGAACTCATGCTGACTTCAGTTTACTCTATATTACATAGACAGTTCTATTTATTATAAATTACTATGATTGCACATTTTGATGGAGACGTAACATAAAGATCTTTACTCCTCATGTATGTGAAGGATGTAAGACATAAAGTGAAGACATAAAGACATAAATGATAAACCGGAACCTGTTTCTGACATTAACAAAATCTGCCTTTTTTACCTGAAGGGATTTGATCTTCGGGTTGAACATACCCATTGCTTCAGCCATCATGGAGAGGGTGGACATTACCACTACGACACCACCCCGGACTCTGTAAAATACCTGGGCTACTTCCTGCCAGCAGACATCCTTTATCGCATTGATCGACCAAAGAAAACTTAAATTGGACGTGATTAGCAGCATTTCTAGCCTATCATTTTGAAACTATGAAAACATTCTCAGTTCCTAGACAGAACATCCATGCTGTTGTAATGATTTCCATAAAGTGTCTCAATAAGGGTTATGGTTACATGTAAAGACGAATGTAGTAAATTTCCCCATTATGTTTGGTTTAGTGTGAAAAGATAATAATGCCATTTATGGTCAATTTGGATCATCTGTTGAGTGAATTTAAAGTGCGTGAATCTTGGCTAAAGTATTAGTGATTACAGGGTTTTCAGTGACAGCGAAGTGAATTTGAAGTCATTATTGTGATCTATTTTTTTTCCCATAGTTTAATGGTAAATGCAGGTTAAGTCTGGGCATGAAAATGGATCATTGATTGACGTGGTGTCTAATTTGTACAGAATACTGTTCAGATTGTGTCATAAATTGCAGTTGTGTGAAATAAATGTAAGTGCCCCTGCTGAAGTGAATGCTTAAGGACATTTTTACTATTTATGGCTTGGAATTAAGATTCAACAACTCAGAGCCTCTGGGATCCATTATTTGTGAATAAAAAGTACAGTAGTTAGAAACAGTTATATTCTTAATACTTTAACACCAAATATATAAAGACATTTTGAAGAAATATCTGAAAATTTGATAGTCTGAGATGGAATAATGAGTACAGATTTTGATAGGAAAATCTAAATTCATTATTTCTGAATATTTTTTGTTAATTAAATTGAAAAAAAACCCCTAATTTACCTTTCATTTAATATTCAGATACTTTGTTAATTACTTGGCAATTTCAAATTAGTACCAACATAATTGTCACCTCTTTTTGGAAGGATGGTGATACATTTTAATTAGTTGGAGCCACGATATGAGGCATGGGAATGGCATCCTCAAAGGTTCATTTATTATCTAAGTTTACAATTCTGAGATTTGTCTTCTCCAGATAGTCATGAACAAAACCATGGAAGTCAGTTTAAACTTTTCCCCCCGCTCAAAAAAAACTTCCAAATTGCCCCAAATTTAAATTGTAATGGCAACAAGAACCTCAGCAGCCCCCCCACGCAGAAAAACAAAGCAGCGAGCTATGACAACATCAAACCCCAACCCTCCTGCACAAAAACTTACAAATTGCATCAAACTTAAATCGCACAGCAAAAGTGTCAACCACCCCTGCCGAGACACACAGAAACACAAATTGGTGAACTGGGAGAATGAATCGGTGAACCCCCAACCCCTCCTTCACCCAACATGAAATCACTCAACAACAAGAAAGAATTAGATTAGATTCAACTTTATTGTCATTGTGCCAAGTACAGATACAAAGCCAATGAAATAAAATTAGAATCTAACCAGAAGTGCAAAAGAATAGTGTTATTTACACAATAACTGCGAATAAAAAGTGCTATAGTACACAAATATAAAAGTACTGAGACAGTACAATATGGGTGCAATACTGCTTAGCGCTGTGATGTGAGGTTCAGCAGGGTCACAGCCTCAGGGAAGAAACTGTTCCTGAGCCTGTTGGTGCAGGAGCGGAGGCTCCTGTAGCAACTAACGGATAGGAGGAGAGTAAAAAGTCCATGGTTAGGGTGAGATGCACCCTTGATGATGCTTTTCACCCTGCCCAGGCAGTGTTTATGGTAGATGTTCTCAGTGGTGGGCAATTGAGTGCCGGTAATCCACTGGGCAGTTTTCACCATTTGGTGGAGTGCTGTGCTGTCCGATACGGGACAATTGCCATACCACACTGAGATGCAGTTGGTGAGTAGGCTCTCATGGTACAGCAGTAAAAGTCCATCAGTATCCTGGGACAGAGGTGAGTTTTCTTGACACTCTGCAGGAAATAAAGGTGCCATTGTGCCTTTTTGATCAGGATGGAGGAGTTCAGCGACCAGGTGAGATCATCGGAAATGTGGACACCAAGGAATTTGAAGCTTGATACAGCTCCGTTGATGTAGATGGGGACATGAGTGTGGTTCTTAGCATGCCTGAAGTCCACAATGATCTCCTTGGTCTTCTGAGTGTTGAGGGCCAGATGGTTGCTGGCACACCATGCGGCCAGGTGCTGGACCTCGACCCTTTAGGCCAAGGTCCAGCGAAAACAGAATATAAAGGACACAAAACTGAAAAAGAGTCCATAAATCGCAGATCTTTGGTAACATCCCCTGACGGTCTTGTGGCCTTGGTGGGGGGGCAATTTGAATGCAAAGGCAGAGTAGCGGGGAGATAAGCAGTCATATGCAGACACCTTATCTGGCAGAGATCTCTCACAGCGTGGCAAGATGCAGGCAGTCGGTGCTGAACCCTTGCTCACCCCGATGTTTCAATCTGCCTTGATGCTTGAGTTCAGAATCAGAATCAGACTTTAATCGCCAAGTACCTGTGCACATACAAGGAATTTACTTCCAGCAGATGTTGTCTCTCTGCTCATAACAATAATAATGATAAATATAAATGAAAATATAGATTATACATACAGGTAGTGCAATCCAAGTAATAGCCGACAGTTAACCGGCAGTTAACTGTTCAGCAAAGTGACTGCAGTAGGGAAAAAACTTCTCCAGTGCCTATTAGTCTTAGTCTGGAGGGATCTGAAGCACCTACCAGACGGAAGCAGTTCAAACAGTCCGTGCGCAGGATGGAAGGAGTCCTTTATGATGTTCCCCGCCCTCTTCTTCAACCTGGAAGAGTACAGGTCCACAATAGAGGGCAGGGAGGCTCCAATGATGCGCTCGGCAGTCCTCACTGTGCGCTGTAGTCTGGTTCTATCCTGCTTGGTGGCGGCTCCAAACCACACAGTGATGGAGGTGCACAGGACAGACTCAAAGACTGCAGTGTGGAACTGCAGCAGCAATTCCTGAGGCAGACCATATTTCCTCAAGAGCCGCAGGAAGTACATCCACTGCTGGGCCTTCTTCAGGATGGAGCTGATGTTCTGCTCCCACTTCAGATACTGAGAGATGGTGGTTCCCAGGAACCTGAAGTTCCCCATGGTGGACACAGGGCTGCCGAGGACTGTGAGGGGGGATATAAGAGGGGGATGTCTCCTGAAATCCACTATCATCTCCTTTGTCTTGAGCGTGTTCAGCTCCAGATTGTTCCGACTGCACCAAAGCGCCAGTTGGTCCACCTGCTGTCGATATGCAGACTCATGATTAATGGACATTTTAGTTGGAGTTGATCATCTAAGCTTTGCCATGAGACCCACGCTCATCTCCTAGAATGTTCTTGGAGACAGCAGAGCACTAGATCACTCAGTCATCTCCAAACTGTAAATTGCAGGCTCTAACAGTTCCAGAAACCGTTAAGACAAAGAGAAGATGTACCGGAAGTGAAGTAAACAGTGACGTGGACCACCTGGAAAACATCACCAAAGGAGCAGTTTGCTGGTGCCATCTTGACCTGATTTTGTTACCAACCTAAAATGTTACGACACAAATATTCTTTGATATATTCTTTAAATTTACAGCGGTGGAATGTCACCGATGAAATGGGAAATCGGAGGAAAGAAAGAAAGAAGGATTACCTTTATTTGTCATATGTACATCAAAGCATACAGTGAAACATGTTTGTATGAACGACCAACACAGTTGAGGACATTCTGGGGGCAAGAGTCACCATGCTTTCAGTGCCAACATAGCATGCACATAATTTACTAGCCTTAACCTAATCTGTATGTTTTTCTGGAATGTGGGAGGAATTCTGGAAGAAACCCACGTGGTTAAGGGGTTTCTTCCATACAAATTCCTGAAAGACTGCGGACGAGAATTGAACAACAGCTCCGTAAAGTGTTGGCAATTTGGGTTATTTAAATTACAAAGATACAGAGAACTAAGAAGAATGGAGAGGACTAAACAATTTGTTAAATTTATGTTCTTGCAATCCGCAAATGTTGAACAGAATAAGTCAAGACTAAGATAATTATTTTTGAATGTTTGAGAAAGCAGTCTGGCATTTCAAGATCAAAGGACTTCAAAAAATTGAATCAACTTGAGTTTGGCCTTGAGCTAAGTCTGTAAATTTCTTTTTGTTTGGTAAAACTACAGTGTTCATTTATTTCCACTGGATAAACATTCTTTTTATTTACTGATCACAAATATTGGATGTGGAAGAAGGAGGCAGATCGGACACCTGCAGGTTTGCTTTTTGTTTTTCTGGTGATTCAGTGACCATGAGAAATGCAAGCAACGCACACAAAATGCTGGTGGAACTCAGCAGGCCAGACAGCAACTATGGAAAAAAGTACAGTTGACGTTTCAGGCTGAAACCCTTTGGCAGAACTGAAAAAAATGCTAAGGAGTAGTTTTGAAAGGTGGAGTGGGGAGAGGGGGAGAGAAACGCCAGGCAATAGGTGAAACTTGGAGGGGGAGGGATGGAGCAAAGAGCTAGGAGGTGAAAGAGACAGAAGGCCATGGAAGGAAGAAGAAAGTTGGGGGGGGGAGAGAGGAGAACCAGAGGGAGGCGATGGGCGGGCAAGAAGGTAACATGAGAGAGGGCAAGGGGATGGGAAATGGTGAAAGGAAGTTAGAGAAATTGTCGTTCATGCCATCAGGTTGGAGGCTACCCAAACAAAATATAAGGTGTTGTTCCTCCAAAAGTGTGGCCTTATCCTGACAGTGGAGGAGGCCATTGATAGACATATCGGAATGCGACTGGGAAGTGGAAATAAAATGTCCATCCATGGCTTCCTCCGCTGTCGGGATAAAGCCACACTTTGGTTGAAGGAACAACACCTTATATTCTGTTTGGGTAGCCTCCAATCTGATGGTATGAACCTTGATTTCTCAAACTTCTAGTAGTGCCTCCACCCCCACCTTCACCATTTCCCATCCCCTTGTCCCTCTCTCCTTACCCGCCCATCGCCTCCCTCTGGTGCTCCCCCCCTTTCTTCTTTCTTCCACAGCCTTCTGTCTCTTTCACCAATCAACTTCCCAGCTCTTTGCTTCATCCCTCCCCCTCCAAGTTTCACGTATCACCTGGCATTTCTCTCTCTCCCCTCCCACCACCTTGCAAATCTACTCCTCAGCTTTTTTTCCTCAGTCCCGCCAAAGGGTTTCGGCCCGAAACATTGACTGTACTTTTTTCCATAAATGCTGCCTGGACTGTTGAGCTCCTCCAGCATTTTGTGTGTGTTGCTCAGATTTCCAGCATCTGCAGATTTTCTCTTGTTTGTAATGAAAAATGCTTTATAAGCTTATTTTAACAGCTTAATCCGGATTCTGTTGCTAATGGATCCAATTCAGCATCAATAACTTGCTTTAAAATATGAATCTTAAGTTCCTATTTATGTTGCTTTTAGATATTTTCCAGGAAGGTGATGTTAGTACAATACTAATTCATGTGTATTTTTCCCCTAGAATGATTTCAAAGATTAATTGCCAACCTTTCTCAAACTAGACTGATTTTTAAAATGAAATTTGATGTTTGCTGGCTTGTGTGTTTCTCACATTTCAGTGCACAGCTTTCACAGCCTGATTCATTTTTGACATTAAATGCTACATTTACTCTTTCTATGGTTCAGTGCTGCTAGATTGCAGTCCAGAATAACCAATTTTTTTGTAGTTATTAAATTGTCACATAACCTGACTCACATGCCTTGAAAAATACAGTGTTATTTAACATTTTTCTGAATGATGAACACTCAGTGGCCACTTTTGCAGGTATAGGGGTGGAACCCCATGTGGTCTTCTGCCAACATATCCTATCCATTTCCAGGTTCGACATGTTGTGCATTCAGAGATACCCTTCACCACTCCACTGTTATAACGCATCATTATTTGAGTTATTGATGCCTTCCTGTCAGCTTGAACCAGTCTGGCCACTCTCTGCTGACCTCTCTCATTAGCAAGGCAATATCACCCAAAGAACTGCCGCTCACTGGGTGTTTTTTTTTTGTCTTCCACACCATTCTCTGTAAAGCCTAGAGACTTGTGCTTGAAAATCCCAGGAGATCAGCAGTTTCTGAGATACTCCAACCACCCTGTCTGGCACCAACAATCATTCCACAGTCAAAGTCACTCAGATAACATTTCTTCCTCATTCTGATGTTTGGTCTGAATATCAGCTGAGCCTCTTGACCACGTCTGTATGGCTTTTATGCATTGAGTTTCCACCACATTTTTGGCTGATTAGATATTTGCATTAATAAGCAGGTGTAATTAATGAAGTGGCCACCGTGTATTTAGCAGTTTGATCTGAGTTTTTAAAAGATCTTATTTTCTTGCTTCAATTATTATCAGAGCAAATTTGTTTTACTTGCAAAGCTCTGGTTATGGAATAAATCCTCTGGAAGGGCAGGGTACTTCGGTTGCATTCTGCTTTGAAACAGAAAATTGCTTTTCATTGAAATCAAGAGCTGATGAAATTAAGTTCTCTCGAATGATACTAAGCATAGGCAATGTTATTAGAAGGAATGGAAACACAAGTGAACAGTTTGTATTATCTCCTGGCCTGTCAACGTTCCTTTGATAATCTGGCAGTATGTGATTATTTTGTGAAATTGTAAGTTTGGAAACATTTCCCTTTAATACAGAAGTTATTAATCCTGAAGGGATAATCATATTTGTTGTCTTTATTAAAAACCTCGACTTTGAAAGTGCACTTAACATTTACACAAGTGCGTTTCAGAGTCCCTTTAGTGTTTCTATATGTGATGGTTATCAAACAGCTTCTGTGATTGTTTTCATTTTATATTTGTTCCCCAGTCAGTTGGACAGGAATTCCTTAATTGAAGTGATTCAAGTTTTATTGTTTCCTGTGAAGCTGTCTATGAGGAGCACTGTGAGGGACAATGGAGGAGCTGACCCAGGAAACTTGATCATTGGGTATTTAGGAATCACTAAATCTTCAATGCACAGGACCTGGGGCCTCTGTGAGGGCAATTCTCTACTATTTATACTGCCATTTCCTCCTTTGGACCACAATCTGTAGATCCATTACCGCCCATTCTTCTGATTGGCTGCAAAGTTGTCATCAACAACCCTCCCCCACCCACACCCTGCCTGGTTTCCACTTCTCCTACAACTTTCTCATGCACCTCTGACTACATTCTTCCCACCTTCTCTCTCTATTCAGCGCCCATCTTTCTCGCTGGGTCACTTACGGGATCGGTGACCCACCTCCAGGTTTTGATCGGGCCTACAACTGCAGGCTTGCTCATTCTCCCTTCATCTTTTGCTCTCTGGCCTTCCCGCTCTTATGAGACACTTGTATCTCTGAAGCTGCATGACCTTTCTGTGGGACTTCATGTTTACAGCACCAGGTCCAAGCCCAGAGCAGCAGTGATCGGCAAACTGTTGTTATGACCATTCTTTGGGTCACACTAGGAGTTCTAGGTTTTACGCAGGGTTAGATGTACAATTATGCCAATGTGTGGAAATGAAACAGCCACAACAGCCTCAGAAAATCAATTGCTGGTGATAAACGAGAAATTGATCCACCTTCCGGTCATGTTGAGGAGCAGCATACGTGCGTGAAATAAGGCGGGAAGGCAATAGATAGATACTAGAGGAGTATTAGATGTAATGAGGGCTGGGAAGATATGTCTTCACAATTCATTTTCTGGCTTTGACTGGAATCAACTGAGGTCACTGCCATCATTGTAGGTAATGAGGAGGAACACAAGTTAACCATCTCAAAAGTTGTGGGCAGTTGGAGAATGATTAAAGACGTGGCTTGCCACAGTCACTGTTTTGTGAAGGGCCACACGTGCAATGCCAGTGGACAAAGTGCTTTATGATGACTAATTAGTTATGCAAATAAAAAAACTGCAGATTCTAGAAATTGGAATCAATAATAGGTGTGGGAGCAACATCTATTCTCTATCTGCATTGTATTCTGTGTTGTGCCGTTGTTCTATTTATATGGTAACTAGTCACATGATTGATAAAAGTGAAGGGAATAAGTCACGTATTTGTGTTTTGTTAGTTGCAATTTGTAGCTTGGGACCAGCGGATGTCATCTCTTAAGCTCAGTAATGTTTAATTGCTTAATTATGCTTAGCTTACTCTTGGTTATGCTTAAACTTTCATTGTTTCAAGATTGTATGTTAGCTAATTGCTAATAAAGAATCAAATAAAGGATTTGACTCTTGGAGCAATCATTGGAACTGGGGGCATGTCACGCAAGTATAACAAATCCCTAGGATTGCAGGCAGCGGCAATTTTTCTTTTGGTTTAGTTTGGTTTGGATTTGCCACTACAATAGGAAAGGCATTTCAGATCTTTGACCTGAAACATCAGCTCTCTTCCTCTTTCCACAGATGCTGCCTGACTTGCCGAGTGCTTCCAGCATCTTCTGTTTTTAAATCTGAACTAGTCACCGATGGTTGTCAGAATCCAATCCCAGATTTCGCCAGGCTGTATGCTAGGTTATTGTGCCTCCTGGATCCAGTACAGATCCTCACTGTTCCAGTAACCCATGTTCAATCCTACCCTCAGGGTCTGTCAGTGTGAAGTTTGCATGCTCTTTCTATTGTTACGAAATCCCGTAACTGGATCACTTACTAGCAAAGATAGAGAGGTCCGTTGAAGTCTGATGGTACTATTTTTTAAAGTATTTATTGATAAAGGGCACAAAAATAAGATTAATGCAAACATACAGATAATATACGTCGTCAATACTAACTCTAAAGCACAGTTATAATAATAACCAATAAGAAATAGCTCTATTGTTGTCTAGGGGATAATGTATTGTCCGATGGAAAGATAACAGTCACTATCAGTTCGGTCAAGCTGCAGCGTTTTTGGGTTTAAGAGCGAGGCAGTTTAAACTTGCCCAGGTCTTTTATGATGCCAATCCGTTGAGTCAGGGGAGTGGGTTCCCTGTTGTTAGCTAAAAGCTGTTTTCCGTGGTTCCAGCCACCAATTCCAGCAACAGAACTGAATGCACGTGGCCTCCTTCAGATGACCTCCTGCTGTTACGTGGTCGCTTAACGTTTCTTCTGGTGCGTCTGAGGGACTGTTCCTACAGACCCTCTTTTATCCTGACTCGCAGGGTCGTAGATGTCAATCAGGTCGGGGGTGTGCACTCTCTCCCTCAACCAGCCCACTTTGCCTGAGGGCATTCACGTAGCATAGTATCTCGATCCACAAATTGGTCTCCAAGAGACAATGGCCATGTCCCGTAGCTTTACATCGCCGGGGAAACGAGACAGTCTGCACATCTCTTCTCCCATTTCCTGGGCCCCTTGACCCAACCCAACAGTGATCTTGCGATTCTCACAAAGGAGGAGGCTACAGATGTAACACCCCCTTTCTTCAGCGTGTTTTTTACCATCAGAAAAAAATGAAGTAATACAGAGTCTTACAGGGAATTAGAATCTAACACAACACCAAAGTGTTTTTTTTCTACAGAGTAATACAGTTATACATTCAATTCAGTATCTAAACACTTAATGATTACATTGTCACTTTCTTTAATAACTTAACATCTTGTACCGTACTAAAGTCTTGTAGCATCAGACTTCAATTTAATAACCACCTATTTTATTTTTTTCCTTAGCAACAAAACTAAGGAGGTGTGATCTTAGCTTATGTGCATCTACAAAAGTTTATGTAAAGACTAATCTTTCGGTCGTTTTCAAACTGAACAGGCAGGCTTCCAAGAGGGTTGTCTTTATTATTCACAGGCTGTGTCGAAATCCCGTACAACCGGCTTTGCTATTTAAAAATGGCGTCGCCTCTTTTCCGAGGAGTTCGCACGTGGGGAACTTGGGTAATGTGGCGAGATAAACCCTCGCCCGCCTTTTCCATAGGAATTTTTTTATCAACACCGTGTCCCAAACTTAGACCATCTTCTGAATTTCCACCCAACTCTTTAATGTTACACAGGTGGCTAGCCCTCTCGTCAGGACCCTTCAGGCTATGTGTTTTCAGTTCGACCTCTTTGCTCAAGCAGCATTTCAAATTCTGCCTTTTCACACCACACTCTGGAATAACACTAGCGTGGGGGGCCCCCGTCATCTCCCGGCTTAATCTGTAAGCGATCTGCAGGGTTTAAAATTTCTTCATTTGATTTGGGAATTACAGATTTCCCGTTTCCTTCAATGATAATATTTATCTCCCCGTTTGTGAACTCCGCATTAACTTTGAACACACCTTTGAGCACAACCACCTGGGAACTCTCACTTCCCACTATTTCCAAGGTTAACCCTTTTTCCACTGAACCAAGTCTATCTGATCCATGAGGACGGCCGTCTCGTTCCACTGAATCAAATACCTCAGACTTTTTCTGAGCTCCGTTACTAGGTTCAGTACCACGTGCATCCCCATCTTGGACACACTCAAATGGGACATTGGCCTCTTCCAGGCTTTCAATACCCGTACCCTTTTCAAATTCTAAGTTCCCCCGATCCTCCCAGGTACTCTCTGGGCAACTCCCTTCCGGAGTAAATTCAACCCTGTGGGCTGAAACAACCTCATCTGCCAACCCAGCAGACTTCTTCGAGGTAAGGGCACCCTTTTCATCTAGGGCTGCCCTCATTTCATTATCGGGAACACCTTTAGAATTTTCAACTTCTTCAAACAGTTCTGCCAAACCAGACAGATCATCCCTGTCCAACTCTGGACCTCTTAACCGCTCTATCGGTTCCTCATCTTTATTTCCTGCCTCTAGAACCTTTCTCCTCGCTAAGGGCAGATCTACCTCCACTTCCTTACCCTCTTTCACTTTACTACTCTTCGTTTTACCACCCTCTAAACCCTCATGGTACAGGGTTGGTAGAAACGTCTCGGCCAAATCGGAACTGGTCGGATTTAAACTGCTCTCGTTCTCAGCTGCCTCTCTCGACATGCTGCGAGTGACCACGCATGCGAGATAGATCTTGGAATCTAGGGGCGGGGCTGCAACACTCACCAGTTGGCGTGTTGGCATCATGGCTGCCCAAACCTTACCACCTGCTAAATCATTACCGAGAAGGACGTCTGCGTCCTTCCTTGGGAATTCCGATCGCACCCCTATTTCAACTGGTCCAGATACCAGCTCACAATCCATAATGACCTTATGTAAGGGCACCATTTCGGGCCCTTTACTTATTCCCTTCACAGCTACCATTCTCGTCTTGCGACCAAACTCTAGTACCTTACTGCTGATCAACGACAGCTCAGCCCCCGTCTCTCCAGATTCGTACGGGAACTGGTATGTCTCCCTCCCTCCCTCACAGACACGGTTCCGTTTGACATACAAGTCTCAGACCCTTCTCGTACTCTGTCTACCCGGGACTCTCTTGTCGATTTACTGATTACCACGGCACATCCAATAGGGACTGCTGCTTTCCCTTTTCCTGTCTCTTTCCTCGGAGCAAAGCACCAAGAAGCAATATGCCCCCCCTTTCCACAATTAAAACAGGTCAAGCCCGGAAATCTCTGGCCGTTTGGCCTTTCCCCTCAACCTTACCACTAGCTTCCAGCGGGACCTCTGCCTCAGCCAGTGGACTTTCTCGATCGTTCCCACGGTCTCTCTGGGAACTTTTATTCGAGAAAGACTTTGTCTTGTGGGTTAGGGCATATTCATCTGCGAACCTAGCAATTTCCGAGATGGACTTATGCGGCTTCTCATTCAAATACGTCCAGATATCCTCCGAAACACAACCTGTAAATTCCTCAATCAGAATGAACTCCCTGAGATGCCCATAATCCTCTTCCACTCTCTCTGCGGTGCACCAGCGGTCCAAGAGCACCCCCTTCTCATAGGCAAACTCGGTATATGTCTGATTCCACCCTTTCTTTAAATTTCTAAACTTTTGTCTTTACACCTCAGGTACCAATTCATAACTCCAGAGAATGGCTGCTTTTACTTTGTCATAACTCTCCTCCTCTTCCTCCTCCATGGCCAACGCTGTATATGCCCGCTGTGCCTTCCCCTTTAACACACTCTGTAACAGCGCCACCCACTGATCTCTGGGCCACTTCTGATTCACTGCCACCTTTTCAAAAAGCAAGAAATAACTGTCAACATCCGTCTCCTTGAACGGAGGTACTAGCCTCAACTCTCAACTAACATTGAACTGCTCCTCTCGGTCTGACCCCGGAACTCATGGCTCCTGCCGTAACTTCTCCATCTCCAAGTCATGTTTCCTCTGTTTCTCTTTCTTAGCTGCTTCCAGCTGTTTTAACCTCATTTCATGTTCTCATTTCACCTCTAACTCCTTCAGCTGGAGCGCATGCTCCCTCTCTCTCTCAGCCCTTTCCCTCTCTTTCTCTCTCTCAGCTGCCTCCTGCTGCTTTAACTGAATTGCATGTTCCAACTTTAATTTCTCCAACTCTAACTGAGCCGTCCCACTAGCGGGTACCTTTTCAGGGATATTCTCCAATACCAGAGCCGCAAACACATCCTTCCCGATATAATATTGAGTTATTGCCCTTTGCACCTCCGATTTTTTCATTGACAACCTCACCTCTGCGAGGTTTAACCCCTTCGCCGAATTTATCAAGTCGGGTTTTCTATAAATTCATCCACGTCCATCTTTGCTGGTTTCCTGTCTGGCTACCCGCGCAACCAGATCCAAGTTTTGGACTTACAAGCCCGATTCACTGGCCTCCCAATTTGGTGTCGAATCCTGAGACAAGAGCCCCAATTTTGTTACGAAATCCCATAACTGGATCACTTACCAGCAAAGATAGAGAGGTCCGTTGAAGTCTGATGGTACTATTTTTAAAAGTATTTATTGATAAAGGGCACAAAAATAAGATTAATGCAAACATACAGATAATATACATCATCAATACTAAATCTAAGCGCGGGTATAATAATAACCAATAAGAAATAGCTCTATCGTTGTCTGGGGATAATGTATTGTCCGATGGAAGGATAACAGTCACTAGCAGTTCGTTCAAGCTGCAGCGTTTTTGGGTTTAAGAGCGAGGCAGTTTAAACTTGCCCAGGTCTTTTATGATGCCAATCCGTTGAGTCAGGGGAGTGGGTTCCCTGTTGTTAGCTAAAAGCTGTTTTCCGTGGTTCCAGCCACCAATTCCAGCAACAGAACTGAACGCATGTGGCCTCCTACAGATGACCTCCTGCTGTTACGTGGTCGCTTAACGTTTCTTCTGGTGCGTCTGAGGGACTGTTCCTACAGACCCTCTTTTATCCTGACTCGCAGGGTCGTAGATGTCAATCAGGTCGGGGGTGTGCACTCTCTCCCTCAACCAGCCCACTTTGCCTGAGGGCATTCACGTAGCATAGTATCTCAATCCACAAATTGGTCTCCAAGAGACAATGGCCATGTCCCGTAGCTTTACATCGCCGGGGAAACGAGACAGTCGGCACGTCTCTTCTTCCATTTCCTGGGCCCCTTGACCCAACCCAACAGTGATCTTGTGATTTTTACAAAGGAGGGGGCTACAGATGTAACACTATGACCACATGGCTTTCTTCCCACATCCCAGAAATGTGCATATTTATAGTTAAATAGGCCACAATAAGTTGCCCTGGTGTTTAAGTGGTAGAATCTGGGGTGGGGGTGGCTTCGATATGAATGGATATCTGCATGTTTTATCCTCTTTGAATGGCTTTACGAATGATGCAAGTTTTCACATTGATGGGGTAGTTAAGAACAGAATGCATCCTGCTGGCTGACATGCCCTTGTATACACACTAGAATGTGTAGGCTTAAGCAGGAGCTTAGCAAGTATTTGTGTCAAAGGGTGTCAGGGTGGGGCACCCATCCAATCACAAGAAACTGCAGAATTGTTGATCCAGCTCAGTACAAAACAGAAATCAGCCTCCCCTCTATGGACTCGGTCTATACCTCTCACCACTTCAGTAAAGCAGCCGGCATAATTAAAGATCTCACCCACCCTGGATAGTCCCTCTTTTCCCTTCTTCCATTGGGCACAAAAGTCTGAAAGACCTTGGCTCAAAGACAGCTTCTATTTTATAAGACTATTAAATGTTACCCCCATACAATGAGATGTTGGAGCCCTGACATCACAATCTACCTTGTTATGATCTTTCACTTTATTTACCCACGCTGCCCTTTCTCTGTGGCGAGTCGGGACTCCGTTATTGTTTTTCTCTGTACGACCTCAAAACACTGTGTAATGATTTGATCTGTATAAACGGTATGCAAGACAAGCTTTTCACTGGTTTGCCTCGTTGCATGTGACAATAATAAACCAATTTATTTCTTCCAGAGCTCAAAAGCGCTCATCTTTAAAACAGGCTTAGTGAAATCAGTGTGATGCTCTTGTGACTAATCTTTGCATGCCTCACAGCTGAACCAAGTATTTCATTTAGTTTTATGTCAATTAACCTACTTGAGAAGTGTGAAATAAGCACTGGGTAAAAGCATGTTAAGGATGTCTGGTTTCTTTTCCAATGTTTTCAAATACACATCAAGAAGATTAATGTTAAGAAGTGGCTGTTTTTCTCGTGTGACTGCTGATGTATTTTAGAAGGAGCATTTAACTCCGTTTAAGGAAGAGGTCAGACTCTCAAACACACAGTGTGGGTGAGAATCCCATGCCATTGTGCATTGAACTAATATAATATTGGGATGTGCCTCCAGTCTTGCTGCAAGAAGTATTTTTGCTGTTCAGTTTGTCCTGTAACAGTATAGGAAAAAATACGGAGGATATGTTATATAGAAACATAGAAAACCTACAGCTCAATACAGGCCCTTCAGCCCACAAGGTTGTGCCGAACATGTCCCTGCCCTAGAAATTACTAGGCTTACTTCTAACCCTCTATTTTTCTAAGCTCTATGTACCTAACCAAAAGTCTCTTAAAAGACCCTATCATATCCACCTCCACCACCATTGCCGGCAGCCCATTCCACGCACTCACCACCATCTCAGTAAAAAACTTACCCCTGACATCTCCTCCGTACCTGCTCCCCATCACCTTAAACCTGTGTCCTCTTGTGGCAACCATTTCAGCCCTGGGAAAAAGCCTCTGACTATCCACACGATCAATGCCTCTCAACATCTTATACACCTCTCATCCTCCGTCGCTCCAAGGAGAAAAGGGCGGGTTCACTCAACCTATCCTCATAAGGCATGCTCCCCAATCCAGGCAACATCCTTGTAAATCTCTTTCTTTCTTTTTCAATCTTTTTATTGAATTTCATATACAAAAAACAAATCGTAATATTGAATAGGTTATGAGTACATTAGATTTAAAGTTGAATTAATAATAAGATAACAATATCTTATTAAAATATCCGCAAAAAAGTACATTAATCAATCTAACCTATATTAATTATACATGAAAAAGAATAAGAATAATCGTCAACAGAAAAAAAATTTAAAAAAATACAAGAAAAAAGAATATATATTGAAAAAAAAATAAACCTAAACTAAACTAACATGGGCAATAATAACAGTTTATATGTATATGATAGTGTCAAAAACTCCGGAACTCCATACCAGAACAAGAATAAAAAGAGAAAAGGTCTGGAAGAGGCCAAATTAATTCATATGAAAGTGTCGAATGAACGGTCCCCAAGTTTCTTCAAATTTAATTGATAAGTCAAAAATAGTGCTTCTAATTTTTTCTAAGCTCAAATAAGAAATAGTTTGAGAGAACCACTGAAATGTGGTAGGAGGATTTACTTCTTTCCAATTTTGTAATATAGACCTTCTGGCCATTAATGTTACAAAGGCGATCATTCGTCTAATTGAAGGGGAAAACCGGTTACCATCCTCATTTGGTATACCAAAAATTGCAGTAATAAAATGAGGTTGTAAATCAATATTCCAAATTGAGGAAATAATAGCAAATATGTCCTTCCAATAGTTATGTAAAGTGGGACATGAACAAAACATGTGGGTCAATGAGGCCACATCTAAATGACATCTGTCACATTGAGAGTTAATATGAGAATAGGATCGAGCAAGCTTATCTTTAGACATATGGGCTCTATGTACAACCTTAAATTGTATTAAAGCATGTTTAGCACGTTTAGAAGAAGAATGAACCATTTGTAGAATTTTTTCCCATTTTTCTGTTGATATATTATATTGAAGTTCTTTTTCCCATTCTTGTTTAATTCTACCTGATATTTCTGGTTGTATTTTCATAATCATATTATAAATAAGAGCCACTAATCCCTTTTGACAAGGATTCAAGGTAAAAATCATATCTGAAAAATCTATCAAAGTTGAATTGGGGAAGGATGGTAGAACTTTATGTAAAAAATTTCTGATTTGTAAGTATCTAAAAAAATTAGATTTAGGTAACTTAAATTTGTTGGAAAGTTGGTCGAAAGACATCAAACTACCTTCAAAAAAAAGATCTCGAAAACATATTATACCTTTCCTTTTCCATATGCTAAAAACTTGATCTGTCAAAGAAGGTTTAAAAAAGAAGTTAAGTAAAATAGGGCTATCAAGAGCAAAGTTTTTCAGAGTAAAAAACTTACGAAATTGAAACCAAATTCGTAATGTGTGCTTGACAATAGGGTTGGATAACTGTTTATTGAATTTAACTAAATCAGTAGGAAGAGAAGAACCAAGAACAGAGAATAGAGAATATCCTTGTGCATCATTGCATTCTAAATTTACCCACTGTGGGCACAATGGTGAATCCAAATCTAATTTCCAATATATTAATTTTCGAATATTATTCGCCCAATAGTAAAATCTAAAATTAGGTAAAGCTAAACCACCATCTTTTTTAGATTTTTGTAGCTGCCTTTTACTTAACCTGGGGTTTTTATTTTGCCACACAAATGAGGAAATTTTTGAATCAATGTTATCAAAAAAAGATTTAGGAATAAAAATTGGTAAGGCTTGAAATAAATATAAAAATTTCGGTAAGATCATCATTTTAATAGCATTAATCCAGCCAACTAATGATAAGGATAAAGGAGACCATCTTGTAGTAAGTTGTTGAATTTGATGAAGCATAGGTAAAAAATTCAATCTGAATAAATCTTTATATTTCTTAGTAATTTTTATACCTAAATAAATAAAGTTATCAGTAACAACTTTAAATGGTATCCTGTCATTCAATAAAGTTTGCGCATTTAAAGGGAATAATTCACTCTTATCCAAGTTTAGTTTATAACCAGAAAAACTACCAAATTGAACCAACAAGTTTAAAATAGCGGATCAGGATCAGAAATATATAACAACAAGTCATCAGCATAAAGTGATAACTTGTATAACTTCTCATTACGGGTAATACCAAAAATATTAGGGGATTCACGAATAGCAATGGCTAAAGGTTCTAATGCAATATTAAATAATAAAGGACTTAATGGACAACCTTGTCTTGTACCACGAGATAAATGAAAAAAAGAGGATCTGTAATTATTTGTAAGAACAGAAGCAACAGGTTTATAATATATTAATTTAATCCATGATATAAAATTAGGACTAAAATTAATATTTCTCAAGGCATTAAATAAGTATGTCCATTCAACTCTATCAAAAGCTTTTTCAGCATCTAATGAAATAACACATTCTGAGGTTGTGGGTGAAGAAGTGTAAATTATATTAATCAATTTTCTAACATTAAAAAAGGAATACCGGTTCCTAATAAAACCAGTTTGGTCTTCTGAAATAATTTGTGATAGTAACTTTTCTAATCTAATAGCTAAAATTTTTGTAAGAATCTTAGAGTCTACATTTAATAGCGATATAGGGTGATAAGATGCACATAGAGTAGGATCCTTATCTTTTTTAAGAATTAGAGAGATAGTAGCTTCATAAAAAGACTGGGGTAGTCTCTTCTTAGTAAATGCATCATTAAAGATTTCACATAACCAAGGAGAAAGCAAAGAAGAAAAAGTTTTAAAAAATTCTATAATATAACCATCAGGACCAGGAGCTTTCCCTGAGCTCATTGATGAGATAGCCTCTCCTATTTCAGCCATAGAAATAGGAGCATCGAACAAGCTCCGATCTTCATCTGTCAGTTTAGGAATATTCAAATTGTTAAAAAAATTATCCATCATGGATAGATCGCCATCAAATTCTGATTGATATAAAGATTCATAAAAATCTTGGAAAGTATTATTAATTTCTTTATGATCAGTAGTCAGATTACAGTCTTGTTTACGAATTTTAATAATTTGTCGCTTAGTCGAAATAGCTTTTAATTGGTTAGCTAATAATTTACCAGTTCGGTCACTATGAATATAAAATTGAGCCCTAGTCTTAGTTAATTGATTCTGCTTGTAAATCTCCTCTGCACCCTTTCTATGGCTTCCACATCCTTCCTGTAGTGAGGCGACCAAAACTGAGCACAGTACTCCAAGTGGGGTCTGACCAGGGTCCTATGTAGCTGCAACATTACCTCTCGGCTCCTAAATTCAATTCCACGACTGATGAAGGCCAATACACCGTACGCCTTCTTAACCACTGAGTCAACTTGCACAGCTACTTTGAGCATCCTATGGACTTGGACCCCAAGATCCCACTGATCCTCCACACTGTCAAGAGTCTTACCATTAGTTATATATTCTGCCATCATATTTGACCTACCAAAATGAACAACTTCATATTTATCTGGGTTGAACTCCATCTGCCACTTCTCAGCCTCGTTTTACATCCTATCAATGTCCCGCTGTAACCTCTGACAACCCTCCACACTATCCACAACACCTCCAACTTTAGTGTCATCAGCAAACTTAGTAACCCATTCCTCCACTTACTCATCCAAGTCATTTATAAAAATCACGGAGAGTAAGGGTCCCAGAGCAGATCCCTGAGGCACTCCACTGATGAACAACCTCCATGCAGAATATGACCCATCTACCTACAACCACTCTTTTCTTTCTGTGGGCAAGCCAGTTCAGGACCCACAAAGCAATGTCCCCTTTGATCCCATGCTTCCTTACTTTCTCAATAAGCCTTGCATGGGGTACCTTATCAAATACCTTGCTGAAATCCATATACACTACATCTACTGCTCTTCCTTCATCAATATGTTTGTCACATCCTCAAAAAATTCAGTCAGGCTCCTAAGGCATGACCTGCCCTGACCTGCCCTTGACAAGGCCATGCTGACTATTCCTAATCATATTACACCTGTCCAAATGTTCATGTCCTGCCTCTCAGGATCTTCTCTATCAACTTACCAACCACTGAGATAAGACTCACTGGTCTACAATTTCCTGGGCTATCTCTACTCCCTTTTCTTGAATAAAGGAACAACATTCGCAACCCTCCAGTCCTCTGGAACCTCTCCCATCCCCATTGATGATGCAAAGATCATCATCAGAGGTTCAGCAATCTCCTCCCTCACCTCCTACAGTAGCCTGGGGTACATCTTATCCGGGCCCGGTGACTTATCCAACTTGATGCTTTCCAAAAGTTCCAGCACATCCTCTTTCTTAATATCTACATACTCAAGCTTTTCAATCCCCTGCAAGTCATCACTATTATCACTGAGCCTTTTCCATAGTGAATACTGAAATAAAGTATTCATTAAGTACCTCTGTTATTTTCTCTTGTTCCATACACACTTTCCCACTGTCATACTTGATAGGTCCAATTCTTTCATGTCATATCCTCTTGCTCTTCACATACTTGTAGAATGCTTGGGGTTTTCCTTAATCCTGCCTGCCAAGGCCTTCTCATGGCCCCTTCTGGCTCTCCTAATTTCCTTCTTAAGCTTCTTCCTCTTAGCTTTATAATCCTCTAGATCTCTGACATTACCTAGCTCTCTGAACCTTTTATGAGCTTTTCTTTTCTTCTTGATTTATTACAGCCTTTGTACACCACGGTTCCTGCACCCTACCATAACTTTCCTGTCTCATTGGAATGTACCTATGCAGAACTCCACACAAGGATTCCCTGAACATTTGCCACATTTCTTCCATACTTTTCCTTGAGAACATCTGTTTCCAATTTAAGCTTCCAATTTCCTGTCTGATAGCCTTGTATTTCCCCTTACTCCAATTAAGTGATTTTCTAACTTGGCTGTTCCTATCTCTCTCTAATACTATTGTAAAGGGGATAGAATGATAATCACTTTCTCCAAAATGCTCTCCCACTGAGAGATCTGACGCTTGTCCAGGTTCATTTCCCAATACCAGATCAAGTACAGCCTCTCCTCTTGTAGGCTTATCTACATATTGTGTCAAGAAACCTTCCTGACCACACCTAACAAATTCCACCCCATCTAAACCCCTTGCTCTAGGGAGATGCCAATCTAGATTTGTGATAATAAAATCTCCCATCATGACAACTCTGTTATTATTACACCTTTCCAGGATCTGTTTCCCTATCTGCTCCTCAATATCCCTGTTACTATTGGGCGGCCTTTGAAAAACACCCAGTAAAGTTATTGACCCCTTCCTGTTCCTAATCTCCACCCACAGAGACTCAGTAGACAATCCCTCCATGACATCCACCTTTTCTGCAGCCTTGACACTATCTCTGATTAACAATGCCCACTTCTTTTGCCTCCCTCCCTGAAACATCTGAAACCCGGCACTAGAAGCAACCATTCCTGTCCCTGAGCCATCCAAGTCTCTGTAATGGCCACAAGTTCATTTCCCCAAGTACTGATCCATGCTGTCCGCTTTGTTCACAAAACTCATTGCATTAAAATAGATACATCTCAAACCGCTGGTCTGAGCTCGTCCCTTCTCTATCACCTGCCTATCCTCCCTCACGTGCTGTCTCCTATTTGCGAGCCAGACGCCTCTTCCCCCGTCTCTTCAGTTTGGCACCTGAGAACATTTCTATCACATACAAAACCTTTGATTTCTGTCCACAAAAGCAGTCCTCGTGACCTTTATCCTCCTCCACCTCACTATATGCTCTAACACTCTGGTTCCCCTCCCCCTGCAAATCTAGTTTAAACCCCCCGAAGCAGTACTAACTAACCTACCCGCAAGGATGTTAGTCCCCTTCCAGTTCAGGTGCAAACTGTCCTTTCGGAACAGGTCTCACCTTTCCACCTTCCCTGGAACCCTGGAGGTCCTGTCCTTCAACTTTGCACCTAACTCCCTAAACTCTCTTTGCAGGACCTCTTCCTATCCTCGTCATTGGTTCCTACATGGATCACGACATCTGGCTGCTCACCCTCCACCTCAGAATCCTGAGAACTCGATTTGAGATATCACGGACCCTGGCACCAGGGAGGCAACAGACCAGCCAAGATTCTCGGTCGCTCCCACAGAACCTCTTATCTGTCCCCTTAACTATCAAATCCCCTATCACTACTGCTCTCCTCTTTTCCCTCCTTCCTTTGTGAGCTGAGGGTCCAGTCTCAGTGCCAGAGACGCGACAACTACAACTTGTCCCTGATAGGTTATCCCCACCAACAGTATCCAAAACGGTATACATATTGTTGATGGGAATGGCCACAGGGGTGCTCTGCTCTTTCTGTCTATTCCCCTTCCCTCTCCTGACAGTCACCCAGCTATCTGCCTCCTGACTTTTAGGGGTGACTATCTTCCTGAAACTCCTGTCTATTTCTGCCTCTGCCTCATGAATGATCCGAAGTTCATCCAGCTCCAGCTCCAGTTCCCTAACACGGTTTGTCAGGAGCTGCAGCTGGATGCACCTTTTGCAGGTGTAGTCATCAGGGACAATTGTGCTCGCCCTGATTTCCCACGTACTGCAAGCGGAGCACTCAACTGCCCTAACTGTTGCCTCCATTACCCACTCCTAAGTTAATTAAATTAATTAAAGGAACTTACCCGGCCTTACCTCACTTGGAACAAGCTCGTCCTCAGCCTCTGCTCGCCACAGCTTCTCGAGCCAACGCCTCAAAGCTCAACTCCTACCCTGAGCTGCTCCTCTTCATTTACCCGTCTTTTTATTTGTCCCTGCCAATTACCTCACGAGCCCTTCGCTCCCCCTCCTCCTGCTGCAACATTTTCTCGCTCACACACGTTGCTCATCTCTCAGATGATTTCACCAACTGAATAGACTTTTAAGAAAAGCCTTTTCAATCTGGAAGCTGATATTTGAGCCTGCTGTCCCATTTGTGAAGCACTTTGAGATGCAATCTTTCGTTAATAATTGTACTATACTAGCAACACTATTAAATACAGTATTTGACCTTCAAATGTTAGCAGCACGAATAAGAAAAAGGGAACTAAAAAATGAAAATGGAATTGGAATTTGTTTATTATTGTCAGATGTACCAAGAGAGAGTGAAAAGCTTGTCGTGCATACTATTCATACAGATCAATTCATTGCACAGTGCATTGAGGTAGAACGAGGTAAATTAGTAACAGAATGCAGAGTAAAGTGTAATGGCTACAGTGCAGTGCAGGTAGACAGTGCAATGCAAGATCATAATGAGGTAGATTGTGAGGACGAGTCCATCTTTTTGCACTAGGGAACCATTTAATGGTCTCATAACTGTGGGTTGGAAATGGTGCTTGAGCCTGAAAGTAGATACTGTCAGGCTTTTGTACCTTCTGCCAGACGGGAGAGTGGAGAAGAGAGAATGCCTGGCTTGCAGGGGTCTTTGATTATACAGTACTGTATGCTTTATTGAGGCAGCAGGAAGTACAGTGTTCACGGCCGAGAGGTTGGTTCCTGTGATATGCCGAGTTGTGTCCACAACTCTCCGCAGTTTCTTGTATTTACCACACCACGTGACACATCCTGTTAGGATCAATACACTCAAAATGCTGGTGGAACGCAGCAGGCCCCAGGCAGCATCTATAGGAAGAAGTACTGTCGACATTTTGGGCCGAGACCCTTCGTCCTGACCCTTCATCTCGGCCCGAAACGTCAGCAGTGCTCCTTTCTATAGATGCTGCCTGGCCTGCTGCGTTCCACCAGCATTTTGTGTGTATTGCTTGAATTTCCAGCATCTGCAGATTTCCTTGTGCTTCCTGATAGGATGCTTTCTCTGGTACATGGCTAAAAATTGGCAATGGTTGGTAGGCGCATGTCAAACTTCTTCACCCTTCTGAAGAAGTAAAGGTGTTGGTGAGCTTTCTTGGCCACGACCTGCAGCTAAATTCACAATTTTCTCAGAGGCTCTGTTTCTGCTGCTGTTTCATTAACCTATATTAGCAAAATTGGCAATGAAGTTATTAAAAAATTCTAAACACCACACAAAATGCTCAAGGAACTCAGCAGGTCAGCTAGCCTCTATGGAGGGAAATGGACATTTCTCATTTCGGATCAAGGCCCTTCCTCAGGACTGGAAGGAAAGAGGGAAATAGTGAGTATACAAAGGTGGGGGAAGGGAGGGAGCAAGAGCTGGCAGGTGAAAGGTGGATCAGGGAGAGCGAGAATGATGTAAGAAGTTGGGAGGTGATAGGTGGAAGTGACAAAGGACTGAAGAAGATAGAAACTGATGGGAGAGGAGAGTTGACTATTGAACAAAGGGAAGGAGATGAGGAGGGGAACCAGATGGATGAATATGTGAACGATGGTCAGGTTGTGAGAGTGGGTAAAGACGGGATGGTGCGTTAAGAGGAAAAATGGGACAGAGGGAAGTGGTACTGCAAAACTAGCCATCTACTAATCCCAAATTAAGAGGCTTAAAGAATTCCACCAACAGTATTTCATTGAATTCAGGGGATGAACATGGAGGTCCACTGGACAATGTGAACATCCTACATGAACTCTTTTGACCTTGATGTAAGTTTTTTACCTTGTTTTCAAACTCCTTTAAGTCCTCAGAACTTCCTGTTTATCTAACCAGCTCCTTGTAACTAGTCCTCAAGAATTACTGCAAATTGTCTCTTCTGCTCAGATTCACACCCGTGATTATATCTATTGATGCACTATCAATAACTCCAAAAGACTGGAAGTGGAGCAAATACTGAAAAGCTTTTATCAGCAGTAAAATGCAGCACGTCCATGCTGGATGACTGTGGGAGGAGCAGAGACACAATCACCTTTATCCAGGGGTCAGTGGGAGAAACCACAGAAGCAGTCCGCAGAGGGGCGTGTCCAGACAGGTATACACATCTATGACGACACTAGTTACCATCTTCCCAGCTCCCTAGATCCTGTACTTTAATAACCACAGACTTCTGGTCATACAGCAGAGCCCCAATGGTCCATGCTGATTTTTTTTTACCCATATAAACTAATCCCACTTGGTAGAATTTAATCCATATTACTCTATGCATTGTTTATTTATTTGTCCACCTTAATGTTGCTTTAATGTACTGATAGTACCTGACTTCATCACCTCCTCTGGCAGTTTGATCCAGATATTGACATTCTGTGTAAACATATGAACTAACACGAGGAAATCTGCAGATGCTGGAAATTCAAACAACATACACAAAATGCTGGTGGAACACAGCAGGCCAGGCAGCATCTATAATATATATATATATATATATATATATATATATATATAAATAACATGAATTCCTCAGATTCCCTTTAAAATTCCTGCTGCTCATTTTAAACCTACAACGTTTTAGTTCTTTTAAGGTCAGGGAGTTTGTGAAGCAGTGATTATGGCAGATGTAGCACTGGGGGTGTTCAGGAAGGGCTAGCACCTCTGGTGAAGGGGCTTGTCATGTCCAATCTGGGGCAACTCACTCACCTTTGGTCTCCACTGGGCTCTCAGCTCTCAGCTGTGGCTCCAAGTAGCTGTCTACATACACCAGTTGCCATACCCCGGTAAGAGGCTTTGACAGGCTGGTTAAACCAGGTGAGGGTAACCAACAGCCTTCTATCCCTGCGAGACAGGGACATGCCTGTCCTAGCGTGCAAGGCCAGCTCTGGTGCTCTGGACAGATGAGATCTACCGCGTGGTCCAACGGCTATAGGAAGGCAGTACTGCAATTCTCCGTGGAGAGCGAAGGCACAGAAGATGTCATGGTCATTCACTGTGACCAAGGAAGACCCCAATTTGTGACGCTTGTTTGTACCACTGGACCCAGACTTCTGAGGTCGAAAGAGTGGAACTGCCCCAGTGCAGTGGCTTTTCCACTTTGAAAACTCTCCCGCACAGGGTCCTGTCATCGTTCTCATGATGGACAAGCAGCAGTCTTAAGAGCTCACTCACTACTCACACATGAAGTTGGAATGCACTTTATCTTATTCTACATTGAGAATAGTTTGAAGTTTTCAATGATTCACTGATTTCTGATGACTTTGCTAGAGGAGAGTTGACTCTATCAGATCAAGAAATCTTCAGCACTTCTTCACTTCCAGTTAGTGAGTTATGAAATTAATAGGGCTAGCAGAAAGTCACATAACGTCAGTGTGGCTGAAGACCTGATAGAGAAAGGGGAGAGAGGCCAGTGAACAGTGGGCTGGCATTGGGTCGAGGAAGAGAAAATCCAGCAAGCAGGAGCTGGCAGACAAAGTCTTCATCAGTTGTATGGTTCTGCTTACCAATGATGGATATATATATATATACACACACATTCACTTGTTCTTCAGTTTCTTTGTCTGCAACTAACACACTTCATCATTAACTCCCTCTCCCAATGCAGCCACACCCTGCTCTGAAGATTTTCACATGCACAAACATCATTGGTATTTTAATTATTTTGTGGTTACGTTTGCGGGCTTATTATAGAAAATCCAACCCTCCAGGAGAAGAATTACATCTTTATGGTGGAGCAAGGTGACTTGTTCCTTGTGTTTAAGCTGAGAAACATCAACACAGATACTGAGATCTACATAGTGAGGGGTAAAATAGCTGGCACTCATAGCTCATGTCAGCCAAGAAGCCAGAGGAATCTAACCTGCAGAGCTGTAAGACTTGGGTGAGAACCACAAGTAGGCAGCACTGACGAGAAAGCTTATGGGATGCATTACCGATCCTGCCAGACGCATTGCACCATACGGACAGGAGGGGACCATCTCAAATGTTGTGTGGAGATAGGAGAATGTTTCTTGTGATTAGTATTTCTGTGCCTGCCGACATCTACATTGCTGGGCCATAGTAACAGACGAATCAGCTATCAACTGCTAAGGAGAACACGCAATGTTTTGGTGTCTCTATGGAGGCTCAAACTGATCACATAGCAACGCTGGTGTCTGGAGAAAAAGTGCCATAAGAAAGTTATCGCCCCAGGACAGATCAGTCTCCACCAGGAGACTTCCAACAAGTATCTGTATCCCTCATTTTGTTCTGTCTGTTCCTATGAGTGTCCCAGTAGAACCGAAGTTCTCTCTTACGTCACTGCTATTCCGACATTACCGTCACCTCCGTCCCGCACCCAGCTGCCCCAAGTCCAGCCACCCACGCCAGTGCAGAGCAGCACTGGAAAAGGGAATAGCTTCCTCCTTCCACATACTATGGAGTTTTCTACTTCCTCCTCGAGATTAGTCACAGTGCCATCTCAAACCCAGCTTATAAGTGGAAGGAATGTGTTGGACTACGCGGCTGCCGAAAGTGTTTAATCTCATCAATGTAACTGCTGATCCTGGTGACTCTAATAAGTAGAGCTGCCTTTAATTCTACAGCAGAGTTCACAGGGGCCACACGATCAGCCAATTGGCAATTCCTCATCTGGTGAATTTGTTTCATCGGACAGATAGTTCAAGGCCACTGCATCCAAGGCTCATTAACTATCATATTGTATCCTTAAAGTCAGCTTATTGAGGGAAATGACTAGTTGCTGCCAGGTTGTGGAAGGCTGCCTGTATGTGACAAGCTTGATGGACTGCATTACAGACCAGGCACTTGAAGCATCAATCACTCGTGCTGGTGAGACAACTCAGCTTGTGCTTTCTTCACGGGGGATTATCCTTGCATTAGTTGAACTGTGAAGCTGATCCCTTGAACGGGGATGAACACTGGTCAAATCTGTCTTCAGAAGGGAGCGACAGGCACTGAGATGTGGTGTCTCAGTAGCTTCTGCTTGTGTGGCGCATGGGAGTTGGAAGAAATGCTGGCCGTGACTCACTGGTCTCTTGCCAGGGCGTTCTTTGAAGGGGCAGGATACTGTCATGCCCTGCCCCTTGGTCCCGCACAGGCAGGTGCGTCTGAGTTGCCCGGAAACCCACTGAATGTGTCTGAGCTATTGGGTGGGCCTGAAGAGGGCTTCACTTCAGCAGTGCCTTGCATCCTCCTGCTCCTGGTGCCTCTGCTATGCTGCATCTCCTTCTCCACTTCTTCTTTCCCCCCTTTGGTTCCTACTGCTCTTTTACCTGCCGATATCCCTTTGGCAAAGTCTTCCACCTGCTGATATCCCTTAGGGAAAGCCTTCCACCTGCTGATATCCCTTAGGGAAAGTCTTCCACCTGCCGATATCCCTTAGGGAAAGTCTTCCACCTGCCGATATCCCTTAGGGAAAGTCTTCCACCTGCCGATATCTCTTAGGGAAAGTCTTCCACCTGCCGATATCCCTTAGGGAAAGTCTTCCACCTGCCGATATCCCTTAGGGAAAGTCTTCCACCTGCCGATATCCCTTAGGGAAAGTCTTCCACCTGCCGATATCCCTTAGGGAAAGTCTTCCACCTGCCGATATCCCTTAGGGAAAGTCTTCCACCTGCCGATATCCCTTAGGGAAAGTCTTCCACCTGCCGATATCCCTTAGGGAAAGTCTTCCACCTGCCGATATCCCTTTGGCAAAGTCTTCCACCTGCCGATATCCCTTAGGGAAAGTCTTCCACCTGCCGATATCCCTTAGGGAAAGTCTTCCACCTGCCGATATCCCTTAGGGAAAGTCTTCCACCTGCCGATATCCCTTAGGGAAAGTCTTCCACCTGCCGATATCCCTTTGGCAAAGTCTTCCACCTGCCGATATCCCTTAGGGAAAGTCTTCCACCTGCTGATATCCCTTAGGGAAAGTCTTCCACCTGCCGATATCCCTTTGGCAAAGTCTTCCACCTGCCGATATCCCTTAGGGAAAGTCTTCCACCTGCTGATATCTCTTAGGGAAAGTCTTCCACCTGCTGATATCTCTTAGGCAAAGGTTCTGGCCTCTGAACAGGCAAAAATGATGTCTGCAATAACTGCGGATACCGCAAAACTGAGATAAAGGCAGGAAACGCTGATCTCATTCAGCAGATTGGGTAGTGTCTGTTCAGAATGACCCTTCATCAGATATTTCTTAAGAGTTCCAACAAACAGTTTTTGACCTGAAATGTTAACTCCATTTCCCTCACCACAGAAGCTGCCTGACCTGCTGAGAGTTTTGAAGAATGCATGAAACCCTGTGAGAACTGGAGATCAGTGCGGACAGCAGGGTGGGCTCTTGGCATCCTTTGGTAAGCACTCAGTGGAGCCAAGGCCTTCATTGTGGTAGGACTCACCCTTAGTGGCTAGAACACAGCCTCATCACTCTGGCCCCTCGAATTGCCAAGCGTAGCGTCTTATGGGTCAATTCTCCAGATCATCAACCAGAACCATTTCAGGCTGCAGGACTCTCATCGTCAACTCATGTGTGTAGGAAGAACTCCCTTAACCCTCTAAGAGCATGAGCATCAGTAGAGAAACAACTAGCATGCTTACTACAGAGCCTCTAATCATCCTTACCTCAAATGCTCATGGCGTTCAGGAAAATGGTACCAGCAGGAAGAGACAAGAGGCCTTCTATCTGGTAAAGTCCCTCTGACCTCTCATTTCAGCATCAGAGCCTGACTCATTCTCTCTGTCCATCCAATTCCTCCTTATTGACTCCCAACACGCTTCCCATCTTGGGTTACACCATGCTCACAACTCACGACCCCCATTTTGCTTGAGTTGGGATCCACCTGCTTGCACCCTCAGTTGACTTCACCTTGTAAATCCGTGGAGTTAGAGGAAATGCTGGAACTCACCAAGTTCCCACAGGAATACCACGACTTTGTCATTGCCTTCAGTAAAGTGGAGGCCAGCACCCTGCCATCTCATAGACCACACGATTCTGCAACCTATTTCCTCCCAGTCACCACCCTTTCCCCACGGTCATCTGCTCTCCTTCTCCCCTCTCGAGACCTAAGCCATGAATAACTACATCATCAAAGACTACAGCAGGGCTTCACTTTACCATCCTCATCTCCAGCCAGTGTGGGATTCTTCTTTGTCAAGCAGAAAGGTGGGTGCCTTCATCCCCACTTTGACTAATGTGGACACAACAAAATCACCATTAAGAATCACTACCTTCCCTCCTGGATGGACAATGGATTTGAAACACTTTGCAGGGCCTGGATCTTCAAATTGGATCTATGGAGCGTGTACTAAGATACGCCAGGGTGATGAATGGAAGGCAGAATTCATAGCACCCACTGGCCACTTGGTGATGCCTTCCAGGCTTTTCAAGAGTCTGGCCAATTTCCAAGCACTCATCAAAAAAATCCTCCAAGACATACAAAACAGGTATGTGTTTGTCTGCCTTGATGTCATCCTCATTTTCTCCAAGAAACCCCAAGACCATGTCTGTCAAGTCCATTCAGTCCCTCGATGTCTCTTTGAAAATCAACTTTACTTTAAGCTGGAGAAATGCCGGTCCCACAGCGGAGTCATTTCTTTGCTGGGTTACGTCCTTTGACTCCAAGGCATAATCATAGACTGTTGTCATCGAATGGCCCCCCGCCATGCTCGCTCAAACAGCTGCAGTGCTTTTTGGGCATCTCCAACTTCTGCCATTTCATTTGAAACTACAGCCAAATCATGGCTCCTCTCACCTCCCCCACCAAATCACCTACCTCACAGATAACCTGGTCTGCTGCTACAGAGCATATTTTCAAAGTGCCAATTTACCACCGTTCCCATCTTCCGCCTTCAGAACCTTTGTGAAAGGGGTGGATGCATCTGTCATGGGGGCTCTCCCAGAGAGGACCAGCCCAGAAGACGCACCCTCGTGCCTTCTTCTCGCACAAGTTTAACTCAACACATTGCCGTCCTGGAGAGGTGTGTTGGAGGAATGGAAAAATTGGCTGATGAGAGGCACTGAGCCTTTACTGATCTGGAACGACTTCCAGAACCTCCTATCCATTCAACAGACCCACCAACTCAACCCACGTCAGGCCGGCTGGGCACTCTTCTTCGAGCAATTCAACTTCACCCACTTCCAAGAACACAAAGGTGGTTGCCCTGTCACGTTAGTTCAGCCCAGCTGAACTGGAGATTGGCCCTTAGCCCCTCATTCCATCCTCACAAGTACTTGCCCCGACTGTTTGGGACATTGAGCACTAGATCTACCAGGCCCTAGATCTGCTAGAGCCTGCTCTGGCCAACGCACCTGATAACTGCACACACATGCCAGAGTTCTGAGACACTCCAGTGGGCCCACTCCTCACCCCTCTCTGGCCACCCAGGTGCACAACGGACTCCAGATTTTCTGCAATATTGGTGTTAGTGGCTCACTGTGATCGCAGAGGTATATCAGTTCATCACTGCCTGCCCTCAGTCTGCCCAGTCCATTTCCTGCAACCAGTGGTCCTCTGAGCTTCTCCAATCAGTCCCCCAGATGCCTTTGGTCCAACATCACCATGGACTTCATCATGGGTTTGCCATCTTTTGATAGGGTCTCGGTGATCATGACAGTGGTGGACTGGTTCTCTAAGGTGGCCCACTTCATCGCTCCCCAGAACATCAGTCAGCCGCTGAGATGGTGGACTTGGTTCTCCAACATGTTTTGCCTTCACGGTTTCCCTCAGGACATTTTGTTGGACCACAGCCCTCAATTCGTCTCCCACTTCAGGCCCTTCTCCACACCTCAGTGTGTTTGTCCTCTGGCTATCATCCATAGACCAATGGACAGGCCAGTGGAGAGGTTTCTGTGCTGTTTCGCTGCCTCTATCACATTCCAAGTGGAAGGAGTATCTGCTCTGGGCCAAGCTGTCCTGCAACACCTCTGCCAGGGGCATGTCACCCTTTGAAGAGGGCACAGAGGGCCATCTTGGCTGCCAACTATGCTTACTGCCACCAGGCTAGGTGGACGACACCTAGCGAGACTACTCTGGCCAGGTGGTTTGTGTCTGGCTGTCCACCTGAGATCGGCCCCTGCACACTGACTCTTGCAAACTCTCACCCTGGTTTATTGGTCCCTTGAAGATTACCCATCACACCAAGCCAGTCACTTACCATCTCCATCTCTCAATGTCCCTCAGAGTCATGCCTACCTTTCACATGTCCAACCTCAAGCCCATTGTCCATGTACCAGTCAACTCAGCTGAGCTTGTGCCTCCAGTACCAAAGGTAGTGGAAGATAGTCCTACGAACATGGTTCACTGGTTGATTCATTGACGTCATTGTGGATGGTGTATGCAGTACCTGGTCTACTGGGAATGGTACAGCCCTGTCTTGGTTGCCGTCCAGTTCCATCTTGGATCCATCACTCATCGAGGAGTTCCACCGGACCCATCCAGATCATCTTGGGCTGTTGGGTCCTGTCAGCTCTGCACACTCAGCTACCACCCAGTCTTCACGCAGCCAACAGGAGTCACCAGCCATTTGTTTTCGACTCATCACCTGCAGCCTATTTAAACCCAGCTCTCATCCACAGTAGCATACACAAAATACAGGAGGAACTCAGCAGGCCAGGTAGCATCTATTATAAAAAGAACAGTCAACGATTTGGGCTGAAACCCTTCGACTCCTCTGAAGGGTTTTAGCCTGAAACTTTGACTGTACTTTTATCCATAGATGCCGGCCTGCTGAGTTCCTCCAGCATTTTGTGTGTGTGGCTTGGATTTCCAGCATCTGCAAATGTTCTCTTGTTTCTCATCCACGGTCCTTCATTCACTCATCGAACCAGCCAGCCTCAACCAGTTGCTCCGAACCTTCAGTTACTTTATTAGCCTTGTTGTATTAACTATCTGCTCTCTCTTGTTTTGTGGTCTCTTGTGGGTTTGTTCTTTTGCAGTTTATTAGTAAAATATTGCTTAGTGCTAAATTGTCTCTGCTGCTCTGCATTTGAGTCAAGCTTCCTCTACACTTGCTGGCTCTCAGCTCCTGATTACTTTCTCTGCATGACAGGTAGATTGAATTGAAATTTGGTAAATCCTTTGTCAACTTTGGTAAACTTGTCTCATGCACCTGGGTTCGAGAACTGGATGCTGATCACAAAGGTGTCATTGATCAGGTTTGTGCCCCCGGTAGCCTGTGTGAGATGGGCCACGTGCTCAGAAAAGGAGCAACGATTAAAGAGATTCCATATTTACTGTCAGTAAATCTAGAATTACTCAGGACGAAATAACTGGCAACAACGAGATCCTTAAAGGAACCGTCCTTGCAGAACTGTTTGGATGTTCCCGGGTTGTTTGGTTGGGAAGCACAAAGTTCACGATTCAAGATCATCTGGTGAAGAATGTACTCTAAGGCTCACTCAGTCTTCCCGGGGAGAAGAGGAATCTCTGACAGCAAAAATAAAACTCAAGCAATGTACAAATAAATTTAGTGTTTACTTGTACAGGCAGGAAAGCCCTGCCCACCATTTTAATCAGAGGGTGGTGAATCTGTGGAATTTATTGCCACAGATGGCTGAGGAGGCCAAGCTCATTATGTCTATTTAAAGCAGAGGTTAAAAGGTTCCTCATTAGTAAGGGCGTCAAAGGTTATGGGGAGCAGGCAGGAGAAGGGTGTTGTTACAGGAATCACCCCTTGTAATAATGATAAGTGAGGCACAGAGCCTCTGTACTTGCAGACAAGTAACTTTTATTGTCTCAAGCAAAAGCTCATGGTTTCACAAACTAACTACCTGTGCGTACCCTACTAGAATCCCTGACCCTCCATGAACAATCAATGACAAGAAAAGGTATTGCCCAGGAAAAGAGTCTAAACTGGCCAGGAATTCCCTGTGGTCCCAATCTGCATGTGTCCGTGGGGCCCTTCTTATCCGCGATGGCTGGTCTCTGGTTGTTGTAGAGTTATCGCCCCTGTGTGTTTGGTGCTCCTGACTCTCACAGAGTTCCTCATCAATTGAACTGGTGGATCTCCATCCCATTGGCTCACCTTCTTACTGCTTCTTGTACAGGCCTGCAGCCAACATTGTTTCATGGCTCTGCCCACCACAGCCTTATGTATTTGTGTCTTTCAACACTGACTGGTCCAAACCAGTTAAATGAGGCAACTCGGACAGAGTCTAATGAGATTGCAGATGGTTTTTTTGGTGGGTCTGTCATTCAACATTATGTGAGAATGGTCTCAGGTTTAGCAGGTCATTACCTGAAGTTCTTTATGTCCACATTCAATTGCTCTGATCAGACTGTCCCAGAGCAAGAGTCAGTTCAGAGTCCATACCCTTTACATAACAAATATTTACCTGTCTGAGAACGGTCTCAGGTTTAGCAGCTTCCCGGAGCAAGAATCAGTTCAGAGTCCACAAAATGGGGGGAAGCGAAGACAACTGGTTTGTCTGCTTCCCCTAACCTTGATTAGGCTGTAGCTTCTTCTGGCCAACAGGGTTGAGAGTGAAATGGATCAGGCACAATTGAGTGGCAATGCAAACTCAATGGGCCAATTGACCTAATGTGCTCCTCTGTTTTATGCTCTTATATACTTGATAGATAAATCCAATCTATTTTAACCTCATCTGCAGCGAGTTCTGATTTTAGTGCCAATTATAGAAAGCTAAACTCTAGCACTGGGCCACAGTCCAGCTGAAAAATGGAGTTAGAGTACATGGAAGATCAATGAGATTTTTTAGGGAGGTAATTTATGGCAATGTTTAATTCAAATCCCAAGGTAATTGCAACACTGCCAAGTCTTGTCTGAATAATAACCCACTAAATTTTCAGTTTTACATTATCTTTACTTTGGAATATATTTATTGTTTGTTCCCAAAATAAAACTTACACATTTGATTCATTACACTCAGATACTGACATGTTAACGGATCATATCAAGGCCTGTTAATATGGTATGTTGAATTAGGGAACATTACAAGCTGTGAGAGCAAAGTGGTGGATTACAGCTCTGGATAGATTGGTGGCAAATGCAGATACTGAGTAATACTGAGTAAAGCAAAAGGTAAAGTAACCAACTGGTGAAGTTCTGAAAAGGTTGGGAATCATGATGATTGTTGTGTATTTCTATTTACGAATATACAATGCATAATTGGTTAACGGAATAGAATTGTATATATTTGTATCTGGACATACTGTTTTTGATTATTGATCTCATATGAAATACTGCATATGATATCAATAAGCTGGTTGTTCAGTTAGCATTCTCTCCCATGAGGTGGAAATCTCCTCTGAAATAGGAAGTGCACTATGACTTAGGCAGACTTTGTATAATCTACATAGCCAGTTGGTCTAAAGCTTTAACTGGGGTTAAATGGATTTTACAGTCTGATTGATCTGGAGAGAACCCCTGGGGAACAAATCAGTGAAGCTCTTACACACGAGGTTTAGCAGATCCTGGAAATTTTGAGCAACACACAAAATGCTGGAAGAACTCAGCAGGTCAGGCAGTGGAGTGACATCAACAGTCAACATTTCGGGCCATGATCCTTCCTGAGCTCCTCCGGCATTTTGTGGGTAAAGACATGATGAAGGGTCTTTGCCCAAAATGTTGACCATTTATTTTCCTCCATAGATACTGCCTGACATGAGTTCCTCCAATATTTTGTCTGCATTTCAACACAGTGCTGGCTTCTGCATCTGTCCCTTGAAACGTGGAGGTTAGGAGCATGCTGGTCTGTCTAACCTCTGGACACTTGGAGTCCTTGGGGCAGTTCCATCACTCTTAAGTGACAAACTACAGACACTTTCCATCTGGCTTCTCAGCTCTATGCCAGCATTTAGCCTTCCTTCATTTGTACAGAATTGAAAATGTCAGAGACATTTAAAAAAGGTGTTCCATGATCTTTGACAGGCAGTAGATTCTCAGAAGATACCAGGCTGCGCCCGAGGGCAACATCTCAGGATCTGTCTTGTGAGGCCAAGCTGCACCAGATCAGAGGGTAGTCACTGCAGGAAGACCAGCCAGCTCAATTTAAACTGAGTACAAAGTGTGTATTCACTACATCCCACTCCTTATGATTACAGCTCCTGGCCTGTAAAAGATTAGGGGGACTGTGAGTATAATGCGTGGGATGTCGAGTTAAAGACTCCAGTCAAGCACCATTTGGCCTAATGTCAGATATCCTACATCACCAGTAGTTCTAAATGGACCTTGAAATCCTTATAAGAGGCATACAGTTGACATGTTGCTTGCACTGAGCTGGAGGAACATTGATCACGCACTGAGCCTTCCACTATTTTGTTCAGGTTCTTTCTAATTTCGCTGCCCTTTCCCGGGAACAATGGACTCAGTCAGCTGCTGTATTGCAACTGTCACCTCCTTGGCGCAACTGATTTCCTTGGACTTAATAACCTCATTAATCTAACTGAATGCTACTTGTCCAGGTGCTGTCAGTGAGGAGATTCATTAAACATTTGAATCTCCTGTGTTAAAGGTCACCCACGAGAGCAAAGTATTTATAAAGCACTGTGAATTCACAGATTATGGTGCCTTGCTTTGCTTAAAAGTGAATAGTTGTTAGGTCGCTTGAACGTGATTTTCCAATTTGTTAGGATCATGATACCATAAGATACAGAAGTAGCTAGGCCATTTGGCCGGTCGAGTCTGCTCAGCTACTTCTACATCACTGATCCATTTTCCCTCTCGGCCCCAATCTCTTGCCTTCTTTCCATATCCTTTCATGACCCGAATGATCAAGAACCTATCAACCTCTACCTTAAACATTCCCAATGACTTGGCAACAAATTCCACGGATTCTCCATCGATTTGCTCCCTGCTAGGAAAAGTGCATGAAACACCCAGAAGGTCAGGCAGCATCCGTGGAAAGAGAAAAAGTGAATTAACTATTCAGATTGAAAATCTTTTTTCAGGTTTCCATGATCTGCTGCATTTCTGCATTTCAAGAGGACATCTTGAGTTAATATTGAAATGGCCACTAGAGGCCAGTCTTACTACATGAAATAAATTCTGTCACTTGAACAATAGAAGCAAGTGTGACGTTAGTAATTTAAAAAAAGAATTTGAATTTCCTTCAAACTAAGTGATTGCAGAATGGGAAATATATTTCAGCAACCTATCAGGATGTGCTGCTGGTGTGGTACATGGTGTAATGTGAGAGCCCACTCTCTCAGCTGATGAGATAAGGCAGTTGCAGATAAATGCATTGACCTTCCTAATGCATTGCAACATTTCTCCAGCCTCTTAAGGGTTGACCCATGGCATTCACTGGAATAGATATCTCTTTCCACTGCAGCCTGAGTGTGTATCTTGAGGGTATCCCAGCTCCCAATGGATAAATGACATTTTATGAAAATGAAATGATGCTCTTTCCTGTGTTTTGCCGTAAATCTTTTGGCCATTTTCCGTTCTGCTTCCTCTCAAGACTCACGAAGACACATTTATGATCTTAGCCTGGCTGTAAATTATTCTGACGAGTTTTAGATGGTAAATTCTACCTCGCAAGGTGCTAAATCAAATTTAGGTTTTCATGAGCAATCTTCTTTGGGGAGCCTGAGGTATAATAATGATGTTTCATTCCTGGACTGAAGTCCTCTTTAAACCCTTTGATTTGAAATCCTTACGGAAATCCGAGTTAGTATCTAAATAAAAATTCGTAGAAGTCTTTAAATTACTTCTGGCTCCAGATGAATTTTCCTCTTTCAATGTTTTAAGGAGTTCCTCTTTCCTAACTTTACGTCGTGGTCATCTGACCCCTTAGTGCCTGGGTGGCACATGGGGCCTGCACAAGGGTCTTCCATTTCTGCCGGTCATTCGCTCTGCTGCTCGCCGTTTCCCGGTTCATGCCGACTTCTTTCAGTTCGGCTTCCACAGATCTTTGCCACATCATTTTGGGCCTGCCCCTTCTTCGCTTTCCCTGTCGGTTCCACCTTAGTACTACTTTTGCTGGCTTACAACATCTTGAAATGCTTTTTTATCTATTTAGCATCATCAACAAGAAATTCATGTTCTTCTTATGAGGATATTCAAGTGTCTGGCAAATCATTCTTTCATTTAAAATAAAGTTAGTTATTCAAAATTGAGGTATGATGTTGGTATTACATAGTATCAAAATATATAGATCAATTGTGAGAATCAACGTCTTACACATTGCAACTTATTGTCTTGTATTGTCTTAAATATAAGCTCCAATTTTCTGGAAATTATTGAAAACAGAGATTTTCAGATTCAAATATAGATTTGTATGCATTTATTTATCACATATACAAAACATTCATGAAATGCATCATTTGTATTGCAGCCAGCACAATTTGTGGACCTGCTGGGGGCAGCCCACAAGTGTCGCTACTTGTCCTAGTACCAACATGGACTGGCCACAGTGCTCGAGAGAGCAACACAGACCACTATTAAACAGAACACAACAAACAACGAAACAAGCCCCTTTCTTCTCTCCTACTCGCCCACATGTACAGACAGTCCTCCAAGCCCACTCTCCAGGCATCTGCATCAACTTCTGATTAATCTGCAGGCTTCAATCTTCAGTATCAACCCCCCAGACTAGCTGATGAGATCCCAAAATCCGGTCCCGAACTCCGGGCTTGCTGACTGCTTGCATGAACATCTAATCCTGAAGCTCATCGACGAGACAGCCCAACGTCCACACATGCACTTCATCACATGCCCATGACACTGTCCTTCCAGCGTGGAGCAGAGGCCTAGACATCAGGTGTCCTTTTTTCACGAATCAATGCCCCTGGGCTTCAAATGTGAAGTGCTAGACTCCAGTAGTCGAGCACAGAGAGGACGCCTTGACTCCGGATATTTTTGTCACTCATTAACATTGCTGGCCTTTGAGAGCAGAACAGAGGTCTAAACTACAGATGTATTTTATCACCCATCTATATACTCTTCGCTGCATCCCAGTAGCTGTCATTTGCAAAAGACATTGATTATTCATTCTTTATTTGGCCTCTCTCTCACTTCGTCCTTAGCACATTTTTACACGTTTAAAGAAACAAAGTGGTCATAGACATTTTGAAATTATGTACTTTTATTAAAGGGCCAATCATGCTGGGAAAGGCTACATCCGGATTTGCTGAGCGCAATGTCCTAGCTAAAATAATTAGACAAATATTTAACTAAAAAGACTGTAAAATTCTGAAAAGTAATTAAACATATTTAATGAGTAATATAATTCAAACATTCATCCACAGCTATATTTCTTCCCTCATTTTAAATGATTGGGCTTGTGGTTCTTATGCCAGCTACAGCAGGTCCAAAGCTGGGGGATGGATACAAGGTCTATCCGATCGCTCTCTTAAGTTCAAAGTAAATTTATTATCAGGGTACATGCATCACCACATGCAAACCCGAGCTTCCTTTTCTTGTGGGCATCCACAGTCAATACTGCCCCCAACAGGATGGAGAAACAACCAATGTCCCGAAGACAAAAAGCCATGCAAAAACAAGAAGGAAGAGAAACAAAGCAGTAGTAATAATAATAAATAAACAGATAGATAGATAGATGGATAAATAAGCAATAAATATTGAGAACGTGAGGTGAAGAGTCCTTGAAAGTGAGTCCATACTCTTTGGGCAACAACACACACAAAATGTTGGTGGAACACAGCAGGCCAGGCAGCATCTATAGGGAGAAGCGCTGTCGACGTTTCGGGCCGAGACCCTTCGTCAGGACTAACTGAGAGGAAAGATAGTAAGAGATTTAAAAGTAGTGGGGGGAGGGGGAAATGCAAAATGATGGGAGAAGACTGGAGGGGATGGGATGAAGCTAAGAACTGTAAAGGTGATTGGCGAAAGTGATACAGGGCTGGAGAAGGGAAAGGATCATGGGTCGGGAGGCCTCGGGAGAAAGAAAGGTGGGGGGGAGCACCAGAGGGAGATGGAGAACAGGCAAACAACTAAATAAGTCAGGGATGGGGTAAGAAGGGGAGGAGGGACATTAACGAAAGTTAGAGAAGTCAATCAGGTTGGCAACCTGATGGCATGAACATTGACTTCTCTAACTTCCGTTAATGCCCCTTAATGTCAATGTTCATGCCATCAGGTTGCCAACCTGATTGACTTCTCTAACTTTCGTTAATGTCCCTCCTCCCCTTCTTACCCCATCCCTGACTTATTTAGTTGTTTGCCTGTTCTCCATCTCCCTCTGGTGCTCCCCCCCACCTTTCTTTCTCCCGAGGCCTCCCGTCCCATGATCCTTTCCCTTCTCCAGCCCTGTATCACTTTCGCCAATCACCTTTCCAGCTCTTAGCTTCATCCCACCCCCTCCGGTCTTCTCCTATCATTTCGCATTTCCCCCTCCCCCCCACTACTTTCAAATCTCTTACTATCTTTCCTCTCGGTTAGTCCTGACGAAGGGTCTCGGCCCGAAACGTCGACAGTGCTTCTCCATATAGATGCTGCCTGGCCTGCTGTGTTCCACCAGCATTTTGTGTGTGTTGTTGTTTGAATTTCCAGCATCCGCAGATTTCCTCGTCCATACTCTTTGGGGACTTGTTCAGTGTTGGGGTGAGTGAAGTTGAGTGGTGCCACCCTCTGTAGTTCAAGAGCTACTTAGTCCCTCTGGTTGAAGGGTAAAAACTGTTTCTGAACCTGGTGGTGTGGATCCAGCGGCTCCTGTACCTCCCTCCAATGACAGCAGTGCAAAGAGGGCATGGCCTGGGTGGTGGAGATCCTTGATGTTGGATGATACGCTCCTGTGACTCTGCCCCTTGTAGAAGAGCTCAAAGGAAGAGCGGACTCCACCTGTGATGGACTGGGTCTGTATCCGCTGCTTCCACACCAACCAGTCAATATACCCTCCACCGCACATCTACAAAAGTTTGTCAGGGTTTTTGATGACATGTCAAATCTTCACAGACTTATAAGAAGGTAGAGGCACTGCCATACCACATATCAGCTCCTCCTGCCGGCTTCATTGGTGATTCCAGTGACAGAGTAGAAAGTCTACCTGCAGCCTCTCTCATTATACCATGCACAATAATTTGTTTGTAAGTGATAAATATCTAAAATATTCACATATCTATAAACCTTCTTCAGATATATGCCACAATCCCAAATAAATCCAAATTTTTCCACAGAACGTTGAGCGAAAAGTGGCTTGGTTAATCTTCAATGTTTTTGGTGACCTTCTATTCACTTAATTACTATAAATCTATTACCTTAAATGCTCTTGAAATTGACAGCAGTGGCCTTATATACTTGACTTGTGTGCTTCAGCCAGTGACATTTGCCTCCTCTTTCAATTGATATCTAAACTCTGTTTCGAATGCAATCACATAAATTTATAATGATATTGCTAATACAGTTCCACAAACTGTGTATTCACTTTCTCACCTCACTGAACGTGGGTTTTTTGAAATGAGAGGCAGCGAAAGACCAAAGCTTTGAAAAGGTGATTGTTCTTCAAATAATAGAGTTGCTTTATGCCTGCATTTATTTAAAAAGGTGGATAGTTTTGCCAAAGATGTTGGATTAACTGTCCTAGTATCTGCTATGGAGAAATAAACAAATAAAGAGCAAGCTTCCCTGAAGCATGTGCATGTTAAGAACAGCTGCCATTACTGCTAGTCACAAATAAGAGAACATTTGCGGATGCTGGAAATCCAAGCGACACACACAAAATGCTGGAAGAACAGGCCAGGCAGCATCTCTGGAAAAGAGTAAACAGTCGAAGTTTTGGGCCAAGACCTTTCAGCAGGACTAGAGAAACATTGACTGTACTCTTTTCCATAGATGCTGCCTGGCCTGCTGAGTTCCCCCAGCATTTTGTGTTTGTTCCAATACTAGGTTTGGCGTTTTCAGTTGGGTTCTGCTCTTACTATTAGGGTGCATTGTGGGATACAGGATGGAACTTTGGCTCCCTATGAAAGCAGAGAAAGCAGGAGAGGGGTAGGGGCACATTTAAAACCCAGCACTCCATTTACTTTTTGTCTGTGTTGTAGCTGGAACTACAATTTGAATTTTAACCCATTTTTGTACAGGACCTGCCCGCCAAGAGATTCCCGCATGCTGCCGCTGCCTCTACCCCCAGAATCCTCTTGGAGACTGCAGAGTGCCGAAGCACCCAAAAGATCTCTAAAGGGCAAAACACAGAACTGTTGTAGTTTTGGTTCCAGCAGTTCCAGAATCACATTCAAGATGAGAACCAAACGTAAAAGAAGTGGAAAAGATGTAGAATATCAGAAGTCTAACTGAATGGGATTGAAGCTGTGCCGGAGGGGATGGTCGGAGGCTTGGAGGTTTGACGGACTCGGAGTCCACTGGGGTCAGGTCGCTTTCAGTGTGTGCTGTGTCTGCAAGGCTGAGTCGGGCGGCGCCGTGGAAGTTCCTAGCGGGGGTATTCCCTTCTGCAGCCGGCGTGGGATGATGAGTCTATCCAGACCCTGAGGACTTGTGGAAACTGTGTGGTGGTTTCTTTCGAACTTATAGTCTTTTAACATCTTTGGACTATTATGGGCACCATGGTCTGTTTTTTTAAAATCAAATTATGGTATTGTTTGCAGTGTTGTAACTATATGTTGTAGCTATGTGGTTTTGTGCAGGTCTTGTAGCTTTAGGTTTTGGTCTTGTTTTGTCTGGTGGATTTGGAGCTCCTTTCCGGGGGCTGTGCTAAGATGGTGGCGCGTTATTAATAAGCAGCAGCCTCTCCGGACTCTGGATTGGGGATTGCCAACCGTTATGTGGATTTTCTGGTGTAGTCTATTTTGTCATGTGCTTTTGTGATATCGTTCTGGTGGAACGCTGTCTCATTTTTTAACTGCATTGCATTTGTGGTTTCTAAATGACAATAAACTGAAACTGAATCTGAATCTGCATCTGAATAAGATTCTAAATCTGCAGTTACTTAAGGGGAATTGCATTAAGTTCAAAAGAGGGAATAAATTTTAGTCATTAGTAAGTTGGACTACCTTTTGACTTTTATATCATTGAATTCTCACGTTAGTTGGGGAAGATGTTTCTAAAATCTGGGAAATTGTTTGGTGTGGAGTTTTTATGAGATCTTGTTCATTATTCTATAAAAGAGTTGAACACTTCTATTTGAAAATTTTGATTATTCAGCATGTGATATAAATATTGTCTTATTAGTACTTTATTGCATAACCTGTTCTCAGTAGCTATGAATTCATTAGTAGACATACCCTTGATTGCGCCCTGTACATCTTGCACGTGCAAAGGGTTAACATGTATTGCTGAAGGTACAACAGTAATTATAAGTGAGAAGAAATGAAGTGCAAACATCCAGACGTTCCTGGCTGCCCATGATCAATTCTTCAGTGCTTCAATGTGAAAAATGTGACATCTTGGAGTATGGTTCTGACGCAGTCTGAAGGGTCATTTATTATTCCTCGGGATATGAAAGATTAAAAAGCCGAATGTGCTATTACTATAGGAATTTGTTGCTGAAATTTCCACATCTGGGGTAATTTATCATTTTGCAAGTTGAGAAAATGGCAAGTAGACTTGTTGGGCTTGTACTGTCAATTGTTGTCATCCACTGTTCCCTGTAAATGGGAATTTTAGTATATGGAGAACATCCTGGGTTACTTTAAGTTGATTTATTTTTCCTACAATAAAAATAGAAAATAGATCTCAGTGAATTTAATGCACCTCAAAGTGACACTTTTAGTTTGCAGCTTGTAATTAATACTTGGAAACTCTTCAGCTATGTCCTGGAGATTTCTGTAAATTATTTAAGTAACAGGAGCTCTCAAATGTTTGGATTAACTCTGGGTCATTGGACGTGGCAAGTAACCACGTGGCAATTCTCAGACTGAGATCCATGCATCTCAGGACATTCGGTGAAGTTTCTCCGCAGAGAGATAAAAATCAAAACAGGGTGTCTGCGGGGGAAATTGATCGCAATTAATGGCTATGCTGGTATGTGCTTCCTGGTTTGCAACCTCTACTTAGTCAGTGGAGCAAAGCTTCCTTTGGGCAGTCAGTGAGCCCACTCAAGGCAGTTCAGGCAACAGTGAGCTGGTTACAGGAGAAGTACCCACAATGGCTAAGACATTGTGGCCATCATGAAGTGGGTGTCTTGGAAAAGTTTAATATTGTTCTATTTTGTTTGTCTATTGCAGAGGAGTAGTGATGGAACTGTTAAGTGATCTCAGAGACAAGTTCAAACCCACCTATGACAACTATGGGATTTAAATCCACTTAAATATTTGGAAGTTTGAAAAGCAAACACAGCTTGCATTAATAATGATGACTTCCATACTATTAGAAAGTCTTTTAAAAACCCATCCGGATCACTGACGTTCTCCTGGAGAGGAAGCCTGCCTTTCCTTCAAGCAGCCCAGTTGAAGGATTGGGTAACAAATGGTGGCCTTGTCAGCAGCATCCACATCCTCAAAGAGAAATGGAATAAAGGTAAGTGTGAGCTCAGAGGTGAGCTGCGTGAGTCTGTTTCCTAACCCCTTTACCCTTTGTCATGATTCCCCTGAGAAGCTGCGGAATCAAGATCCTTACTGGATCTGGGAATCTATCATCCAGCTGTGTGGGAATAATGGTGGTGGTGGGCAGGCAGAAACAGGCTGGGAAACTTTGACAGGCAATTGAGCAGTGCCCCAACGTTAGCCAGCTCTCAAAATTTCAGGCAGAGTGGTACAGGAGCCTTATGTCCAACTCTACCAGGTTCAGGAACAGTTATTACCCTACAACTATCAGGCTCCTGAACCAACGTAGATAATTTCACTCGCCTGAACTCTGAACTAATTCCACAACCTATGGACTCACTTTGAAGACTCTACAAAGTCAGGTTCTCAGTATTATCTAATAATAATAATAAATACTCTATTGACTCTGAGTGGGAAATTCTTTCATTACAACAGCAACATTTAAAAACACACTTAGCAGTGTGCAGACTTGACTAATAACGTACAGAATAATAATATACACAGTAATGATTTACTAATGTACACTAATATTGTATGGCATAATAAAACCGAGACTATTGTACTATGACGTGTGTTCTCCTGTCGCACAGAGAGGAACTGCTGTATATGCTTATTGCATTTAGTAGGAAAGATTTTCTGTAATGATCCTTGTGACGGGGTGCTGAGTGAGTCTGTTTGAAAGGGTTCTCTGATGCTTAATCAGTAGGTCATGGAGAGGGTGGGCCAGATCTGTCTATCTCTCTATCTGTCTATCTACTTTTGCACATAGGTCATTTGTCAGTTTTTGTTTATGTATAGTTTTACCTAACTTATATTGTATTTCTTTACTTTCCTGGTAAATATTTTCAAGGTAGTAAATCTCAAGGTAGTATATAGTGATGTATTTTGATAATAAATGTACTGTGACTTTGTAAGTTTTGAGTGTTTCTAATAATTCCAAATCATTTTAAATCAACAAATACAATGAACAAAACTCACATCATATTCCCTCTCTGATATAGTTCTCCGTTCAAACGAGTGAAGAAGGTGACCCTGGCACTTATTCTGTGAGCAGGCTGCCCAACATAAACTTTTGTACATGGCCTATCAGTGGCGTCAACAGAGTTCTGTCAAATAAATAAAGGTACAGAAGGGATAAGCAGAGCGGCCATTGTAGGGAGTAGGCCAGTGGCGAGAGTAGGCCATTGTCGGGAGTAGGCCAGTAGCGAGAGTAGGCCATTGTCGGGAGTAGGCCAGTGGCAAGAGTAGGCCAGTGGCGAGAGTAGGCCTTTGTCGGGAGTAGGCCAGTGGCGAGAGTAGGCCAGTGGCGAGAGTAGGCCATTGTTGAGAGTAGGCCAGTGGCGAGAGTAGGCCAGTGGCGAGAGTAGGCCATTGTCGGGAGTAGGCCAGTGGCAAGAGTAGGCCATTGTTGAGAGTAGGCCAGTGGCGAGAGTAGGCCAGTGGCGAGAGTAGGCCATTGTTGGGAGTAGGCCAGTGGCGAGAGAAGAAGTGAAAGGCTTTGACTCAAAAGAGGCTTCTGCTTGGAAGAGGCGTCGACTCTGTGTAAATTGTCTGTTAAGGTTTCCTTTTTGTTTTTCTCTCCCTCTCTTACTGTCCCATTTAAATGGCTGTGGTGTGCTCTTCGTGCTGGATATTGGAGAACTGGGAGACCCTGAGTGGTGGCATTAGAAATGATCTTTTAAAAATCATTGGACTCTGCCATGTTGCCAGAGGACTGGAAAATTGCAAATGTTCCTCCACTCTTTAAGAAAGGAGGAAGGCAGCATAAAGGAAATTATAGACCAGTTAGCCTGACCTTAGTGGTTGGGAAGATGTTAGAGTCAATCGTAAAAGAATGAGGTGATGGAGTACTTGGTGACACAGGACAAGATTGTACAAAGTTAGCATGGTTTCCTTCAGGGAAATCCTGCCTGACGAGCCTGTTGGAATTCTTTGAGGAGATTACAAGTAGGATAGGTAAAGGTGATGCAATGGATGTTGTATATTTGGACTTTCAGAAGGCCTTTGACAAGGTGTCACACATGAGGCTGCTTACCAAGTTAAGAGCTCGTGGTATTACAGGAAAGTCACTAACATGGTTAGAGCATTGGCTGATTGGTAGGAGGCAGCGAGTGGGAATGAAAAGATCCTTTTCTTGCTGGCTGTCAGTGACTAGTGTTGTTCTGCAGAGGTCAGTGCTGGGACCGCTTCCTTTTATGCTGTACATAAATGATTTAGATGATGGAATAGATGGCTTTGTTGCCAAGTTTTCAGATGATACGAAGATTGGTGAAGAGGCAGGTAGTGTTGAGGAAACAGGTAGGATGCAGATTAGGAGAATGCGCAAGAAAGTGGCAAATGAAATACAAAGTTGGAAAATACATGGTCATGCACTTTGGTAGTAGAAATAAATGTGCGGATTTAAAAAGGGAGAAAATCCAGGAATCTGAGATGAAGAGGGACTTGTGAGTCCTTGTGCAGAACACCCTGAAGGTTAACTTGCAGGTTGAGTCAGTGGTGAGGAATACAAATGCCATGTTGGCATTCATTTCAAGAGGTCTAGAATATAAGAACAAGGATGTGATGCTGAGGCTTTATAAGACACTGATGAGGCCTCATATTGAGTATTGTGAACAGTTTTGGGCCTCTCATCTTAGATAAGAAGTGTTGGCATTGGAGAGGATCTGGAGGAGGTTCACAGGGATGATCCAGGAATGAAAGGGTTATCATAGAGGAACGTTTGATAGTTCTGGGTTTGTACTTGCTGGAATTCAGAAGGATGAGGGGGGGATCTCATTGAAGCCTTTCAAATTGTTTCCCATGGTGGGGGAGTCTAGGACAAGAGGGCACAGCCTCGGGATAGAGGGGCGCCCTTTCAAAACGGAGGTGTGGAGAAATTTCTTTGGCCAGAGGGTGGTGAATTTGTGGAATTTTTTGCCACATGCAGCTGTGGAGGCCAGGTTGTTGGGTGTATTTAAGGCAGAGATTGATAGGTTCTTGATTGGACTTGGCATCAAAGGTTATGGGAAGAAGGCTGGGAATTGCGGTTGAGGAGGAGATAAGAAAAAAGGATCAGCCACGATTGAATGGTGGAGCAGACTGGATGGGCCAGATGGCCTAATTCTGCTCCTATATCTTATGGTCTTAAGGTTTGATGTAACTACTTGCCCCACTTCAGGACTCAGTTGGTAATTGCCAGGAAACTTCTAACAAGTCGGTTCTTCTGAGCTGTTGTAATCATCAGCACATACCTCAAGCTTGCTGGCACTTACACATAGACTTCTGGCATCTCCTGAGGGAACTTACACCTCTATATTCTACTTTTAATTAATTTATTTATTAAGATACGACACAGAACAGGCGCATCTGGCCCTTCGAGTTGCGCTGTCCAGCAAACCCCTGACTGAACCCTAGCCTAACCACAGGACAATTTACAATGATCAATTAACCTACCAACTGGTACGTCTTTGGACTGCGGGAGGAAACCGGAGCTCCCAGAGGAAAACCTCGCAATCATGGGGATAATGTACAGCAGAGGGAATATAATGACATTATTTTCTGTATTCGATGACTGCGAGCTGAGAGCATTTTTTTGCATGCTCTGACTTTTATGCTGATGGTACTTGGCCAATGCTTGTTAAAGCTCGACAGGAAATGAGTGTAGAGAGGAAGAAAGTACCCGCGGTCACTGAGGGTTATATGCATTTCACTAGCTACAATTGAAAGCAATGGGTCAGATCATTCTCAGCCAGTCCTGCTGTAGGCCTTCCCCAGCTAACTGGCCCCATCTGGAAGGCAGGCACTCATTTACCATTCATCAAAACCATTGCAAATACAGAAGCTAAAATGATCAAAAGGTAAAGTTAATGAAACCTTTATAAGCATTTACAAATCAATGCAAAATTACACGCAAGCAAAATAATCAAAGGAGCACTGACCTTCCCAGGCTCTCAGATGAGAGAGCTCTTTGGAGTGAATGGGACTGGCTGGTGCAGGATTGGGAGTGAGACCTGTCACTAGGTTACTGCTGGGCCTGCGTCAGGCCTGAGCGTGATTGGGAGCCGTGAAGGGACGGGTGAAAGCTGCTGATCCTCTTCAGAGTAATTAGACATAAGTGGGGTAGATATGCCAAAGGCAGGTGGCGCATCCAGACTGGGCATTCTGGGTGAATACATGAGTAAAATTAGTTGGAAATACCCCGCCGAAGGCACTCAGTTGCTTTGATCTCCAACTGTCGTTGGAGCTCCCGGAGGGATTGCAATCACATTGCTCTGGATGCTGCAAAAGGGAAGCAGCAAAAAAACAGAGACTAATAACAAAGGAGCTAAAGCACGGCACTCTGTAATTGTGCTCCAGTTTCTTCCCAAGTCCCCAAAGACATTGTTAGGTTAATTGGCCACTATCATTGATCCTAGAGTGCAGATGAGAGGTGAATCTAGAGGGAACGTAGCAAAAATGGGTTACAGGGAACAATATTTCACTGAGAGTTAGCAGAGACTGAAATGGTTCAATAGCCTCCTATGTTGTAAAGAAGTATGGAAGAGGTAAAAAAAAAATCTAATCTGCCAACTTATTTTTAAAGGGCGATATTGACTTTGCCCCAGGAAAGGCCATCCATTTAACACCCAGCCGTTTCAAATATATTGCTCGTACAGTTGGTGAACAAGCCAGCTTCAAAACAAAAATTGTTCAGCTCTCAATAAAACATCTGCTAACCATCTGCCCATCTTTTGGAAAAGTTGTCACAGGAGTTCATGTTTCGAATTCATATCTAATGCCAGCAGCTGGGATCAATAAAAACGGCTCTGGGATCAATCAGATGGGCAGCTGACTTTCGTGGACGTAAAAGTGAGCTCTAAAAATATATATATACCTCACTCTTAAATGGGATTGTTATTCCACGCCCACTGAAGTTCATTGGACATGGTATTGGATCATGATCGCTGTAATAATGAATGGGTGGTTTTGAGTGCCCAGGATTGTCTTTATCTTGTTACTGCACAGTGCATGATCATTTGATGCTCAACATCACACATCCACTGACCTCTTCTAAAGCTAACAGACATCAGTGCGGCAGCACTTAATGGGAACCCTCCACGAGGTCAGAGTCCTGCTGAAAGTGTGCAGTTAAAAAAATATCAGTTTCTGTTGCACCTGCTCCCTTAATTCAGATATATAAATAACGGCAGAGTTAAATATTAAGAAGGCCCGGGCTTTGGAGCGCCATGGTAATGGAGCAGTTGGCGCATCGCTGTTACAGCTCGGGGCGTCGGAATTTGGAGTTCAACCCCGGTGTCTTCTGTAAACCCCTGTCGGAAGGCATGGGTTTCCCCTGGGTCCGAAGATGTACCAGGTGGGTTAATAGGTCATTGTAAATTTTGTTGCGGTTAGCTCAGGGTTAAATTGGGGTTGTCGGGGGTTGTTGGGGCGGTGTGGCACGGCTCGAAGGGCCTACTCCGCTCTGTATCTCTAAATAAAATAAAAATAAAATGGTTCCTGTTGCTATGAGAAATGGTGAACAGTACAAGTGAGAAACAAACCCACAACAATATTATCTTCCAGTCCACACGTCAAATAAAAATGCTGTAACTTAATGGACTGGTTTTGATGAAATCATAAATCTTAAGTACAAAGCCCGTGTAGTATATGAGCCGAGAAAAGCAGGGGCTGAGATTGAATTATTGCTTTGAATTCTGTAGTGGACATTGATTGTTCTTTACGGTTATAGCCATTTTATTTATTTTTTCTGAAGAAGTATTTTTTGGCCACATTTGGAGTTCACTGGAAGGAAAGGGTAATAAAAGTGGATAATGTGCAGCGACGCCAGCTCTGTTTCTCTGTGCTCTCTGAAGTTTGCGCTTCACACGGCAAGGCCAGGATGTCATAACAAGTAGTATCTTTTGGTCACAAGCAATGATTTACTTGGGTGTGGATTACAGAGTAGAAGGCTGCAGATTGCCCCTGGTATGTGGGGCATAAGACTGAAGGCAGGTAAGTGCACAGAAGCTCGCTGGCTAACAGCTTTGGTTTGGGATTCCTGTAACTGTTCGGAGCTCTCTTGGGAAGAGTGTGTCCTGAGACCATGGCAGAAGGGTTGGAGGATTCATGGTTAAGCCCATCTTGCTGGCTCTGGACTATCATCAAGGTACTGACTAATGTTGTCAGAGCCTTGAAGATCTTGCATAAGAATGCAAAAACCTAACAAATAGGAGCAGGAGTAGGTCATCTGGCCCGTCAAGCCTGCACTACCATTCAATGAGATCATGGCTGAGCTGGCCATGGACTCATCTCCACCTACCTGCCTTTTCCCTATAACCCTTAATTCCCCTACCGTGCAAAAATCTATCCAACCTTGTCGTAAACTTTGTCTTTAAGTGTGGAGAGCTTCAAGTGTCAACTCTGCCGCCAGGATAACGAATCTCCATACCATAAGACCATATCAACATAAGACGTAGGAGCTGAATTAGGCCATTTGGCTCATCGAGTCTGCTCCATCATTCAATCATGGCTGATCCTTTTTTCCCCTCCTCCGCCCCACACCCTGGCCTTCTCCCCACCTTTGATGCCATGTCCAGTAAAGAACTTATCAAGCTCTGCCTTAAATACACCCAGTGACCTGGTCTCCACAGATGTCTCTGGTAATAAATTCTACAAATTCACCATCCTCTGGCTAAAGAAATTTCTTCGCACCTCTGTTTTAAATGGATGTCCGTCTATCCTGAGGCTGTGCCTTCTTGTCCTAGACCCTCCCACCATGGGAAACATTCTTTCCACTTCTACTCTGTCTAGGCCTTTCAATATTTGAAAGGTTTCAATGAGATTCCCCTTCATCCTTCTGAATTCAGTGAGTACAGACCCAGAGCCATCAAATGTTCCTCGTATGATAACCCTTTCATTCCCGGAATCGTCCTTGTGAACTTCAAACTGTTCCCTTACACAGAGAGATTGGCTGTCATTTTGGCTGATGCGCTTGTTGCCAATTCTTCCATTTGTGTATGTACTATTTATATATAGGAGATGCGGGAAACACCAACTTGTAAAAGACATCGTGGGCAGATTAGATTGGGATCACTAAAGTTGTGAAGATCCATCCTTTTGACAGCAGGCACTTGGAGATAATGAGGATGACCTCTTAGATACATGAATCGATGAGACTGGAGTTCTAGGCTTAGTGTTCAGGGTCTTGGTCATTGGAATGAATGGCGTCTGACTGGATTTGAGGGTTGTCATTCTTTGTCTTCGCCAGCTCCTGGAGTTGATGCCACAGATCAAAGCCCAAGGTCGATTGGATGTCTAGAAGTCGAGGCCCAATGCCAGGAACACAGAGTCTGCCAGTCCACTGGGAAAGTTGAAGGCCCAGTGTCTGTGAGCTCACAAGTCCACAGGAGGTGAGAGGTCTGAAATTGGCCTGTGCTGTGCCTACAGGACTGTCCGTGTGTGGGTGGAAGGGAGGAACGGGGGATGTTTGCTTGGTGTGGTTCTATTTTTGTTGCTGTTGCTCCCGGTGTTCCACATCATAGTGGGACATGGCACGTTGGCACCGGAATGTCTGGCGATGTTGCGGGCTGCCCTCAGCGTATCGTTAGGATGCGTTGGTTGTCGTATTTTGAGGTACCATGGATGTGATAAACGAATCTGAGTTTTGACATACACAAGGAGCTCCCCAGTGAACCGACCTGGATGCTTTCTGGCCATCAGCTTTGTCCGCCATTAATTTCAGCCGGCCCTCCCGCTGTGTTCATCCCTCTATGCCTTGGCTGGCATCCAACTACATTGTGTGTGCCTCATTTCATGATCCATTAATGTATAGAGCCTCTCAGCATTCTGCTTGACCCTGAGCTTAAGTATCTTGCACAAGTCCAATACAGCTGCCAAAACAAGCCCTTCATTCCAAGCCAGCCAGCCCATGCCCCATCGGTAAATTAGTCACCAGTTTTTCTACTGTAGACGCCCCTGTACCACATATAATTCACTGAGTAAATAAACATGATCAGTGCTATCCTAAATCACGAACATTGCCCTCTGCTACCAGTTATTCAACCCTGCTTATGTCCTCGTACCAGCTGAAACTTGAAGCTATCTTAGGTGAATGACATGGAGTGGTGTGTGTGCCAAAGTACTGTCACTGACCTGCTGCTACAGGTTGGTATTACATCTTAAATATAGGTTAAGTGATGACCTAACTGAGGGGTTGTAGATGATCAAAGGAATTAGCGCTGCAACGGGAGAGGAATTATTTCCTCTGTTGGAGAGAGTCCAGGACAATTAGAAAATAATTAGAGAACAACTGTAACCAGGCCAGTCAGAGCAATTCTGCACATAAAGAGTAAATCAAGCCATACCACAAAAAGCTCCTGTGGCTACAGGCCCAGGAAACAGTGTCAAAAATGAGATTGTTCAGCAAGAGTAAGAGAGGATGTGGAACCCAGAGTAGTGGGTGGAGATCAATTACAATCCAATGAATCAAATGATCAAAGGACTGTTTCCTGGGGCCTTGTTTATGGAGAACTCTGTCAAATTTACTTTTTAACCTTTTACCTACTTTTTTAAAACTTTTCTGAGGATCTCAAAGCTCTCCTTCCACTCGGCTTTGAAGAAGAGAGCTCTAAAGGCACTTGAGGGCAAGTGATCCCCACATTTCTGTCTCAAATAGGCCACACCTTCTTTCTGAACTGAGGCTTTGGGCCTGCTCCAGGCTGGTCCAGGGATTTGGACCTAAGGGCTCAGTCTGGTTCAGAATGCCGTTTTTGTTGCACACTTCTATTGTTTGTATGATTTGTTTTCTTTTCTCTGTTTGCACTGGGGGCTGGTCTTTATTTTTAAAAATTGGGTTCTTTCGGGTTCCTTGCTTTGTGACTGATTGTAAGCAAACAAATCTCAAGGTTGTATAATTTATACATTCTTTGATAAATGTACTTCAAATCTTTGAATCTTAGAGTTCTAGCTGTAGAATCTCCCTCACTGTCTCCCTGTTCACCCTGCTATGACTCCTCAGTATCTAATGTGATAGCTCAAAGGTACCCATATCCATCAATACAAATATATAACCATATAACAATTACAGCACGGAAACAGGCCACCTTTGCCCTTCTAGTCCGTGCTGAACGCTTACTCTCAGGAAAAATGGCAGGGTGTAGGTTCAGGTTTATTTTACAATGAATTTTCCTAATAAAATAAGAGCCAACTGGAGAACACAATGGATGCATAAGATGTTAAAAGAACAGTGCATGTCATTCAATTATAATAATCTTTCCTGTCTGAAGTTAATCATCAGCTGAGCTTACTAGGCTTGTGACCAGAAAATGACTTGACTGTAAGACAGTCAGTTGAAGTGGTATTAAAAGTGCTTTGATTTCCATGCAGTTTGCATTGTGTATTTATGCAGCTTTTAAACTGAAATAGAGCTTATTTATCCATCGCCCTTCATTGGCCAAACTGTTCCTTTATCCATTGTATTTCCGGGCGCATCAAAAGAAAATGATTAGTGCTATAATAGACTTTAAATTCTTTCATCTTTAGCAATAATGGCCCTGTTGGAGATTTACAAGATTACTGTTATCAGATCAAGAATTCATTTTAACTCCTGTAGTGACAAATAAATATCTGGCAGTTGATGAGAGAGCCGCTAAATTTGATGTAAGATGAAAGCCAATTATCTGTGATAATCTTGTTAACCGCGGTTCAGGCTCAGAACATGGCACAACCTTACTCCGATCCACAGCACCTGGTGGGAAGATGTAAAATTCAAGGGGAGAAGATGATGGTGCATGGTCCAAGTTCAAGAATCAGCCTTATTTACCCCATATTTGTATTAGGAATTTGCTGTTGTGTGGTGAGGGCTGGGCATGCAACATAAAAAAACAACAGCATTCAACTTAAAATTATTTTTAAAATATGGCTCACACTTTACTAGGAAAATTCATTTTAAAATAAACCTGAAACTACACCTTGCCATATTTCCTGAGAGTAAGCGTTTGGCACAGACTAGAAGGGCCGAGATGCCCTGTTTCCGTGCTGTAATTGTTATATGGTTATATATTTGCATTAATAGATATGGGTACCTTTGAGCTATCACTTTAGATACTGAGGAGTCAGAACAGGGTGAACAGGGAGACAGTGAGGGAGAATCTACAGCTAGAACTCTAAGATTCAAAGATTTGAAGTGCATTTATTATCAAAGAATGTATAAATTATACAACCTTGAGATTTATTTGCTTACAATCAGTCACAAAGCAAGGAACCTGAAAGTACCCAATTTAAATAAGTAAAGACCAAGTTGCTTAAAAACGTTAGAAGTTAAGGTACGGATATGGAATAAAATGTGCACAAATACATAAATATCAGCATGTATTTACAATGTAAACAGCATTATAGAAATTAGTTTAAGGTGTTTACAATGCAGTTCAGATAAAGGGGGTGGGTAAGGTCTAAATAGAATGGGCAATCAGATTAACTGCCTGGTGGAAGAAACTTTAAGATGGTGTGAAGTTTTTGTTTTAAAATCCCTATAGTGCTTCCCAGGTCAAGATTCAATGTCACATGAGCCAAAGACACACTGACTGAGAATCCTGAATAGTCTTGTCGGTAAATATGGATGGAACTGAAGATGAACTTAAGCATCTCCCCACTCCCTCAGTGTCAGGCTGACTACCTGCAGGCTGATCTGTTGCTGAATGAGTACGCTCAACACCCACTTCACTCCCGGGAAAACGACGCAGCGCTCACCAATTTCAAACCCGTATGCCGTCAGTCAGTAACAGCATTAGAAATGAACCAACTTACAGAACAAACTCGATTCTCCAACATTCACAGATACACGTAACGGGCCACCGGGCAGTCATCTCTCAGCGCACAGTCGTTTCCTCTGAGCGGAGGCTAGCTATGACTCCATTTATTATTATGGAATAAAACAACTGTGAATTAAAACAGAGAACTGCACTATCAATTGAAATGAGTCACTTTTTCAGTGGGAATTGAAGTGGTTCATTGCACAGCAAAAACTGTATTAGAAATATAAAGGAGGCAATCTACATGTGAAAAGGTAAGATGTTTTTCTTATGATCAAATAGAGATTTAATATGGACTCTTCTGTGATGTGAGCATTAACATATTCAGATGTTTAAAAAAAACCAAACCTGTGAATGTTGAAAATCTGAAATAAAATAAGCGTGTATTATAGATTCTTGTCAGGCCAGGCACCATTTTCTGGAGAATGGAAGAGACTGCAAGTTGATGACTTTCGAAGGTTCATTTTATTATCAAAGCATGCACGTAGAATACAACTCTGAGATTTGTCTTCTCCAGATAGTCATGAAATACAGAGAAACCATGGAAGTTGTTGAAATAAAAGACATCAGTCCCCACCCTCCCGCATGAAAAAGAAAAAGAAACAAAACTCGTAACCACCAATCCCCCAACACCCTCGCACAAAAACTAACAGATCTCCCACCCATAAAAATGGCAACTAAAACATCAAACCCCTAACCCCCTCCTCCACACAAACAAAAAACAATGACAATAACATCAAACCCCCAACCTCCGCTGGGGAACTGAAATGTCTTGACATGTGAAGATATTTAACTTTATTTCATTGCTTAATGCAAGAGTCCACACATCACAAATAATGAAATGAACATGCTGTTTCTTTGGTATTGGTTACACCATTCATTGTTGAGGTAAATACATAATCCATTGATGTGAGTACAGAGAAATGGAAGATTCATAGTCATTTGAAGAATACATAGCTACTGTGTATGCACAGTCTTCTTGGGCATCTGGATTGTATCAAAGCTGTATAGCTTATGTCTTGGCTGCATTGACTTAATTATATTCAGAAAACTAATAGCAGGTTGTCTCTGATAAGCCATTAAAACTGGATCTGTGTTTTATTACTTAGATTATAAGGGACAAGTTATTGAGCTTTTGGGATCTCATGTGGGCTGAATCAAGATAGATTTCAAGTTCATCGAGCAGCTACTGACTAGCTTCCTAGTGATTTTGTACTTCAACCAAATGTTCAATGAGCCAGGTAAGTGCCTTTTGCAATATCAAAACAAATGATCTTGATGGACTTGCACACGATTTTAATGCACGGCACGGCAGTGTAGTGGTTAGCGTATTGCAGTTACAGCGCCAACGGCCTGAGGTCAATTATGCCAGGTCGCTGGGTTCAATGTCTGTCAGGAGTATCACGTTCTGTCACCACGTGAGTCTTTTCCCGGTGCTCCGGTTTCCCCCCACTTTCCAAAGATGTGCGGGTTCTAGGTTAATTGGCCTCATGGGGGTATTTAGTTGGTGCAGGCTCATTGGGCCGGAAAAGCCTGCCGTTGTGCTACATCTCGAAATTAAAATAAATTTTAACTTCGCTCCTAACAGCTCAATTTGCAAATTAATTTTGTCACACACACAGCTATTTTTGTACTACAACACAACGCTAAGGGCTTCGTTTACAGAGTGGCACACATCAACTGATACGTACGTACAAATGATTTCAAGTCTATGTTCAGATTAAGATGTTCAGACAACATCAATAACCACATGAGAATACTCGGGAGCTTTATAACCATCATTTGAGCTTGTCAGTGAGATTACAGGCTTAACAAGTATTGATTTTTTTTGTAGCCTTTACATCTTGTGAAATTCATTGCCACTATTCTGCTTGGATCAGTTATTTTGCTCACACAGGTAGAAACTCAACGGGCGATGTAGCTCATGCTGTTCATAGCTGATGATAACTGCATTTGGCCTTGAAATAATCACTGGAGGTTTATTAATTAAAGGCCAATTTTAACAATCAGAAAATGTTACAGATTTTAAATAATGGAGTGCCTAGCTATTAGGCTGCGTCACCCAGTGGCTTGTGACTACACTGGTGTACAACGTATAACTAAGCCTCAGCAAAACAAAGTCGATTTATTCGGACTCTATTTAAAGAGAAAATAGACAACTTGACAGAACCTACGGTAACTCTACCCCACCCCCCAGTAAAAGCAAAGTAATTGTCCACAAAACAAGACAGTAAAGATCATTATAAACAAATTATATGTGTAAAATCAATCCAGACCATGACAGCATAAATTTGTTGATGAGAGAATTATATGATCATCTTCACTTTCTCAGTGATTTTCATTGTCTCCACATGAAATAAAGGCATACACTTTTATTACTGTTTATAAAATACAGCAACTATTAAACAGAATTATCAGAAGATAAAAAAACGAGCGATGGTCATGGGATTATAATCACTTTTAGACCATAAGATATAGGAGCAGAATTAGGCCATCTGGCCCATCGAGTCTGCTCCGCCATTCAATCATGGCTGATCCTGTTTTCTATCCCCTCCTCAACCCCAGTTTATGGCCTTCTTCTGTAACCTTTGATGTCATGTCCAATGATTTTTTTAGTTGCTCTCTGTAGGTCTTTAAAAGCTTCCCAATCCTCTATCTCCCCTCTCATTTTTGCTTTGCTATATGCCCTTTCTTTTGCTTTTACAATAACTTTGACTTTCCATGTCAACCATGGTTGTACTTTTTTACCATTTGAGTATTTCTTCATTTTTAGAATACATATGTGCTTCACTTTCCTATTTTTTTCCAGAAATACATGCCATTGCTGCTCTGCTGACATCCCTGCCAGCAGCTCCTTCCAATTTACTTTGGCCAACTCCTCTCTCATACCACTGTAATTTCCCTTACTCCATTGAAATACTGCTACATCAGACTTTACTTTCTCCCTAAGGATTCTTTTGCCTTAAGATCCCTAATCACCTCTGGTTCATTACATAACACCTAATCCAGTATAGACGCTCCCTTAGTAGGCTCAAGGACAAACTGTTCCAAAAAGCTATCCCTTAGGATTTCAACAAACTCACTCTCTTGAGATCGACTACCAACCTAATTTTCCTAATCGACCTGCATGCTAAAATTTCCCATGACTACCATAACATTGGCCTTTTGACTTGCCTTTTCTACTTCCTGTTGTAATCCGTGGTCCACCCCCCAGCCACTGTTGGGAGGCCTGTATGTAACTGCCATCAATGTCCTTTTACCCTTGCAGTTTCCTAACTCAACCCACAAGGATTCAACATCTTCCGATCCTATGACACACCTTTCTACTGACTTGATGCCATTCTTTACCAGCAGAGCCACATCACCCCCTCTGTCTACCTTCCTATCCCTCCGATATAATGTAAAATCTTGGACATTCAGCTCCCAACTGCAACCATCCTTCAGCCACTATTCAGTGATGGCCACAACATCATACCTGGCAATCTGTAATATTGCAACAAGATCATCCACCTGATTTCTTACACTACATGCGTTTAGATACAACACCTTGAATACAGTATTTGCTGTCCTTTCTGATTCTGTGTCCCTAATGATTTGATACTCACTGTTGGCTGCAACTGAGTCCCATCACCTGCCCGCCTTCCTGACACCCTAACTGTACGCTTCCTTTACTTTTTTACCATCCGTCTGTGGTGAACTATGTGCCTGTCGGGACACGCCCCTGCTGACTGCTCCTGTGGCTCCTCCCACAGGCCCCTGTATAAAGGAGACCTGCGGCCTGACGCTCGGCCTCAGTCTCCAGGACCTTGTACGATAGACACTCACTCCTGGTTCCTTCTTCCAGTCAATAAAAGCCGATATCTCGCCTACGTCTCAGTGTGAGTTATTGATGGTGCATCACCGTCCCATCCTGAGTCCCTTCACTTCGGTTCCCAACCCCCCTGCCAAGTTAGTTTAAACCCTCCCCAACAGCTCTAACAAACCTGCCCATGAGTATATTGCTCCCCCTCAGGTTCAGGTGCAACCTGTGACTTTTGAACAGGTCATATCTCCCCAGAAGGAATCCCAATTATTCAAGAACCCGAATCACTGCCCCCTGCACCAGATTCTCAGCCACGCATTTGTTTCTAACCTCTCTAGCACGTGGCTCAGGCAGCGATCCAGAAATTTCTACCCGGGAGGTCCTGCTTCTCAGCTTTCTACCTAGCTCTCTAAATTCACTTTTCAGGACCTCATTCCCTCTCCTTCCTAAGTCATTGATACCAGTATGGACCAAGACATCCGGCTGCTCCCCCTCCCCCTCCAAAATTGTTGTGGATGCAATCCGAGGCATCCCTGCCTCTGGCACGTGGGAGGCATCATACCATCCGGGTGTCCCATTCACATCCACAGGATCTCCTGCCTGCTCCCCTCACTATCACTACCACTTCCTTTTTCTCTCTCTTTCCCTTCTGCACCGGGTGACTTTTACCCTGGTCATTGGCTTGCATTAGCTTTTGTGTCTATATACATACACGATTAAATATAAAATAAACGTATCTGTATTTTTATTATATACTGGCAGAGCAGAAAATGATTTTATTTTATTTTTGACTGGTTGGCATCTGTCTGTCTTGAAGGACAATGCGTGAGGATGATCGTCACCACAAGCCTGGGTGGAAGGTACAGAGATCCTGAGATCCCCAGTTGTCAAGATCCCCCTCTCGGCCTCACCAGTGTAGTCCAGAGGAAAGCTTATGGAGCAACACGTTTGGCACCAGCTTGGCCGCAGGAGCTGCTGGAGGATGTTCAAAGACGTTCAGCTGCCTTAGTGGTTTTTTTAACAGAAAATCTGGGTTTACTCCTGTAGCCTTCGTCTCTCCTGAGGCTGCCCACAAGGCAGTGGGGCTACTAACCCATAGCTGGAGATCTGGTTCACGTGCACCAGGGCCTGCTTTTGGAGAGGCTATGCACTGGCGGGGAGAGACTTTAGAGATATAGCAAGGGAGTAGGCCCCATGGCCTGCACCACCCAACTACACCAGTGTGACCAATTAACCAATTATCCCATAAATCTTTGAACTGTGGGAGGAAACCAGGACACCCAGTGGAAGCCCACGTGGTCATGGGGAGAACGTACAAACTCCTTACAGACAGCAGTGAGTTGGTTTTCTGGTCATTAGAATTTGGTAGATTTTCTGGACAATTGAACTTTATTTTGATTAAAATTCGAACTAATCTCTAAAGCATTTTTACACAGGGTCAGGGCCTGGCTGAGCGGACAATGAGTACTGTGGGAACTGGGTTAGAGAGGATAAGGGAAGCAAGACTCCAGATAGTGGAAAACATAGCAAACGTTACCTGGTGACTCTGACACCAGACCACTGGGATGTCCAAATATCAGACAGTGGAAAATCAGAATTTTACTGCAATACTATGTCAAATACTAAATCCTGCTGCAAACTGATTTGGGTAATTTTGTTATTCAGGAACATGAGAAAGTCTGCAGATGCTGGAAATCCAAAGCAACACATACAGAATGCTGGAGAAAACCCAGCAGGTCAGGCAGCATTGATGGAAATGAAAAGATAGTCGATGTTTTGGGCTGAGATCCTTCTTCAGGACTGAGAAGGATGGGGGTGTGGGGGAAAATGCCAGAATAAAAGGGGGGGGGGGTTGGGAGGGGAAGGAGGATAGTTGCAAGGTGATAAGTGAAGCCAGGTGAGTGGGAAAGGTCAAGTGCAGGAGAAAGATAGGAGGGGAGAGTGGACCATAGGAGAGAGGGGAGCCGGGGGAAGTAATTGGAAGGCAAGAGGTAGTAAAAAGGCCAGAGTAGGGAATAGAGGAAGGGGCAGTGGGAAAATTTGTGTTATTGGAAGGAGTAACGAATACTCATGCCATCAGGTTGGAGGCTACCCAGACCGACATGTCAGAAAGGGAATGGGAATCAGAATTAAAATATTTGGCCACCGGGAAGTCCTGTTTGTGGCGGACGGATGGAACAGAGGTGCTCGATGAAGCAGACCCCCAATTTACGATGGGTCTCACTAATGTAGAAGAGTCTGCAGCGGGAGCATTGGACACAATAAATGATCCCAGCAGATTTGCAGGTGAAGTCTTGCCTCACCTGGAAGGACTACCTGGGGATATGAATGGCAGTGAGGGAGGAGGTGAATGGGCAGGTGCAGTGCTTAGGCGACATGCAGGAATAAATGTTGGGATGGAGATTAGCGGGGAGAGACGAGTGGACAAGGGAATCATGGAGGGACCGAACCTGCGGAAGGCGGCATGGGGGAGGGGAGGTAAAGATAAGTTTGTTGGCAGGATCAAGGATGTTCAAGGAGTTATTGATAGATCTCCTCCACTCATTTGGAACTATGTAACTTCCCATGTGTGGTATCGAACCATATTTTTAAAAAACGGCCAAACAGAATCAGAACAAGAAAAAATGCGGGAATTTTATTTTCTTATTTTTCCCCCTTGAAATACTTGAAGCACAGCGATTACAAAGACATGCACAGTGTTGGTGTGAGGTGTACTCTGAAGTTTGCTCTGTTTCTCTGAGATGCTGACTTTTTCTGCTGAGATCCTTGTTATGTTGTCACGCCCACACCCAGTACATGTGAACCATGTCCGGTGATTCAGAGAGGACACTGGGCATAAGTCAGAGTTGGCGATCTGCTTCGTCTCTTGCCCTTCTGCCTCTTTCACCTCGGCCCTCCTCAGCTGTCGCAAATCCATCGCATGGCTGGATCCAGTCTCCGTCCTTCACCACAGCATGCCTGGATCCAGTTACCCTCAGCCGTTGATACCCCCATTGGCAATATCATGTCCTAACCTATTCAACCTCTCCCTAAAACTCAGGTCCTCAAGGCTTGGCAAGACTCTTGTACTTTTTCTCTGTACCGTATCAATTTCTCCTGCAGGTGGGTGAGGAGACAAAAAACTGCAAAAAGTGCTCCAAGTTAGGCCTACCAACATCTTCAACTTAACATCCCAATGCCTGTACTCAGTACTTTGATTTATGAACGGCAACATGCCAAAAGCTGTCTTTGTGAGCCCCTTGGAACTGAGTCCTCTGACTCAGCTTCCCAACTCAGTCACTAATCAATATCTGCGCCCAACACCTCATCTACTAAACCCCAGTGACTGACCTCACACTACTTTGCTTCTGATATCACCACTCCATACTTTTCTCCTGGCGATCCACTTCCCAGACCTTAGCTTCAGACTTCCCCAATCTCCTTTACAAGTTCAAGCAGTGTGTTCTCCTCTGCTGTGAAAAGTCTAGGCCATTGCGCTCTGGCAATTTCAGAATCAGAATTAGGTTTAATGTCACTGGAATATGTTGTGAAATTTGTTGTTATGTGGCAGCAGTACATTGCAATACATAATATTAACTATGAATTACTGTAACTGTGTGTGTATCTATCTATATATAAAATAGTTAAGTTAAATAGGTGGTCAAAAATAGCAGTGAGGTAGTGTTCATAGGTTCTATGTCCATCCAGAAATCTTATGGCAGAGGGGATGAAGCTATTCCTGAATTGTTGAGTGTCAGTCTTCAAGCTCCTGTACTTCCTCCCGTACCTGATGGTAGTGATGAGAAGAGGGCAGGTCCTGGATGACGGGGGCCCTTAATGATGGAGGCATTCCTCCTTGAAGATATCCCGGATGCTACAGAGGCAAGTGGCCGTGAAGGAGTTGACATTCTGCAGTTTCTTTCAATCCTGCGCACTCCCCCCTCTACCCCCATAGCAGATGGAAGTTTGATGAACTTCCAGTACCATGCTCTTTACACCATGGGAATTTGCCTCAGCATGACTTTGCAGATAACTCAAGTCAATTGTCCAGCTGTGAGATAGATGTTAATAGAATCAGAAACCATTAGGTAGCCAGCTGAGAACATTTGTCCTTTCCTAAATAGTATGGAACAGTAATAAATTATTCGTAGTAGCAGAAAGATTTAAAAATGCAATCTAGCAATACCTTGCAGAAAATAAGGATGCTTGGCATAGTGGTAGATGCACACAATGAATCCCTGGGATTGCTCCATTATGATCATTAATTAACCATGAAAAGCTCTTTATGATCAATAAATGAGCAAAGGTGCAGAAACAGTTGACATCATTTTTTTGTTACGTTGACAAAAATCAATTATTCTCTGTGGTGCACACAAAGCCACATCATGAATTATAAATTATATGAAAAATTATTCATTTAAGCTGTTACTTAGCTTGCAGCAAAATTATTTCTCTGTAAAGGCACATTGTAATTATTTCCTACACAAGTTTGAATTTGTTAATATTGAAATTAACTTGACCCTGAATAATTACATAAATTAACTAATCATTTAGGTTTGAGCTTTTGATTCATTATCAGATTGATATAAAAATGTATGTCCTTCTGTTAATATCATGGTTTAGGATTTTTACATCAGATAATAGTTTATTATATTAATCTTTTTCTTACCACACTTCATGAAGGCATTGGCTATACGATTACTTCATAGGTGATGCTACCCCTGGGTATGTCATCCTGTACCCCACTATTCATCAGGGATAATGAGAGACACAACAGAGTTTCTTCTTGGCTTACTCATGGCGTAGAAAGAGGCTACACAACCTAGTAGAGACACCCATCAGTCTATTTTGAACTATATCCCTCCAACCCATCCCCTCTCACAGGCCCATGAACTCATCTCTGGTTCTATACCACTTAACTATGCTAAGGGTGATTTACAACAGCCAGGTCGTGCCCTCTTCTTGCTTTTGCCATCAGGCAGAAGGTCTCAGGTCCCACATCAGCAGGTTCAGGAACAGCGATTACCCTACGGCCATCAGGCTGCCAAACCGGTCTGGATAATACAATCACCGCTACTCTGAATTGATCCTACAAGGACTTCTTACAACTCTTGTTCTTAGTATTTGTTTTATTTGCACAGCTGTCTTTTGCACATCAGCTCTTTGTCAGTCTTTGTCTGCTTCAGTACAGCTCTTCATAAATTCTATTGTATTTGTTTTTTTCTCTGTAAATATCTGCAAGAAATTGAATCTCAAGGTCTCACTACAAACTTTGATAAAAATATTACTTTGATATTTGATGTATGAACACATCACATCTTTGAAATGTTGGTGGAAACAAAAGTACCCAGTAGAAAACAACATAGAATGCACAAGTTCCTCATCAGGACAGAACTTGGCTCCCTGGAGCTGGAAGGATGCAGCACTAAGGATCCAGCACATGAGCTGGATTCCCACATAACTACTTTTAAGAGTGTCACTATGTCATTATTGGGACCTTTTTGTGTCTTTTTTACCATAAAAGGTTGACACAATAGATGTTGAGTTGTTCCCATTGGTGGGAGAGTCACATACAAGGGGGACAAGGTTACAAAATAAGAAGCCAGTCATTTAAAACTAAGATGCATAGAAATTTCTTCTTTCAAAGCGTCACGAATCTTTGGTATTCTCTGCCCTGGTGATTATTTGTATTTAAAGTGGAGAGAGATAGAAAGAATGAGCAATTAAGGATTATGAGGATCTAGTGCAGAAGATTTGTTAATGCCAGTATAGACCAGCCATTATATTGAAAGGTGGGGTAGGCTTAGAGAGTCTGTCTTTCTATTCCTGCTCCTATTGTGTGTGTCCCACCATTACCATTATTGACACTTTGATCAGCTGCTGACCCTTTGTGGTGTGGGGGGTCCTTCACAACACAGGAGTTGGTTGGGCTATTTCGTACAGTGTAAGTAAATGTATTGTCATACTTCGGTGGAAGGAATAAAGGAATACACTATTATTTTCTAAATGGGGAATGATAAGGGCTTATCTACGGAAAATAGCACCTATGGAAAGCACTGAAATTGCGCCCCTGTCCAAACATCTGACACCCATCTTTCAGATAACTTTACCATAATATCAACTCAAAAATACAAGTCAAGCTTGTTAATCTTTTACTTAACAAATTATAGCACTACATGTAAATTATAACTGCACCTTCCTGGCTTTCACTGATGGAAATTAGTCTACGATGTGATCAAAGTCAGTTTCTTCTCTTTCTACACTCAGCAGAGCAAGATCACAGAGACTGCCTTGACCCATGGAGGCTCTCAAATACTAAAGTATTAGTTTTAACTTGCTGAATGATCTCTCACAGCTGGTGATGGAAACTGCGATGGTTAGCATTATCTGAATAGCAATGTGAAGATTGGGGAAGACATTCTCATCTCCATACTGAACAATAATTCAAGAAGCTCTTTAGGCCTTGTTATTTTCATGTTGACCGGCCTTGATAGCAAAATTCTGCAATCCAGAATTTCTTCATATAGCTGCTGTCCATCGACATCAGAGCTGTATAATTCGCCCAAATTTTTGCAGTTCTTTAGGTCGTTACTGTCGGCGCCATAACACAATCCCTTGACATCGTGAAGGAACCCAAACTTTGCGTCAGTGTTGTGCAAACGAACGAACCTTTCATCGATTTCTCTGTGAAGACAGTTGAGTGTTCCCTTCATGACTCTTTCCATTTCCTCCTTAGCTGTTAACCTAGCGTCTCTCGAGTTTTCATCAGTCATTCGTTTCTTTCGTCTTTGATGTTTTTCAACTTCAATATTCCATTCTTGACAGAGACTTACTCCTTCTTCAAGTGACTCACTGACCAACACTTCTCTTTCATCATAAAAATGATCTCAGAGGGCTTTCAAATCCAGGGCAGCATCATGGAAGCTTCCTCAGATAGTGAAAAAAGAATATTCTCTTTTGAATATGGTCAATGCAAATGAGTACTTTGTTCTAAAATCCTAGCAAAATCAGAAAATCATAACTCAGCACACGGTTGTACAGCTGCCTTGCATCACTTCTTGTTTCATTGGTCTCGTTTTCATTGTCTATCATGTCAGGAGAACTTGAAGTATCTCTTCAAGGTACTTGTTGACGGGCTTCACTGCTTCTGTCCTTGTACTCCACCTGGTTTTGGACTCCGACTTAACAACCACAGGCATGGCGTTTTTGAGTTTTTCCCAGCGCTGTGTTGAATGAGAGAAAAACATGTAGAGAGCTTTGATGGTTCCAAAAAACGTGACGATCATTGTATTCTGCTTGGCTGCATGTACACCCACCAAGTTGAGTGAGTGACTGTTGCAATTCACAAACACTGCCAGGTTGTTTTTCTCACTTATTCTTTGATGAACACCACTTCTGTGTCCAGCCATCACAGCAGCATTGTCACAGCACTGTGACTGACAATCTTGTTGCTCCATTTCATCCTTCTCTAGCTGTTTCAAGATGTCTTCAACCAAGCTCTCAGCATCCTTCTGGCTTATCTGGTTAAAACCAAGGAAGGACTCTCTAACACGGACTGTTTTCCTCTCAAAATCAACTTCCACATACCGCACTACTTCTGACATCTGATCACAATGTGCCTGATCAGGAGTCGAGACGAACATGAGACCATAGTACTTGGCTTTATGAATGCTTCTCAGTAAACTCTGGCGAACAGTGGATGCCATCATGTGGATGAATTTGTTCTGGACACCCGGTGAAAGATAAGATGTCGATCCAGGATGACTTCCCAAATGAGTGAGGTGTTCTTTTATGACAAGGTCAAAGATGGCCAGTAGTTTCAGAAAGCCAAGGAAATTTCCCACATTGGAGTCATTGTCTAGCTGAAGTGACTCCCAGTGTTCTTGCAAAGTCAGGTTCTGAGTCGCAAGGAATTTTATGCAGTGAAGGATTCTCATCAAGATATATCGCTACTTCTGCTTTTCCTTCTCAATCTGTGACTGAAATACTGCATCAATAACTCTTCTGTTTCCAGCTAAATTTCTTTCCACTGTGTGAAGCATTCCCGATGATACTTGGCATTTTCATGAACACTAATCCTTTCAGGTGAATCCACTTTCCTACTCCAATGAGGATTGATGATCTGACCGGGAATAGAGAAGATAATAGATACAAAATGCAGACTTTTTAGAAGGGCAATAAACCAGCCATGAGTGAGTCACTTCCTCACCACGACCATGTCCCAATTTCCTCTTGAACCAAGTTTTGTTCATTGAGCGGTTATTTGTTGGGTAGGAAAGGTCCCTCACTGTGCTGGAAATACTTTGAACCCAGCTTTATTATTTCTGTTCTCAAGGCATCAGACAGAATTGCTTTTCCAGTATCCTTGTTGAACTTCACAAGTCCAATGTCATGCTGTTCAATCTCTTCTGGTATGACAGTTCGAGGCTCTTTGACACCATCCAGTTCACTAGGTTCAGTGTCATCGGGTTCAATCTTGTCAGGTAAAATCTCGTCAATAAACTCAACATCACCACCACCATCGTCTTTCCCTCCTGTCATGTCCACGTTCTCTGTGGCAGCCTCAGTCTTAATCTCGTCATACTCAAATTTATCTGACTTGACTTCTTCCTCGGCTTGTGACGCATTTGTACTTGATCTACCTTCAGATTCTAACAAACTTGTAGCAGGTGCAGGCGACTCCATGGAACGTGTCAAACTACTTGTTCCAGGCTTTACAAAGAAGGGCATGAAGAACTTGCTCGACTTCTTGGCTTTCGACCTCCAACTTTCGTCCCTTCTGTCCTTCAGCTTCACTTTCCTTCTTCTTCGTGAAGAAACGTTTCATGGTCTATTCCTGCAGTGCTCTGAAATAAGGCCATCCTAGTGCTTCTCACCCATGATAATCAAAGACAGATCATACATCAGAAGAAAATTCTTTTTTCACTATCCGAGGATGGCTTGTCTGACTTTAATAGAAACTGCTCAGTGGTTCCCCACTTCAAGTGGCACCCAGGGCATGTGCCATACCTGCCATACCTTAGATACACCACTGGGGAGTGAATCCAGAAATCGGAGGTGCAAAGGGATTTTGGTGTCCTCGCGCAGGATTCTCTAAAGGTTAGCCTGCAGCTTGAGTTGGTAGTAAGGAAGGAAAATATAATGTTAACATTCATTTTGAGAGGACTAGAGTATAAAATCAAGGATGCAATGCTGATGATTTATAAGGCATTTTCAGACACATCTGGAATATTGTGAGCAGTTTTGGGCCCGATATCTGAGAAAGGATGCATTCGTATTGGAGAGGATTCCAAAGAGGCTTGTAAGAGTGATCTTACAAGTGAAAAATTCGATGTATGAGAAATGTTTGATGCTCTGGGCCTATACTCACAGGAACTTAGAAGAATGAGATAGATCTCATTGAAACGGACTGAATATTGAAAGACTTAGACAGAGTGGACATGGAGAAGATGTTTTGAATTGTGAGGCAGTCTAGGACCAAAGGGCACAGCCTCAGAAGAGAGGGAAGTCCATTTAGAACAGAGTGAGGAGGATTGTATTGCCACAGGTGGCTCTGTGCCCAAGTAATTTGGTATATTTAAGGTGGAGGCTGATAGATACTTATTTAGTAAGGGTGTCAAAGGTTACAGGGAGAATGCAAGAGAATGGATTTGACAGAGAAAATAAATCAGCCATGATCGAATGGCAGAGAAGACATGATGGGCTGAATGGCCTAATTCTAATCCTATGTCTGCTTATGGTCTGATGGCGTATTCAGACTGGGGAGTACTATATCACTTCTCCCCACCTTCCTCTTCTTTTCTGAAGCTGTACAGTGGCTACCATGGGGTGAGCTCTCCCTGCTGTGTTTGTCCCTCAATGATGCAACAGCTGAGTGAACAGGGAACCACATGGGCTCCATTTCACCTCATGAACTAGTGTGCAGAATTCCACTGTGCTGGAAATGGATTTTTACCCAAGTTCACAATGATTTTGCAGGCAATTGAAGAGGCATTAAGGTTATTACATTACAAGTCTAGTGCCCCAAAAGAATGAGAACTCCACTTCTTTTCTTTAGTTACAAGCTGAGAATTGCTTACTCCTTCTCACCAGAGCTTCTTGCAGATTTTCTATGGTCATATCTCAAGGAATTCCTCTCCAGGGAAATCCAGTGCAGTAATTGGTGACTGGAAGTTGACTGACTGTATCTTTGCAGAATGGTTTCATTGTACAGTAATCCATCATCAGCCCTATTATTGAACTGTAGGATGCCGTTGTTTAAGGCAGCAGAAGGCAATTCAGTCTAACTTACTCATGCTGATACTTTGGACAAAGCATGCAATTAGTCCTAATGTCCCGCTCTTTCCCTGGAGCTTCACAATCACTTCCTTTACAATTTATTATATTTTTGTGTGCAAATATTTAAATTACTATATAAACTCTTGCATGTTCTGCCTCTGACAGGTGTCTGAAAGGTATAACGGATAATTTCTGAGTGGGAACCGAATAAGATTCTTTGCTCCCTACATACTGCTGTTAGGAAGACTCCTATTGACCAAGTGTGCAACTCAGTGATCTGCAAAATGAGAAATTTAATAAACAATGGAAATTGTCCAGCAGCTTGGGGAAGGAAGACAAACCTCACAAAACAGCAGCTTGGGGAAGGAAGACAAACCTCACAAAACAGCAGCTTGGACCCAACCTCCCCTCATGAGCCTCCCTGAGTCACTTTAATGGCACATTGATTGCCCATTAAACTTGGCACAAGAACAGCTACTGCCTATCAGTGTGCGCCTCTGTTTAATGAGGTGACTTATAGTGTCAATCAACTGGTCCAGCCCGGGTAAAGAACAAAATTTCTCTCAGCCATCCAAACTCTCCTTGCAAAATGATATAAACTCAAGCTTCTATATCATTTACAACTTAACACTTTTCCCACTGGGAGACGTTTTTAACGGTTATAGAAACATGCTTCAAAATGGAATGTATTATGCTTGGAGCACTAACATGCAGTTCCATCTACCACTGCGCCTGAACTTTATTTTAATTGACTTGTGTGTCCTTGAGAGTCACTCAGCTGAATCCAGTTTGCCAAATAATTTGTGGCTCCCCTGCTACAGAGAACAATTACTCATCATCCATCACCAGCAAGTTGTACAAGGGGATTGAGAAATTCTGTGCTGCTCATGATCATTAACATGGAAAGAAATGACTTCCCACCCAATCTAGCTTTGGGGTTTAGTTACAGCTGACAAGCAGATTAACTACCGCCAATGGCTGAAGAACAAGAGCATCTAATTACCTAAGGCATACCTTTTTAAAATGGTTCCTTGAGAGAAAACTACAAAGACACAGATGGCAGAACTGTCAGAGGGATTTAAATCTATACTCAAGTTTGGTTTTAGAGCTAGAGGCACTGACAGGATGTTTTCAACAAGATGTTAAGGCTATATGCAAAAAAAAACTGAGAGAAAAGGAATCCTGTTTGGGTAATGAAGATAAATGTGGAAAATTAAGAAGTTAATTAGATGAAGTTCTTTACATTATTTAAGCAGTATTAATTAAACAACAGTGCACACTGTATCACTTAATTTGGGGAGAATCATACCTTAAGGGTCCATTGGGGAAATTTCTTTTTGTTCATTGAAGAGATGGGGTATTGCCGTCAGGCCCCTTCTCATCCTTTGTCGTCCATGAGTTAGCCTCTTGAACATATGCTGAGACAATTGGATCAGTTTCTGTCTGGGGTGTAAATCACATTGATGAAGATATGAGAACTCCATGCTTTTAAATAATGTCCTTGCGTTTTCTTGTTCTGACTCTGATTGGTCTTTTTTAAAAACCTGGTTTGACACCATACCCAGGAAATGCACAGTTGGAGATAAACAGAGGAAATCTACTAACAAGTCCTGGGACAGCAGAATAACCCACATCAGATTTCTGCAGCGTCCTGATGAAGGGTCTCGGCCCAAAATGTTGACTGTTTACATTTTCCCACAGATGCTGCCTGGCCTGCTAAGTTCCTTCAGCATTTTGTGTGTGTGAGTTGCTTACATTACCGCAGGATTTAACTTGGCCATAGCATTACTGTAAAACTCTGATTTTTCACTGTCTGATGTTTGGTTGTCCCAGTGGTTTGGCATTTGACTCACCAGGTAATGTTTGCCTGTTTTCCACTCAGTGGGGCCCTGGTTCCCTTGTTCTCTCTAACACACTGGGGATTTAATTGCAATTTATGAATGCAATGGTCATCTTATGGTTGAACAAAAGCTGTGGTCCTTCTATTACAAAGTTCAGGGTAAATTTATTATCAAAGTACATATATGTCATCATATACCACCCTGATTCATTTATGTGGGCATATTCAATAAATCTATTGAATAATAACCATTACAGACTCAATGAAAGGCCACCCAACTTGGGCGTTCAATCGGAGTGCAGAAGAGAACAAATTGTGCAAACACAAAATGAAAGAAATAATAATAATAATAATAATAATAATAATAAAAAATAAACAAATAAGCAATAAATATCGAGAACATGAGATGAAGAGTTCTTGAAATTGAATCCATTGGGTGTTGAAACATTTCCATGATGGGCAAGTGAAGTGATCCCCTTTGGTTCGAGAGCCTGATGGTTGAGGGGTAGCAACTGTTCCTGAATCTGCTGATGTGAGTCCTGAGGCTCCTGTACCTTCTTCCTGATGGTAGCAGTGAGAAACGAGCATGACCTGTGCGGTTGGGGTGCCTGATGACGAATGCGGCTCTCCTGCTACTGTGTTTCATGTAGATGTGCTCAATGGTGGGGAGGGTTTTACCCATGATGGACTGGGCCAAAGCCACTACGTTCTGCAGGATTTTCTGTTCAAGGGCATTGGTGGTTCCATACCAGGCTGTGATCTAGCCAGTCAATACACTCTCCAATACACATCTATAGAAGTTTGTCAAAGTTTTAGCTGTCATGCCGAATCCTTGCTAGCTCCTAAGGAAGTAGAAGCACTGCAGTGCTTTCTTCATGATTACACTTACATGCTTGGCCCAGGACAAGCCCTCTGAAATGATAACACCAAGGAATTTAAAGCTGTTGACTCTCTCCACCGATGGTCTGCCGATGAGGACTGGATCATGAACCTCTGGTTTCCTTCTGCCGAAGTCAATATTCATCCCCTTGGTCTTGCTGAAAGGCTGTTGTTATGGCACAGCCAGATTTTCAACCTCCCTCTCATATGCTGTTTCATCATCACCTTTGACTTGGCCTACGACAGTGGTGTCCTCAGCAAACCTGAATATGGCATCGGAGCTGCGTCTACCCACAATAAATCTAAAGCGTAAAGTGTAAAGCGATTGGAGCAGGGGGCTAAGCACGCAGTCTTGCGATGCACCTGTGCTGATGGCGATTGTGGAGGAGGTGTTGTTGCCAATCCAAACTGACTGGGGTCTGCAAGTGAGGAAATCGAGGATCTAATTGCACAGTGAGGTACTGAAGCCAAGGTCTTATTGATTAATTTTGAGGGTCTGATCTGCAGTCGATAAGGAGCATCCTGATGTGTGCATCTATACCGTCCAGATGTTCCAGTGCTGAGTCAGAGCCAATGAGATGGCATCTGCTGTGGAGCTGTGCTCTGGTAGGTAAATTGGAATGGATCTGAATTGTTTAGACAGGAGCTGATATGCTTCATCACAAATCTCTCAAAACTCTTCATCACTGTGGATATAAATGCTACTGGGTGATAGCTGTTGAGGTAGGTCACCACACTCTCTTGGTCACCTGTACGAGGCCTGTTTGAAGCAGGTGGGTACCACACACAGCCGAAGCCAGAGGTTAAAGGTATCAGTGAACAGACCAGCCAGTTGGTCAGCACAGGTCTTTAGTACATGGCCAGCTACCTAGTCCGGTCTGGATGCTTTGCTTGGATTCACCCTCCCGAAGACACCCCACATGTCAGCTTCAGATACTGAGGTCACGGAATCATCAGGAGATGTGGGAGTTCACAATGTTCTGACGATCAAAGCAAGCATAGTAGAAACTGAGCTCATCTAGGAGCAAAACTGTGCTTTTGCCCATGTCGTTTGATTTAACCTTATAAGAGGTAATTGTACACAAGCCCTGCCACAATAGTGAAGTACCCTTTGTTGATCCAAGTTTAGTCCAGGTTGCCACTTTGCCCATGAGGGGGCATTCTGGAGATCGTACCTGGACCTCTTGAAACTTCCTTGGTCATCAAACTTGAATGCCTCTGATCTGGCTGTCAGTAGACTGCAGATCTCATGGGCCATCTAGACTCTGAATAGTTTTGTGGGGACAGTTTTAATAAAGTCCTTTGCAACTATGGTGTATTCATTCAGATACACGGATGTCTTTGAACAAGTCCCAGTCCATTGACTCAAAGCAATCCCATAGTCACTCCTCTGCCTCCTGCGACTGTCCCTTTATTTTCCTAATCTCTAGATCTTTTCTTTTTAGCCTCTGCCTGTACGCAGGTAAGAGAAGAACAGCCAAGGGGTCCAGTTTATCAAAATGTGGAATGGTAGGCACTCCTTGTCTTAATTTAACAGTGGTTTAGTGTGTTGGGTCCCCTGGTTCTACACGTTATAGGCTGATGGTAATTTGACAGGGATTTCTACAAACAAGCCTGATTGAAGTCTCAACTATGATTTGAAATGTGTCAGTTTTGACAGTTTCTTGTTTGGAGACGGCATCATACAATATCTCAAGCATTGGATTGTTGTCAGCCACTGGTGGTATGTAAACTGCGACCAGAACTCCTCAGGTAAATAGAACAGATGGCATTTGACCATTAGGTGTTCAAAGTCGGGGGAATACGGGTTTGAGAAAACTGTCACATTAAAGCAGCACTGAGAGCTTGTCATGAAACACACACCTCCACCTTCTGCCTTTTCCAAATTAGCAGCTTGGTCCTGTTACGTACCCCGTAACTGGGTCACTTACCAGCAAAGATAGAGAGGTCCGTTGAAGTCTGATGGTACTATTTTTAACAGTATTTATTGGTACAAATAAGTTTGTGAAATGTGTGCAGGATAGTTTTTTGCAATAATACATAGAAGTACCGACTAGAGATGGGGCAGTGTTGGATCTCCTGTTAGGGAATGCGATAGGTCAGCTGACAGATGTATGTGTTGGGGAGCACTTCGGGTCCAGTGATCACAATAGCATTAGCTTCAATATAATTATGGAGAAGGACAGGACAGGACCTAGAGTTGAGATTTTTGATTGGAGAAAGGCTAACTTTGAGGAGATGCGAAGGGATTTAGAGAGAGTGGATTGGGTCAAGTTGTTTTATGGGAAGGATGTAATAGAGAAATGGAGGTCATTTAAGGGTGAAATTATGAGGGTACAGAATCTTTATGTTCCTGTTAGGTTGAAAGGAAAGGTTAAAGGTTTGAAAGCACCATGGTTTTCAAGGGCTATTAGAAATTTGGTTCAGAAAAAGAGGGATGTCTACAATAGATATAGGCAGCATGGAGTAAAGGAATTGCTTGAGGAATATAAAGAATGTAAAAGGAATCTTAAGAAAGAGATTAGAAAAGCTAAAAGAAGATACGAGGTTGGTTTGGCAAATAAGGTGAAAGTAAATCCGAAAGGTTTCTACAGTTATATTAAAAGCAAGAGAATAGTGAGGGATAAAATTGGCCCCTTAGAGAATCAGAGTGGTCAGGTATGTGTGGAGCATTAAACTCCATCTGCCAACATTCAGCCCATTCTTCTAACCGGCATAAATCTCCCTGCAAGCTTTGAAAACCCACCTCATTATCCACAACACCTCCTACCTTAGTATCATCAGCATACTGACTAATCCAATTTACCACCCCATCATCCAGATCATTTATGTATATTACAAACAACATTGGGCCCAAAACAGATCCCTGAGGCACCCCACTAGTCACCGGCCTCCATCCCAATAAACAATTATCCACCACTTCTCTCTGGCATGTCCCATCTAGCCACTGTTGAATCCATTTTATTACTCCAGCATTAATACCTAACGACTGAACCTTCTTAACTAACCTTCCATGTGGAACTTTGTCAAAGGCTTTGCTGAAGTCCATATAGACATCCACTGCCTTACCCTCGTCAACATTCCTCGTAACTTCTTCAAAAAATTCAATAAGGTTTGTCAAACATGACCTTCCATGCACAAATCCATGCTGGCTACTCCTAATCAGATCCTGTCTATCCAGATAATTATTAATACTATCTCTAAGAATACTTTCCATTAACTTACCCACCACTGATGTCAAACTGACAGGTCTATAATTGCTAGGCTTACTTCTAGAACCCTTTTTAAACAATGGAACCACATGAGTAATACGCCAATCTTCCGGCACAATCCCCGTTTCTAATGACATCTTAAAGATCTCCGTCAGAGCTCCTGCTATCTCTACACAAACTTCCCTCAAGGTCCTGGGGAATATCCTGTCAGGATCCGGAGATTTATCCACTTTTAAATTTCTTAAAAGCACCAGTACCTCCACCTCTTTAATTGTCATAGGTTCCATAACTTCCTTATTTGTTTCCCACACCTTAGACAATTCAATATCCTTCTCCTTAGTGAATACCGAAGAGAAGAAATCGTTCAAAATCTCTCCCATCTCCCTCGGTTCTACATTTCTACATTTTGGCAGGAATAATCCAAATAGAACATACAGAGTAAATGGTAGGGCATTGAGGAATGCAGAGGAACAGAGAGATCTAGGAATAACAGTGCATAGTTCCCTAAAGGTGGAGTCTCATGTAGATAGGGTGGTGAAGAAGGCTTTTGGAACGCTGGCCTTTATAAATCAAAGCATTGAGTACAGAAGTTGGGATGTAATGTTAAAATTGTACAAGGCATTGGTAAGGCCAAATTTAGAATATTGTGTGCAGTTCTGGTCACCGAATTATAGGAAAGATATCAATAAATTAGAGAGAGTGCAGAGACGATTTACTAGGATGTTACCTGGGTTTCAGCACTTAAGTTACAGAGAAAGGTTGAACAAGTTAGGTCTCTATTCATTGGAGCGTAGAAGGTTGAGGGGGATTTGATCGAGGTATTTAAAATTTTGAGAGGGATAGATAGAGTTGACGTGAATAGGCTGTTTCCATTGAGAGTAGGGGAGATTCAAACGAGAGGACATGATTTGAGAGTTAGGGGGCAGAAGTTTAAGGGAAACACGAGGGGGTATTTCTTTACTCAGAGAGTGATAGCTGTGTGGAATGAGCTTCCTGTAGAAGTAGTAGAGGCCAGTTCAGTTGTGTCATTTAAGGTAAAATTGGATAGGTATATAGACAGGAAAGGTGTGGAGGGTTATGGGCTGAGTGCGGGTAGGTGGGACTAGGTGAGATTAAGAGTTCGGCACGGACTAGGAGGGCCGAGATGGCCTGTTTCCGTGCTGTGATTGTTATATTTATATGGTTAAATACACAAAAATAATATCAATGCAAACATACAGATAATATACGTTGTCAATACTAACTCTGAAAGTGCAGGTATAATAATGATCAATAAGAAATAAGCTCTATCATTATCTAGGGGATAATGTATTGTCCAATGGAAATATAAAAGTCACTCAAGTTCATGCAGGCTGCAGCCTTTGGTTGGAGTCACGAGAGACAGATGTTTTAAACTTGCCAGCTTTTCCTTTTTATGATGTCGATCCTTCGAGAGTTCCGTTTTTGTGGCCGGACACTTTTGGCCTCTCCTTTAGCTAAGCCATTCTTCCGTGGTGGGGCCCCAATTCCTAGGCAAAGGAAGAGGACGCACGCGAGCCCCCCCCCCCCCCCCCCGGCTGTCGCTATTAAACGCTGTCACGGGATTTCTAGCGTTTCTCCTGGTCCGTCTAAAGGGGTTGTTTCCCAGACCCTCTTTTATCCTGACTCATGGGGTCTCAGATGTCAATCAGGTTGGGATGATGCAATCCCTCAACCAACCCCCTCTGATTGTTCCCTGAGGGCTTCCATGAAGTACAATACTCAATACACAATTCCGTCTCCAAGAGACAATGGCCGTTATCCGTGGCTTTGTATCGCAGAGGCCAGGACACATTCCAAACGTCTCTCTCTCATTTCCTGGGTCTCCTGACCTGAATTAATAGCAATCTTGCGATTCTCAAAAAGGAGGGGGCTACTTTGTACCCTTCAGCCCCTCAGAGTTGGGGCACAGGCGTAACAGTCCATTCAGTAACTGGAGAAGCCTTCGGGTCTGACCGCCTTATCTGGCACGCTGGGGGAAAGCCACGTCTCACTCAGATGTAGAGTCCAAAAGTCCCTCATTCCCCTCCGACGCAGCAGCCTTGCCCTCAGGCCCTCAATTTTGTTCTTCAGTGAGTGCACATTTGCTAGCAAGATGCTGGGTTGACTAAAAGAATTTGCCCTTCACCTGACGTCATTATGTTAGACACGGTCTGTTAAAGTGAATACAGCAACTCAATTATGGTGTCAGTGAATTATGTAGAATAGTTTCTGTTATGAACAGTATGTGTCACCTGTCACCACTCACCTTACCCTACACAGGCCCCCTCTCTCCCCACTCCCAGAATTTACCAGAACCGACATTGTAAGCCTGTCTGAAGCTCAAACAAGCTACCCGACTCGGGTCCTATGCACCGTTCCCTCAAAGGTGTGCACATGGTTGCGCGCACACACATCTTTTGCTATTTGTGGCCCAAGGAATCTAAAGTGCCCTTAAAAGGTTGTCATCCTCTACCTCATTGACACAGAACATTAGAACCAGAGAACATTACAGCACAGGAACAGGCCTTTTAACCCCTCTTGGCTGTGCTGAACCATTTTTCTGCCTAGTCCCACTGACCTACACCTGGACCATATCCCTCTCATCCATGAACCTGTCCAACTTTTTCTTAAATGTTAAAAGCGAGCCTGCATTTACCACTTCAACTGCCAGCTCATTCCACACTCCCACCACTCTCTGTGTGAAGAAGCTCCCCCTAATGTCCCCTTTAAACTTTTCCCCCTTCGCCCTTAACCCAAGTCCTCTGGTTTTTTTTCTCCCCCAGCCTCAGTGGAAAAAGCCTGCTTGCATTCACTCTATCTATACCCATCATCATTTTATACAACACGATCAAATCTCCCCTCATTCTTCTATACTCCAGGGAATAAAGTGTTAACTTATTCAACCTTCCTCTGTAACTCAGTTTCTGAAGTCCCGGCAATATCCTTGTAAACCTTATTAACATCCTTCCTGTAATTAGGTGACCAAAACTGCACACAATACATGTTAAGTATATTTCACGATCATACACAATCGCATTTCCTTTTCTGGTTTCTGACACAGATGGTGTTGACCACGTGGAGCTTGCTATGATTTGTCTGCAGATTTTAGAACTGGATTATTTATACTGTTTTTATTGAAGTTATTGATTTACTATGTCGAATTCCAAAGAAGCAAAGGGTGTGATGCACAAAGGAACCACTAGTTCATTTAAAGTGGGATGGCTCATTATCCTTAGAATAGCTTCACTTAAAAATTCAGTGTGCACATGCGGTTGTTACTGGGCAAAGAAATTGCACAGTACAAGAGTTTTTGCACACACTGGTCATTACAAATTAGAAGTAACATTGGTCCTATGTGCCTTGGTTGGAGTAACAGTCGGGCCTCTGGCTCATCAAGAGTTGTGCTGACACACATGCGGTCATGTCACGATGCAGGGGGTGTGGTAGTGGAACCGTCCTGGTCTTGGTGAGCTTGTTTAAGGCAATCTACAGAAATACTTTCAGGTTTATCCTTCTATCTATATTAAAAGTGTTTTTACCCTGTTCCAAAATGCGGAGCAGGCTATCATAAGGGGACTTAAGGGGCATTGACATGTATCATGGTGGACAAAAATGAGCAAGGTAGAACAAAGTTCAACTGGAATCCAAGAGTGCTGTACGCCATGATGGGATTAGGAAGAAACGTAGAAGGATTGAGTTTACTCTGGAGGACAGAACGCAGCCGCGAGGCTGCAATTCCTGGATTTGGAATAAAATCACCTGGCAGCCACTGCGGCTGGCTGTACATCAAGTCAGCTGTGGAGGACAGCAGGTCCTCTTCCAGAGATGTTCTGAGTCCCAGCAGGACCCGCGGGAGATGATCATGCCGACATTCGTCCATCAGGGTGGCCCTCAGGGCAGCCTTTAAGGAGTGGTGAAACCACCCACGCAGGCCATCGCGGCCCAGAGGCCTGACATGAACTGGGGACTGTGGTCAGAAGAAATGTCAGAGGGGGTGCCAAATCGAGCAACCCAGTTGTTGATATGTGCCTGAAACATCCGCGGCCGTCGTCAATGCTACAAGGACAAACTCTGGTCACATGGAGGTACAGTCAACCATGGGAAGATATGGTTTAACACTTCTGTAGTCCAGCAACTACTTACTGGCAATACAACTAAATACTTTATTAACAAGACTTCTCCTGTAAAAAAATATGGTAAAAATTCACCACAAACAATGAAGGTTGTGAGCAAAGGAGAGGCTGAGTTTGGGGTTGAAGAATGTGGGTACGAGGTGAAGTCAGGGTAAGAGTTGAGACATGTTTGAGGTGAAGTCGAGACTAACAGAGCGAAGCAAAGTCAGAGTGGAAGAGAGACAGGTTCAAGGCCAGTCCACCTAAACCGAGAGCGAGGTTTGATTGATCTAAGTGCTGGGTTGATTTGGAAAGTTTGGTTACAGGCCGATATGTGGCGGAGGGGTCCAGGCCCAATGCGTATCGATATGACTGGACCTGGTCTTAGAGCGAAGAATGACCTGATGTTTGGACATTTTAAATACTAGGCCAGATGGAGTGAAAAGGCAGGGTGTTGGTACTGAAGGCAAGGTTTGGGCTGGCTCTGTTCACTTCTCCATGATGCTTACTCTGCTCTGTGTTGCACTGAGGCTGAGGCTGTGGCCTGCTCTCGGCTTCGTGTCTGAGCACTCAATGTTGTTCTAAGTGCCATTTGCTTACCTTTATTGTTTGCATGATTTGTCTTTTCCCCTCTGCACATTGGGTGTTTGACTGTCTTTTTTGATGGGTCCTTTTGGGTTTCTTTGTTTTGTGGCTGCCTGTAAGGAGATGAATCTGAAGGTTGTATAACGTATACATACTTTGATAATAAATATAGCTTGAACTTCGAGATGCTTGGAACTGCAGAAGGTGGTGGTGAGGAGAGGACAAACCAGGTCCACGTTGACCTGCTCAAACCATTGCTCAGGGACCTTGAAAGGTGCCTACGGTGCACGAGAGTGATGGTTAAGTTTCATGTTGACGCACAGCACAGTCTTGCATCTCCTTCCTAAGGCTGTGCCACACAAACTTTAAAGCAACCAATTTCCGTGAATCCTTCTTGCCTGTGAAAGACCTTGCATAGAGTTAAAAACAGTATGCCTCCAGTTTGCAGGCACTATGGGCAAGGGCAACTGGTTGAGATATCCCACAGGAGAGAAACTCCTGCGTCCCCAAACTAGACGTTAGCCAGCTGCAGGCCTATGACTGCCATTCTGTGAGCCTGGACCTCTGGGTGGGTAGCTTGGTTGGCTGCCATGCTGGCAAAGTCAATGTCAATGTGTATGGCATTGATGGTGGGCCATGAGAGGCAATCAGCCACAGCATTATTTTTCCTGCAAAGTGCTGTATGTTAGTTGTGAATTCTGAAATGTAGGTTAGGTGGCATTGCTGCTGTGCAGATCGGGGATCCGATGCTTCGGCCATGGCCTGTATGAATGGCTTGTAGTCAATGAATGCTGTGAAACTCTGACCCTGCAGTAGAAAATGAAAATGATGGATGGCCCGACAGAGACCGAGAAGCTGGTGGCCGAACGCGCTGTACTTCCTTTCGGTGAGGGAGGAGGGGGTGGCAGTTGAGTTGCTGGCTGAAGAAGGTGAGTGGCTGCCACACGCCTCCAACCAGATGCTGTGCTCAGTGCCCACAGCACAGTCTGAGGCGTCAGTAGTGATGGCTGGGCGCATAGGGGAGCAGGCGCGCCAGTAGGGTGGCATTTGAAAGAGCCTGACTGGTATCGTCCAATGCTCTGGTCAAGTCCACTGGCCACTCAAGCATGCGGTTAGGGGCAGTGCCTTTAAGTTCACTATGCAAGGGGAGTATAAGCTCAACAGCTCATGGAATGAAACGATGACAGAAAATCACCATTCCTAAAAATGCTTTTTAGTGTGGGTCAATGGAAAGTCCATTATTGTAGCGGCTTTTATTGGCAGGGTGTCACACCTTCTGTGGAGATGCAATGGCTGACAAAGTCAATAGTAGATTATCCAAGCTGGCATTTAGCAGCATTAATAATCAGCCCATGTTGGCTTAAGTGCTTGAAAAGTGTGCGCAGATGTAATACATATTCAGTTTTAGATGTGCTGCTGACAAGTATGTTGTCTAAACTAAAAGAAAATCGAAGTCTTTCAACACAGGGTCCATTTGTTGTTGGAAAATCTGTGCTGCATTTTTGAGCCTAAATGACATGCACAAGAGTTATAACAACAGGTTCGAGAACACCCTCAGTGCACATGGTAGTTTAGAAAGAATTGTTTTTCTGGCTAAACCTGTGAAAAGTTTTGGAAGTGTGGGACCAGGTAATGGTTGGGGGTGGCAGCTTTGCTCAGGTAGCTGTATGGACGGGCGTAGGGACCACGTGGAGGAGTGAAGCCCAAGGACAGTCTGACCTGCGTACGATGCCAAACCTTTCTAAGGTTAGCAAACTCAGCCTTCGTGGCGGCCAGCTTTTCTGACTCCAGTCTATAACATAGGCATGGACTAGCGAGCCTGCTGTGGAAATGCTCGACCCCATGCATTGTGACTGTTGTGGAAAACGTGGCTTACTGAGCTTTGGGAATTCGCACAGCAGGCAAGTGAATTCACATGTGGTGGCACATGCATTAGACGGTGTCATCATGGGAAACTTACTATGGGTACGGGGTAATGACACAAAGTCCTTTGCGTCCCCAAGCCGGCAGTTGTTAAGATCTACACCTTGGCACACGGGAGATCTGCACTGAGCAGTGGTCAAGCAACTTTAGTCAAGACGAAGTCCCACGTGTAGCATCATCCACTGAAGCAGAGTGTCTGAACCCCGCGTCCCATAAGCCTGGATCTGCTGCCATTGGCATGTTGCAGTGAGGGTCCATCGCTCTTTGCCTTATAAACAATGGGTGACGCTGGCAGAACACTCTCTTAACCACTCGTGTCCCACAGGAAGCGTTGCCTTTAAGGGGTGTCTGTAGTGATCACAGCCTCTGGAATCCATGGTGCTCATAGACCTCTGATGTCCCGATGTGCTGGCACAGTCAAAGCTGCAAGGCGCTTGGCATTTTGTGGGGTTCGTGCCGAAGCGTGTATGGTAAAAACATAGACCCAGAGTTGCTTGTTTCAGAGCTGTGGCATGGGTCTGCTGGAGGCTCTGCTGAGACGGGTAAAGAAGGAACAATGCACCTCTACCTCATTAAGTAAAGACTGTCAGCCATTTTAGCAAACTCCCCATAGTCCTTCATGGGGTGCATTCGTGAGGGGTCTGCGAACTCGATCAGGTATTTTTTGTGTAGAGAGAGCTTTGAATTTAAAACAAAGATGGTTATCGCCCAGGAGCGATAGCATGTGGTCCATTAGTTCTGAAGGCCTAGAGTTACCCAGGCCAGGCAAGGAGAGCAACTGTTTGGTGTGCTCAGACTCACAGTCCAAAAGTCTGCAGTAGGTGAGTGTGGTGAACTACATATACCTGTCTGGACATGCCCCCCCCCCCCCCGCCACCGGAAACGCTCCTGTGGCTCCTCCCACAGACCCCTGTATAAAGGCGATTGGAGGCACTGCTCCTCCCTCAGTCTCCAGGATGTTGTGTGATGGTCTCTTGCTGCTGACGGTGCTTTCTTCCAGCCAATAAAAGCCTATCTCTCGCCTCACGTCTCCGAGAGTTATTGATGGTGCATCAATTTTATTGGCTGGAAATTTTAAAACATGGAAAGTATTTTACGTCCGGAAAAATTGGACATTGATCCTCAAGACTCAGAAGCAGCCATTGCCTTTGAACTCTGGCTTGCATGCTTCCAATCATACTTGGAAGAGATTCCCGCGACTGAGCCTGCTATCATGCACAAAATCCTCCTCTCCAGAGTCAGTCCGAAGATATACTCCCTTATCAGGAACCTACCGACCTACCAAGGGGCACTGGACGCCCTCAAAAGGCAATACCTGTGGCTGGTGAACACGTCTACACAAGACATCGCTTAGCGACGTGGCAGCAGTGGGCCAGAGAGTCGAGCGCTGAGTTTGTCTGGGCCCTACAGACACTCGTGCGGACCTGCAACTGCAGGGGATTGACAGTGGAACAGCATGCAGAACTCCTGGTACGAGACGCCTTCGTTACTGGGACCAGGTCAGTGTACGTGCGCCAGCAGCTGCTGGAAAACGCCGATCTTACCTTACCATCGGCAATCGAGCTGGCTGACACGTTGGAAGCTGCTCTGCACAATGCTGATGCTGTCCAGCCGCGCGATCTCCCGCCGGCCCCGTGGATGCCGCAGACCTTGCCACCCGCCAGCGAATCGACCTTGGCTGCTGCCAGTCGCGAGTCCGTGCACTCCCCACAATCGACTACAGCTGCTGCCAGATGCAAGTCCACGCAGTGTTACTTCTGCAGACTCGAAAAGCACCCCCGGAAATGCTGCCCGGCCTGAGAAGCGACCTGCTCCAGCTGCGGAAAGAAGGGCCATTTCACCAAGGTCTGTAAGTCTAAACCACGAGCGGGGTTGAGCAGCGCTGCCTGCGAGGCATGGGGGCCGCCATCTTGGTCGTCGCCATCTTGCCTGCCTGCCTCGTGTGAGGGATGGGGGCGGCCATCTTTGTCGGCGCCACCTCACCCCGCCTTCAACCCACGGGTGCTTACCGGGCACCAAGACGGCAATTCAACTCTGGCCTACGTCACCCTCGACCAAAGTGCCCCACACCAGCTTGCAAGGTCAATGATGGACATCCTGGTGGAGGGGAACAGGACTAGCTGCCTGTTTGACACGGGCAGCACTGAGAGTTTTATTCACCCGGAGAAGGTGCAATGTTGCGGACTCGTGACACAGCCGGTAAGCCAGAGGGTCACCATGGCTTCTGGGTCGCATTCCACAGACATCCGGGGGGGTTGTGTAGCAACATTGGTGGTGCAGAGCACAGAATATCGGGACTTTGCGTTACTGGTCATGCCTCAACTGTGTGCGCCTGAGGTGGACTTCCAGAGCCACCTAAAAAGTGTGACTATGGCATATGACGGGCCCCTCCCACCACTCACTGTCAGGAATCATCAGTTTTGTGGGACTTCGTCATATACCCCACTACTGACCACACACACACACCGACCCACACATCACACCCTGCACCGTGCCGACAGCTGCGCTACTGACACCACTTGCAGCCTCTCCACCCTCAAGATCCCTCCCCCACCGCTGTTCGCCAACTTGACCCCCGACTGTAAACCTGTGGTAACTAAAAGCAGGAGGTTCAGCGCGGGGGACAGGGCCTTCATTCAGTCAGAGGTGCAGCGGCTGCTCAGGGAGGAGATCATTGAGCCAAGCATAAGTCCTTGGAGGTCCCAGGTGGTTGTTGTTTGGACCAGGCAGAAAAATAGGATGGTGGTGGACTATAGCCAGACGCAGCTTGACGCGTACCCCCTACCCCGCATCGCGGATATGGTCAACCAGATAGCTCAGTACAGGGTGTACCCGACCATAGATCTGAAATCTGCTTACCACCAGCTCCCCATCCGCCCGGAGGACTGCCCCTACACCACCTTCGAGGCGGGCGGCAGGCTCTATCACTTCCTGCGCGTCCCCTTTGGTGTCACGAATGGTGTCTCTGTCTTCCAGAGGGAAATGGACCGGATGGTGGACCAGTGCCAATGGAAGGCCACGTTCCCATACCTGGATAACATCACCATCTGCGGTCACGACTGGCCGGATCATAACACCAACTCCAACGATTTTTCCAAGTGGCCAAAGCTCTGAACCTTACCTATAACAGGGACAAATGTGTGTTCGGAACCACCCGACTCGCTGTTCTTGGGTATGTCTTGGAGAACGGGGTCATTGGCCCTGATCCCAACCGTATGTGCCCCCTGTTAGAACTCCCTCTTCCCATCACCCTCAGAGCCCTCAGACGGTGCCTGGGCTTCTTTTCCTATTACGCCCAATGGGTCCGTCATTACGCAGACAAGGCCTGCCCCCGGTCAAGTCCGCCACGTTTCCCCTCTCAGCCAAGGCCCGTGCGGCCTTCAGCTGCATTAAAGGGGACATTGCCAAAGCAACGATGCATGTGGTGGATGAGACCATTCCCTTCCAAGTAGGGAGTGACGCCTCCGATTTCGCTCTGGCTGCTACCCTCAATTAGGCAGGCAGGCCAGTAGCATTCTTCTCTCATACCCTTCAAGGCCCTGAAATTCGGCACTCCGCGGTGGAGAAAGAAGCCCAGGCCATAGTGGAAGCTATTAGGCACTGGAGGCACTATCTTGCTGGTAAAAGGTTCACCTTGCTGACCGACCAGTGCTCAGTTGTGTTCATGTTCAGCAACCAACAGCAGGGCAAAATCAAAAATGATAAAATTTTGCGGTGGAGAATAGAACTCTCCACCTACAACTATGATATCCTGTACCAGCCTGGCAGACTCAATGAGCCCCCTGATGCCCTATCCCGGGGAGCGTGTGTCAGCACGCAGCTCAACCAGCTATACACCCTCCATGCAGATCTTTGCCACCCGGGGGTCACCCGATTTTACCATTTTGTGAAAGTCCGGAACCTGCCTTACTCCCTTGAGGACATCAGGACGATGACCAGGGACTGTCAGGTCTGCGCTGAGTGCAAACCCCACTTCTACCGTCCTGAAAAGGCACAACTTATCAAGGCCACCCGCCCCTTTGAGTGACTGAGTGTTGTTTTTAAGGGCCCCCTTCCCTCCACCGACCGCAATGTCTACTTTCTCAACATTATCGCTGAGTACTCGCGGTTCCCCTTTGCCATTCCCTGCCCTGACACCACTGCCACGTCCGTCATAAAAGCCCTGCGCCAGCTCTTCACTCTGTTTGGATATCCCTACTATATCCACAGTGCCACTCTATCCACTCCCTGTTACGTATGTCCCCCAATGCCACCCTCTTTTCTTTTCCCAGGAAGTCTGCCACTGGGACCACCCTACCGGCTTGGCTGACGTCCCCAGGGCCAGTGCTGCTCCAGAAACATGTGAGGAGCAATAAATACTTCCTGCTGGTCGAGAGGATTCACCTACTACATGCAAACTCCCAGTATGCCTACGTGGTCTTACCTGATGTGCGGGAGGCCACGATCTCCGTCCGCGACCTGGTGCCCGCAGGAGCGGCAGACCACTACCCCAAACACTCCACAGGAACTATGAACCCTGTACCCGAGGTGACACCGTGCACACCGAGCCCTACTCCTCATGACACTCCTATACCAGGCGTCTCGCACGCGCATATACCAGGCGCCTCGCACACGCATGAGGGATCACTGACGCCTAGTGGGCTGACACCTCCAGTTAGGCTGGAACCAGCACAACCACCGTCTCCGGTGCAATCACCACCGGCACCTTTGCAATCACAGCTGGTGCTACGTAGATCGCAGCGACAGATTCGACCACCTGATAGACTTAACCTGTAAATATACTTGTAAGAAACTTCGCCCCATGGGGACTCTCTTTTAAAACAAAGGGGGGGGTGAATGTGGTGAACTACATATACCTGTCTGGACACGCCCCCCCCCTGTTGACTGCTCCTGTGGCTCCTCCCACAGACCCCTGTATAAAGGTGATTGGAGGCACAGGTCCTCCGTCAGTCTCCAGGATGTTGTGTGATGGTCTCTTGCTGTTGACGGTGCTTTCTTCCAGCCAATAAAAGCCTATCTCTCGCCTCACGTCTCCGAGAGTTATTGATGGTGCATCAGTGATTTTTCAGAGTGATATATTTATCACTTGCAAGCGGGTCTCCTCGTAGACTCACCGCTCTGGCTTCAGTAGAACTGCTCAGCGATGCTATGATGTAGTAAAATTTGCTATTGTCTGTGATGAATTCTGGCAGCGCGAACGAGGCTTCCGCCTGTGGAAACCACTCGGTAGTGTGCTGCTCCCAAAACACAAGCAGCGTCAAAGTGACTGTGTTGCTCGACACGTCCTTGGGTGACTCTGGAATTGTCTAAGAGTGTTGGGGTCACCAATGTAGGACTTTTTGTGAGTAAAACACGTGAAAGCCATTTTCTGTGCTCAACAAAAGCCACAGCCCTCCATTATGAACAAACCAAAAACAGTCACCTTAAACTGATATCATTACATCAGACACCAGTGAGTATAACTACTCAATGACAGTGATTGTGAATTATGTAGAACAGTTTCTATTCTGAACAAGATGTGTCATCTGTCACCCATGTCATTACCCGAAACCTCTGTTCCCACAATTCCTTTCCACTCAGCCAAGTGTAGCTATCTCACTATCCTTTAAAAATGTGTCAGAGGTTAGTTGGAATGTTAATAGAAATAAAGTTCAATTGGCTCGAGCAGCCAGCAGATTCTAATTGTGCCAGTATATTGGAGTTTTACAGTATTGGGTATCTCTAATGAAGGGTCTTGTCTGGTGGTCACTGGCAGGACTGGGCTCAGGTGTGGAGGAACACCAAGCTCTATCACGGTGAGTGCTAGCAATGACTCAAACCATGTGTGGAGGAATGGCAGACTCCATCATGGTGAGGTCTAGCAGTGACTCAACCCAGGTGTGAAGGAACAACAGACTCCATCATGGTGAGGTCTAGCAGTGACTCAACCCAGGTGTGAAGGAACAACAGACTCCATCATGGTGAGGTCTAGCAGTGACTCAACCCAGGTGTGAAGGACCAACAGACTCCATCATGGTGAGGTCTAGCAGTGACTCAACCCAGGTGTGAAGGAACAACAGACTCCATCATGGTGAGGTCTAGCAGTGACTCAACCCAGGTGTGAAGGAACAACAGACTCCATCATGGTGAGGTCTAGCAGTGACTCAACCCAGGTGTGAAGGACCAACAGACTCCATCATGGTGAGGTCTAGCAGTGACTCAACCCAGGTGTGAAGGAACAACAGACTCCATCATGTTGAGGTCTAGCAGTGACTCAATCCAGGTGTGAAGGAACAACAGACCATCATGGTGAGGTCTAGCAGTGAGTCAACCCAGGTGTGAAGGAACAACAGACTCCATCATGGTGAGGTCTAGCAGAGACTCAATCCAGGTGTGAAGGAACTGCAGACTCCATCATGGTGAGGTCTAGCAGTGACTCAATCCAGGTGTGAAGGAACTGCAGACTCCATCATGGTGAGGTCTAGCAGTGACTCAATCCAGGTGTGAAGGAACTGCAGACTCCATCATGGTGAGGTCTAGCAGTGACTCAATCCAGGTGTGAAGGAACAACAGACTCCATCATGGTGAGGTCTAGCAGTGAGTCAACCCAGGTGTGAAGGAACAACAGACTCCATCATGGTGAGGTCTAGCAGTGACTCAATCCAGGTGTGAAGGAACAACAGACTCCATCATGGTGAGGTCTAGCAGTGAGTCAACCCAGGTGTGAAGGAACAACAGACTCCATCATGGTGAGGTCTAGCAGTGAGTCAACCCAGGTGTGAAGGAACAACAGACTCCATCATGGTGAGGTCTAGCAGTGAGTCAACCCAGGTGTGAAGGAACAACAGACTCCATCATGGTGAGGTCTAGCAGTGACTCAATCCAGGTGTGAAGGAACTGCAGACTCCATCATGGTGAGCGCTGGCAGTGACTCAACCTAGGGACGGAGGAATGGCAGACTGCCCTGCAGAGGAAGAACCAAGGGATTACACATAGGAATACCAGCAGAGCATAGGGGGCATGAACAAGCGACATTGCAAGACATATTGTTCTCCACAAACACAGACTCTGCTGTCAGCGCTAGTCAATAGTCCAAATTAAATAACTGAAGTATGCAGAAAACCCATGCCAGTCACAATTAACTTGGCAAGATTAAACAGAAAGCAGAAGGGCTTAACGACTCTAGTTAAGACACCAATTTCTTGAGAAACCTGGGATCCCAATGCTTTATAGAGAACCGCAGAGGCCCGCAGGGCTCACGAGAGGGCTGTTTACTTACCTTTAGTCCCCACTGGACACTCACCTCGCACCTGTGTCTCTAAGTAGCTGTTTGCATGCGACAACGGCCTGAGGCACTGCTTCGGCAGGTGAGCTAAACCAGGTGAGAGTTGAAGCCAGTGGGCTTCAAACCTTGGCGAGATACGCATGCCTGTCCTGGATTGTGGACTGGGTTTTAAGATCAATGCAAGTCCCATGGCTAGCAAGGTAGTTCTGCAATGCTTCATGGGAAGTAAAGGGCACTGCAAGGCACAGAAGAACGTCCATAAGACCATGGCATAGGATCAGAATTAGGCCATTCAGCCCATCGAGTCTGCTCTGCCATTCAGTCACAGCTGACCCCAGATTCCACTCAACTCCATACACTTCTCGACATATCCTTTGATGCCCTGACCGATCAGGAAACGATCAATTTCCGCCTTAAATATACACAAGGACTTGGCCTCCACCACAGTCTGTGCCAGAGCATTCCACAGATTTACTGCTCTCTGGCTAAAAAAAAATCTTCCTTACTTCTGTTCTAAAAGTCATGGTCATCCGCTGCGACAAGGAGGACCTCAGTTGTGACGACTACGTGAACCACTGGGGTGGAGAGGATAGAGCTGCCTCAGCTCAGCAGCTATCCGCTTTACAAAGTTATTCGCACCAGCACTGCACAAGTATAACTGTCATTGCCAGATACAACCGGCAAACAATCCCTATACTTAGAATATACAACACAGAGACAGAGTGATGCACCATCAATAACTCTCGGAGACATGAGGCGAGATATAGGCTTTTATTGGCTGGAAGAAAGAACAAGCAGCAAGTGACCACCACACAACATCCTGGATTCTGAGGGGGGAGCAGTGCCTCCAATCGCCTTTATACAGGGGTCCGTGGGAGGAGCCACAGGAGCAGTCAGCGGGGGGGGGGGGGGGGGGGGCGTGTCCAGACACGTGTATGTAGTTCACCACACAGAGCACGCAGGTTATCTGCTTGAGAACAACCCAGTATCATCTGGCCATCTACTTCACTGAGGAAGCATTGTTACTGTGTCTATGGCTGCCCGAGAGACACATACTCTGATGATTCACTCTCTGCCTTGTATTTCCTACAAGTTCTATTTATCGTCTGGAGAAGGTAATGTTATTCTTCACAGAGTATCTGTTAGATCTCTGAGTATCTATTAAGGACTCTGACAAGTAATGGACCCATCAGAGGTTGAACAGCGCTGTTTTGATACCAGTCAGCGTTAGGCAAGAATGCTATCTATTCTCATGTCCCTCTTCCGACTTTCTCGAACTTATGTTCTGAGTGTCTCTAGCCCACATTCCGAGATTTTCCAGTCCACGTTTTGCGTTTCTCCAGTCTCCGCTCCGAGCTTTTCAAGTTGTGGTACTGGGATTCCTAGCTTTGGAGTTCCGTAACTCAGATCTACATAACAATTGAGTACTGCATGCAAGCTTATTGATCAACTTCATTTGATTCAACAAGTCAGCGCTCAAGTCAATAGCGTAAATTTTGGAAGAGTTTGCCCTTTCCTGATGTTGCACCTTGCAAGTAATGGTACGCCTTTTGTTAATGTCAAATCAATGTCCAGAAGGATACTATTGGGAATAATTTAAATAAGCTCACTTTCCTACAACTGCAGTGGGATGGACTAATCATTTACAATATGTAATTCCCGTGTGGCTGTCCTGATGAATGACACTAATGGTAGCAAATGTTCCAGTGTACAATTATCTCCTGAAACAGTAATTTGAACTTACAAACCTGAAGAACCCTGCTCCAAAAGCGGATCCCTGGCTGGAGTAACTGTATCAAGAGTAAGCTATCTTATATTTAACCTGCTGATGAAAGTCATTGTGCAGACTGCGAAAATCGGACTTGAAGGCAACAAATGAAACAGATCCTTTTCAGGGTTTGGGGGGGGAGGTAGGTTCTTTTGAAGACCCTGACCTGGAGTTACACTCTGACTGTGGTTCTTTGTGGGAATGGGACCCGCTCTCAGGGCCTCACGACCGGCTGCTTTTTGATATCCCAGGGGTGCGGCCTGGAAGACGAGTGCGCCTTCGGGGTTTCGGGATTTCGTGGCTCTGGGGCCGCGCTGATTCTAGGCCAGTGCCGCTGACTGAAGCCTCGCTGGAGAACATGGAACATCGGGAGCAGTGGGTTAGCTGCCAGGTTTGTGTGCCCGGAGAGCTGTGCCCTTTTGGTGTCGATTCTCTGGGCGCAGAGCTTGGACAAAGCGATGCAACAGACTTTTAACATCGTAAATCAGCGAATTGTTTGTAATGATTCCCCTCTCACTGTGAAATGGGAACACTTCTTTTTCCCTTATTAGGGAGAGCGAGAGAGAGCCTGTGGTGTGTCAATTACCAGGTGAATGAGTAGTTTTTGGGGTTCTGCAAGTCTGTCTTTACTGATGCTTTTCTGCACGCTGGAGTGCTTGGTGGAGGGTGCTGATACTTTTTTGCTGGTGGGGAAGGGGGCAGAGGGTCATTGCCTTGCATCTGCTTGTGTGTGGGAGGGGGAGTTGAAGGGGGGCTTTGGGGTTCTAACATCTTAACTGTCATTCGTTCTTTGGGGCACTTCTCTGTTTTTGTGCATGTCTGTGAATAAAAAGAATTTCAGGATGTACATTGTACACAGGTGGCCCCTGTTTTTCAAATGTTCGCTTTACGACAGCTCGCTGTTACGAAAGACCCACGTTAGTACCAGTTTTTGCTAATCAAACAGGCTGTTCGCTTTTACGAGAAAAAGACACCCGCTTCATACGTGTATTTACCCTGAAAAGACTACCATGACCATGAAGCCTTGTGCGGGCAGTTGTGTGTGCCTGCGTGTATGCGTGTACGTGCATAGGCATGTACGTGCCGATTTTTATCTCCAAATCGATTTTGGCTTGCTGTCTTCCTGATTTTGATAAGTGAAACTACACTGTACATAAAATATTTCTACTTTATAAAGGCTGTATATTTATCATATCATTCCTGCTTTTACTATATGTTCATGTTATTTTAGGTTTTATGTGTTATTTGGTATGATTTGGTAAGTTATTTTTTTGGGTCTGGGAACGCTCAAAAAATTTTCCCATATAAATTAATGGTAATTGCTTCTTCGCTTTACGACATTTCGAATTACAAACGGTTTCATAGGAACACTCTACCTTTGGATAGCGGGGGAAACCTGTACATTTCTCTGACATTAAATTCACCTATTGAAACCTGTTAAGATCTACAGAGAGCCAGCTAGCTCAGTGATAAGAAGAGCCTGTCTGTGCTGTCTCAATCTGTAAAACTGAGAGTACAGGCCTCTGGAAAAATTGTGAAGAGTAAAATACTCTTAAGCAAGACCCTTCCCTTGGTTTTGAGTTTCATGTTTTCAAGGACTTAAGTTTCCAGGTCTCAAGGTTTTCTCTGGGTCTCAAGGCTTTTCCTGGCCTATGCATTTAATGTTCTCAAGGCCCTCTAGTTTTCCCATCGGCCTCCAAGGTTTCCAAGGACTTTCCAATTTTTCCAATGTTCCAAGATCTTTATTCCAACGATTCTAAAGTTTTATCAATGTTTCCAAGGCTCTTTCAATGTTCTCCCTGTCTCGTGGCCTCTCAAGTCCCTCTCGAGGTTCCCCAGGCCTTTCAAATTGTCTCTGGACTTTAGTTTTCAGTTCTCCTTGGGACGTCAGGTGTCAGCCATAGTTGTGTGGGTACTGCAGTGAGCTCCTTGGGCCTGTGTGGACCACTGGAGAGCACAGAACTCCAACGTTTTTAGAGCTTCTCAATTATAGTTCAACGAGAGTCATGAACCATTCAGAGTACTTAGTGTTTTTGTTGGGCAACGCGCTGTTTGTAATACGGTCTCCTGATGCTTCCTGTCTAAGCTCGTTACGTTTATTTTGATTGGCTCAAGGATTCCGTGTTACTTATATTATTTAAGCGGACACTCGATTAGCACAAATTTTGGGGTCATAGGTTTAGAGATGCGGGGTCACATTGATTGGCCCTAGCTCAAGGAATAAATAGGTTGTCTACAGGGAAGAAGTCACATCTCTGACACAGTGATGTGAAGAAAACAACCTCTCCCTCAATGTCGCAAAAACAATGGAGCTGGTTGTGGACTACAGGAGGAATGGAGACGGGCTAACCCCTATTGACGTCGATGGATCTGGGGTTGAGAGGGTAAACAGCTTCAAGTTCCTCGGCATCCACATCACCGACGACATCATGTGGTCTGTACATCCAGCTGTGTGGTGAAAAAGGCACAACAGCGCCTCTTTCGCCTCAGATGGTTGAGGATGTTTGGTATGGGATCCAGATCTTAAGAACTTTCTACAGGGGCACAATTGAGAGCATCCTGACTGGCTGCATCACTGCCTGGTATGGGAACTGTACCTCCCTTAATCGCAGGATTCTGCAGAGAGTGGTGAGGACAGCCCAGCACATCTGTAGTTGTGAACTTCCCATGATTCAGGACATTTACAAGGACCGGTGTGTAAAAAGGGCCCGTAGGATCATTGGGGATCCAAGTCATCCCAACCACAATCTATTCCAGCTGCTACCGTCCAGGAAGTTGTACCGCAGCATAAAAGCCAGGACCAACAGGCTCTGGGACAGCTTCTTCCACCAGGCCATCAGACCGATAAACTCACGCTGATTTGAGTGTACTCTATATTACATTGAATGTTCTATTTATTATAAATTATTATAGATTACTATGATTGCACATTGCACATTCAGATGGAGATGTAACGTGAAGATTTTTTACACCTCACATATGTGAAGGATGTAAGAAATAAAGTCAATTCAATTCTATTCAATTCCTTACTGGTGAGGCCTCACCTTGAGTATTGTGAACAGTTTTGGGCTCCCATCTAAGAACAGATGTGCTGGCATTGGAGAGGATTCAGAGCAGGTTCCAGGAATGAAAGGGCTATCATATGAGGAAAATTTGATAGCTCTGGGTCTGTACTCGCTGGAATTTAGGAGGAGGAGGGGGGATCTCATTGAAACTTTTCGAATGTTGAAAGGCCTAGACAGAATAGATGTGGAAAAGATGTTTCCTACAGTGGGGGAGTCTAGGACAAGAGGGCACAGCTTCGGAATAGAGGAGCGACCACTTAATGTAGAGATGCAGAGACATTTCTTTAGCCAGAGGGTGGTGAATTTGTAGAATTTGTTACTACAGGCAGCCGTGGAGTCCAGTTCGTTGGGTGTATTTAAGGTGGAGATTGATAGGTTCTTGATTGGAGATGGCATCGAAGGTTATGGTGAGAAGGCCGGGGAGTGGGGCTGAGGAGGGGAGAAAAAAGGATCAGCCATGATTGAATGGCAGAGCTAACTCAATGGGCCAAATGGCCTAATTCTGTTCCTGTGTCTTATGGTCTTATAGTTTTGAGAATGTTATTTCTCACGGTGTGGCTTGGCCACTTTACTAATGTTCTTTTGGAATAAACTCTCATCACCATCTGTACATCAGAGCTTATCCTTCCTCCGCACTTGCGTTCTGATATTGCCTGCGCACATTGTGACACACCTCACCGCCATGTTCTTGAGAGGTGGATGGGTGATACCCCGAGTTCCCAACTCTTCTTTGCCAAGTACCACTCTAAACCAGGAGTGAGGTATATGCACATTGCTTCCTTGCAGAAATCCAGTAAACTGGCTTCAATTACAAAAACATTATTGACTTTGCACCCTGGTATTTTAACAGATTATCCATCTTTGCCAACCATGTGTGCTGTCTACACAGTTCCTACGATTTGGCAGTATCTGCCAGTACTGAAGGTGGTGCCTACCTTAGATATATATTGTATGAGAATGTAGATAGTCTGGTTACTATATTTGTAAATAGCACCAAGATGTCTCGAATTGTAGACAGTGAAGAAGGTTGTCTGAGGATACAGCAGGAGATAGCTCAGCTGGAAAGTTGGCCTGTGAAGGATTTATTCCAATGTTCAAAGTTCAACATTCAAAATAAATTTATTATCAAAGCACGTATATGTCACCATACACTACCTGAGATTCATTTTCTTGCAGGTATTCACAGTAGAATTGAGAAATACAATAGAATGAATGGAAGACTGATAAGTAACCAATGTTCAAAAGAAGACAAACCATGTGAATTAATTAATTAAATAAATAAATAAATAGATCGATCGATAGATAGATAAATAAATAAATAAATAATACTGAGAGTGTGAGTTGTAGAATTCTTGAACGTGATTCCATTGGTTGTGTTCAGTGTCGACCTTTCGGGCCGAGACCCTAACTGGCAGTTAGTCCTGACGAGGGGGCTCACCACGAGGCAGACCCGAGCAGAAGTTGTTTTGCAAGCATTAGAAATCACAGTGAGAGCAACGCTGTAAGTTAATAGATAATCAGTATGTTGAATTAAAATGTTAACGCCGATCCTGTTAAAAGTAACGACGGTCGATAATGTTTATGTTTTCGTTAGTTAAAGAGTTGCGGATAGTTTGCATTGAAGTGTATTTAAAGTAGTCAATGGCGTAGGTAAACTCTGCCTGTATACTGCACCTTAATGTAATGTAGTTATAGTCACTTTTACAAGTATTTACAATGAAAATGTGATATTAAGAAAGGAACAAATACTGTATCAATCTTGTATTGTTTTATCAACAGTTTTCACCATATGTTGATGTGAAGAGTGAACAGTAAATGGTTAATCTTACTGCGACCTGGTTTCATTGACTGTGGTTTATCTCGGTGTTTAATTCGGCGTTACGTTACACCCGAACGAGAACGCTACAGAGCCTAAAGGCCAAAGGTAAGAGTGACCTCACAACAGCACTCTTTGGAGCAGCACAGTTGTCCTAGTCTATCACTGAAAGTGCTCCCCTGTTCAGCCAAGGTGGCATGCCCAGAGGGTGAGAAAAATTGTCCAGAATTGCCAGGAATTTCCTTAGGGTCCTTTGTTCTAGCACAGCCTCCAGTGTGTCCAGGTTGACTCCTGTGACAGAGCCAGCCTTTCTAATCAGTTTATTGAGCCTGTTGGCATCACCCGTGTTGATGCCATTGCCCTAGCGCACCACCGCGTAGAAGATTGTACAGGCAACAACAGACTGGTAGAACATGTGAAGGAGAGGCCTGCATATTTCAAAGGAAGTAGAGATGACTCTGTTCCTTCTTGTACACAGCCTCCGTGTCAATGCTCCATTCAAATCTGTTGTCTAGGTACGCCCCCAGGTAGTTGTAGGTCCTCACCACATCTACATCCTCACCATCAGCAGTGCAGGCTTGATCTTCCATCACCATCTCCTTTGTCTTACTGATGTTGAGCTGCAGATGATTCAGCTTGCACCATTTGACAAAGTCCTCCACCAAGGCCCTGTATTCATCCTGCCATCCTCCCTTTGTACACCCAACTATTGTGGAGTCATCAGAGAGTTTCTACAGATGACATGACTCAGTGTTGTATCTGAAGTCTGAGGTATAGAGGGTAAACAGGAAGGGAGCTAATAGAGTCCCCTGTGGGGCCCCAGTGCTGTTTCTAGCCAAGTCTGACACAGTAAAACAACGTCCATCATCAAAGAGAGAGAGAGAGAGCATGTGTGTGTGTGTGTGTGTGTGTGTGTGTGTGTGTGTGTCCCTGACCATCCAGACCATGCCCTTTTCTCACTACTGTCATCGGGAAAGAGATGCAGAAGCCTTAGGTCCCACACAACCAGGTTCAGGAACAGTTAATAATCTACAACCATCAGGCTCCTGAACTGGTGTGGATAACTTCACTCACCACTACTCTGAATTGATTCTATGACTTACAGAACAATTTTAAGGAGTTGGTACAACTCAGGTTCTCAGTATTATTTTTATTTAATACAGAACATCGAACAATACAATACAATGTAGGTCCTTTGGCTAACGATGTGGTGACTTCTTAACTAAATTCTGCAATCAATCGAACCTTTCCCACCTGCATCGCCCTCCATTTCTCAGTCATCCATATGCCTATCTAAGAGTTGCCCAAATGCCTTAAAGTATTGGAAGTCTTCTTTTGCACCTTGTTTTTTTGTCAGTCTTTGCCTTTTATGTATAATTTTTCTTAAAATGTTATTGTATTTCTCTTTTCTCCTCTAAACACCTGGAAGAAAATTAGTCTGAAAGTATAAAGTGGACAGCCAGAGGCTTTTTCCCCTGGGCTGAAATGGCTAACACAAGGGGCATATTTTAAAGGTGCTTGGAAATAGATACAGAGGGGGATGTCAGCGATAAGGTTGTTGCACGGAGAGTTGTGGGTGCGTGGAATGCACTGCCAGTTATAGTGGTGGAGGTGGATACGAAAGGATCTTTTAAGAGACTCTTATGTGGAGCTTTGTAAAATAGAGGGCTATGCGGTAGGGTAATTCTAGGCAGTTTCTACAGTAGGGTACATGGTCGGCACAACATTGTGGGCCGAAGGGCCTGTAACGTGCTGCATATTTTTACATTCTGTGCTCAGATATCTTGGCCACATCATGAGAAGACAGGCTTCCCTGGAGAAGACTCTCATGTTAGGTACAACAGAAGGTAAAAGAAGGAGAGGATGACAGAGGCTACGGTGGATGGATTATATTACTCAGATAATGCGTACGACCTTGGTGGATCTTAGAGAGGCAGTTTCCAACGAGAAGGCTTGGTGTGCAGGAGTCCATGAGGTCACGAAGAGTCAGGTTCGACTTAACAACTGAACATGTTCTATGTGGCATACGGTAATGTGTGCATCCTTTGATAATAAATTTACCATGGACTTTGGCATATGAAGGAAGTCACGAACCAGAGGGTGTAGATTTAAAGGAGAACTGAGGTCTAACTTGATCACAATTAGGGTGGTGGTTATCAGAGATGAGCTGCCAGAGGAGGTGGTGGAGGCAGATACAACTACAACATTTAAATGCATTTGTCCAGCTACTGGGACAGGGAAGGTGCAGAGCATTCTGGGCCTAATGCAGGCAAATGGGATTAGTATAGATAGGCAGCGTGACACAATGATGAGCTGGGCTAGAAGGGCCTGTTTCTGTGCTGTGTGATTATTATTGCGATCTGTGACCTCTAACATGGAATAAGATACATTGGGAAAACCAGCCCCAAATAAACCTCATTCATAAGTCAATCCAGATGCTGGTACCAAGCTGTTACAGGGAGTTACTGTCATGACAAAGACTAAGCACTTGAAAAGAACCACCACCATTTCTTAGTGCAACAGAGGACGGACAATAAATTCATCCTGCCAGCATAGCTTACATATGGTGAACAAATTTTAATAAGAGGCTTTTCTTTGACATGTAAAGATATACTCAGAGACCATGAAAATGTCCTTGGACATAATTTATGTAGTTATTGAGGTGTTATTTTTATCTTTACCTCCCTACCAGGACAAAATCATTTTTTAAGAAGAAATATTTGGCAGAATTTTCCCTGTGCTTGCCAATTGTTTTGCTGCAGACACAGGTCATACTGAAATGTATTATTATTTTCCTAAAACCTCATTACATTCAGCTGTGATAGCACTGCAGTAAAAATAAAGCATGGCTCTTTTCCTTCCAGGCATAAAGAGGCTTATGTTATTAACTCACACTTTAAGACAATATCGACTTTTGAATATTTTCTAGACCTAGTTTCTCGCTGAATTCCAAACTTTAGAACATCCGTATCTTTCGACCTATGACATTAGATTCGATGTTAATTGAAGAAGAATGTAGGGGCTTTAGTAAGTGGGGGAGGGGTGTGAGGGTAGTACTTCACTATAAGGAGAAAAATATCCTTATACTGGAGAACAAATCTTAGAATTGAGCAAACATTGCTAGTGACAATCAGAATCAGATTTATTATCACTGACTTATATGTTGCAAAATTGTTGTTTCATGGCAGTAGTTCTGTGCAAGGACATAAAAACACTATAAATTACAAAAATAAAAGATAGTGGAATAATGAGGTAGTAGACATGAGTTTATAGACGGTGCAGAAATCTGATGGTGGATAGAAGAAGCTATTCCTGTTTCGCTGAATGTGCATCTTCAGGCTCCTGTAACCCCTCCCCAATGTAGGAATGAGACGAGGCCATGCCCCAGTTGGAGACAGTTCTTCATGACAGATAATGCCTTCTTGAGGCGCTGCTTCTTGCAATCATACACGACAAATGTCCATGATGGTAGGATGGTTGTGCCAGTCGATAATCCTCTGCAGTATTGTACGTTGGAGCTTTCGCACCAGGCAGAGATGCAACCAGTCAAAATGTTCTCCACCATACATCTGGAGGAATTTGTATCAGCGTGTGTGTAGATGTGGACTTCCCACTGTTCAGGACATTTACAAAGACAGGTGTGTAAAAAGGGCCGGAAGAATCATTGGGGACCCAAGTCAGCCCAACCACAATCTATTCCAGCTGCTACCATCTGGGATACAGTACCACAGCATAAAAGCCAGGACCAACAGGCTCTGGGACAGCTTTTTCCACCAGGCCATCAGACTGATTAATTCATGCTGATACAAATGCATTTCTATGTTATGTTGACTGTCCTGTTGTAGGTACCATTTATTATAAATTACTATAAAATGCACATTGCACATTTCGACAGAGGCATAACGTGAAGATTTTTACTCCCCATATATGAAGGATGTAAGAAATAAAGTCAATTCAATTCAATTCACACTGAATCTCCTCAAACTCCTAATGAAGTAGAGCCACTGGCATGCCTTCTTCATGATTCAGGGGAAATCTTCTGAGATGCTGACGTTCAGGAATTTGGAGCTGCTCACCCTTTCCACTGCTGACCCCTCAGCGGGGACCAATGTGTGTTATTCTGACTTCTACTTCATGAAGTCCACATTCAGTTCCTTTACCCTTCTGACACTGAATGCAAGGTTGTTGTTGCGACACCACTCAACCATTCTGTCTGAATGTTTTACTGTTTCAAATGCAATCATACATGACAAATATCCAAAATCCAAATTTTAAAATATGCATAGGCCTGACAGGTTTGCATTCATCTTCTCTTAATTTGATCTTATAAACATCATATATGTATTAGTGGAAGATATATTACACCACTGTATAAAGAATGGGCTAGAAAATATTATTTTGATATCAGATTTATGGTTTAATTTGATTCTGAAATATTTATAATTTATATCTTTCACATTGTTAATAAACATTAATGGAGAGTAGTTATTACAAGTATTTTTATATTAAATATTCACTTGATCGATCACCATAAGAATGACTGTCATTTTTTTTTTGCATTGCTAATGAGGAATTGGACCACAAGGAGCCAATGTAAGATAAAATGGAAATGGAAATCATGAAGTTCATGACTTTTCCTCAAAGTCGTGTGAGGTTATAGAGCCATAGATCAATATAGCTCAGAAACAGGCCCTTCCATTCCAGCCAAGAGGCTTATGAAGATCCTGGACATGTGGAGTAGTGCCTAATTGAGAGTCATTGCAAGCTCAATCCCATGTGCTGGATTTTCATGTCACTTGCTCTTCACTGACCAATCCTGCAGATTTCACAGGCTGAAATGTGCATAATACCATTACCACCAGGTCAACTCCTATCCCACTGTTATCGGACTACTGAATGGACTTGTATTATATGACCTCACAGCCTACCTCGTTATGGTCTTGCACTTTATCCTTTATCCGCACTGCACTTTTTTTTGGCAGCTTTTACACTTTATTCTGTGTTGCTATGGTTTTACCTTATTCTAGCTCAATACACTGTGCAATGACTTGATCTGTAAAAACAGTACACAAGACAAGTTTTTCACTGTATCTTGGTACACGTGACAATAATGAACTAATAGCGCTATCAATACCAAAAATTGGAGTCAATAGGATCATGGGAAATAAAAAAAAACCTTCCACTAGCTGGAATTTTACCTATCACAAAGGAAGGTGATTCCAATCTTTGGAGGTTAATCACCTCAGCCACGGGATCAATATCTCTGCAGGAATTTCTCAGGGGAGCATCCTCAGGCAAACCATCTCCGGTTATTTCATCAATGACATTCTTTTAGTCATAAGGTCAGAAGTAGGGATATTCATTAATGATTGCATTATGTGCATGAATATTAGTAATTACTTATAATTATGAAGTAGTCCACATCCAAATACAGCAAGGTCTGGATAATATCCGACCTGGGCTGATAGGTGGCAGGTAGCAATCATGCCAGACAAAGACAATATCCAACAAAAGAAAGTCCAGCTCTTACCCCCTGGCATCCAATGGCATTGCCATTACTGGATCCCCCCCCCCCCCAACTGTTAACATCCTGACGGAATATTTTTCACTTGTTTGGATAAGTGCAGCTTCAACAGCACTCCAGAAGCTTAACACCAATACAGAACATAGCAGCTGACTTCACAGGCACCCCATCCACAATCATATACATTCACTCTACCACCAAATCACAGTGGCAGCAGTCTGCATCACCTTCAGGATGCACCTCACAACTCACCAACACTCCTTAGATAGCATCATCCCTTCTGTGAATTATTGGTCCACATGTCTTATTTCACCATATCCTCCTCTTCTCTCAGCACTTTCCATGGGAGGGGGGAGGTGCAGCATTGGTTCTTTCACCTCTTCCCTTCCCACCGTCCAGGGGTCCAAACAGACCTTACAGGCGAAGAAGAAGTTTACTCGCGTTACTTTACATCTAGCGAATTCCATTGGAGAAGCCAAGATTGAGTGACAATTTTGCAAAACACCCATCGGAGGCCTTGCTGGGTCCCAATGCTCTCTGAGATTTTAACAAAATTCTGAGATTTATAGGTTGGACTGTAGTTCAGATTGCTCCTGAATAAGGGTCTCAGTCCGGAACATCAACTGTACTAACTTCCATAGATGCTGCTTAGCCTGCAGAGTTCCTCCAGCATTTTGTATGTGTTGCTTGCGTTTCCTGCATAATCAGAAATTCTCTTGTTTGTAGTTCATACTGGTCTCTTTCAGTTCTATGCTTTTTTTCGTTTTTGGGTTTGATGTTATTGTTGTTTCTCCATGTGGGGGATTTGCTAGTTTTTGTGTGAGGGAGGGGTTGAGGGTGGTTTGGGATTTGCGAGTTTTTGTTTCCTTTACTTTTCATGTTCGGGGGGGGGGGATTGGTGTCATTCTTTCAGCTACTTCTATGGTTTTCTTTATTTTGTGGCTTTCTGGAGAAGACAAATCTCAGAGATGTATTCTTCATACATGCTTTGGTAATAAAATGAAGTATTGAACCTTTGAACCTCCATTCAGTTTGCAAGGGCTCCCTGTTGCTTGTCACTATTTTACACCATCCCACTTTTCCTCTGATCTCTTTGACACAGCTTCCCGCATCTCTACAGTGATACCCAGTGCAGGCTTGAAGAATAACACTTAATCTTTCATCTGGTTACAATACAGTCCTCTTGATTCCACATCGAAGTTAACAATTCCATGTCACCACCTCACTGTTCATACACTCAGTTGTATCTTTCTGATTTAACCATCTTCTTCTTTTCTTCTCCACATCTAACTTTTGGTCTATAAAGTAATTATAATGACAACTTTGATATGTATTTGACCAAACTCTGTTCTCCCTCCCTCACTGCAACTTAAAGCACATGATTTTTGCTCAGTTTATTCAGTTGCAAAGAAAGGTCCCTGACTCAAAACCCCAAATTATTTTCTCTCCCCATGCATGCTGCTTGACCTGCTGTGGATTTCCAGTACTTCCAACCTAAATTCTCCACAGCTTCATGTATTTCCCCCACAACAATACCCTCAACCCACTGCAAATCTGTTCCTATATGTCTTTCCCTTGGGATTTTTCTCCCCATAATCATCTCCCTCTGCACTTAAACACCCAATCCTCAATGTCACACATTTTTAGCTGAGTTTGTATGAAAAGTAATTGGCCTGAAGCATTAACTGTCTCTCGCCACAGATGCTTCCAGGCCTGTTGAGTATGAAACAGTCTGGTTTCCTCGTCTGCGTCAATCTAGGGAAGCCAATCTCTGGCTCTGCCAAATGTGTGAGATTGAGATGCGAGCCCACCCCAAAGCTCCCTATTTGTGTGGATACTGTGTCATTTGCTACCCTGCTACAAATTAATGCCATGAAATAACAGGGAGGACACTGCACACGATTAAAGGAATTGTATTTATGAATCTTAACTGAAGGGTTATTAGAGAATAACAAAAAGAGAAGAGCCCATTCTAATTAAACAGTGAAATGTGCACAAGTTGGAGCTCATCTTGAAATTCTTTGTCACTCGCGCGCTGGGCTCTCGGTCAACGTGAAAGCACACACCACCTTCTGAACGCCACTCGCAATCCCTCTCGAACAAACGGGTCTCGTACCGGATTGTATGCTACAACCAGTTCTCCCCAGTGTCCTCTCTTTTCATCCCCTCTTGAACAGAAAACACCTCAAGCCCAACCTTATTGTCCCTCAGCAAGAAAAGAAGAAGAATAGCCCTTAACTCGGCAGTGGCGTTATCGGGGCACCGTCATGACGGTGTTTCCGTAGCAAGCTCTTCTTGTTTTTACGAGGCCGAGTTGCTAGCTCGATGCTCAACCCAACTTGGATTCGAACTTGGGAACCTTCACTCCGGAGTCACCTAATTGGATGTGTTACGAACCCCGTAACTGGGTCACTTACCAGCAAAGATCGAGAGGTCCGTTGAAGTCCGATAGTACCATTTTTAAAAGTCTTTATTTATAAAGGGGCACAAAAATAAGATTAATACAGACATTCAGATAATATATGTCGTCAATACTCAATCTAAAAACATGGGTATAATAATAATAATCATCAATTAAGCAATAGCTCTATCATTTGTCTAGGGCGGGGGTCGGCAACCCGCGGCTCCGGAGCCACATGTGGCTCTTTTACGTCTGTGCTGCGGCTCCCTGTTACTTTGGGAAATAATTGGTTGTGGCGACCCTTTTCCTGGCACATCCGAACCGACTCACAATTAGATAGCCTACGGGGGTTTGCGAGCACAGAGCTTTGGAGCCTCTGCGCCATGGGGGGCAGGTTGAGGGAGGCTTAAAAGTGGGGCTGAAGATTTCGAATAAGGTTTTTTCCTTCGACTGCAGTTACCGACTCCGTGTCGTAATTTTAGCGCTGCGTGTAGCACACCGCTACATGGTCAGTATTTAATTAAAATGTATTTTATGTTAGTTTGTTAGTTTTTGAAATGTAAATCTAAATTTGAAGATTATGGTGATCTTGTACAATCTAATTAAGACGTTGTGGCGACCCATTTCCTGACACATCCGAACCGGCTCACAATTAGCCAGCGTTCAGGAGATAGCCTACGGGGGTTTGTGAGTACGTGTCTTTTGCAGCATCCGCGCCCATGGGGGGCGGGTTGAGGGAGGCTTAAAAGCAAGGCTGTTTAGTTCGAATAAAGCTATCTTTGACTGCAGTTTACTGACTGCGTGTAGCAACCGCTACAACGTGTTTTTATCGCTGGCTGTCCAGAGGGAAGGTGCTGAAACGCTTTGTCGCGTGTCTGGAAGAAGTGAAAACTTTCCTGGGCAGCAAAGGGCTCAACTTTCCTGAGCTGGAACAGTCAGAGTGGCTGGAAAAGCTACACTTCATGGTAGACATGACAGCGCACCTGAACACGCTGAACACAGCTCTTCAACGGGGTAAGGACGTACAGCCCTGCACATGTTGGAGGATGTTTTGGCATTCGAGCGCAAGTTGACGTTGCTTGCCAGAGATTTACAGAAAGGCACATTGTCTCACTTGCCCAATTTGAGAGAGTTCAAACAATGTCACGACAAGATAAATTCGGAGTATTTACATTCTGCAATCATCGCAATGCAAACATCGTTTGGGAAACGCTTCTGTGAGTTCAGAGAGGAAAAAAACACATTATCCTTCCCGGTCATTCCCCTAAGCATCGATCCATCCCTACTGAATACGACTGCATTGTCAGGTGTGAGTCAACCTGAACAAGTATGATAAATATTTTAATTGCCTATTATTTTACGTATATTCATATGTTTTCATTGTTCAGTGAAATAGTCCTTTTATTTTTCAGGCTGACAGCTGGCTGATGTTATTTTTGATTTGCTGCTGGCGGCAAATTTAAGTTTGGCGTTTTTCATAAATACAAGAAGGACTCAAATAGACGTTGAGTATTTTACTTAAAAGTAACCTTTAACCTAACGTCTTTTTTTCGGAGTTCAAAATGTTTCTGTTGCATGCAGAAATGTAATTTCGTTTTCTCTGCAGGAGTTCATCAATTTCATAAATGCAACACATTATAGTTTGTTTATACATAGCATAAAGGCAAAACAAAACGTTGTATGCAGTGTTATTTCATTTTAAATGTCAAACGGGTTTTGCGGCTCCCAGTGTTTTCTTTTCTGTGGGAAACAGGTCCAAGTGGCTCTTTCAGTGGTAAAGGTTGCTGACCCCTGGTCTAGGGGATATTGTATTGTCCGATGGAAAGATAAAAGTCACTGTCCCTTCAAGCTGCAGCTCTCTGGGTTCAAGAGATACGGTTTTAAACTTGCCCGGGTCTTTTATGAGGCCAATCCTTTGCGTCGGGGGAGTTGGTTCCCCGTTGTTAGTTCCAAGTCGTTTTCCGTGGTACCAGCCACCAGCCCCCAGGCAAGGGAACCGAACGCACGTGGCTTCCTTCAAATGGCTTCCCGCTATTACGGGATCACTAGCGTTTCTTCTGGTGCATCTGAGGGGCTGTGCCTACAGCCCCTCTTTTATTTTAACTCGCAGGGTAGTAGATGTCAATCAGGTTGGGGTGATGCAATCTCTCTCTCAAGCAGCCCACTTTGCCCGAGGGCTCGCACGTAGCATAGTCCCCAATCCACAAACGTGGTCTCCAGGAGACAATGGCCATGTCTCTCTCTCATTTCCTGGGTCCTCTGACCCAACCCAAAAATGCTCTTGCGATTCTCACAAAGCAGGGGGCTACCCCGCATCCTTCGGCCCCTCAGAGCTGTGGTACATTCATAACAGATGACACACATTCCACATCATCCCTTATCTTCAACAAGAACCTAAACGGGCTGAAAGCAGAACAGACTCGTCTCACAGAACTGCTAAATGAAATACCTACAGCAGAACAGTAAAACTGTGAACCAGGGCATTACAAGTATATCTAACATGTTCTGTTTCATTACATATTTTGCTGGGAGGTGGGGCTATTTCATATAATGACAGACACGGGTTCCAATGCAACTTTTAGGCCATGATCTTTCATATATGGAACTAAACAGTAAATTTGGTCAGTCTATCTAATTTTGAAAAATGCTAAAAGTATTTGATTTTAATTAAGTTAAATTGTTAGTCATCTATATATTTAAACATGGGAAAGTCTGCAGATCTGGAAATCCAAAGCAACACACACAAAATGCTGGAGGAACTCAGCAGGTTGGGCAGCATCTATGGAGATGAATGAACAGCCGATGTTTTGAGCCAAGACTGATGTTTGACTCTTGACTTTTATTTCACAGATACAGAGATTTTGAACACTTAGATTAGATTTAATGTACTGTAATTTTAACTGTCCTTATCAAAAATTCATTATTTGAAGATAGGTGAAGTTGTAGCATATTTTTAGCACTGTTCTTTAGGTGGATTGTTCTGTTTGGAAACTAGACTCACTTGCATTTATAAGCTTCTGTATCCATCTATTATTGTAATACCAGACATTTTAATTATTAGAAATGAAGACAGAAAATGCTGGAAACACTCAGCAGGTCAGAGATCTTGTGGAAAGAGCAACAGAGTTAACACTTCAGGTCGAAGACTTTTTGCCAGAACTAGTTATTAAATCTTTTCACTTCTTGATCATATGTAGACATTATTAACACTGTGTTCCACCTTCTCTCAGCCCAATGTAGGTCATGTACATCAGGTAACATGGCCAACTAGCTCCTTTCATGACTTCTTTCTCAGTCTGACTAACTTATTTTATCATTAAGACATTTTCAGCATCTTCAAAGTATTAATTTTCCTTTGGCTGGATTCTAACTGCAAGTTTAAACCTTTGTGACCTTTCCTTTTGATTGGAAACAGGGAGGTTTGTGTATGGATATTGTAGAGCATCACTTCATTCTGAGTATGCCTTGCTGATTTTGACAGCATCCAGTTTCCATTAGGCCTGCCAGTGACCTCTTCTATATTAATTTGGCTCATTTGATAGTATCTCATTTCTGAGTTAAAATTATAATAGTTTAAGCCTCACGCTCGGAGCATGAACTCATCATGTAATCTGACACAGTAATGAAGCACTGAGGAAGGGCAGTAATAGCAAGCATTCATGTCCTTTGAATATGATGTTAAACTGAGTTAATCCTGCCTGCCTGATCTTGTGGTTTAAGTGTATTAAAGTCGAAGTACACTGTTTGAAATAGAGAAGAGAGTTCTTTCAGTGTCTGAACCGATATTTATTTGTCAGTCCACCACGTCGACAGAAACAGATTACCTAGCTATCTCTCATTGCTGCTCGTAGCATATTGCTTTACACAGTATGTCAGCTGTTCCTTACAATGTTATAACAGTGACTGCATTTGAAAGTAATTCACTTTATCTGTGGTGTTTTGGGATATTTCTGCACGATGATAAAATGGCATAAGAATTCAAACCTCCGTGGAGCTAGCCAAGAGTACTAATCTTAAAATATGGAAACTAAGATAACTGGCATTTAAACATTTACAGACAGTTAAATGTAACTGTAATAATGAGTGCTGAGCCTTTAGTTGAGCATAATTACCCCAGTGACTAAAAGAACTTTAGATGGCTTTTGTGCTGCTCGGGAGTTGGACTGGAAGCCCTGTGTAGTGGACCTGAGGTAAAACAACTCTGTGTAAGCTTTCATTCGACAGGTTTCCCAACAGACCATTCATTTTTACCTTTACTTTGGATCTTCAATTATGCTTCTGTTTTCTAAGCTGCTAACCACAACAGAGCATCGTGCGTGAATTAACTTTTGCAAAGGGTAATATTTTCATGATCTTATAATGTTACATGCAGGAGTATTTCTTTTAATTGGGTTCTGAAGGGAGTGATTTCCATTTATATTTTATTCAGCTTTTGTACATGTATGTGGCAACTTTATTTGATATATGTTCTTCTACCGCCGTAGCCCGTATGCTGTACCTCAAAGTTTGATGTCTTGTGCATTCAGAGATGCTCTTCTGCACACCATTGTTGTAACACGTGGTTATGTGGCCTTCCTGTCAGCTTGAACAAGCCTGTCCATTCTCCTTTGAACTCTCTCATTTTTTCCACAGAACTTCTGCTCTCTGAACGTTTCTTGTGTTTTTGCACCACTCTCTGTAAACTCTAGAGACTGTTGCACATGGAAACCCCAGGAGATCAGCAGTTTCTGAGATATTCTCAAACCATCCCTGTTGGCACCAATCATTCCACGGTCCAAGTCACTTAAATCACATTTCTTCCCCTTTCTGATGTTTGCTCTGAACAACAACTGAACCTCTTGTCCACGTCTGCATAGCCCACATTGAGCTGCTGCCACACGATTGGCCAATTAGATACTTCCATTAATGAGTAAGTGTACTTGTATATGTAATAAAGTGGCTACTGAGTGTGTATTTCAGAAAGCTATTATATATTTGCAAAGAAGGCACAAATGTTTCCTACCACCACCCTCCTTCACATTTCTGCCTTGGCTTGTTTTTTTTGCACTTGTCATGGATGATGCAGTGGAGGTGAGGTGGCAGGGCAAATTGGACCATCACTAGCAAAGCTGTGGTCTGGAGGAGATTGCTCACCTAATTTCACATCCCTCGCCTTTCTGAGAACTCCAAGGGGTTGCACTCTGCCACATCAAAACACTCCCTCCTTAACGTAAATGCTCCATAGATGCTGCCTGGCCAGCTGAGTTCCTCCAGCACTTTGCGCGTGTTGCTCAGATTTCCGACATCTGCAGATTTTCTCTTGTTTGTAAATGCTCACTTTGATTCTTCTTCATTTGCAAATTTTAAATCTGGCTTCTTTTCTGATAATTTTGTGATTCATATTTGGTAATTGATTATGAGCAACTTTCAGTAAGTCTTGCTAGAACTGGGACAATTTATATTACTTTTTTGGTTTGGCAGATTCTCAGGAACAAATGTATTTGATTGGGATGGATGAAATTAAGTACGAACTGTGACTCGTCCCCCGCTTCATAGTTTTCAGCTTTTCCTGCATCCTGGAAGATGTTACCATACCAACCTGAAGGAAGTCCTACAAATGCAGAGGTTTCATCTCTTGCACATTATAAACTAATACTTTAGTGTGAGTTACAATGGTACTGTATTATTATGTAATTCGTCCCAGTGGATGATATTATCTAATGGATTGTTATGATTTGGCACTGGAGATAAGTGCACTTTAAAAGATGTTGTGCCTGCAGTGTGCTTAAGATCACTTCCTGATACTCTGACATCCCAGTGGCAATTTAGAGAAGAGCTCAATTCAGTTAGCTCAGACGCACACAGATGTTTCTGTTCCAAAAGTACACCATCCTTTATCATGTTAACATGATCCTGCTGCATCTCTCTATAATTTAATTCAAACAAAAGAGGACTGTCTCCATTGTTCTCATCTACCCTCCATTTTCCTAAACAATCTTGGACATCATTTCATCTTATCTTTCCCCTTGCTAAAGACCAAATTGCTCTTGAGAGCAAACAGGAACGCACAGTAAAAACCCATGAAAAATTAACTACACATTGTAGCACAGCAGTTAATGCTACTCCCTTGCAGTTTGAGGGACCTGGGTTTGACCCCGACTCTAGCTGATATCCGTGTGGCGTTTTCATGTTCTCCCTGTGACTGGTGCTCTGTTTCAACTTTCTCTCATTGCCCAAAGATCTGCTGGTAGGTTAATTGGCCACTGAACGTTATGCCTAGTTTCTTCTCTGAGGATCATCACCTTGTTGTGGTGGAGAGGGCTAGGAGTCCCTGAGAGCCTGGGAGCAATGTTGCCTGGAGTTTAGCCATCTGGCGCTTAGCTCCTGGTAAAGTCACCCATGGTGGTAAGTTCAAAGTTGAGAGATTCCACCAAGACCTCAACACTGCAACTAGTGGAAGATGATGACATATCAAAACAGCAGCGAAAGCAGAGGAAGGCTGCAGCAGTGAAGGGCTCCAGTTATCTTGCACTCCATGTCACTGAACCCTGACCCCGATCTGCCAAGGACCAGCCATCAGCCTCCCCACGTTAATTAAATTCACGCAGAGCCGTTCTCCACTAAGGCACTGCTGTGTCTCCTCTGTTGCAAATGCATTGAAACAGTCACTTAACTTCAATTAATACCCCATTGGAAACTAATCCCTTCCTGTCAGTTGAATAATTACACTCGAACTCGTCCTTTGCTTTACAAGAGTCATTGATTAAGTATCAGTTATTTGGTTTTAAGAATGCAAAAAAGCTGAGGCAAACTGACAATAAAGCAATAATTAGCTGAATGGGTGATTAAATGCATCCTGTAGTGTTATCCCCTTGACCCAAAGGTCAAGTTATAGCTCATGCCAACCAGAGGGTTTCGGCTTCCTAGCCATGTTCTCACGGCTACAGGTGCATTGATTATCCAAAAATTATTATTGCTGCACATAACCAGTCTTTGCTGCTTAGTATGGTTGCCTGTGGTCTTAAAATAAAAGGACATTCCATATTTTAAAAGCACATTGGCAACCCTTAATCATAACATAGTTTTATTCTCGGCAGTGTGTTCTCTTCCAATCTCTGAGGCAAGACCATCTACTCATTCTTAGGGAGATGGCCCAACTTGTTCTTTACTTTGAAAGGGACTGCCATGTTTAACATGGCACCATTAACTGGATGACAGATTGCACCCTACAAGGAAATGGTAGGTCAAGGATTGTGAAATTAATCCATTTCACTGTCAAACAAATTGTCAAAAGGATACCCTTGCTGTTTTCTTCTTGTCACTTTCCGCTGGAACGGAGTTAATCTACAAGACACAAGGGGAGCGATTCAGCCTGCATTTCCTCCAATCCGGAAGCAAGGCCACTCCTGGAGTCTTAGTGACTGAGCCGCAGTAACAGAGGCAGAGCTTGTGTATACGTGCACCCAGCACATCATCAACTCATTCACTGCAACAACAGAAAGGAGAATGGATCTATCATGCATATCTGTGAGTTGAAGGCACTGTGTCAACCTACTCTGCTCTGCAACACTGCTCTCTAACAATAAAGACTTGTAAAGACAAAGAAATAAACAATGATAGAGGTTCTTGACATGATACTGAAAAATGTAGATTGCTTTCCATATGTTGGGGGCCATCTTTCAGTGAAGACAGGCTTTAATGGAAAATTCAGCATCACATCCAGAGCTCCAGCAGTGCTCAAACATTGAGACCTGAAACTCAGGACCAAGTACATGGTCTACCAAAGAACAGTCACCCTCAACCTCCTGCATGGCTCTGAGTCATGGGCAGTCTATAGTAGGCAGCACAAAGATTTGAGAGGTAGCAATTATTCAGTCTTCATAAGTCCTCCAAGTCTTTTCCTACAGGATAAACAGACCAATGTCAGTGCGTCTTCTAGACCAACACCAAGGTTTTAATCGCTCTGATGAATATGCTACATTGTCCATATTCGTGACAGCAAGCCCCAGAAAAAGGCACTTTTCTGTTTGGTTCTGTTACAATAGACAATAGGTGCAGGAGTAGGCCATTTGGCCCTTTGAGCCAGCACCGCCATTCACTGTGATCTTGGCTGATCATCCTGCCTTCTCCCCATATCCCTTGACTCTGCTATCTTTAAGAGCGCTATCTAACTCTTTCTTGAAAGCATCCAGAGAATTGGCCTCCACTGCCTTCTGAGGCAGAGCATTCCACAGATCCACAACTCTCTGGGTGAAGAAGTTTTTCCTCAGCTCTGTTTTAAATGGCCTAACCCTTATTCTTAAACTGTGGCCTCTGGTTCTGGACTCCCCCAACATCGGGAACACGTTTCCTGCTCTAGCATGTCCAATCCCTTAATAATCTTATATGTTTCAATCAGATCCCCTCTCATCCCAAGTTCCAGTGTAACACAAGAGATTTGCAGAAAGGCAGAGGATGTGGTTCATTGAGGCCCCTAAAGTCACCATGAGAACGATGTAACATTCTCATTGTCTCATGGGAATCTTTTCTTTGTGATTGCTCAAAATATCCAGGGAAGGATTGAACACCTCAAACTTCTGTGGTGGGAGTACAAAGAGGCCAAGGCGAAAAAACCGAAGGAGCACAAGGCTACAGATGTTGGAAATGCAGCGCAATGCTCCCAAAATACTGGCAGAACTCCCCGGGTCAGGCAGCATCTATAGATATGAATAAAAGCTCATCATTTTAGAAAGAGGCACTTCAGGGCAGCTGTTGCATATAAAGCTGAGGCACAGTACTCTATACTGTAATCACTCTACCTTCAAAGACTAGTTCACTTCCTTGTTTATTCTGCACAGTGAGTTTTAGCTGCCAATACCTTTACTTAAGATATAGAGGTCAGGCACTGAGAGATGATGTGATGGTTTGTTGGGATGTGCTGGATCTGTACAGGCAGGTACCTCACAGTCTCCACCTACCTAAAAGGAGTCACCTGCCACTCATTGCCTGCAGTCTATTTAAAACCCAGCTTTCATCCACAGTTCTTTGTTCACCCATCGCATTAGCCATCTTCAACTTGTGGCTCTTAACCTTCAGTTATCTGGTTGCCTTGTCATGCAAGGTATCTGTTTTCTCTTGCTTTGTGGCTCCTTGTGGCTTGTTATTTTGTAGTTTATTAGTAAGATATTGTTTACTGCTAAATTGTCTCCACATGATCTGCTTTTGGGTCAAGCTGCCTCAACATTCCCTGACAGGATGGATGAACCCACGATTGACACAGCAGAGCATCTCGCCTAAAGGAAGTCATCCATGGCACTTGTGATCCCGAAGCAGCAGGAGCCCATTGACCATCTGCTCACCACTCCAAACCAACTCTCTATATCAATATGGCAGCCCCACGCCAGTCAACCTTGGCGCCCTGGATTCTGGTATCTGAACACTTCAACGGACCCTCAAACCGACACTGGAGCCTCTTTCTCCAGTGCATGAAGGTGCACCAGGTGTTGACCATCCAGGAAGAGGAATGGGGCACTACATTGGGTACTTTGCCCGGTTCAAGGCACACGCTCAGTGCTGGATTACACCTTGGAATTCAGAACCTGCGCTGCAGAGTGCAGCAGGAATGCAGAAACACTGCTGACTCATTGCTATCACAGCCTCCCGGAGCATGTGAAAGATGAACTGTCTCCCAAGGAGATGTCCACCAACATCGAAAACGTCATCACTCCGGCCTTTCCGAATTGACAAGTGTCTTATGGAATGATCGTTCAGCTCATCAGCCAGAGCACCAGCTGCGTCCCCAGAACCATTTCAGTCTGCAGGACCCTCATCATCAATACCTCCAGGACTTGTGCAAGTAGTGAGATCTCCGTTAACCCCCGAAGAGCTTGAGCATCAGTAGAGAAACGACCTGAGAGCCATCAGTCTCCCGCGCATGAAATTCACACTGTGTCCAGGAAAACGGGACCACCAGGTAGAGTTGAGAAGCCTTCTATCTGGCAATCTTTCTTTGACCTCTCATTCCAACATCTTAGCTTGATTCATGCTCTTTTCCCTTCTCAATACCCATACGGCTCTACGCACACAGCAGGCTCTGGTGTAGAGGCAACTTTCTGGACCGGACACTGTGTGTGTAGCCTTTCCACGTCACGGCCTTTGATAGGTGTCTTTTGGGGTCTGAGCTGGTCAGAGCGTGCACATGGCCTTTACACAGGAGCATCGGAGGGCACGACGAGCCCATCCAGTTCCTCCTTACCAGTTCGCCCAAAAATCCTCTCATCTTGAACTTGTGTTGGCTCTCCAGTCATGACGAACACTTTGCTTGGTCATCTGGCTCACTGCTGAGTTGGGGTTCTTGCCGGACCAACTGCCTTCAACTGTGGAGGCAGAGGAAACTCTCGACCTCTCCTAACTCCCACAGGTATTCCACATCTTGCAGTAAGAGGGAGGCTAGCACTTAGTCACCTCACAGACCACATGACTGAGCAACTAACCTCAGCACCACCCTTCTCCAAGGTCGTCTGTCCTCCCTTTCCCCTCCTGAGACCCAAGCCATGAATGACTGCATCTCTGAATCGCTACAGTGTGTCTTCATTTGGCCATTCCAGTACTCAGGTGCTGCAGGATTTTCTTATTTTGTTGAAAAGTAAGATAGAGGTCTTCTTCCCTGCAGAACTACTGTGGACTGTACCCTCTTCCTTTGATGGAAAGCACATTTGAAACACCCAGTGGGGCCCAGATCATTACCAAACTGGATCCAAGGAGTGCTACAACCTGATCTTCATCCATTAGAGGATGCATGGAAGAGGCTGTTCTTAACATCCATCTGGCCACTACGAATACTTGGTGATGCCTTTTGGACTTTACAACAGTTCAGCCATTTTCCAAGCTTTCATCAACGAGACATGCTACACAGGTATGTATTCGTCTGCCTCAACATCCTCATCTTCTCCAAGGACCCACAAGGCCACAGCAGTCACGTGCGTTCAGTCCTTTTGAGTCTCCTTGAAAACCAACTGTACTGTAAGCGAATGTGATGCCAGTCCCACACTCCAGTCATTTCTTTCCCGGGCTGCGTCCTCTCACACCATTGCATTACCATGGACTCCGAGAAAGTACGTGCCGTATCGAATGGCCCTGAACATGCTCCCTCAGATATGCTCCTCGGGCTCCTCCAGTTTCTCCCTGTGGCTCAGGTGAAACTACAGCCAAATTGCGGCTCCTCTCACCAAATCACCTACCTCACTGTGGGAGGGGGAGTTGGGGGGCACTTTGGGGTTCTGATGTTTTAACTGCCTTTCATTCTTTGGGGCACTCTTCAGTTTGTGTTCACGTCTGTGAAGAAAAAAGAATTTCAGGATGTATATTGCATACATTTCTCTGATGCTAAATTCTCGATAAGAATTCTATTGAAACAGATAGCCTGGTTTTCTGCTGCAGACACGCTTTTGAGGAATTCAAGGGACCTTTCACTGTCGCTCACATTCTCTGCCCTCCAAACCCCACCAGACCTTTTGTGGAAGAGGTGGACACATCTGACCTGGGTGCTGAAGCCATCCTCTTCCAGCGAGGACTGGACTGGAAGACGCATCCTTATGCTTTCTTCTAATGCACGTTCAGCTCTACACAGCGCCGTTATGGAGCACGAGAAAGGAAACTACTTGTGGTTAAATGGGCCTTGGATGAAGGGAAACACCGAGCCCTTCCTAATCTGGACTGACCAGCAGATCCTTGTATCCACACAACAGACCTGCCAACTCAACCCACACCAGGCAATTCAACTTCACCATCTCCTACCAACCTGACTCCAGGCAAATGCCCTGTCATGATATCTTAACCCAACTGAAATGGATGTTGCCCTCAGCCCATCATTCCATCAACTTCAACCAGCGGCCCTCTGGGATTCTGCGAGGCTGAGCATTTTCCTAGCACCCGTGGTCCAAAATTGCCACAGGTTGCTACTTTCGATGGGTCCATAGTGATCATGACAGTAGTGGACTGGTCCTCCAAGGTAGCCCACTTCATTGCCTTCCCCAAACTTCCATCAGCTGCTGAGATGGCCGACCTGGTTCTCCAACCTGTAGTTCATCTCCATGGTTTCCCTAAGGGCTCTGTGAAGGACTGGGACCACAATTTGACTCCTGCTTTTGGTGAGCCTTCTGCTCTCCTCCCTCCTCTGCATCTCAGTGATTTTGACCTCTGGCTATCATCCACAGAGCAATGGTCAATCCGGAAGAGCCTATCAGCAAGTGGAGATGTTTTTCATGTCACCTCTTCTAATCCTTCCACAAGGAAGAAGTGCTCTGGGCCCAACTGTCTCACAATCTGCACACCTCTTGTGTAACATGTATGTCACCTTCTGAAGTGCTTTTTGGATACCAATCCCACTGTTCCGCATGGAGGAGCCAACAGTGCTCTGATTCACCAAATTCTTGGAAGAGGGCCATCGTAGTTGCTATCCTTGCCGGCAGCCACCTGGTTAGCCACCATTAATGCTCAGCCCGACTACCCTGGCCTAGGGACCATGTCTGGCTGTCCACCCGAGATACGCTCCTGCCGATCAACCGCTGCCAGTTCTTGCCTCAGTTTATTGTTCCCTCTAAGATTACCCATTTCACCAACCCAGTCACCTACCGTCTCCAGCTGCCAACATTCCTCAAGATCACCCCCACTTTCACGTGTCCTACCTCAAGTCCAGTGTCCATGTACCACTCAACCCATCTGACCCGGCAACTCAGGCACAGAGGACGGAGGAAGCTGGTCCGGCGAACACAATCCATTGGTTGATGGATTCACTTTGTGCAGTACTTGACCGACTGGGAATTGTATGGCCCAGATGAGAGGTCTTGGGTGGCACCCAGTTTTATCTTGGATCCAACACTCATTGCGGAGCTCCACCAGATCCATCTGAATCATCCTGGGCTGTTGGGTACCAGCCATAGGAGGTGGGGCACTGTCTGGCTTGCTCAGCCAGGCACCTGCCAGTCTCCACTCAGCTAACAGAAGTCACCCGCCACTCATTTCCAACTCATCACCTACAGCCTATTTAAACCCAGTTCTGGGCCACAGCTTTTATTTGTCCATTAAACCAGCCAGCTCAAGCAGTTGCTGCTAACCTTCAACTACCTTGTTGCCTTGTCGTGTTAAGTATCTATTCTATTTTGTTTTGTGGCCCCTTGTGGCTTGCTATTTTGCAGTTTATTTGTAAAATATCATTTACTGTTAAATCATCTCTGCTCCTTTGCCTCCTCTACATTTCCAGGATTAGCATATAATAATAAGCAGGATTTCTGTAAGGATCATTGTGAAGTTTCCTCAGGACTTACTTACAGTTCTGTTCCCTTTTGCTAATATTCCTTTTCTTACTGACGGACCTGATTATTGGCTGCAAGTGATAATATAGTTTAGTCCTCTCCCTCAAGAAAGGATGCAATTAAACAGACATTTTAAAATAATAGACCGACAGAAATGAGCCATCTTGAATACGAGAATGGCCATTAATCTTTTGTACATCAATTTCCATATAATCTGAGACATTATTTCACAGTTGTACATTATAAAACTGGGCATTTGTGTCAGCTTTGATGCAGTATAACATGCTTGAACATGAAATGCAGTAATTACTTCTTTGGTCATTAGAATTGCTAACCAGAGCCTGACATTTGCAAATCATTCGATTTTCCAAGTGATCCAGAAGTAAGCTTGAACGTTACATGGGCTGCATTTAAATGAGACAGTTCAGCCTTCAAGTGGGAATTAAAATGTTACTTGCCTATAGAAATATTCAGATTTCATGTTATGCTGCTGTTTCTGCTCTCATTAACACACTTACATGAAAGCTAGAAAGAATGTCTTCTTTTGTGTATTGCACAGGAACTACTGAAACTGCGAAAGTCAAATTTGTTGGCCAAATAAGCCATCTTAAAAATCTGCAAGTCAGGTATAGCTGTATACATGTCCTTCTTTTCTGTCTGAAAATCACAACACACTGACAAGCACAATATTATGGCATTTTCTATCAGTTCAAGCACCAAGCATATCCTGCAAGCACAGTCAGAGCAGAGGTGATAAGAACCTATGATTATAGTTTAGCTTAGTCTAGCTCTCTTTTTTAATTGCTTATGTCACTCTTCCTGTCTCATCTTTCAGTTACATTCCCTTCAATGTCTGAGCTGTTGTTACAACTTTCCTAATCTGATGTCCTCAATAACTACCTCTTGCGGTCTCTTTTTATTCAAAGCTAGGTTGCCTATATGTGGCAGGTGGGGTACATTATTTACGAACCTGGACAGGGCTAGCTTGTCAAGGCGAGTGATGCAAAATGGCCAGGTGTGAAAGAAAGTGGAGTTAAGAGTTGGATAGAAATGATCGACGGCAGAGGGGGTGACTGAAACCACAAGGAGTGGGTATACAAGATCTTCCTCCAAGATGACCAGAACCTTGTCATGTTTTGGAGGCTTGCATGCCTCAGTGAGAGAGATAGGTATGTTGGCTGAAGTTATAGCTTTATGCTTTGGCTTTTGCTAGCATTACCCGTCCCAAAGAGATACACCAGACAAAGAGTGGTCCACCGCTCCTCCAGGTTCTGTCACAGTCTGGTCCGTTGACTCCTCATTTCAGTTAATTTCCTTTACCTGTGTTCCGCCGGGCTCCTTGATTGAGGCACCTGATCCTCATTTGAACCGGCAGCATAAAGACTCCAGCTTACATCTATCTACTCACTGCTGGTTCGTCACCTCAGCAGTGCGGCTATGCTCGTTCTGAGCCGCCGAGAATGAGTCGAGTCGAGAGCCTGCCATTCGCGGTTCCTGGGTCGAGTCGAGAGCCTGACGTCCAGCTGAGCATTGGCGGCCGTTTGCCGCTTCATGTGCTAACTGGAGTCGAGATACGAACTTCTTCTCCCAGAGAGTTGTGGGGGTCTGGAAGGCACTGCCTCGGAAGGTAGTGGAGGCCAATTCTCTGGATGCTTTCAAGAAGGAGCTAGATAGGTATCTTATGGATAGGGGAATCAAGGGATATGGGGACAAGGCAGGAACCGGGTATTGATAGTAGTTGATCAGCCATGATCTCAAAATGGCGGTGCAGGCTCGAAGGGCCGAATGGTCTACTTCTGCACCTACTGTCTATTGTCTATTGACTGTCGTTTGTTTTTGTCGCTCAGTGGCCAAGTCCAGGTCCAGGCTCGTTATCCAATTCAAGTCCGAGTCCAGGCTCTGAGTCCAAGTCAATGTTCAAGTCCAGGCTTGGTGTCCAATTCAAGTCCAAGTCCAGGCTCGTTATCCAATTCAAGTCCAAGTCCAGGCTCTGAGTCCAAGTCAAGTCCAAGTCCAGGCTCCAAGTCCAGTCAATGTTCAAGTCTGCGTAAGAATCCTAACCTGCTCTCCATGCCTCTGTCCTGCGCTTGGGTCCGCTCCAGCCGCTCATGTAACAGGTTCAGGGATTCAGCTCAGGGCTAACAACCCTGACTGGTAAAACAAAACTGTTATGGAAACAGCAATGAAGAATCCTTCCATATCTATGTGGCCCAGGACAGGCAGAGATGAATGACCTTCATTGCTTCCCTAAAAGCCAGTGGTTTAATGGACAATAAGTACATAAGTATTTGGTTGGATGGGGGTAAATGGGGACTCAGGGCAGTGGTACGAAGCAGAGTTATAAATAATCTGTGTAAGTTAAAATTGAGAAAATGCCAGAAGAAGTCCTCCAAAAGAAGGGATATTGATCAGATTATAAATTAGTGAAAGACTTTTAAGAGAAGTTCGGATTAGCACATGGATGAGAGGGCTATGGAGGGCTATGGTCCAGGTGCAGGTCAATAGGATGAGACAGAATAATAGTCTGGCATGGACTAGATGGGCCAAAGGGCCTGTGGTCTATGACTAAAAGAAAGATATCTGACTAACGAGGTGATTTTCATGGCAGGAATTTTCCACATAAATTTAAACCCAACAGAAAGAGCACATAATAATCACATCAGCTGTATAGTGTGAGAAGATTTAACATAAATGTGACAGTAAAATTGCACTGGTATAGTCAGAATTGTAAGCCCTTTGAATATTGTAATCAAAATGTTATCCTCAGTTTGTCACCATGAAGAATGAAATTTGGTACTGTTAGATGCTTACTTAAGTAACATTTTCTGTCTTCCTTTTATCTTAGCTGCCTTGTGGAATGCTGGTAAACAATGGTCATGTGTATTACTATGTGTCAGAGCAGTTATGGCTTGTAGTAATTGAGATTTTAAAATGTTGTGATTTAATACCAAAATACATAGGAAGAATGCCCATCCATGGGCAAGGCTTCGGGAGTAAATCCCCAGGAAGAAATCTGGAACTGGGATCCCTAAGACTGCTTGATGTTGTTTACAACTTCACTCTGGCAACCTCTGCGATGACACTGGTGCCAAGCTCTATCGGCACTCACCCTTCCCTTGGACTACATCAGTGATGTGGAGAGGGGGAACCCGCTGCGTGGGCAGCAGCCGGTTCTTCAAATCTTCCCGCCCAGGCTTGCGCCCTGGAGAGGACACAGTCCAACAGAGGCACTAACCCACGATCTCCTGGGATCGATGGCTGCCAATTACTACAGAGGCCATTCAGCTCACCGAGTCTGCTTCACCATTCCATCATGGATGACTTATTATCCCTCTCAAATCTATTCTCCTGCCTTCTTCCTGTAACTTTTGACATCATTACTATTCAAGAACCTATCAAGTTCCATGTTAAATACTCCCAATGACTTGGCCTCCGCAGCTGTCTGTGGCAATGAATTCCACAGATTCACCACCCTCTGGCTGAAGAAATTCCTCCTCATCTCTGTTCTAAAGGAACATGTTTGTCCAGTTCATAATGATTTAATCCATATTAAACTAAAGAGAAGGGGGTATTGCTGAAAGTAGAAATAATTTCACTTTAGGCCAAGGTCTTCAGACCAATGGCCATAGACCCAGGCATGCTTGTACTTCAGGTTTGACTGTCTTGTTTGGGAACAAAATCAAGATCTGGATCTTCTCCAGAAGCAGTTGCAGTGGAAAATGGATGTAGAAGGGGTAAAAGTGAAGCAAGCGGAATGTAATGACAGGAAAATGTGGTGCAAGAGACTGCGGCACTACGACGGACAAGAAGATTCTACAATCGGTCTTCAAAACTGCCCAACGCATCACCAGTACCAGCCTACCCACCATCAATGACATATGCAGAAAGGTGCCAGAAATGGGCCAATAAAATGATGAAGGATCGCACCCACCCTGCTCACAGACTGTTCATCCCACTCCCATTTCAAAGGAGTCTTATGTAACGTCCACGCCAGGACCACCAGACTCAAAAACGGTTACTTTCTCCAAGCAGTAAGGCTGATCAACACCTCCTTCCACTAACCTACCCATCCACACTCACAATTTTATAATTTCCAGTGAGTCACCTTATGTAAAGACACTCCTGTGCCTAGCATCATTTTATGGATATACCATCAGTTTAAGTATATAAGCTGTCTTATGTATTTGTATTCATTGTGTTTTTTTATTATTATTTTGTTCTGCGTCTTTTGTGTTTTTTTTTGTGCTGCATCAGATCTGTAGTAACAATTATCTTGTACTCTTTCAAATTTGTGCTCAGGAAATGACATTTAACAATCTTGAGCCCTGAAACTTGGTGAAACTGAAACAATAAACAATTTGCTGAAGGAACTCAGAGTTGAACAGCATTTGAGGAGGGAAAGGAGGTAGAGATGTTTTGAGTCAAATCCATGCATTAAGGCCCTTCTGACCCTTCAGCCCATGCTGCCCAGCTGTCCCCCAATTTAACCCTTGCCTAATCACTGGACAATTGTCAATCACCTATTAATCTAACAACCAGTACATCTTTGGAGTGTGGGAGGAAACCCGTGCGGTCCCAGAGAGAACGTTCGAGCTCCTTACAGGCAGCGATGGGAATTGAACCTGGGTCACTGGTACTGTAAAGTGTTGAGCTTTTAGTTTAAAACCAGTGTCTAAATCTAGGTGGTGCAAAAGGACAAAGGATTTTGAATTATTTGAAAATAGCACCTCAAGAAGGTAAACTTGAGAGTGGACATCATGACAAAAGGTTGGAGCATAAATACTGTAGATTAATTAAAAGTTCAACTGTCAATTTGTGTCTCCTGCCTTCATGTTACTCCACATCCTTTTAGATCTCTTCCAACAGAGACCATTGAGTGTTTCTTGACCTGATATCCTGGAAAATTATAATTGTGGACGTTGCACTTTGTCTATCCTGCACAACAGTTTTTTTTAACTGAGCTATTATATTGTGCATTCTATTTTCCTTCCGTTACTTCGATGTAATTATGTATGGCATGATCTGTCTGGATGCAAACAAAGCTTTTCACTGTATCTTGGTACATGTGACAGTAATAAGCCAGTGTTAGTCCAGCTACATAATTGATCCAGGTTTCAGTGAAAAAAATTGAACTATATTCAAATTGCATCATGCATGCAATGAATAACCACTATTTTGCTTATTCATGAAATTGTGATATTAACGTGGTCACATTGCTTTCATTTTATTTTCAGACAATGGGGACAGAAAAAGGGGGGCCCAACGCCCAGAAGGACAACCAGTCTAAAGAACAGAGCTGTGGCTCTCGTGCTATCAGCAACTGCTTGTTTGCACAGTGACAGACGATACTGCCAAACGCTTCCATTCCCTTGTGACAAGCCTCTGGCCTGATGTCAATATTCTAACAACAGCATCTGTCAGCAAGAATGACACAAATGGTAGAAGTAAGTCACTTGTGAAAATAACAAAGGGACTGCAGTACAAATAAGATCTGTCAGCCTTATAGAGTAGTTTTAAATTAATATCTTGATATTGCATAATATAACTGCTTACCTAAACCAGACCAGAGTCCAATTAAATGATATATTGGCATGAAGTTATTCATTAAATAACCTCTACCAAATTGCAAACTTTAAATGGTCTCTTGAAAGGAAGGCAGACTTGCATTTGCAGTAGATAGTGCATTTTCTGCTAAGTTCAGGACATTCTAAAGCACAAAATCAAGTAATTAAGAAACACTGTGGTCAGTTTACTAGGTATACCCAACGAACCCAGTGTAGTCTTCTGCAGCTGTAGCCCATCCACTTCAATGTGCATTTAGAGATTCTCTTCTGTACACCACTGTTGTAATGCATGGTTATTTGACTTATTGTACCTTGCTGTCAGCTTGAACAAGTCTGGCCATTCTCCTCTTACCTCTCTCATTCGTGAGGGATTTTTGCCCACACAACCGTTAGATGATTTTCCACTTCTTTCAGCCCACTCTTCCTGGATGATTTCTACTTTAAACACCATTCTCTGTAAGCCTTAGAGACTGTCGTCCATGGAAATCCCTGGGGGTCAGAAGTTTCTGAGATACTCAAACCACTCTGTTTGACAGCAACAATCATTCCATGGTCAAAGTCACTTAGATCACACATTTCTTCCCCATTCTTATGTTTGTTCTGAACAAATGAACCTCTCGACCATGTCTGCATGCTTTCAAGTCAAGTCAAGTCAAATCAACTTCTATTGTCATTTCGACCATAACTGCTGGTACAGTACATAGTAAAAATGAGACAACGTTTTTTTCAGGACCATGGTGTTACATGACACAGTATAAAAAACTAGACTGAACTACTTAATAAAAAAAACAACACAGAGAAAGCTACACTAGACTACAGACCTACACTGGACTGCATAAAGTGCACAAAAACAGTGTAGGCATTACAATAAATAATAAACAGGACAGTAGGGCAAGGTGTCAGTCCAGGCTTCGGGCATTGAAGAGTCTGATAGCTTGGGGGAAGAAACTGTTACATGGTCTGGTTGTGAGAGTCCGAATGCTTTGGAGCCTTTTCCCAGACGGCAGGAGGGAGAAGAGATTGTATGAGGGGTGCATGGGGTCCTTCATAATGCTGTTTCATTTGTGGATGCAGCGTGTAGAGTAAATGTCCGTGATGGCGGGAAGAGGGACCCCGATGATCTTCTCAGCTGACCTCACTGTCCACTGCAGGGTCTTGTGATCCGAGACAGTGCAATTTCCAAACCAGGCAGTGATGCAGCTGCTCAGGATGCTCTCAATACAACCCCTGTAGAATGTGATGAGGATGGGGGGGGGGGGTGGGAAATGGACTTTCTTCAGCCTTTGCTAAAAGTAGAGACGCTGCTGGGCTTTCTTTGCTATGGAGCTGGTGTTGGGGGACCCGGTGAGATTCTCCGTCAATTGAGTTGCTGCCACATGATTGGCTGATTAGATATTTGCATTAACAAGCAGGTGACCACTGAGTGTAATTCTTGATGAACTCCTGTATGCTATTAGCCTTGGAAGGGATTCTAACATTTCCATTATTGAGATATATTTGTTATTTCAACTAATACATGTAATTTTTGTTACTTACCGATATTCATTTCTCAGAATTTGGGCATCACTAGCAAGATTGGCCCATCCTTTCAATGATGTTACTTAAAGGCTAGCTACATCCCATATTCCAGGCATAGTGGACTTGCCCAGTTGACCAATTCAAAATTCAAAATCAAAGTAAGTTTTTTATCAAAGTCTGCATATGTTACAATATACTATTTTGAGATTCATTTTCTTGCAGGCATTTACTTGAAAAAGTAGCAGTAGAATTTTTATGAAAAAAACTACTGAACAGGACTAACAAACAGCCAATGTGCAATAGATGACAAACTGTGCAAATAAAAGAAAACAATACTGATAAAATAAAGAATTAGAACTTGTTGGAAAAGTAACGGTGGTTTAGCAATGAATTGTGTGCACATTGACCATGCAACTCAAAGGAGTAAGAGATGGATTATAAGTTGCAAGTGTTCAAAACTTTCCACCTGATTTATGTTGCCTTATCAAAAATGACATCACATCATTATTTTTAACTACTTGATGGGTTTGCATAGGAATTGCCAATAAAACCTCTTCTGCAATTTAGGTTTTGGTTCAAAGCATAAATTAATTTAGCACTATGTCAGCCAGCTTTTCCAGCTCTAAGACAGAACAATTAAAGCTGTGTTAACTCATTCTGGAGAATAGTACATCGTTGTTAGAGGTCTAGCAAATGTTAAAATTTAAAGTTTTTAACCTACTTTTCTTTTTTGCCTCATTTATACTGTTAATCCAGATTTATTTTCTTCAGTCCCTTCTCTTCCCTGAATGTGGTTCAGCTCTACATTTTCCACCACAGTTCCCTCTCCTGTCCCATTGCGCCTCTGTTTCTTTGTCAGTTTTTTAACCTCATTAGCAAAGGAAACACACATCTGTAGCTGTCACTCACCGCGGTCCCGGATGACCCAATACCCTCGGTTCATCAGCCAGTGAAAGAATTTTGAGCTGAAAGAAGCAGAAAGTCATCTAACAGCTTCTGTGGTGATGTGCTCCATTGCAGTTCGATCTCGCCCCATCTGCTTGGGCCACCTGTTATGTTGCCCCACTGTTCTCCTGCCTCAGCTCCTCTTAAGTGCTCTTGGCACCTTCTACGTGACAGCATCATTAGTTTGCTGTTGTTACACGTTTTGTTGATAAGTACCCAATCATTAGCTAATCATTTCTACTTTGTTTGAAGAATTTCTGCCCTCTGCAATATTTTAAATAATTTCAAGGGGCAGGAAGACCAGGACCATTCCTTAGGTCAATACACACAAAATACTGGAGGAACTCAGCAAGTCACGCAATATCTACGGAGGGGGATAAAAGGTTGCTGCTTCGGGCCAAAACATCTGAAACCAAAATTCCCTCAGTTAACGAACAATCTGCTGGAACTCAGTGGATTAAATGTGTCTGTGAGAGCAACCTATAGGACTATGCCCTGATATTTCCAGCCAGGTGATAGTGCGTTTATTTACAGTGGCCCCTCTGGCTCCGCAAAAGGTGCAAATGTTTGTCTTAAATGCTTTTCTTGTGATTGCAAGACCCTGTTGGACATTGGCAAATCCGGTTCGTTAGTTCATTGTCGAGACAGATAGCCGTGGGCTCAGGTTGTAGCGTGGACCGGGCCCTCATGTTGAGTTGTCACCCAGGGAAGGAGGCAGTGTGGGAGAGAATAACACCACAGCAGGTGAGTTGGAATCTGAGGTGAACATAAAACAGTACGGCACAGGAACAGGCCCTTCGGCCCATCATGTTGTGCCTAACCAGCTAAAGGGTAAATCCAAAAAACCTAAACACGAATCCCTGCAACCTACACCAAACTGGACCCTATAGGCCAGCTCTCCAGTGTTTGATCCTGGGAGGAAAGGCTGGATTGCCTTCATCTGCGGCTGACTGATTGTCATTGCAGAAGTGAGGCTCCAGAACAACATCCCACGCACAATCAATCTTCAGGCCATGCCACTCGGGATCTTGTGCTCATATTACTTTGTGACTGTTTGTAGCTATATGTGCCATGTGTGTGACATGTGTTTTATTTTGTGCTTTTGCCCTGGGGGAGCATGGTTTTGTTTAGCTGTATGCATGTGTATGACTGAATGACAATTAAACTTGAATTTGAACTTAATGTTGTGTTTTGTTCTTGTTGTCGCCTGACCTGCTGAGATCATTTGTTGCTAAAGATTCCAACATCTGCAGTCTCTCGTGTCTTTGCTCAATCAAATGTGCTTGCCTGAAGCTTGTGCAAAACTGCATGACTGCAAGCAAATTCCCTACAATGGATTGGCATTATCCAACTGAACCCACAGGCTCCAGCTTTAAAAAAAAAGGAGGAAGCTGAGTGGTTTATCGGCTTCATTGTTGTCTTGCGAATGGTTCTCCACAATTTACCATTAACGAACATGCTTGGTATAGTTTTCTACCCCAGTTTTCCCTAAACGTGAGCAGTAATGATGAGACCCAGCACAGAATTCAATGCGCTGTTGGAGCCACTGTGACCCATTTTCTTTAACTGTGACCAAGAAAGCAAAATCAAAACTTTTGGGGCAAAAAAGACAGAAAGAAGACATACTAAGAAACTTTACCATTACCTGAACTATTCTCATTTTGGACAAGTATAATGGGACTAATTTATTGTGGACATGGTCTTGCTAAAATTGGTATTGAAGAGGAAATAAGATAGTGCTTAAAGGTTTGAATTTTGCTAAGTCATAAGTAAACATTCAGAAAATGGCACCAATAAAACTGGTGTTGCCAAAGCCCAACTTGGCACCATTGGTCGAAAGGCATCAGTCACAAGGCTGCAGGACCAGACGGCATCCCAGGGCGGGTACTCAGGATGTGCGCGGCACAACTGGCAGTTGTGCTTACAGTCACTTTTAATCTCTCCCTCAACCAGTGTAGAACACCCTCCTGCTTCAAATTATCCACCATTGTCCCTGTACCAAAAAAGACCAAGGTAACATGCCTGAACAAGTGGTGTCCTGTTGCACTCACCTCAATAACAAGCAAATACTGTGAGAGGCTGGTTAAGGATTACATCTACAACATGTTGCCACCCAAACTGGACCTCCTACAATTCACCTACTGACACAACCGATCAACAGACGACACAATAGCCACTGCTCTACATATCGTCCTTACACATCTGGAGAAGAAGGATGTTTATGTGAGAATGCTGTTCTTGGACTACAGGTCAGCATTCAACACCATTATTCCACCCAGGCTTGTCAGGAATCTCAGAGACCTTGGCCATCACCCTGCCTTGTGTAGTTGAGTCCTGGACTTGCTGTCAGATCGCTAGCGGGTTGTAGGAGTGGGCTCCCTCACATCCAACCCTCTGACTTTCAATACAGAAGCCCCTCAGGGCTGTGTACTGAGTCCCCTCCTTTACTCCCTGTATACCCATGACTGTATCGCCACCCACGGCTGTAATCTGCTAATTAAATTTGCCAATGATGCTACATATATTGGCCTAAATTCAAACAATAATGAGGTGGCCTACAGGGAAGAAGCCATCTCTCTGATACAGTGGTGTCAAGAAAACAACCTCTCCCTCAATGTCGCAAAAACAAAGGAGCTGGTTGTGGACTACAGGAGGAATGGAGATGGGCTAATGCCTGTTGACATCAATGGATCTGGGGTTGAGAGGGTAAACAGCTTCAAGTTTCTGGGCATCCACATCACCAAGAACATCACGTGGTCTGTACACAGCAGCTGTGTGGTGAAAAAGGCACAACAGCCCCTCTTCCACCTCAGACGGTTGAGGAAGTTTGATATGGGCCCCCAAATCCTAAGACATTTCTACACGGGCACAGTTGAGAGCATCCTGACTGGCTGCATCACTGCCTGGTATGGAAACTGTACCTCCCTTAACCACAGGATTCTGCAGGGAGTGGTGTGGAGAGCCCAGCACATCTGTAGTTGTGAACTTCCCACAATTCAGGACACTTTGAAAGACAGGTGTGAAGGAAGGATCTGAAGGATCATTGGGCATGCAAGTCACCCCAAGCACAATCTATTCTAGTTGCTACCATCCGGGAAATGGTACCGCAGCATAAAAGCCAGGACCAACAGGCTCCAAGACAACTTCTTCCACCAGACCATCAGACTGATTAACTCGTGCTGATTTGAGTGTATTTCTATGTTACATTGACTGTTCTATTTATTATAAATTACTATGATTGCACATTGCACATTTAGGCGGAGATATAATGTAAAGATTTCTACTCCTCAGGTATGTGAAGGATGTAAGAAATAAAGTCAATTCAATTCAGTCTATTACTTCACTATCATCCTTTTCAAAAATTATTCTTCCTCTTTTCTCTTACTCCCCTTTAATTTATCAATTGAATTCCTGGCTAAGCATGTACCAAAGAAGTCTTTTAAAAAGTGACACCAAGTCATTTTGGAGTGACTCAAAAGTCTTGGCAGCTCTTTGAGGAACTTAGGAAGAGTGGTCACAGCCACAATGTGGGATAGCGTGCAAGTAACAAACTCCTCAAACAGCAATGTGATGATGACAAGCCGACCTGTGAACAGTGATGGCTAAATATCGACTACAACATGAGAATAATTCTCCTGTTCTTTTTCTGAAATTGTGCCACAGGACTTTTTTTTATGCACTTGGGTGAGCAGCTAGTACTTTGGTTCAATACTTCGTCAGAAAGTTAACATCTCTGATGGTGCAACAATCCTTCAATACTACCCTAGAATACCAGCCCACATTTCTGGTTGTTTCGCAGTAACATTTGATGCAGGGACAACACTTTTAACAGTGTTTATATTGGTCCAATAGAATGAGGTTTACTAATTGTATGTAATTTTATGCAATTTGTATATGTACAGCAAAATTATACTGCAGCTTTTAGAATTATAGTTCTCCAAATAAAGGGTCAAGTATACTTTCAACGCTAAGTGAATCAACTTCAGTGCCCTCTGTGCAACAGTTGGTTCTAATTACACACATATGGCTTATGTCATTTGCAACCTGATCCAAGCTTTCTATTCCAAGCTGTTTGATTAAAGTGATATAGAAAGAATTTAATGTAACTTGTTCCTTTCAGGTCAGGCAAAAGTGCTTAACGGTCTTTGAAACGGAGCGGAAGCTACGAAAGGATGCTTGAAAAAGTCTTCTCTGGCCAATAGCCATTCAAAATGGAGAAGGAGCAGGCAAAATGGCACCAAGGGTCATTTCGTCCCTTCGGTGAAACAACGGAGAAAATGATGAAAATCTACCAAGCCATCTGGCCCACTAGTGTAGAGTCTGTGGGTCCATGTGGGCCTCCGAAGCCACAGAATTTGAGTGGATGAAAGTCATTGTCAACCACCAGGGACTGCCATGGCATGGAAGTGTGTTGTTCAGGCAGATTGGTATTGATGGAATATTCATATTAATGTTCCAAATTAAATTATTCAGTCATTTAACTCTACTTTACAGCTGTTCATTATTTTTCCTGATAGGCGTTCTAATGGTATGCTTGTAATTAAATGATTAATGAAATGAAGAAAAGCAGGGATTTGCAACCCTGATACTAGCCTTTAATAAAACACACATTCAACATATTTAAATAAGGGCGACCTTACCTTGTTTTCCAAAATAAAGGAAGGAAGTTGGATTGGAATAAACAAGTGGACATTGGTGAAAAGTAGATGCAGGATAAACTCTATTAGATAGTGTAATCACTATGTTGATAGCAAAGTCAAGGAAATGAAAATATGATTGTGCTTCTTAATAGGGTTATAAACTGAAATTTGAACATAGAAAGGCATGGAATAAGCATGACAGCAGAACCAAAAATACTGGAGTCATTTAAGATACTTTCGGCATTGTAATGGAAAGTTAATGTGGCAAAGAGGTGGCTTATGACCGCGAGAAGCTGCGGAGAATTGTGGACACAGAAACCAGTGTCCCCTCCAAGAACTCTGCCTATACCTCTCGGTGCCTCAGTAAAGCAGCCAACATAATCATAGATCACACCCATTCCAGGCATGCTTTATTTTCCCCACTCCCATCAGGCAGAAGATACAAAAGTCTGAAAGCACTTACCACTAGGTTCAAGGACAGCTTCTATCCTGCTGTTATAAGAGTATTAAATGGGCCCCGGGTACAATAAGATGAATTAGTTGGGTTGAGTTGCTCTCCAATGCTGGCAACTTACTTGCAAATGTTTCATCGCTGTGCGAGCAGACATCTCAGTGCGCTGTGCCCTCTGAATGCTTGGCCTTTAGGTACTTTTCAGTCAGCTGATTGGAAAGTATAGGGAAGACAAGCATTTGGAGGACACATCCCAATCAACAGTGCACTGAAGACGTCTCCTCATATGGTGATGAAATGTTTGCAAGTAAATTGCCAGCGTTGCAGAACAACTCAACACAACCATCAACCACCTGAGCTATGAATCCTCCAAATTATTTCCAATAAGATGAACTCTTCACCTCACAATCTACATTTTTATGATCCTGCACCTTGTTGTTCGCCTGCACTGCACTTGTTTTGTAAGACTTTTGTTGTGTATTGAATACTTCAGTAATCTTGTGTGTGTGTGTGTGTGTATATATAAAGCATTCTTGTTTGTTTAAGTAATTCATTATGGGTTTTATGTATAAGTGTGTCAATTGCATAAATTGTCACACTAGAATGTGATATGTGTGTGCTTCGCTTAAAGTAAACTCAAAGTTAGACCTGCTTTCCCAGACTCCCATGTCTTCCTTTGAATTAGTTTAATGTTTTGAAGTTACAAAACCTAACAACTTTGTTATGCAACACACACAAAATGCTGGTGGAAAGCAGCAGGCCAGGCAGCATCTATAGGAAGAAGCAGTCGATGTTTTGGGCCGAGACCCTTCGTCAGGACTAACTGAAAGAAGAGATAGTAAGAGATTTGAAAGTGGGAGGGGGAGGGATGAAGCTAAGAGCTGGAAAGTTGATTGGCAAAAGGGATACAGAGCTGGAGAAGGGAGAGGATTATGGGACGGGAGGCCTAGGGAGAAAGAAAGGGGGAGGGGAGAACCAGAGGGAGATGGAGAGCAGGCAAGGCGTGATAGTGAGAGGGACAGAGAGAGAAAAAGAGAGAAAAAAGGGGGGAAATAATAAATAACTAAGGGATGGGGTAAGGGGGCATTAACAGAAGTTAGAGAAATCAATTTTGTTATGCAATGCACTTTAATACCTCAATGCTCTGTGGTAATTAATTGATTTGTATGAATAGCATGCAAGTCAGCTTTCACTGTACCTCAGTACATGTGATAATAAACCACTTTATCGATTTACCATTTTACCAGTTTATTATGGGCTTAATGAAATGATCTCATCACAGATGAGTCTTCAGTGTGCTCTTTCTGCCAAGCTACAGCCTAAGAAATCATGGTTGTGAATCAGTGCGTGTTGATACTGATGCTCAACAATACAACCTTGACCAGAAAGATTCAACTTTTACTTTCATTACCTTTACTTTATCAATCAATAACTGATATTTAATTTGGTCAGGGTCTCTATAATTTACAGATTTAAACTAAGTTACCAAGATCTTTTGTTTTAAATCAAAGAGTATGTATCTTTTTGAAAAAGAAAGTTACTGGAAGTATTGGTCAAAAATAAACCAAATTCCATCAGCCACGTTCTTCCCCAAAATACTCCAGTGGAGTATTCCAGTCCAGTCCCTCTAGTTCCTCAAGGATATGCCAGGCCGTCCTGCCCCATGACTGAATAATCTTTCCTGCCCTTTCCAGCTTCTAAAACATTCAGAGGTTTTCTCTATCTTTCCTGCCTTGAACCACAGCCAAGATATTAAAGTAATTGGAGAGAAGGCATTTGCCATTTAAAAATGAGAGCTAGTTCTTCTTGGTTCAGATGTCAGAGAATGGCTGCTTTAGGCTTCATAACTATGAGATTCACATTCGAACATCTGCTTGTGTTTTTTTGGTAGATTGATGAACAACAGATGGAGATCAAACAGGCTGTTTGGAGCAATAGTGGTGAATACGGTTGCCTCGTCATGATTTGAAGTACTCAAGTGACAGTAAAATCTGCTTAGCAGTTCTTTATAAACACCCGGAGGTTGATTGCACATTTAAGTGTGGACCTTTTTTTTATTGCAAAGCAGATGTTCTGCTGAACATAAAGCCACAGCTTTAATTAACACTTATTACGAACTCCTAGAATGTTAATTTAAATAAAATCAATCCAACAGCATTTCAGGAAGGGCAATTGATATTCATGTTGTATAAAGCAGTTAATAAGTGTAACTCGGCTTATTCCCAGCATGGTGTTATTATTTTATTATGTCTTTCTTGTCATAATAACTGTTAAGTATTTTTTTGGGCTGAAGAAGATGATCTCTGAATTGAAAAACAAATAAATAGAAGTTAATGGTGTTTCAGCAAGCTTCCATGGAGCATTGCATGTATGACATAATACGGCTGGAGAGAGGCATTTGCAAGTTTAACGCCTAAACAAGGATTAACAGATATGTTAAGTGGTGTTTTTAAGTAACATCATTTCCTCGTGTTTAATTAAACTAGCACTTTGTTTCTTTTAACAATATAAGCAGAATGTTAAGACCTTTCGTGATTTATCGCGATTTTAAGGAGAATTGGTCAGCACAGGAGACACACTAATAAATCAACGTGCTGCGTACTGAAAGGGTATAAATCAACTGTAGCTTATCCAGGATAATAAATGGGCACACCACCATGGGTAAACTGCAGACAACATGACGGACGTTGCAAAACACATTAAGCAACATCAAAAGTATTGCAGAATGCTTTCTTTATTGTTTAATAAGGTACTCAGTCATGTTTGTTTGCTTCATTGATTGGCTTGCTTGTCTGCTGGTGCTTGTCTGAAGAGCTTGCAGTAGTGGTTTAATTCGTGAGCAGAGAGCATCCTGGTGCCCTGCGTAATTGAACAGTGAGAAACCCACAAGTGTGCAGCAAGCTCTGCCTCTTCCCTTTTGCTCTCACTCAACACTAAGGTCCATCCACATATATGTTGCACAGGGCCATTGTCATAAAGTAGCTTTCATCCTGGCTGGCCTCTCCTCAATATTTTCCCAGTCAAGGTTACCAACCCAATTGTTTGCTGCACACAATTGCTTTTGGACATTCCTCATTCTCCAAACTGTTATCTCCTGAGAAGATGTTGGCCCCAGTGTGATCAATATGATTGGGTTCTCTGTACTCTAGTCTCTGGCCACTCAGTAGATTCCACTTACAATGGTCATCTTTTTCCAGAAGGATATCAAATCTGTCGCTGGGTAATGTGCTTCTGTAACAACCCAGTCAATAATTCCTTTTAACACATGCAGTCATTCCCCTGCCCAATGCTTGGTATCCAGAGGACATCAAAAGACCATGAGACCGTAAGACACCTTGTGGTGAACTACGTGTGCCTGTCTGGACACGTCCCCTGCTGACTGCTCCTGTGGCTCCTCCCACAGACCCCGGTATAAAGGCGATCAAGGCCTGAGCTCGGCCTCTCAGTCTCCAGGATGTAGTATGGTGGTCAACCACTGCTTGTTCCTTCTTCCAGTCAATAAAAGCCGATATCTCGTCTTACGACTCAGAGTGAGTTATTGATGGTGCATCAACACTGGAGCAGAATTAGGCCATTTTGTCCGTTGGCTCTGCTCTGCCGTCCAATCATGGCTGATTTATTATCCTTCTCAGCCCCATTCTCTTGCCTTTCTCCCATAACCTTTGATGCCCTTACAAATCAAGAACTTATCAAACTCAGCTTTAAATATACCCAATGACTTGGCTTCCACAGCCCTCTGAAGAAATTCCTCCTCATCCCTCCATCCTTCTATTCTGAGGCCGTGTCCTCTGGTCTGACCATGCGGACCTCCGATTGAAATAATCACACGGCACAAGTGTAACTTCAGCTTGTTTAGATGAATATTGTTTTCCTGCTTTGACGATCAGGCAGAGCTTGAGTTTATACAAGGCCGTTGCATTTGTTCAGTGCAAGTGTCCTCTCTTCACCACACTGGTGACCTGGAGTGTCAACTGCCCTTGAAAGCTGAGGTCTTTGTTGGTGAGCACTTACCGTGAAAGCAGATTTCATCTTCTGGATGTGACCCTCCTTCAATGGATGCTATCAAACCTCTCAGAAACTTTCAGCAGCTGAGATGTCCACATGGAACTTGATAAATGGTAATTGCTTTATTATTGCCACATGTAGTGAAATACAGTGAAAAGCTTTCGTTTGTGGGGCAACCAGACAGATTATTTTATACAAAAGTACATTGAGGTGGTACAAAAGGAAAACAACAGAATGCAGAGTGACAGTGACCGAGAAAGTGAAGTGCAGGAAGACAAATCAGGTGCAAGGGCCATGATCAAAATTGCTTCCGGTTTATGATGAGATCCGCTTCTAGTTTAAGATGGCATTGGTGACTGCTTATCAGTGGCAAACAAAACAAAGGAAACAACTAAACAGTTTATTAGTAACACTTTCTCTGGAAAATGCTCACTGCAAACAATAGCCTGTAACTTCCCTTTGGACCTGGAGGTGATTCGATGTTGCTGAATCAAGTCAAGGCATGTGGAGACAAGGAGAGGCAGCAGGCCCGTCACCAAAGAGCAAAGACAGACTCGAGGTTCGATTGATTTAAGCACCGGGACAAACTGGAAAGATCAGATACAGGCCCAATAGAGGCTGCGGGGTCCTGGCCCCAGAGCGCATCAAAGCAATAGAACCTGATGTTCAGAATACGATTTAAGTGCCAGGCCAGATTGAAAAGGTCAGGGCGTTGGGGCAGGTTCAGCACCCTGCTCCACGATATTTACTTGGGTCTGCTCTGAACTGAGACTGAGCTTCACGTCTGTCGACGGACTCTTTCGAGGGCTTCAGTTCTGAACGCTATTTGCTTGCTTTTATTGTTTGCACTTTATTTTTTCTCTGCACATTGGGTTGTTGACAATTGTCTTTTTTAATGGGTTCTCTTGGGTTTCTTTGTTTTGTGACTGCCTGTAAGGAGATGAATCTCAAGATTATATTACGTATACATACATTGTTAGTAAATGCATACGTATATTACGTATACATACATTGTTTGAACTGTGAGATAAACTGAGAAGATAAGAGTTTTCCCTTTGAATGCACCTCTGTCTGCTGCATGTTGTATTTAACAGAGTTAGCCGCACAGATGACCACAAGAAAGAGGGTCAGGAGTAGGTCAGTCAGCATCTTGAGCCTACTCCACTATTCTTTAAATCCTGCCTGATAGATTCTTGGATTTAACACCTCTCCCCTGCTTTCCCCCAGCACCCTTGATCTCCTCGTTGTTCAACACCAATCTCCTTCTTGGATATACTCAATGACTACACCTAGCTGACCTCCTGGAGCAGAATGTTCCATGGATTCAGAATCTTCTGAGAGAAGAAGCTCCTCCTCATTTCTGTCCAAAGTGAATGATCTCTTTTTCTGGAACCCTTGAAAAGAGGAAGAAGTGAGAATGAGTGCCCCTAGTATTGAGACAGCATTGGGCATGGGATCAAGCCATTCTGACAAAATTGGACTTAATGGGCATTCCGGAAAATACTCCAAAGCATAGAGTCATACTTAGCAAGATGAAGATGGTTGTAGTTGTCAGAACCAGTTATTCTAGCATCAGGACAATGTAGAAGGTGTTCCTGAGTACTGAGTAATAAGCCCCACCATCTTCACTTGCTTAATGAACGATATTTATTCCCACATAAGGCCAGGCACACTTGCTAATGACTGTTCAATGTAGGCACACTTCCATTCACACTGTTCAGCCCATCTCTGCATTTGGCTCGATTCACCAACATTCAATAATGGGCTGACAAGTGGCTGGTAACATTCATGAGCCAGATCATGACCATCTACAACAAAAGCAAATCTTATCTCCTAATTTCAATAGCATTGCCATTGCTGAATATTGCAGCATCAATATCATAGAGGTTACCATGATCAGAAACTCAACTGGACCAACCAGATAAATATCAGGAGGTGATTGACTAACCTGAGATAGTAGAACCTGAGGGAGGACTGAGATTGAGAAAACTCAGTCGATCCCTGAAGGTGGCAAGACAGCTAGATAAGATGGAGAAGAATGTCATAACCATAAGTGGTAGCAGCCTTCATTAGCTGGGACATAGAAAGTAACAGCAGTGGATGGCACTATTTTGTAAAATATTGCTTTGGCCACTACTGGAATAATGTGAGCATTTTGGCTCACCACATGATAGGAGGAACATGGTTGCATTGATAGAAAAGCCATCAAAATATTGTCTGGGGGCGAGTATTAAGTTAAGAGGAGAGACTGGCTTTGTTTTCCTTGGATTGATGACTGTTGCTGGCAGAATTTAAATGGTAATAAGGAGGCTTACAGAAGTGAGATAGATTTGTTGATGAGTCGTGTAGCAAAAACAACCTTGCGATCAATGTCAGCAAGACGAAGGAATTGATTGTGGACTTAAGGAAAGGGAGGCTGGGAGAACACCAATCCTTATTGAGGGGTCAGCAGTGGAAAAAGTGATAAGCTTCGCGTTTCTGGGAGTCTTCACCTTGGAGCATCTATTCTGATCTCAACACATTGATGCAATCACAAAAAAAGGTTCATCAGCTGCTCTGCTTCATTAGAAATTTGAGGAGTATACCTCCTAAGAATCTGACAAATTTCTATAGATTTGTGGGAGAGAACATTCTGACTAGTTTGAAGGTTCCAATATGGAGGATCAAAAGAGGTTGCAGAAGTTTGTAGGATCAGGCAGGTCCATCATGGGCACAAGCCTCCCCAGCAACAAGCAAATCTTCAAAGGGCAGTGCCTCAGCAAGGCGGCATAAATCACCATCCAGGATGCGCACTCTTTTCATTTTTATCATTGGGGGAGGTACAGGGATCTGAAGACCCACATCCAGTCTTTTAACAACAGCTTATTCCCCTCCACCATCAGATTTCTGAACAGTCCATTATCATGGCCTCATTATTCCTCCTTTACACTATTTATTTATGGTAAATTATAGTAATTCTTCTGTCTTGCAGTGTACTGCCACCACAAAACAAATTTCACAACATATGACAATGATAATAAACCTGATTCAGATTTTTATTCTGAATCCAACTTGCTGTGGACAGGCTGCTGCCCTGCTTGTGACCCAGGTTTTCATTAAAGAATAAAAAGCAAATTTTCCACCCACTATGTTGAAAATCTTTTAGGAACAGCTTCTTCCCTTCTACTATCTAATTTCTGAAAGGTCCATTAACCTATGAACACCACTTCATTAATCGTTCCTTACGCTTCATTTCGGAGGAATTTTTGCATTTCGCACTGCCCTGCTGCCACCGAGCAACACGTTACAAGACTTACGTTGGTGATAATAAACCTGATTCTGTTTCTGATTTGGAATGGAAGAGGCTGAGCAGGAATTCCAAGGAGCCATACAAAATAAGAAGAACTCTGACACAGGGTAGATAGTAGGAAACTTGTTTCGAATGATGGGTGCCTAAAGGTTGAGGAAATAGAACTAGGCTAAGGGATAAGAGGTCTGGCTAGAGAAGACAATGGACCAAGTGCTGGTAACTGGGATTAGGTGCTAGTTAAGGGAACTGAAGGGCCTGATTCTGTGCTGTGTAACCCTGTGACTCTATAGAATGCCAGCCCTTCATTGTCACCAAATCTAAATCCTGGAACTCAATAGCACCGTACACGTGCCTTCAGTAAAGGACTGTAGCAATCGAGGAAGGTGACACCACCACCTTCTCAAGGGTCGTTAGGTGTGGACAAAACATTCTAGCAACTCTCAGATTTGGAATATGAATATTAAACAAGTCTGGATATCCACTGTAGGGGAAATGTCCTTTCACCTTGTCTATCCCTCTGAGTATTTTATACGTTTTAACAAGATCACTTCCCATTTTGTTAAACTCCATGAGTATTGGCCCAACATTCTCACTTCTCTTTGTGTATTGGAATAAATTGCTTAAAGGGCAAGTATACTATCCCTTAAATATGGAGACCAATACTTTATGCTGTACTCCAGGTGTTGCCCTATAAATTTCTGCCAAGACTTCCTGATGCACCATCAATAACTCTCTGAGACGTGAGGCGAGATATTGGCTTTTATTGACTGGGAGAAAGAACAAGCAGTAGTTGACCACCATGCTACATCCTGGAGACTGAGGGCCGGGCTCAGGCCTCAATCGCCTTTATACCGGGGTCTGTGGGAGAAGCCATGGTCAGTGGGAGGGGCCACAGGAGCAGTCAGCGGGAGAGGGGGGGGGGGGGCGCATCCAGACAGGTATATGTAGTTCACCACACTTCCTGACTTCTATACTCCATATCTCCTGTGATGAAAATGAACATTTTATTAGTCTTCCTAATTACTGCACTGTGCCTGCTTGCTAAGCTTTCGTGTTTTAATTATAAGACTTCTGGATTGTCTTTTATGCAGCAACATTTTCTCGTCTCATGCCATTTAACTATTACTTTGCTTTATCATTCTTCCACCCGAAGTGGATGTCAGGTAGATAAAGCATCTTCCTATATTTCCTGGCGTGTCAAAAACAAATAATTTGTTTAGCATAAGGAAGGCCAAACACTAGTTCAAGTTCAAGTTTACTTGTCATTTAAGTATACATGAATACCCAGGTATACAGCCAAATGAAACAATGTGACTCCAGGATCGAGATGCAACACACAGTATCAACAGTAAAAATATAGTCCGAGACCCTGAGCAGTATGCAGTGCAGTAGTTTGCAATCAAACACAATATGGCTGGTCTCCTACCGAGAGAAAACTTGGGGCAGCACTGATTCCAGCTTCGAAGCCATGCTGCACTGCCTCCAGTACAGGGCACTGACTCCGTCACCTCTCTCCTGGGCAGCTGTAAAAAGGTGACATTACACCTTGAGGCCCCGTCCTTGCTGTGACTGAGGCTACACAGCTCCCGACCATCCACTTTACCTTTTTTGATTGAACTATTTCAATAACGCTTTGCTCAAATCCTCCGAGGTTGTCTTTGCCATCGATTTTCTATTAGACACACCATTTGAAGAAAAAGTTACTGCAGAAGGCACTTGTGCTGTCTTGATATTTAAATCACAATCTGTAAATTCAACATTTCCATTTCCCATGGTGGTACCTTGTTCTAATCCTTCAACACTGCAAGATTCTCTTTGTGAAGAACACACATTCCTGTTCGCAGGGGCTTGCAGATGTATGTATGATACAGCATGTTTCTCAAAGCTATAGTAGTGTTGTGTAAATACTATAAACTCTGATAAGCTTTAATGATTTAATCACTTTAGTTCGCCAACTGTAGTTAATTTAGTTTTGTAGGCTAACAGGAGTTACTGCACTCTTACTGTGAACTATGGGGTGTTCCTTGAAAACTTCCTGGAGAGGTCCTTTTAAGTCTGGAAAGGCATGCATTTTACACAGATAGCACCGAACTTCTCAATGGACAATGGCATGTGCTTTTGGAAATGTCCGTGGTTAACATAAGCAACATCACCTGTTGCTTACTGGGGTGTTGCTTGTTGTCCAGACTGAAGCTGGAGTCAATAATTTGGTGATTGGGTGGGGAAAGCCTGAATTTAACAGTGATTTCCATTTTTCCAGAAACCTTGTAAATTAGAGACCTGTCACCACCCCGATCGTTAAATCCCTATCTTGCTCCTAATTGCCTTTGATTGTGCCATGGTTCCGTCCGTTAATTTCCTATTTGCTGCTAATTCGCTCTGATGATGGCACACCTGATTTCCAACAAGACCTGCAGTATAAGCACTCCGGTGTCACAAACCCTAGTTGCTAAGTGCATTGGCCTTTTCCTGTGTGAGAACTCATGGCACCTGACCGCTTAGAACCAATTGTTCTAACTTCAGCTCCAATTTCAAGGATTATCTTTGAGACTCTGTCTCTCTGAGCCAAGGCTCCGTGTCAAAATCTCTCCTCTTGCTGTTTGGCATTTACGCCCATGTAAACATCCTAATTCAGTCTCCATACCTGTGTCCTGCATTTCGGTTCACCTCATTTGCCATGCTCCATTGCGACAAAATAATGTGGGGAAAAAATTAGAAATTTATCAGGTATTTATTTATTTATTGTGATCCAGCACGGGATAGGCCCTTCCGGCCCTTTGAGCTGTACTGCCGAGCAATCACCCGATTTAATCCTAGCCCTTAATCACGGTACAACTTACGATGATCATTGACCAATGTCTTTGTGTCTTTGGACTCGGGGAGGAAACCGGAGCACCCAGAGGATACTCAAGTGGTCACGGGGAGAACATGCAAAGTCCTTACAGGCAGCAGTGGGAACTGAACCCAGGTCACCAGTACTGTAAAGTATTGTGCTAACCATTGCATTACTGTGCCATCCTATTGGTAAGCATGTCATAATCATAACATGGGTGACAGATCAGATTTTCTAGTTATGTCAATGTTGATAAATGGATTTGCTGTTTGAATGTATGACAGAAAAGCAGGTCATAAGAAGAGCTTTAGGTATGAATTTTAATAGTACCAATACATCGTTTCACAAAGGTAGCAGCAAGCAAACAGGGTCCCAGTGGAGGATAGTATTTAATGAGGCAGGCCTTCATAGCCATAGTCCAATTGGGATTTGAAGAAATATTAAGCCAAAGTTTAATGCAGTTGGCATCAAAGTCTGGATCGGAGATTTTCAGGAATGGAATTCATGGAGCCTAAAAGTATTGAGTAAGACTGAAGGAGCAGATAGATCTCAAGAAATCGTAGGCTTCCAGTGTGAAATATATGTTGGCAGTGTTAATATAGTAACATAGCAATGAAGAGATAGTACTCTGTCGATTTATTGAAGAGATAATTAAGTCAAAAGCCTTCTGGTAGTTTGTGGGATAAAGGCAGGGGAGTGGGGTATGCCTTGAGCAACCTAGTGTGTCAGTGAGTGGAGCAGAGTGCAGTAACGTGATGCGCCACTACCACTGGTGGGTGATTATCAACTGCAATCTCCTGATTATATAATATGACTTGTTTGTTATTTGTATATAATGTTAAATATTAGTAAAAGAACATACCGATGAAGCTTTTGAATGGTAAATGTCTAGCGAATGCATGATTTTCGATAAGGCTGATATGCACTAATAATCAAACTTCAGAGAAAACTCCAGGCTTTCAAAAAATTTGCATTTCTCCTTGGATTTCCTTGTAATAATGAACAAGGAGCAAATCGAAATATTCCTTGACTAGGCTACAAACTAAATAAATAGTTATCATTCACCTCATCTCAGAAATAGCTTGAATGCGTACTTTATTGAAAAATATTTCACTTATTATCATTTATCTTGTTTATGCTGACCTCTCCATGACTTCATTGCAATGATATAGACATTCAGCTTATACACCGACTTTATACACATAAACATCTTTTTCAGAAATCCCAGCTTGCTTTATTAGCTGGAATGCTAGTGCTAGACCATGTTAATTCAAGGTGCAAGAGGTACAAAGACCAACTTGAGCATCAGCTCTCTCAAGCAAGTATGGAGGTGAGCAAGAGGCAGTCACTGGCTTGTGACAGACAGCTGGAGGACGCTGATCCACGAAGCAGTCAAGAATTTTGAGGAATCCAGAAGAGCGACTGCTGGAGAGGAGTAAGAGGAAGGATCCTGCTACACAAGTGCCCTCATCCGCATGCTCCCTTGTCCCCTTGTCCGAATACTCTGGAGTCTGCAGATCCAGAATTGGCCTCCACTGTCAAAAAGGATCGTGACATCACTCCTGAGTGCTCTTCTTCCCTCTTGATCTTCCCAAGTGAAGAACCAGCCATCATTAAAATGTTAATAACATCTGATAAAATCTCAATTTAAATTCAAGCGTACAAGACACTTTCTGCCCAACATATTGTAACTACAGGCTGTCCCACGTTAAAAAATAGATTCTGTTTTTAGGGACGTTTGTAAGTTGAGTTTGTACACAAGTTGGAAAATACGCAAATATCATTCTGTGGTAACCTTACCTTCACAACATTGTAATGAATGGCTTCAAAACCATGAATTTTTCATGAGATAGAAATGATTAAAAATGGAGGGAGAGAGAGAGGGAGGGAGGGGAGGGAGAGGGGGGAGAGATGAAGAAAGAGAGACAGAACTAGTTCTGTCATTCAGAGAAACTACTAAATGTATATGGGATTTCTGAATTTAAACATATTATGGGAACTTATTTGCATGTAGAGATGTCCATAAGTCAGGTACTCAAAACCTCAAGGATGGCAAATAACTATCTGTTGTTTTAGACAACACACACAAAATGCTGGTGGAATGCAGCAGGCCAGGCAGCATCTTCGTCAGGACTGTGCCCTGACGAAGGGTCTCAGCCCGAAATGTCGACAGTGCTTCTCCTTATAGGTGCAGCCTGGCCTGCTTGAATTTCCAGCATCTGCAGATTTCCTCATATCTGTTGTTTCAGCTTTATTTCCACTAATCTGAGCTCATCTTCTTTCTCTTTAACTTGTTTCATCTCTTTCCTGTTCTGATCAGGGGTCGTGTATCAGAAGCTTTAACTCTGCTTCTTCCACTACAGGTGCTGGCTGACCTGCGGAGCATTTGTCATTTTCTGCTTTTATTTCAGATTTCCATCATCTGCGATTTAAAAAGCTTCATCCTCTGTGATTTTTTTCCCCTTTCCTTTGTTCACAGCATTTAGTTTTGATTCTGCAGCATGATTTCAAATTGTGTTTTGATTTGACCAATAAATCTCTCCAAATTTCAATCAAAATGTAGGAGATTAAAGGTTAATGGAATTATTTTATAGCCTGTCCATTTTAATTACTGTTGTGCTGAAACAGAAAGCCTGCTGTGAATTCGTGAGCTGTTTAGTGATTTTCAAGCCATAGTACATCCAAACCAACAAATCTATCCATCTTTTATTCCCGAAAGGAATCAATGAGAAATTATCTGAAAATGGTGATCTGATAAATCTTCGGTGTAAATCATGAGGATATTTGTAGCTGCATAACCACTGATATCGTATTTATGGTTAGTGTGGTAGATCAGTAACATGGTGGCTGTGAAACTGATCCTATCATGGTTAGCATCAGAACCAAATTGAAAATATAATCTCAAGAGGAAAAAAATCATGATGATAAATCTCTGATTGATATAAAATCAAACTAATTCAGTATTTTTTCGGGTAGAGTGACCTGCTGCTGCTCAATATGGTATGGAACTGACTAGCAACTTACACTGTTGGAATTATTATCAGCTATATTCCAAAAGTTTCAAATATTTTTTGACATTTGAGCATTATCTACCATTTGTCATACACACGTGGTAAGTTCAGATGGGGTAACAACTTTTCCATAGTTGTCCCTTTTGTCCAGTCCTTGTGTATAAACCGACTATTCGTTTATGTAGGACTGGTGAAGGGTGATGGCATGTATAAACTTCTGCAGATTTTCCAACATAGATTGTGTTTTTTGGTGTACCAGAATGGCAGTATTGACAGCACCTCCCAAAACCACAACCTCTGTCAGTGAGCAGATGCATTAGGATACCATTACCAACATCTTCCCCTTCAAGTCATACACTGTCAGGACTTGGAAGTACATCAGTGTTCCTGCATTGCATCTAAATCTTAAATCTCCCTTTTCATTTGGAAGTACCTTCATCATTACAGTGGTTCAAAAAGGCGCAACCCTTTCCAGGTCATTTATAGGGAATTACTCATGATGTCATGGTGGCAAGAAGCACACAAATAGCTCTTTGGTCTGCAATGTCCACACTTTCTTCTATGAGCTAATGTTTCTCATTGTTTACTATAAACATATCCCTGTCACAATGTCTACTGGCAAAGTCGGAACCCAAGTGAGGAGGGAAGATAGACTCCAACGTAGGGATGGTGACTAAAGTTCATTCATTGGAATTCCAACAGGAAATCAGTGGCTCGGCTGAGCGACACCCACAAGACGTAACATTCTTAAAACTAGTACCATGTGATTACCACTAATCGCCATCTGCTTAAGTAATACAATCCCCAATCCTATCAAAATAAACTTAACAAGCTTAAACAGAAAGCACCAGGTGACCGCATTACGAAGAGCGAGTCGCTCAAGAAAGAAAAACAAGGAATTCTAAATGATTAACGACTCTTGATAACAACAATAAACCAACTCAGGTGCTCTTAAAATCTGCAAAGCCCAATTCCATCTGTCTTCCTGCACAGATCTGAAGAGCTCATTACAGCTCATCATATTATTTATGTCAATCGGGTCTCCCCTTGGCCTTCTCAGCTTCAGACAAGACAAACCCAGGCTATCCAGTCTCTTACCATAATACAACTTTCATTTACGGACAATGGCCCAGCTGGTAATACTCACATTCTGAGGGTTGATAATGAAAATATTCATCCAGTAGTGTTCTTTCTTAAAGCCCCTCAGCTTTTCCATTGGCAAAAAGGAACAAGAAAAACCGGCATTCTTTAAAGATCTTAAGGAAATTGTCAATGGGTTAATTGTTATGGAGTCATGGAATTAAATAGCACAGAAACAAGCCTTCTTTGATAACCAAGTACACATTCAAACTAATTCTACTTAATACTCCATCATCTATCCTCAGATTCAACCACTCTGTGTGGGATGGCATGGTACTGAAGAGGTTAGCACATCGCTTTATGGCACCAACTGTAAGATCAGGGTGTGATTCTTGCCACTGACTAATGAGTTTGTATGTTCTCCCGGAAATGCATAGGTTTCCTTCAGGTGCTCTGCCTTCATCCCACATTTCAGAGATGTAGGGAATAGGATTAGTGAGTTGTGGGCATACTATATCGTAGCGACATTTGTGGGCTACCCAACGCAATCCTCGCTGATTTGATTTGACGTAAATGAAGCCTTCCACTGTGTGTTAGGATGTTTCGGTGTACATGTGATGAACTAAGAATCTTTTATCTTTATCTCACTGAAAGACTAGAGGTGATTTTGCACTCGCCGATAAACCTACCAACCTACATCCATCATTGGAATGTTGCAGGAAACCAGAGCACTTAGTGGGGCGTGGGGAGGTGAAGGACGGACCCACGTGGTTATGGGAAAAATAGTCAAGCTCCACACAGGCAGCATCAGACATTAGGATCAGACCAAATTCAAGAACTGCAAAGCAGTGCACTTCTAGCTGCGTGCTACTTAACTACCAATTATCTTTTTTTGTAAATTAGAGAGGTACATTAAAGAAAAAAATGTACTTCTAAAAAAATTTCTTATGTTGTCCTTTCTATGTTCCTTTGTATTACTGGAACAGATTGTCACCTGACAAGAACAGATTGTTTTGCTTTACATCAAATTTCTCTAAAATGTTATTTATCTTTCAGCACTGAAGGAACATAAGGGAACAAATTTCTTTGATCTCCTATGTTCACCTGTTTTCTGCAAAAATAAAGATGACATTTCTCCTCAAATCCCCACTGTACTTTGCATAACAAGCTGTTCAATAACATCCAATGTGCTGACATTTGTTGATTTTTTTTTTCAGGAGATATTTGTTGCCTCTCTTCTAGAAGATGAGCGAATTGTTTTACACAAATCTGGCTCAATATTTTCAACAATACACGGGATCCCTTTTACCATTCTGTGAAAGATTTGAGTGTTTCTTTGTAACCTTTCACACCCTATTACTGCATGTCTATATAGGTTCAATAAGAATTGACTTTATGATTCTAAATAAAGAATGAAGATTGACATTGTTTCGTCGATCCATCTTGTAGGATATTAAAATACTTATGCTATTCCTAAAGCACCTTTGGGTATTTTAACTTTATCTGTGAATGAACTTACCAGTGAATGGAAACACTGTTGAGCCCACTGAGCAGAGGTTAGGAACTTCCCTCCTTCATTGGGATGGTTAAGAGGGTGAAGGTGGGATGCCTTCACCAATCTTGATTGGTCAGGAGAAACCAAGATTTACAACATCTTTTTTGCCTTAAGCACTTTCCATTGATCTTTTCCAGTTTAATCATCTTAATATGTGTCAATTATATTGATTGAGCAGATCAGTAGAAAATGATTGTAATAATTCCTAAATGGACTTTAGACACACAATAAATTATCTGCCAATGCGAAGGAACAAATATTTTAGTCTTCCATTGTTAAAACATGTTAAACTTTCAAATGTAAATTGCTATAGTAATCGATTTTCATTATTAAAATTCATCCAGATAACATTAAAATTATTACTCTATACTCCTGTCTGAGATTTTGGAAGGATTTTGATTATTAGAACGATTGATAAGATCAATGAACCTATTTCTAGGCAAATTAATCCAGACGCCTTGTAATATCTATGCTTTTATTTAGATTGATTCACTAATGTTTTCAAGTATTTTCATCTGTTTGAGGAGATTTGTGGATAGATTTGACGTGCAATGAATGCCGTTGGAAACAGATACCCTAAATGTAGCTGAAATTTGTTGCATCGCTTTCATCCCGTACTGATTGCATCTTATTGAACACAGCTGCCTTAGGGATTTAGATTGTTGAGGACAGAGCTTTTTGCTGTAATTGCCAGATATTCCTTGTAGTGTTGGCATGTTATACTTGGCACACAAATGCTAGACACAGTTATTTTAGCTGCTGGTTTTGTTTGTGTCTAGTTACTCTTTCAATTTTGAATGCCATGATCTAAGTGATGGGTTGATATATGTGGCTTTTAGTGTGTGTTTCTGAATAACAGTAAATGGCCAATTGTCCATATTATAACTGGCAGAGAACATAGTTTGCCAATAAAATTTTAACAGAACCCCGTCACTGCAATGTTAAACATTCATTGCTTGTCATCTCCCATCCTCTTATCAGTATATAAAAAGTTACCAGTAGATGGTACTGTCTGCCCAATTTAAAACAGCATATATTTTTGTCAAAAATGCATTGGCAATCCTCGTAACCTTGGAGAAGGTTGTTTTTCCATTAATCAAGCTGACTGCATTTTGTATGTCATATTTCTACATATTAAGTTATTACATATGCTGTATTTAGTCATCCAAGGATGTACTGTGGTCTCAATTCTTCAATTTGGAAGACTAGATGAAGTGTGAAGTGTACAGTTTCTGATAGTATAATAATTACAGACAGATGGTGAAATATGCTACTTGAGAAAAAGGAAAGATTCCAGCTGCAAAACACAGGACTAGGAGTTCTTATGCATGGGGGAGGAGAATTAAGTGGGCGATAAACAACACCCTCCTCCCTTTTCTTGTCATTTCTGACACCTCCCTCTCCCTTCTCACTATTTCTCACACCACCTTCACCTTTCATGCCATTTCAAAGGTTCATTTATTGTCAAAGCCTGTATCCAATTACAACTCTGAAATTTGTCTTCTCCAGATAGCCACGAAACAAAGAAAGAACACGAAAGTCGTTCAGAGAGGGACATGAAACCCACCCCACCCCGCACAACAACGAACAGCACCCCAAACGTCAGCCCCTGAAAACAACCGCTCCCCCACACAAAAAACTAACGGGACATCAGCCACCAAATACCTTCCCCTCGCACAGCAAAGTGGAAAAGGAACGGGCGTTAAAAACACAGGATTTAAAAACGTTAAGTCTGAAAAATTCCACAGTCCATAAACGCAATAGTCAAATACCATCCTCCGATATCACTGACTTTCATTGAGGCAGATAGGCCTACCTGCCTGTCACAGCAACAGGCCACTCACAGATTCCTCCTCCAGCAGCGATCAAAAGGAAGGCAGTCGGTACTGAGCTCTTGTTCACCTTCTGTAATCGCCTTGATGTCTCAATTTTCCTCAATGCTTTTCTGACACCTCCCTCCTCTTTCTCGCTCCCTCTGCTCAATCTCTGGATACAAACTTTCAACCGGTATCTTTTATAAATCCACCAATTTCCGTGGTTACCTTGGTCATACTTCTTCCCACACTGTCTCCTGTCGAAATGTCATTCCCTTTCCCCAGCTCCTTTATCTCCACTGCATCTGTTTCCAGGACGTGGCTTTCCATTCCAGGACATCAAAGATGTCCTCCTTCTTCAAAGAACAGGGTTTCCCTTCATCCACCACTGATACTGCCCTAAGCTGCATCTCCTCCATATTCCAAATATCTGTGCTTACTCACATCCCACTGCCTTAACAGTGATAGAGTTCCTCTTGTCCTTAACTAACACCCATGACTCTCTGCATCCAACACATTATTCTCCGCAACTTCTGCCATCTCCAAAGGGATCTTACCACCAAATATATCTTTACCTCCCCACCTCTCTCCACTTTCTGCACCGATCGCTCCCTCTGTAATTCCCTTGTCTAATCATCCCTCCCCACTAATTTCCCTTCCAGCACTTATACCTGCAAACAGCCTAAGTTCTACAATCTGTTCACTTACCTCCTCCCTCACCTCCATTCAAGGCTCCAAATCATCCTTCCAGGTGAGGAAACACTTTACCTGTGAAGTTGCTGGAGTCATCTATTGTGTCCAGTGCTCCTGATGCAGCCTGCTCTACGTTGGTGAGACCTGTCGTAAATTGGGGTACTACGTTACCATGCACCTCCACTTCATCTGCCCAAAGTGAAAATTACCTGAAGCCAAACATTTGAATTCCCATTCCCATTCCCATTCTGACATGTCAGTCCATGGCCTCCTCTTGTGCTACAATGAGGCTACCCTCAGGGTTGAGGAGTAACACCCTATATTCCATCTGGGTAGTCTCCAACCCGATGGCATGAATATCAATTTCTCCTTCTGGTAGCTTTTTGTTCCTCCCCCTTCCCTCTTCTTCTATTCCCCACTCTGGCCTCTGACCACCTCACCTGCCTATTATCTCTTCAAGTCACTTCCCTTTCTCCTACAGTCCACACTTCTTTCCTATCAGATTCCCTCCTCTCCAGCCCCTTACCTTTCCGCCCACCTGGCTTCACCTATCACCTTCTAGCTATCCTCTTTCCCCTCCTTCCCACCCTTTTATTCGACATCTCCCCCCTTCTATTCCAGTCCTGAAGAAGGGTTGTGGCCCAAAACATCGACTGTTTATTCATTTCCATTGATAACACCTGACCTGCTGATTTCCTGCAACATTTGCTCTGGACTTCCAGCATCTACAGAATTTCTTGTGTTTATGTTTTGTGCATTATAAGGTCTCACAATAAAGTTTGAATAGGAAGTGATATAGGGTCTAGAAGAACCATTTTCTCAGTATTAAATCAAAAATAGACCGCAGTACAAAATGGGAGCAGGCTCTTTGGCCCACAATGTCTGTGCTGGCCATGGTGCTGAATTAAACGAATCCATCTGCCGGTACATGGTCTATATCCCTCCAAATAGTATTTCTTAGATACCATTCATAAAAAAATTCAAACAGTGTAAACCTATCAGTAAAGAAAATCGACGATTACAGTAGCTGTGTTCACAAAAAAGTGAGATGATTAAGCTAAGCAAAGTTGAATGGGAAAGTATATATGGGGAGATTGCACATTTTTATTAGATAAATTCTGGCACCTCCCCAAAAAAGTAAAAATGTCTTCAAACAAAATTGGAATATATTTGTAACACATATATAGACACAGTGGCCACTTTGTTAGATACCTTTGGTACCTAATAAAGAGGCTACTGAGTGTATGTTTGTGCTTGTTTGATGCTGTAGCTCACCCACTTCAAGGTTTGTGCTTTTAGAGATGCTCTTCTGCGCACCACTATTATAACGTGTGGTTATTTGAGTTACTGTCACCTTCCTGTCAGCTTGTACCAGTCTAGGTATTCTCCTCTGACCTTTCTCACTAACATGGCATTTTTCACCCACAGAACTCCTGTTTGTGACATGTTTTTTGCTTTTCGTACCATTGCCTGTAAACTCTAGAGAGTAGTGCATGAAAGCACCAGGAGACCTGCAGTTTCCGAGATACTCATACCACCCACCTGAGCCCAACGTTCATTCCACGGTCAAGGTCACCTGGATCACATTTCTTCACCATTCTGATGTTTGGGCTGACCAACAACTGAACTTCTTGACCATGACTGATTGGCTGATTTAACGTTTGCATAAACGAGCAGGTGCACAGATGTACAATAAAGTGGCCACTAAGTGTACTTAAAAGAATTAAAGATGAATAATAAATTGTTAGAATATTAAATTGGGGTTGAGCAGAAATAGTCTTTTTGCCTGCAGAGGGAAGAAGATTTTAAAAGGTAAACAATCAATTAGCATTATATCCTAAGGAGAACTGGAATACTTGGAGAAGCAAAAAGAGCAACTCCGTAAGAACATAAAAATCGAATATTAAGTCCATCTAAAGAAAATGAGGGCACCAATGGAGATGAATGAATTAAACCAACCATCTTACTTCCCTAGGTGATGCAAGTCATGCAGTTCATTAGCCTGTGAAATATTCTAAATGGACTGAGTAGAAAATCAATTAAATGAGAGTAAGTGAGCTGAGCTGGATATATTTTCTCGTGGCTATGGTTGGCAGTACAAATGAGGAATAGACACTGGGGTATCAGTAAAGCTTGCTTTAGGTCCACATAAGTGGATCAGCACTGCATTAAAACTGACTGTGACTTTCCGGAGGACCTATAAGATGAAATGAAGTACCTCACTGACTATAAGCTGTAGTCTCCTTTATGTGCAGTGATATTCGTATGAAGTTCAATGCTGCTCGTTAACTTTGTTTCCTCATAAACTGCCTGTTGGCTCACAATTGTCGGGCATGGTGGGGATACCTGAAGATCAAGGGGCAGAATCGTGGGGTCAGTGGAAGTGTAGTGGTGGAAGTGAAGAACAGTGTTGAAAGAGAGGATGTTTTTTACCAGTCCCTGCCAAGATGATCAGAGCTGTCGGCAGGTACTGGCGAATATTAACCAGAAGGCCCTGATTTTGAAAGTTCTTCCAAAGTATTCCAGTGTATAATCCAATTTGATGTGGATCTTTGGGTCAACCATGGTCAAGCCGTGTGAGAAAATTCCTGGATACTCTGGAATGACAGATGGTTCACCTCAATAGTGCTATCTCTATTGGAATGACTAAGGTTATAATAAACTTCAATATTTAATTGAAATCAGCAAACAACAAATGAGTTGAAAAGTTAAAAACACAAGAAGTTCTGCAGACGCTGGAAATTCTGAGGAACATGCACAATGTGCTGAAGGAACTCAGCAGGTCAGGCAGGATTTGTGGAGAGGAATAAACACCCAACATTTCCGGCCAATGCCATGCATCAACCCACAGGTTATTTTGCCTTGATTTCTTGGCCTGTGATTAAGAAACTGGCTTTCTCTACACTGGAAGTTCTCTCTAAATACAGTACAATGAAATCTTAATGGTCAGGCTTTCAGCTGATAGACAGGGTTGCAATAGTTTTGTACCTTAATTTTTTGACAATGCGATTGTAAGAGGAAGTAAGCTTGAATTTGTGTGTAACTGAAGGCATGTGGGTAAACAGTAAAAACATGCAACAGCTTTATTTCTGCTTGCAGTCAAACCTATGGGTAGAACAATAGACATCAAAACTCTGTTAGGCTCCCAGTGCCACACATAGAACATAGAAATTTACAGCACATTACAGGCCCCTTGTCCCACAATGTTGTGCCGACCATGTAACCTACTCTAGAGACTGCCTAGAATTTCCCTAGTGCATAACCCTCTATTTTTCTAAGCTCCATGTACCTATCTAAGAGGCTCTTAAAAGACCCTATTGTACCCCCTTCCACCACCGCTGCTGGCAGTGTATTCCACGCACTCACCACTCTCTGTGTGAAAAACTTACCCCTGACGTCACCTCGGTACCTTTTTCCAAGCACCTTAAAACTATGCCCCTTCATGTTAGCTATTTCAGCCCTGGAAAAAAGCCTCTGACTATTCACACGATCAATACCCCTCATCATCTTATATACCTCCATCAGGTCACCTCTCATCCTCTGTCACTTCCAGGACAAAAGGCCAAATTCACTCAACCTATTCTCATAAGGTACGCCCTCCAATCAAGGCAACATCCTTGTAAATCTCCTCTGCACTCTCTCCACATCCTACCTGTAGTGAGGTGACCAGAGCTGAACACAATACTCCAAGTGGGGTCTAACCAAGGTTTTTTTATAGCTGCAACATAGCTCTTGAACTCAGTCTCACAGTTGATGAGTGCCAACATATCATATGCTTTCTTAACACCACTGTCAACTTCAGATGCTCTATCGACACGGACCTCAAGATTTCTCAGATCCTCCACTCTGCTGAGAATCTTACCATTAATATTATATCCTGTCTTCAAATTTGACCTACCAAACTGAACCATTTCATACTTACCTGGGTTGAAGTCCATCTGCCACTTCTCAGCCCAGTTATGCATCCTATTGATGTCCAGCTGTAATCACTGACAACCCTCCAGACGCTGTGGCAACAGAAAATACATTGATATCGTAGAAGAATCAGGCAATCCCGTGTGATGAAATCACTGTACAGCAAATGGAATTGCTTAGAGATTCTGCTAAGTATAATATAGCTGGAAATGTTCATTATATCAGGCGTCAGTCTGTGATCTTTTGCTAGTTTAAAAATACAAAGAACAGCAATGGTAGAATATCCTCCATTAGTCACCAGAGGGTTTCAGGTACAAATGAATCACGTAAAGATTTGTGTTCTGAATTTTGACTTTCTGTAGTTTTACTTTTGAAATTCTCCAGTCTTAGATTGGACTGACCTGTAATCTGTCTTCTCTTTGTTAACTTCAGGAGGAGCTCTCTAAACTGCCTCTCTAAACAATAGCACCTCATCTATACCCTCCATGAACCCCTCGAATACACTCTGCTCTCTCTCTCTGCTTAGTTTCCACCTTCTTCTGAATACCTGAAGAGCATCAACCCAAAACATCGTCTGGCCATTTCTCTCGGTAGATGCTGCTTGACCCACTGAGTTCCTCTCTGCACCACATTTCTCTGATCCTCTGAAGTGCTCCGAGGAGCTTCTCTGAAAGCAAGAAGTGTAATGGGCTGGTTACAGGGTATCCGGTGTTCACATTCATAGACAAAAACGTGATAGCTTCCAGAAGAGAAATTAGTCAATAAGAGGAAGGGGTTAGGTGAAGTAGCAGTTCTGTAAAAGCAGTGCAATATGGCTACACAGGGAGAGAAAGAGATGGAAGAACAACATAAAGAATATTTCCTGTAGTCACAATAAATAAACAACCACAACTTCACTTCATACCAAATAAAATGATTCAAGGTACTTCACTGCATTTTCACAAACAAGATTTCTCATTGAACCGTATAATTATCATGGTGATCAGATGTTTCCTATGATGGGGCATTCTATGACCAGAGGACACAGCCTCAGAATAGAGTGGTGTCCTTTTAGAACGGAGATAATGAGGAATTTATTTAGCCAGAGAAAGGTGAATCTGTGGAATTCATTGCCCAAGTGAATGGGTATATTTAAGGCAGAGGTTCATAGATTTTTGATTAGTCAGGGCATGAAGGGAAAGTGGAGAAGGCAGAGGCTGGGGCTGAGAGGGAAAATCAATCAACCAAGATGAAATAGTGTGCAGCAAACTCAACTGGCCAAATGGCATAATTCTGTTCCTATGCCTTAAGGTAATTTTGTATTATGATCAAAACCTTGACCAAAACTGGAGAGAAAAGAGTAGTATAGAGGAATGTTGTGGTCTTTAGGATTTGGGTAGTCCAGTCAGTGGTGGAATAATTAAAATTGAGCTTCATACAAGGTCAGAATGGTGTTATAGGGTTTCAGAACAGAGGTCAGTGGGATTCCATTCTGGGAGATTTCAAAGAATAGAGGAATGTTTCAGGTGCAGACCAAGTCAGAGATGTCAAAGAGACAGTGAGAAGACTTGGATATTAACTGAACCTATTACTGACTTAGTACTGCATTCAAATATCTACTGAGGACAGTTTTCTCTTTGAGTATCCCAACAGGTTTGATCTCTTTCAAGAGCTCCGAGGAAATGTTTAAGAGCAAGGATGAGAGTTTTGACAATGCATAGTTGCTAGATAAACAGTGGGGATAGATGAATGATACTTGTCACGAATTGGAATACAAGCAGGAGGGTTTTAAGTAAGCTTAAGTTTGAAGAATCCGGAAAATAGGCAGCATGTAATTCTGTTTGGAGATCTGTGACAAGTTCTACAAGGATCAGTGCTGTGATATATGTGAATGATTCAGACAGAAATGTAGATGGATTGGTTAGGAAGCTTGCAGATGATAAATATATTGGTGGAATTATGTTCAGTGAACAAGGTCTTCAAAGGATACAACAGGATATAGATCAGTAGCAAAAAAAGGTGGAGAAATGGTAGACAGAGTTTAATCCAGGGAAGTGTGGTGTGTGGCAATTTGAATCTGAATCAGAAACAGAATCAGAATTTATTATTAGTCACATGCAGTATGTTATGAAATTTGTTGATTTGTGGCAACAGTGCAATATAAGACATAAAAAAATACTCTATGTTACAGTAAGAATATAATAAATAAATAGTGCCAAAGAGGAATACTGAGGTAGTGTAAGGGGTTCATGGACCTTTAAGAAATCTGATGATGGAGGGGAAGAAGCAGTTCCGAAAACATTGAGTTATGATCTTTAGGATCTAATATCTGATAATAGTAATGAGAAGAGTACCTGGGTGGTGAGGGTCATTACTGTCTTCTTGAGGCACCACCTTTTAAAGATGTCCTCGATGGTGGGAAGGCTTGTGTCTATAATGGGAGCTGGTTGAATCGACAACCCTCTGCAATGAAATGTAAGGGGAATGTACTGATAGTTAATAGCAGCACCTCTACAACATCAATTTACAAACCTTGGGTTTCAATATCTCCCTGAAAATGGCAGTGAAAGTAGGTAGAGCGATGAAGAAGGCATATGACATGCTTGCCTTCATCATTAGGGGCAAAGACTATAAATGTTGAGAAATTATGTTACAGTTGCGTAAGACTTTGCTTAGACTACGCTTGAGTATTGAGTGCAGATCTGATTGCCCAATGACGGGAAGGTTGCTAGGCTTTGTAGTGGGTTCAGAAGTTTACCAGATGCGGCCTGGATTAGAAGGTATTAGCTATAAGGGGTCATAGAAAAGTGCAGCGGAGAAACAGGCCCTTTGGCCCATCTAGTCCATTCTGAGCCATTTAAACTGCCTACTCCCATGGACCTGCACCCGGACCATGACCTTCCATACCCCTACCTATGTAACTGTCTAAATTCCTCTGAAACATTGAAATCGAGCTTGATTTAACATTGAGATTGGACAAAATTGGGCTGTTTTCCCTGGAGCATTGGAGGCTTTGGAGAGAACTGACAGGAGTTTACAAAGTTATGAGAAGCATAGAGATCTTCATCCAGAATATTTTTTCCCAGGGTTGAAATGTGAGAAGGGGAAAGTTTAAAGGGAATATGCGGAGTAAGTGTTTTACACTGAAGGTAGGTGCCTGAAACTTGCTGCTGGGGTGGTAGAGGAAGCAGACACAATAGTAGCATTCCAGACGCTTTTATATAGGCATTAAATATACAGGGACAGAAGATATGGATCATGTTCTGGCAGAGGGAATTAGCTTAATTTGGCATCAAGCATCAAGCTTGGCACAGATGTTGTGGGATTAGGGTCTGTTCCTGTTCTGTACTGTTTTCTGTTCTATGGCATAGAATGCAATGGAACATTCAGGTTGTGAGTAATAAAGGCATATGTGGTGCGTTTAGGAGCTGATGTCTTGAGGAATGCAACCGGAAATTAATGATAAATAAAGAGGTGTGATAGACATGGGAGATTTGAGCGCAGAATGATCATCCGACTTAATAAAGATTTACCTCGAGCAATTATAAAAAAGAAGAAGCTGTGTGGGAGCTTTTCAGGGCAGCAATGTGCTGTGTGGAGTGCAAAACAAAGCAAACAAACATAATTAGACTTTCTCATACAGCTACAAGTAGCGTCAGGTTACTGAAAACGAAATCACTGCAGCACTTCAGAAGCACACAGCCCATCCACCAGTGACTTACACAGCCCAATGTCAAAGTGTTACTTTAGATAAGTCACAATTCCCAATTCATGTGTTTAATTTATATCCCACACATGTTTGTTTTTAGAGGTATTTAATAATTAATGAATAGATTTGAATGTAAATGTTTTATTAATAGGTTGATTTTGTGGATGGTTGGTGTCTAAAAAAAATTCTCCGACAGTTTAGTATATATACTTCAATAAAATATTCAGCCTTTAAATAACATTCCAGCACCAGTTTTCATTATTTATAAGTCAAATATTTTATTCATCCCTGCTAAAATGCACTAATCTTACAAAAATTTTGACCCTGTTTCTCATCATGCTGTATGAAGTGGCAAGCAGTGTTTAGGAATGTTTTTTTCTTTCACTGTGACTGGGCCTTGTGTAGACTAAAACGTCCTGATTTAACTCGTCCAATCTCAAGCAACGGTGTGCAAAAAATGTTTGGCACGAACACAATGCTCTTATCATTATTGTATTGCTAACATTCATAATTTAACACATTTGTACTGATTGCCCATACACTGTACTAGTGCTGACTTACTTTCACCGTTGCCATTTACCCATCCCTCAGGACCCGAAGGAGTTGCTGTTGTTTGCTGTTAATAAGCTGTTTACCTGCAGCTTCGGAGATGGTAATTGTAGGCAGTGGGCATTGAAAACCGAAAGGTTAAACATTCATTCACATAACTCCAATAAAAATAGTGCCTTATCACCTATGGTGTAATTTCAATCCTAATTTTTCAACAGGGCTTTCATTCTGTCTAGCAACCTCTTCAGGTGTAAAACTACCTCAAATGATGTTAACAGTTGTGCAATAAGCAAAGTTCATCTGAAATAAGACAATCAATCTCACTGGTCTGAAAATGACAGTTCTTATTTCATCACACAACATCCAGGTTTCTCTAACTCTAACCCACCAAAAAGCACAATATGTTAAGTGCTGGCACTCCAGATACATTCTTTTACATCTCTGCGGTATCCAGTCCTTGTATCCATGTGCCATGTATCCAAGTATCCATGTGTCTTGACTACTGTGTTCATGGTCATGGCCTCTGTTAGCTTCCTGCCCTCAGAATCATTCTAGCCAGCTGCTGATCTCTGCCTCATCTCAAGGGTTACTTCTCATCCAAACTCCATTCTTAAGGAGGCTTCATCTGACATTTTATTGGAGTGGTCAGGGTCAGAGCAGGTTGTTCTTGCTTACCGGCTCCCCCAAGCTTCAGAAGTGTATAGATAGACTGCAACTCTAGCAACCTCCAAGCAGGAGACATGTCAGGTCTCATGACTCTTCCTTCTCCGAGGACCATCACCTTGTGTGGAGAGGCTTTTATGAGTTCCTGATATCCAATGAGCGATGCTGTCTAGAGTTTAGCCATCTGGCATTTAGCCCCTGGTAGGGTCACCCATGTGGTAAGGTCAAATTGGAGGTAGCAGATACAGACAGACATACTTTATTGATCCCGAGGGAAATTGGGTTTCGTTACAGTCGCACCAACCAAGAATAGTGTAGAAATATAGCAATATAAAACCATAAATAATTAAATAATAATAAGTAAATTATTCCAAGTGGAAATAAGTCCAGGACCAGCCTATTGGTTCAGGATGTCTGACACTCCGAGGGAGGAGTTGTAAAGTTTGATGGCCACAGGCAGGAATGACTTCCTGTGACAATTTCAGTGTTGCATCTCGGTGGAATGAGTCTCTGGCTGAACGTACTCCTGTGCCCAACCAGTACATTATGGAGTAGATGGGAGTTATTGTCCAAGATGGCATGCAACTTGGACAGCATCCTCTTTTCGGACACCATTGTCAGAGAGTCCAGTTCCACCCCCACAATATCACTGGCCTTACGAATGAGTTTGTTGATTCTGTTGGTGTCTGCTACCCTCAGCCTGCTGCCCCAGCACACAACAGCAAACATGACAGCACTGGCCACCACAGACTCGTAGAACATCCTCAGCATCCTCCAGCAGATGTTAAAGGACCTCAGTCTCCTCAGGAAGTAGAGACAGCTCTGACCCTTCTTGTAGACCCTTAATGTGGTCAGTGTTCTTTGACCAGTCCAGTTTATTGTCAATTCGTATCCCCAGGTATTTGTAATCCTCCACCACGTCCACACTAACCCCTTGGATGGAAACAGGGGTCACCGGTGCCTTAGTCCTCCTCAGGTCCACCACAAACAGCAATCCAATCAAAACCTCAATGGTGAAGCTGGTGGAAGAGGATGGCACATCTCAACAGCAGTGAAGGCGATGGAATGCTGCAGGAGTGAAGGGTCCCAGATATCTTACGTTCTATGTCACTGGACCTTAAGATGATAAGATATAGCAGAATTAGGCTATTTGGCCCATTGAGTCTGCTCTGCCATTTCATCATGACAGATCCACTTCCCTCTTAGCCCCAATCTCCTGCCTCCTCCCCATATCACTTCATGCCCTGACTAATCAACCTCTACCTTAGATATACCTGATGACTTGGCTTCCACAGCCATCTGTGACTACAAATTCCACAGACTCACCATTCTCTGACTGAAGAAATTCCTCCTCATTGCCTTTCAAAATCGATGTCCCTCTAGTCTAAGACTCCCCACTATAGGAAACATCCTCTCCACATCTATTCTATAGAGGCCTTTCAACATTAGATAGGTTTCAATGAGGTCCCACCTCCTTCCTCAAAATTCCAGTGAGTACAGGCCCTGAGCCATCAAACACTCCTCATATGATGAGCCATTTAATGCTAGAATCATTTTCGTGAACCTTATTTGAACCCCCTTCATCCATCTTTTCTTAGATAAGGGTCCCAAAACTGCTCACAATACTCCAAGTGAGGCCACAGCAGTTCTTTTTAAAGCCTCAATGTTACATCATTGCTTTTATATTCTAGTCCTCTCAAAATAAATGCTAACATCACACTTGCATTTCCCACCACCGACTCAACCCGCAAATTAACCTTTCGGGAATCCTGCACCAGGACTCCAAAGTCCCTTTGCACCTCAAATATCTTAAAAGTAGTCTGCACTTTCATTTCTTCTAAAGTGCATGACCATACAGTTCCCGACACTGTATTCCATCTGCCATTTTTTGTCCAGTCTCCTTTGACCTTCTGTAGCCTCTCTACTTCCTTAATGCTACTTGTTTCTCTACCTATCTTTGTATGGTCTGCAAACCTGGCCACAAAACCATCAATTCTGTCATCCAGATCATTGACAGTTAACTTAAAAAGTGATCCCAACACTGGCAGCCAACCAGTAAAGGCTCTTTTCTTCCCAATCTTTGTCTCTTGCCAATCAGCCAGCACTCTATCCATGCTAGAATCTTTCCTGTAATACCATGGGCTCTTAACTTGTTAAACAACCACATCTATGGCCCCTTGTCAAAGCCAGAGGTCCCCAACCACTGGGTCGCAGACCAGTACTGGGCTGTAAAGCATGTGCTACTGGGCTGCGAGGGAATGATATGAGTCAGATGCACCTTTCCTCATTCCCCGTCACGCCCACTGTTGAATTTGAACGCACGCAAGGTCATTAAGCACACAAAGTCATTACCCATGCGAGGTCATCAGCCGCCTAAATGCAGTGATAACCTCGCAACAGGGATCATAGGTTGGCCTCGGGTAACCGGCCGCCTCACACGGCCGGCGGGAAGTGCCGACGCTACTGGCCTGGAGCGCGGACAGATGGGCGCTGCCTCTGAACCTGTTTAGCACACCGAATGTTCGTGGGGAACCTGGTGCTAAAGTATTTACAGACGACCTAATTCGGGGTCAGGGTTTCGTAAGTAGCAGAGCAGCTACCTTGCTGCGATCTACTGAAAGTCATCCCTCGAGCCAAACTTTTGTTGGCCGATAGATCCTACCTACCTACAAGGGGGCGGGCATGCACCCTGTCGCACTCCTCGCTCAGTTGGTCACTTTCTCCAGACTGCGACTGCCACGGCCCCGGTACGGGGACCTCCGGCCCTTACCTTGCCCTCTCACTGGTGTGTTGCAATGATTTTATATGTTCATGTGAGGAAAATATGCGCTGTGTGTTTTAAGATCCAAATGTTACTTAAAATGTTATGATGCTATTTACTTATAAGTGAGTTATAATTGACTTATCACTATATTCATGTGAGGAAGATATGTGCTATGTGTTTAATATTGAATTTGTTAGATAAACCCTTTTAGAAATGAAATTGAATATATTAGCCACTTATAAGTGACTTATAGTTGACTTATCACTTATATTCCGGTCGTGATTAACACCCCCCCCCCACCCCTGTTGGCCAGTCCATAAGAATATTGTCAATATTAAACCGCTCCGCGGTGCAAAAAAGGTTGGTGACCCTGGTCAAAGTATTCTGAAAATCCAAGTACACAACATCCACTGATTATCCTTTATCTCTGCTTCTTGTTATTCCTTCAAAGAATTCCAACAGCTTTGTAAGGAGAGATATTTCCTTTAGGAAACCATGCTGACTTTGGCCTATTTTATCATTAACTTCCAAGTATCCCACATCCACATCTTTAACAATCAACTCCAACATCTTCCCAACCACTGAAGTCAGACTAATAGGCCTATAATTCCCTTTCTTCTGTCTCTCTCTCCCTTCTAGAAGAGTGAGGTGACATTTGAAATTTTCCCATCCTTCAGAACCATGCCGCAATCTATTGATTCTTGAAAGTTAGTTACCATTGCCTCCACAATCCTTTCAGCTACTTCTTTCAGAACCCTGGGATGTATACCATCTGGACTTAACTACCTTCAGCCCTTTCAATTTCCCAAGCACTTTCTCCATAGTAATGGCAACTTCACTCACTTCTGCCCCCGACTCTGTCAAACTTCTGGCATACTGCTGGTGTCTTCCACAGCAAAGATTGATGCTTCCTAAGTTCATCCGTCACTTCCTTGTTCCCCATTACTACCGCTCCGACATCATTTTCCAGTGTTCTGATCACTGGAAACAATACTCATGCTATTGTTCCGCAGTTTGAATATAACATCAGGGTCTTTTTACACTTGCAGTTTCTTAGCTCTACCCACAATGATTCTACACCTTCCAATCCTAAGTCACCTCTTTCAATAGACAATAGACAATAGACAGTAGGTGCAGGAGTAGGCCATTCGGCCCTTCTAGCCAGCACCGTCATTCACTGTGACCATGGCTGATCATCCACAATCAGTACCCCGTTCCTGCCCTCTCCCCATATCCCTTGACCCGGCTATCTATAAGAGCTCTATCTAACTCTCTCTTGAATGCATCCAGAGACTTGGCCTCCACTGCCTTCTGGGGCAGAGCATTCCACATACCCACCACTCTCTGGGTGAAAAAGTTTTTCCGCATCTATGTTCTAAATGGCCTACCCCTTATTCTTAAACTGTGGCCTCTAGTTCTGGACTCACCCATCAGTGGGAACATGCTTCCTACCTCCAGTGTGTCCAAACCCTTAATAATCTTATATGTTTCAATCAGATCCCCTCTCATCCTTCTAAATTCCAGTGTATACAAGCCCAGTCGCTCCAATCTTTCAACAAATGACAGTCCCGCCATTCCGGGAATTAACCTTATGAACCTACACTGCACTCCCTCAATAGCAAGAATGTCCTTCCTCAAATTTGGAGACCAAAACTGCACACAATACTCCAGGTGGTGTCTCACCAGGGACCTGTACAGCTGCAGAAGGACCTCTTTACTCCTATATTAAATTCCTCTTGTTATAAAAGCCAGCATGCCATTAGCTTTCTTCACTGCCTGCTGTACCTGCATGCTTGCTTTCATTGACTGATGTACAAGAACACCTAGATCTCGTTGTACTTCCCCTTTTCCTAACGACTCCATTTAGATAGATTTCTAATGATTTGATTTCATTTCTTTAACAGGGCCACCCCTCTCCCTCTGCCTACCTGCCCGTCTTTTTAATACAATGTGTGTCCTTGGACATCAAGCTCCCAGCTGTAATCTTCTTTCAGCCATGATTCTGTGATGCCCACAATATCATCCATGTCAATATGTAACTGTGCTACGTTCTTCTACCTTATTCTGTATACTGTGTGCATTCAAACACACACCTTATGTCCTGTATTCATCACCCTTTTTGATTTCATCCCCCTTTTTACATTGCAGCTCATCCCACTGGCTGCAAATTTGCCCTATCATCAGCCTCTCCTTGCTCGCAGTCTCATTGAGCCGATCTGTCATGGACCATGAGGTGGCTGCCTGTGCACACGGGCGTACTCCATGAGGGGACTCCATCCCTCAACTCCTTAGGAGAACATCGTACTCGACTCGAGTGATCACATTACTACTGCTCCTCTCCAGCCATTCACAAATAGCATGCATTAGTCTTCTCTGGCCTGTACAAACCCCACTGGAGCAGCCTCCCACCCCATTTCCATTCAATGACTGGTATACCTCTTTGTGACTGGGGGAGTGAAACATCCCTTTCAGAGACAGCACCTACCGTGTTACATTGCAGCAACTAAACTGCATTTCTTTCTTCTCTCAAATTTTACTAATGTTGCTATGAGGATTTTGTTGTGCATGTATAATTTATGCTAATTTGTTCATGTTGACTTATGCTAATCATGTTTATGATGTACTGTGCTGCTGCTTAAAACAAATTTTCATAGTGCTTCTATCTTGGATACATACAATAAACTGAAGCTTGAACCTAAGCATGTATGAGTTCGATGGGAAAACCTGGTGAAAATGTTCTGTAAACTGCGCGACAGAAGAGATCAGTCTTTACGTGCCTTTTCACAACCTGCTTCGCAGTAACTAACAACAAAATCGGTCTCATAAACATGAAAAATTCTGCTGGGAATCCAGAGCAACACTCACAAAATGCTGGAGGAACCCAGCAGGTCAGGCAGCATCTGTGGAAATGAATAAACAGTCGACGTTTCGGGCTGAGACCCTTCTTCAGGACTGAAAAGGAAGGGGGAGGGGAAGGATAGCCAGAAGGTGATGGGTGTCAGGTGACGTAAACAGTCTGTAGGCTGCGGCCCAGTGTGATTTTAGCTCTCAATTGTTGGAGCGTTGTCCCAGAGCATCCAAGAATTATAACATTATATCATGGATGCAGGAGGGACTACCTGGGAGAAATCCACAGGACATTCAGAAGCTTCATCTACTTATTTCTGAAGGCTTTATTTGTTGTAACTCATGCTGACTGGTAGGTGGTCTGTCGGAGGAAAGAGGTTACGTGATGGAATCTGCAGGAATACGTTAGTTCAGGTAACCAGTGAACTCTGACAACAAAGAGGAGCAGGGCTTGATTGGGCTTAGTAAAATGAACGACTCTGATTTATTAACGATTAACACACAGTAGGAATGTTGGCCTTTCTCTTCCTTACTGACCACCACACTGACTGAATCCAATTCACTCAAAATGCTGCACTCATCCTAGCAACTAGGCCAGGACTCCTGCCAGAACTCGCTCTTGGGGATTTCAGTCCTATATCAAGATAAAATCAGCAATAGTACGTCCAATGTTCCCAACATTAACAGAATACTTTTTTTTCTTCTCTACTTCATATGCATTGTCAGATTGAGATCAGTTATGTGATACTGATGCATCACACCTTTAAGATTTCCACTCATGGCAATATTAATGGAAAATATATTAACCCTCTGAGCTAATGAGGTTCCTGCATTTGCCCCATGTTGAAACTTTGACTAAATCTTAGGCTACGTCCACACTACATTGGATAAATCTGTAACTGAAGCCTTTTCTCTTCGTTTTTACCCTCTGTCCACAATAAAATGTCCCCAGAAATGGAAATTTTCTGAAACGCCCTCCAGAGTGTGTAAATTTGAAAACGCTGCTTGGTCAGAGCAGTGTGGACGGGATTACGGGAGAAATCTAAAAAAGAGCTGTCATGACGTGCCGGAACAGGTGGTGACAGCAGCACGGAATTTCATTGTTTTCTTGAATGCAACCTAACAATTTCAGAACAGACAGCAATGAGACTGAATCCAGAAGAGTTAGAAATGTACTCACCAAATACTTTGACCCATAACTTAATGAATAAATAAGTATTCTCACTTTCGGTCCTTGCTCCTATGATTGTGGTTTAACTATTTATGCAAGTACTTCTCTGACAATAGATGTATAACAGCCTAATGTAACATTGTATGGAAATACGAAATAACACTTATGCAGACATGCTTTATATATTTAACAAGATGCTTTATTAATGCAACAGAGTTAGTCAGTTTTTCAATGTTCATCGTCAGCCGGGTCAATCTGTCTGTGAACTCCCTGTCGGTTGCCTCCATACGCTCCAGTGTTTGTTTTTTATTTACTTTTAAGTTCTCCTGCACGAAAGCCAACAGCTGTCCGTCATTTTAAGTTTTTCTAGTCCGTAACTACATAAACGCGCACTTTTACGGCGAGATTCAACACCAAACATGTCACTTGTTTTCGGTAGATGTGTCCTGCGCATGCGCAGTAGGAGTAAATTCGCCGAAATCTCCGTTTCTATGTGGACAGAGATACTTTTAAAAACACATAGTGTGGACGCCTATTGTTTTTACACAAAACCGGCATTTTCAAAACTATCCGGTCTAGTGTGGGCGTAGCCTTACTGAGAAATGTGTCAATTGTACTGAAGCACAGAAGTCCCTAAGGCTACGTCCACACTAGAACAGATTGACCCGGCTGACGACGAACATTGAAAAACTGACTAACTCTGTTACATTAATAAAGCACTTTGTTAAATGTATAAAACATGTCTGCATCAGTGTTATCTTGTATTGCCATACAATGTTACATTAGGCTGTTACACATCTATTGTCAGAGAAGTACTTGCATAAATAGGTAGACCATCTTCATACGAGCAAGGACAGAAAACAGGGCAAAGTGAGTATACTTATTTATTCAGTAAGTTATGGGTCAAAGTATTTGGTGAGTACATTTCTAACTCTTCTGGCGTCAGGTGGTTGCATGGGGGATTGTGAGCACTGAGCTGGTCTTGCCAACAGTGGTAGTGGAGACAAATATGATTGAGGTATTCGGGAGTTTCTTAGATGGGCATATAAATATGCATTGAATAGAGGGATAGGGACATTGTACAGGCATAAGAGATTAGCTTAGTTAGGAATTTAATTGCTAGATTAATTAGTTCAGTATCACATTGTAGGCTGTAGGACCTATTCCTACGCTAGGCTGTTCTATGTGAGACCTACCTCATGGACAGTGAGCTCTTTTATCTAGGTGCTGAATATTAACAAAGAGGGGCAAGGATAAAGTTAAAATAATTTATATTCTTCTGCATTAATTGAGTGTTTCTATGGTCTTAATAGTTTACAACATGTTGTAAATGATATAATTTTTCTAATTTGTTTGAAGTATTTCATTTATTTTGATTGCTTATTGTCTTTACATGTTTATGAGTATCTGTGTCTTTTTGAAGAATTCAGTTTACACAGCGGGTTAAAACTTTGTTTTGACTTAGTCAGTTGTCTATGTTTTAAAGCTATTTTGTAAGTGGGGCTTCTCCATACCGCCTCATTTGATACATTATGTTATGTGAGGTCCATAGACGCGTGCACACACACACACACACACACACAGACACACACAGACACACACAGACACACACACACTCACACACACACACACACACACACACACACACACACACACACACACACACACACGCACACACACCATTTAGGATTGGGATTCAGCAACAGTAAATTCAGAAAAGTGAAGTCAGATGTACATTTGTCAGCAGATCAATATGGGGAATGAGTTCCATTCTATTTTAACTTACTACTATCACCCTAAATATGAGACTGTTCATTGCTTGTTGAACTTTTTTTATGATCTGTTGATATTTCCTTCAATCACTGCCTTGTTTAACACCAGACGACTATTCTAATATCCTTTTGACTGCACTCCCCTTTCTCTCTCACACTCTGTAAATTCGAGGCCCTCCATACCTCTGGCGTCTGTATCCTAACTTGTACCATCTCTCATTCATCTGTCTGGAAAGACAAGAGATGGCAGATACCGGAATTTGAAGCAAAACGTAAACCTCTAGAAGAGGTCAGTGAGTTAAGCAGCATCTGCGGAGGCAAAAGGATGTGTTGACATTTTGGGAATGAGACCCTGCATTGGGACACACTTTACACACTCGCCCTGGGCTGACTGACATCCATTGGTTACCAGGATTGAAATATGTCCCCATTTTAAAATTCTCATCCTTTTTATTTTCAAATCTCTACTTGGATTCACTCTACTGTGTCTACCTTGACAATATCTACCCCTTTCCAAAACTCCAGCTTCAGATGCAACACTGGCAGCCATGCCTTCATCTTCCAAATCCACAAACTTTGGAACTCCCCGGTAAATCTACATGACTCTAACATTATATAAGACTCTCCTTAATACCCATCTCTCCACCCTAATATCTCCTTGTGTGTCCCAGTGCTAATTTTTGTTAGATAACATCCTCTGAACTCAGAGCTATATTTACTTAGCTACCTCTCCATGAGAAACCTTGGAATGTTTTGCTGTGCTAATGGTTGTCCAGAAGTACAACTTGTTACCGTGCAAAACTGCTGACAGGGAATCAGCAGGTGGGTTTACAAGAGGCGGGTAATGAAGCAACTTCTTCAGCAACACTGTTGATCCGCAGCTCATGGGGTATCTCCTCTTTGTATTGTTGAGGTTTTATTGTACAAAAATAATGACATTCAAATAAAACTTGACATTATTTTGCCAAAAAATCTATTAACACAAATTAACCGGTAAAATCAAAGATGAGAAGATGTTTAATTCAGTAGTTACTTGGATAAGGCAGCTTACTTTTAATGAATCAATCTTCTATGCACTGTATATGTTTGCATTGTTAAAAATCCCTGAAAGGCATGACTTGTGCTATTTGAGTAATCGAGTAATGTCTGTAACACATAAACCACTTGGTTGTTCCAGCAGCAGGACACATTTTTGCTGCTGCAGTTCCGATATGCTTTGAGATTGACTTAATAATGCATTCCTACAATGTTTGAGTTGACATTTATAAATTGTCTGGGCCGGTGTAATTTGATGCAGTCTCTCAGATAATATTTCTAACATTCGCAGACAACAGTGCTTACATATCTACACACCTTTGGAAAAAAACTTGACAAGGTTAAACATTTTCAGCTGATTCAGGAAACAAAATACTTGAGTACTGTCGGTCAGTGTATTCCTGGGGGGGGCGGGGGAATCTGGTAACAGTAAACCACGTGTTACAATTAACATGACCTTGACAGAAATATATATTTTTTACAGGACCTGTCTCCAGCCCCTTCAATGAATGCTTCCTTGTTTGATCATACTTCTACACTTTGTTTGAAGCCAAGGTAAAAATCTAATATTGAAGATGTTCTTCTCTCATTTATATCATTCCTCTTTCATTGTTCCAGCCCTGCTATTTTTGCACATCACTTCCAGGCTGTTGCCTCCTCTGGACTCCACTGAATTAGAGTGCTCAGGTCAGGAAGCCAGCAAACTGAGCTGGCTGACAAGAATAGCAATGGTGAGGACAGCGGATTCACGCACAATGGAGCTATGGCCACTCATCTGGGCCAACAATCCCAGTGACTTGTTGGAGGATGACAGCAGCAGTGGGAGCTTGCACGATGGACGCCTAAACTTCTGCAGCACTGTTTGTTAGCGCCTGAGATTTTGGCCATCAAATTCTGCATGATGGTAAGAGAATTAGCACATCAAACATTTCAGGGTTAGGTTTCAGAAGTTTGCCAAAATGAAGTATCGTTACATTATAGGTGCATGAAAAATAAAAAAGACATCTTAAAATACGTCTCACTAGGACTAGGGCAAAGGAAGCATTACTTGATTGAAAGGATGAATAAGTTGTCAGTAATAAGTTTGAACAAAATGCAAGTATTAAAATGGAACAGGTCTTTAGTTTCACATTGGAAGGGCTAACTTTCAAGCTCTATGCAAAGGTTGTGTGGGTTTGGATCTGAATGCCTCTATACCCTTTGAAATGAGATTCATGCTGTCTGCAGGTGTAGCAATATGTCAAGAACCTAATTGTGCACATTTATTAGCTTCCTCCTGTGGGCTGACCTCTTGAATATCTTCTTGCCCTCCTGAGGTAGTAGGGGACTCTTGCAACATGCCAACCTCACCTCTTGGAGCGAGTGGTTGCAAATTCAGATTCAGATTCAGTCTCATCTTTACACTCAGCCTTCCAGGGTATCTGAAAGCAAGAATGCACAAGGGTAGAACTGGGAAGAGAGGGTGGGACATGAGAGGTAAGGAGCTACATAATCCATGGTTCGTAAATCATAAGAAATTATAGGATGAGTTAGAAAAGGATTCATAATCACTTTGATAATCTGATTTATTATACTGATTTAAATTATGTGAAATTTATTGTTATAATAAAAATAATAAGTACTTTATTGATCTCGAGTGGGATCAATTTTGAGGGAAGTTATTTTGTAACAGCCGCACCATTCAAAAAACACTTAGCAATAATAATAATTAATAATAATAACTAATAATAAAGTACAGAATAACAATATACACAATAATTTACCAATGTGCAATAATAATGTATGAAATAATTAAACAGAGACTGTTGCACTATGATGTGAAAGATTTTCTGTAACGATCCTGTGACAGCGGAGCTGAGTGAGTCTGTTCGAAAGGGTTCTCTGCTGCTTATTCAGTCGGTCATGGAGAGGACGTGCCTGATTGTCCATGATGGATAATAGTTTGTTTAGTGACCTCCTCTCCACCACTAACTCAAAAGAGTTGGGGTTGTAGCCAAGGACAGATCCAGTCTTTCTGATGAGTTTATTTTGTGGTAGCAGTACAGTGTAAATACTTAAAATTACTCTAATTTGTGAAAATGAATTGTAAGGAACAATGAGGTCTGGACCTTTCAGAAATCTGATGGTGCAGGGGAAGAAGCTGTTTCTGAATCATTCATTGTGAGGTCTCTGATTAGGATTGAGTATGTGATCATATTTAATCATACTTTTTCTATAACAGGCCACACATTGTCATATGTAGCCTCTCTCTTACTGAGAGAGGGATTTGAGTGGCTAAGCAATTGTTGCCATGGAACCCCCTTTTGATGTGGAGGGAGTAGTTGGGTGGGGAAGGTGCATGGCAGAATGTGTGATGCTAGTTCACCATTAGTGGGGAAGGAGATTTGATCTGAAGGTCTGTATACTGACCTTGATTGTACTTTGAACTTCTTAAGATGCTGCATCTGCCTCCTCAGGCACTGCACTCCTGGCATTGACCAATACAGTTCTATCACTTCTGAGGTCACTTCCATCTTCCTCCTTCTTGGTGTCATATATGTGCAGGTCATCTGTGTTATTTCATAGAACCTGGGCCCTTGTTCCCGTTCTTGTTCCCGCCCATGTTCCACCAGCAAGCTGCAAAGATCTCTGTTTTTTTTTTACCATAACCATTTCTAGCAACGTCTGCCCTAGATGAGGCATGGAGATGGCCAGCATGAACTGGCCCCAGATTGCCTTGGATAAGCCCTGTTGGTGCACTGCAAAACTGATGCACTTGCAGTTGGATCAATGCCGGTTGGAGTGAACGACTCAGAGGGGAAAAGGCAGGATGGAGGACTTCCGATGCCTGGCCAACTAACCTGGGTACAAGGGTGGATCACTCTAAATGTTGAGCCGAATTGGAGAGTTCAAGAATGGCTTCTTTGGCAGCTAAGTCCAGGTCTGAGGCGAATTGATGGACGGTATGTTCAAGGCCCAGAGCAACTCTCAGCAGCGAGGCCTGGGTCCTAACGTGAGGTACTATCCACTGTTGGAGAACCTAAATGCCACCCCATATGGACTGGAAAGGCAGGGTGTCAAGAGTCGGGCGAGTCTGAATCAGTCTGGGCGCTGAGCCGATTTGGAGCGGTCGAGAACGGCTCCTTCGGCGGTGAAATCTAGGCCCGGAGCGATTCACTGGCGAGAGGCCCTGGGTCCTAGTGCGAGGTTCAGGCAATTTAAATGCCGACCCAGGTAATCTGGGGGCTTCCCTCACCATGAAACTATGCTTGTGAGACGGCCCCGGCTGCTGTGCTTCACCTCTGCGAACTTTGTGGTGAGTTGCCTTGCTAACATGATGAGCTGAATACTGAGCATTGGATCTACTCTGGGAATTTGGATCTAAGGACTCAATTCGGTTCGGAATGCTGTTGTTCTTGCTCACTTCTATTGTATATATGATTGTTTTGTGTTTCCTTTCTCTTTCTATGTGGGCACTGGGGGTTGGTCTTTTTTTTAGATTGGGTTCTTTCGGATTCCTTGCTTTGCGACTGCCTGTAAGCAAACAACTCTCAAGGCTGTGTAATTTATACATTCTTTGACAATAAATGCACTTCGATGCTTTAAATTGACCCAGTTGCTCACCATATTGGGCCTGGTGGTGATGTGACAACAGCACGGTTGATGCTGGTTGGATGCTGAAATCACAGCAGTGAACTGACAACCCAAATTATGTGGATGTCCTTCACTGTGCCAAATGGCCATTGGTGATTTGTGATTTCAGAACACTGCTCCAGCAATGTAATCATCACCTGTTGGCTCCCACAATGTAAATGCGGACAAGCTCTGATTTGTGTAACTTACACCATTTCTGATGGGATCCCACCCCAAAATACATCTTTCTCTCCCGCCCCCCCTTCCCATTTTCCACAGGGATCGCTCCCTATGTGACTCCCTTGTCCACTCATCCCTCCCCACTGATCTCCCTCCTGGTATTTAACTTTGCAAGTGGAACAAATGCTACACCTGCCCCTGCACCTCCTCCCTCACTGCCATTCAGGGCTCCAAACAGTCCTTGCAGGTGAGATGACACTTCACCTGCGAGTCTGTTGGGGTCAGTTACTGAGTCCGGTGCTCCCGGTGTGGCCTCCTGTATATCGGTGAGACTCGACATAGATTGGGAGAGCACTTTGCTGAGCACCTACGCTCCATCCCCCAGGAACAGAGGATTTCCTAGTGGCCAGCCATTTTAATTCCACTTCGCATTCCTATTCCAACATGTCAGTCCATGGCCTCCTCTATTGTCGTGACGAGGCCACACTCAGGTTGGAGGAACAACACCTTATGTTTCATCTGGGTGGCCTCCAACCTGATGGCATGAACATCGATTCCTTGAACTTCTGGTAATTGATCTCCTTCTCCTTCACCGCTCCCCATTCCCATTTCTCCCTCTCACCCTATCTCCTCACCTGCCTGCCAACTCCCTCTGGCACTTCTCTTTCTTCTTTGGCCTTCTGTCCTCTCCTATCAGATTTCTCCTTCTCCAGCTTTTTATCTCTTTCACCAATCAACTTCCCAGCTCTTTACTTCCCCCTTCCCCCTCTCCCATTCCACCTATCACCCACTACCTTGTACTTCCTCCTCCCCCTCCCGCCATCTTCTTATTTCTTTTTTCCAATCCTAATGAAGGTCTCTGCCTGAAACATTGACTGTTTACTCCTTTCTGGTGATGCTGCCTGGCCTGCTGAGTTCCTCCAGCATTTTGTGTGTGTTATCTTCATTTCCAGCATCTGCAGATTTTCTCCTGTTTGTACTAAACCCTGCTTCTTTATACTCATGGACTTCTTCTGCTGAATGCCAAATCTTTGTTCATCTCTACAAGTGAGAAAAACTTCTTGCTCAAGATGATGAATCTTCATTCCCCAGTCATGCTCACTTCTCCAAGTGAGGCCTACTGGATCACCCATGTCTAAAAACAACTTCATTCTGCCACACATTTTAATTTCACATCCCATTCCCATTCTGATATGTCTATCCATGGCCTCTTCTACTGCCAAGATGAAGCCACACTCAGGTTGGAGGAACAACAACTTATATACCGGCTGGATAGCCTCCAACCTGATGGCATGAACATTGACTTCTCTAACTTCCGTTAATGCCCCTCCTCTCCTTCTTACCGCATCCCTGACATATTTAGTTGTTTGTTTTTTCTCTCTCTCTCTCTCTCTGCTCATCACCCTGCCTGTTCTCCATCTCCCTCTGGTTCTCCCCCCTCCCCCTTTCTTTCTCCCAAGGCCTCCCATCCCATGATCCTTTCCCTTCTTCAGCTCTGTATCATTTTTGCCAATCACCTTTCCAGCTCTTAGCTTCATCCCATCCCCTCCGGTCTTCTCCTATCATTTCGCTCCACTACTTTCAAATCTCTTAGTATCTCTCCTTTCAGTTAGTCCTGATGAAGGGTCTCAGCCCGAAACGTCGACAGTGCTCCTCCTTATAGATGCTGCCTGGCCTGCTGCGTTCCACCAGCATTTTGTGTGTGTTGTTTGAATTTCCAGCATCTGCAGATTTCCTCGTGTTTGTTCATTCTGCTCAATATAGTTTGGCTTCTACTTTGAGCCATTCTATATGTCATTCAATTCTAAAGCAGTTCCAGCAGATTGAAAGATGGTAAATGTAATGTACCACTTAGGATGGAGAGAGAGGAAAAAAAAGCTATAGACCAGTTAGCCTGATGTCTGTAGTTGCTGAAAAAATGAATTCCGTCATTAAGGATGTAGCAACAGCATACTTGAGAAAATCACAATATTATTAAGTAAAGGAAATGTGGTTTGATGAAGGAAAGATCATGCCTGACAAATCTAAAAGCTTTTTAAAGGTGTAATTAATCGGGCAAATGACGGGGAACCAGTAGGGAGATTGTATATGGATTTTCAACAGGACTTTCATATTGTTGCACAGGGAACTGTTATTCAGTGAGGATCTGTGAAAATAGTAGGGTTGGTTAATGAATAGAAAGGTGGGTCTGAATGAGTCGGTATGCCTTAAGACTAAAGCTTTACCATTAGGGATTTCTAGTGGGTCTTCAGATATTCACAGATTATACCAATGGCTTACATGAACAGGCAGTATCACAAATCCAAGTTTGCTAATGGTGTCACGTTAGGTGGGAAAATGAGTTGTGAGAAGAATGCAAAGAGTTTGCAAAAGGAAGATTGATTTGAGTTAAGTAAGTGGGAAAGAAAATGGCAGATGGAGATCAGCTAGGGGAGGTGAGGGCGCAGACATCTGAAGTTATGACCTTGGTATGAAGAATAAAAAAATCCTCATATTTTAAACAGTGAGAGACTAGTAAATGCTGGTGCGCAAATGGATCTGGGTAAGTTGGTTCAGTCAAAAGCAAGAAATACAATTATACATGAAAATAAAGGAATCGCCATTTGAAATTCAGCAATAAAGCCAGCAAATGTTATAAACACTCAGCAGGTCAGGGAAAAATAATGAAAAAGAGTTCAAGGTGCATTTACTATCAAAGTTCACTATATACAACTTTGAGATTCATCTCCTTACAAGCAGCCACAAAAGAAAGAAATCCAACAGAAATCCATTTAAAAAAGGAGACCATCAAACTCTCAATAGCCAGAAAAAAAACAAGTCATCTACCCGATAAATGTAAGCAAATGCCATTGAGGACTGAAGTTGGATCCACAGCCACAAAGCCAGTTATCACTACAGCCAATCCAGGAGCTCATTACTTGCAGGCTGCAGCCTCAGTTCAGCACAGGGTTGAGGAAACCTCATGGATCAGTGAGCTGAACCAGCCCGTCCCTCGCCTACGGTCCTGACACTCTGACTTTTTCAATCCGGCCTGGTGCTTAAATTGGTCAAACTGTGGGTTGTTCCTCTCTCTTGGGCTCGGCACTGCCCCTTTAATGTGCTTTTGGTCCTGGGACCCATTACCTAGTTCAGGCCCAGAGCCAATCTTTCCAATTTGGCCCAGCACTTAAATCGGTCAAACCTTGGCCTTCTCCTCACTGTTGGTCCTGGGCCCCTCTGCTTCAGCTGAAGTTAATCCTTCATCCAAAGAGCATACATAATTACAGTAAAATATTAGGTCCACAAACTATTAGGAAGGCAAGCAGCATGCAAATTTGTAATGGGGATAGGGGAGGAGATAAGATGAAATGTAATGGAATGAAAAAGCAAGGAAGACTTATTTAGGTTACACACATTTCTGATAATGTCCCAGACAACTGAAGTTCTGTCTGTAACTCTTATCTCAATAATTTTGATTGGCTTGAGGAGAAATTTCTTTATGCAGAACACTGTAAGTCTTAGGAATTCTTAATCTCAAAATTCTGTGATAGCTCAGTCACTTAGTATATTTGAGGTTGAGATCAACAGATATTTGGATCCCATGGAAACAAACAAACAAACAAACAAACAAATAAATAAATAAATATATATATTTACACATGGGGACATGGGGATCAGGCAAGAAAGTCAGCAGCTTTTCCTTTCTTAGAAGTTTATGAAGATTTGGCATATCATCTAGAACTTTGACAAATGGTAGAATGTATCCTGACTGGTTGCCTGATATGGAAATACCAATTCCCAGGAGTGGAAAATCCTACAAAAAGTAATGGATACAGCCCAGTCCATCACAGGTAGAGCCTTCCCCAAGACTGAGCACATCTATAAAAAGTGCTGTTGCAGGAAAGTAGTATCCTTCATCAAGCGTCCCCACCATCCTGGCCCTGCTTCCTTCTCACTGCTGCCATCAGGAAGGAGGTACAGGAGCCTCAGGACCCAAATTATTTCTCCTCAACTGTCAGGGCTCTTGAACCAGAGTAGATAACTTCACTCAACTTTACCTACCCATCACGGAACTGATGGACTCACTTTCAAGGGCTCTACAACTCATGTTCTCGATATTTATTGTTTATTTACTTATTATATTTTCTCTTTATATTTACACAGTTTGTTGTCTTTTGAACATTGATTGCTTGTCCTAATCTGTTGCGTGCTCTTTTTATTGATTCCATTGTGCATCTTTGTTACTTACTGTGACTGCCTACTAGGAAATGAATTTTAGGGTAGTATATGGTGCTTGGATTTACTTTAAACTTTAAATTAATATGCCATTCAAATCACACTTATATAGGAATCTTCAAAGTGCTTGTAAATTTGCTCCCAAAGGAAGTGAGGAAAGAATGCAGCAACTAAACAGCACAGATACTGTTAAAAATATTCATTTTGTTTAGCTGAATATTCAATTGTGTGAGGTGAAACAGGCTTGAGCAGGAAGTACAAAAATCTGAGGCAGAGATGACACGAGCATAGGACACTGGCTTGTACCATAATACATGCTACAAGATTGGTAAACTCTCTGCCAAGCTGAAGAGGAACATGAGGGGAATCCTCTTCACTCAGATGGTCATGAGTGTGTGGAATGAGCTGCCAGCACAAGTGGTGCATGCAAGATCAATTTCAATGTTTAAGAGAAGTTAGAATAGGTACATGGATGGTAGGGGAATGGAGGTCTATGGTCCTGGTGCAGGTTGATGGCAATAGGCAGTTTAAATGATACAGCATGGACTAGATGGGCTGAAGGGCCTGTTACTGTTCTGTACTTTTCTATGACTTTATGACTCTAAGATGGCAACTGGTACACATCCTGTCAGATTTGATCAGATCACATTTTCTAGTAATATAAATCACCTAAAAATGATAAAGAACGTAGATTAGGCTTCTGTCATTCTTCTTCAGGTGCAGAGCAAAGTCACTCCTTTAAGGATGAAGCTATCTGAAGCCCCTGTGTACTTAACCTGTTTATCAATGTGACAGAATCTAACAGAAATATTCACTACTTTATCTGACAACTTCAAACACTATTTTCTGTTCACTCAAAGTGCAAAGTTCAAAGTAAATTTTATTATCAGAGTACATATAACCCTGAGACTCATTTTCCAGCAGGCAGACTCAGCAAATCTATAGAATCAAAACTATAAGAGGATCAGTGGAAGTTCAATTAGAGTGCAGAAGACAACAAACTTTGCCAATGCATATGTCAAGAAATAGCAATAAATACCAAAACATGAAATAACAAGGTAAAGAGTCCTTTCAAGTGAGATAATTGGCTGTGTGAACATCTCAATGGATGGGCAAGTGAGTGTAGATATTCATTTTTGTTCAAGAGCCTGATGGTTGTTGGGAAGTAACTGTTCTTGAACCCGGTGGCGTGAGTCCTGAGGCTCTTGTCCCTCATGTACCTTGAATAACTTTGGCAAAAACTTGAATTAATAAAAATGTGGCTTTTACTGTGTGTTTGCATTAATATGCAAATGTTAAACAAATAGTCTTCCCCATCCAGAAGTATTTTGTGACCTTTGCAATTAAGTGAAGGCTGCAACAATCAGGGAAGCAATAAAATAAATAAAGTGTGAATACTAATGCTCAGTGTGATGATGTTCAAAATGTGAGTTGTAAACATAATAAAATCAAAATGAATGTTCTTAAAGGTGTACACGTTGATATCTGTTCAGAAATGAATAGGAATTAAGTTTTACAGACATCCTTCACTGGGAAGTACGAGCGCCACTTCTTGTAAATGATTCATCCATGAGCTAGGTTGTTCCTTGGTTGAAATGTGTGCACAGGTGGACTGCTCTGGGGTCCCTGCCAGGAGTGCTTTACAAGCTGTCAACTGGAGGTGTGCGAGAACGAGCTAATGATCACTCATCTGCTGCCCTGAAAGATGAATAAAAATAATTCCCTCGTCTCTACTCAACACCTCAGCCAGATGGTCTGGGGCAGACTGGGAACTTGCTGCGTGGGGAGCCATGGACATAAATCAGCATTCTGTCACTCTCAGGCATTTGCATGCCTGTGGCCCGAGGTTTGGTAAATGGCACAGTGCTTGTGGAACTGGTAGGAAAAATAACAAAGAATATTTTTTAGAAAGTGCTGTTAAATTCGTGGATGGAAGAAGAACTGCTGATGGAACACCTTAACACTCCCAGAATCATGCAGCCCTTCCAAATAAGTGGATTTATTGCACTTTTATGTGGTACTACATTTAGATGCAGAAGGATGGACAAGTGTGGATGCAAGGATATGGGCCCACAATATTTGTTTAGAAATAATTTACTGATTTTCCTATGCCCCTATATTTTACCTATGCAACTGATGTAGCTGATAGGAAAACTTAGCAAATCTTCACCTACTAAAACTATAGAAGCAATCTATTTTCTCTTGACGAACTGTTGTCTGAAGAAGTATTAGCAGCACAGAACACCACACAGTGGAATCTTGTAGGGTAAAGTCATCAGGAAATTTAAATGGGCAATAAAAGACCGTAGGCAGCATAATTATAGGCATAATGAAGAATCAAAAAAATGTGCTCATTAATGCTCTAATGTTAAAAAAAAGGTTCCAAGTCTGCATTTCACATCCAAATTGTTATTCTTAGGCTACTATTTTTACTCACTTGGACAGCAGCTAAAAATATATTTTTAACGCCTCTGTGATCGTGCACAACACACATTTTTATTTCTAATTTAATTTTGTGTTGAGCTTGAACAATTGTAACAATGTGACTATGTAAAGATAACTCATTTCCGTGGTATTTATACAGTTAGGGAAATGAATTAATAAAAACCAAAACCACTAATGAAGTTCCATGTATTGTGAGAGCAGCTAATTGCCACTAATTTTATGTTATAAAATATGTATTATTAGTTTGGTGCCATGAATTTTAAGCTCATGAGAAAGCATGAATTTTGATAATGATATCTTTCACAAGTTTAAATGTATCTGGCCCTTTTTCCAACTTTTTAGTCTGCTCAATATAACTGTAATATTCTTAGCTTAAGTGTTATTTGCAGGAGTTATTACTTAGGGCCTGTTTGCTAAATTGGCATAGCTGAGGAACATGTAAACAGAAGATAAAGCAAAATGTATGTGCTTTATGAATCAGTTACTATGGAAATGCTACTATTTTGATATTGAGTATATCTGAAGGTTTGGTGTAAGCATGTAAGTTATTTGTAGTACAAGTAAAGAAAGGAGTTGATGGAACTTCTGTTTGCTTGTGATGATGGTCAGGAGGATGTTATTTTGTTCTCTCCCTGAAGAGTGAAAGTAGAAGGTATTTGCATCTCAGAAGTATTCTGTTCAGTAAAGAGTTTTAGAAGAAGTTCTTACTTTTTAGGGACTGATAATCAATTGTCAAGTGAGGACAGATTGCAGAGGGAAGTTGGTGCAGTGGTCCACTAATCTGGGGGAAGGTGAGGGAGAAATGTTTGGATTGTAGAAAGCTTTCTAATGTAGCTTCCATTATAATGTGTGGGTGCTTATTTCAATGGTGTGCACTAGTAGGAAAATAATAAGTCACTAAAGGACATGGAGAATTGCTATTGGAAGAGCATTGTATTGCACCCAACTCTTTCCAACTAATCTGCACATGTGCGCATCTGTCATAGATACATGTCACATGTTGAAGTATACTGACTTATTTTACTCCTCTTTGAAAACAAAAAATATTTTCACATCACTTTTATAGATTTAAGCTTTCAACATTTCCTAAGCTGTTTGATTTTCTCAAAGGAATTTGCACTGTTGACACAGTTTGACAGAATCTTGTCTTGGTTCTTCCACAAACTCTGTTGGTTCAACTCTTGAACATTCAAACTCTATCACCTTGTAGAAATGTCTCTTTCCCTCTCTTGGGTCATAATTTCTGTTTCAACTGTTTCTCTTCCACTCTCCCTCAGTGGTGTTGTTCAGCAAAATGTTTGCTGATCAATGTCCCATTGTTAAACTTGAGTGCCCTTGCAACATTTATTTCTTCAGTACTTCCAGACAATTCTTATTGATCTTTCTGCAATAGTTTTGATACTGGATGGTGAAATACGTATGTGCTTAATTCCATTTTGTTTCAGGTAGCATTGTGGTAGCAATATATCAAATGAAGGACCATTATCTGAGACTAATTTTTCTAGTCAACTATGACAAGGGAAGATAGATCTTAATTCTATAATAGTACAGACGTTGTAGTGCAGGACCAAACAAGTTTCACTATGAATTAGTTCAATTAAGTACTGATGCGTTATCAGTCTCTTTCTCACAATAATGAAATGTTACTCTTTGCAAAAGACTAATCATTCATTTCTGTTACTGTAAATGTATCTTTAATAGCTTACTTCTACAATCTTGAATGGTTTCTGCTTTCTGTGCTGTTGCTTTTGAATTTTATTTGGCTGATATCTCAGGTAGATTGTTTCTTTTTACAATCACTATTTTTGAACTCTGAGTATTCTTGTATAGCTGCAAGAACATTCCAATTAATTAAGGATTATCTTCACTGTTGGTGGTTATTAATACACTACTTTAGTTACACAACTACTTTCTGATGTTGAGTCATTGACCAAAGCCTTGTAGTATCTTGGTCACAAAAGCTTGAAACATCTTTGGGCTATGCCCATTATGAAGTAGATAAGTTTGTGCAATAATTTCAAATAACCATATTCAACTGATCAAGTGTATGTGATGGATATAGTCCAGTGGAAACTATAGCGCCTGCCATGTCTTCATGTGGATCTTATGAAGTAGGTGATGGGAGCTGCTCACTTTGTGGTTCATCGTCACCTTGTAATCAGCAACTAGCTGAAACGTTTAGCTGTTGTGTGTGCACCAGTTGATGCTGTTAGGGACTAAGCTTCTCGTCTTCACTAGAACGGTATTTTGTTCAGCTTAGTCAACCCTTTCTGCGAATGGTTCCTCAATGCAAATGTGGCAGATTGAGACTTACAGAAGATTGGTTAGGCACAATGCACCATGAATAGATTTAGATTTATTCATTATTCATTTTTATTGATAATCAGATGTTCATCAAAACAAACACTTTTCAAAGTCTAACCTTACATCGTAAGAGGTGGAAATGGGTAAGGCTGGCGAACAGGGCTCTGGGTGAAGATGTACAGGCCAATCTTCTGTACGGTGGATCCACAATGAATTGTAGTAGTAGGTCTCCGTTAGTCTCGATAGACCATGGATTTGCACCTTGGAAAGTTTCCAGGGTGCAAGCCTGGGCAGGGTTGTATGGAAGACCAGCAGTTGCCCAAGCTGCAAGTCTCCCCTCTCCATGCCACCAATGTTGTCCAAGGGAAGGGCGTTAGAAACAATGGATTACAGAAACATTGATGAACTCCAACCACATTGTTGACTTTGGACGATGGAGACAGGAGGTCACCAATGGCCCATGCTCCACTGGGAGCTAAGGGCCCAAGAAGGAGACATCGAAACATACAGTTCTGACCCCTTCCTTTCCAGTCTTGATGAAGGGTCTTGGCCTGAAACATTAACTGCTTATTCACCTTCATATATGGTACCTGACTTGCTAAATACGTGTTGCTCTGGATTTCCAGCATCTCTTGTGTTTGTAACAATGTTTTAGATTTTCCTTCTTGGATTTCCCACAAAGGATCCAGGGGAAGTTTGGTTAAAAGGCGAACAGAGGGAAAAATTAAATGATGGGCTCAAGGCTTTCTTGATGGATGCCACTGAACCTTGACAAATGCTGATCCTGAAACACGGAAAGTGGAGGAGGAGCATTCAGATTGTGCTAAGGATCTGAGCCCAAGCATGGCGAAGGCATAGAAGCGCACCACTCCACAGGCACAACCTCTGCCCTGACAGCTGCCCGTAGAAGAACCATCTCAGAATCCAGAAATCTGCTGGGGAAGCAAACCACCCCAAGAAGGGCATCAAACAAAATGAAAGGGCTGAACAACATGTAAGCATGTGACATATACTATATAGATGAGATATGTACTGTAGAAATACTCAGGGTAGCCAGAACAAAGTAGGTGACGCAGCATAGGCACATCACTCCCCTCCATTGGTCGAGGTGCTGCTTCAAGACAGCAACATCTACTATCAATGGTTCCCACCATCCAGACAATGCCATCTTTTACAACCACCAGCAGGCCAGAAGTACAGAAGCCTGAAGTGCAATACCGCCAGGTTCAAATACAGGCTATTTCCCTTCTACTATGCAGCCCTTGAACCAACCAATCCCTACATTTTAACAATGCTATGGTGACCTTGATCTCTTTGCTCAAAGATAGGCGTTAAACACGAGAAAGTCTGCAGAAATTCAAAGCAATACACACAAAATGTTGGAGGAGCTCAGCAGGATCAGCTAGCATCTGTGCAAATGAATAAACGGTTAACGTTTTGGGCCACGACACTTCTTCAAGACTGAGAAGGAAGGGGGAATATGCCAGAATAAAAAGGTGGGGGGGGGGGGGGGAGGGAAAGGAGGCTAGCTGCAAGCTGTAAAATCGATTAAAATCGATTAAAAGCTGTAAAATTCTATTTGTATTCTTTCTTGTTAAAATGGTGCATGATTTATCTTTATGCTTTTCCTGAGAAAATTCTTATATGATGCTATGCACTCATGATCCTGCTGCAATTAAGTTTTTCATTGCACCTGCGAATTCATGTACTTGTGCATATGACAATAAACTCAACTTTGGCTTTGAAGATACAAGTGTTTTAGTGTTTCTCCGTGTCTCTTAGTGACTATTATATTCCCAGCACTGTCCACAGTTAAACAAGAACTTCTAAGTACATTCTAAATTGGGGATGATATAAAGAAGGTCTCATGCAAACATGAAAGAATGGGCTTGCATCAAGTAAATAGATTCACCTGCAAGCGTGGGTGCCCACAAGTACAATATGAGCCACCAGTAGCATTACTGACCTTGGTGGGTGCAATCTCTGGTTGAGATCCAGCAAGTGTGGGGATGGGAAAGGACAGCAGCTAAAAGTCTGCAAGAGAAGGGAGGACAGCGCCGCTGGAGAGAACAGCACAGTTCTTGTAGAGAAGAAATGCCGTGGCCCATGGAATGAATTCATGTCAGTGGCAAGGAGCAAGATCTAGCAGAAATTCACATTATGAAATGTATTGTGGTTAATTCGATGACTACAAGCATGTGAAACTTAAGTTAATTAGGCTTTGAAACATTGCGCCCTTTATATGTTCCGGTGTGACGTCATCCATATTAGTAGGAACAACTTCAGAAGAAGGAAATAAAACAGATGCTCAAATGCAATTTATGATTCCAACATAAGGAATGTTTCACAGAGCAAATAACAGTGAGAACGAGCTGCTTAAGCAAAGCAATGCAGGAACAAAAAAGCTGGATTCAAAAACATCAGAGTATCTTCTCATGTCACAAAGAGCAAAAGAAGCTTTGATTGGTGGTGCAAAACTTCACTCAATCATTTCAATCCTCAGCCCTCAAATACTGGGGCAAATTGTATGTTTGGAGCTAGGAATCAGAGATCAAGTGTGCTCTGCTATTGAAGGACCTCCCTTGGTAATGAAACATTGGTACTTTTGTAGACCATGTTCATTCAACGATTAAGCCACAAATAACAAGTTCTGTTAAGGCTTAGTCATTAAGTGAGGTTGATCAAAGTTATTGAATGGACAAAATTTCCTCTCAGATCTTTTGCACGAAGTTGCCACTTGAAATGTAAAATGGGATTGCAGGATGGTAATGGATTTTTCCAATCCACAGTTCACATATAACTGCAGTTTACTGTTTAGGGAAGTAATAAAGGAGATCATTTCAACGTTGAAGCTAAACTAAATCACCAGGACAGGCTGCTACAGATATAATAAAATCCATCCCCTGCATGACAATGCAATATGCTTTAATTGACAAAAAAAGCATTTATTTCCCCAAGGTGTTAGTCTAAAACTGAGAGAATTAGCAAAAACAATTCTAATAGTATGATCTGTCACAGAAGTGAAGCTTTTGCAGCAAAAAGCCTCAGATCAAATCTAGGCAGTGCTGAAGTGGATGAAAACAATTGAGAATTGAGCTCTTGCAGGACCAGTGCTGTAGTTAGAGTGTTGGCTGGCAGACCATCTTCAGGATGTGTCAATATATTAACAAGAGCATCAATCCAGCAACAAATCATTCAGTCATGGTAAAGTTGCTTGCAATGCTTTGTCTTAGTGAGTTCAGCCAGGAATGACTGACAATACAGTGAACTTGAAAACATTTTCAGATGAAGTATTGAACTCTTTAGTCCAGAGAAAATGTTTAGTGACTTACAACCTTAGACAAATAAACATACCAATGATGGTAGCTGATTACCCTAATGGACCAAGATTGATATCTAAGAGAGGCATCCACATTGAACACTTGTTTCCAGTGTAGAGAGATCAAGCTAAACTAGAAGATATTTAGCATGGATGCTTCAAGTTTGCATGGAAGTGTTTGCAAAACTGTTGAAAGATTCCTGCAAGGTATTTTCACAGGTTACAATGCCTGTCTGTGTGTGCGGGTCGGGGGAGGTGTTGGGAACAGGATATTTCTGCTGTTGTTGCTTGTTGTGTGTTGGCGCGTTATAGCACTGTGATGTGTGGTGACACTTGCAGGCTGGCTCCAGCCCAACCTCAGACTCTGTTGGTTGTAACACATTTCACCAACACCAGAGATTCTACAGGTGCTGGAAATCTTGGGCCAAGCAAAGAAAGTGCTGGAAAAACACAGCAAGTCAGGCAGCATCTACGGAGGGGAATACGAGACTCTTCATCGGGACATTACTAGAATATAGTAATGGGGTACTCAAAGGCATGCTGCTAGAGCAATAAGCATTGCTTCACAATGCCGTTACTTCATAGGTAATGAAATATGTCCAGTCTCAATTAATGACTGTATCATACTGTAGCGACCATTGCTGATCAAACCAATTACTGCTACCGGTGACGCCCACAGGTGTGTTATACTTGCATGACACGCCCTCAGCTCCAAAAGTCGAAAATGTGTATTTGACCTTTTATTATCAATTAGCAAACATACAATCTTGAAGCGATGAAACTTACGCATACCCAAGTGTAAGTTAAGCATAACTGAACAGACAGCTGTCAGTTGCCAGCCTCAAACTGCCATGAACAAAGCCTGAACACGCAAGTTATTCTCTTTGCTTTTACAGCACTCCCTGCTCATGTGACTAGTTACCATAATAAATGGTCAACACAGAACACAGGGCATGTAGAGAACAGGTGCATGGCTCCTATGCCACACTCTGGGTTCCTACATCCAAAAACACACTGATTTGCCTGGCTTATATTTTCAGCCATATTGTTCAGTTCGAACCATGCTCCAGTAAACCAACCAATTGGTGGTGGGGAAAAATCTTACCCAGCAATAACACTGAATTACTAATGAGGAAAGGATTCTGGAGGTTTTGTAGAGTGACAGAATCGAGGGAGAGAAGTGTGGCTAGACGCCTTACCCAGGAGTAAGTTGCTGCCAGGTTTTAGTTACTGTTACTATAAAGAAACTGATGAAATAACCCATCTGAGAAACCGCCGTCTCCGTAGTTACCTTAAGACCTGCTTTTATGTCACCTGCAGTTCCAGGTTATTGTTAGAGATCTGGTTCTTTAGCAATTATCCTGCACTGTAGGTGACATTAAATGATAGCTGTGTTTAAGGGGCACTTAGGGGGTCACGTGAACATGCGGGGAATGGAGAGGTATGGATCATGTGCAAGCAGATGGGATTATTTTAATGCGGCGTCACACAGCACAGACGTCGTGGGCCGAAGTCCTGTTCCTGTGCTGTACTGTGCTCTGATTGGGATATTTGAACAGTATCTCGAACAGTGACCTGGAATTGCCAGTGACATTGAGCAGAGCATTCTGTGAATATTCAGCAGTTCAGGACGAGAGAGGCAGAGTTAACGCTTCAGATTACTGACTTTTTGTTGGAAATGAAAGAACTTGTAAATCAAATATAACTGAAGTTTCAGGGAAGCAGGAGAGACTGGTGTGAATGAATATGGTAGGGTAGCAACCAAAAGACTAAATGATACAAGTATTAATGAGAGGACTGGGAAGGTTTGTTAAAGCAGAGGTGATCTGTCTGAGGAGGCGTAACAAAAGATGAATATAATCAGAGGAAGAGAGGTCAGGTAACAAAACAAAATCAAAAACAATGCTGAAACTGTAAACATCGGAAGAGAAAAGTGGGAACTCTAATATAAGTGCAGACAATGCTGGAATTTGCAGGTAATCCGGCATCTGTACAGAAAGAAATATTTTGGGTTGATGAACTTGCATCAGAACTGGACCATATGAGAGATCATACAAGTTGAATAGGAGTGAGATGGAGAATTAAAGTGAGAGAAGTGACTGGAGATGAGTTGATTCAGATGGAGAAGGGTGGTCATGGAGGGATCTTTGATCACTGTCTGTTTACTTAAGAAGTCCTCATTACATCCTGGTGTGGAACAGGGGTTAGATGCCTTTTGTAACATGCACAAAATGCTGGAGATGATGGCGGAAGCTGCGGAGAATGACGTGCATATTGGCTGTCACTCGCATCTCCTCCATTTCCCAAACATCCACCCTTACATCATTTTCCCTTTGCTTAATGGGAATAGAATTCCTCTTGTCCTCAACTAGCACCCCATGAGTCCTTACATGTAGCACATCATTATCCACAGCTTCTGCCATCTTCAACAGGACCCTACCACCAAACGCATCTTTACTTCTGCCCCACTCTCTGCGTTCTGCAGGGAGTGCTCCCTTTTCCATTCCCTTGTCCACTCATCCCTCCCGACTAATCTCCCTCCTGGGACTTACCCCTACAAGCGGAAGAAGTGCTACACCTGCACATTCACCTCCTCCCTCACCTCCGTTCAGAGCCCCGGTTCAGTTCAGGTAACACTTCACCAGCAAATCTGTTAGGGTAGTCTACCCTCGGGTTACTTCCGAAGCTGCTTCTTCTTCATTGGTGAGACCCGATGTAGATTAGGATATCGTTTTTTTGATTACCGTTGGTCCATCCACATAAAAAAAAACAGGATTTCCTGGTGGCCAACTATTTTAAATCTACTTCTCATTCCCATGTCAGTTTATGGCTTCCTCTACCGCCACGATGAGGTTACTCTCAGGTTGGAAGAACAACACCTCATTTTCCGTCTGGGTAGCCTCCAAGCTGACATTAATTTATTCAACATCTGATAATGCTTACCTCTCCCTCTGGAGATGTATCTCCACCCACATAAAACAAGGTAAAAACACGGATGAAACTATTAACCATATCAGAGGTAAATATCACTAGAGGACCTAGATTTAGGTAAAGGTTAAGAGAGTTAGAGGAGACTTGAGTAGTCTTTTTTCACCCAGAAAGGGATGAATCCTGGAATACATTACCTGCATCCCTACATCCCTATAGAAAAGGACTACCAACATGGAGAAAGCTACAGGAAAGTTCTGATAATCCATTTCTGAACTGTTTGGAACCCCTGGTTTGGCACCTGGCTGGAATGTGAACTGGAGCCCCATTGTGCATGTGGGATGGGGCAGCCAGAAATGAGGGTCTAGAGTGGGGTCGCGGTCCGGGCTGTGGCCATGCGTGTAACCGGAGCCAGAACTGGGGTTTGGCACACCAGGGGTCAGGAACGTGGGTGTGTCTGTGGCTGGAGTGGGTGTCCTCAGTGTTTTTACATTACCTGCTCCTTTTAAACTTGCAAGGTTCAGTGGAAAATCTATTATAAATATATTAACTCATTAAAATGCTCTGTAACACTGATAAAAGTGAAATTGACGTGTGTTCCGTGTTAATAAGAGCAGTCTGGGAAACCAGTGAGACCTCCAGCACAAAGTTCCAGAGGCGTCAGATTGTCAGTTTTCAAGATTCAAGATTTAAGATTGCTTATTGTCATTCTTCAATGCACAAGTGTAAAGGAGAAAAAATTATTGTTACTCCGGATCTGAAGCAGCTTAAGAGCACATTAAGCATAAAGAGAATTATGAAAAAGCTGAAAACTCCACAATAAATATAAGTAAAAAAGCAATCTTCCAAGTAACACAATTTTATAAGTAGCTGTTAACATACACAGAGTGGTTGTATGTACATAATGTGATGCTAGGTGATGTGGTAATGGGGGCCAGGGGTGGTGGGGTGGGTGAATGGGCGGAAGAGCTGATCAGCCTGTTGGCTTGGGGGAAGTAACTAGTCCTGTTGATGGACGCTGCGTAGCCCCTTCCTTCCACGATGAGAGTGGGACAAAGAGTCCAGGTGCTGTAGTACAAAGGAGTGATAACTTGTCTCAAACAGCAGTTCCAGTTAGCTCAGTGCATTGCAAAGAAAAGAGATTTTTAATATTACTGGAGGGCGTATTGAACACTTGCGAGTGTATCTTCACCTGGGCTTTGTAAGCACCAATAACCAAGATCTTGTCATAATTTGCTTGGGGTTTTATTCCTTATCCCCTTAGTGCTGTAGGCATGCTTCTATTATAGTAATGAGTGCCATTTACAATGGTTGCTAAGTGGCCCTTGGGCTCACTGCAGATCACCTGCAGCCAGTGCAACGAAATCCATGCAACACACTGGCCTTATTGGCACCTCTGTAGATAGTATAGTGTAAATACACAAGGAAGATAATTAGTAATAAATCATGTTTGCCAGTGAATGGATGTCATTAGCAGGGCATTGATTTCCAGTAAGCATGGAATCCAAAATGAACTAACAGCCATTTGTGCAACTTGCAGACAGGATGATGTGGCTTGGTCATGAGGAAACCTCACTCTCATTCTTAATTACTGCCTTGATTTACTACGAGTTGTGAACCTTGTGAAAGAGGTGTCACAATACAATGAAAGAAGGGCATGTCAGTGCTGACATAAAAACTGACGGGGCGGCCTACATTGCTGATTGTTGGGGGGGGGGGGGGGGGGAGAGTGTCCAGAATGTTTCTGAAGAAAGGTCCTTGACTTGCTTTTTTGTTTCCACACATGCTGCTTGGCTGGCTGAGCTCCCCCAGCACTTCTCAAGTGGTTTCAGGTTTCAGCATCTGCCTTCCTCTGTCTGACGTCTGCGAGTTTTTTTTGGCCGGGCAATTGGACGCTGAGCTCCTCTCCCCCATGCACGGAAACCCTGGGAGTTACTTCTCTTGGTTGGTTCTCAGTTCTGCTGCTGTTGGCTCAGCAGAAGCTTGATGTAAACCTGGCACTCTATAGCCAAGCTAATGCTCTGATAATTATAGTTATACAATCCACATTTTCTTCCTCTTATCCTAATAAAACCCACCTGTTAATTGCCCATTGATTCAATGTACAATAAATATTCTAGTCTGAGTTCTTGCAGCAGATCTTAACTGTTGTATTATTCCAATATAAATCAATATGCTCTTGTACAATGGTACGCATTACAGGATTGATTGTTCTATCCTGATGAAGTAGTAACCGGAATGGCTAGCTGTGAGCGCATAGCTAACCAAAAGCATATTGAGCTGACTGTCTATAATTCCCCTGTGACAGCTCAGTGTGTGTGTTATTACTTTAAGCTCAATGAAGCTTTGATTTGGTGCCAGGAGCATCGGTAATGATGGATGCCAGGCAATTTGGCAAACGGCCCATGCTTAAAGATATGGGCCAGTTGAAAAGGGAAAATGACTACCTGGACAAATATTTAAAAGGAACAGATATATTATAAATGAATGTATATATAGATATACAGTGGAGGCTAGAAAGGATCAGATAAATGTGGTGAATATGAGGTCTAAAGCAAAGCACCTATGCTAAGTAATGAGTACACAGCACCTAGGTCTCATTTCAATAGATGTCTGTATGGATTTCCCTGCTATAGAAGCAATGATCCACACCTTGGATTTTGGTACAAAGATGCAAAATGGTGGAAACATTTGGCAGCGTTGCCAAGTAACAAGATCACTGTTTCGGGTCTGAAGTTCTTCATCTGATGTTGGTAGCTGAGGTTCTCTTTGATTATAGTGTTATTTTCCTTGTATTTTAATTTTCCTGTGCTTGCTTAATATAATCACCTGTATGTGCGTAATTGTTCAGTGAATCATCAGCAATTGTCCTGTAGCTGAATCAGTATTTTTCTAGAAGTTTCTCTGCGGCCTATGTCACACCAGGGAACCGGATTACTTCATAGCTTACCTTTTATCACTGGAATGTGCTTTAGGCCGCGCTCGGAGTATTGTCTACAGTCTTGGGCCCCATAACTCAGAAAGGATGTGTTGGAGAGAGTCCAGAGGAGGTTCATGAGGATGATCCAAGGAATGAAGGGGTTACCATATGAGGAGCATTTGGAAATTTTGGGCCTGTACTCAATGGAATTTAGAAGAATGCGGGGGGTTCTCATTGAAACCTACTGATTGCTGAAAGGACTAGATAAGTGGATGTGGAGAGATGTTTCCTATGGTGAGGGGAGTCCAGCCCAAGAGGGCACAGCCTCAAAATTAAGGGACAACCATTTATAACAGAGGCAAGGAGGAATTTTTTTTTTAGCCAGAATGTAGTGAATCTGTGGAACACTCTGCAAAGACAGTGGGTATATTTAAAGGGGAAATAGATAGCTTCCTGATTGAAGGCAGGTACATGGGGTTGAGTGGGATCTGGGATCAACTATGATCGAATGGCGGAGCAGTCTTGACGGGCTAACTCTGCTCCTATGTCTTATGGTCTTGTCTCTCTAGTGAGCTAGTTGTTATTATAAAGTTTTGTTGTTTCTCCTTTCTTTGTTCTCCTCCTTTGCTTTCTCTCTCTCTCCCTTACAGTATAGTGAGTGGATTATTTTTCATTATAATGAACACCTAATAAAATAGCCATCATTACAGTATTCTGAACTTCCAAATAAACTCTGGATCAATATCTCCCGATCCATCAGATCGGAGGTCTATACTACTGACAGGACCCAAGGAAGAGGTGGGACAAAATATAACTTCATAAGGAAGATGAAGTGACAAGGTAAGGCTGCCATTCTATGGTACAAACTCCAAAATTTGTCTATGGGATTGTAACATGCGTTCAGTTCTGTTGCCTGCTCTACATAACTTAGTAACTCTTTCATTACATCTCATGGATCTTCATACTGTGATAAATCAAACATTCAGTGTAATGTACAAATGTTATCCTTACCATATTTTCTTTTTTTTTGTAATTTATTTTTTATTGAAGTTCATTAAACAAATATTTCCATAAGATGTATTTCAGACATTGTACATATACATCATATAATCATATATATCACAAATCTCCACAAAGTATTTATCTGAGGTATGCACTTATAGAAAAGAGTAGAAAGAAAAAACAAGCAAAAGGAAAGAACTATGTGCAAGTAGGGAGTGATCTTTTTTTTTTACAACAGATTCATTGATTTGTGAGAATAAAATCAGGCCTATGAGGCATTATGTAGTTAAACCATTTTTCCCAGTATGAATCAAATTGTTCCAGCTTATGATTAACAGATGCTGTTATCTTCTCCATTTTGAAAATGTCCATTGTAATTTCCATCCATGTATTTAAAGTTGGGCTCTCCTGTGATAACCATTTCCTAGTAAGTCTTTTTACCAGCCACTGACAATATATTCATTAAATATTTATCTCTTTTCAACCATTCTTGAGGTATATATCCAAAATATATATTTTCTAAGGATTTTATAGGTTTAATTATTTTATGATATTTCCTACTGACACATGGCATGCCTGTGATTCTGCATGTGTTCTTTCAGCCCTAGACCTAACAGCAGAAGAATCAATCTGGTCAGCCTTCACTGTGCTTCCTCTGCTGCCAAGGCAGGGACTCTAGATCACTTCACAGCACTCCGAGACGTGGTCTCACTAGGGCCCTGTATGATTGGAGCAAAAGTTTTCAAATCTTCTTGCAATAAGTTCCTGCATGCTGCTTGCTTGTTCAACCTATCTGTTAACTCACAGTGATTTATGTGCAATAGCACTCCAGATAGTGGGGCAGCACAACGATGCAGCGAGTAGAGCTGCAGCCTTATGGCCCCAGACACCCAGGTTTAATCCAGTGCTGTCTGTGTGGAGTTTGCAGGCTCTCCTTATGACCAAATAGTGCTCTGGATTCTCCCCACATCCCAAAGCCATCTAAGATTGGTAGGATAATTGCACCGTGTGTAGGAGAGTGGTAACTTGAGGGGTGGGGGTGGTGTTCATGGGATTTGGGCAGAATGAAATGGTTTAGAATTATGTAAATTGCTGCTTGATGGACAGCATTGACTTGGTAGGTGAAAGGGCCTGTTCCCATAGTTTCCATGCTTCGTGACTCCTTGGAATTTCTCACCCTTAAAAAAAAACTCTGACTTTCTAAAAGTATTAATTGCATAACAGCTGGGGCAGGCCAAGTGGTTAAGGCATTTGTCTAGTTATCTGAAGGTGGCTAGTTCGAGCCTTGGCTGAGGCTGCGTGTGTGTCCTTGAGCAAGGCACTTAACCACACATTGCTCTGCGATGACTCCGGTGCCAAGCTGTATGGGTCCTAATGCCCTTCCCTTGGACAACACCGGTGGCGTGGAGAGGGGAGACTTGCAGCTTGGGCAATTGCCGGTCTTCCATAGAAAAAAAACCGTGCCTAGGCTTGCGCCCTGGAAACTTTCCAAGGTGCAAATTCATGGTCTATCAAGACTAACGGAGGCCTACACACACACTATGGTTGCATAACTGTAAGTTGCACCAAGTATGGAGTTGAATGGCAGAACTTGGCAGAGTTAATGAAATATGGGAAAAATTAAAAGAACAGAGTCATATAAATGTGCACTTGACGGCACTGACTGGGTTGGCTCAAGGCCTGATTCTGAGTCTATAACTAAATGCATATAAATTAGGAGAAGAAATCCCACACAGAGCACAAATTAGAAACACCTGTCTCCCTTGGAGAAGGCCACCTTAGAATAGCAATACGCTTTCTCTAGATTCAAGTTATGCACCGTCATATTGTTATTTGTTTCTCTGTTTCTTGCACGTCATTATGCAATGCTTGCCCTGTTCAAGGTGGTTTTGATTACTGCAGGCCCGAGAAGCACCCCGAGTCCCAAGTACTAAAGGTTGCAAGCATTAACCCAGAGACAGTTAACTGGGAGGGCACTGGCTAGTGCAGAGAGTATGTCAGCAAGTGCAGGAGTGAACAAGAAAAGCAACACATAACTGAGCAACAGGTGATTTATTGAAATTGGCGCGTACCCCGAGAGTACTGATCTAGCTGAGCATGATTTCAGGGCAGTCTTAGTCACTTCTACACATATTGTACATCATTACACAGAAAGCTGAATTAACAAAGTTTTGATGGTTCATTTCTCCAATGATGACTTAACAGACTTAATTAACAATAAAACTAGGTATTAGTTACAGAATAAAACTGTTATTTGTAAGTCTAACTTAGTTAATAGCAAATCAAAGTTTCAACCATAGTAATTATAGTGTGCTGTAACGTACTCATCGAGCTTCTATATCCTGGTGCAGTTACAACTGAAACCCATTTCTCTATTGTTGAATCTTATCAGTGGTTCTTTGTTAACATATCATTATAAGCTGCAAGTTGTTTTACTAGTTATTAACCCTCCCAAGCTTACCTCTACAATAGCGATGATATGGGGTCTGAGCAGAAGTACACCAGAATCTAATGGAGAGATGGTTGCAAGGTTTCCACCCGTAACACTTTATCTCTGAGAAATTATGATCCCATATAATCCTTCCACAAGAGATAAAATGAACACAGGTCCCTGCCTACAATGCTTTCTTAGTGCATCTAGTTCAACAGGAGTTGGGGATAAGTTTCACTCTAAAGAGTCATAGAGTCAATGAGTATGACAACATAAAACAGGCCCTTCAGCCTATCTCATCCAAACTAACCTGATCTTCTGTCTTGTCCCATCTACTTGCACCTGGACCATTCCCTGCAAACCTTTCTCTTCAATGTACTCATCCAAACTTCTTTTAAATGTTACAAATGAACCACATCTATTTCTTCCACTTGCAATAGCAATAGCACTACTCTCTGAGTGAAGAAATTTCTCCTCAGATTCCCCTTGAATATTTCCCCTTACATGCTCTGCCCATGACATCCTCACCCACCCTAGGGAGAAGAGCCTACAAGCATTCAAACCCAAGAGTCCTTCACTTTCATTTTTCTTACCTTCTCAAGTACATAATCTGTAAAATCAGTTTCATATTTCAAGTAGTTGCAAATTATGTAAAATATTGAAATTGAAAGAAATACATTATGGAAGCAAGCACCTGTAGGTTTTGGAGTCTGTTCTGACAAAGGGTCTCAGCCTGAAACGTCGACAGCGCATCTCCCTATAGATGCTGCCTGGCCTGCTGCGTCCCACCAGAATTTTGTGTGTGTTACCTGTAGGTTTACTAGTATTGTCAGTGTGACTGCAGCACACCTATTCTGGAAACTAGCAGAGCTGTCAGAGGCTGCAGATGCTGGAATCTGGAGCAGTCGAACAGCTTCATGGGTTTTGTCTGGAAACATCGACAATTCAGTTCCTCACACAGATGCTGCTTAACCCAGTGAGTTTCCAGTAGATTGTACATGGTTTCTGGAAGTTAGCACTTGACCCAGCTTTGCAGGGCCTTGACATTATGTCAAGGGTTCTGAGGATCAGGTAAAGGCCAAACTCCCTGCTGGTCTGTTGGAGGATTGATAGTACAACATATTCAAATGTTGACCTGTGATTGAATATTCTATCTATGAGTCCAAGCCTCATTCCTAAAGAAGAAAAAAACTTTTTATTTCACTATCTTAAGAAGAGCATTAAGAATTCATGGTGGACGTACTGATTGGGGGCTTTCCCTTGAACTTGCAAAGGTTAGAACATTCGATAGTGGTTACCTCAGCCAGGCATGCCCAACACCTGCAACTTGATCTACTAATTTAGTCTGGATAGCCGTCATCATCATCATCACCACCCATGCTGCGTCCCATGGGTGATCAGGCTCTTCCATCTATCATCCCTATCCATGACCACGATTGTTCTTGGCAAATTTCGCTACAGAAGTGATTTTCCATTGCCTCCTTCTGGGCAATGTCTTTACAAGACGGGTGAGCCCAGCCATTATCGATACTCTTCAGAGGTCATCTGCTTGGCATCAGTGGTCACATCACCAGGGCTTGTGATATGCACCGGCTGGTCATGTGACCATCCACCACATGCCGCCATGGCTTCATGTGACCCTGATTGAGCTTGGGGGGGGGGGTGGTGGGAGGGGTGGAAGAGGGGAGGCTAAGCAGGTGTTACACCTTGTCCAAGGGTGATCTGCGGGCTGGTAGAGGGATGGAGCACCTTATCCCTCTTTAAGTAGAGGCATGTCTCCACTTCCCCCACCCATATCCTTAAAAGACTGAACTAACTTGTAATTGTTTTTGAAACAATTAACAATATTATAGAACAATTAAATATTTGAAATATATATTTGAATTCAAATATATTTGAAAAAAAAATACCTTCAGCCAGATGAATGGTCTGTATAAACATTGTATGCCCCAAAGCTTCCTATTTTATATCTTTCATATATTGTGACTTGCAGCTTGTGGTAGTGTCATGCCTCAGAAAAAACAAGGGTTCGATAATAACTGCAGCAGATCGGATCAGAGCTCCATATGATGGCAGTGTTGAAGCATCGAGACACTGAAGCACTAAGCTAAAAGTGGGACTGGCTTTGCAGGGCTCAGCATTCTCGCCTGTCGTGGGGGATTAAATGAGCAGCTCGTTTCTTAGCAGGAAGAGTACTTGGGAAGCCTCGAGAGTGGAAGGTGCATGTCTTCTCCGCAGTTTGAACGCAGGGTAGCGGAGGTTCAAATTTGGAGTCCAAGTCTGTGGCAACTCTTGCAAAGTTGAATCAGAGAACTGATACCGGTCAGAATCAGGTTTATTATCATGGATATATGTTGTGAAATTTGTTATTCTTACAGCAGCACAGTGCAAGACAGAAATTTATTTATTTATTGAGAGACCGTGTGGAATTGGCCCTTCTGTCTTTTTGAGTCACGGCAACTTGCAATCCCCCAATTTAACCCTAGCTTAATGATAAGACAATTTACAAAGACCAATTAACCTACCAACTCGCACATCTCTGGACTGTGGGAGGAAACCACGCAGTCACGGGGAGAACGTATAACCTCCTTACAAGCAGTGGCAGGAATTGAACCCGTGTTGACTACATTACCGTGCTGTGTTTTAGTGGGGTAGTGTTAATAGTGTTAATAGTTCCATGGACCATTCAGAAATTTGATATTGGGGGTGGGTGGTAGAAGCTATTCCAACATTGGATGTGTGCCTTCAGGCTTCTGTCCCTCCTCCCTGATGGTAGAAATGTTAAAAGGGCATGCCCAGGATGGTGAGGTCCTTAATAATAGATGGTGCCTTCGTAAGGGATGTCCTTTTGAAGATGTCCCCAGCTAGCATCCTGATGGAGATGCCTGAGTCTACATTTTTTGCAGTCTCTTTTGATCCTGTGCACTGGAGCCGCCAAACCAGGCAGTGAGTTAACCAGTCAGAAGGCTCTCCATGGTACATCCATAGAAATTTGCTTGATTCTTCGGTGATGCACCAAATTTCCTCAAACTCCATATGAAGTATTGCCACTGGTGTGCCTTCTTTGTGACTGTTGGGCCCAGCTTAGATCCTCAGAGATGTTGACACCCAGGAACTTGAAGCTGCTTACCCTTTCCACTGGTGGTCCCTCAGTGAGGACTAGTGTGTGTTCGCCAAACTTCTCCTTCCTGAAGTCCACAATCAGTTCTTTGGTCTTGCTGATGTTGAGTGCAAGGTTGTTGTTATGGTGCTGCTCAATCAACTGATCTATCTCACTCCTGTGCACTTGCTCATTGTCATCTGAGATTATGTCTCCTAGGTTATGTCTAATCAACTTACATACATTCTGTCCATACAAACAAGTGTTTGGGAGAGTGATGGGATGGATTTGTTAGTTGCTGTGTGTCTGCAGACATCTTCTGTGGTTTGGGTAATGACCATGTCCAAAAGGATGAGTTAAACATCCTGGTTTAATTACATATTGGCTTATGTTTTATTTAAATAGACTGCTGGGCAAGCACATTTTTGACTTGCAAATGACTTTGGGCAATGGAAGTTTCTTTGTAGGGAGGAACTGTATAGTTTGCTTGTGTGGCAAGCTGATATGGTTATTCAGACATAGGTGATCTGTAGTTGCAACTTCTTACTTGACGAAAACCTACTAAGTCAAGGGCAGCCTAACCAAGGATTATTAAAGGCCAATGGGATCAACAGTGGGATGTTGCAAATGAGGGATTTGCAGCTGCTCTTTCAGACTCCACCAAAGGACTTGTTGATCACACTATTGGATCATCAGAGGGATTCTGCAAGCCAGTGTCTTCCATGAGAGGACTTCTCATGAAAGCACAGGCTCACTCAGCCCATCATTTCCCACTCATTCATTACAAAGGGCTGGAAACCATTGGTTGTGACCCACAGCTCCTCAGGCCAAGTCTTCAACAGGGAATATTGAACCATCTCTGTAGTACTAATGTTCTGCAATTCATGCTCAGTCAGGAAAGACAAAATTTTTATGTAGCCCTGCTCTGAATCATATCCTGAAATAGTCCACATGGCAAATAAAAGTGATTGGATACCTAATCTGTAACAAATACATTTCCTGGAGAAGATATAGGTTAGTTCTGTCTCCTGTGACATCACTGAAGGTTTGCAGTCCACCAAGTAGACTCTAAACTTTATACCTCATGTCCCAACAGGGAGAACTGCCTATTATATTTTTTTGTTTTGTTGGTGTTGTCATCACTTCTTCCAGCTAAACTTGCAATGCTCCATCATCTCTGTTGAGTTGGGGTTCTACCCTGTGTGTGATGGTATGGGAGCTTGACTTCCTGTTGAGTGGAATTCTGAGAACCAGTCTCTCAGACAGCAGAGCAAGCTGTGGACAAGTGTAGTTTGTGATGATGGACAGAAATACTTGATGTGAGTTTTCTTAAGTTTGGTTTGGGTCTCCGGTTAGGATGAACAGCTACTGCCATCTCTGGTTCCCTTTTAGAAGGTGATGAAGGATTTACTTGCTGCAGTCAGGGTGGTGAATGTGCTCCATTAGTTCTGTTAAGCAGACGGGTCTGGGCTCTGAAAATGCAGTGAAGCCGGGACCGTGGCACGAACTAGAGGGGAAAGCTGGATGTGATGCTGTTACCTTGCGCATTCTGCCCTCCCTCTTAGTGGCAGAGGTTGCAGGTTTGTGAGATGCTGTCGGGCACTATGGCAGGCAGACAGTTCATGGTGTTGTGGCAGAGGGCATGAATGCTTAAAGAGATGGAAGTTCTATCAATGAAACCAATTGCTCTTTAACTGGGCATCATGTTTCCTGAATTCTCTCAGCAATTTAATGGGTAAACACTCACTCTGAACCAGATGGACTAATAAGTGTTGTATGGAATGACCAGGCCATGCTAGGCTTGATGATCTCTGTTATAGTACTACAAACGCTGCAGGCAAAACTAAGACAGCTGTGATTGATAAAAGTTGCACAATTATAACAAAATATAAGGAAAGGTATGTAAGTGACTCACAAATATCATTGCAGTGTAAGTGTGAAGATTGAGATGAATAATGTTAGTAAATAATTTGATATACTGTACTAACCTGAATAATAAACATTGAGCTGTTAGCAGTGTAACCTTGACTGATTTGACAATTAGTTTAGTTTACCTTGAACTTTGAGGCATTACAGAGAAAAAGCTGAATGTGATTTGACGCCTGTGTTCTCTATTTAGCAATGGTGTGAAAGTGTTGAATAGGCTCATGATGTTGAGAACACTTGATTACTTAGACCAATTGCTCATCATGCACTGATTCTGACAACTCCTCTGCAACAAAGTTTCATATCAGGTACAAGTTATCACAGCAGTAAACTTTGTTTCCCTCCCCATGGCTGCTGGCTGACCTGATGAGGACTTCCGGCACACTCATTTTTGTTTGTGGCAGCAGTTTTAAAGTAACAGTTAACTTTGCAATTTATCCTGCATATTCTACTTGTGGGAATAATTATACACAAGATGCTTGGGTGGTTTTTAATCATTTGAATCTTAAAATTGAATTACTGCTTCTGCTATCTATTTAATACTCTTAATATTTTAATCTGACAAAAATATATTTATGAGTAATATCATGGATTATTTTAATTAGTTATAATGATTTAACAGGCTCAGAGTAACAACCAATATATAGAAGCTCATATGATACTGAGTTATTTTGTATGATTTATTGGATAGGAACTAATTATTTTTAATACACTCTAACAGAATGCAATAATTCAATTTAACAGAGCCAGAAAATGCCTTGTCTCAATCTCAGTTGGATTTTACATCTAAAATTACTTTATAGTATTTATTATTCTTGTATCCAAGGTAATAATGTTGTCATCAATATAGGCATTCTATTTTAGACCCATTAGTTTGGTAAAAACTATGCTGAATTTGGCAGAGAAAATACAAAAGGAAGCAAATTATCTGAATACTGATATGTATCAGAACTCTGAGATGCAAATGGATCTGCCTGTCCAATAAAGGGCTTAATATACTGATACACTAGTTAATTAGGAAAGCTAACAGAATCCTATTGTTTATAGTGAAGAGACCTAAAAGCAAAAGAGTGCAGCTTGCACTTCAGTTCCCTCCGACATTAGTGAGACCACGTCTGAAATATTGTGTGCAGTATTGTTCTCGTTATTTAAGAAAGGATACTAACAATTTGAAAACATTTCAAGGATTACCACTTGGAATGGGCATACTGTTTTATGAGGCCACATTGGACAGATCAGTGTTGTATCAGCTGAAGTTTAGGAGAGAGAGTCTTGGCTGGAAATGATACGATTTAGAGTGGACTTGACAAGGTGAATGTGGAAAAGATATTCTCTCTTGTGGGTCAATCAGTCACTTTAAAATGAAGAGTCTCTCATTTACGATTTATGATAAGGTGCTTTATTTTTCTCTCAGAAATGTTTTGAGTCTTTGGAAATCTCTTCCTCAAAGAACAGTCTTTGCAAATCTTAAGGTAGAGGTATTGGACTCTTGATGAGAAAGAGGATGAAAAATTAATGGGCATGCCAAGTTAAGATTACAAACATATAAGGCGTGATCATTTTGAATGGTGGAGCAATCTGAAAGATCCATATTACTGCTTACTGTTGCTAATTCATAAGCAGATTTGTAATTCCCATTAGGAATTTGATGAGATTGTGTTTGTTGCTAAAGACTCTTAAAAGTTTCTATAGATGAGCAGTCAGGCCTGCACTGGCAGGCACCTTGCAGTCTCCAACAGGAATCACCTGCCAGTCATTTCCAACTCATCACCTGCAGCCTACTCAAACCCAGCTCCCATCCACAGCCTTGCTTCACTCGTCCTGTCGAGGAGGCTTGACCCAAATGCAGAGCAGCTGAAGCGATTGAGCAGTGTTTGATCACTTTAATAACAAACTGCAAAATAACAAGCCACAAGGGGCCGCAAAAGCGTGAGCAGAGAGTAAACACACAAGGCAACAAGGTAACTGAAGGCTAGGAGCGACAGGTTGTGGTTGGCTGTTTCACCCTGACATGGGCACTACATTGGAGAACATTCTGACGATTGCACTGCAGCCTGGTAAAGAGAAAGGATAAGATCTCAAGAAGCTGCAGAAGGCTGTAGACTCAGCAGTTTCCATGGACATAATTTTCTCCACCATGAAAAGGACATCTTCAAAAGGAAATGCCTCAAGAAGGAGGTATTCCACACCATGAGTGACATGGTCTCTATTTGTTACTACCATTGCAGAGGAGGTATAAGTGCCTGAAGTCTCATACTCAATGATTTTGGAACAAATTCTTCCCATCCATCCTCAGATTTCTAAGTGGTCCATGAATCGATGAACACTACCTCATTATCCCTTTGTTATGTACTATTTATTTCTCTTGTAACTTATAATAGTACAATGTCTTTTCACTGTACTGCTGCCACAAAACAACACCACTCACATCATATGAGATAGTGATAATAAACCAGATTCTGTTTCTGATAGATATATTTTTATGTCTTTATATATTTCTTGTTGTCTAATCTAAATTCAATAAAGAAAAATAAAAATTTGAGTTTCACTTTTTCATGATCTAAGGTAGATTTGGAATAATAATCAATTTATTTCAATTTTTAAAAATATTAGTTCACTTAACGAAAATGAAGAGTTGTAAGGATGTCGCTGGGGACGAACCCAAGTGCAGGACATAAAGACAGAGTCGGGAGGCGTTAGCACCATAGAGAGCGTGGAATAGGTATCCAGGAGAGTCTTTACGCGGTGACAAGGTTCACATAGAGAATTCAGGAAATGATGCGGAACTTAGAACTGACAGTCCTAAAGAACCATGAAACAAGGTTACTCATGTCAGAGTTGACCAATGAACTGGCAGCTTCTTGTTGTGATGCCAGGTTTTATCCTGCATTTACTGATGGAAAGCAGGTGTGTGTAATTAGTGGAACTGGGAATGATTGGAAATTAGACGAGGGGTTCGAGGCCCAGTTACTGAGGAAATAGCAAGGTGGGGTATTGCCAGACGGGACCATGACAAAAGTCACTCGTAAATTTCTACAGATGCACCGTGGAGAGCTTTGTAACTGGTAGCATCACCATCTGGTATTTGGGCTGGGGGGGAGGCACTGCACAGGATTGAAAGAAGCTGTAGAAAATTGTAAACTCAGTCAGCTCCATCATGGGAACTGGCCTCCATAACATGCAGGACGTCTTTAAGGAGGGATGCCTCAAAAAGGCGGCTTTCATCATTAAGGATCCCCTTCAACTAGAACATGCCCTCTTTTCTCACTGTTACCACCAGGGAGGAAGGCACATACTCACTGATTCAGGAGTAGCTTCTTCCCCTCTGCCATCTGATTTCTAAATGGTTATTGAGCATATGAACTCTACCTCACTGCTTTTTTTGCATCACTCTTCTATATATTTATACTTAATGTAATTCACAGTTTAATTACTATGTATCGCACTGTACTGCTGCCGCAGAACGACAAACTTCACGATGTCTGCGGGTGATATTAAATCTGGTTCTGATGCTGCGTCACAGATGCTGAAGGAAAGAAGAGGCAGGAGGTCAGAGAATCACCGAGCACAGGAAATCCCACTCAAAGGGTATCTAACTCCATGCATTAGTGGAGCAGCAGGGCAGGACAAGCCACAAGATACCTGAGATACAGGGATTGAGAGTGATGTGATGATCCCCAAGACATACGTACATTATTAGTGGCTGTAAGGGCCTCCTTTACCCTGCACGTTTCATGACATGGATCCCTAACAGAAGACAGGAATGAGTTGGCATTTGGCTTTAGTTATGGATATTCGAACAGATGGTTTACATTTCACACACTAAAATGCTGTATTTGTTTTTGTGTACTCTGAGTAGTTTAATGTGTCTTACTCATTTGTTTACTTCTCCTAAGACCATTTTTGTTGATTTTCCTTGTTTTCCTAAGTGATCCCACATTTGCTTGGCCTGCACTGTACTGCAGCCACAAAACAACAGATTTCACAACTCCTGCCAGTGACAATAAACCCGATTCTGATTTGACGAAGTGATCGTTGGTAAGTCACTCTGCTGAATGAAGCCGCAGCATGCATTGTTGCATCTGTGGAATTCCCAGGGCTCCCTTGGCCAGAGTTGAGTGCTTGGGTTGCAGCAGAATTGCCGTTGTCATGAGGATTTGTTGGATATTAACTATTCTCTTCCAATATGCCTGGAAGAGCTCTTGCCCAAGATGCCATGCTGACCAAAGAATACTGGATACGAAACTCTTGGAAACTCACTCTGCATGCATTCATCAAGTGAATCGTAGATGGCCAAACACAAACAAGGGAAAATCTGCAGATGCTGGAAGTCCAAGCAACACACACAACATACTGGACCAGCTCAGCAGGGAGTTCCTCCAGTGAGCTGCATCTGTTGCGTGGATGGCCAAAGCTGGATTTTGAGCTTTCGCAATCAGAATCAGGTTTAATATCATTGGCAAATGTCGTGAGATTTGTTAACCTTAAGGCAGCAGTACAATGCAATAGATGATAAATAAGCAAATAAAAGCCTGAGTTGCAGTAAGTATACGTTAGTTGAAGTTAAAGTCTGTCCCGAGCCTTATGAGCTCATCAGGCCGGTGCTTATGCTGGTTTCCAACTGAGAGTACGTGAAGCAACTGAGAGTATGTGAGTCCCTCTCGGAAGTTAACCGAAGTTAATTAAACCCAAAGATTTAATGTTCGTAAATTCCACCTGTGGAGGGATAAAAATGAGGTTTATTGAATTTTTAAAAAAGAGAACATGAAAAAAGCTATGTGAAAATGAGGCATGGCTGATGCAGGCATGGACAAATGACAGAAACACAGCAAACTATAGAAACTAACTAAACATATAAACAGTTAAAAGTGGAATTAGTAGTTAGTATTTCTACCCTACCTACTGGAGATCCTCAGGGTAAATCCTCAATTATTGGTGAGGAAAGCAAATACCATGTTAGCATTCGTTTCAAAAGGTCTAGAGCAGGGATGTGATGCTGAGGCTTTTTAAGGTAAAGGTGAGGCCTCTCCGTGAGTATTGTGAACAGTTTTGGGCCCCTTGTCTAAGAAAAGATGTGCTGGCATTGGAGATGGTTCTGAGAAGGTTCACAAGGATGATTCCAAGATTGAAAGGGTTATCATATGAAGAACGTTTAATGGCTCTGGGTCTGTACTAGACAGAATTTAGAACAATGAGGGGGTACCTCATTGAAACCTTCGGAATGTTGAAAGACGTGGACAGAGTAGATGTGGAAAGGATGCTTCCCATGTTGAGGGAGTCTAGGACAAGAGGACACTGCCTCAGGATACACGGGCATCCATTTAAAATGGAAATGTGGAGAAAATTCTTTAGCCAGAGGGTGGCGAATTTGTGGAATTTGTTACCACAGGCAGCTGAGGAGGACAGGTTGTTGGGTATATTTAAAGTGGAGATTGATAGGTTCTTGATTGACCACAGCATCAAAGGTTATGGGGAGAAGGCTGGGGAGTGGAACTGAGGTGGGGAGAAAAGGATCAGCCATGAGTGAATGGTGGAGCAGGCTCAATGGGTCAAATTCTGCTCTTATGTCTTATAGTCTGAACCCTCTGGAGGAGAGACAATATAGATAAAAGATTTATTGAAGCTGTGGGTATAATGAGTACCAGCTATAGTGAGACAATATTAGCAGAGACTGGAAGTCAAGGATCTCTACCATATAACCGGGAATTAGTTCTATTAGAGATTTGGTGAATTAAAACACTTTCACTGTTCTGAGTGTCAACTTGTTGGTGAAATACGTTCAGTATTGTTGTAGCTGAGAATGACAATGTGATATTGAGTTTTTTTGAAATAGAAAACAGACTGTAATCCTGTTGTATACAGGACAGGTTTTTTTTGTGTAAGTATTATGAATCAGCTTTCGGTGGATGGTCACCATTTCATCCAACAAACCAGGAAGCAAGATGACAAGCCATCCAAGATTGAAGAACCAGCAGGGGAAGGAAATGTTTCAAGACAAAGGATTTAATATGGCTGGATGTAGAAGTTTATTTCTCATTCAAAGGATCTGAATTTGATTTTCTGGAAGAAGTGATTATTTGTGTAAGGACTTTGATAAGTGATGGAATAAGATTTACTTTGTTTAAAATTTAAGATGGTGGAGAATTTGAAAGGAGCTAGGCTGTATATACATACTTTTTTTCAGGTTGAATTTGAATTTGTAGACAGACTGACCTGAAACTGAAACTGAGTTTAAATATAATACTTAAAATAGAAATCCAATTAGTTTCCTAGCCAACTAGGGATGAATATAAAAAGGTGAATGTTAGTCTATAAACCTTTAAAAAAGGGAATAACATTAGATTTAATTTGTTAGAGAATTTGGAGTGATAAAGGTTATTCGAAAGAACCGCATTGATTCTAACTGGTAAGGAAGTTGGTTTTTATTGATATCTGAGATCTGGAACATAAAAATAGAATGTTGGAATTTTGAATTGTTCTTACTTGTGTAAATATTTGTTATTGCTTTTTTTTAATAAACAAAATTTACTTCCAGAAGTGTGTGTTTTCTATTCACTGATTCCTTTCAATACCTAGAACTTCTGCTGGTTTTCTCATAAAGAGTGCAGCGACCAGTCACACGAGATAAGGCATGCACTGCACAGGTGTTACATATACAGTAGATATGTATATTAAGTAGTTAAATTAAGATAAGTAGTGCAAAAACAAATAAAAAAGTTGTGAGATAGTGCTCATGGGTTCAGTGTCCATTTAGAAATTGAATGGCAGCGGGGAAGAAGCAGTTCTTGAATCACCGAGTATGTGCCTTCAGACTTGTGTACAACCTTCCTGATAGTAACAATGAGAAGAGGGCTTGTCCTGGGTGGTGGGTGTTCTTGATGATGGAAGCCAATTCTCTGAGGCACCACTCCTTATAACCATAAAACAATTATAGCATGGAAACAGGCCATCTCGGCCCTTCTAGTCCGTGCCAAACGCCTTGATGTCCTTGCAGCTGTCTTGGATGTTATGGAGGCTAGTAGCCGTGGCGGAGCTGACTAAATGTACAATTCCCTGCAGCCAACTATGATCCTGTGCAGTAGAACCACTCCCCACACCCATATCAGACAGTGATGAAGCCAGCCAATCTGAAAAGCTTGTACAAAACTGTTATAGCCTCATAAGCGTGGTGTGTTGCTCATGTACCTTGATTTGGGTTCCATTGATCCTTACTTTAAGTAGTGTGCTTAGGCTTGGAAAAGTGAATCATGTAGGCAATCTGCTCTTGTTCCAAGCAGGAAACAGCAGGAACATTATTATATCAGACTGGCATATTTCAGAAATCCAAAACCCATTGTTCCATATTACTGTCAGTATTTTTGGTTTCATTCTTTTCCTGGCACCCTGCCAAAAAACAAGGTTGATTATGAGACCAAGTATCCATCTTAAAGTACAAGAGTTCTATTGAAGAGTCTATAACAGTGGGGTAGAAGCTGTCTTTCAGCCTGGTGGTATGTACTTTCAGGCTTTTATGTCTTCTACCCAATGGGAGAAGGGAGAGGAAAGGATGTTCAGTTTGAATGGGGTCCTTAATAGCATCAAAAGTGGGAACAAGTGAACATTTCAATAGGTGCAAGACAGTAGCAACATCAGAGCATAGGTGAGACTATTGGGTTATCACCTCCTTGGGGTAGAAGGGGAGGTAGATAAAGCTGGATTCATAAAACAATTTAAAAAATAGAGTAATTTCCATCCAGAAGTAAAAATTGGTCAGTGAAAATCAGGAGCTAGAGTGACTGGGACTTGCTGTATGGGTAATGATGCTTTAATGATCTTGAGGGCTGGATGTAGAAATCTCAGAGCACCAGGATCCTCTACAGTAATTGTATGGATTGTGAATAAGTTTCACTTTCTCCAATGCAGTTCCTCAGGATTGTAGATGACTTTATTTCACCCCAGTTCTGAGGAGTATGGGTGACCTGGCTGTGATTTAGGGTTTCATTCCACACCAGATTTAACATACTACAGACGCAATCAGTGGGAAGAAGTCCAAGATGACTGTAGTTCAAGCACATGCATGCACAGACATGAATACAAAACAATATGGCCTTGCCCATTTCATCAGCTCCCCTCCCTCATTGTCCAGGCTAACTACCTCCCTGCTCCAGTGTCCACATCTGCCAGTCATCTTCCTGTAGACCGTTTCCTAATTCTCTCCCTCAGACCCCTTCTATCTGAGCTTCTTCTCCATTCATTCAATCTCCTCCATTTTAGTTCCCTTCCCTTTTGACCTTTCATTTCCATCTCCAAAATTCATTTTTCTACCCACTCCATCTCAGTCTCCAGCTGTTTGTTACTGTGCCTGTCCAACAGTGGGACCAGCCACCACCCCCCTGTTCCTCTGCTTGACCTCTTTAGGCAGATGTCCCGCTGTTGATCAGCTTCCCCACTAGTGCCAGCAGCCATGCTCCCTGAAGCCTGAGGCCTAGCACAGAGCCACTGAACATCCCTCATAAAACCTTCAGAGAATCTTCAGCAGCCCCCCTGATGTCAATTGACATTTGCCAGTCATGGTCATCCAGTGTTTAGATGGGTCCATTGAAGCAAATTACTGGCCAACAGAGATCTATTCATTGTGTAAAAGTGGGAGCATCTCACTCAATCACCATCATCAGTAGCAATTCTAATATAGAACATGGAGAACTATGAGTTTGGAGATGACAGCCAGCAATTTTAATTTTTGAAAATGGGACCACCAATTTTTTGTTTTATATGATGTTTCAGTCCTTAAAGCCTCAATATGGTCAACTCTTCTCTCCCTCTATTGTATGTCCCTGTAGGTGATTCAATAATAATAAAAGACTACTCACATAATTGCACCGCTTCAGACTGAATCACAACAAGGAACCTGAGAGGAAATCTGGGGACTGGCAAGTGTGAGGTTGAAGTACTTGACCAGGAAATGGGGTAACTCTAACCAATCTCTTTGTTGCCTACTGTAAGCAGTTGGCATATATTAACTAATGGTCTACATGTACAGTTGAAAATTAACCGGATTTATCTTCTCCACTTTTCTGAGGTTGCCCAAGTGCCTATGCAATTGAAGAAATACATTCTAGCCTCAGCTACCAAATCCAGTAACAACAATACAATGATGTTCATTGCAAAATGGTAGTTAATTGAATTTTCATGTGACTTCTTCATGATGACCTTGCAGAAATAAGATGTTACCTTAACTCACTGGTTCATTTTGTACCAGACCGTATAATTACAGGTTGCCTCTCTTCACAGTACTGAGATGCTGACTGAATGCTTTTCAGTGTAAAGTACTTGAACTTCCTTTTAATAAACTGTAAATTTTTGTGCTTGCACATCATTGCAACACTGCTGGCTCTGTCCTTTGACAACTGAGAACATGTTTTGGGAAACAGTGGGTGTGAACACTAAGATTTTTTCTGAGCAACCTTGAAAACTAGCTTGTTGATGTTTTTCAGTTCGCATTTGTAGTTAAAGGTAGATATAAATGACTTATTCTTGGCTCATCATGCCTTACATCCAGAGTCCTTGTCATTGAGTTCTCTGTTGATACAGCCTCCTCAAATGATTCCTGTCCTTATGAGGGCAATGCTAACCTTGCTGATGGATTGTATCAAGCACTTTCATTTGCAATCCAATCTAATGCAGTCATTCTATGTTCACATTGATAATGTCACTTTCTGTCGGCAGCTGTAGATGAAGTGACACCCAACTCCTTTCAGAATGATGTAGTTAATGAACCCTCATCCTATCCTTCATAAACTTTCATTACGTCTTTACAAGCCTATATTTTGTACCTGCATAGTAGAAACACCTCTATAGCTTCTTCTGAATTAATGTACACAGATCAGATCCATCTTCACTCTGCAGAAGTCTCGCCAGCAGAGTGCGAATGCTGTATATCCTGCTATTTTCACAAATGTTCTCAGGTGGTCTCTATATCATGCTAATAGTTCATTTGCAAGGCAAAACACGATCACAACTGAGTCCTTCCATTTTCTCCTTTGCATATACTGACACCTCTATAATTGTTAGAGCAGTTGGGATTAGTTGCAAAGGGAAAGTGGATTTTATTTAATGTAAAATAAAGTTATTAAAGGGAAGCAGCCAATTTACAGATTGTGTTTTGATTATGTTTCATTCCTTTTACTGTGAGGTCAGTAATGGGGTTCTGCCACTACATGGATGCCATTTTCAATTAATTTAGGGATCCATTGATAGGGCAAGTCATGGAATAGCAATTATTGTCCATCTGTAACATTATGTTTTGTAACTTCAAAGCAATAAACTAATTCAGAGGAAGATGCTGGGGTCTGAAGTGTGGGACTAACTTTGCATTTACTTTCAGTGAAGGCCACCTAACATGCTATCACGTGGTAGCATGATAATGTATGCAATTCATGTATATATACATATAACCAGCAATTAATTGTTCAAATGAACAAGAATGCTTAATCAAACAATAGAAACCAGATTACTCAAATATTATTGAAATATCATACATGACACAAGCATGCTCCAAGACCACCCAAGGGGCATATGACATCTAGGAACTTTACTCAGCTGCTACAGTAGAAAGCTTGACATAATCATTGACCGAATTATGCACTATTATGTCCCAGACAAGTATTTCAGAGCAATACCTTAAAATTTCCAGGATACAGGACTGGTTAGGAAATTTGGAATTGAAATTGTAAGGTCAGTTCCTGCTCCTAAAACATAGAAAAGAAAATCAATTTAACAGCATCTAGTTAGTGAGGTTATAAATCTCTGAACACCGCCAACATGCACTGAGGCGTCTTTGCAACACATCTCCAGCTATGATTCCGGTCTCAACTGTTACCTTCATCTGCTCACCGTTCACAACATATATTCTCATCTGCGGCCTAGTGTTAGTGAATGGCAGTCCCATGTTGAAAGACTCCACAAATACATCCTGCAGAACTTCAAAAAAAGTCTTCTCACTTCCATGGCCCAAACTCCTCCAAGCAAAGCCAACCTGCAGGCTAAAATCAAAGTCGAAGTTACTAAATATTAACCAGAAGAACATCAGCTCTTTGAGACAAGATCCATTTTCCTTATTATATTGGTTCATTTAGATTCTAAAATTCATGGCCCTGTTTTATTTAAATATGATTGAAATTGACTGCATTAGCATTTCCTGTCATAAAATATTCATTCTCAATTCCATGAAACTGCAGAATTCTCCATTTTTGTCAGTCACCTTCCTTTCTTCTGCAAAACAAAAACTTTCAGGACCTTAAGCACAGCTTCAGACAAACTCTACCACTCGATTTGTCAATTTTTTTTAGCAGTCGGCTGCTGACTGTCCTTTTGTTTTGCAATCCCACCCTATTTTGCACTTTGCCTTTCAATTTGATTTGTCCAGAGTAAGTACATTTTTTAAAAAAGGCTATTATGTTGTGAGGAATTCTATGCACTGTAAGAAGATGAACAGAAACAGTTGAAATTATTCTGGATATTTCTTTAAATATGCAAATTAGGCTGTGTGGCACATCAGCAATGACTTGCACTTAAGCTGCCTTGGATATCATCCTCAGTTTAAATCCATGCTGTGTAAGAAGACAGAAGAGCAAATGATAAAGGTTCAGTCAAAGAAAGCGATTTTTAGGAGGGAAGGAGAGAGAGGCAGAAAGACTCGTTTTATGGAGATAATTCAAATTTTAAGGCCTTGGTTGCTGAATCCAAGCTGTTCAATGGTGCGGTAACTAAAATCAGAAATGTGCAATATGCCGAAAGTGAAGGAGCAGAGATATTTTAGAAGAATATAGGGCTGGAGCTGGTTGCAAAAATAATAAGAAGTAAGGTCAGTTTTAATTTTGAGGAAGTCCGTGTAGCTTGCTCACTGGGCCTACTGAGCAGGAAGAGGAGCCAAGTTTAAAAGAAGCCAAAAGGGACAAGTCAATTTAACTTTATTTTTCTCCAGAGCCTATCAATTTAGATCACTGCTAAACCTGTGATAAGGATAAATCCATCTTCATCGCAATCCTTCCCCACTCAGGTACAGGGCAAGAATAAATGTTGGGCTTCAGCCCTCCTGATCTTTCCTGCAGCTTCTGATGCCTCTCTGAATTTAACTATTCTGTTGTGACTGTCAACGAAAGCTACCAAAAACACACAATTGGTAGTATGAAAGTCTTTATTGGAACACACAAACTGACAGCATTTGGAGTCACTCTGGAGAGGGGCTCACTGATCCAATATTACATCACATTTTAATATGCTAAGGATCAAAGGTAATGGCAGGACAGTTCTATAGTTACAATGTATCTACAATGCTTCCTTTGAATTAGATATAATTTTCAAACACCTAATTCCACACAGCAGCACCCAGACACCCAAAATGTACGTTAATCACCACTCTCTCTGAGTGGCATTCATGCACATATAGACAGCTTAGGTCAATGTAGTGTTTCCTGGTTTGCAATCAGCTCCAATCTGCATCTCCAGGAAGACCATTATTCTGAACAACATTTAAAATTCAATCTACAACCTATATTCAGACCTGAAGACTGGTGGCTGATGAAATTAATATTTGCTGCATTCCATAACTCCAAAAGACGTCCTAACACTCCACCACAAGCAGTTACTTCAGGGCTTGCAGTTGCCTTCTTGCGCTGACCTTTTCACTAGACTGGCCAGGCAGCTGGCCTTTTCAGACATCTGGGGATCAGGGAGGAAGGGGAGTTAATTGGTCCATAGTGGGGCTTGAATGGTTACATCCCTCAGTAATGAGCTTTCTGAGAATAGAATGATTTGCTGTCCACACGTACTCTGCCAGCTGAATCTGTGCATTCAGGTTTAAACCAAGACAGGTAACCTTTATTGGGAGCATTTATGTTCCAGTGCCCATTTGATAATTCTTGGCCAAACTACTACTTGGGTAAAGTGAAAAAAAAAGATTAAGTAATGAGATGGATGTTCAGTGGCTTAATTTATGAATTTGAGGCTGAAGAACTAAACAAGCTAACACATTATATATTTCATCAACCTTCCATAACAAGAAATGGTATTAAATCAATAATTTTTTTTACAATGATTACGTTTTTCAGCTGAACCATCTTTACCACGGTCTCCTTTTATGCATCAGGAAGCAAGGGCAGTCCCAAATCCATATGTTATTACTGGTTGTCACGGTATCGGTGTCAGGTAGTGAGCCAGTAATCCAAAACACAAGCTGAAAGTTAGCAGAATCCCCTGCTTTTATGAACTCATTCTACATTTTGTATCTGATTGCCGTCTCTCAGCTCTGGCCACACTCATTATCATAACAGATTTTCATTCTGACGAAGAAGAGTTAAATTCGTTAGTGACAGGACTTGCTTCCCAGTTTACTTCTCAATGACGCCACTACCGCTGGAGCCAGACAGCTGAGCGTACGTAACTCTTGGCTTCAGGCTGCAGATTAAACTGACAAGTGTCTTTTTGACAAGAAATGAAAAGAATGCTTTATTTTTTATATAATAGAGTGTCCAGTTCTTGGATTGAGTGCACAATAAATGGTTTCCTTTAAGTTAAGGATGATGTATTTTTATTAGAGTTCCACAGCTAGAGTTCTGTGTTTAATAACACATAAGCTACGCAGAACAGTTTAATTTATTCTCTCTTCTCTCCTGCTTCTCTAAACAGCTATTGGAGTCAATAACTAACCTTGGGTAGGAGATCAGGCAAATAGATTCTCCAGAAACAGATGCTGGAAATCTGTAAGCAAAACAGAAAATAGCTCCTAACAAATAACAGCTCTCCCTACCAGCAAGGACATCTTCAGGAGGCGATTTCTGAGGCAGCCCCCACCATCCAGGCCATGCCCTCTTCTTATTGCTGCCATCAGGACCCTCCAGACCCACACCTCAAAGTTCAGCAACAGCTTCTTCCCCTTAACTGGCCTGAAAAGCTCTAAATTGGCTTAGAATATATTATCCTGTACTTGCACAGAAATCATAGTGTTTATTTTTGTTTGTTTTGTCATGTAAGTTATGTATAACTTATGTTAATTTAAATGTATGTAATTTGTGTTTGTAATGCACTGTGCTAGTGCAGCAAAAGGCCACTTTTCATGGTATTTACACCCTAGGTACATATTCCCCTGATAATAAACCTAAATTTGAATACTGCAAGGAATGAACAGACAATGAGGAAGCATCAGTGGAGAAAGAAACTGAATTAATGTTTCATTTTGAAGACCTCTGGAGTTTCAAATATCTGCTTGCTGATTTTCTAATTACCTTTATTAATGACCGCTCTGTGAATTTTACTGTAGGATACTGTAAAGAAAATTAATATTTTGCAGTGGGCACGATGGTAGTGTAGCAGGTACCGTGAAGCTATTACAGCTTTGGGCATTCTGGAATTTGAAGATCAATCCTGGCTCTGCCTGTAAGAAATCTGTGCATTCTCCCTGTGAAACGTGTGGGTTCCCTCTGGGTGCTCCGGTTTTCTCCCACAGTCGAAAGACACGCTGATTAGTAGGTTTAATTGGTTATTGTAAATTGCCCTGTGATCAGGCTAGGGTTAAATAGGTGGGTTGCTAGGTGGTGTTGGGCTGGAAAGGCCTGTTCTGCGCCTTATCTCTGAACAACATATTGTATTTTGAAAGGGATGTGTAAGCTTTTTACATTTTTGAATTCCATTAAACCAGGTGTGTGGTATTGAGTGAGCATTTTCGATAAATGTGAGGTAGGGCAAATGCAAGAAGACAGTACTGTAAAGGGCAAGGTGTTGCTGAGCAGAGTGAACTTGGGATCAAAGATCATAGCTCCTTGAAAGTGGCTTCACGGGTTGATAAGGGGATTAAGAAGGCCTATGGAATAGTCGCTTTTATTAGTCGAGGCATTGAGTTCAAAAATCAGGAGGTTATGTTGCAACTTTATAAAAATCTGGTTAGGCCACTTCTGGAGTATCGCATGCAGTTCTGGTTGCCCCACTATAGGATGGATGTTGAGGCTTTGGAGAGGGTGCAGAAGAGGTTCACCAGGGTGCTGCCGGGTTTAGAGGGCCTGTGCTGTCATGACAGGCTGGGCAAACTTGGGTTGTTTTCTCTGGAACGATGGAGGCTGAGGGGAGATCTGATAGAGGTTTATAAGATTATGAGAGGCATAGATCGAGTATCTAAGTATCTAAGCAAAGAGTATCTATTTCTCAGGGTGGAAATGTCTAATACCAGAGGGCATGCATTGAAGGTGAAAGGGGGTAGGTTCAAGGAGGATTTGAGGAGTAATTGTTTTACTCAGAGAGTGGTGGATGCCCGGAATGCACTCCCTGGTATGGTGGTAGAGGTAAATACATTAGAGGCTTTTAAGTGACTTCTGGATATAAAGAAGATGGAGGGATATGGACATCGTGTAGGGAGGGACTCGTGTTTGGGTGTTTTCGATCGCCTTTTTAGTTGGTTCGGCACAGTATTGTGGACTGAATGGCCTGCTTCTGTGCTGTACTGTTCTGTGATCTATGTTCTAAGAAGTTAATGGTTCCCTTGTTTCAACGTGTAAGTTACAGCAGGAGGCTATTGGGCCCTTCAGTTCGATGCTACTTCCCAGGCCAGCAGATCCCGTCGGTCTCACTTACCCCTCCTTTTACACCAGTTGCCTTGCAATCTGTTCTCTTATCAGCACCCCCACACCTGTCCCTTCTTACATTTTTACACAATCAGTTGGAAAAAATTGCCAGAAAAACAAGTGCTAAACAGTTTATCAAGTCTTGATATAGCAGACAAAGAGGGAGCTGGCCCACACTGCAAATGGAAATATGTTTATTGGTAGCCAGTGAAGAATAGGTATCAAGGGCTCTCACTTGAAAGAAGCACAATGTCCTCTGCAGACTCAAGCAACCCTAAACCTGTCTGATATGCATTCTGAGGTAGTCATCTTTGGATACATTCAGTGGTCTAACAAGAAGTTAGGTTTTCAAAGTTCAAAGTTCAAAGTAAAATTTATTATCAGAACACGTACCAGTCACCATATACAACCCTGAAATTCTCTATTGGGCATACTTAGCAAATCTATAGAACAGTAACTGTAAACAGGACCATTGAACAGCAAACTACAAATGCAAATATAAATAAATAGCAATAAATAATGTGCATGAAATAACAAGATAAAGAGTCCTTAAAATGAGCCCATTGGTTGCAGGAACACCAGAAGTAGATTTAGTGTAGTTAACCCCTTTTGTTCAAGAGCCTAATAGTTGAAGGGTAGTAACTGTTCTTGAACCTGTGGTGGTAGCTCTGAAGATCTTGTATCTTCTACCCGATGGCAGTAGTGAGAAAACAGTATCGCCTGAGTGGTTAGGATCATTGACGATGGATGCTGATTTTCTACGGCAACACTTCATGTAGATGTGCTGGGTGGTTGGGAGGGTTTTACCTGTGATAAACTGGGCCAACTCTACAACCTTTTGGACGATTTTCCACTCAAAGGTGTTGGTGTTCCCATACCAGGCTGAAATCAATGTTCCCTCTAATTTTTATTGACCAGGGTGCGCAAAAATCTTGTGCTGTGCAATTTATTGCCTAGTAACATGTGCACACTGAATAATTTCTTTAATAAAAGCCTTGTAAATAAGCCAGTTCTAAATTCTGCAGAGAAATCATCACAAACTCCACTTTGTCAATGCCATCTGCACCAGAAACTGAAAAAGGAAATATGATTGTGTACAATTGTGAAATATACTTAATGTGCCAACGAGGTAGAAGGTGACAATTTTTTGTGTACAGTTTAAATTCCTTTGTGCGCTAGTAGGAAAAGATGAGTCCACACCTTAGAGGGAACATTGGCCATAATGCAGCCAGTCAGCACACTTTCCACCTCACGTCTATAGAAGTTTGCCAAGGTTCTTGATGACATGCCGAACCTCCACAGCCTCCTGAAGAAGTAGAGGCATTGTCGTGCTTTCTTTGCAATTATTTTTATATGATGGGTCCTGGACAGAACTAGACAATATAGTTTTCAAAGTTATTTATCAGAGTATGGAGATGGGTAAGTGGTAAAGATATGGAAGGACAGGAGTTACAACCCATCTCTCATCTACTATAGTAATGTATCCAACATAGACACGATACATACTGTGGTTTCATTTAAATTGCGTTTTCAGACTGGTAACTTTTTGCCAAGCTATTCTGGAGATGTCTGTCATTGAATTTTCCAACAAAAATATGAAACAAAGATTTTCTCAAATCTGATCAGCTCTTCTGTCCCTATACTGTGCTCATTATCCAATGTCTGAAATTTAAGCACCACTTTCAGGATTGATGCTAAAAACGATTATAGATGGATCACTCCCAATCTCCCACTCCTCACCCTGATGCAATCATCACCTGCCAGCACTTCACCCCACCGTTTCATAATGCTATCTCCCCTCCTCCTTTCAGTCAGGAAGAAAAGTCGTGAGTCAATAGTGTCTACGTCCCCCACCGATGCTGCCTGGCCCATTGAATCCCTCCAGCATTTTGTGTGTTGCTTCGGCAGAAGATTGCACAGTGACGGTTAAAGGTCTAAAGGAAACATTTACCTTAATCGTATCAGTAATTACAGATGGGTACAAAGTGTACATGAGTTGTTGTACATCAGAAGCATGGTTATAAATGTAATAAATAAATAAAAATCGACAACAGAAAAAGTGCATCTCTAATAAATTCACTTTTTTGGAACCAATGGTAAAATGCATTGGCACCGTTTCTACCTGTAAGCTGCAACCAATAAGTCACAATTTAAATACCTTTTTTTCATTAAATGATATCATCTGAGTAAAACGAAGCTGAGTACTTCGTTCAATATTGTGGCATTTGATTTCTTTGGAAATGCTGCTTCATCTGCACTTGTGTGTGGGCCTTTGGGGGTGCCTTGCTATCACAGTACAGAAGTGCCTTGAGCTAACAGTGGAGAAAACAATTTCATAACATCTGTTTACTCCCAGAAGATAAAAAAGGCAAGCTGACAAACATGGTTTCTTTAATGGAGCTTTTATAATTGAAGCTTTAAACACTCAGGACATGTTATTGCAATTGCAAAACTAAAATGTCTTTTTTCTCTCTCTGTGGTTAAGTTGTCGGCAATATCAGCTCAAGTTGCTTCAGTAGCGATATTAGTAAATGGGTTAGAGTTGTGTGCTGCTTTTTCCCACCGTAAGTACTCTGAGTAGGGAAAGGATGCCACTCATCAGAGGGCAATGTGATTTGACACTCATCTGTCATATAAGCTCAGCTCTCCAGCTAACTTCCTCCGTGTAATTGAGCGGAACACAATGGTGGGTGGGGCATTGTGCTTCCTCACGACGAGTACGCAGTTGCCGATCTAATTAAATAGCAGTGCTGTGCTTGTACATTTTCCTTGGGAGACAGGGCAAAGGAGAATGAAGCTGGCGAAAGTGGAATTATTGTTTTTCTTTGGAGTCCACGTAAAGAAGCTGGAATTACTTAACACACTCGGGTTTTAAGTACCATTATTAATTGAAAGCCAAAATACTGATACGGTATGCTATACACTAACAAGTTTCAGCTGGTTGAGTTACTTTAAAATTTTACTTTTGCTTCAGATTTTTACATTTTCACTATTTTATATATTACATATGTAATACGTTAAAATAGTTAAATTAAAATAAGTAGTGTAAAAAACAGTAGTGTGTGGTGTTCATTGGTTCAATGTCCATTCAGAAATCTGATGGCAGAGGGGATGAAGCTGTTCCTGAATCACTGACGGTGTAGGACTCTGTCCTTCCATTAGACGGGATGGTGCATCTCTATTTTGAATAGGGACAAGACACTTTAAGTCAGGTCAGTACAGATCTTTTTTCCTATTGTCAGTAAATGGGTCAGTCCACTTTTATCGGACCATGGACAATGTCTGGTGTTATGAATGCTCCACAGCTCTGAGGGGCCGAAGGGATGGGGGAGCCCCCTCCTTTGTGAGAATCACAAGAGCGTTATTGGGTTGGCTCAGAGGACGCAGGAAATGAGAGAGACCTGGCCATTGTCTCCTGGAGACAACGTTTGTGGTTTGGGGACTATGCTACGTGCAAGCCCTCGGGCAAAGTGGGCTGGTTGAGAGAGAGATTGCATCATCCCAACCTGATTGACATCTGAGACCCCGTGAGGAAGTATAAAAGAGGGTCTGGGGGAACAACCCCTTTGAGATGCACCAGAAGAAATGCTAGCGATCCCGCAATAGCGGGAAGCCATTTAAAGCAAGCCACGTGCGTTTGGTTCTCTTGCCTGGGAGCTGGTGGCTGGTACCACAGAAAATGACTTGGAACTAACAACGGGGAACCCACTCCCCCGACGCAAAGGATTGGCCTCATAAAAGTCCCGGGCAAGATTTAAACTGTCTCTCTTAAACCCAAAAAGCTGCACCTTGAAAGGACAGTGACTTTTATCTTTCCATCGGACAATACAATATCCCCTAAACAAACGATAGAGCTATTGTTTAATTGATGATATTATTATACCCGCGTTTTTTGATTGAGTATTGACGACGTATATTATCTGTATGTTTGCATTAATCTTCTTTTTGTGCCCTTTATCAATAAATACTTTAAAAAATAGTACCATCAGACTTCAACGGACCTCTCTATCTTTGCTGGTAAGTGATCCAGTTATGGGAATTTCGTAACACTGGATTCAACACTATGCTGAGATGAATTGCAGAGCATATTGTGTACAGTGGCTTGGTCCCTTAATGGAGCTGGATATTTGATGGGTCTCATCACATGGGACGTCCTACTGCAGGTGTCACAGGGCTGTGGTGAGACCCATTTGGAGTTTGCTGTACAGGTTCGGTCTCCTTATCTGAGGAAGGATGTTTTTGTCTTTGGGGAGGGGTATGTGCAGTGATAGCTTACGAGACTGATTTTTGGTGGAACTAATGCGTAAGAGTCTGGGTGAATTTGATGGCTGTGGAGTCAAGAATTGAGGTTCATAGCCTTAGGGTACAGGATATGCCATTGAGAATGAAGATAAAGAGAAATTTCTTCACTCAGAGCCTGGTGAACCTATGGAGTTCTCCACCCCAGGAGGCAGTGGAGACTGAGACATAAAATACATTCAAGATGAGGGAAGGTATATTCCTTAATGGGATCAGTTGCTATGGGGAATAGTGGGAATAGGGGACTGAATTGAATGATCAGCCATAATCATGTTGAATGGTGGAATAGGACAAGGACTGAATGATTTATCCCTGCTCCAACTCTTCATGTTTCTATGTTCCCATGTACATTATAAGATCATGAGACCATAAGATATAGGAGCAGAAGTAGGCCATTCGGCCCACTGAGTCTGCTCCACCATTCAATCATGGGCTGATCCAATTCTTCCAGTCATCCCCACTCCCCTGCTTTCACCCCATACCCTTTGATGCACCGACTAATCAAGAACCTATCTATCTCTGCCTTAAATACACCCAATGACTTGGCCTCCACAGTCACTTGTGGCAACAAATTCCAGAGAGTTACCACCCTCTGACTAAAGTAATTTCTCTGCACCTCATTTCTAAAAGGACTTTCTTCAATCCTGAAGTTGTGCCCTCTTGTCCTAGGATCCCCTACCATGGGAAATAACTTTGCCGTATCTAATCTGTCCAGAAAAAAATCTGGAATGTTTCTATGAGATCCCCCCTCGTTCTCCTGAACTCCAGGGAATACAGCCCAAGAGTCTCCAGACGTTCCTCAGAGCCTAATGTCTAATCTCAGGTAAATAAGCATCATCTGGTATCACTTTGATGTGCACACATATTTACGAACATGACAGCTTGCTTTAAGTAGAGTCCTTTACATATATAATGGGCATCCTGGATCCCTCAGCTTTGAAGGTTGGGGTGGGGGGGGGTGGTAAAAGAGTAATTACTCAAATTTGTATTTGAAGACCAGGCCACAGCAGTACAGCTGGGGAAGATTTTCTCAGAGAGTGGTGGATGACTGGAATGTGCTGCCTGGTATAGTGATAGAGGCAAATATATTACAGGCTTTTAAGAGATGTTTAGTTGGGCACATGAATGTGAGGAAGCTGGAGGGATATGGATATTGTGCAGGTAGGATGGATGAGTACGTGTGTTTTTGATTTGCTTTGTAGCTGGTTCAGCACAACATTGTGGGCTGAATGGCCTGTTCCTGTGCTGTACTCTTCTCTGTTCTAAGATCTAACTTTTATTCTCTGCATTTAAGTACTGAATAACTACTTAATCATAAAAATTGCATGCTATTAATATATTATTTTCTTTGCTGGCTCTTGACCAATTCTTTAACCTTTCAGGACTGAACTGTATTAATCGGTGAAGATTACCCTTGTTGTACCGATAGAGCACAATGTCAATTAACTACAATGAAAAACTGCAATACTGATAGGCAGATTTTTTATGAAGAATCTGCATGCCTTATTTCTTCTGATTCTAAACTTTGCAGAAGAACAAGAATTAACATCCTATATGAGCAAGTACTTCATGAGTTTTTTTTCTATTACTTGAACTCTTGCCAAAATGTGTTGAAATCGCAAGGGATTCTGCAAAAATTATATTCATTTAAGCCAGAGAAAGCTTAAAAGGTCTTCATTCTCTGATACCCTGGATCTACTACAGCAGAGGCTATTATGGCCAAGATTGCTGATGAAGAAACAACAGCACAGATGCTCTGTGCAACCACTGGGACCTTGTTCAAGTTATCAGATATCCATGAGAGAGCAAGGTCTTAATTAGGATTCTCTTCAAGCACATAAAAGGTACAGCTTCAAAGTGCACTGCTGTAGTTTCAGATTACTTAAAGGTTAGGCAGGAGTCCTTGCTCTTTATAGTAAGAATAATGGCTTTTACGCCACATTTTTCTCTCTCTACAGAATCACAGTGGAATAGGGAGGACAGAAGGAGGCCATTCTGGTCATTATGCCTCTACTGACTCGTTGGTATCCAATTAATCCTGCGTTCTAGCTCTTTCCCCATGACTCTGTAAATTTTAGCAATGCATTCCATTCTCTTTTTTGGAAGTATCTATTTAATTTGTTTTATTATTTATGTATTTATTTAGAGATATAGCACGATGAGCAGCAGCTCCCAACAACCCACCTACGTTCACTTGCTTCGTCACAGGACAATTTACAATGATCAATTAATCTACCAACTGATATGTCTTGGGACTGAGGGAAGGAACTGGATCACCCGAAGGAAGCCCACATGGTCATATATCTCTGACAGTGTAGCACAGATCCCAAGAGCTTCTAACTACAGAAAATATTTCCTCAATTATCTTAAAGCAGTGTCCAGTCACTAATGCTTCAGGACTAGAAGTTGTTTCCCTTTATTTACTCAGTAAAAACCACTTACACTCCTGAATAAGAGTCTCAGACCAGAACATCAGCTGTTCACTCTTTTCTATAGATGCTGTCTGACCTGCTGAGTTCTTCCAGTATTTTGTGTGTGCCCATTTACACTATTTGAGTCATTGTTTACCATTACTTAATCTTCTGATTTCCATTGCTCCACCAAAATAGAATTTGCATTGATATAGTGCCTTCCTTATTTTAAAATAGCCCAAAGCACTTCACAGAAAGATATCCGAACAATATTTTAACCTTGAGCCAGATCAGTTGAAGCTTGGTCAAATAAGGAAGTTTCCAGATGGCATTAAAAAGAAGAAAGCAAGGGGTGGGACTTGGTTCAACAATGATGCTTTTATAGAGTCACATGATGATTCAACATGTGGACAAGTCCTTTTGGCCCATTGATTTTACACTGTCCACTTATACGAATCGTACATTAATCCTGTTCTCCCTACATTCTCTTTCCTCCTACCAGTGACTGATACTCTGGAAAAATTCCTAGCAGCCAAATAACCTACTGACTGCACATCTTTGGAAATCTGAGGAAACCCACACAGTCACAGGGAGAATGTCCAAACCTCATTTTGCGTGCTTGGGTGTCCTTGGAAAGGGGGCATGGGTCACCATGGGTACAGTGGGGTATTTCTGGGAAAGTTGCACCCCACCCCCTCCCCCAGGGAATTCACTGTTTTATAGACAGTAATAATCATATTTTAAAACTGTCTTGTAAATATTTGATGCTTGTATTTTGTGTTTTTATGTATGAATAAACTTCTGTAGTTTTGTAAAAACAAATCCTCACTTGGGCTGTGTTTGGCCTCAGAAATGTACCCGGACCCATGGTGATGTGAGGAAGCAGCTTGACAGCCAAGGTATAATTTACTTATCAGTATTAGATTGCAGTTGACTTTAAATAGATATGATTTTAGGAAATCAAGTTGGATAAGTCACCGGGATTGAACGAGATGTACCCCAGGCTACTGTGGGAGGGGAGGGAGGAGATTGCTGAGTCTTGGGCGATGATCTTTCCATCATCAATGGAGACGGGAGAGGTTCCGGAGGATTGGACAGTTGCGGATGTTGTTCCATTATTCAAGAAAGGGAGTAGAGATAGCCCAGGAAATTATAAACCAGTTCCTCCGTTTCCGCTGCATCTGCTCCCAGGATGAGGCTTTCCGTTCCAGGACTTCTCAAATGTCCTCTTTCTTTCAGGATCATAGTTTCCCTTCTGGCGTCATCAAAGATGCCCTCACTCACATCTCCTCCACTTCCCGCACTTCAGCCCTTAACCCATCCTCCCATCACCACAAGAGGGACCGTGTTCCCCTTGTCCTCACCTACCACCCCACCAGCCTCCGGATCCAACACATTACCCTCCGCAACTTCCACCACCTTCAACAGGATCTCACCACCCAGCACATCTTTCCCTCCCTACCCCTCTCAGCTTTTCGCAGGGATCGTTCCCTCTGTGACTACCTGGTCCACATGTCACTCCCTACAGAACTCGCACCTGGCACTTATCCCTGCAAGTGCAAATGCTACACCTGTCCCCACACCTCCCCCCTTACCACCATTCTGGGCCCCAGACAGTCCTTCCAGGTGAGGCAACACTTCTCCTGCGAGTCTGCTGGAGTTGTCTATTGCAGCCGGTGCTCCTGGTGCGGCCTCCTCTACATCAGTGAGACCCGATGCAGATCGGGGGACTGCTTCATTGAGCACCTCCGCTCTGTCCGTCACAACAGACAGGACCTCCTGGTTGCCACCCACTTCAACTCTGCTTCACATTCCCATTCGGATATGTCCATACATGGCCTCCTCTACTGCCATGATGAGGCCAAACTCAGATTGGAGGAGCAACAGCTCATCTACCATCTGGGTAGCCCCGATCCTGGTTGTATGAACATTGAATTCTCCAATTTCTGGTAATTCCCTCCCCCTCCCCCTTCCCCTATCCCAGGTCCCTCTCTGCCTCTCTCCCCTTTCAACTTTCTGCTTATTCATCTCTACAGTTCTTTCATGCTTATCTGCTCCCCCTCCCCACTTTATCTTTCCTCTGATTGGTTTTCCACCTGGCGCCTTTAGGCCCTACCCCCTCCCCTATCTCTATTACTGGGCGTCAGCCCTCTCTTCCCCCCCATTCCTGATGAAGGGTCTCAGCCTGAAACGTTGGCTACTCTTTTCTCACAGATGCTGCCTGACCTGCTGAGTTCTTCCAGCGTTGCGTACGTATTCTTTGATCCACAGAATCTGCAGTTGTATTTTTTGTGAATTATAAACCAGTGTGTTTTACTTCAGTGGTTGGTAAATTGATGGAGAAGATCCTGAGAGGCAGGATTTATGAACATTTGGAGAGGCATAATATGATTAGGAATAGTCAGCATGGCCTTGTGAAAGGCAGGTGGTGCCTTATGAGACTGATTGAATTTTTTGAGGGTGTAACTAAACACATTATGCCGGCTGGTGGCGTAGTGGCATCAGTGCTGGACTTCGGAGTGAAGGCTCCCGAGTTCGAATCCAGCCGATGCCCTCCCTTGCACGCTTTCCATCCGTGCTGGGTTGAGCGTCAAGCTAGCAACTTGGCCTTGTAAAAATAAGAAAGCCTGTTAAAAAAAACGCTGTCATGATGGCATCCTGATGACTCCACTCGGAGTTAAGGGCTTTCTTCTTCTTTCTTCTAAACACATCGATAAAGAAAGAGCAGTAGATGTGGTGTATATGGATTTCAGCAAGGTATTTGACAAGGTACCCTGTGCAAGGCTTATTAAGGAAGTAAGGAGGCATGAGATCCAAGGGGACATTGCTTTGTGGATCCAGAACTGGCTTGCCCACAGATGGCAAAGAGTGGCTGCAGATGGGTCATATTTTGCATGGAGGATGGTCACCAGCGGTGTGCCTCAGGGATCTGTTCTTGGACCCTTGCACTTCATGATTTTTATAAATGACCTGGATGAGGAAGTGGAGGGATGGGTTAGTAAATTTGCTGATGACACAAAGATTGGGGGTGCTGTGGATAGTGTGGAGGGCTGTTAGAGGTTACAGTGGGACATTGATAGGATGCAAAACTGGGCTGAGAAGTGGCAGATGGAGTTCAACTCAGTTCAGTGTGAGGTTGTTAATTTAAGGTCAACTATGATGGCAGAATATAGTATTAATGGTAAGATTCTTAGCAGTGTGGAGAATCAGAGGGATCTTGGGGTCAGAGTCCATAAGACACTCAAAGCTGCTGCACAGGTTGACTGTGTGGTTAAGAAAGCATATGGGTGCATTGGCCTTCATCAATTGTGGGATTGAGTTCAGGAGCTGAGAGGTAATGTTGCAGCTATATAGGAATCTGATCAGGCCCCAGTTGGAGTACTGTGCTCAGTTCTGGTCGCCTCACTACAGGAAGGATGTGGAAACTATAGAAAGGCTGCAGAGGAGATTTACAAGGATGTTGCCTGGATTGGGGAGCATGCCTTATGAGAACAGGTTGAGTGAACTTGGCCTTTTCTCCTTGCAGCGACGGGGGATGAGAGGTGACCTGACAGAGGTGAATAAGATGATGAGAGGCATTGATCATGTGGACAGTCAGAGGCTTTTTCCCAGGGCTGAAATGCCTAGCATGAGAGGGCACAGTTTTAAGGTGCTTGGAAGTAAGTACAGAGGAGATATCAGGGGTAAGCTTTTTGTGCAGAGAGTGGTGAGTGCGTGGAATGGGCTGCTGGCGACGGTGGTGGAGGCAGATACGATAGGGTCTTTTAAGTGATTCCTGGATGGATACATGGAGCTTAGAAAAATAGAGGCTATGGGTAACCCTAGGTAAGGTAGGGACATGTTCAGCGCAGATTTGTGGGCTGAAGGGCCTGTATTGTGCTATAGGTTTTCTATGTTTCTATGAAATATTTATGCATCTGAAATCATAATCATAATGGTACATAATATCAAAAATGACAGCAATTGTTCACTTGTTTCTGTGATAATCCTCAGCCTCTACTCAATTAAATAACAGCCAAGGGAATGCCTCCAATTATTAGATGTTGTACAAAAACACAAGGGTTTCAAATTTTTTTTGTCAATAATGTATTTATATCAGCTTTTCCCCCATTCTGAGTCACAGTTTTTGATTAAATGTTCTATAATTGCCCAGCTTAAAAAGCAGAAATTGAAAACGTGCATGATAACCACTGACAAGAGTGCTTCTAGATTTCTGGCTTCAGACTGCAACAGAGGTGGTTTCAGTTTTATGTAAATGAGACTAACTCAGTCAAACAAATCAACATGTTGCGGAATGTTTTAATGTGACCAAAGGGCTGTGTTGTGTTGTCCATATTTTGTAAAAATATTCATCCCATTTTCAGTGGAATAATTTCTGATTATCCTAACACTTGGAAAAAAAAACAAATAAAATATTAAGGCATTTTACCTTTGCTGAACATGAAATTACATTACTTAAAATTGAGGCCAATTTTATGTAGAAAGATCTCTGGTAATTGGGGGGGGGGGGGGGAATGATTCCTTGCTTCTTTAGCACTTAAAATAATGTCATTGCATTTTATTACCGCACTACTGTGAGCTGTAAAGTGTTTATTTAGTACAAATCTATGCAATTGACAATGCAATCATCGACCTGAGAAGTTAGTGCATGCATTTATTGATGCAGTTATCATTCTGGAATGCAGTCCAGGGATGTGTGAGTTAATGCTTTTGGGGAGGTGCTCTGAAGTAAGGAAATACAAAATAAACAGGCAATGCAAAATGACTGCAGATGCTTGAATCTGGAACAAAAGACAAAACACTGGAAGAATTCAATGGGCCAAGCAGTAACTGTGGAGGCAAGCGCTATTACGTAAATGTATCAGATCTAGATCCGGGATCAGGACCAGTTAGTGGGTGGATGATGAGAAGTATTGAGGGGAAGAGGAACCTTGGATCCGCAGGTAACAAGGCAAATCCGGAGTGATTGAAAAAGACATATGGAATGTTTTCCCTTATTGAACAAAGCACGAGATTTAAGAGCAAGGACCTGTACTGGATCTGCATATAATGCTAGTGACACTACAGTGTCAGCACCATGCATGGTTCTGGTCAACACATTTGAAGAAAGTTGCACTGGGGAGACTGCAGGAGAGATTTCCAAGGATATTGCCAGGTCTGCAGAATTGCAACTATGAGGTTGCAAAGGCTGGGCTTCGTTCCTTTGGAACACGGGAGATTTCACTGAGGTCCATAACATTATGAGGAATTAGGATGAGCCCATTTCCCTTAACAGAAGCATTGAAGACCAGGGGCATAGAAGTAATGGATAGTTTAAAAACATAAAAGTTGGCATATCGCTTTATAGCACCGATGGTCCGCGTCCAATTCCCACCACTGTCTGTATGGTTCTGTACATTCTCCCTGTGATCATGTGGGTTTCCTCTGGGTTCTCTGGTTTCTTCCCACATCCCAGAGATGCATGATTTAGGGTTAGTAAGTTGTGGGCATGCCACCGTGGTGCAAGAAACATGGCAATACTTGCGGGCTGCCCCCAGCACGTCCTCAGACTGTGTTGGTCACCAAAGCAAGCAACACATCTCACTGTATGTACCAACGCTTCGACGTGCATGTGACAAATAAAGCTAATCTTTATCATTGATGGAATTGGTGGGGGATATGAGAGATGGGGAGGAAGAGCATTTTCACTCTTTGGATTTAAGAGTTTGGAATTCATTGACTGAAAGGGTCGCTTGTGCAGAGCTCCTCATCATGTTTAAAAAGAAAAAAAAATAGCACGTTTAGTTGAAGAGCCATGATTTGCAAAGTTAATGGCCAAACGTGGAGGGTGGCATTTGGCAGGGTAGTTTCTTTTTGTTAGGCTGTACACAATGGGCTGAATAGTTTCCTAAAATACTTCTATTATCATATAGTGTTACATTTCTTTTGATTATATTAAAAATGGCTAGATTACTGTGTGTCACTTCATATGAAATTATATAAAGGCGCACAGCAATTACTTAAAGGCATATTAGCTTATTCAATGGAAGGAGGTTTGGATTGTTCATGGAAACAGCTCGTGAGTTATTACTTCTATAATGAATATCTGGCATACACGATTTCCCCTTTGATGATTTTAATTACAGCAACTAATGTGCCTTTTGGGGTTACTTCTGGATCTTACTAACTTTGGAAGAAGGATGTTGGAAGAGATTTCTGCATGACCAGGTAATTTTCTTTGCTCAGGGGATGTAGCTGAACTTCTGCAGTCAGGCGTTACACCGTTGACATTTATTGAATATATTCAAGAATTGCTGATTCCAGTATCAGCTGAGCGGGTTTATAAGTAAGACTAATTTGTACAGTTTAATCTTATGCCCAGACTTAATTTGTTAAATATTGTGTTCCCTTCATGTAGTTATCTTAATAGCAATGCCCATATCATAGGAAAGAAAGTATATTTGCATTGTGGAAATCACAAGGGCTGTGAAGCATTGCATTATTTACAATAGAATAAAAACAAAGTGCCAGTTTTGGAAGTGGAGTACTATCAGCATCCAGCACAAGATTAATGTGTTCAGAGGGAACTAAGTGGGCCTGTTTAAATCATCAGATCTTACAATTAAAAGATGTGACTGAATATTGAAAGCCAAAATAAATTTTATTATCAATGTACATATACAACCTGAGATTCAGTTTCTTGTGGACATACTCAACAGATCTATAGAATGGTAATTAAATGGAATCAATGAAAAACTGTCCAACTAGGGCATTCAACCAGAGTGCAGAAGACAACAAGCTGTGCAAATGCAAGCATAAATAAATAGCAATAAATAATGAGAACATGAGATGGAGAGTCCTTGAAAGTGAGTCCATAGGTAATGAAAACATTTCAATGATGTGGCGAGAAGTTGCATGAAGCTATCCCCCTTTGGTTCAAGAGCCTGGTAGATGACGGGCAATAACTGTTCTTGAACCTGGGGATGCAAGTCCCGAGGCTCTTTCACCTTCTTCCAGATGACAGCAGCTAGAAGAAAGCATGACCTGGCTGGTGGGGATCTCTGATGATGGACGTTGCTTTCCAGTGCAAATGTTTCGTGCAGATGTCCTCAATGGTTGGGAGGACTTTCCCATGATTATTGATTAGTTCTGAGGGCTGATAGCATTGAATGTGGAGCTGTAGTCAACAAAGAGCATCCTGGTGTGTGCATCTTTGCTGTCCAGATACTTGAATAAAAGTTCATTAGATGATAGAGGATCATATCAGTGGTGCAGCAAATTAATATGAACTACATAGAAAAATTGTAAAAATTGGGGTCTTCATTTACGGGCAAGTTGATTAAATGTTATTTCCTTTTATTTGTGGCTTTTGGTTTCAACAGTGCTCTAACAGCTCTGGTCAACGATGGAAGGACTATAATTGAAGTCCTGATGAAGGGTCTCAGCTGAAAACCCCGATTGTTAATTTTCCTCCATAGATGATGAGTGAGTTCCTGGTGAGTACCTCCTGCATTTTGTGTGTGTGTGTTACAGTTGAAGAGGGTGGCCCATGAGTAGTCACCTCAAGATCCTGAGAGGCCCATGTGTATCTGCTTGTGTGGTCATCAGTCCATTCCCTTCAGACAGACAGACATACTTCATTGATCCCGAGGGAAACTGGGTTTCGTTACAGTTGCACCAACCGAGAATAGGGTCGAAATATAGCAAAGTAAACCCAGAAATAATAATAAGTAAATAATGCCAAGTAGAAATAAGTTCAGGACCAGCCTATTGGCTCAGAGTGTCTGACACTCTGAGGGAGGAGCTGTAAAGTTTGATGGCCACGGGCAGGAATGACTTCCTATGACGCTCAGTGTTGCATCTCAGTGGAATGAGTCTCTGGCTGAATGTACTCCTGTGTCTAACCAGTACATTATGAAGTGGATAGGAGACATTGTCCAAGATGGCATGCAACTTGGACAGCATCCTCTTTTCAGACACCACCGTCAGAGAGTCCAGTTCCACCCCCACAACATCACTGGCTTTACGAACGGGTTTGTTGATTCTGCTGGTGTCTGCTACCCTCAGCCTGCTGCCCCAGCACACAACAGCAAACATGATAGCACTGGCCACCACAGACTCGTAGAACATCCTCAGCGTTGTCCGGCAGATATTAAAGGACCTCAGTCTCCTCAGGAAATAGAGACGGCTCTGACCCTTCTTGTAGACAGCCTCAGTGTTCTTTGACCAGTCCAGTTTATTGTCAATTCGTATCCCCAGGTATTTGTAATCCTCCACCATGTCCACACTGACCCCTTGGATGGAAACAGGGGTCACTGGTGCCTTGGCCCTCCTCAGGTCCACCACCAGCTCCTTAGCCTTTTTCACATTAAGCTGCAGATGATTCTGCTCACACCATGTAACAGTTTCCCACCATAGCCCTATACTCAGCCTCATCTCCCTTGCTGATGCATCCAACTATGGCAGAGTCATCAGAAAACTTCTGAAGATGGCAAGACTCTGTGCAGTAGTTGAAGTACGAGGTGTAGATGGTGAAGAGAAAGGGAGACAGGACAGTCCCCTGTGGAGCCCCAGTGCTGCTGACTACTCTGTCTGACACACAGTGTTGCAAGCGCACGTACTGTGGTCTGCCCGTCAGATAATCAATAATCCATGACACCAGGGAAGCATCCACCTGCATCACTGTCAGCTTCTCACCCTGCAGAGCAGGGCGGATGGTGTTGAACACACTGGAGAAGTCAAAAAACATGACCCTCACAGTGCTCGCCGGCTTGTCCAAGTGGGCGCAGACACGGTTCAGCGGGTAGACGATGGCATCCTCAACTCCTAGTTGGGGCTGGTAGGCGAACTGAAGGGGGTCTAAGAGTGGCCTAACCATAGGCCGGAGCCGCTCTAGAACAAGTTTCTCCAGGGTTTTCATGATGTGGGAGGTCAATGCCACCGGTCTGTATTCATTGGAGCCACTGGGGCGCGGCGTCTTCAGTACAGGGACGAGGCAGGACGTCTTCCACAGCACAGGAGCCCTCTGGAGACTCAGGCTCAGGTTGAAGACATGGTGAAGTACTCCACATAGCTGGGGGGCACAGGCTTTGAGCACCCTGTGGCTGACACCATCCGGGCCTGCAGCCTTGCTTGGGTGGAGATGTTTCAGCTGTCTTCTCACCTGTTCATCTGTGAAGCCCACTGTGGTGGTTTCAGGTGGGGGAGGGGTGTAGTCATGAGAGCAGGGTGGAGGGCTGTGAGGAGGGGTAGGAGGGGAGAGTGGGGTATGTGTTGGTTGGGGGCCGACAACAGATGAATCATGTGGGGATGGGCAGGGGCCACAGTGTCAAAACTGTTGAAGAACAGGTTAAATTCATTGACCCTGACCACTCTACCTTCAGCTCCTCTGTTGCTAGTTTGCCGGAACCCAGTGATGGTCCTCATCCCACTCCAGACCTCTCTCATGTTGTTCTGCTGGAGGATCCACTCAAGCTTCCTCCTGTACCTGTCTTCACGTAAACTTTGGGTTATTACTCAAATGCAGTCATGATCAAATTCTGCCTTTGACAAGATGGGTTGGAGCTTGGCTGTTGTCACGGTGGGGGTCTCAGTTTTGCAGTGACAGATCTGTCTTAGCCAGTAATGTATTCTGGTGTTATACAGTGACAGACCCATCCTCAACAATAATGTAACCCAGGGTTATACAGTTATGGACTCAACCCAAAAGCACTGGGTGCCCAATTACACCCAGGTAATTTTGTGTGTGTTGTTCAAGATATCCATCATCAGAAAAATCTCTTGTGGTCTTCTTCACAATGCCTCCTAAATCAACAGCATCTACCACCTGGATGGGCAGGAGTATTAAGTACATGAGACTGTTGGTTTCCTCTAAGTCCCATTGAAACCATTCTGACTTGGCAGTATGTTGTTGATCCTAAATCACCATCAATTTGGCAGCACTGCTGGGGTGACTTCCTGACAAGCTCCACAATACAGCTCACCACCACCTTCTCAAGGACAACTGGGATTTAATTTTTGTTCTTCCAGTGACTGTCATGTTGTGTAAAATGAAGAACGAGAAGTTTTAATTGCCCTCATTCGTACAAATGGGGATTGGTACTGTGCTAAGCATCAGAGGACAGTGAAGATATATGACCTTTCATTGAAAGCTGAAGTTTCATATCGTATGCAAGCATAATTACATTTTTAGCCGCTTGAATCGAGAAACTGTTAGAGGGTTAGCACATAAATACCAAAGAGCATCAGCATTGTTATCAAAATTCCCTATTTGACAACATAACTGGTTAGAACCTGTAGATAAGTGACATTGATTAAGTGGTTCATGAATTAATTCCTATTGTGGTCTGGCCTGGGACTTGGAAACTCATTTTTAGAAGCTTAGCAGCATTAACAGGAGAACTTCTCAAAAAGGATGATGTTTTACTTTGTGTAACTGCAAGGTCAGATAAAAAGAGTACGTTTAGCTTTTTGGGTAAAATATTACAGTGGTTTGCTAACTATTCTGAGAGTATCATTCTCAATTCCAAGCCCTGCATCCTACTTAGCAGCAGAGCTGTCTCAGCTATTTTTGTTATATAGTGGTAACTTGAATTGAAGAATGTTTCGGTTTGAAACTGACTTACATAACATCACATCCTTCTGCTGTAAGCAATCAATTTCAGTGAAAGATAAATATGATTATGAATCAGAAGTTGGATCACAGTGTCTGTGGCTTTCTTCCTGGCACCTCCATACCTCTGACATGTTACTGCATGAAAAAGTTGGATATACCTAACTGTGCTCAGTGATGTCCAACAGCTTCCTAAATACATCTGATGTTACTTCCAAATTTTTGTCCCTGCATGAATAGCTTGCCCTGTCTGCACCTCTAGCCTACTTCACTGTTGGATAAAATGTATGAGCATTGTACAGTAATACCCCTTCCTGGGTCTCTCTCAGCTCTTCCGTCTCTCTATCTTGCTATCATTGCAGTCTCACAACTACCTAACTTCTCCCCTGATTCCTGACCTTGTCCCGACCAAACATGACCTCAAGCCCAATCATAGAACCCCAATGACTACTGATCATCCCTTTTGTTTACCGACTGCTGGAGCACCCGATCTGATTACTAGTCCTTCCACTGTTGATTCCCTCTCCTTCTGCCCTGAGCCACTCAACCACTAATCACTCCTAACAAATCTTCTCTACTTGACTAACAACCTGCTCCTGACAATTCATTTCCTGTTGGCTGCCCTTCATCGTAATTTCCCTCTCAAATGTCGCTTGGACTTAATGATCACACTGACCCCCTACCCTTGGGTTACTTTGACCCTTTGAATTAATCTACACTGTTGTCTTTCAATGTCTAGGCCAAGGCTTCCCAATCTGGTTAATGGTATTAAAAACATTGGGAACCCCTGGTCTAGGCCGTTGTTCTTTCATAAAACTTTTACTAATCTTCTGTCAGGTAGGGGACATTCTCATTGCTATGAACACTGTCCCTTAAGTATGATTAGTGCTTTTATATAATTACTTGTGAACTAAAGTAGTCATAGCCGAAGGGTGGTAGTGGAGACGAGTTTGCACCGCTAAACAAAAGCTCTTCATGGCGTGCGTCTCAAACAGCCTCTGACAACCAAGTCCAACTCCTGGCCTTCACGTGTGGCACAGTTCTTATGCCCGGCGGAGCTGTTCTCACTGACAGGAGAAGGGGCAAAGGCGGGCCACTGGCACCTTAAAACCAGTTGCTCCGGGCAGATGGGGCTCGTTAACCACGGACGGTAGCTCATCTAGGAAAGGGCAAACTCCGATTTCAAACCACTACTGCCTTGTGGCTATACCCGCTCACGGGAAAGGCTTTGGGAGTAAACTGCGAGGAAAAATCTGGAGTCGGAGTCCCGAAGGCGGCTGACTGCTGTACCCAGCATCGGCACGGCAACTCCTGCGAAGCTGCTGGCATCAAACTGTATCGGCTTTCGTCGTTCCTTTGGACCTGTCATCAGCATGGAGGTGGGGGGGGGGGGGGTCCCACTGCATGGGCAACAGATAGATCTCCAGATCAAATCTGCCCTGGCTTGCGCCCTGGAGAGGCCGCTCCTAGTGACTACCAGAGGCACAGTCCCCATGGTCAGCCATGGCTGATGGAGGCCACTGAGAACTATTCTCATTTCCAAAAGTAATGTCATACAGATGTTGGAAATCTGAAATAAAATCAGCAAGCAGTAGAAGTGCAAGAAGTGCAATATCTCGAGTCGAGTACGATGTCCTCCTAAGGAGTTGTCTATTGGTGGGTCCTTAAGTGGCTATTGAGACCAGTCTGGGATCCACATGTTCTGGTGCAGTGTGGGCAAGAGTCAGTGGTGGCTGTGGGTAGTGTTGGTTACTTGATAGCTTGGTCTTTTCTTTTGCAGCTGCCCCTTGTTCTCTGCAGCACAGTGGAGATCAATCTCACATTAAACAGTTCCCTCTTGAACGGATTTCCTCTAGATGTGTCTATTGAGTGCAACATCTTCCCAGTTTTTAGATGTAATGTTGAGCTTCTTCAGGCTGATTTTGATGTTTTCCTTGAAGTGTTTTCTTTGCCCACTAGCAGCTTGCCGACCTTCCTTCAGCTGGGAGTGAAGGATTTATATGGAGAGACATAAATCAGAATCAGATTAAATATCATTGGCACGTGTGGTGAAAGTTGTTAACTGCAGCAGTACAATGCGTTACATGATAATATAGAAAAAATGAATAAGTCAATTAGAGTAAATATATACGTGTATATGTAATAGTTAAATTAAAGATAGTGCAAAAATAGAAATAATATAGGAAAGTGAGATAGAGTTCATGGGTTCAATGTTCATTTAGGCATTGGATGGCAGAGGAGAACAAGCTGTTCCTAAATTGCTGGGTGTGTGCCTTCAGGCTTCTGCACTTTCTTCCTGACGGTAACAGTGAGAAGAGGGCATGTTCTGGGTGATGGGGGGGCTCCTTAATAATGGATGCCGCCATTCTGAGGCACCGCTCCTTGAAGATGTCTTGCATATTACAGAGGCTAGTACCCATGATGGAATGGACTAATTTTACAAGTTTCTGTAGCTTCTTTCGATTCTGTGCAGGAGACCCCCCTCCCCATACCAGACAGTGATACCAGCCTGTCAGAATGCTTTCCACAGTACTTCTGTGGAAGTTTTGAGTGTTTTAGGTGACAAACCAGATCTCTAGCCACTATCTTGTCTTCTTTATAGCTGCATCAATATGTTGGGACCAGGTTAAATCCTCACAGATCTTGACACCCAGGAACTTTAAATTGCTCACTTTCTCCACTTCTGATCCCTCTATGATAATGGTTTATGTTCCCTCATCTTACCCTTCCTGATGTCTTCAATCAGCTCTTTGCTCTTACTGACGTTGAGTGCAAAGTTGTTGCTGTGACACCACTCAACTAGCTGGTATATCGCGCTCCTGTACACCCTCTTGTCTCCATCTGAGATTCTACCAACAATGGTTGTATCAGCACCAAATTTATAGATGGCATTTGAGCTATGCCTAGCTCATGGATATAGAGAGTAGAGCAGTGGGCTAAGCCCACATCCATGATGTATGCCAGTGTTGATTGTCAGCGAGGAGGAGATATTACTACCAATCGACACAAGTTGTGGTTTTCAGGTTAGGAAGCTGAGGATCCAATTGAAGTGGGAGGGATAGAGGCTCACTTAAGCAAAGGATGAGTTAGACATTCAGATGACATGACCTTCAGAGGTGTTGTTACTTTATCATGGTGGAGATGCTGCCATGTTAGCCTCCTCCAGTATGTTAGTGTTAGTGTGTCTCTCCTCCCGGATGATCCTCAAGATCTTTTGTGAGGATTTTTGATGGTATTATTCCAGGGTTTTCCGTTCTGGTCCATGATTCAACTTCATACAGCAATGAAGGAAGGATGACTGCTCTATAGACCAAAAATTTTGTTCCTTTACATTGCATAGGCTCCACTATCAGTCCTCAGGTGGCATTGATCACTGAGTCAATTTTGAGGAAAGAATTCTGCCAAGATAGGGAAAGTGGTCTACATTTTCAAGGGTGATATTGTCAACTTTTATGGAGATCTGGATAAACGAATGGTTGGGCAGTGATTGACGTAGGACAACCAGTGCTCTGCATGCCTTGGCAAAGGCATTCAGGACACATTGGAGAGCTTCTTCAGATTGTGCTGTGATGGCGTTGTCACCTGCATACTGAAGCTCTACGATACTGCTGGTGCTGACCTTGTTCATGGCCTTGAACTGGCTGAGGTTGAAAAGCCTGCTGACCATTCTATACACAATTGGGATTCCCTATGGTAAATCTTGGCCAATGAGATCAAGGAAGGCAGCAGTAAAAATGGCAAATAGGTTGGGTGCAATGATATAGCCCTGTTTGACTCCTGTCTTCATAGTAAAGGGCTCTGATTCATCCCCACCATGGTTAAGTACTGCGGCTGACATACCATTATGTAGTAGCCTCACTATTTGTAAGGACTTGTCAGGGCAGCAATATCTTGATGGTAACATGTACAACAAGCTGGAGGAGCTCAGCAGGCCGGGCAGCATCTGTGTAAATGAGCAGTCAACATTTTGGGCTGAGACCCTTCGTCTTGATAGTATATGCCAGAGAGCATGGTGGTCTACTGTATCAAATGCCTTGGTCAAGTCTATGAAAGCTAAGTGCAAGTGTTGCCTTTCTTCACAGCATTTTTACTGTAAATGACATGCTGTTAAGATCGTGTCTGTGGCACATCTAATTGGGCGGAAACACATTGTGATTCTTTAGATAGTGGAAGGAGTCAGTTGACAAGGAGGGAGGTGCCTCTGCAACTGCCACAAACTGCCTTGTCTCCCTCCTTGAAGATGGTCGCTATTAAAGCATCTCTGAGCTTTGAGGCCAATTGTTTCTTTTCCCAGACCTTTAGGAGCATGGCATATACAGCATGTAGTGCAGATCCACCTAACTTAAAGATTTCTGCTGGGATCCTGCCAGGACAAATGGTTTTGATGCTTTATGGGCTCCTGAATGCATCATGGACCTCTTCTCTACTGGGAGGTTCACCCACGTCCCTGCAGTATTTGGTTAGTGACCTCTGGCTCAGCAACACAGTGATGGTTAAGAAGTTCTTGGAAGTGCTCTCTCCATCATTTGTTAATATCTTTCCCCTCTTTTAGTAAGATCTTCCCATCCTCTGAGCACAGAGGGCTTAATCTGAAGTAAATTGGACCATATACTGCTTTGGTGGCATTGAAGAAGCCTCTCATGTTACCAGAGTCTGACAGTTTCTGGATTTCCAGGGCTTTCTTGGTTCATCAAGAATTCCTTAGTTCCTTCACCCTGAATGTGTCAACAGGAAATACCCATGACATGAAACTGCTGAACTGGATATTTGGTTCTGAACATGATAAATTATAGTTGGAAGACAAGGTGTCCTTCCTAAAGTTTACCTTGGGAGAGGTCACAATGGGAGTGGACGGGGAAGTAAAATGAGGACCAGATGACAGTTAGGGTGTTGCTTCCACAAAAGGGAAACCCATCCTGATGAAGGGTCTTGGCCCAAAACATTGACTGTACTTCTTCCTATAGATGCTGCCTGGCCTGCTGCATTCCACCAGCATTTTGTGTGTGATGCTTGAATATCCAGCAGCTGCAGATTTCCTCGTGTTTGCTGTCATCTCAGTGTTTGAGAGACAATGTGAACAGTACTAGGATATTTTTACTCATGTTCTCAGTATTATTTTTATTTGTATAGCTTGTCTTCCTTTTGCACATTGGTGTTTGTCAGTCTGTTTATGTGCAGCTTTTTGAAACACTCTTTTTCATAAAGAGAATTTGTATTTCTTTTTCCCTGTAAATGCCTGCAAAAAAACAAATCTTAGGGTGGTATATTGTAGCCGATGTGGTAAATTTGCTTTGAATTTTGAACTTTGATCTTTACTTAGGTTGCGCCGAGGTTTGTGCAGTGGGAAGGAAAGAGGTACAAAGACAAATTCTGTATCTTCTGTAGCTGCTCAGGAAGCAAAATAACATAGATACTGGAAATCTGAAGTAAATTCACCAAGTACTCATGACACATCATAAGAAGGCAAACGGAATGTTGGCGTTCATTGCTAGAGGGATTGAGTTCAAGAGCAAGGAGGTCATGCTGCAACTATACAGGGTACTGGTGAGGCCACACCTGGAGTACTGTGTGCAGTTCTGGTCTCCATATCTGAAGAAGGATATACTGGCTTTGGAGGCAGTGCAGAGGAGGCTCACCAGGTTGATTCTAGGGATGAAGGGGTTAACCTATGAGGGGAGATTGAGTCACCTGGGACTGTACTATCTGGAGTACAGAAGAATGAGAGGGGATCTTATAGAAACATACAAAATTTTGAAAGGGATAGATAAGATAGAAGTAGGAAAGTTGTTTTCATTGGTAGGTGAGACCAGAACCAGGGGACATAGCCTTAAGATTCAGGGGAGAAGATTTAGGATGGAGATGAGGAGAAACTGTTCTTCTCAGGGAATGGTGAATCTGAAGAATTCTCTGCCCAGGGAAGCAGTTGAGGATTCTTCACAAAATATATAAGAAATTGTTTTATTTTTGTTTTTTTTTTATAATTAGTTTTTTTATACATTTTCTACATAACTGCAGATAAAAAAACCCCCGATCAAAATGAAGAACATTGATACAGTGCAAAAATATACAATAATAATATGATACAAAGAAAGATAATCGAGAATGCACCCAAATTGAAGACATGTCAAATTAGTATCCACCCCAAGCCCCGCAACAAAAAAGAACTCCAGACCAACCACAACACAATATAGAGAATATAAATCAGGACATTCAAACCCCCAAAACTGTAAATACACTTAGCAACAGAAGATATTAATGCCTACTACCAAAAAAAAAAAGCAGCTGAATGCAAGGGACCGAAAAAAACCTTAGTTAAGAGGAAGGTTATGAAAGTACTCAATAAAAGGTCCCCAGACCTTATGGAACTTTAAGTCTGAATTAAGAACTGAATAATGAATTTTTTCAAAGTCTAAGCAGGACATAATATCATTAAGCCATTGAGCATGTGTGGGCGGGGCAACATCTCTCTATCTAAGGAGGATTAAACGTCTAACCAGGAGAGAGGCAAAGGATAATATTCGACACTTAGTCGAACTCAGACGTAAATCAGTCTCACCCCAGAAACCGAACAAAGCAATTAAAGGGTTAGGTTCTAGGTGGAGATTCAGAATATACGATTACGTTATGAAGAGATCTTTCCAAAATTTCTCCAAGCTAGGACAAAACCAATACATATGAATGAGAGAGGCCTCACTCCTTTTGCATTCATCACAAAGCGGACTAATGTTAGGGTAAAATCGAGATAATTTAGATTTAGACATATGGGCTCTATGAACAATCTTAAACTGTAAAAGACAATGGCGAGCACAAAGAGAGGTTGAATTAACCGATTTGAGAATCGAGTCCCAAGTCTCATCGGATAAGGAGGTATTTAAATCATGCTCCCATGCCATTTTAATGTTATCCACAGGGGCACGTCGTAAGGATGCTGATTTATCATGAATAAATGATATTAAACCTTTACCTAGTGGATTAATAGAAAGAAATAAGTCCATAACATTTTTCTCAGGCATTTCAGGGAAGTTAGGAATTAAAGGATTAATAAAGTGTCTAATTTGGAAATATCTAAAAAAATGAGCATTGGGCAGATTGAACTTAGCAGAGAGCTGTTGAAAAGAAGCCAGGCGATTATCAATAAAAAGATCTTCAAAATGTCTAATGCCCTTCCTATACCAATCCTGGAATGCTGAGTCATATGTAGTAGGTAAAAAAAGGTGATTATGTAAGATAGGGCTAGAAAAGGAAAAACCATGGAAACCATAAAACTTCCTAAACTGAGCCCATATACGCAAAGTGTGTCTAACAAGAGGATTAACTATTAATCTGGACAAACTACTAGTGAGTACAGAGCCAAGAAGTGCAGGGATAGATAATTCTTTAGTGGAGCTCAACTCCATTGCCACCCAATTAGGGCACTCGGGTTGGCCATGGAAAAAAGACCAAAAGATAGCACAACATATATTGGCTGCCCAATAATATAAACGAAAGTTAAGTAAAGCCATGCCACCCTCTTTTTTAGATTTTTGGAGATAAACTTTATTAATTCAAGAGCGCATATTCTTCCACAGATATGACAAAATAATAGAGTCTAAGGAATCAAAAAAAGATTTAGGAATAAAAATTGGGATTGGTTGAATTAAATATAAAAGTTTAGGGAGAACATACATTTTAACAACATTAATACGACCTACCAAAGATATAGATAGAGGTGACCATTGTAACAGACTCTGTTTTATAGTATATGGACGATTGGCAAAATTTTCACGAAAGAGATCTTTAAACTTCCTTGTGACTGTAATCCCAAGATAGGTAAATTGATTATGAACTACTTTAAAAGGGAGATCACGAAATGTTAATTCTTGTGCTTCTTTATTAATTGAGAAAAGCTCGCTCTTATGTAAATTAAGTTAATACCCAGAGAACTGGCTAAACTGGTCAAGAAGTGAAAACATTGGAGGTAAGGATGTAGATGGGTTTGAAAGAAAAAGTAATAAGTCATCAGCATAAAGAGAAACTTTATGCTCAACACTCCCTCTCCATATCCCGGTCAATTCAGGACAATTTTGAAATGCTATCGCCAGAGGTTCTATAGCCAAATCAAAGAGAAAGGGACTTAAAGGGCATCCCTGACAGGTGCCACGTTTGAGGTTGAATAACTGGGATTTCTAAAAATTAGTTAAAACAGAGGCAGTAGGACACAAATACAGCAATTTGATCCAAGAGGTAAAACTTTGACCGAAGTCAAATTTTTCTAAAACTGCAAAAAGTTAGTTCCACTCTATACGATCAAATGCTTTCTCCGCATCGAGGGAAATAACACATTCAGGAATCCCAGTTGGAGGTGAGTATAAAATGTTAAATAAACGCCGAATGTTAAAAAAAGGAAGACAGTTTTTAATAAAACCAGTTTGATCATCAGAAATAATAGAGGGAATAACAGTTTCTAATCTATAAGCCAAAACTTTGGCCAAGATTTTAACATCAACATTATGCAAAAAAATCGGCTTATACGAGGAACACTCTGTTGGGTCCTTACCCTTTTTTAATAAAAGAATAATAGATGCCTCATTAAAAGAGGGTGGCAATTTGCCATAATTAAACGAGTCAGACAATACTGAGAGTAACTGAGGAGAAAGAAGTGAAGAGAATGATTTATAAAATTCTACGGGGAACCCATCAGGTCCAGGAGATTTCCCTGAAGACAATGCAGAAATTGCAAAAGATATTTCTTCTGATGATATAGGTGCATTAAGTTTGGCTTCAGAATCAGATGAAAGCGAAGGAATATTCAGATTATTTACAAAATGATCAACAGAGATACTGTCATTCAAAGATTCAGAGGAATAAAGTCGAGAATAGAAATTTTTAAATGCGTCATTGATTTCTAAATGATCCAATGTAAAGTCTCCATTCTCCTTCTGGATCTTTGTAATATGTTGTTTGGCTTTGTAACGCCTCAGCTGATTGGCTAGAAATTTACCAGATTTGTCCCCATGAATATAAAAGTGACTCTTACTTTCAAGAAGTTGGTGTTCGACAGGTTGAGTAGACAGAAGATTAAATTTAGTTTGAAGTTCTACACGCTTCTTGTATAGTTCAGGATTCTTAGTTTGAGCATACAGTTGATCCAATTCTTTAATCTGGTCTAATCGATCTGCACAGGACTTTCTATGAAGATTTGCTGTATAGGAGATTATTTGACCCCTCAAATATGCTTTCATGGCATCCCAGACAATCTGGGATGACACTTCAGGTGATGTATTGGTGTTAAGGTAAAAGGTTATCTGATCATTAATAAATTTTAGAAAATCATCATCTGGTAATAAAGTCGAATCAAACCGCCAGTGCTTATTCCTCTGAGGGAGACCAGGAAAATTTAAAGACAGTGTAATTGGGGCATGGTCAGAAATCAGTATACTCTGATAATCACAAGAATAGACAAATGGAATGAGTTGATTATTGAGTAAGAAGTAGTCAATTCTAGTAAAGGTATGGTGAACATGTGAAAAAAAAAGAATAATCTTTCTCAGTAGGATGAAGGAAACGCCATATATCAGAGATACCGTAATTAGAGAGAAACGATTGAATAGCTAAGGCAGATTTAGTAGGTGGTCTAGTAACAGAGGACAATCGATCCAAATTAGGATCTAACCAACAATTGAAATCACCACCCAGTATAAGAGAGTATGAGTTTAAGTCTGGCAGTGAGGAGAAAAAACATACAAAAAAAATTAACATCATCAAAATTGGGGGCATACAGGTTTGCTAGTACAACTTTAGTATAATATAGTTTACCAGAAACAATAATAAAACGGCCATTTGTATCAGATATCTTATTATGGAGTTCAAAAGGAATATTTGAGTTAATAAGGATGGAGACCCCCCTAGCTTTGGCAGCAAAGGATGAATGAAAATGCTGACCCACCCACTTTGACAGAAGCCGGGAGTTATCAAAACAATGAATATGAGTTTCTTGAAGGAAAGCAATGTCAGCTTTGAGTTGTTTAATATGTGAGAAGACCTTCCTTCTTTTAGCAGGGTGATTCAATCCCTTTACATTCCAGCTCACAAATTTAAGTGTATTAACCATTATCAATTGTTAGTGCATAGAAGGCAGCAGGCATATAAAAAGTCAAGCAGTACAATAACAGTCTGGGAGCAAAAATGTAAACATAGATTCATAGAATCAAAACAGAAACATGTCCTGAGTAACAAAGGAAAGCAAAAGAAACAGTGAGTAGTGTTGGAACTGGAGAATCCACCCCACCCTCACAACCCAAAACTAGACGGCTACCAAAAAAAGCAGCTAGCTCTACCAAAAAGATTAACCCAAATGTGACTTCCAGTTCTGCGTCGTTAACAACAGTTCCCCATAAATACTATAGCAAATAGTAACTAGTTTATGCACTAGAAAACATAATTACAAATAGGAACAACTTCAACAGAAGTATAAAACATAATACAAATAAAATCAGAAGAAAACCAAAACTAACCTACCTGCAAAAAATTATAGAAGATTAAAAGAAAAAAAAGGGAGGGAGAAAAGGGGGAAATTATAGATTCGAAGAGAGTACTTATCAACCATTTACAGAAAAAAAAAGCAAAACTTAAACTATGAATCAACCAACAGGGAGGCCTTCAATAAAAACTCCAAACCTCCAAAACAAGTTAGAGTCAATTGTAGATCTCTATAGATAAAGTTATACAAAAATAAAATAGATTACACAAGTACAACCTAAACGTCCGCAGGGAAACATTAAACTCAGATTATCTATTTAGAAAAAATGCACCAAGTCCAGGGAGAGATTGTCTACAGCCCTTAGAGTTTCAATAGATAATGTCTGAATTATTCACGTAAAGTCTGAGTCCGGAAAAAATAGCTTTACTATGAGAGGTACTTATCCACCATTTTAGAAGGTCAGACCGGTTTCAAAGAAGACGGGATGGCCGGAAGACTTCCAACAAATGCCTCAGCCTCCTTCACTGATTTAAACCACTTATATTCTCCAGTAGTAAGAGTAATTCGAAGATCGGCTGGGTTTCGAAGGGAGGGTCTTAGTCCGCGATCAAAAAGCACTTTCATTACACCTTTAAACTCAGCATGCATCTTCAGAACCTGGGGGGCAAAATCCTCCACAAAACGAATGACTGTATTTTGAAAAGCAAAAGTACCTCTGCGGCGTGCCTCCATAATCAAACGGTTTTTCACCTGGTATTGATGAAAGCACAAAATTACCGGCCGTGGGCGGGAACCCAGAATTGCACGGGGAACGTAGATCCTGTGAGCCCTTTCAAGCTCAGGTGGAGTCGGAAAAAATTCTTTCCCAAAAATCTCACAGAGAAAATCGGAAAAAAATTTCACGGGGGAGCCCTGTTCGGTGGCCTCTGGCAAACCAAGAATTCGTAGATTGCAACGTCTGTTCCGGTTTTCAAGATCCACCATTTTGGAAAAAAGTTTATAATTCTTCTCCTCTAGGCTGGAGCAGAGAGTTTCAAGATATTGAACACGGCGTTTTAAATCTTCAGAAGTTGAGTCCATGCGAGATAAATGTTCAGCATGTTCGTCCACTCTAGCATTGATCCGATCCAATTTGACATCCAGCTGTTTGAAAGAAGTTCTAAATTCCTTTAAAATATCTTGTCGATGCTATTCCAAAGCAGCAAGAATGTCAGCCGGCAAAGTCGTAGAAGCTTCCTTTTTCCCGGTTTTAGTACTTTTGGTAGCCATTATAAGATAGATGTGTTTGCAGGCAAGTAAAAGAGACCTAATAAGATACCTAACTAAGGTTTAAGAATGGAGACATATAGTGCAAAGAAAGGGAGAATGACGGAGCAAAAGTTCAGAGCAGCTAAGCAATCGCCATTTTACCAGAAGTCCCCCTTATATAAGAAACTGTTAGATAGGTTTTTACATAGTAAGGGAATTAAGGATTATGGGGAAAAGGCAGGTGGATGGAGCTGAGTTTACGAACAGATCAGCCATGATTTTATTGAATGTCGGGGCAGGCTCGATGGGCTGGATGGCCTACTCCTGCTCCTATTTCTTATGTTCTCACGTTCTTATGACATGTAACTGTTAAACTGGCTATTTAGTTTTGAATGTGGTAAATTATAGTTTGGAAAATGAGATGTAGTTCCTGAAGTTTACTTTGAGTTTCTCTGGAACAATGGAAGAGGTCAGAGTGGGAGAGGCTGGAGAAATAAAATGATAGGTAACTGTGGTTAAAGAAGTGGTTACTGTTGGAGACAGAGAATTATGTTAGGTCTCCCAGAGGAACAGTCCTTCCAGAAGACTGAAAAGGTGAGAAATTTCTCTTCCCCTTTTCATTTTTTAATTGACAACTGCTTCTCTTGAAGTTATATCCTCTAATTCTGGAGTGGGCTTGAAAGGTAGATGCTTTTGGAATTCTGAAAGCATCTATCTTTCATGCCCACTCACAACCTTATTCATTTCAATGGAATTTCCTTCATTTTTCTCTCCCCTAGAGGCATAAGGGAACTCTATCCTGGTTCTGGGAATAAGCAGAGGTGAAAGCTGATGTGAGGTAAATGGAAAGTTAAAGTCATTTTCCCTCACTACAGATATTACACTGTCTAAGTTTTCAAGCATTTCTAACATCTTGAGAGTTTGCTTCTTTTAATTCTGTTTTCTGGGCCCAGTTTAAGCCTAATGTAACAAGAAAGAAAATTTAAAAATATTGAAGACAATTTTCTCTGTTAGAGTTAGTTGTAAATCTATTTATTCATAGATAAACCAAAATTAATATACACAATTATGAATCTCACAGTGATACAAAAAAGACATAAATAGCTGAATTTAAATATATACTAGTTAAGGAAAGAGAAGACTTTATTTGTCACAAGCACATTGAAACATCTAGTGAAATGCGTCTTTTGCATCAATCAAGTTAATGAAGACTGTGCTGGGTTGCCCACAAGCGTTGCCACACTTTCGGTGCCAACATAACATGCACACACAACTCATCATGTCTTTGGAATGTGGGCGGAAACTGGAGCACCGGGAGGAAACCCACGTGGTCACAGGGAGAATGCATAAACTGCTTACGAACAGCGGTGGGAAGTGAATTGCGATCTTACAGCCCACACTGTAGACTTCTTTCCTTTCTTTTCTTTCTTGGCTTCATGGCTAGCTGGAGAAGAAGAATGTCAGAGTTGTATACATTGATAAGAAATGAACATTTGAACCTTTAAATGAGCATGAATTATAAATAATTACACAATTGCTGGACAGGAAATTGATTTAGCCAACTACCTTTCGTTTATCTCCATCCTTTATGATACCAATATTACAATGCATAAAATAGAGGCTTTAATACCTTTAGCAATATTTAAGTTAATGTGTTTTAATAATCTTAGTTAATTTTTCAATGCTGTATGAGTCAATAGGCTGTCTGCCTTTTGATCACTGGTGGGATCACTCTACTACAGAAGGGGGGAATGGCCTTTGACCGCTGGTGGGATCGTTCTGCTGCCAGAGAAGGAAGAATCTACCATTGTGTCCGAAGAACGTTACCCAGGTTTTCTGAATTTTGGATATGGACTTTTTTTAAAGTCCTATCATTTTTTTACATTCAGTGGTTTTTGCCTAATCTTTCTCATTTTCTTTGTGCATGGGGCAAGGAGGATTTGGGGGTTGATGATCATGCTGCCATTCTTTTCATTCTTGATTTTGTGGCTATGTGGGAAAGAATTTCAGAGTTGCAGATTTTGATAAATAACTGAGCCTTTGAACCAATAAACCTTTGAAATCATCTCACTAACTGCTACGCAAGCATGTGTGATACCTGTCTGCTAATTTCAACCAAAGATACCTAAGTGCATCATATTTCTGGAAACGGTGGATGCACCAACACTGGAGGATGGCCATCTTTTGTTTGCCATCTTACGTTACAGCCGCTGATCACATTTGCATGGTCCCACACAGAGCCCACATAACTGGGTGCATGCGTCCTAGCCAGGATGGAGATGGGTGGCCAGGGCTTCTACTGGTAGAGCTACTGCCTCAGATCTCCAGGAACCTTACTTCTAGTGTTGGCTGTATGGAAACTGCATGGCCCATAAGACCAGAATTAGGCCATCGAGTCTGCTCCATCGATCCATTTTGGCGGATCTATTACCCCTCTCAACTCCTTCTCCTGCCATCTCCCGGTAACCTTTGATGCTCCTACTAATCAAGAACCCATCACACTCTGCTTTAAATATACCCAATGACTTGTCATCCAAAGCGATCTGTGGCAATCAATTACACATATTCACTGCCCTCCTATGTCCATGTGGACTTCTGCCATCCCAAAGGTGTCTCGGTTGATAAGTTAATTGGCCACTGTAAGTTGTCTTGAGTGTGTAGGTGGGTGGTAGGTGTGGAGAGGGTTGATTGGGAATGCAGAGAGAATAAAAGGGGATTGGGGTAAATGGGTTCTTGATGGTTAGCACAGACACTGTGAACCAAAAGGCATGTTTCCTTCCTGTATGATCATAATTCTGTGATTGGGTAATCCTATCTGTCACACTGGAGATACTGCACTGCCAGAAGTAACTATGATTGATCTCATTCACATAATTCGTATGTCCTTCATTGCTGGATGTTGCCAAAGAAATTATCAAGAGGCTTCAGGTCTGTAGATTAGGTCATCAGTTCTGTTTGCTTCAGTCCAGAGCTTTGTTCAACTGTTTGCTATAGTGCCCTGTCTAAGCTAAGTGGCATAGAAGTCGGTCTGTACAGAAGGCCACACAAATATTCCCTGAACATTTGCCACGATTCTGCTGTACATCTGTTCCCAATTTATGCTTCTAAGTTCCTGCCTGATAGCTTCTTATTTCCCCTTACTCAAATTAAACGTTTTCCTAACTTGTCTGTTCCTATCCTTCACCAATGTTATGGTAAAGGAGATAGAATTGTGATCACCATCTCCAAAATGCTCTCCCACTGAGAGACCTGACACCTGACCAGGTTCATTTCCCAATACCAGATCAAGTACAGCCTCTCCTCTTGTAGGCTTATCTACATATCGTGTCAGGAAATCTCCCTGAACACACCTAAAAAACTCTAACCCATCTAAACACATTGCTCTAGGGAGATGCCAATCAATATTTTTGAAATTAAAATTTCTCACCATGACAACCCTGTTATTCTTACACCTTTCCAGAATCTGTCTCCCTATCTGCTTCTCCATGTCCCTGTTACTATTGGGCGGTCTATAAAAAATACCCAGTAGAGCTATTGACTCCATCCTGTTTCTAACTTCCACACACAGAGACTCAGTAGACAATCCATCCATGACTTCCTCCTTTTCTGCAGTTGTGACACCATCTCTGATAAGCAGTGTCACGCCCCTATCTCTTTTGCCTCCCTCCCTGTCCTTTCTGAAACATCTGAAGCCTGGCACTCTAAGTAACCATTCCTGCCCCTGAACCATCAAAGTCTCTGTAATGGCCAACACATCATAGCTCCAAGTATTGCTCCACGTTCTAAGCTCATCCACTTTGTTCATGATGTTTCTTACACTAAGACACATCTCAAACCATCGGTCTGAGCATGTACCTTCTCTATCACCTGCCTATCCTCCCTCTTGCACTGCCTCCAAGCTTTCTCTATTTGTGAGCCAACCGTCCCTTCCTTCCTCTCTTCAGTTCGGTTCCCAACCCCCAGCAATTCTAGTTTAAATTGCCCAATAGTCTTAGCAAACCTCCCTGCCAGGATATTGGTCCCGCTCAGATTCAAGTGCAACCTGTCCTTTTGTACAAGTCACACCTGTCCCAAAAGAGGTCCCAATGATCCAGAAATCTGAATCCCTCCCCTCTGCTCCAACCCCTCAGCCACACATTTATCCTCCACCTCACTCTATTCCTATTTTCACTGTCGCGTGGCTCAGGCAGTAATCCCGAGATTAGTAACTTTCTTAAAGAGTGGAGTAACATTTGCAATTTTCCAGTCCTCTGGCACCAAAACAGAGTCCAATGATTTTTGAAAGGTCATTTCTAATGCTATCACAATCTCTAATGTTACCTCTTTCAGAACCCTAGGGTGTAATTCATCTGGTCTAGGTGACTTATGTACGTTTAGGTCTTTCACTTGTAATAATAACTGCATCAACTTCTCTTCCTTCAGACATTGCAACATCAGGCACACTGCTAGTGCCTTCCACGGTGAAGACTGATGCAAAATACTCTCTTAGTTCGTCAGCCATCTCTTTGTCCCCCGTTAATATTTCTGCTGCCTCATTTTCTCGTGGTCCTATATTCACTCTCATTTCTCTTTTATTTTTAACATACTTGAAAAACGTTTACTGTCCACTTTGATATTGTTTGCTAGCTTGCTTTCATATTTCATCTTTTCCCTTCTAACGAATTTTTTAGTTGCTCTCTGCAAGCTTTTAAAAACTTCCCAATCCTCTTTCTTCCCACTAATTTTTGCTTTGTTGTATGCCCTCTCTTTTACTTTTACAATAGCTTTGACTTCCCTTGTCAGCCATGGTTGTACAATTTTACCATTTGAGTATTTCTTCATTTTTGGAATATATATTTCCTGCACCTTCCTCATTTTTCCCAGAAACTCAAGCCATTGCTGCCCTGCTGACATCCTTGCCAGCTGCTCCTTCCAATTTACTTTGGCCAACTCCTCTCTCATACCGCTGTGATTTCCCTTACTCCACTGAAACACTGCTACATCAGACTTTACTTTCACCCTATCAAATTTCAAGTTGAACACAATCATATTGTGATCACTGGTTCCTAAGGGTTCTTTTACCTTAAGCTCCCTATCACCTCAGGATCATTATATAACACCCAATCCAGTATAGCTGATCCTTATAGGCTCAACGACAAACTGCCCTAAGAAGCCATCTCTTAGGCATTCAACAAACTTACTCTCTTGAGATTCATTACCAACCTAATTTTCCTAATCAACCTGCATTTTAAAATCTCCCATGACTTTTCTACTTCCTGTTATAATCTGTGGTCCATTTCCTAGCCACTGATGGGGAGGCCTGTATATAAATGCCATTAGTTTCCTAATTCAACCACAAGTATTCAACATCTTCCGATCATGTGTCACATCTTTCTACTGACTTGATGCCATTCTTTACCAGTAGAGCCACACCACTCCCTCTGCCTACCTTCCTATCCCTCCAATACAATGTGTAACCTTGGACATACAGCTCCCAACTACAACCATCCTTTAGCCATGATTCGGTGATGGCTATAACATCATATCTGGCAATTAACCTACAGACCAGTACATCTTTAGACCATGGGAGGAAACCGGAGCATCGGGAGGAAACATACCAAATCATGGGGAGAATGTATGAACTCCTTATAGGCAGAGGCAGGGACTGAACCTGGTTCACTAAATCTGTAAAGTGTTGTGCTAGCCACTAAGCTACCATGCTGCCCCAAGGTTTGATTCCACTGACATTACTACTAATGCTAGAAATCTGTCTCTCAACTTTCTCTATATAATAGCTTCAGCCACACCAAAGCCAAGCCAGTACTCTCTTCAGAAATGTATAAGAAGAATGTTTTGATTAGATTGCAACTAATTGCAGCTCGTCGTGCTTAGCCTGGAAGTTGTAATGCTAGAAAGCGGACGTTGAAAGTACCAATGGTTTTTTTGCTTCCCATTTGTAGCTTACAATTATAGAGAAACAGCATTGAAACAGGCCCTATGGCCCACTGAATTGGTACTGTCAAACACCTACTTATTTTAGGCCTGCTATTATACTCTCTTTATATTCTCATCAACTCTCCCCAGCTTCCACCACTTGTCTACACACTCAGGGAAATTTTACAGCGACCGGTTGACCAATCAACCTGCACGTTTTAGGGATGTGGGAGGAAACCAGAGCACTGGGTGGAAATACATCATTCTCAGGCAGAATGCACAAGTTCCACACAGAGAGCACCCACTGTTAAGGCTGAACTGAGGCCACAGGAGCTGTGAGGGAGTAGCTGTACCCAGTTGTGACACCGTGCCGTTCCCCATTCTCCAAAGTGTCTGACATCAGTGGCATTCACACCAGCAATCTAGTCACAAACAAGAGAAAATCTGCAGATGCTGGAAGCCTGAGAAACACACACACACACATGATGCTGGAGGAACTCAGCAGGCCAGGCCGCATCTATGGAAAAGAGTACTGTCGACGTTTCTACAGTTCTGCTGAAGTGTCTCGGCCCGAAACGTCGACTGTACTTCCTTAGATGCTGCCTGGCCTGCTGCATTCCTCCAGCATTTTGTGTGTGTTGCCAGTAATCTAGGGTGCTAAGGGTTAATGTAACTCTGACCTGGTCTACTGGCACATATTTAGAGTTACTGAAGGTGAGAATGAGAGTAGGTAATTCCAGATGGCTCTATCATTTAATATAATCCTGGCTGATTGTCCAAGTTCAGTAGATTTCTCCCCATATCCCTCACTTCCCCAGTCCCAAGAATAATACCTACCTTCTTCTTAAATATGTTTAACTGGTTTCTGAAGTAGAGATTCTCTGCTGTACGGGTGAAGAATTTTTCCTCATCTCAGAGGTACTGGGAGGCGGCACTGCAGTGATTAGCATAATACTATTACAGTGTCAGCAACACGGGTTCAAATCCTGCCGCTGCCTGTAAGGAGTTTGTACATTCTCCCCATGACCTCGTGGGTTGCTCCAGGTGCCCCAGTTCCCTTTTACATTCCAAAGGCGTATGGGTTAGTAGGTTAATTGGTCACATGGGTATAATTGGGTGGCATGGGCTTGTTGGGACAGGAGGGGCTGTTATGGTGCTGTGTCTCTAAAAATAAATAAATGGCTTGCTTTTTTTCATTAGACTGTGGCCTCTGACCACGAACTCCCTAGCCATCATCGTACGTTAACAATCATACTGTACGGCAGTCGTAATGATGTGTGGATTTGTAGCAGCTGATATGTTTTGTTCTGGAAATATTCTTTGATTTCATTTTATGAGCAATTACATTTTATCCCACTGAATCATCGCAGCTATTAAAGTACCAATACTGGGTACTCTGGCAATATTATTTTTCTCTTAAGTGATATTATCAAGGGAATAATGTAGCTGGCTAAGGTTAAAACAAGTCAGATCTACTGGTGGCTGAAAATAAACACCTTGTCCACAGGGAATTGTAAATAAGCATTTCAGTGCATTTGTTTCTTTTCCCTGTAAAATGAATATTAACTCCGTGAATGTGCCACAGGGTTATCCCCCAATGATTCATTTAAAGTTGCAAATTGTACAGCTCGGTATCTTACTTCAAGTGCAAATATTTGTACATAGAGTTGGACAAGCCAGTAAGTAAGATTCGAAGTTTTGCACAGTGTGAGATGGGATTTTCAACTATTCAATCAAAAGTTTCAACTATATTGATAAAAATAACGCACAGCATTTCAATACATTGAAGGGAAATGTTTCGCTTGTCAGATTTGATCACTGAACGAGGTCTTTGCAGTGGAGAACTGGAATAACATAAATTAAACTGTCCTGAAGAAGTGTCTCAGCCTGAAACTTTGACTGTTTATTCATTTCCATAGGTGCTGCCTGACCTGCTGAGTTCCTCCAGCATTTTGTGTGTAGTCCAATTACAAACAAGACAAAACCTATAGATGCTGGAAATCCAAGCAATCGTGCACAAAATGCTGCAGGAACTCAGCAGGCCAGGCAGCATCTATGGAAAAGAGTTGACATTTCAGGCTGAGACCTTTCATCAAGAGTCCCGCTGAAGGGTCTCGGCCCGTAACGTCAACTGTTTACTCTTTTCCGCAGATGCTGCCTGACTTGCTGAGTTCCTCTAGCATTTTATGCGTGCTGCTTTGGATTTCCAGCAAATGCAGACTTTCTTGTATTAATAACAGTTGAGATAGTTAAACTGTCAGCTCAGTCTTTCCTTTATAATAAAACTGTATCTTTCTTGCAATTTTTTTTTGTCTCATTGAGTGTCATGGTGGAGGAGAACTGAAATGGAAATTTAAATCATTGCTAGAAATTCAGTCCTTGTCAGTACCATTAAATATATTGTTAATAGATTGAATTTTAAAGGCTGAGTACAACATATTAATGTAACTACTGTCTATGATGGCATTAGCAGTACTGGTCATGTGTATTTAGTAATGTTACAATAATGTCCTCATGTTAATCAGAAGTCCAGCTGTGGGTGATTAACTTGACAGATTTTGTTCAGCCTATGATAGAAGGAGTTCTACAATGAACCATATACAGTCATATCCTGGGCTTGGACGTCCAATTCAATTGTGTCAACCTGCCAGCCAATTTTGGATAAAGTAGGTGGAACCATAAGGCCATAAGATATAGGGGAAGAATCATAGGCGCCTGTTCCTTCATGACCTTTCCCTTGGAACCCTTAATCTTTTGTTACCAATCGAGAACCTATCAATCTCTGCCTTAAATGCACAAAATGACTTGGCAATGAATTTCACAGGTTCAATACTTTCTAGCTGAAGAAATACCCCCACATTGCAGTTTTAAAGGGACATCCCTTTATTCTGAGACTCTGCCCTTGGATCAGGGACTCTTCGATGAATGGAAACATCCTCTCCACGCCCATTTTAATTAGGCCTTTCAAAAACTGGTACAAAGGAAACACAATTTGTAGCCCACTCCAGGTTTCTGTAACTGTTGCATTAATTTTTTTTAAAAAAACTGGAGGGTGGCAGATTGACTGTGCACTTACTAACCCTTCTGCAACACTGCATTCATACTTCCCCAGTGCCACCTGTGGGAGGGGTGAGCTCCCTTTATTGCATATCATCATTCCATGCACCCAGCGTTATGTTTTACAATCTCTTGTTCAGCCATAGCTTCGACCCAGTTTGGAGAAACTCTGAAAAATCGTGCGCCGTTGACTGGTGAAGAAGGGAGCCTTCTTTGACTGATGGAGATATGCTTTCTGTGTGTGTCAGAAAGCCTCAAATGGGCCCATCTGCTTATGAAATTGGATCAAGGTTAAGGCCATCAACTGCATGATTGATCTTGCGCCGGTGTTAGAATCATAACCATGAGTTTAAAGCAAAAGTGTTCCACATGGCCTGATCTGGGTAAGTTAGGCACAGATTAATCACACCTCACAATCCCAGAGGGATCTGATTCAACTGAATTTGTCTCTGACCCTTCCCTACATTTATTCTTAGTCAAAGTTCATTGATTGGTTTCTTTATGATTTGAAATCAAATTATATGATAAATTACCCCGTAAGAGATTGATTTTATTTTTCATTTTGTAATGCGACATTAATATTAGGTTTTTAATATTAAGTGACTTAATTCATATGACTATTGAGTTAACGATTATTTAAAGGGAAAATTCATTTTAGGAGTGCTAACATATATTCTTTCAAATGAAAAGTTAATCTGATCTTTTTGCAGAAAATTAATTCTATTTTCATCATCCAGATTCACTCCATTTATTCTCCTTTGCTATAATATGCTCTTTAAAAATGCTTTGCCACAATTATCTGAGAGCGAATTTCTTTTTTAGTGTGAAAGGTAGCAGCAATAAATGACTATAGTAAGATGTAATTTGCTTGCAAAGGTGGATGCTGAAATGATCAGTGTTGAAATGTGCTAGAAGTTTGCATCTGATTGAGTCAATGGAACTGGCATGGGGCAATAGTGTACCGAGGTCTTTTACACATTGAAGCAAGAGCTGTTTCTAATGCCACCCCTGTTTTCCTCGATGACGAAACATGCCTCTCCTCAACGTTTGGGGTGGATAGCACCAGTTAGAACTGGCCAGTGGCAACTTTCACCTCAAAGAGGATAGATGGTTCGAGGCTGCAAACAATGCTGGATAGAATTCCACAAACGTGACAGGTAGAAAGAGCTGGAAACAGTCAGGAGTGCACTTAGGGCTTTGATGTAGAGATGAGAGATGTTGCCTTTCTAGAGGGGCTCAGAGGTCTGTGGGCTTTTGTTGAAGTGACAGCGGAAGAGGAGGAAAAGCCAACACCAGGCCTCAAAGCTACAGGGAGGAAAAACAATGACTTCACAAACATGCCAAGAACCAATGACGGTAACTTCATCTCAATTTCCCACAGGCATCTCCTCTTTCTCCCCTACCTATCATAATTATAACTTTGCATTGATTTATTATTGTCACATGTACCAAAATACAGTGAAAAGGTTGTCTTGCATATTTTTTATACGGATCACAGATCGTCACACAGCACATTGAGCGAAAATAAGGTAAAATAATAACTGTCCAGAATAAAGTGTAAAAGCCTTCAGAAAAGTGCAGTGTAGGCAAACAACAAAGTGCAAGATCATAGCGAGGTAGATTGGGAAGTCTAGAGTGCATCTTATTGCACAAGAGGTCCATAGAAAAGTCTGATAACAGTGGGATAGTAGCTGAGTAGCTGTCTTTGAACCTGGTAGTATGTGCTTTCAGGCTTTTGTGTCTTCTGCTTGATGGGAGAGGAGAGAAGAGAAGAATGTCTTTGGGTGGGATCTTTGATTATGCTGGCTGCTTCACTGAGGCAGAGTCCATTGAGGGCAGGCTGGTTCCTGTAACGTGCTGAGCTGTGCCCACAACTCTCTGCCGTTCCTTGTGGTCACAGGCAGAGCAGCTGCCATATCAAGCCATGATGCATCCAGGCAGATTGTTTCCTACGGCGCATCAATAAAAAATTGGCGAGGGTTGTGGTGAACTACATGTACCTGTTTGGACACGCCCCCTGCTGACTGCTCCAGTGGCTCCTCCCACAGACCCCGGTATAAAGGAGATGGAGGTCTGAGCCCGGCCTCTCTGTCTCCAGGATGTAGTATGGTGGTCACTCACTGCTTGTTCCTTCTTCCAGTCAATAAAAGCCGATACCTCGCTTTTACATCTCAGAGTGAGTTATTGATGGTGCATCAAGGGTAAAAGGGAACGTGCCAAATTTCTTTAGCCTCCCGAGGAAGTAGAGGTGTTAGTGAGTTTTTCTGTCTGTTACATCACTGTGGTTGGACCAGGACCAGCTATTGGTACCTCTCATACCCAGGAACAAAGCTCACAATCCTCTCAGCCTCTGTACCATTGATGAAGACAGAAGCATGTGCACTACCTCCTTTCTGAGGTCTATGATCTGCTCTTTTGTTTAGTTGACATTGAGGGGAAGATTGCTGTCATGACTTCATGCCACTTAACTCTATCTCCTTCCTGACTCATTGCTATTTGGGATCCAGCCAACTATGGTGGTATTATCTGAAAATTTGTAGATGGAATTAGAGCAGAATATGGCTATGCAATTATGAGTATGGGGGAATACAGCAGTGGGCTGAGGACGCGGCCTTTTCACTTTTCTTCTATTCCCCACCTCAGCCTCCTATCTCTTCTCCTTTCCTAGTCATAACTTCCCCTTGGTACTCCTCCTTCTTCCTTTTCTCCCACCGTCCACTCTCTTCTCCTATAATATTCCTTCTTCTTCAGTCCTTTACCTTTCTCACCTACTTGGCTTCACATCACCTTCCAGCTCAGGGCTTCCCAACATTTTTTATGCCATGGACTCCTACCATTAACCGAGGGATCCATGGACCCCAGCTTGGGAACTCTTGTTCTAGTTAGTCCCCCTCACCCCCCCACCTTTTTATTCCAGCAACTTCCCCCTTCCTTCCCAGACCTGAAGAAGGGCCTCGCCCCGAAATGTTGACAGTTGATTCATTTCCATAGATGCTGCCTGACCTGCTGAGCTTCTCCAGCACTTCGTGTGTGTTGCTCTGTGTCCAATCCCTCCAGCAATGAAAGCCGACATTCCATTTGCCTCCTTGATAGCCTGTTGATAACCTGTTGCACCTGCAAGCCAAATATTTGTAATTCATTCACAGGCAACCCCAAACCCCTATGCACCACTGGATACTGCCACTTTCACCATTTAAATAATAATCTGATCTTCTATTTTTCCTTCCAAAGTGGAGGACCTTGCGTTGTATTCCATCTGCAGGACTCTTGCCCATTCACCTAACCTGCCTATATCTCTCTGCAGACTCTTTGCATCCTCTGCACAATTTACTTTTACACCCAGTTCAGTGCTCTCAGCAAACTTGCAGATAGGCTACACTTAGTCCCCTCTTGCAAATTGTTCATCTTACCAGGACTTCTGAGAAGCTCCTTGAGTGTGCACCTCTGCAATGTCATCAGTGTAGACTGCCTGACATTGATGCAGCACAGATACCAAGTTGTGGTGAGGGGATTCAGTTGTTTTTTGCATTTTCTTTGTCAGTATCTGCTCTTGGGCAAAGTGATCTACAACCATCTTCACACAAATCACTGAGGAAAACAAAGCTAAATCCTGACGAAGGGTCTCAGCCCGAAACGTCGACAGCGCTTCTCCCTATAGATGATGCCTGGCCTGCTGTGTTCCACCAGCATTTTGTGTGTGTTGTTGAAAGGAAATCTGCTTGTTCCCTGATAATACGGGCAGTATTCCAAAGAAGGTCTTAATAGTTTGGGGAGCAATCTTACCTAGTGATCCTCTGTGTAATATTTCCCTTCTGTGGACTCTGTCTATACTTCCTGCTGCTTCAATCCATACTGCCGCTTACCCCAGGCATTCTCTTTTCTTCCGTCTCCCATCGGGCAGAAGACACAAAATCCTGAAAGTACATACTACCAGGCTCAAGGTCAGCTTCGACCCCAATGTTATAAAACTATTAAATGGTTCTACTGTTCATTTGATGAACTCCTGAATTCACAAGCTACTTTTTTATGATCTTGTATCTTATTGTTTACCTGTACTGCACTTCCTCTGTAGCTGTTACAATGTATTTTGTGTTTTGTTAGCATTTTACCTTGCTCTACCCCAACGCACCATGCAATGATTTGATCTGTATGAACAGCATGCAAAGCAAGCTTCTCGCAGTTCCTCAGTACGTGTGTCAATCCCAAAGCAGTTCCAACTCTTCTGATTTTATTCGTTATTTAATGCAATGCAAAGCAAGATTTTGTGTGTGACAAAGCACATTTCCAGGTGGTCCCCTGCATGGTCCATGTTGCTTAGAGGAACAATAAAATCTTGAACAGTGCAGCTTAAGGTAAAATAATATTTCTGTTTGCCAGAAAAGGTTTGTCCAATTCCTGGATCACAATCATAAATGGAATCTATATTTATTTCAGGAGGAAGGAATTAAAGATGCCTCATACCTATACATTGTAAAAATAATTAATATTGCATCAGTCTTGAAGGGAACTAGGAATCCATTCAGCTTTTCCAGTGTCAGCCAGTGTCCTTATCTTGGGCAGATCATGACTTTGAGAATAAATCCAACAAATGCAAGGTCAAAGTCAAAGTAAGTTTATTATACAAGGACGTATATAAATGTCACCATATACAACTCTAAGATTCATTTTCTTGCAGGCATTCACAGTAGAATGAAGAAATACAATAGAATCAATGGAAAACTATACACAAAGACTGAGAAGCAGGCAATGTGCAAAAGAAGATGATATGTACAAATACAATAATAATGATGATAAGTAAATAACTGACAAATAATTCTGAAAACAGTCGTGTCCCTTAAAGTGATCCATAGGTTGTGGAATCAGTTCAGTGTTGGAGGTGAGTCAAGTTATCCACACTGGTTCAGGAGCCTGATGGTTAAAAGGTAATAACTGGTGAGATCTATAAGACCATAAGACATTGGAGTGGGATTAGGCTTCTTGGCTCCTCCATTCCATCATGGCTGATATATTACCCCTCTCAATCGCATTCTCCTGCCTTTCCCCCATAACCTTTGACACCTTTACTAATCAAGAATCCATCAGCCTCCGCTTGATGTATACCCAATGATTTGGCCTCCACAGCCATATAGAAGCATAGAAACATAGAAAACCTACACCACAATATAGACCCTTCGGCCCACAAAGTTGTGCTGAACATGTCCCTACCTTAGAAATTACCAGGCTTACCTATAGCCCTCTATTTTACAATGCTCCATGTACCTATCTAAAAGCCTCTTAAAAGACCCTATCGTATCCACCTCCACCACTGTTGCCGGCAGCTCATTCCATGCATTTAACACTCTCTGAGTAAAAATTTTACCCCTGACAACTCCTGTGTACCTACTCCCCAGCACCTTAAACCTATGTCCTCTTGTGGCAACCATTTCAGCCCTGGGAAAAAGCCTCTGACTATCCACACGATCAATGCCTCTCATCATCTTATACACCTCTATCAGGTCACCTCTCATCCTCCTTTGCTCCAAGGAGAAAAGGCCAAGTTCACTCAACCTATTCTCATAAGGCATGCTCCCTAATCCAGGCAACATCCTTGTAAATCTCCTCTGCACCCTTTCTATGGCTTCCACATCCTTCCTGTAGTGAGGCAACCAGAAGTGAGAACGGTACTCCAAGTGGGGTCTGAACAGGGTCCTATATAGCTGCAACATTACCTCTCGGCTCCTAAATTCAATTCCACAACTGATGAAGGCCAATACACCGTATGCCTTCTTAACCACAGAGTCAACCTGCGCAGCTGCTTTGAGCGTCCTATGGACTCAGACCCCAGGATCCCTCTGACCCTCCACACTGCCAAGAGTCTCACCATTAATACTATATTCTGCCATCATATTTGACCTACCAAAATGAACCACTTCACACTTATGTGACAATGAATTCAACAGACTCACTATCCTCTGGCTAAAGGCTCTAAGGCTGGGCCAAAAGCTTCTGTACTTCAAAGCTAGCAGTGAGAAGATAGCATGTCTTGGATGGTTGGGGTCCTTGGTGATGGATGCTGCTTTCCTGTAGATGTGAATTACCTCACTACCCAAGTTCAACATGACTGACATGAACAGGCTGCCTGTAAACTGCATGTCAGAACAGTGTGCAATTTTATATCCCATATCGATCTTCTGACTGATAAATCACATAAACATTGACTATTCACTTTGCAGTAGAGCCTCAGGGTCCATTTACCCCCCAACCAGAACAAGAGAGACTATTGAGCTGAAAACATTGCACAATATGATGACTGACCATCAGTGAATTCAATAAGTGATATCCTGCAGGTGTTCCAAAATAAAAGCTGGAACTTCTCAGCAGGTCAGAGAGCATGTATTAAGAGAGAAGTAGAATTAATATTTAGGTTGATAACCTTGTTATAAATTTAGGAATGCTGATGATGTCCTTTGTTGGTTTTGGATTTCTTCAGGCATTGGAACAGTGTACGTGTCTATAATTCACACTAAGCATCTGCTAATTGCAAAGTAGTTATTGTATTTGAATACATAGCACTTAACTGGTATTTGACAAGTGGTTATTATTACACTCCAGTTTATAGCTGTGTTAATTATATTGCTTGACATTTTCTTGTTTAATTTTTTTTCCAACCCAATGATCAGTGTGTGATTTTCATCCATTGCTGAGGACTCAGAGCCTGCTGGGTGGCATATATTCGTGATTTCACTTAATGAGCAGGCTGGTGGCTCAATAATTGTTTTAACCTAACAAATACAATTCTATCATTCCTCTTAAAAAATTAAAGCATATTCAAATCTGCAATTTTTAGATCTTCCACTTGCAAGTTGAAAGCAAGGCAAATTGTTTTCACACGAGCCTTACATATAATACCCAGAATACAGTCAATGGGATTGAATGTTGGGGGATTCACAGAATTTACAAGACTGACTTTGATAATGTCCATTTTAAGCTGTTCTATTCCAATCTTTAACAAATGGGCATTCATAAATGCTATTTTTTATCTGATTGTGCTGAATTACTTCCAAAGGAGTCTTCGGACTGTGTGCAGTTCATAATCTTCCTTTTCAGACTAGCTTCCTTTGGACTGAAATGTAGCTGCTTCTCTTTGCACTTTTTGCATTCTCTGCAAAAGTATTATGTGAATGGTTCCATCCCACACATGATGAAATGTGAAGAGCACTTCAAACTCTTCAAAAAGAGCTTCAGAAAGGTAATGGCTTTCGAGAAAAGCTGTCATAGAATTACAATTTTCCAACTGGTACCTTTTAACATTGGCCCTGTTAAATGTACAGTACTTGTTCGTGTACCATTAACCTAGCTGTGGAACAGTAATTATGATCTATATCATTACTATAAGTAAACCCATCATGCTTCTAAATGGATCCAGTGTTCTGAAGAGCTCATTTGGTTTTTAATGTTCTGTGCTTTTTTTTTTATCTTATTCATGTTCTATCACCGGTAAAGCATGATTGATAGGAAGAAAGTAGGCTCAAGATAAAAATTTGCATATATCAGAAAGTAAAGCTGATATTTTTCCGGTTGGTAGGGAGACGAATGAAAATCCGAACTATATGGATCTGGTTGCTTTTTATTCTGTGTCATAAATTTGCAGTATTCGAATAATGATCACCTTAGAGACCAGCTGAAAGCCATTACTTTGTCACTATAGAAACCTAGGACCACATGAAGACCATGCTATAGGTAAATCTCTGCACTGCAATTATATATTCACAGGCCATAGCCTCACTACAACATTCAAGTAAATTAAAGATCAAATTCACACGTGTGTATTTTTATTTTAGAAGTGTTTTGAAATGCTTTATATAAAAAGGATTCAAATCAAATTTGTAACTCTGGCTTGGATGGTCCCCGGCCTGAGTGCGAAAGGAGGAGGGTTGGATATGGGGTTAGCAAACCCATCCCTTAAAAAACCAGTGCTACAGAAATGTCAGCAGAAGCTTGAAAGACCTCATCCCTGGGAGAGGAAGGATACACCAAAAAGATGGGCTACACCTGGAGGCAATGTGAAAAACTGGCTCAGAACAGAGGACTCTAGTGAGCAACTATTGGCAGCCTGTGCTTCTGTAGGGATAATGAGGGTTAAGAAAAAGAAGAATCAATTTTATCAATTTTTTTCTCTAAAATCACTGCTGAATATCACTCAACAGGGTTTATTTTGTTAATAAACACAGGATATAATAGCAACACTGGTCTATGTTACTGCTGTTATAAGCAAGAAGCCAAGACTAAAAATTTAGAATTTGAGTGCAAGGGCACCAGGCAAAGCTGGGGTACGTAAAAATAGACAATTAAATAAATCTGGAACTAACAACTTCTAATGGTAATATGAAACTCCAGGAATGCTGTAAAAATCCTGAGAGACTCACTGATACCCTTTATAGGAGGAAGCCCCCTGTCTTTACTATACCTGTCAATGTGTTTCTCCAGAACCACAAAGTGCTCTCTGAAATAGTCCAGTGAGTCACACAGTTCACAACAAATTATGAAGGCAATAAATCCCTGCCCACCTGCAATCTGTGAAAGATTGGAAAATCAAACCATTCTTCCTTCACCCATACTTGACATTCTTATGACTGACAACCATTATGGATCAATATATAATTTATTTTAATCTTACCTTTTTACTCTTCTGGGAAAACAGCTAGCTTACATAAGACCAAAAAAAAACCAGGAATAGGACAAAATCATGTGTGCCTTTTTGCCTTCAGTAGGACCAACTTTGATATGAACTTGGGCTCAACAGCACTTTCTTAACTATTTCTTGTTAACCTGAATTCTAATAAAGACCTCAACTTAAGTTTCAATATATTCATTGACTGACTCCTCAATTTTCTGGAGAAGATAATTCTGAAGATTCACAGTCCTCTGGGAGAAGAAATTCCTCCTTCACTCTGTATTAAATTGATGACACTTAGTTATTAATTTTAACCCCTGGTTTGTGATTCCAACATGTTGAATCAATGTTACATCTACCTTGTCAAAGTCAATGACAATGAGATGTTTCAATGAGATCATCTCAATTTCTCCTAAACTCCAATTAGAATAGATGTAGCAATTTTTGTAAAACAACTCCTTCAACCTGGAATCAACTAGTGAACCTTCTCAGAATTGCTTCCAATGAATAGGTTACCCTTTGTACATAAAGATACTTGAACTTATACTGTGGTCTCAAAGGTGTGCAGCAGGAGTTCCCTGCTAATGAATACTTCATCTCATGAAATATTGGAAGCCATACGCTTTGGGCTACTTCATCTCATTTTCGATAAAGGGCAGCATTTCATTTGCCTTCCTAATTCTTTGCCTCACTCGCAGCTTGGCTTTCTGTGTTTCATTTATGTAGACACTTACATTCCCCAGTAGATCAAGGTAGAGCTCAACAGTTTGTTCTTACACTGTTAGATGCAACTGACAAATACAACTTCAGTGTTCCTTCCTTCGAGTTAGATTTTTCAAATCACGATTCTGTAGGAGAAACATGATTCATTGGTCAGCTTGCTTTTCCTAGTTGACTCATGATTATAAACTTCATAGGTTTATTTTGCTGTTCCATCAGTTTTGATCAATCACCTTCATTTCCTCACCAATATCAGCCAATGTGCTTCTTACCAAGATGAGCATGTCATCTGCCAAGTGAATTTTCCTTTTGGAGGATGCATAATGTTTAACATTTTGTTCTTTACTCCTAATATAAGACCTATTGTTGATAATTCTCTCTCTAGGGCAAGTTTCAAATATAAATCTTCTAGATTTGCTCAGTAGCATTGATTGCATTATTTCACTGAAGAGGAAAAGGTCCTGTAAATTTACAATCAGGCAATGTTCAGCAGTACTTATGCTGTCATTTAAAAAAAATCCTGCAAGCAAGATGTATCATGTGAAAGCGGAAATTTAGTGCCTAAAATATTGAAGGATTATATGTGACGTTGATTTAAGACAAGATCTTAATATGTGTAAAGGTAAGACATGCATTAGGATTAATCATTACATTATTATGAGAAAAGTAAAGATGAAATTAAATTGACTAACTACTGTATGTTCAGTTGATGAGTATGTAAAAGTAGGTGCACTCTATCACTTGCAGGAGTCTCTGCCAAATGCTTGATTCAGATTCATCCGTAAAATAGCAAACTAAAGTATATTAGGTGGCATTTAGGCTTATGGACAAACTGTAGGTTACATTCATACAAGACTACAGCCACCATACAAATAGATGGCTGAAAAAAACCCAATTACCAATGCAAATTTGAGTTTTAGATTAACATAGCTCTCCGCAAAGTGCAATGAGATGTCCTAAGGTTTAGAAAGGCATACAGTATATGTTCAGACAACACACACAAAATGCTGGGGGAACTCAGCAGGCCTGGCAGCATCTATGGAAAAGAGCACAGTCAACGTTTCGGGCTGAGACCCTCCATCAGGATTGGAGAAAAAGATGAGGAGTCAGAGTTAGAAGGAGGGTGGAGGGGAAGGAAGAACCACAAGGCGATGGGTGAAACTGAGAGGAGGAGAGGGGTGAAGTAAAGACTGGGAAGTTATTGGTGAAAGAGACACAGGGCTGGAGGAAGGGGAATCTGATAGGTGAGGTCAGAAGACCATGGAAGAAAGAAAAGGGGGAGGAGCACCAGAGGCAGATAAGGAGATAAGGTGAAAGAGGGGATGGGGAGTGATGAAGTGGGGGGAGCATTAACAGAAATTGATATTTATGCTATCAGGTTGGAGGCTACCCAGACAGAACTTAGGGTATTGCTCCTTCAACCTGAGTGTGGTCTCATTGTGACAGTAAAGGAGACCATGGACTGACATGTCGGAATGGGAATGGGAAGTGGAATTAAAATGGGTGGCCACTGGGAGATCCCACCCTCTCTGGTGGATGGAGTGTAGGTGCTCGGTGCAACGGTCTCCCAATCTGTGTCGGGTGTCACCAATATGCAGGAGGCCACACCAGGAGCACCGGATACAGTAGATCAGCCTAACAGACTCACAGGTGAAGTTGCACCTCAGCTAGAAGGACTGTTTAAGGCCATGATGGTAGTGAGAGAGGAGGTGTAGGGGCAGGTGTAGCATTTGTTCCACTTGCAAGGATAAGTTCCAGGAGGGAGATCAATGGGGAGGGACGAATGGACAAGGGAATCGCATAGGGAGCAATCCCTGTTGAAAGCAGAAAGTTGCGGTGGGGGGGGGGGGGGGGGAAAGCTGTGCTTGGTGATGGAATCCTGCTGGAGATAGCGGAAGATATGGAGAATTATGTGCTGGACATGGAGGATGGTGGGGTGGTAGGTGAGGTCAAGAGGAACCCTATCCCTGGTAGGGTGGCAGGAGGATGGGGTGAGAGCGGACATGTGTGAAATGGAAGAGATGCAGTTGAAGGCAGCATTGATGGTGAAGGGAAGCCCTTTCTTTGAGGAAGGAGGACATCTCCATAGTTCTGGAATGAAAAGCTTCATCCTGAGAGCTGATGCAACGGAGAAGGAGGAATTGAGAGAGGGATGACATTTTTATAAGAAGAGGGTGGGAAGAGGTTTAGTTCAGGTAGCTGTGAGAGTCAGTGGATTTATAATAGGCATCAGTAGATAAGTTGTCTCCAGAGACAGAGACAGAGAGATTGAGAAAGGAGAGGGAGGTATCAGAAATAGACCAGGTAAATTTGAGGGTAGGATGGACGAGGGAGGCAAAGTTGATGAAGAGAATGAGCTCGGTATGGGTGCAGGAAGCAGCACCAATGCAGTCATCGATGTAGCAGAGAAGAAGTTGGAGGGTGATACCAGTGTAGGTTTGCAACATAGACTGTTCCATGTAGCTGACAAAAAGGCAGGCATAGCTGGGACCCATGCGAGCACCCATGGCTACACCTTTAGTTTGAAGGAAGTGGGAGGAGCCAAAGGAGAAATTATTAAGAGAGAGGAGAAGTTCCACCAGACAGAGGAGAGGGTGGAGGGGAACAGGTCGGGTCTGGTGTGCAGAAAGAAACGTATGTTCAATTTATTTTAATAATATAATGCTTCCTATTAAACCAGCATTGCTCCAATGGGAAGATTTGAGTTAAGATGATGAATGGGTAAATTCAAAATGGTCTTGTTGATTTACTTGACATCTTTTAAAAATAACATTTGATTGAGTAATTCAAATTAATTAGTACTTAAAAGACAATAAAGGCACAAAATATGAAGGGGGCAGCTTTAATCTGTTCGGGATCTTTTAGCAGAGAAAGTGTCATTGCTGACACTTCAATGCAGTCCTGAGTTAGTGCTGCTCTGTCAGAGGTGCCAGCCCTGGATCAAAATCGCAGACCAGACTCGATGGGCCGTATGATTAGTTCGACTCCTATGTGTTATGGAAATATTGACCTGAGGGAAGTTTCTTCGTCTGCCCTCCCAGGTGAACAAATGAGGCCCTCTGACATTATCTTAACAACAAGCTGGAGTATAATGCCCAAACTCCTAATCAATATTTATCTCTTAATTAACTTTACAAGTCATTTGCATAACTTCATTTGTTGTGACCTGCTGTGCAAAAATCTGCTGCAGAGTTTCTTACATCACTAAAGTGACTAGACCTCAGAAGTGCTTTAACTGACGTGAATCACTGTGGTATGATCGCAGATTGTGAAAGGAACTACGTTACAGGAAGGAACAGACACAAAACGCTGGAGGAACTCAGCAGGTCAGGCAGCATCTATGGAAATGAATGAACAGTCGACGTTCTGGGATAGGACTGTTTGGTGCCCTGAATGGAGGTGAGGGAGGAGGTTAATGCGCAGGTGTAGCACTTAGGCCACTTGCAGTGGTAACTGCTGGGAGGGAGATCAGTGGGGAGGGACAAATGGAGAAGGGAATCACAAAGGGAGTGATTCCTTTCGGAAAGTGGAGACATAGGGGAAAGCAAGATATGTTCGGTGGTAGGATCCCTCTGGAGATGATGGATGTTGCAGAGAATGACGTGTTGAATGCGGAGGCTCATGGGGCAGTAGTAAGGACAAGAGGAACTCTATTACTGTTAAGGTGCCAGGAAGATGGGGTGAGCGCGGATGCTCGGGAAATGGAGGAGATGCGGGTGAGGGCAGTATCAATAGTAGAGGAAGGGAAACCCTGTTCTTCAAGGAAGGAGGACATCTCTGATGTCCTGGAAAGGAAAGCCTCATCCCGAGAACAGATGCGGTAGAGAGGAAGGAACTGAGAAAAGGAAATAGCAGTTTTACAGAAGACAGGGTGGGAAGGGTTATAGTCAAGATGGCTGTGAGAATCGGTAGCTTTAGAAAAGATGTTGGTTGACAATTTGTCTCCAGAGACGGAGGCAGAGAGATTAAGAAAAGGGAGGGAGCTGTCAGAAATGGACTGTGAATTTAAGGGCAGGAACGTATACGAATGAATATCTGTCTTCCTAAGCTTTTTATTTTTAAGTTGATAGTAACCTGCCATGGTACCACAAAACTAGTAGCTTTAGCAGCAACTTTCTGAATAAAAAGTTATATCTCCCCATAGGCAACTAATTGCCTAAAAGCACCCCAGATAGGAACTTGACCTGGCAATATATCTTATGCAAAGTCATTATGCAACAAATGTTCATCTTATAAAAAGATAATTGGAATGAATAGTTAAGGGCTGATTATTACGATCTGTGTTTATCCTCATGTTAAAGTGGTATCTAGGTGCTGAATAAATTCTGCATTTTCTCTTATGTCATTGGTGGCATACTGCACAATAGATCCCACAATTATTTCTTAGTGCTTAACTCCCAAGAAACCATACCGGTTTCTTATCATTTACCCCAGTAAAAAGCAGTTAATGTTAATCATCCAATCTATTTAAGGAAATGTTAATTGCAGAAAGAGAAAGGCACAGCAAGGTACAAGTATCTGGAAAGTAATAAAGATAAAATTCAGTTCAGTAGGTAAAACATCTTCATAATATATTTCTGACTCAGTCCACATTGGAACAGACTTTCAAGGTAACACAGTCTCCTCAGAAACTTCCCCCTCCCCCCCATGACAGTTTTGAATTTATTACCCTTTGAGGCACTGACACTTTACTACCTGTCTCATCATAGCTCTAAATGATTTAAGAATCCCTATTAAATCTCATTTCAATCTTCTGTACCACAACAGAAACGGACTCCTATCTGACGTCTTTCCTAGCAGCTACAATTTGCTTTCCTTAGAATTATCTTAGTAGCTCTATGTTGTATTTGTGCTACAATTTTAACTGCACTTTATTCGGTGTTCACATAAATTTCAGTCTTTTGCTGTTTTTACATTTGTGTTCTAATTACGCAAAACAAAATTCTATTGGATTTTGTATAGCTTCAAGCTCATGCTAGTAGTTTCAAGGAGTTGTGTTTTTGAATCCCTTGTTTCCTTTAAACATTTTCCTTCCCTTCTTTGGCATCACACAGTGGCTTAGTTAACACTTCCCTTTTTCTTTTCTTTTTCAATCTTTTTATTGAGTTTCATATACAAAAAAAAATATAACAACATAATATTGAATAGGTTATAAATACACTAGGCTTGAAGTTAAATTAGTAATAAGATATCAATATCTTATTGAGATATCAGCAAAGAACATCATAAGATAATCAATCAAACCTGTATTAATTGTATATGAAAAAGGATAATCACAAAAAGAGAGAAAAAAAATACAAGAAAAAATATATATTAAAATAAAGCAATAAACCTAAACTAACATGGGCAATAATAATAGTTTATATATACATGATAGTGTCAAGAACTCAGGAACTCCATACCAGAACAAGGATAAAAAGAGAAAAGATCCGGAAGAGGTCAAATTAACTCATATGAAAATGTCGAATAAACGGTCCACAAGTTTTTTCAAATTTAATTGATGGATCAAAAATAGTACTTCTAATTTTTTCTAAGCTCAAACAAGAAATAGTTTGAGAGAACCACTGAAACATGATAGGAGGGTTTACTTCTTTCCAATTTTGTAATATAGACCTTCTAGCCATTAGAATTGCAAAGGCGATCATTCGTCTAATTGAAGGGGAGAATTGACTACCATCCTCAAATGGTATACCAAAAATTGCAGTGATAAAATGGGGTTGTAAATCAATATTCCAAACTGAGGAAATGATAGCAAATATATCCTTCCAATAGTTATGTAAGGTGGGACATGACCAAAACATGTGGGTCAATGAAGCAACTTCTGAGTGACATCTGTCACATTGAGGGTTAATATGAGAATAGAATCGAGCAAGCTTATCTTTAGACATGTGGGCTCTATGTACCACCTTAAATTGTATTAAAGCATGTTTAGCAACACTTCTCAAATATTAATTTGTAACCTTTGGGCATAATTATGTGGAACAACGGAGAGAATTACTGGAGCTTGGTAACTTAGATTTAGAGATTTAGATTTTTGTAATTTAGTTAGCTACAAGTGAGGTTCTGTAAAACTGGAGGATAACAAATGAAGGGCAGCAGGGTAATGCAGAGGACTGCAGACTGGGGAGCTTTAAGAGTGCAGAGAAAGTTTATTTATTTAAAGGTACAGTGTGAAACAGGCCTGGCTGGCCCAATTAGCCACACTGATCAGCAATCCACCTATTTAACCCTTGCTTAATCACTGGACAATTTACAATGACCAACTATCTTACTAACTGGTAGATCTTTGGACTGTGGGAGGAAACCAGAGCGCCCAGAGGAAACCCATGCACTCACAGAAGGATGTACAAACTTCTTACAGAAGGCGTCAGAACTGAACAAACTCTGAGGCCCTGAGCTATAATAGTGTATGGGGAGGAATTCTGAGAAATGTGATTTTATTTGAAGAGGCAAGGACTCCTTAGGGGTAACAAATAATCTGATGGGGGAACTCAGTGAGTCAGGCAGATTCTGAGTGGGGAAAGAGATTGTTGATGGTTTGGTTTGAAACCTTTCATCAGAACAAAGGTTGGAGATGAAAGATGGTCATTGCAGACACCGATAATATCTTTCTCCCCATGGATGCTGTCCAACTTGCTATGTCCCTCCAGCAGATTTATTACTCAGGATTCCAGACTATCAAGCCTCCTGATTAGGAATAGTCAGGAAGGCATTTATTGAAGAGGAGACCATGAGTGTTGAGTGGTAGGCACTGTCCTCATGAACACAAGAAAGTCTGCAGTTGTTGGAATTCCAAAGCAACACACACAAAATGCCGAAGGAACCCAGCAGGTCAGGCAGCATCCATGGAATTGAATAAACTGTCTCGGGCCTAGACTCTTCTTTCAGACTGGAAAGGAAGATGTAAGATGCCAGAATAAAAAAGTTGGAGGGGAGGGAAAGGGGGTCAGCTAGAAAGTGATAGGTGAAGCCAGGTGGGTGGCAGAGGTAAAGGACTGGAGAAGAAGGAATCTGATAGGAGAAGAAGAGTGGATCATTACAGAATGGGAAGGAGGGGGGCCAGGGGGAAGTGATAGGCAGGTGAGAAGAGGTGTGGAATAGAAGAAGAGGGGAGGGGGAGATGATTTTTTAATTTAGCAGAATGATAAATGAATGTTCATGCCGTCAGGTTAGAGGCTACCCAAATGGAATATAAGGTGTTGCTCCTCCACCCTGAGGGTGCTCTCATTGTGGCACAAGAGGAGGTTGTGGGCCGACATGTCAGAACGGGTATGAGAATCGGAATTAAAGCATTTGGCCACTGGGAAATTCACATGTCTATAAGAACCTTAGAAAGCTCTTGGACAAGATTCTGTATGGTACGCTTGTCCAGAAGGTTAGAAGATGTGGGATCTAGGCTGAGCAGTCCAACTGGATACAAAATTGTCTTAGTGGTAGGTGACAGACAGAGGCAGTGGAGAACTGTTTTTCAGATAGAAAGTCTGTAACTTGCCATGCAATGCAGGGACCATCGCTGGGTTTTCTGCTGGTTGTCATATGTATTAATGATTTGGATAAAAACATAGGTGGCATAATCAATAAGTTTTATGGTGACACTTGATGCACCATCAATAACTCTCAGAGATGGGAGACGAATGATAGGCTTTTATTAGCTGCAAGACACCACGATTAGTAGCAAGAGACCACCACACAACATCCTGGAGACTGAGGGAGGAGCAGTGCCTCCAATCGCCTTTATACAGGTGTCTGTGGGAGGAGCCACAGGAGCAGTCAGCAGAGGGGCGTGTCCAGACAGGTATATGTAGTTCACCACAACACCAAAACTGGGCAGTGGAAAAGGTTGTCTAAAATCAACCGGGAAAATGGCAAAGGTATGGTTGATGGAATTTAACTCAGACAATGGTGAAATAATGCATTCAAGGAGGTTAAATCAGGGCAGGGCATAAAGAAGATGGTGAGCATAGACATGGTAGACTCAAAGGCCTGTTCTGCACGATACAACTTGATAAGATTATAAAGCCATAAGTTAAGTGGAGACCTTCAGAAAGTATTTCCCTATTGATTGTTACTCGACTAATTTCTATGAACCCACTCAGGCTGATTGATCAGTCTCTCTCATGGTGTAATTTTCACTTTAATCAAGATTTTCAAACTGCAAAGGCATAAGACTACTAGAAAAATGTCAAATCTGCACAAGGGGATTTCACCTTTCCAGGGAGAGTTATCTTGAAATACAGTATGTCAGCACTTTGTTCTGTGCTGTCTGTATAGAATATCTACTCTTCCTACTCATCTGTGGGAAGAGTTGCTAACTCTACCAGCATCATTAAATTATAGGCAATGCATAACTCATCTACACAGATTCTGACCAAACGTTAATACCCAGCATATATATACATGTGTGTGTGTGTGAAAGAGATAGAGAGAAAGTGAGGCACACAGTGACCCAGACAGAGTAAGTATGTGTGTGTGTATGAGAGAGTCAGAGAGAAACTTATATTTGTTAAATTTAATCTTGTCTCTTCTTCTCTGAACCTCCTTGCCCCCTGTGGATTTTGACTCCCTGCAAATCTGTAAAATTCACAAATAGTTACAACTAAGGCTCCGAACATCAATGATTGCACTGAAAGATTTTGGAAACGTTAACAGTCAGAAGCTGTTCAAACAAGCATTACATGTGTGCTTAATGCACCATTACAACCTTAGGTACATCGAGGAAAAGTATATTTAATGAACAAGACCTCAGACTAGGCATTAAAATTCATGGTTTACAGAGTGGCTGTGATCCCTGCCCTCCTCTATGTTTCTGATATCAGGACTACCTAACAGCAGGGCAATAGAAAAATGCCACCAATTTTGACTCTGGAAAATTCTCCAAATTCACTGGGTGGGTAAGTGAACAAATGTCTGCTGCCACTCCCTGACTAAGAGGAACCGCACCGAGTCCCCGGCAAGATTCAGCCAGCCTCATTTGTAAGGCAGTTTTGCTCACATGCTTCACACTAAACTATGAACAGACATTTTGTTCTGAGCTCTGCAGTAGGAACAGTTTGCCAGATGGACAAATAAAAATAAAATCAAGGATACGGGGTACGTTTGAAGCCTCCTCAAAGAAACAACCCATTCTGACTGACTTCTGGGAATCATGACTTAACCATCACCACTTAACAAGGAGAAAAAAGAGCACACAGGGTGCTTTTGGGAATCTCAGGGCCTTGCATCAGAGAACACAGTGACCTTGCCTATGCAACTGAAGGATATACCATCTCACCAGCTACCCAACACCCTGACCATCAGGAGAATGCCATATATTGACTTCATTGGCCACTTCAGAGCTCACAACAGCTGAGAGGCAGCTAATCATCTTCAATTCTGAAGGCCAGCTAATAAGTAAGTTCAAAGTTCAAAGTAAATCTTCTATCGAAGTACGAATCTGTTACCATATACTACCTTGAGATTCATTTTATTGCAGGTACTTACAGGGGAGAAAAGAAATACAACTGAATTTACGACAAATGTATACGTAAACAGAAAAATACTGTGGAACAGCCAATATAAAAAATGATGACAAACTATGCAAATAAAAAAGTTATACTGTTGTAAAGAGTCCTTGAAAGTGATTTCAAAGTCTCTTCGGCTCCAAGTTCCTGTGTGTCAGCATTTCTGAGGATCAATCCTGGGCCCAACAATTACAAAGAAGGCACAAGAAGTGGCAATTTTCATTAGAAGTCAGAGGAACCTTGGGATGTCACCACAGACTCTTGCAAATTTCTACAGAGTTACTATGGAGAACATTCAAACTGGTTGCATCACCCTCTAGCATGGAAGACCCATTGTACAGGATCAGAAACAGCTGTGGAAAGTTGCAAACTTAGCCAGTTCCATCACAGCACCCAGAATAGAGAACATTTTCAAAATGCAAATGCCCCAAAAGGGTGGCATCCATCATTGAGGAATCCCATCACCCGGGATATGGCCTCTTCTCATTGCTACCGTCAAAGAGGAGGTACAGGAATCAGAATCAGGTTTATTATCACCAGCATGTGACGTGAGATTTGTTAACATGAAATGTGATGTTAAATTTGGAGCCTGAAGACACACATTTAATGTTTTAGGAAAAGCTTCTTCTCCTCTTGCATCAGATTTCTGAATGGACAGTGAACCCATGTACATTGCCTCACTATTTTTCCTTTTTGTTTTGGGTCTCTTTTTGACTACTTACTTAATTATATATATATACTTACTTCTCTCTCTCTCGCTATACGCACATATACATACATACATACACACACACATATACAAACATGTATGTATATATATCATGGTAATATATAGTTTTTTATAATTATGTATTGCAACATTCTGCTGCCCCACAAAAACAAATTTCACGACATATGCCAGTGATGTTCAACCTGATTCTGAGTCTGCAGTTTGTAGAATCAATAGTTCAGAGTAGTCGTGAATGAAAATATCCACGCTGGTTCAGGAGCCTGATGGCTGGAGGGTAACAACTGTTCTTGAACCTGGTGGTGTGGGACCAAAGGCTTCTGTACCTCCTGCCCGACAGTAATAGCAAGAAGAGGGCGTGGCCGGGGTAGTGGGTGCCTTTCATGATGGTTTCTGCTTTCTTCTCTATTTAAATGTACTCAGTGGTGGGGAGGGTTAGGGTTAGGGTTTACTGGGCTGTATTCACCACATTCTGTAGTAAAATAGTCGCACAAAAACACTACATGGTATTGAGATGTGATCCACTTCCATTTCAGTATGTGATGGTTTCGTAATGAAGTCAGGTGCAGCGGTAAGCATTCACACTCGTGTTTTCCTGCCCCACTGTCAGGATGTAATACCTTTGTAATTGCTTCCCTCAGTTACAAACACAGAGTCAGCTTAACCCCATTGCAACTGTTGAAATGGCATTACCAAAAATGCAAGTCAAAATAGTAGGAGGGAGTGGGAGAGAGTTGAAGTCCTAGATAAGCAGGCCTGGGGCAGGAGGAGGTGTGCTAGATCAACAGGGAAGTTGCAATTGCGGTTTAGCAGAGTTTTGATCTCAATTGTGAGTTCTCTTCAGTCAGGCAAGGACGACTGGTCAGTCATCAAAGGCTAAGCTTCACTGGATCATCAGTAGGTGGACCCCTAAGGCAGCACTGAGTACTTGGGTGCATAGGGGGACAGAGAGAATTGGAGGACTCAACTTACAAGATTTAAGATTACTTTTTGTCATTCCTTAGTACATGAGTATAATGTAGAGATTATTACTCTGGATCTGATAATGCAAAAATAACACAATAAGCATCATAAAAACAATAAAAAACACAATAAACATGATTAACTGATATGAACTTAAGGTGATGCTAGGTATAGGAGTATCTGTACATACGGTGACTGAGAGGAAGTGATAAAGTAGTGGCTGTGGGGAGGGTTAATGGATGCAGATGTTGATTAGCCTGATGGCTTGGGAGATGTTACTGATTTTGAGACTGGTGGTCCTGGTGTAGATGCTGCATAGCCTCTTCCCTAATAAGAGTGGGACAAACAGTCCATAAGCAGGGTGGTGGGATCCTTTATGACATTACTAGCCCTTTTCCGACAACTTTCTGATCTCGATAGCAGGTGCCGGTGATGCTCTGGGCAGTTTTAACTACCCGTTGTAAAGCCCTCCTGGGGTGTTAAAGTTTCAAAGGATTTGATGGTTCATTTATTATCAAAGTATACAACTCTGAGATTCTTCTTCTCCAGGTAACCATGAAACTAAGAAATAAAAGAATGGCAACATGATCAACAACCATCAAATCCCCGTCCTACACTGAAAAGGATGCTATACTAAGATGTCTGTAATCTCTCAACCTCAAGAAAAGGCATATCACTAGAAAATCAATCTCTTCATTTATTACGTCCTTGAATCAGACCTTTATACAACCGGCAGTAATTCAACATTGGACTGTTGTAAAACTATGTGGAGGAGGGAAGGACACACCTTCACCTGTAAGGAAAAGGGTGCTACCTACCATTGCGGTTAACGCAACATTATTACAGCTTGAGGCGCAGAGTTTGGAGTTCAATTCCAATGTCATCTGTAAGGTGTCTGTACGTCTTCCCTGTGGAATGCATGGTTTTCTCCAGGTGCTCTGGTTTCCTCCCACAGTCCAAAGATATACTAGTTAGTAGATAATTGGCCATTGTATAATGTCCCATGATGAGGCTAGGGTTAAATTGGGGGTTTCTGGGATGTGCAGTTCATAGGACCAGAAGAAGCTATCCACACTGTATCTCAATTAATTAATTAATTAATTAAAGTTCCATTATCATTAGGCAATAAATCAATGCCAAGTAGAATGCAATTCATTATCTGTCAAAGTTTAAATACTGCTAGTTTACACAGCTTTGGCTATTAGTTAGGAGATGATAATTAATTCATCACTAAAGAGGAGAATATATTTACTTTAAGTAAACGTGATAAGCCAAAATATTTGGGTTATTTATAACCAAGAATGCTACAATACTTTGCTAGCATGTACTGGTACAAGAAGGTAATGATCAGTTGTAATAATTATTACAGTATGGCCATTTAATAGGTTCATTATTCTCCACAACTGAAAATATCTTAAAGTGCCCATTTACCAACTGAAAGGGTCACATAATGCAATCTCAGGGCGACTAATAACTCAGCTCTGTATGTATGTGTGTGTGAGTAAGAGAGAAAGAGCGAGAGAGAGAGAGAGAGAGACAGGAGTGTTAATGTTTTCAGTGAATGGCATTTCATTAGAAGTAGGAAAGGCCAATTACAAGGCTGAAGCCTCTTTACTCAAGCCAAGTGTGACTTGACCATATGCGTTGGGTTGGTCTGGGTTTGGATTAGATTTGGATTTGTCATGGTCTGTAAGCTTCAAGTCTGGCTTTAATTTCACATCCCAGCTCATCTTAAAGTCATCAGCTTGTAACATTAACCTTATTTCATTCTCAGCAGATCCAGCCTTATCTGTTGAGGAGTCCTTGCACTTCTACATTTTATAGGATCAATTTAATATAGCGCCAGCAGTACAATAATATTTCTAAATATACATTTCAAAAGTCGGCCAGTTTGTCCCCACTATATTATACCTGAAACTTCATATAAACATTTGTTAAGGATTTTTATGGAAACAATTATGATCCAAGTTATGTTGCGTTGTTACCAGCAATAGTTAAGGTGCTGAGACCACAAGAGTATAAGACATCGGAGCTGAATTAGTCCATTTACGCTACTGCGTCTGCTCCACCAATATGATTTATTAAACTTCTCAACCCAGCTCTCCTGTCTTCTCCCTGTAACCTTTGATGCCCATACTAATCAAGAACCTATGAACTTCCACTTTAAATATACCCAATGACTTAGCCTCCACAAACACCTGTGGCAATAACTTCCACAGATTCAGCACCCTCCTCAGATAAGCACTTTTCAACTGGAATAAGAGCAAAACTATAAGGTGTGCTGGAAACTCGTAATGTGACAAATATTGCATGTAATGTAGTGGACGTAGAATTGTGCTGAGATGCATAAACATTGTTCTTGACCCTGTCATATTGCATAGTAAGTTGTTTAATACTGCATTCAAAGCATAAAATAAACTCTACTTTATCAATATTTATTTGCCAGCTATAATCCTCTATTTATGTGGTTATGGAGAATACCATATTGTTCCTTTTGACAGAAAATGCAATGACTGAAGATACTTATGGGTTTGCCATTGACTGAATTACATCAAACCTTACATCTTTTCAGAAATGGGTCGATATTATGAATGCAATTTGTGGTGAGGGAGTTAAAAAAAAACAATTTTAACAGCAGTGCAATTTAACAGTGGGCTAATGAGACTCTTAGCAACCTGAATCAAATACATAAAGCAACACCAGTTGGTGAGTAATTATAATCTTACTACAAAGACTGATAATCAGTTCTTCAAATTCCTATTCATAAGCCTTATGGTTTTCAGATTACCTTAACAACTTGGCCGTTAGACCATAAGACCACAAGAAATAGGGGCAGAATTAGGCCCCTTAGCCATTGTTTCAAGGGATTTTTATTTTAAATCAGGACTTTCAGTAGTATTCCATTATATGCATGTTGAAATATTGGTTTCCTCCCAACCATAATGGCTACAGCTGAACAAGGTCCACTGTGAGTAAGCATTAACATTACTGTTCTCACTTCATTGATCTGGTCAAAGCCATAAGAAGAACGTATTTAAAGAGCAAACACGAAGAAATCTGCAGATGCTGGAAATTCAAACAACAACACGCACAAAATGCTGGTAGAACACAGCAGGCCAGGCAGCATCTATAGGGAGAAGCGCTGTTGACATTTCGGGCCCAAAACGTCGACAGCGCTTCTCCCTATAGATGCTGCCTGGCCTGCTGTGTTCTACCAGCATTTTGTGTGTGTTGTTGTTAGAAGAACATATCAATTGTTTGTGAATCAACATATGAATAGGATCTTTCCTTGGACACAGGAATATATGGAGGCACGTGATAAATTGGGCCAAAGTCATTATGGTTTCCATTTGCAAAAATCTTGCCAGAGAGATCTGTTGGAATCCTTTGAGGACATAACAGGCAGGGTAGACAAAGAAAGTCAGTGGATGTTGTTTACTTGTTTTTTTCACAAGGCGCCACATGTGAGGTTGCTAAACAAAGTAAGAGCCCATGGTATTACAGGCAAAATACTAACATGGATAGAAGATTGGCTGACTGGCAAGAGGCAAAGAGTGGGAATAAAGAGGATCTTTCCAGGTTGGCTGTCGGTGATTAGTGGTGTTAAGCAGCAGTCAGTGCAGGGATCACTTCTTTCAATGTTAATTGTCAATGATTTGGATTTGATGACTTTATGACCAGGTATGCGGACGATACGAAGAGAGTTGGAGGGGCAGGTAGTGTTAATGTCACAGGGAGTTTGCAGTAGGACATTTCTGATTGGAAGAATGGGCAAAGAAGTGGCAGATAGAATATAATGCAGGGAGGTATATGGTCATGCACTTTGGTAGAAGGAATAGACATAGATTGATTTTCCTGGTGATGTCATCGTCGAGAATGGCAGCTTAAGTCACTAGCTTCTCTGGAAAAACGCGTATTAAGTCCCATTAACCTGTCAAATATAATATTTTTTGAAAAATATTTGAACTGAAAAGAGGGGCAAGAATGGGGAGAAGAAATGGAAATTTAAAAAGCGACACTGTGGAGCCTGCGTCCGAGAGGAGTGCAACGAGTGGCTCTTGTACCCGACTGCGTGCTAGCGAGGGGGATGCTGGGCCTCGTTCAGGCGAAGCAGCGAATATCTTTAAAATCCTAAAAGAAATAATGGAGGTCCAGAATGATATAAAGCAGCAGCTCTGTGATATTAAGGCAGAGCTCACCAGCGTTAATCAAAAAATAGCGGTGGCAGAGACTCGCATTGAGAAGGTGGAAGATTGCATTCAAAACGTGGAACGGATACTGAGCAAGACAATAAAAATCACACATCATCAAGAAGGTAAACTGCTTGACCAGGAGGGAAGATCACGGCGGAAAAATATCAGAATCTACAACGTTCCCGAAGGAGCGGAGGGCTTGTCTATGACAGAGTTTGTCGGAAAGTTAATGCGGGACGTGCTGGATCTTTCCCTGGCTATGAAGCTGGAAGTTGAAAGAGCACACTGCGCACTCATTCCAAAGCCTACCCAAGATAGAAAGCCACGCTCAATTATAAATAAATTCCTTCAGTATAGCACCAAGGCAGAGATTCTACGAAGGGCCTGGGGTAAGAAGAGAGTATTTTTAGAGGAGGATAAATTAATATATTTCGATCAAGATTACCCCACCCCCACGGTCCTCCAGAAATGCAAAGAATACTCCGAAGTAAAGCAAGTATTAAAGCAAAATAAGATTAGATTTCAAACTCTGTACCCTGCTGAACTTCGAGTGTTTTATGACAATGGGACGCAGTTGTACCAGACAGTGGAAGAAGTGACTACAGACATGAAGGCCAGAGGGTTGCCCATCAGCATGACCAAAACGAGGGAAAGCCTGGCTGAGGAATTGTCCCGCTTGGCTTGGGAAATAGTGTGAGAAACGAGAAGGCAGGAGACGGGAGGAGGCCGAGAGAAACATATCAGGAAGAGACTGGGAGTTTCCCAAAGACAGTCCTCATCCCTTTCAGAAGAGCTATAAAGTTTGGCTAACTTTAAAAAGGTTGAGACACTAAACAGAAGTAAAAGTACACAGTGATATACCTAACTTGAGAAATACTTCTTATAATGTGGATTTTATATTACTTAGTTGTTATTCTTTATTCGCTCACTCACTCCTTTTCCCCCACCAAAATGAGAATATATATAGATGTGTGTGTGTGTGTGCATATGTGTGGGTGTGTGTAATGTGTGTGTGTGTATGTATGTATGCATGTATATATATTTGCATATATATATTTGTGTGTGTGTGTATATATAGGAGTACACAGGGAAATCTTTTCTGTGTAATGGATTTGTTCACTGACTTTTATGAATACTGCAATGGGGGCCCTCAACTCACAAATAGGAGGGGTTATCCCCCACAGCTGGATATTTCCTCTAGCTCAATGCAGGGTCATTTACTGGAGACCTCAGCCTTGGAATCACATGTTCGTTGCCATTTTTGTTATTATTCGAGTTTCTTGGTTCTTATTTATTCAGAGAGTAGATCGATTAAGTTTTATTCTAATTTAAATGATACATTGACAGATAAATACAGATGGCTAAGGACAAGGTAACATTCATTTCTTTTAATGTAAACGGACTATTAAATCCAATCAAACGTAAGAGAATTTTATCCAAAATGAAAAAAGAACAAGCCCATGTAGTATATCTATAGGAAACTCATTTAAATGATAATGAGCATAAAAAGCTAAAGAGAATGGGCTTCACTAATCTGTTTTTCTCCTCATATAAATCAGGACATAGGGGAGGAGTTGCTACTCTTATCTCAAGTAAGTTAAATTTTGGAAAAAATATTCTAAATGGGAGATAAAGAAGGCAGATATATTCTGGTAAGGGGGAATATAGATGGCAATTCAGTTACTCTAGTGAATATATATGCACCCCCGGGAAGTAATATTTGTTTCTTTCAGAAAATTACTGATATTATGGTAACGGAAACAGAAGGTCTCCTGATATGTGGGGGAGACTTAATTTTACAATTACAACCAAACTTAGACTCTTCCAATAGAAAAACCTATGAAACAAAATCTTTACATAAGAAAGTTAATACACTTTTTGAGGATGTTGGTTTAATTGATATATGGAGGGACCTTTTCCCTGACAGAAGGGTTTACACTCATTATTCTGCTCCACATTCTGTATATACAAGAAAAGACTATTTCATAACATTTGGAAAAGACAAAGACAAAATAAACACCTGTGGAATTAGGACAATAGATGTAAGGGACCATGCACCTATATATTTATCTGTTGATTTTGACCTACAACCAAAGAATACTATTTGGAAACTAAATTCAAATCTACTCAATGATCTGTACTTTAAGGAACAAATTAAAAAAGAAATTGGTTTCTACTTAGAATTTAATGATAATGGAGAGGTTTCACCTCCCATTTTATGGGATACTCTGAATACAGTCTTAAGAGGGAAAATTATAGCAATATCTTCAAATAAGAAAAAAATAAGGAATAAAACAGAGGAATTACAAAATAGGCTGAAGGAACTAGAGAAAAAACACAAATTGAATTTGGTACAGGATACTTTAGGGGAAATTAAAAGAATTAGGAATGAAATAAATAATTTGCTATTGCTGGCAGCCCATTCCATGCACTCACCACTCTCTGCTTAAAAAACTTACCCCTGACATCTCAGTACTTACCAGTAACACTCTGACAAGGGAAAACTCGTTTTGTACACAAGCACATTTTGTGGAAGAATATAAAATTAAATTGTAGAAATCAAAGTTATCAAAGGTGCATCTTACCGGCTTTTCTAATTAATACTCCAGTATCCATGGTTTTGTGTCTTCTTTTAGGTTAGAAATGACAATATTTCATTAGTTGGCCATTTTTGTACTCCCTGAAAATTGCTATGTGATCACATAGATTGGCTAAAATTGTTATGATTAGCAGAGTGCATTGAACAGAGAAATTATATATAGTGGAGAAAAAGATTTAAGTGTCAGGCGATCTTTAAAATTCATAGAGGCACAGTTGGGTAGATAGAAACAAGTTGCTTCATACCAATGATGAGTGATGGTAACAAGCTTCTGGCAAAACTAAAGGTTAGAAGGTCTTTCCTCACTGAATACCAAATGGGTTTTAGATACATCATACACCATTTAGTTCCTTCAGGAAGTAATGGGATAAGTACTTGGTTAGCAAAATAATTTAAAAATATTGTTTGAGAGGATTAATTTCTCCACAGCTCATAAGGGATCAAATGTCATTTGGTCCTAGGGAGGAGAGGGAGCAAAAAATACAAAGAAAATGCAGATTACAGAATTGAGAAATAAAAACAGGATTACCAAGATTAAGAGATCGGCAGCTCTTTGGAAAGAGAAACAAAGTTAATATTTCTGTTTGAAGATCGTTCATCAGAACCATTGCTTCTGGATGCCATGCGGAGCCAGAGCTGGATGCTGATGCACAGTTTCAGGGATTTTGCCAGATTCTCTTATCTGAAATAACCTTGGGAGCAGTAGTGTATGCTGTGACCTACCGTAGTTTGTGACATATAGGAGGAACTGGTTTAATACGCTATCTCTCAATCTGTTAAACCAGAACCAGTCAAATACAGAAAGAGACAACTGTACACATAATAAAGCTGAAATAAGAGCTCAGTCATTCCGATTATGTATTTATTCAGCAAACAAAGCATTCATTCCAAGGTCATGAATTATCTTCCTACTATGGATATAAGGGATTGCATTCACAGATCAAGGCAAGGCTGAAATACCATAAACCATGTTTAATTTATTTAAATAATCTCATTAATATTGTATATCTTGCCTAAGACCAACATCTAACACTCACTGCAGGTTTGAATCTAACTGCATATTTATTTCCTATAATTTAGATTAGTGATTATGGAAAGAAAAATTAATAGTTGCTCCATTTAATTCAAGGCATAACAATATTAAAACAGCCGTATTAAACTTTAATTCATACTGTAATTATGCAGCAACTTTGAAATACTTGGCTGGCTCATTAATTCAGCGACAACAATTTTCATTTCCATAGCAATCCTCACATCAGAAAGGTGCCTCAGAGCGTTCTTCCTACCTTCCCCCGACAAGTGTTTGACAGAATTAGATTTAATTTGTGCTATGAGGTCACAATGTCAGCATATTGTTATCATATCTGTCAGAGGGGTGTGATTGATTTGACAGGCTTCCCTTTGAGATACAGAATTTTTATTCTCCCCAGATTCATGTCAGTCTAATTTTTTTCAATCCACAAGGCATTATGATTAGATTCTTCCTGCTGGATATAAAAGTGCCAAAAAAAAAGGTGTTTATTTAGTGACTTTGACTAATCAGGACACACCTACTGGTGTAGCAGTGCTATGTATTCTTTCATTCCGATGCTTAAAGATCGACCAAATTTCTATTTAGATATAATTAAAAGTAGAAGAATTGTAAAAGAAAAAGTTTAAGTAAATTTTATTGCGCTACAATCAAGGAGAAAGGAAAGCAAGGAGTTGAATTGTAAAATGACTTCTCCAGTAATCTACTGAACTGGTTTTTGTTTTTTTTAAACAGTATTTTAATGCCCTATGTGAGATTTAAGCTTTTTTTACACATCACAGTTTTTATTATCCTGCGGGTTATTTCTTAAACAACTGACTAGTGATGAGAGAGGGGGACGAACTAAACGTTTGCATAAGTATTGTAATGAGTGATTAACCTGTGCTTGTTAATTATGTTGCAAGGCACACACTATCTTGGTTTTTCCTGGATATTTAAGGATATTGGCACCTTTTTGCTTTTAACTGTGCTGTTGGTTCACAAGATGCATTGGTAGAGGCACTATATTATGAGTGGTTGATAGCAGCTACAGCCCACCATATAATATTTACAATTTCTCTCTAAAACAGAATTAGTCAGGGATGGGTTGGTCTAGATAGTCTGGGACTTAATATATATATGAAAAAGAAGTACTCAGCAGGTCAAAATAGACCCCAGAGCAAAGACAGTTTAGGTAGAAGTTTTTGCCGCCTTCTCTTCCCACAGTTGCCGCCTGGTCTGCTGCGAATTTCCAGCATTTCTGTTTTAATTTTAGATTCCTAGCATCTGCAGCCCTTTTTTTTAAATTTCTACTGGTGTGTGACTTATTTCCTCAGGAACTGCAACAAAACTTTTGTTTTATGTGTACGTAACCAATGGAACGACACTAAAAGCAGATTATCTTGCCATATTTGGGGATCTTGCTCCGGGCAAGTTGGTTGTTATGTGTCCTGGGTTATAATGATGACAATGGTTCAGAAGTATTGTGCTGGCTGTAAAGGATTTTGCAACAGCCTGAGCTTCCGTGAGGCTTTATATGATTATAAATCTTTCACTTTTTAGTTTTCACTGCCATAGGAAGTTTCCAGTATTTATCAATTAAGCTTTAATCCACACTGCACAAGGCAAAACATGGCAAACAATCAGAAAACTAACTTTGTGGATATTTTTATTGCTGTTTTCTGAGAATGTAACTTCACTGTCAAACCAGCATTTGAAAAGCCCCTTAGCAACTTACTGTAGACACTGGGAAATGAGAAGTAACACATAAAGAGTTGGATGTGCTCAGAAGGTTAGGCAGTATCTGTGGAGACAGAAACGGAATTAATGTTTAAAGTCAATTAAATTTAACCTGGGAACTTCTCAATCCTATGATTTTTCAATGGTCTGAAAATAATGATCTTGAAGAATGGTGTGATTGGCCTGTGATTTGTCCTTCCCTACCCATCCCTGGCCTAACTAGGTTTCCAAAAGCACCATTTAAATATGTTCAAAGTGCTTTGAGGTCATTCTGGTAGCCATGTATGCATATTTATGTTGCTATCGATACTCTAATGACGGATCTTGCAAAAATATCATTAGCCGCGGCCGCAGAGAATAGTTCATGCCTTCTGTGTGACACCCCAATTTTTGTTATTTTCTTGAAAGGACCAAGTTACAGATAATCACCTTCTGATATAAAAAATAATTATGTGCCTGAGATACAGGACTGGAATGGAATAGATGTAATATTCCTTTTATAAGTAATTAATGCCTTGAGTATTTGATTGGAAGTTTGGCTGGCAACATAGGTACTATTAGTAAAACCTTGTTTATTAGAGAAATCTGCAATACATAAAGTTACATTGCTTTTTCTCTGGTGATTTTTTTTCGGAGAAAAAAGAATTGAACTGCCATTCTAGAAATTACCATGACCTTGAACATATTATGATAATGCTCCTACTGAATAGCAAAGAAGACACAGAACACTTAATAACCTACTGCCCCAATCCTTTTGTTATAAGAAGTGAATTTACTGATACAGTGGATGCTGGTTAACAGCAGCATCAGTTAATTGGGGCAGCTGCTTATTTGGGACAACTTTAAAAGAACAGAAACTAATTGAGCAAAGAGCCAGGAAATCTGGCTCACTGGAACACAATGCCGCGTAATTGGGACGGACACTATTGACAAATAGTTTCTAACTAGCAACAGTCGCTTGTACTTGTGTGGCTGTCAGACACTGCACTGTGCTTAGAGCAAGCAGTTTTTAAATAGCGTCAGTTCTATGTGCTTATATTCAAAAAGCAGTGATTTTTGTCACTGATAGTTGGTGAGAAAAAAAGCAGTAAGACAATTCGGAACTGGTTTGCTCACTGTGGTTTCAGGCATTCAGGCTGGGAGATGTCAAAAATGGCTGGGAGTGAAAAATGAAATGATTTCACAAGAATTTGAAGGTATCAACAATCATCTTCAAAATTACAATGATAATAAATATTTGGGTGATGCAATCATTGAAAGCTTTGTATGAAGGCAGTCCATTAACTGCACCAGGTGCACGGTCACTTGCAGTCAATCAAAAGATCACGTCTGCATGCACTGGATAAATTCCTCCGCTAGTAACTAGTATGAAATAACACACAGTTTTATACTATTGGTAGTGTTCTACTTGGTTCTGTATTTCATTTAAATATATAATTTGTTTCTCAGTTAAATGTTTTTTTCTCAGTTTGCCTTTTTTATATACCTTGTAAACTATTTCATGAAGCTTCAGCTTATTAGTCCCAATGTGTCACAATTAACCAGAATACCCTGCATTTCTGATGTCCTCTATGGGTGACTGAAATGATTTGGCACCCAGAAGCTGAGGGTGGTTGCACTATTGGCTTTTTCTCTCTCTCTTTCCCACTCACATTAACTCCTTGCCTGTTCTCCATCTTACTTGGGTGCTCCCCTCCCCCTTTCTTTCTCCCTAGGCCTTCCGTCCTATGACACTCCCCCTTCTCTAGACTTGTATCCCTTTTCCAATCAACTTCCCAGCTCTTAGCTTCATCCCTCCCCCTCTGGTCTTCTCCTATCATTTTGGGTCTACCCCTCCCCCTCCCAATTTCAAATCTCTTACTATCTCTTTTTATCAGTTAGTCCTGACGAAGGGTCTCGGCCCGAAATGTCGAATGAACTTCTTCCTATAGGTGCTGCCTGGCCTGCTGCATTCCACCAGCATTTTGTGTGTGTTGCTTGAATTTCCAACATCTGCAGATTTCCTTGTGGTAATGTTAGTGATATTCTGATATAGTCAGATGCTGTTGATGCAATACAAATGCTTACTTTATTGCAAGATACTGGAATACAGAGAGAATGGGATGAAAATTGTGCTTCCACAGCATACAACCTCATCAGCCACTCTCAGTTCATAAAAGAAAAATGGCCTTGGAAGAAATGCACAACTGAAATGATTCTTGTGTTTAAATTATGAGGTTACTTGGATGTAACATATAATCTTTCTACTGTGGAACAATTGCCTAGAAAGTGGTTAAGTTTTATGGACTTCAGAGCACGAAGTGCTGATGCAACTATTGAGAGCACTTAGTGCTACTGATTTGGGATGAATTTCTAGGCAATCCAGTTTTTTAAAATGTTGAAAGGATTACTTAGGGTAGATGCCAAGAAACTTTTTTTTCTGGTGAATCAGTGAAGCACAAAAAGGATATGATTTTAAAATTAGAGTTTAGCCATCCAAGAGTGAAATCTGCGTGTACTATTTTTCAGAATCAGAATCAGAATCAGGTTTATTATCAGTGGCATATGTCGTGAAGATAGCTGTTCTGTGGCAAGGAGATCTGGAATTTTGAATTCTCTTTCCCGGGAGGTTGCAGAATGACTGGAGATTTCATTTCTGAGATTGACTGGTTTTTGATTGGTAAAAGCGTCAAGAATTTGGAGCAAAGGTGAATAAGAGAGGTACAAGTTAACCATGATCTAACTGAACACCTGACAAGCTTTAGTCACTGAAAAGACTTCTTCCAGTCCTTAAAGTTATTGTATCCTTCCTTAATTTTCATCCTCTCTGGCAGTGTTGTTCTCACAACGTCTCGTCATTCCACCTCTGTTCACGTCATCAAGTGTCAGTTGAAAGCCAACCATTGTGGAATTTCACTTATCATTATTGAGTTCCTCTTCATTTACATGACGTCAGCATCACTGTTAAGGACAACAGTTATGACCTGTCCACAAATAACCCTGAGAAAATGGTTGCCTTCTTAAATTGTTGCAGTCCATCTCCTGGTGTGATGGTATTAGGTTCCCTGTCCCCAAAGCCCTAAACTCAAAATGAGATCTTAAGCCCTATCTGATATAGATATGTAAAGGTTCCCTCACTGTAGGGAGGTGATACTGCATCAACCTTCTCTTCAAAGACTAGCTTCTTCCCTGTCTAGACTTTGTAGCAAGCTCCACCTGCAAGTATCCACTATTTGAATGGTGGGTCCGCCTCCTGAACAAGAAGGACATAGTTCCAACAAAGTAGATTAAACACAGTTTATTTTATTTTTAATGACACGTTTAAATTTAGACAAGTAGTTCTTAACACATATTTAAAGCTCACTGCAGATTTCTGATTTATAAAAGATTTCAGAATTCCAAAAGATTAATAAACTACAAAGGATTTTCAAATTCTGGTATATTATTTTAGTTCATAAGAATTGTACCTATGAGTTGTGACAAGTGAGTCATGCATCAAAGAAACTGAAAGTTGAGGAATGGATACTAGTTTTTCTTTCTGTAACCCCGTCTTTCTGACATTCTCCTTGTCACTCCTAAGAATCTCCACTGCTTTCTAACACTTACACTGTTTTGCTACTAGTTGATATTACTGCATGTGATTTTTTATTAGATACCTTGTAGGGACAACTGGTCTATTGTCACGGTCCGGTCCACTGACTCATTTCTGTTTATTTCCTTTTCGCTGTGTTCTACCTGGCTCCTTGATTAGGGCACCTGATTCTCATCCAAAGTGGCAGCATAAAAACTCCGGCTTACACCTACTCAGGGCTGGACCGTCAACTTGGCCAGTGGAGCAATGCACGTCCCGTGCTGCCGAGAATAGTGGACTCTAAGTTGCTTTGGTGCCTGAAGTGCTTTGGGAATTCTGTCACTTTCGTGTCCAGCTGAGTATTGCTGGTTGTTTGCTGCTACTCCAAGCCAAGATACGCATTGTTTGTCATTGTTTGGTTTTGTCGACCCGTGTCCAGCAGAGGATAGCAGGCCATTTGCCGCTACTCTGAGCTACGATACAAATTGTTTGTCATTGTTTGTTTCGTCATCTTGTGTCCAGCTGAGGATTGTATGCTGTTTGCCGCCACTCTGAGCCAAGATACAAATCGGCTGTTATTGTTGGGTTTTGTTGCTTCGTGTCCAAGTCCAAGCTCTAGCTCTGTGTCCAAATCCAAGTCCAAGTCCAGGCTCCGAGTCCGAGTCCAGGCTCCTCTGGTTTGTTGTCCAACGTTCATGTCCATGTAAGCATCTAATCCTCACTCTCTGGCCTTCCTGGCAACTATTAATAAACACACTTCTGTTAATACGATCTCCGTGCCTGTGTCCTGTGCTTGGGTCTGCTTCCAGTCATCCATTGCAACATCTATGAGCTTCTAGAGACAGAGATCCCAGACACCGAAAGTTAGTGCTGTGAAAGCTGACTCTCTGAGTACACAAGTATCCCAACTACTGGTTGTTCAACAATACCTGTGAGCTTGTTTAGCGTGCTAAGTGCCAAAAATCAGTCAGGTCTGAAAGCTCCCTTGAACTCAGTCACAATGGTACAAATAACTTAGCCAGTGTTGTCTGGTTTGATGCAGGCCAATTAACATTTCTGTATTGTCTTATGTTGATTAAAGATGGGCCTACAAGACCTCAATGTCCACTTTTTTACAACAGAAGTTGAGCAGGGAATATTGGTTAGAAGTTTAATTTTGTCACAAACAACTCTAACTTTCTTGAAAGGTCAGCTACTGTGGAAGAGAGCTGAGGTTAGCAATAATGAGGGCACCATGGTGGCTTAGTAGTTAGTTAATCACTATTACAGTTTGGGGCCTAGCGTCCTCTGTAAATAAGTTTGTATGTTCCTTCCTGTGTGTGCATACACTTCCTTTGGGTGCTCCGGTTTGCCCCCACAGTCCAAAGGCACACCAGTTAGTAGGTTACTTGGTCATTGTATATTGTCCCACGATTAGGCAAGGGTAAAATCGGTGGGTTGCTGACGGCACAGCTTGAAGGGTCAGAAGGGTCTACTCTGTGCTGTGTCTCTAAAGAAATAAATAAAACAATCTTCCCAGAAAAGAGAATATTAATCACACTGGAAGCAAATACATCTGCAGCACATGTTCAGACCTCCTACTCTAGTCTATATACATTACGTGTGCCCATATTCGGGTCTAACTCCAATTACAGATAACATCACCGTAGCGGGCCATATCACAAATAATGATGTCAGAGTACAAGAAGGAGATAAGGACACTAGTGACATGGTGTTATGCCTCTTAACTTCACAATTTACCTTGCAGTTTGTTGTCTACCTGCACAGCACTTTCTCTGTAACTCAAACACTTTATTCTCACTCTAAAATAGCTTTACCTTGTACCACCTCAATGCAACGTTGTAATGAATTTATCTGTATGGAAACTATGGAAGGCAAGTTTTTCACTGTATCTCAGTACGTATGACAATTTACCAGAACCAGTCCTATGATTTAGACCAGGAAATGATGTTTCTGCATTGTTCATGTAGAAAAGCAACACATATTTAACTGTGCAAACCTTGGAAGCAGTTGTGATTCTTAGCTGTATCAGGCTGAAATGGGAATGTTTATTCATATCCATCGAGCTGTGCTGCGTGAGATCACTGTCATCAATGCACCCCGGAAATGATCCATTTTTGACTGCAGCAATAAATATTTATATGTAGCTTCAAAACAAGCGATGGCTCTGGGCTTAAATGCATTGAGCCAGAACACTTTGAACGCAGCCAGTCACACACTCCACAGTTCCTGCTGGACTGGTCCTTTCTCAGGTATGGAGAGCTAAGCCAGCTCACCCTCCACAGATGCAGTACCTGTTCCGATTGGGATGTTGACCTCCGGTGTAACTCTGCAGTCTCTGCACTCCTTGATTATTCTGATGGCTTTTCACAATGAGTTCCTATCAAAGATGTTTCAGCAGCTTTTAAATATTTCTGAGAGTCAGGGGTACTCTGAGAGTCTGAGTTATTACAATAAAAATAAGTGACTGGATCAAATAATAATCATTCAAAAGTTAAATTTGCCTCTCAATGCTAGCAGAAAATTGCAGAAGCTGAAACGTAGTGAAATTTGGAGCACTTCTGTTGGGTTGAAGTTAAAATAAAATATCACCATTCATATATCAGCCAGCATAAAGCTGATGGATGGATACAAAACGCCTCCAGTCCACGGGTTCCCAACCTTTATTATACCCTGGACCTCTACCATTAACCGAGGGGTCCGTTGTCCTCAGGTTAGGAACCCCTGCTCTTTATCCTCTCCTCAGCACATCTGGATTCAATTGTGAGTGCAGTGATGAAGTCTTTGACTTTGGTGTTCGAGGCCGTGTGCTGAATCAGAATTGAGCAGCAGATAAGATGGCTCATAGCCAACAGATATGGTCATCACAATATAATCCAGAGATAATTTAAAAGCCTATATCTCTCCAGCAGTTGGCAAATCTATTGCTCTGGTTTCCCAAATGTTTATTTGTATGTGTGTGGTGTATACATTAATAATCTGGGGAGAATCTGTGCTGATCCAATCTATTTAGCTTCTTTTGACAGGATAATCCTTTTATTCCAGCTCTGCTTGTACTAATTTTTTTTCTGCTTGGTGGCCTGGATTTACTTATTAAAGTACTGGACTCAGTTATAGCACTGAGCTAGTACTACCACTGGAACTCCTGCCTGAGGAGAGCCTTTACAAATAAGGCTTTCTCAAAAGTTTGGAAAGATTTGGCATGCCATCTAAAACTTTGACAAACTTCTGCATAGGCACAGTGGAGAGTATACTGACCAGTTGCATCATGGCTTGGTATGGAAACACTGATATCCTTGAATGAAAAAGCCTACAATAAGGGTACAGCTTACTGGATACAGCCCAGTCCAACACTGGGCACATCTACAAGGAGCGGTGTTGTAGGAATTCAGCATCCATCATCAAGTTCGCCACTATCCAGGCCATACTCTCTTTTCACTGCTGACATCAGGAAGGAGGTACAGGAGCCTCAAAACCCACACCAGCAGGTTCAAGAAGTTATTACCCCTCAACCATCATGCTCTTGAACCAGAGGGGATAACTTCACTCAGTTTCACTCACCGAAACACTGAACTGTTCACACAAGCTACAGAGTCACGGTGAAGGACTCTTCATGATCTTGATATTTATTATTTTGTTTCCTTCTTTTGTTTTGGTATTTGCACAGTTTGTTGTCTTTTGCACATTGGTTACTTGTCCATCTTGTGTGCAGTGTTTCATTAACTCCAGTGTCTTTCTTTGTATTTACTGTGAATGCCCAAAAGAAATTGAATCTCAGGGTGGTGTCTAGTGTACAATCTGTACTTTGATAGTACATTTAATTTGAACCCTGGAATGCAGGCTGTTCTAATTCAGCCCTCATTACGGCACAAGTTTTCTCTGCCTTTGATATTTTGGAGCAAAATTGCATATACCTGTATACAAAAATAACTGGATAAATGAATGAAAACCTTGCTGTTAGATTTATCTTCCATCTCTATAGACCATCTCTTCTTGTACCAGGATAATTGATTAGCTCCAAGTTGCCATGGTAGTCGGTGATAAACAGGAATGTTCTGATTCAGATCTGAAAATCCCATAAATGTTTCACCTGGCAGCCAGCTCAGATCTTAGATCTCAAGTAAATGATAGGAAATACTATCATTTGATTTTACAATGTCCTTAATGTAATAGAGCCTCAATAATCTTTCAGAAAAGATAGATGCTCCCCTGACATAATCCAGTTCTTAGTGCAAAGAGCTGGGATCAGCGATCTCTTGTGTCTCTATTTTTACTGCTCCACTGTAAAGTCTCTTCAAATACAGATGCATCCTGACCTTCTGATTCCCTCCGGCAGCTTTTCTTTTTGCTCCACATTCCAGAGTCTGCAGTCTTCTGTGTCTCAGTGGAAAATAGTCAGGTTTTGTTTTTCTTCTTGTGTTGATATTTCATTAGGAGCTTGAGGAGATTTGGTACATCACCAAAGGCACTACAGATGCTCAGTGGAGAGCATTCTAACTGACTGCATTCCTGTCAAAAGGGCGCCTCAAAAGGCACCTTTCTTTGCCTCAAAAAGGCAGCGTCCGTCATTAAGGACCCCCATCACCCAGGACATGCCCTCTTCTCATTGCTACCATCTGGAAGGAGGTGCAGGAGCCTCAGTGATTCAGGAACAGTGTCTTCCCCTCTGCTCTGCTGCCATCCAATTTCTGAATAAACATTAAACCCATGAACACTGCCTCACTACTTTTTAATTTCTATTTTTGCACTACTTATTTAAGCTAACTATTTTACAAGGGGTGATTGATAAGTTTGTGGCCTAAGGTAGGAGTCATTTTTAGAAAACCTAGCACATTTATTTTTCACCCTCCCTTAGTGTTGCCACCATGTCCTCGTGGACCGCCTTGGGTGAAAAGCCCTTGAGACCGAGGTAGCGGATGACTGCACGAAGGCCAATGTCCATTTTCTCAGACAGCGCTTACTTGCCATTTTCAATTATCTGAATCAGAAATACCACAAAAGTTATTGATTTCAAACTTTCTGCATAATCACTCAAAGAGTTGAACTGTACTACTGTACTTGCAAGTAATGAGAGCTGTATAACTCATCTCTTTCTACCTTTGGCCACAAACTTATCAATCACCCCATCTGTGGACACTTTCTGGAGGTCCAAGATCCGCATGCTCCACGACCGCTGGACTAAGTGTGTAAATGTGGGAGGGAATATTTTGAAAAATAAATGTGCTAGGTTTTCTAAAATTGACTCCTTCTACCTTAGGCCACGAGTGTGTGTGTGTGTGTGTGTGTGTGTGTGTGTGTGTGTGTGTGTGTGTGTGTGTGTGTGTGTGTGAGTGTGTGTGTGTGTGTGTGTGTGTGTGAGTGTGTGTGTGTGTGTGTGTGTGTGTGTGTGTGTGAGTGTGTGTGTGTGTGTGTGTGTGTGTGTGTGTGTGTGTGTAAAATTTCACGACATAAGCCAGTGATGGTAACCCTGATTCTGATGTGCCCAGACTGTGAACAAATCATAGAACATTACACTGCTTGAACTAGCAGAGGCTCTGACATAATCAGGATGGAAACTAATTAATAGCTGTTTGACTATAACCCTGTAAATTTATAAAATCTAGAGCAAAGGAGCTGGGATTTACTTCACTCATGTAGAATTTAATGTAGATAATTACAGTTTTACCACCACTCCTGAAAACATATACTGACCTTTTTAGAGAAATATTGTGAACTTTCACAATTCATCTTTGCATATTGTTGCAATTCAAATGTTTTTATTCCACTTTAAAGATAATAGTAAAAATTAAGGGCCAGACATTTGGCTGCATCTGATTTTAAGTTCACAAATTGCCAAGGTGACCCTTGTTGTTGAATTCCAGGTTTAATGGGACCTCATAGAATGATTAACAGGTAGCTTTCCCTGTGGGGATCCTGGAGAAATCAGTCTGCAATACCATTAATTGCAGCCCCTGGCATGTGGGAAAGGGGAATTGGCTGGATGCTGACAGCGGCTTTGATGGGGAGAGCAGGGTGGATCCAAAACCAGTTGATCATTGGCGAGGGCTCAGTAGCAGTGAGCCTCAAGAAAGAAATGACTTAATCAGCCGTATTTTTTAACTTCTTCACGTCTGCATGTTCAAGTGAAAATATTTAAAAAATTTACTTTCTTGGTTGCTGCAAAACATATGTGCCGTTAAATTCACTCAGAAGGGCATAGGATAGATCAACTTTTCCCTCAGGTAAGAGGGGATCTCAAATCAGCACCAAGCCCCTTTATTGCCTAATGCAGTGATCCCAATGCCTAGTTCATTGGGAACTGACAATAATTACTGACCTTACAAGAAATTTCCAAATCCCATGAGTGAACGAAAATACAATTTGCAAACGTGGTATGAGAACTTTTTGATTCATGACATTACGGTGGGCAATATAATTCCTTCTCACAATAGTACATTGCTTATCTGTCATTTTAACAGGCTTAGCGTTCATTTGAAACAGAATGGGTAATATTTCTGACTATGCATTGAAATTAAATTTTAATGCATATCACACACCCATCTTACTGCTGGGAAGACTGTGACTTTGATGGCTATTGTCAGAATATAAAGCCCCAAATTCTACAGCTTTCGGCATGTTGCCAGGAAGATATGAAACTCTGAGCAGCCAACCCAGTAATACTACTAATACTTTTCTACTCGACCCTTGTTGAATTTAGATACAGTGTTCACATTCATAGAAGACACAAGAGACCACAGCTGCTGGAATTGGCACCTTAAGCCTCTCTAGATATAGTCTAGAAATGACATATGGCCATTCTCAACAGATTCTTGGATTAGCTCCAGGCAGGCTCTAAAGTCCAAGCTTACTCTTCCTACTGTGCTTCAAGTCACAAGTTCTCCTTTTCTACATCTACCAATAAGGGTAAGTCTTGCCTTCATGGCTATTCCAGTTCAGAGTTTGCTTGCCCTATTGTTTTAGGGTTTGCAACATTAACAGGCCTGAGAAGCATTGAGACTTTCATGCAGAGGTGAGACTAATTTAAGGCACTTGGCTCATTACAGAATCATAGTCATAGAGTATTGCATGAAAACATTCCCTTTGTTCCAATTCATCCATGCCAGTCAAGCTGTCCATTTAAACTAGCCTCATGTGCACCCATTTGAACCATATTCTACTGAACTCTTTTTATCCATGTATGTCTTTCCTATACAATACTGTACATATCATCTGGATTCCTCTAAAAACCCTCTTCATAATGTGAAAATGCACATGTATTATGAGGTTAGAACATATAACTATCTCTAACAATCTAAAGCCTTCTCTTGTAAAATTTTGGAACTGCTGTACAAGTGTGTACATTCACAGAACTTCAGAACTTCCATATGGTCGATGGGTTCATTGACCTCGCTTTCTCCCTCGTCCCACCCGTGGAACACAAACTGTCTCCTGCCTCCTTCTTTTCCTGTCCCGATGAACATTCATGGCCTGAAATATCAACTGCTTATTCCCCTCCATAGGCACTGCCTGACCTGCTGAGCTCCTCCAGCATTTTGTGTGTGTTGAACAAGATTTCCAGCATCTGCAGAATCCCTTGGATCTCTGCAACGGAAGCTTCAGCAATCTGCCAGCAATGATGCTGGATAATTTCCCTGCTGAACTGAGACTTCATTTAGTTCACTGGAGAGGGATAGGTGCAAGGGGCAGAAGTGAATTTTGAGATATTTGTCACTTTGATTTGAATTGATTAAGCTGATATAGATGTATATAATTCTTTATGTTTATTTTAGTTCATAAAAATATTGTCACAGTATGTTGAATTTTTAATATTTTGTGAATATTTTGTAAATCTTAAGAACTTTCTGCAGGAGCACAATTGAGAGCATTCTGACTGGCTACATCATTGCCGGGTATGGGAACTGTACTTCCCACAATCACAACGCTCTCAATCACAAATCACAAGAGAGTGGTGCGGACAGCCCAGCGCACCTATAGATGTGAACTTCCCTCTATTCAGGACATTTACAAGGACAGGTGTGTAAAAAGGGCCCGAAGGATGATTAGGGACTCGAGTCACCCCAACCGCAAACCGTTCCAGCTGCTACCATCCGGGAAATGGTACCACGGCATAAAAACCAGGACCAACAGGCTCCGGGACAACCTCTTCCACCAGGCCATCAGACTGACTAATTCAAGCTGATACAATTGTATTTCTATGTTATATTGACTGTTCAGTTATACATACTATTTATTATAAATTACTATGAATTGTGCATTGCACATTTATACGGAGATGTAACATAAAGATTTTTACTCCTCATGTATATGAAGGATGTAAGAAATAAAGTCAATTCAATTCAGTTCAATACAATATCAGACATTGATTTCACTTGAGTATTTTGACATCTTTAGTCTCAGCTTGACTGGGTCTCCAAATTTTGTTGTGGGATTTATGATTAAAATGACTCATCCATTTGATCAGTGCTGAAATCTGTGAGTTTTTCTTGCAGGCATCAGAAACACAATCAGGTTTAGTATCACTGTCATACTAGCGCAATTCGTTGCTTTGCAGGAGTAGTACAGTGCAAGACATTAGATACACTGTAAATTATAATGAGAAGTACTTACATATTTAAAAAGTACATAAGTAGTGCAAGAAGAGAAGAAACTAGTGAGATACTGCATTGGATCATGGGTTCATTGTCCATTCAGAAATCTGATGGAAGAGGGGAGAGACTGTTCCTAAAACATCATGTGTGTGTGTCTTCAGGCTCCTACACCCCCTCCCTTAAGGTAGTAACAAGAAGAGTGATGGTTGTCCAGGGGTGATAGGTGGGGGTTCTTAATGATGGATGCTGCATTTTGAGTATTGCCTTTTGAAGGTGTCCGTAATGGGGAGGCTAGTGCTCACAATGAAACTAGCTGAACCTACAACCCTCAGCATCCTTTTCTGATCCAGTGCAGTGGCCCACCCATACTACATGGTGATGCAACCTGCTCTTCTCAGTAAAGCTGCAGAGATTTGCTAGAGTAGTTAGCCTTTGCTGAAAGACTGGAGTCTTTGCTAAATCTCCTCAAGTTCCTAATGAAATGTAGCTTCTGATATGCCCGTTTTAAATTCTAGGAGGGCTCCTCCTGGATGAGAGCAAGTTTGATGGATATGCAAATTGAAGTTAAAGACAGTGAAAGTCCAGGGCATGACATTAGTTCCCTCTACCTGGTCTGTATTTTCCACTGATATCAATAAGAAGAATCTGCACTAGTGCAGTTTGTGGCTTCATTCTCCTCAATCACTCCTTTTTGCTCTCATGCCAGACCAATTTACATCCTTAAAAGGTCTAATCTCAGCAAGATTTCCTGCTTAGATTGCAAACTGAGGTGGCAAACCTGTCCTCTGTATGTGCTGTGGGCCACTTCAAGAGTGGTACTACTGAAATATCTTGTTACCCTTCTCACCTGTCAATTGAAGGAAATCTGCCATCCTTTATCTTGAAACGCTCTCTGCTCTCATTGGGTAAACTGATTCTCAGATTGATAATGTTCATGCTTTTAGATATAGGAACTTCAACCTCAGTATGCAGAACATAATTTAAAAGGCATATGCTATTATCTTCCATTCTAGCTGATAGAGACCACACTTAAACTACCGGAGACATGTCTCAGATTGTTTTTGGCTTGCCAAGAACATGGAATTGAACGATGACATTAAAGACTTCAGTGGATCCCAATTAAATGGTTTCAAGATGGAGTTCCTTGCTCCGTCTAATGAAGCAAGTTATTCCGGCTAAAATGAAATAGCTCTATACCCGCGTTTTGGCCGTGTGAATTTAAAATCTGATTAACCAAAGTGAGGGAAATGCATTCATCTATGTGTTTCACATTTACACTACACGCTGCATCCGCAAAGCTAACAGCATTGTGAAGGACCCCACGCACCCCTCATACAATCTCTTCTCCTTCCTGCCGTCTGGGAAAAGGCACCGAAGCATTCGGGCTCTCACGACCAGGTTATGTAACAGTTTCTTCCCCCAAGCCATCAGACTCCTCAATATCCAGAGTCTACTCTGACACCAACCTACACACACACACACACACACACACACACACACACACACACTCACACACACACACACACACACACACACTCACACTCACTCACACACACACACACTCACACACACACACACACACACACACACTCAACTGAACACCACTCCACTCCCTTTGCAATCTTTGCTCATTTCATTCTCAATTCCTGCTAAAACATTGCTTACATTGTTTACATTTACATTTACATCATTTATTATTATATTGCAGTTTGCCCTTTACTGTGCCTATTGTCTTGTTTATTAATTATTGCACTGTCTTGCACTGTTTTGTGCACTTCATGTAGTCCTGTATAGGTCTGAAGTCTAATGTAGTTTTGTGTTGTTTCAGGTAGTCTAGTGTAGTTTTGTGTTGTTTCATGTAGCACCATGGTCCTGGAGGAACATTGTTTCATTTTTACTGTGTACTGTGCCAGCAATTATGGTTGAAGTGACAATAAAAGTGACTTGACTTGACTTGACTTGACTTGATATTGTTGGATTCCAGATGGTGCAAAGCAAGGGTCTCAACCCAAGACGTTGACAGTCCATTTCCTAACTGCTGCCTAAACCTCAGAGTTCCTTCAGCAACTTTGTGTGTATGACCATTTTATGTTTCTCGCTTGTGAAAGGCATATTTACAATCTTCCTTACATCTATCCATTAATTTTAGCACAGTGATATTATTGTCCTACCCCAAGCACCAGGAACGTTCTGTGAATGAAGTCGACTTTCCCTGCCTGCGGAACTGGTTTCAGTTTAGCAATATGTGCCACCCAGAAGCCTGATTACACCAAAAATAGAACATTGAACATTATAGCACAGCACAGGCTCCTCAGTCCATGATGCTGTGCCAACCTTTTAACCTACTCTGAGATCAATATCACCCCTCCAATTTTCTAAAATCCATGTGACTATTTACCATCATATTCTACCATTAACCTTGGCAGGGCATTACATACATACACCAATCTGTGTAAAAACTAACTTCTACACCCCATACTCTTCTCCAAACATCTTAAATTGATGTCCAGTCGTATTAGGATTTCTGCACTGTGAAGAACTCTCTGGATATCTAATCAATATATGTCTTTTATCATCTTGTATATCTCTATCAATTCACCTTTCATCCTCTGAAGAGAAAACCCCTATCTCGCCCAACCTTTCCTCATAAGACACTAGAAATTCTGTCAACGCTGGAAACACACACACACACACACACACACACACACTACCCCCCCCCCCACCCCCACCTCAGGAGGTCAGGCAGGAAGGGAATAAAGAGTTGATGTTTCAGGGTGAGACCCTTCATCAGGACTATTAAGACAATAGTGTACCTGATCTCTTTGTACTATAAACAGACTGAGACTGTGTCTGTGTCTCCACCAGTCTGCAGTGTGCCTGCCATTGTGCGGCCTACTCTAATTGTGCACTTCAGAACCAAAAGAGCTCATCATTCTGCCAATAAAGAAATAAATAAATTTATGCTTCATTAGGAAGACCAGTCATAAAAAATTCATTTTGAAATTTTATGATTATTTTACTGTGCAAATTCCAGGCCTGAGATACTGGTACTTATGCATAATATTGATACCCTAGAGATGCAATGAATGCATTTATTCAAATTTAAATGTAGCTGTAGCTACTTTACTGAACCCTGTAGGTTGCAATATAAATCAAAGCCATTTACATGGCAGTGATTGATGGCCACAAAATATAATTACTTGGAAACCTGAAACTAGATAATCACTTCACTTGAAAAGGAATGATTGTAGGAGGTGCTCATTTTTTATTTATCAATCATCATTAATTCACAATTTCCATCACACCAAATAAATGATTGCAGGCTTATGTGAGGTGCAGCAGATGCATAGTTAAAGGAACATTACAATTCTAATATAAATATTTTTAATATCGTGCCTTTTCAGCTGTAGGTCATTTTTTAAAAGATCAGAAGCTGTAGCTCATTACTTCTTAGTAACTCAGAGTCTAAGGCAGCATTGAACACCAAGGTGAATGTGATCTGCTTGACATTGAGCTGTAAACTTTTGGCAGGAATATAACACAATGGGTATATCACCACTACAGAAGGCATCAATGATATTGGAGGGCTGTAGGTGAATAGTGACTCACAAGAAAGCAGCATCTATCATCTAGGACCCCTGCCACCCAGGCCACACTCTCTTCTCACTGCTGCCATCGGGTAGGAGGTATGGGAGCCAAAGGTCCCACAGCACCAGGTTCAGGAACAGTTATTGCCCTTCAACCATCAGGCTCTTGAACCAATGTGGACATCTTCACTCTCCTCAGCACTGAATGAATTCCGTACCTATTGACTCACTTTCAAGGACTCTACAACTTAAGTTCTCAGTGTTATTTATTCACTTGTTTATTATTATTATTATTGTATTAGCACAGTTTATCTTCTTTTGCACATAGGTTATTTGTCAGTCTTTGTGTGCAGTTTTTCATTGATTCTATTGTATTTCTTTGTTCTACCCATATGACAACAAGAAAATGAATCTCAAAGTGGTTTATGATGACGTATACAGAATATACTTTGATAATAAATTTATTTTGAACTTTCAACTATTGCTATTCATATACTGATATGGGATCTCCAAAAAGTGGAATACTCAATCTTTGATCTTAATACATCATAAGGATGACATTACTAGAAACACAGCTAAGGCTTGGTTTTACTGTGCGCTGTCAAGTAAGATAATACACTTACAAGAGAAAGGCTGAAAAATGCTGGAGGAACTCAACAGGCCAGGCAGCATCAATGGAAGAAAGTACAGTCAACGTTTTGGGCTGAAACCCTTCGGCAGGACTCACTCTTGTGTTGGGGTTATGGTTTAAAGCTCAAACATCTGACATAAAGACAGATGCTACCAAGTGAACCATTGATCATTCACACTGAGTCTCTGTGCATTTGTTATTCATTTTCCTACTGTTATACAACCAATTAAGAAATAATATTAGCCTATGTAAGGTTGCCAGCATACATATGATGGGCCAAATGGCCTATTTTGCTGTTGTAATGATTCTCTGATTCTACATTATAGAAATCCTTCAATCTCAATATTTGATGGAAAGCTGCTTTGATGTCTTTAATGTAAAAATATCATAAATATATTAGTTACATCTTTGTCCTTTTGTGACATATTCAGGGCTCTCTGGGACTGAAATATGGAAAATGTTTGCTGCATTACAGATATAACCTATGATATATTTAAAAGTATTTATTTTATTCTCATGGGCTATTGGGTTATTTAGCTTCACAGAGGAGAACGGTGACAAGGATTTGGACATTAATACCATTCATTCCATCTCTTCCATCCTCAGAAGAGGCAGAGAAAAGGACAGTTGCAAGTGTGATAAAATGCTAAAAGATTTTTTAAAAATGACAATCTACTGTAGAAATGGCAAGTTCTGACTCTTGTATAATAGCTGAGAGAAAAAACAAAGAATCTTGGAATGATAACTGTTCAGACAGAGGCTATTTGAGTTGTTAAACTGTTCATGTCTGCAAACCAATCAATCTCGTTCGCTAACTCTTCTTCCACAGAACTGCAATTTGCTTCCCTTCTTAGCATTCAACACTGCATGAAGAAGTTATTTCTCATTTTGCTAAACACTAATTTGTATCCTCTGGTTCTCTTCCTTACTTGATGCAGTTTCTCGTTTGCACTCTTTTTGAAACCCTTCGTGGTTTTACTGGCAGACCACAGTTTGTGTGGCTTCAGAGCTGTGTGTCAGACATGGCTGTAAGCAGCACTGGGGCTCCACAAGGGACTGTATCAGGTCCCTTCCTGTTTTCCCTGTATACCATGGACTTTAGATACAACACTGAGTCATGTCATCTGCTGAAATTCTCTGATGACTCAACAATAGTTGGGTGTGTAAAGGAAGGATGGGAGGATGAACACAGAGCCCTGGTGGAGGACTTTGTTGAATGGTATGAGCTGAATATTCTGCAGCTCAACATCAGCAAGACAAAGGAGATGGTGATGGACTTTAGGAAGACTAAACCTGCATTGCTGCCTTTTACTATTGATGATGAGGACCTACAAGTACCTGGGGGTGCATCTGGATGACAGACTTGAGTGAGGCACTGACACAGGGGCTGTGTACAAGAAGGGCTAGAGTTATCTCTATTTCCTGAGAAGACTGAGGTCTTTTTGAGTATGGAGACGTCTTCTTCACATGTTCTGCCAGTCTGTTGTCGCCAGTGCAGTCTTCTATGTGGTGGTGTGCTGGGGCAATGGCATCAACACGGGTGATGCCAACAGGCTCAATAAATTGATTAGAAAGGCTGGCTGTGTCACAGGAGTTAACCTGGACACACTGGAGGCCGTGGTAGAACAAAGGAACCTACAGAAAATCCTGGCAATTCTGGACAATGTTTCTCACCCTCTGCATGCCAGCTTGGCTGAACAGATGAGCACATTTAGTAATAGACTGAGACAACTGCGCTGCTCCAAATAGGGCTAGATGAGGTCATTCTTACCCGCATCCATTAGGTAGTCAACCTATGGGTGGGGAACTGGTGATCCCTTTCCTATTAGACTGTTCGTGGTAACTTATTTTTTATTCTTTCTACTTCTCTCCTGATATTTATATCTGTGCACTTGTAATGCTACTGTGACACTGTGATTTCCTTTGGGATCAATAAAGAATCTATCTATCTATCCAAACATCTCTAACAAACAACATCCCTATTGCAAGGATATGATTTAGTAAAACAGTCCCAGAGATGAACGATATCAGTTAGCTGGATACCTTGAAGTCATCTCCTCAGTGCAGGGATATTGTTTGTTTAGAGCAGGGGTTCCCAGACATTTTTATGCCATGGAGCCTTGCCATTAACTGAGGGGTCTAGGAACTCCAGGATGGGAACCCCTGGTTTAGATCCTTCCTGATAATTGATCAATACAATATTAATAATTAGAATGACAGTACCAGAATGTATAATAGAGACTAAATTAATCAGATCTCTCAGAGAATCCTGCTTGGATTATAATTAAGCTTTCCACTTAGGAATGGCATGTCCCCCAGAACTCTCACCAATATTTACAGTTGCACCCTAGACAGCATCCTTTCCAGATGCATCACAGTTCAATATGGCAACAGCTCCGCCCAAAACTCCAGGAAATTCCAAAGAATTCTGAACGCTGCCTAGTCAATAATGTGAATCAGCATTCCTTGCACTGCCTTGAGAAAGTAGCCAACACAATCAAGGAGTCCTTCCATGCCAGTCATACCTTCTTCTCCCCTCTCCCATCAGGCAGAAGATATAAAAGCCTGGTACCTTCAAGCTCAAAGACAGCTTCTATCCTGTTGTTATCAGATTGGCCTATCTCACTGAAGATCAAGTCTTGGTCTCTCAATTTACCTCGCAATTTACTTGTTTACCTGCACTGCCCTTTCATGGCAGCTGATACAATATATTCTGCATTCTGCTTTCCTTCTACTGCTTCCTGTCTCGGTAGCAGACAAACAAAAGTTTTTCATTGCGTCTTGACAAACTAATTCAATTCCAAAAAGTAACAAAGCACCAAATGCCAAAGGAAGATTTACCTTCTTAAAAGATAAAAAAATAGACCTGAAAGGTCAATGTAAGAATAGGTGGAATTAAAAGGTAGATTTTGTGACAAATGCATTGCCGGTCCTCCACAAACTTTCACCTGGTGTGCAAACTTATAAGAAATTAAAATTATTCACTTTGATTGGGTGATGGAGTATGTTGCTGTGACTTCTGAGTCTGACAAAAGATAAAAGCCCCATGAAGAGATGAAGGTCAGATTTGGGCAACTCTGTTCTAATAACTTCATGAAATATGACTCAGATCTTTTATTTCTATGATCTAAAATGCACAGAGTTGTCCTTGTGTACTGTGCGGCTTAATACCATACAGGTAGTGGCAAAGAATAATGAAGAAAGCTTCCCTAAATCATTTATGCAACGGGCAAATCTATTCATTATTAGCCCTTCTGCTAATCACTAATGTGCTGTGTTTCCCACTTTCTTATGGTTCCGATCTTTTCCAAAACTATTTTTTCCTAAGTATTCTCATGTTCCCACAGAAGAAACAGTCATTTCAATCAAGAAGTAAATTTGACTCTTAATTTGACATAGAATACTTAAAAATTTAATATCGTAGGATCAATTTCATGTTCCTGGTATTAAAATTTTGTGCCTTTTGCTAACAGTTGAATCATATAACCTGAGAGAAGTGCTCTTATAATTGAATTTTTAGTGGGTGTATAAGAGTACAATCATTAAATTAAGAGCTGCAAGGTGCAGAGGTCTGAAAAAGGAACATGCTAAAACAAATTAAGCAAGGATAAATTATTAAATGCTGTCGCAGTACTCAGTCTTAGCTTCTGGGAAGAAATTTCACAAGAAGGGTGAAGCTCAGGAAACAAAGCTGGTCCAATTAAAAGAAATACTGAGGCCCTCCATCTGTGGAATATCATTGAAAGACAAGAGATATTCCAACCCCTGTGTTTTTAACAGGTGAAAAGACATGAAAGTAGTCCTACAGATGCAGATCAAGAGAAAAAGCATTTGAGGGGGAAGCTGTGTTTGACTATAATGTATGCCTCAGAGAGGTGGAGGAAGAATAGGTGCAAAAATCTGGTGCAGAAAATGCCCACGTGGAATATTGAGCAGAGTAATTTGAACACGTTATGTATGTTAGAAAAGAGATAGTCGTGACTTGAGGGAGACGCTATAGAAGACAAATGAAGGATAAGCTTTGGAAGAAGTGTTTGTGTTATGGGGAGGGCACTTAAACATTAAAAGGGAGATGGAAACCAACCTCAAAAAAGTTGTTGAGGATTGAAGTGACAGTGACCTCTCGCCAAAGCCTACCCTGGAGAATAAAGTGCAAATCGTCCTTGCTCAGCATGATTGCATTCATCATCATTTTCTTATCGCGTGACTCAAACTTTGCTTTTTGTTGCCTAAAACCATTGTTATATCATTTCCTCTGTTGTGTGGTATTATCAGGCAACATTACCCACACGTTTCAGTCCCAATGGATCTGGTTGTTATTCCTGTTGTTCTGTTACATTTGGCAAGTATTTTATCGGCGTTGACTTTGATTATTCCATGAATATGTCTCCCAAACAGTCACCAAGTGACAGGAATATGCCTAGAGCTAAACAGCATAGGAAGAATATCGCTCTTTCCATAAAATTCAGAATTGTGTGCTGTTTTGATGCCAGTGCATGCATTGTGCAAATTGTGATGAGGCTCAATTTGTTGCTGACAATTGTTTATTCTATGTGTGCCCAAGCTGAAAAGATAAAGGCAATGCTAAGTATGTTACTTCTTGTTAAGCTAGAAAAATTAGATCAATTAGGATTTTTGTGATGGAACAAGTGGAAAAGATGTTGTCAATGTGGTTGAAAATCAGCAATGTTCCAACGAGTCTAATGCATATTTAACATAAAGCCAAGTCTTTTATTGAACAGCTAAACGCCAAGGAAGCTGAAGTCCTGAAAGATGAATATTTTGAGTCCAACAAAGATTGGTTTCAAATTTAATATTCATAGTAATGAGTGGTGAGGCAGCCAGTTTGGACACTGCCTTTGCTGAGAAATTCCAAGAGGAACTTCAGAAAATTATTGAGGAAGCATATTCTCAATGCTGACAAAATTTTTGGAAACAAATATCGAAGAGGGCTTACATGTCCCAGAAAGAGAAGACAGTGCGTGCAATAAATGAAGCTGAAAATTAATTAACTTCACTGTTCTTTTTGTGTTTTGTGCAGGGGGAAGGGGTTTGGGGATTAATGTTCTAGTTATGGGAGAGAGAGGTATATTTGGGGGGGCTTTTCTTGCTGTGTTTCATGCAGGAGAGGGGGTTTGGGGGTTGATGATCGTGTTGCCATTCTTTTTATCTTGGTTTCGTGGCTATCTGGAGAAGAAGAATGTCAGAGTTGTGTATTTTGATAATAAATGAACCTTTGAGCCTTTGTTTGGGGAACATGGTGCCAATGACTTTCAGATAAAGCTTCTTCACAGCGGCCACCCCATGTGGGAGGGGTGTGTGAGGGTGGGGAGCTGGGTGCATCACTTGCTTTCAATGTTTTATATTAATGTTTATTTATCTATTTATCGAGATAGAATGTGAAATAGGCCCTTTGAACCACACTGCCCAGCAATTCCCCGATTTAACATTAGCTTAATCACTGGACAATTTACAATGACCAGTTAACTGGAGTTAATCTTTGAACGGTGGCAGGAATCTGGAGCATCTGAAGGAATTATACATTGCCACGGGGAGCACATACAAACTCCTTACAGGCAGTGGCGGGAATTGAAACTGGGTTGCTTGTACTGTAAAGCACTACATTAAATTATATGCCTCCTATCATCTGTTATATCCAGATATATATGAGTATATGCATGTAGCAGATGATGCATGTAAACAGATTACTTGAGACAAGAGATTCTGAGAACATGACCTTTCTTAATTTAATAATTTCTTATTAGAAAACTGGGTCTTTTACTATGTTTCTTCTAATGTCACAGTTTAGACCATAAGATATAGGATAAGATAACTTGATTCTAGCTGCAATGGTGAACAAAGGTTACCTGAAGCGGCTTGGGTTAGGAACCGGTTGAAACAATGTGACATTATTTATTTTACATTAATCTCTTGTAATAAAGGCAGTTTCCCAACCTAATCCATCACAGCTAGTCTCCACAGAAAGCTGCCTTGTGCATAACAGCAGTATGACTCACGTGCTACAGTGAGCATAAGGTTTTTGATGACAATCTGAGCCAAGCAAAGCTAGGAAATAGAATTAGATTCAGTAAACTTGATCGTAATGGCCATAAATCAATCCCAAGCCAAACATCTACTTGTTTCAACAAACATCAGAGAGCAGGGACAAGCTTCTGCATTCCAATGGAAAGCCAATAAAATGACCTAGAAGGGGTTAGTCACTTCCTAGATATGTTGTCATAGTAACAGCACTCCTCAGATCCTCAAAAGAAGTGCTGCATTGAGAGCTTAATAAAATTGCCTGGGGAATAGAGATTAAAGCCTTGGATTGATAGCTAGAGCAAAGAACCCAGCATACTGGATCATAGAAAGAAAGAGCTTTTACATTGTGTTACATGCATGAGAAGTAAGGTGGAACTCCTAACATTCTACCTGAAAATAGGATTACCATTATCTGTGATCATTTAGCAGGTATACAATACCCAATAGTTGTAGACGGTTTCAGATGTTTAGTTTTGTGCTATATACGGTGTGTTGTTTAGATTGTTAAAACGGCTCATTTAAAATTAACCTGTGTTACCAGCAACAGCTCTTTGTTTCTGACTGTGGCAATGTCAATCAGGATCTATTGCAAAGTACTTTAAACTAGGAAGAAGCTTTCATAACCTAAAGAGGGCAAAATACACAGTGGGATTTGTGGATCGCAGTCCAGGCATGTGCAATTATTAGCAACGAGTAGAATTGCAGCCTATTCAATTATAAATGTGGAGTATTTCGGATTAATGTTCTGGTATTTCTGTTTGATTTCCTTGGGGATCAGGGCATACTTTTACATCTTCATGGATATTATCCTTGTTTGGCTAAATCCTGCAGGAACTAAGAGTGGGATGTGCTACAGAGCAGTTCATTTTTCAACCCATAATGAATAAAATAATAAAAAGATTACTAATCTGCAAATGCACAGTCTGTTGAGGTGCTGAGGTAGGGTTGTGTTTCATTTACTCATTCCTTTAAGGATACAGGTTAGTCTCAAATTTAAGTAAAGGAGCTAGTTAGCACAATGGTTAAGAGATTGAAAATCACCACTTTTTGGGAGGAAAAGTTACTTGAGTCCTCTGCAGTTCTATGTGACTGATAAGACCAATGTAAGATCCTCCGATTTTGCCACAAGTAAATCAGGAGGTATTTGACCAAATGGGTAACACTACCTCCACTGTATACACAATACTTAGAGCACATGGTCTCAAGGTTACCAGTGTCAACTTGTGGTGAACTACATATACCTGTCTGGACACATCCCCTGCTGACTGCTCCTGTGGCTCCTCCCACAGACCCCTGTATAAAGGTGATTGACACCTGAGCCCGGCCTCTCAGTCTCCAGGATGTAGTATGGTGGTCAACCACTGCTTGTTCCTTCTTCCAGTCAATAAAAGCCGATATCTCGCCTTTACGTCTCAGAGTGAGTTATTGATTGTGCATCACAACTTGAATGCTCCTTCTCCACTTCAGGTGGTTATGGGCCATAGAGTTCCAAAAATTAATGGTGGCATCTCGAGAAAATCCCTGAGTCGGATCAACTGTCCATCTGTTTATCTCTTCTCATGACGGAGTTCCCAATTACCTCTGCTGGGTAGACCGTGTTGTTTTTATGCTTGACTCCAAATTCCTGCAACTGAAAAGATAAACGTAGAACAAGACTATTGATTTGGTAATTAGTTTTTGTTTTATTTATTCAAGGAAAATTGGCTTTTCAGGCTGAGCAGGGACTTAATGGCCCTTGAGAAAGATGTGACAAGCTATCATCTTGAACCACTCAGTTTTGAAGTGTGGGTACTGTCTACCTACAATTTTATTACAGAGGATGTTCAAGGGGTTTTGACCCAGTGAAGAAACGGTGATATATCCCCAAGTCAGGATGATGTGTGGCTTGGAAAGCAACCTCCAGGTAATGGTGTTTCCTGTCATGAGGCCTGTAGGCCTCTGCGTGAGGCATAGAGTGTCAGGCTACTAGGTTTCTCCAGCACCTGTATTTACTAATTGTTGTCTTAACTAGAGTTGTTAAGCCCTCGTGCTTTCTGTTTAATCTTGTCTAGCATGGGTTTTCTGCATTCTGTGATTATTTAAAGAGGACTCTCAATTAGCACTTATCTCGGAGTCCTTGTGTGGTGAATGATTTGTCTTGCTTGATCGTGCTGCTGATGTTCTGTTGAAATTCCTGTGCACAATCTCTTGTTTCTGTCTCAACATTGGAGTCTGCTGTTCCTCTGCACCTAGGTTCAGTCGTTGCCAGCAGTCATTGTGACAGATGAATAGACCCAGAGGACTTATAACAGTGGCATGGACATTGTTTGGCTGGAGGGGAGGGAGAATTTTATACTCATTTCATGTCCAGCTCAATGTTCTGAGTTTCCTGAGCATATGTTCTAAGCATCTCCAGTCTATGGCCAAGATCTTTTCCAAGGTTCCCTGGGTTGACATGTTTCGTTATATCCTACATGGTATTCATTGCTCCCAAATATATACAAAACTTTCCCGGGCTATACATGTAATGATCTCAAGAGCATCAAGCCTGTTCCAAATTTTTCCAGCCCTGCCTCAAGAGCATTAGGTCTGTTTTGAATTTTTCCAGCCCTCTCTCGAGAGCATTGGGTCTGTCTTTATTAGCCCTGTCTCAAGTTCCCCAAAACTCCCTGGACTGTCAGGTGCCAGCTTTTGTCAGGTGTGGTCCTTATGTGGAGAATGATTTGTCTCATGGTATCGCTCAGTTATGCCACCAATGTTCTGATGGAATTCCTATGTAAATCCTCTTGTTTCTATCTCTACATGGAAGTCTGCTGTCCCTCCACTCCTGGGTTCAGTCGTTGCCAGCGCTCACTGTGACAGTTCCCACACTTTTTCTGCCCTTCTCCTTCGAGCTGGTGGAGATTGTGGACTTTGAAGCTGCTGTCAAAGGACTCTTGGGGAATTGCTGCAGTGCATTCAAGAATTCAGGCTGATAATATTTCTTGATGGAAGTGCATTGACTTGAAATTAGTAATGTTCTTATTTTCAATTGGCAGCATTCGAACCTTTTTTTCTTCTTGTTCATAATCGATTCTGGAAGTCAACTTGTTGATGATATTGTGATGCCATTTAACATATTTACCTTTTTTCTGATTCTTTTTTCTTTTGAAAGTCCTAGAGCTTGGGAACACTAGTTACACTCAACATCATCCCAGGGAACTATGTAGGAGTACAGTATTAGTATTAGAATTAATTTCCTTTCCAAGGATTTGACATGAACCAATTTTTACTTGTAAATTTAAATGGAAAAGAATTGCTCCTAAACTTACTTTTCTGTTCAAGGTAATTTTCTGTATAGAATATGGTTCAAATAAAGAGCGCTTAATACATAGAAGGGTTGAATAGAAAGGTCTTTAGTACAGGATGAGTACTAAATGAGTACAGGATGGGGCCAGAACTGTTTTGGATATTGGAATCTTTTGGATTTTGGAATGTATGGTGAGAAAGCTTGGGCTCATCATCATTTCTGACTGAATTTATGAGCTACCAGTGAGCAGTCTTTGTCCTACACTTGCTCATTACAAATATGTACTTAACAGTAAAATTTATGACATATCATTGCAACCCCCCTGGGTCGCCTCAGGCTCGGTCAGCTCGTTCTCGTCTAGGGGGAGCAGCCTTCGGCCCTGCCAAACTGGGTAATCAGCTGGTGTGGATGCTGTGTGATGTCCCCGCCTCACCCAAAAACTGAGAGTACACCATATGCAATTAAATGAGTACAATTTATAAAGGTTACTATAACTAAATGATTAATAACGATACAGTAAATATGAAGAAAAAAATAAAGAAAAGGCGCCAAACTTATCAAAGTCCAAACCACTTCATGCACAACCGTTGGAGCTCAATTACTGAAGTCTTCTGGCCACCATTCGATCCCCTCCGAACTCCTCGACTCGCAGCTTAGGACCATCTGAAGTGGTCAACCAAGCACATCTAGCTTCATCTCCTCTCCTCAGAGTACCTCCTGGCCTCGGACCCCCGCTTGGGGTCCGTTCCTCGCCCAGTTTACAGCATCGCGTCCTCTCTCTCTCACCCCCTCGCGCCGATCTGCCCAAAAGCCCGCCAACAATAGCTTACAGACTCAGAAGAAAGAACAACATTAATCCCAATTGGTTTACAAAGGAATACAATTCTCGTTATCAGTAAATTTTAACCCAAACAAGCTTCCAGCACTCTCTCGCAACAAAGAAGCATTCCTACTTTTAACAAAACAAAGAAGCCATTTTGATTACATATACAGTAACAAAGAAAAAAGAAGAAATCCCCTTTACATCATAACAGAATGAAAGTATACCTTGTGCAGGGTAACAAAAGCAGCATCAAGAAAATACCTGAATCAGCTGTTGAACAATAACAAACAACGACAGGCTTTCATTCTCCACCTACGATGCCATGTTTTGATTAAAAGGTTACAGTACACTGTATTTGTATTTTCCTTTACTTCTAGATTTTAAGTAAGGTATAAAAGTAATCAGCATTGTGGACTTGTACTGGTGTTAGATTTTCATCTGTGACATGTTAAAAGTGCAATGATGGTATGTAAGGTATAAAAGCAATTAGCAGTGGCGGTGAAACACAGCGGTCACTTACTAGCAGCAAACAAAACTACTAGCTACTCTATTAATCACACTTTTTCTGGTAAATGATTACCGATCAATAGCCTGTAACCTTCCTTACAGACTTGAGCTTTTAAACTGCTTGTATGACCTGGCATTTTTGTGGTGTGAACTGAAGTCTCGAAGGTGCAGGACAGTTGTGGTGTGGTGTGGTGTGTACAGGTTGAATCAAGGCAGCAGGACCTGGGCCTGTGATACACCATCAATAACTCTCGGAGACGTGAGGCGAGAGATAGGCTTTTATTATCTGGAAGAGAGCACTATCAGCAGCAAGAGACCATCACACAACATCCTGGAGACTGAGGGGGGAGCAGTGCCTCCAATCGCCTTTATACAGGGGTCTGTGGGAGGAGCCACAGGAGCAGTCCGCAGGGGGCGTGTCCAGACAGGTATATGGAGTTCACCACAGCCTGAGAGCGGGAAATGAGCCAATGATTGGCTATTGCTGGAGAGGATTTGGAGCTGGTTCAAAACGGCACAACTGAGGCAAGGTGACGGCAAAGTTGAAGCAGCTGGGCCCAGGCCCGAGTGCAAGGGACATTCAACCAATTTAAGATCTGGACCAGACTGGAAAGGTCTGGTATGTGCTGCATTGAGATGACAGGCCCCAGGCCTGAGAGCATATTGAAGCAGCAGGGCCCAGGTCTGATGACCCATTCAAACACTGGGCCAGATCGAAAAGTACAGGCTCTCAGGGCCAGAGGAGAGGGACAACCTGGTATCCAGCTCGCTGCTCGGTGAGGTTTACTCGTCCCTCTGCTGAGGAGGTGCTGCGGCCTGCAACAGCTGTGGTTGGCGTTGTGGGTGTGGACTCACTTTCATGAACTTCAGTTATGTATCCTATTTGCTTGCTTTTATTGTTTGCACGATTTGTTTTTTTCCTGCACTTTGGGCGTTTTACTCTCTTTTTCTTAATGGGTTCTTTTGGGTTTCTTTGTTTTGTGTCTGCCTGTAAAGAGATAAATTTCAAGGTTCTTTGCTTATTTCATGATCAGCGTATCGTTAAGTGGCATATGTTCACACTGACGCTGATCAGACATGATTGAGATCTTCATATTTTGCTTTATGCAGAGTTTTTCTACTTTTCAGTAACTTCTGTTCATTACATGTGTGAGGTCTCTTCTCGGAACCCTCTTTAGTTCACCCTCTGCGCGTCACCAGGGAACCTTCCCAGCGTCTTGTGGAGTTTTCCATTTGTGATGTCATGTCAGCACTCAAAACAGAAATCAGATTTTGGAGATTTTTGGATCTTGGAATTTTGGATAAGGGGTACTGAACCAGTTTTATGGATGTTTGTATCCATGGCTGAGTAAACATAAACTTATTGTAACTTGAACAAAGCAATATAGTCTCTCTGACTTATGGTTATGAGCTTTACACATGAATGCAGGACAAATGATGATTAATGAAAAAGAAAACAATTATTCCTTTCATTCTTTGCTGAAGACCCTTATTCAAGCAAGTTCCCAGGTAATCATTAAAACAATATTTATACAATATAATAGTGTTTTCCATTTATATATACAATGGGTTCCAGTTAATTAGGACACATTGTGACCAGTACATTTTGGACCAATTAAACAGCTGCCCCAATTAGCCGAAGTTTCATGGAAATAGTTAAAAAGGTATAAAAACTACCATTTAATTGAGTAGCAAATTAAGTATGTATGTAAATGAAATACAGAACAAATTGTAATACTACCAATACTACTACAGTACTGTAAAACTGTATATTGGTTCCTAATAGTTATTGATGAAGTTATTTATCCATTGTACACTGTTGTGTTTTTTTGATTGATTGTAAATGAACAAAATCAGCACAGACACCTAGTGTAGATAATGGACTGCCCTCATACAGTACTTTTGACTTCCCAAATCTTCATTTCGTTGTAACATTCTTTGTAGATTCTTATTTGTTGAAATAGTGAAATAGTTTCATTTTCACTCCCTGCTGTTTCTGGCATCTCCCAGCCTGAATGCTTGAAACCACAGTGTGCAAAACAGTTCTGAATTGTCTTACTGCTTATTTCTCACCAGCTATCAGTGTCAAAAATCACTGCTTTTTGAACACAAACACATGCAAATTACGCTATTTAAAAACTGTTTGCTCTAAGCATGGTGTAGTGTCTAACAGCCACACAAGCGCACACGACTGACATTAGGTAGAAACTGTTCAGCAGCAGTCTCCTGTCCCAATTAAGTGGCATATTGTCCCAAATAAACAAGGGGAATGCCAGATATTTTTTTGATTAGGTTTTGGTCTTTAAGCTTTGTTCCAAAGAAGTGGCTGCCCCAATTAACCAATGGCCCAATTAACTGGAATCCATTCTATATGATCTTTTTTTTAGCAGAAATTAAGTAGAAAGTATGAAAAGATTATGAAGTTGAAACTGGATTTTATCTATTTTTGGTGATACAATATGGCTGGGCATAGACAATAAGACGATAGACATATTTTTCCTGGTGGTCACCCATCTGCTATCTGAAGTGTGCACTCTGGGTGTGACCACCTTAGTAAAAGCCTCGTCTAAGAGGTTTGCAGCCTCCCACGCGGTCATAAGTACATCCAGCTCCAGCTCTTTGACCTTGTCAGTCAGGAGTTGAAGTTGGACACATTTCCTGAAGAAGTTGTCAGCGGGCGGTCTTGATATACAATTAACTTGTTGTTCACAATGTTTGAAAGGAACCGCAAAATTAAGTTCTAATCTAATTAGATTGTGAGTGCACAGTGTTTCTTTTCACCTGTCAAAAAACATAGCCTTTGGAACAGCTCCTGGCTTTTGATACTCCACAGATGGAGGGAAATGATATTTACTTTAAGTGGAGCAGTGCTATGCTCCAAACTTCACCCTTTATCATATTTCCTCCATTAAGCTAATACAAAGTACTACAACCGCATTAAATAATTGATACCTGTTTAATCTGTCTGCACATGTTTTTTTCTTGAGTATTAGGACGCAGTACTTATAGAAATACATATTCCATAGGCACAGAATGCACATCTATGTGATACTGACTGGGAAGACCTCCATTTTCATGTATCTTCTGACCCAGTTCTGAGAGCCATATTCATTCAAAGGGAGGTGCAATGCCTGTCAAATAGCCTTATGCTAGCAAAAAGCTCCTATTGTTTAGATGGTGGTTGGGCTTGGGGATGTGGTGAGGAGTCCTAATAAAACCATCATAAGTAGTACCTGTTTTTGGGTGGCTCTAATAATCCACTCTAGGTGTGAATCTCTACACAATACAGCAAACAGGATGATCTGTTATGATATCACAATGTCTGTCAGATGACCTGAAGATAAGGAAGATCACTTGGTTTGCAGTGTCAAATATTATTTTGCTTGTTCCTACAAAATTATCTCTCTATCATGGCTGCCCACTGGTGGCGCCAGAGATATTTGCTTGCTGGTGCTACAGTGGGGCTGAATTATTCAGTGATGGTGCTGAGGGCTGTACTGTATGGTAATATGTATTCGCAAGGCCAGATGCGTGGCGTTCAAAAGTCAGTTTCAAGCATTATGTGCCTACTATAAATGCCTCTGTTGATTCACAAGCAACAGCAATTGATAGATCTAATATAGAAGTGGACTGTGACAGTGTCAACAGCATCGGAGGCAACCTGGGCTACAAAGAGCATAAACAAACAAACCGACAGAGCATCTGATCCACAGCGCACAACATGAATCATGCACCAATCCCGCAATCAGCGCCAAATGTGTGCTTTTCAACTGAAAATCACAACACTAACCCACAATGTCCACTGCTATTCGCATCACATAGACAGACAATGCCAAAAGATACACCGTTATTAAAGTCAAATAAGACAAACAACATAAGCAAGGCTTTACCAGGGGTTGGACAAATCGTACTCTGACCGTGCAATACTTCAATTAATTCGGCTACTGAATTTCAAACAAAAATCAACAGAATCACTGCTTGGAAGTCTAAGCAAAACCAGTATGCTTAATAACAGTAAATGTAATATTTTAGGACTTGCAGGAAACAAGGACTATGGGGTATCCACCACAAAATAATAATTATAATCAGCATTAGTCTAGGCCCAATTTTTAAAAAAATCAACTGCACTCACCATTGATGTTTTCAGGGAAGCACAATCCGTCTGTTGTTGTGATTGGTGGCGAAAGCATCAATGATTTTCTGGATGTCAAGTGCCTTGGTCCTCCGGCTGTTTATGGCCAACAGGGCCAAGTTGCTGTTCCAAGCATCGCCACTGCTATTCCTTTGGTAGTTTTTGAGGCGTCTGAGGCAAGAGAAACTCTGTTCACATGAGGCAGATGTCACAGGCAGAGTCAGAGATATGCAGATAAGTTTTATAAATCTATAAATGCATCGCGGTAGGGTCTCATTAGAGCTAGAAATTCCATTGTTTCATTCACTGCCTGTCCTTGCTTTTGTTTTGTTTCCAGCAGACGCCAAACCTGATGTAACTCTGCAGTTAGGTTCACTTCAGTCACTCCACAGTATCGGGCCTTTGGCCAAAGACAAATCTTGTCTAGGAAGAGCTTGTGTTTGGGACTCAATGCTGACTCTCCAGTCAGAATACCCCCAGTCTCAATTGAGAACCATCTTTTCATTTCAGTCAGAAGTCTGTCTATAACTGGATAGAAACTCCTTTGCTGATTGCCGAACTGTTGCGAAGGGTACTTTTTCACTGCTGCCCGCCAGGGTCCTTCCTCAGGCTGCCGGCTAACATCGCTAACAGTATTCCCACTAGCACTCAGAGCAGCTTCATCCACGTTCTCTTCCGAATACCCCTCCATTTCTTTTTCCTCTACTTCACCCTCACACTCCTTCGATGAACTGCTGTCGTCCTCATCCCCACTTACTTCTCTCTGCATGTCACTTTCAATTAGGACAGGCTCGGGCTGAGACACAACTGATTCCTCTGGATGAGGTAGTTTTCTCACTAAAAATCGATCCATTTTTCACGCCGGCCAAAATAGAGCACGTGCCAGGCCCAAGCTAGCTTGTAAAAGCACAGTGTGTGTGTGTGTGTGTGTGTGTGTGTGTGTGTGTGTGTGTGTGTGTGTGTGTGTGTGTGTGTGTGTGTGGGGCATCTGTCAGTCTCACGAGACCAAAGATCTGCGCCTGGATCCCGCACAATGTACGCATACTATCAATCTCTCGCGTGAGTGAGAGTGAGTGACATCACCACCCTAAGTGATCTTAGATCAGCTTAACTGATCCGAGTGAGGGCAGCCATGGCGAGACATTGACAACGGACGAATAAGCGGAAGTGTAAAGTGAATCTGACCTTAGACCTGTACAGGGTTTATAACTTTATTGCTGCGTGGGGGCTGTGGTAATTGGGGACGCTGTTTCACTAGATCAACTACAGAAACAAGCTGTATTCAAAACTATGCAGAGAAAACAGCTGCAATTTGTATGTCAAATTTCAGTTAATTTCTTGGCGGTGCTATTGTACTTTCTGCCGGTGCTATCGCACCAGCTCAGCACGGCCACTGTGGCTGCCTTCTATCCCACGTGATCGATGCCTGCTGTCGGGAGACTGGGCTGCGGGTGCTGAGCAGAAATTTCATCCCAGCAGCCACTCACTTGCTCCTGTCGCTCTTCAGCCTCTGCCTCGTTTTCCCAGGTCTCCTGGATATTCTTCTCTCAGTTATCATGCAGCAGTTGGTGATGCAGTTTATTCATCTGTGTTAGACTGATGCAGGCAACAAGGTTTCATCCTGAGCAGACCATCCATGTTTGCCTAGTTCTTGTGCTTACTGCAGAAGTAATTGATGACAGCTGTGGGAACTCTCCACCTGAATATTTGTTGCTTCTCAGCTCCTGTCTTATATTGTGTATTATTTGTTGCCCATGCTGACAGAGGTCTTGCCAAGTTGGAGATATCCCTTCTCCTTGAACAATCACAGTCCTAGGGATTATGGTACCCTGCCATGATATTAATGGTGGATTCCAAGATCTTGACACTGCAGTGATAAGGTAACCCTGACGAGGCAGATCTTCCACTTCCACAAAATTTCTGGCTGCCTTGCGCCGTATGGCGAATTTGTAGCGAAGTGATCCTGGCACAGTCTTCTGCTAGCACCATGATCCCTGGCGCTCCACCGTGACCACGTGCAGACGTGCACTGTCTCAGCACAGCCTGCCAGTTGCGCTCACGCAGTTGCTTTGACACTTGCAAAGTCTCCATGCCCCTCGGACTCGGCAGCTGTCAGTTTAACCTGGGGAACGGAACGCCTGTGAGGTCTGTCATACTCACAAGTATTTGTGAGCACTTTGGACATATGGAGGAACAGAGGCTCAGTTGGCAAGCGCCACAGCCTGCGGGAAGACTACGGCTGTGAAGTCGACCCGAGCAGTGCAGGAGAGCTGATGTCCATGGAGGGAAAGCAAAGTAAGTTGACACCAGAGCTGGAATCTGAAATTCTTGCAGGGTTACCTAGGTTAATACCAGTGACAATGATGGTTTCAAGGTGGAAGGCTTTCCCAAATGATACTTAATTATTATTAACCATCTGTAATACAGAAAGCAACATCTCTCTTGAAGATAGAATGGATAGATAGAAAGAAAAAAAACTTACTATCCCTCATACAATATTCCTTCAAGGTGTATCAATACACTTCATTGCTCCAACTATTCAATTATTTTGTAATACAATCTCCACTGGTGTGCAGTCACAGACAATGTTGCACTACAAAATCCCATAAAGAGTTGTGAGATAAACAACAGGTTAAACTTCTCTGGGTGTGTTGGCTCTATTTGTTGGTCACTGAGAGATCTCACTGTTCTTGGAAATGAATTGAATTGACTTTATTTCTTACATCCTTCACATATTTGTTGGTAACACCAAGGTTGGAGGTGTTGTGGGCAGTGTGGAGAGCTGTCAGAGGTTACAACAGGACATTGATAGAATGCAAAACTGGGCTGAGAAGTTGCAGATGACATTCAACCCAGATAAGTGTGAGGTGGTTCGTTTTGGTAGGTCAAATATGACGGCAGAATATAGCATTAATGACTCTTGACGGTGTGGCGAATCAGAGGGATCTTGAGGTCCAAATCCATAGGATACTCAAAGCTGCTACACAGGTTGACTCTGTGGTTAAGAAGGCATACAGTGCATTGGCCTTCATCAATCATGGGATTGAATTTAAGAGCCAAGAAGTAATGTTGCTGCTATATAGGACCCTGGTCAGACCCCACTTGGAGTATTGTGCTCAATTCTGGTTGCCTCACTACAGGAAGGATGTGGAAAGCATAGAAAGAGTGCAGAGGAGATTTACAAGGATGTTGCCTGGATTGTGGAGCATGCCTTATGAGGATAGATTGAATGAACTTGGCCTTTTCTCCTTGGAGTGATGGAGGATGAGAGGTGACCTGATAGAGGTGTACAAGATGATGAGAGGCATTGATTGTGTAGATAGTCAGTGGCTTTTCCCCAGGGCTGAAATGGCTAGCATGAGAGGGCATAATTTTAAGGTTCTTGGAAGTAGATACAGAGGAGATGTCAGTGGTAAGTTTTTTACGCAGAGTGTGGTGAGTGCGTGAAATGGGCTGCCAGCGGTGGAGGTGGAGGCAGAAACGATAGGGTCTTTTAAGAGTCTCCTAGATGTCTACATGAATCTTAGGAAAATGGAGGGCTATGGGTAAGTCTAGGTAATTTCTAAGGAAGGGACATGTTTGGCACAGCTCTGTGGGCTGAAGGGCCTGTATTGTGCTGTAGGTTTTCTATGTTTCTATACGAGGAGTAAAAATCTTTATGTTATGTCTCCGTCTAAGTGTGCAATTTATAGTAATTTGTAATAAACAATATGTACAACAGGACAGTCAAGTTAAAATAGAAATACGATTGTATCAGCATGTTAATCAGTCTGATGGCCTAGTGGGAGAAGCTGTCCCAGAGCCTTTTGGTCCTGGCTTTATGCTGTGGTACCATTTCCCGGATGGTAGCAGCTAGAACAGTTTGTGGTTGGGCTGACTCGGGTCCCCAATGATCCTTCAGGCCTTTTTTACACACCTGTCTCTGTAAATGTCCAGAATAATGGGAAGTTCACATCTACAAATGCACTGGGCTGTCTGAACTACTTGCTGCATAATCCTGCGATCTTGAGAATTATAGTTCCCATACCAGGCAGTGATGCAACCAGTCAGGATGCTCTCAATTGTGCCCCTGTAGAAAGTCCTCAGGATTTGGGGACCCATACCAAACTTCTTTAACTGTCTGAGGTGAAAGAAGCTCTGTTGTGCCTTTTTCACTACACAGCCGGTATGTACAGACCATGTGAGATCCTCAGTGATGTGTATACTGAGGAACTTAAAGCTGTTCACCCTCTCAACCCCAGATTCATTGATGTTCATAGGGCTTAGCCTGTCTCCATTCCTCCTGTAGTCCATAACCAGCTCCTTTGTTTTCCCAACGTTGATGGAGAGGTTGTTTTCTTGACACCACTGTGTCAGGGTGATGACTTCTTCTCTGTAGGGCTGCCTCATTATTATTTGAGGTAAAGCCAATCAGTGTAGTGTCATCAGCAAATTTAATTAGCAGAATGGAGCTCTGGGTGGTGATCCAGTTATGGGTATACAGAGAGTAAAGGGGGGGCTTCAGACACAGCCCTGAGGGTCAGAGGGACAGAGGTGAGGGAGTCCACTCTTACCACCTGCCAGCCATCTGACAGGAAGTCCAGGATCCAGCTGTACAAGGCAGAGTGAAGGCCAAGGTCTCTGAGCTCCTTCTCGAGCCTGGAGGGAATTATGGTGTTGAATGCTGAACTGTAGTCCAAGAACAGCATTCTCACATAAGCATCCCTCTTCTCCAGGTGCATAAGGACGGTGTGTAGAGCTGTGGCTATTGCGTCATCTGTCGATTGGTTGTGTTGGTAGGCGAATTGTAGGGGGTCCATTGGGGGTGGTAGCATGCTGCAGATATAGTCCTTGACTAGCCTCTGAAACCATTTGCTTATTATTGAGGTGAGTGCGACGGGACGCCAATTCGTTCAGACTTGTTACCTTAGTCTCTTTTGGTACAGGGAGAATGCTGGATATTTTGAAGCAGGAGGGCACTCTACACTGGGAGAGGGAGAGATTAAAAATGTCTGTCAACACACCTGCCAGTTGTGCCGCGCACACTCTGAGCACCCGCCCTGGGACACCGTCAGGTCCCGCAGCCTTGCGGCTGACGACTTGTTGGAACCACCTGCGTACTTCAGCCTCAGAGATGACCAAGGTGCAGGTTGCTTCAGCAGCTCTCCACAGGGGCTCAGTGTTGGCGACATCGGACCAAGCGTAAGAAAGATTTAGCTCATCTGGGAGTGAGGCAGCGATGTTGGCAGCACCACTTTGCTTAGCTTTGAAGTCTGCGATGGTGTGCAGACCTTGCCACGAGCTGCGTGCGTCTTTTGTGGAGTGCTGTTTCTAGATCTTGTCCCTGGCTTGTGGTTTCGCTACCTTGATAACTTTGCGTGGACTATAGCTGTATTTCTTGAGATCCTGCTGGTTACTGGCAACATAAGCTCTGTTTCGTGTGGTTAGTGCTGTTGGCATGGAACCATTGATCTAGAGTTTCTGGTTTGGATAGACCCTGACCAATTTTTGGGGAACAACATCCTCGAAGCACTTCTGGATGAAACTCATGACCACATCCGTGAACTCGAAGACATCCCCATCACGAAAGATATTCCAGTCAACATCATCAAAATGTGGAAATATAGTGTTGTTTGCATCTGTCTAGACAAAACGGAGGTGGGGGGATGTTCTATTATGTTTCATAATTCTAAAACATAAACTAATAATTAAAAAACATAGACCTTGCCCAGTGGATTAATAGAAAGAAACAAGTCCACAGCGTTTTTCTCAGGCATCTCAGCAAAGTTGGGTAATAAAGGATTAATGAAGTGTCTGATTTGGAGATACCTACAGAAATGGGCATTACGTAGATTAAACTTAGCAGAGAGTTGTTGAAAGGGTGTGAAACGATTATCAATGAAAAGATCTTTGAAATGCCTAATGCCCTTTCTATACCAATCATAGAATGTTGAATCGTGCATAGAAGGTAAAAAAAGATGATTATGTAAAATAGGACTAGAAAGGGAAAAACCATGGAAACCATTAAATTTCCTAAACTGGACCCATATTCGCAGAGTATGTCTGACTAGAGGGTTAACAGTTAGTCTAGGCAAACTACAAGGGAGTGCTTAATATCTTTTATTCATGATAAATTAGTGCCTTTACGGCGCGCCTCCTTTGATAAAATTAGAATGGCTTGGGAGCATGACTTAAATATTTCCTTATCTGATGTGGTCTGGGACTCAGTTCTTAAGTCAGTTAACTCAACTTCTCTTTGTGCTCGCCACTGTCTTTTACAGTTTAAGATTGTACATAGGGCTCACATGTCCAATTCTAAATTGTCCCGATTTTACTCTAACGTAAGCCCTGTTTGTGACAAGCGCAAAAGTGGTGAGGCTTCTCTTATTCATATGTACTGGACCTGCCCTAGTCTAGAGAAATTTTGGAGAGATGTTTTCCTAACCTTATCCCATATTCTTAATTGCCACTTGGAACCTAACCCTCTGATTGCTCTTGTTGGTACCTTGGGTGAGACAGATATACATTTGAGTCCAACTAAACGTCGAACATTATCTTTTGGTTCTCTTTTGGCTAGACATTTAATTCTTCTTAGGTGAAGAGATTTTGCCCCACCCACTCATGTTCAATGGCTCAATGATATTATGTCCTGCTTAGACCTTGAAAAAACTCACTACTCACTTGTTAATTTGGACATAAAGTTTCATAAGGTGTGGGGACCATTTCTTGAATATTTTCATAACTTTTCCTTAGACTAAGTTTTTTTTTCAGTCCTTTACTTTCAGCTTTTTTTTCTTGGTAGTTGGCATTATTATCTTTTGTTCTTATTTTCATGTACAGTTTTGGGGCTTTGAATGTTCTGATTTATATTTCCTACATTTTGCTGTGGTTGGTCTGGAGTTTTTTTTCTTGCGGGGGCAAAGTGGGTATTAACTTTACACGACTTTTGTTTGGGTGCTTTTTTATCGTTATTTTGAATCATATTATCATTGTATGTTTATCTTGCACTGTATTAATCTCTTATTTTGGTCTTGGGTTTTTTTTGTTGTAGTGTTGTAGAAATGCATAAAAATCAAAAAAAAATACATAGAGCTTGGAGATAAGGCATGTACATTTGTTTTTACTTTTAGTGAGGCACGTACTTCTGATGTGGTGGCGTGAAAATGTATGCCATTCATTTATTTTTGCATGTAACCCGTAATTAATTATTTAAACAATCAAGAATGCTTAATCAAACAGTATATTGATAACATTACTCAAATATTACTGAAATATTAAATACACAAGTTCAATCAAGTGATATTATCTGACAATATAGTTCTCACTCAGCTCTGTACTCCAGTTGGACAACAGTTTCTGACGGGGAAGCCAGATCACCAGAAACTGAGCCAAGACTTTCCATAAATTATTGGAGAAAACTATAATATTGTACTCGATTAAATCTTATTTTCACATACTTTTTAAAATATTACCAGACTTTACAATCAATTTATTAATTGAAGCATTGATTGTTATGTTTTGTACTGCTGCCAACTCATGATGCTGCATATTGAATATTTATGGATGTGTGGCGACCCACTTTCTGCGCAGGCGAACCGGTACACAAATAGCCAGCACGCGGGGAGAGACTTTGGTAATGCACCTCTGATGTCATTTCCGCCCGGAGAGGGCGGGTACTAGGGATTAAATGCCAGCGCCGCGAAGTTTGAATAAACTAATCTCGAAACAACTTACCGACTGCGTGTTGATATTTCAGCACTGTGTATAGCACATCGCTACATTGGTGACCCCGACAGTCCAAACGGGATCTGGACCAAAGATGACCGACTCTTCATCAGTTCATGCAGTTTCACTAAAACTGCCGACTTTCTGGATGCTGCGACCACGCATGTGGTTTAGCCAAGCAGAAGCCCAGTTCCAGATTCGGCAGATATCCTCTGATTCCAAGTGTTACTACCACGTGGTGAGAACCCTTGACCAGGAGACGGCTGCCCAGGTTGTGGATTTCATACAGTCACCCCCGGAAGAAGGCAAATATGAAGCATTCAAAGCACTGCTCATTGGGACCTTTGGCCTCTCACGGCGTGAGCGGGATGCCCACCTGCTTCACCTGGACGGTTTGGGAGACAGACTGCTGTCAGCATTGATGAACGAGATGCTGGCCCTGGCTGACAGACAAAAGCCCTGCCTTATGTTCGAGCAAGCGTTCCTAGAGCAACTGCCCGAGGACATACATCTGCTGCTGGTCGACGCAGATTTCAGCGACCGGGAGCTGTTGGCACTGTATCTGGCAATCCGGCATTTCAGGTACTTCTTAGAAGGCAGGCTGTTCACCGCGTTTATGGACCACAAACCATTGACCTTCATGTTCACGAAGGTTTCTGATCCCTGGTCGGCTCGCCAGCAGCGACATCTGTCCTACATCTCCGAGTACACGACGGACGTCCAGCATGTCTCAGGAAAGGACAACGTTGTGGCGGACGCACTCTCCAGACCAGCTGTCCAGGCCCTGTCCCTGGGGGTGGACTATGCAGCACTGGCGGAGGCGCAGCAGGCAGATGATGAGATGCCCAGCTACAGGACCGCAGTCTTGGGTTTGCAGCTGCAGGAGTTTCTCGTAGGCCCAGGTGATAGGACCCTCCTGTGCGACGCGACTACCGGCCAACCTCGCTCCATCGCCCCATCGTCCCGGTGGCCTGGAGGCGGCGAGTTTTCGACTCCATACACGGTTTGGTGCACCCATCTATCAGGACAACTGTCCAGCTGGTCTCCAGCAAGTTCACGTGGCATGGACTTCGCAAGCAGGTCAGTGAATGGGCCAGAAGGTGCACGCAGTGCCAAACAGCCAAGGTGCAGCGGCACACTAAAGCCCCACCGCAGCAGTTCGAACCCACCCGCTGGAAGTTCAACCACATTAATGTGGATATCGTGGGCCCCCTACCAGTGTCCCGAGGAGCGCGGTACCTCCTAACTATGGTAGACCAGTTCACGAGGTGGCCAGAGGCGGTCCTGCTCACCGACACATCTGCCGATTCCTGCACTCGAGCACTGATTGCAACCTGGGTAGCGTGCCCACATTACCTCCGACAGAGGCACCCAGTTCACCTCCAGCCTGTGGTCGGCTGTGGCCAGCCTGTTGGGAACGCAGCTACACCACACAACTGCCTACCACCCACAGTCGAACGGACTAGTGGAGCGTTTCCACCGTCACCTGAAGTCGGCTCTCATGGCCCACCTGAGAGGACCTAACTGGGTGGACGAGCTTCCCTGGGTCCTGCTTGGAATTCATACAGTGCCCAAAGAGGATCTGCATGCCTCGTCAGCCGAGTTGGTATATGGTGTGCCCCTGGCCGTCCCGGGAGAGTTCATACCAGCCCCAAGGGGGGCAAGAGGAAGAACCTGCAGCAGTCCTGGGCAGACTACGTGAAAGGCTCGGCAACCTGGCCCCCGTGCCGACTTCACAGCACGGACGGACCCCGACCCATGTACCCAAAGACCTGCAGAACTGTAAGTTTGTGTTTGTACGAAGGGGCGGACACCGGGCACCGCTACAGCGGCCGTACGAGGGGCTGTTCAAGGTGTTCAACAACAACAGGTCCACGTACGTTCTGGACATTGGGAGAGAGAGAGGAGGTTTTCACGGTGGACCATGTGGACTTGGCGCAGCCGGTCGAGGTTCAGGCACCGTGGCGCAGAGGCAGACCTCCCAAACAGAGACCGATCCAGACTGTGGACATGGGGGGGGGGGGGGGGTTATGTGGCGACCCACTTTCTGCGCAGGTGAACCAGCTCACAAATAGCCAGCGCGTAGGGAGAGACTTTGGTAATGCACCTCTGACATAATTTCTGCCCGGAGAGGGCGGGCGCTAGGGATTAAGTGCCAGCGCCGCGAAGTTTGAATAAACTTGTCTCGAAACGACTTATCGACTGCATGTCATTTCAGCGCTGTGTGTAGCACATCGCTACAGATGCTAATTATAATTATATTGATATGCCCTTGATTATATTTGCAAAGGGGGACTTTTGGAACTATTTCTGAAGTCTCTTGCTCCATCCTCAGTTTTTTTCAAATACCTGATGAAGCAGGATGTAGATGTAAGATAAGATCTCATCTTTTACCCTTCAGTACACTCTGATTCACTACTGCAGGTTGTGGAGTATTGATTTGCATTGTGAACTACAAAAGCAGTCTTACTTACTCTAACCACTATTTACTACAAATGACTGTGAGCACATAGTTATTTAAAAAGCCGATAATCAATGATATCTCACCGTTTCTATTTTACGAGTTACATTCAGAATTGCAATAAGAACATTTTCCATTTATCTGGAATTTCTTCATATCAAGGCATCCAGTAGTATAACACAGGAGCATAACCATACCAAAATCTATAAGCAACCTCCAGTTTTGGCCAGGGACTTAAACGCTTACTCAAATAAGTAGGTGTTGAGGGAAGTCTTTAAAATGAAACCAAAGGGAAATGGTTTAGAGAGGGAATTCCAGAACTTAAGTCTTTGCTGGCTGGAAGCACAGTCTCACAAACCAATATACTTAATACTGAAGCCCTAATTACAGTTATTTGGCTCCGTTAGGCAGGCTCTGTCAGTTGAAAAAGTGATTCATGAATGTGCTTAATGCCTGCTTGAAAAATGTAACATTCCCGCAGAGATTTGGGAATTTTTTGCTTGCTCGATGTGTAAGTGGAGCATTAGAATCAGAATCAGGTTTACTATTACTGACATATGACATGAAATTTGTAGGTTTGCAGCAATAACACCGTGCAAAGATGCAAAATTAATATAAATTGCAAAACAAGTAAATAGTGCAAAAAAAAAAGAATAATGAGGTGGTAACACACACAAAATGCTGGTGGAACGCAGCAGGCGAGGCAGCATTATAGGAAGGAGTACAGTCGACGTTTCAGGATGAGACTCTTCGCTTTCAGTTAGCCCTGATGAAGGGTCTCAGCCCAAAACATTGACTGCACTTCCTGCTGTGTTCCATCAGCATTTTGTGTGTGTTGCTTGAATTTCCAGCATCTGCAGATTTCCTCATGTTTGCGAATAATGAAGTAGTGTTCATGTGTTCATGGACTATTCATAAATCTGATGACAAAGAGGCAGAAGCTGTTCTTAACCATTGAATGAGGGTCTTCAGGCTCCTGTACATCCTTATCAATAATAATGACAAGACGAGAGGATCCTTAATGATGAATGCTGGTTTCCTGAGGTCCCACCTCTTGAAGATGTACTTGATGGTGGGTAGGCTTGTGTCTGTGATGGAGCTGGCTAAGGGTATAACCCTGAGCATCCTGTTTTTGATCCTGTGCATTGGAGCCTCTGTAGCAGGCAGTGATGCAACCGGTCAAACTGCTCTTCACTGTGCATCTATAAAAACTTGCAAAAGTCTTTTGTGACATACCAAATCTCCTCAATCTTCTAGTAAAGTAAAGACACTGATGTGCTTTCTTCATGATAGCATTAATATGTTGGGCACAGGAGATAATCCCCGAGGTGTTATTGCCCAAGGACTTGAGGCTGCTCACAGTTTCCAACACTCAACGAGGACTGATGTGTGTCCTCTAGACTTCCCCTTCCTGAAGTCCACAATCAATTCCTTGGTCTTGCTGACGCTGAGGTGCGAGGTGGTTGTTGTGACACCAATCAACTAGCAAATGTGTCTCACTCCTGTACACCTCCTCATGACCTTCTGAGATCTCCCAGTAGCTGTGGAGTCATCTGCAAATTTATAGATGGCACTTGAGCTGTGCCTGGCCTTGAGTGTAGACGGAGTAGAGCAGTGGTCTAATCACATCCTCTTGAGGTGTGCCTATGTACAAATTTATTACCTCTCCACACTGACTAATGAGACTTTGCAGAGGGAGGTACAGAGGCCTGGGCTTTGAACCGTGGCGTTTACTACTTATGGGGTGATGATGGTGAATATTGAGCCATAATCGATAAACAGCAGCCTGATATGTGTTTTGATGCTCTGCAGAGGAGACCCAGTGAAACTGTAGACCTGTTGCAGTGGTAGGCCAATTGCAGTGTTCGCTCTGGCAGGAGTACGTTCTAACCATAACCAACCTCTCAAAACACTTCTTTATAGTAGATGTGAGTGCTACCGGGCAACAGCTCTCACATATACATTATATAGGGTAAGATAGAACAGATGTTCTGTGCCGTCTGCTGAACATTATGGCATGCCACTGTGGTGCCGAAATACGTGGCGATACTTGTGGGCTGCCCCCCGAGCATCCTTTTGAGTGTTGGTTGTTAAAGCAAATGGCACATTTCACTGTATGCTTCTGTGTTCTGTACATGTGATAAATAACTCTGAGTCTGAATCTAATTCTGACTGAGCGGCCGTTGAGACAGCACACTTGGCTCTTCTCGGGCACCAAAATGATTGCTGCCCTTCTGAAGCAGGTGGGAACTTTAGAGCACAGCAGGGAGGGGCTGAAGATGTCCTTGAGCTCTCCAGCCAGTTGGGTGGCACAGGTATTCATTATCTGAGGCACACCCATCAGGGCCTGACACCTTGCGAGGGTCCGTTCTCTTGATGTTCCAACATTGACCTCCAGGGCATAGATCACAGAGTCACCAGGTGCTGTGGGGATTTGCACGGGTGTAGTGTTACTCTCCCTTTCGAAGTGTTGATAAAAAGTATTGAGCTTGTTGGGGAGTGGAACATCACTGAAACTTATGCTGTTAGGTTTCGCCTTGTTGGAAGTAATGCCATGTAAAACCTAACACAAATGTCATGCATCTCAGTATGTCTCTAACTTCGCATGGTCTTTATGCTCTCACAATGACCTTCTGCAGATTGTACCTGGACTTTTTGTAGGATTCTGGATTACTGGTACTACATGTCACTGACCTAGCCCTCAGCAGACTGCAAATCTCTGAGTTCATTCAAGACTTCTGGTTTGGGAAAACCTGGTATGTTGCTGAAGGCACAATCTTGTCCATACTGATCGTGATTAAGTTGAATGCATATTCTTTCAGATCCAAAGATGAATCCTTGAATATGGTGTAGTTCGCTGATATGGTCCCCCAGCCCCCTTGACCATACTTTCCCCGTGCTCACCATTGGTGCTTTGTTTCTCAGTCTCTGCCTCTACACTGGATGCAGAGGTACAGCCGGGTGATCGGATTTGCCAAAATGCTGACATGAGATGGCATGGAACACACACAAGATGCTGGAGGAACTCAGCAGTCCTGGTAGTATCTTTGGGAAAAAAGTCCAGTGTACGTTGCAAGCTGAGACCCTTCAGCAGGATGGATTCGGCAAGATCTCAGCCCGAAATGCCGACTGTGCTTTATTCCATAGTTCCCACAGCATTTTGTGCGTCTTGCTTGAATTTCCAGCATCTGCAGATCTGCTCTTGTTTGTGATGGGATGGCATGGTAAGCTTTCTTGATGGTAATCAAGTATCTTGGTTCCTCTAGTTCTGCAGGAGATAGGTTAATGGTAGTTAATGAGAGACTTCTTCAAGTTGGTCTGGTTGAAGTCCCCATGATGATTGGGAAGGCATCAGAGTGCACTGTTAGCACAACGATCAGCTTGTCCAATGCCAGCTTGACATTTGCCAGGGGTGGAATGTACACCACTATCTGAATGATGGTGGAGTAATCCCTCAGCAGATAGAATGGATGGCACTTGACAGCCAGATGCTCTGAGTCAGGGGAACAGGACTGCAAAAGATCTGCCACATCCGTGCACCATTAACCTACAACCATTAGGCTCCTGAACCAGCTTTGAGCAATTCTCTGAATTAGTTCTACAACATGCATACTCACTTTCATGGACTCTTTACAACTCTTGTTCTGAATATTATTTTTCTTCGTAACACATACAAAATGTGCAGGAGCTCAACAGGTCAAAGAACTGTGGAAAGGAATCAACATTTAGCATTTTGGGTCGAGACCCTTTATCAGGGCCTGAAGCATCGACTTTTTATTCCTTTTCATAGGTGCTGCCTGAGCTGCTGAGTTTCTCCAGCATGTTGTATATGTTACTTCGAATTTCCAAGATCTCTAGAATCCCTTTTGTTTATTTTTTTTAATTCGCACAGTTTGTCTTCTTTTCAACAACGGTTGTTTGTCAGCTTTCATCCGTTTTATGTATAGTTTCTCATAAAATTCTATCACATTTCATTTTCCCTGTAAGTGCCTGCAAGAAAATGTATCTTAATGTAGTATATGGTAAAATGTAAGTACTTTGATATAAGCTTACTTTGAAACATGAGCTCTGAACTTTTTTAACTTAACATAGGATGACATTGAACTCATCCACTGAGAGCACGAAGAAGACTTGTGTAAAAGACATTACCTCCTTCTCACCTGCCCTATCTGTAAGAGAGCCTGCAGTTCTGATTGGCATGAACATCAATTTTTCTAACTTCCAGTTATTTCTTCCACCTCCCCTTTCTCTCCTACTCCATTCCCCGTTCTGGTATCCCTCTCACCCCCTTTTCTTCTCACCTGCCCATTAGCTCTCTCTGGTGTCCCTCTTCCTTCTCTTTCTTCCATCATCCAGTGTCCTCTCCTGTCAGATTCCTACTTCTTCAGCCTTTTACAACTTCTAACCATCATCTTCTAGTTTCTTACCCCACCCACCCAACTTCCCCTTCACCTGGTCTCAATTATCAGCTGCCAGCTTGTACTCCTTCCCTCTCCCAACTTTTTATTCTACCTTCTCTTCCCCCATCCTTTCCAGTCCTGATGAAGGGTCTCAGCCTGCAAGTCAACTATTTATTTTTCTCCACAGATGCTGCCTGACTCGTTAAGTTCCGCAGGCATCTTGTGTATGTTGTTCAAGATTTTCAGAGTCTGCAGAATCTCTTGTGTTTATGATTTGCTACAGTTCTTACACTGGCCTCATCAATCACCACAGAACCTGTAAAACAAGGGAGGAACAATTCATTCTCGATCCCAAGGGACTGCCTTAGAAAATGAAGACAGTCACCAGTGATGGAGAGATTCAATTGTTGCCTGGTCATGAGGGCAGAATAGGAGGCGTACAGATACCTCAGAGAGCCATAGAGCTGGTGACGATTTCCAAAGAAGGGATAGGGAGGCCACAAGAAGGTTTGAAAATTCAGAGAATTTCAAAGTCGAGGCAAAATGCTGATGCTTTCACCATCTCCATCATCTACTTCCACTGGAAGATTGATTGATTTCTGTAAGGTATTTTTTTCCAGCTGCAATTTAAACGAGAAAAATGAAGAGCTGAGAAGGGGCCAAAGATTGAAAGGCAATGTCCAAGGTATCAGACTGAAACACTGAGTGAAATATTACTCTGTAACCCAAACAGAAAATGCTCAGCTTATCAGTCAACTTTTGTAGGAGAAGTTGATTTATTACTTACAGATCCATTGTTAGATGTTTCAATGTAAGCTCTGCACAAGCTCTTTTCCCTGCATTTATTTACACATCATAACACCCAAGAGCTGGTAATCAAGAAATTAATTTTGCAAGTATTCCTTTGCATTAAGGCATAAATAAAAGAAACAAATGAAAACATCAAATGTCAATCAAAATGTAATATTTGGTGTAAAAGCAGAGAATGTAGGAATATTAATCGGAGCTGGCCTGCTCAGAATTGCCTGAGTTTCTGAGCATCTCCAGCATTTCCTGTTTAATTTTCAGATTTCCAGCAACTGTAGTACTTTGCTTTGGATTATTACATTCTTTGTAGTGCCCTGTAGATTGGACCAGCTCAGTTCTTTAACCATTTTAACTGTATGGCTCAGATTTGCAGCATTTTGAAATTTTTTCATAAAGTTTGTTGAGCACATTCTCAGAAAGCTTAATCAATTGTAAAAAAATATATATATATGGTGTTCGATATTTTCAGAAGAGGTAGGAAGGTGGACTCCTTTTACTTGGACACTCAATGACAAGCATATTTTACCCTTCAGCTAATAAATACAACTTCAATTTTATAATTGTCAACTGACCCATCTCTGTGTTGCTCATATTAACATCTTCTGCTGGCCCACTATGTCAAAAATGAAATACAAACATAAAACAGTTTCTTCCCCCAAGCCATCAGACTTCTCAATACCCAGAGTCTGGACTGTCACCAACTTACTGCCCTCTACTGTGCCTATGGTTGAAATGACAATAAAAAGTGACTTGACTTGACTTGACTATTGTCTTGTTTAGTATTTATTGTAATACCTGCACTGTTCTGTGCACTTTATGCAGTCCTGTGTAGATCTGTAGTCTAGTGTAGTTTTTTGTGTTGTTTTGCGTAGTTCAGTGTAGTTTTTGTACAGTTTCATGTAGCACCATGGTCCTGAAAAATGTTGTCTCATTTTTACTGTGTACTGTACCAGCAGTTAAGGTCAAAATGACAATAAAAGGTGACTTGACTTGACTTGAAAATGCTAGAAATACTCAGCAGGTAAGTCACACTCTGAGGAAAGAGCAACACGCTACTGTTTCAGGTCAAAGACCCTTTGTCAGAACAAGGAAGGAGAGTAAGGGACGTTATCAACTACATGGAGGGTGGGAGAAAGTGGATGTCTGTGATTGGGAAAGCAGGGCTGGCTATGGGGTTAAGCTGGAAGCAAGATTTCCATTTTGGTGAGTGAATGGAGCAGTTAGAGTGAGAGCACAGAACACAAAAGAACATAGACCGAAGAATGTACATCCAAGAAGACCACTATTTTGTCATGGTTTGGTAGCTTGCGTGCCTCAACGACCCAGAGATCTATGTGGCTGGAGTCAGGGCTTTATGGTAGGGTCACCCACACAGACAGGTCAAAGGGTAGAGGACAGACTAAGAGGGGTCCACAGGTCCTCCGGGTTCGGGGGCTTAGCTCAGGCTAACAACCCTGACAGGTAAAACAAAATTGTTATGGAAACAGCAATGAAGAATCCTTCTACATCTGAGTCTCCTCCAGGGTCTTGCATGACTGACAGTAGAGGAAGCTACTGACTTGATGATGGAAGCCTTGAACACCATCAGAGACAGAGGACCTTCATTACTGTCATGAACGCCAGCAGCAAAACAGGCAGCAAGCAAGTGAACAAATGTAGGAGTTGTGAACTACGTATTAGATGGAGCATGTCCTCCACTCCCTGAACTAAAAAAAAGAGGAAATAAAAACAAAAAGCGTAAGCCATTATCAATGATGGATGACTGATACATATTGAGAAATCATTATCTAAAGTGGGAGAGTTCAAAATGAATCCAGAGGCTGCAATCTGGCAGACAGAAGATGAGGTGCTGTACCTTAAGCTTGTGTTGGCCCTCACTATGAGAGTGCAGGAGGCCACAGATTGATAGGTCAGAGTGGGAGTAGGAAGAGGTGGGAACAGGAATGAAGGTAAATGTTCTACAAAGCAGTGGCCCAAACTGCATTTGACTCCTCCAGTGTAGAACAGACCACACTATGAACACTGAATGCAGTACATTAAATAGGAAGGTGTGCAAATGAATCACTAATTCAGCTGAAAAATAATTTTATGGGTTTCTGGTTAGTGGGCAGGAAAAAGTTGAAAGGACAAGTGTTGTATCTCCTGCGGTTGCAAAGGAAAGAGACATAAGAAGGTGGGTGGTTGATGGGAACGGAAGAATGGACCATGAATTTACTAAGGGAATGGTCCGTGCAGAATGCTGAAAGGGGAAGAGAGAGGAAAACGTATCTGGAGGGGGAATTTCTTGAAGATAATGGAAGTTGAAGACAATGATCTCGTGAATGTTGAGGCTGGTGAGGTGGAAGATGAGGACCAGGGAACTCTCTTTTGGAGGAGAAGGGCAGAGAGCAGACTCATGAAGTGAATGAGATGGAATCAGAGGCTTTTTTAATAATGATAGAGGAGACATCACAGCTCAAGAAGAGGGAAGACTTTGCGGAGACACTGCGACAGAAAGTCTCTTTATTGGAGCAAATGCAACAGAGACAGAAGAGTTGGGAGAATTGAACAGAGTCCTTACAAGGGGTAAGGTGGGATTAAGGGTTGATGAAATGCTCATGCTGTTTCTCTTCCCACAGTTGCAATCTGGCTCCTTGAATATCTCCGGCACTCTGTGTTTGTATTCTCGATGACCTGCACCTGCAGTTTTTTTCTGATTTTCATGCTGCAACAGAAGCTGCTGCAAAATATCAAATGTTCCATAATTTACCCTGACCTGCAAGACAGCAGGAAATCTATCATTGTTACACGATCCTCTTTAGATAACGTTGTTACCTTGGTTGAATGTCTAACTTTGACAGATGGGTATGAGCCTTGCAGCTCTGTTTGTGGGTATGGCAGAACATTACAAACAAACTCATGTTTATAGAGATGGATGGTTTGTTTGAAGTGATTGTGGCACACTGAGCAGTGTACAAGGAGGATAGTATGGTTGATTGGAAAAGGCATTTGCTGACCCAACACATGTGTTGAAGATGTTTGGACTTCTTGTGTTACCTGATCCAAGTCCTTGGAACTTGGCTTCTGGCATTGACCTCTACAGCTACCTGCTCAGCTGCTTCTGGGTGTATCTTTATATGTTGGAAATCCATGGAGTCTCTTCTCCCCTGAAACATTCTTGAAGGTCTGTTTTATGTCACCCATCAACACATGTTGTAATGAGAAAGAGGGTGTGTCCTGAGTGGTGGTGGGGGTCCTTAATGATGGGTGCCTCCGGTTTGAGGCATTGCCTTTTGAAGATGTCCTTGATGCTAGGGAGGCTATTGCCCATCATGATGGAGCTGGTTGAGTTTACAGTCCTCTGCAGCATGTTCTGACAGTGCATTGACTCTTCCATACCAGACACTGATGCAACCATTTAGAATGCTCTCCACGTTACATCTGTAGAAATTTGCCAGAGTCTTTAGTGACATTCCAGAACTCCTCAGACTCCTATATCTCTGACATTACGCCATAGCAGGATTCTTGGCAATATAGTTCTCTCAGCTGATTCCATGCTTGTTGACCTGGTGCGTGTGTTGGGGGTTGGTGGGGGGAGGATGTGGTGGAATGGGATGAAATGGGATGAATGGGTGAAACAAAGTCCATCCAGAGAACATGCAGAGTCAATTTTGACAGGTGGCTAACTGGTTTGGTCAGCCCTCAAACTCTTAAGTGTTTCCAAATGTTTCTAAAATTCAATAAATATTTTTTTAAAAATCAAAGAACTTTTAAAGCATTAAGTAATAAAAATTAAGAAACATTAAACAGAACTAAGTATGGCTTTCCTTGGTGTCTCCCAGTTGTTTCCCTCAGCTGAAATGAAGGGGAACACAGTTTAACTTAGTTCTCTAACACAACTTCAGGGAAGTTGTCAGAACTTTACATTCACACAATGATGTGTAAGCGCAGTTTGGGACTTTGGTGTTAGTACACTTAAGTGCCAAATTTACTGGAACCTACCCATGGAAATTCCACTAGCAATAATGTTACAGCTTATGTTTCTCCATAAGAACCAGGCCAAGAAGAATTTTCATCCCATGATACACCTGCCATACTAACGATTTAAATGCTGAATCATACAAGATGGGAACATATCTGCTTAAAAATGAAATTCCACAACAGTAGAGGTTACTCCAGGAACAAAATGCACTGAAATATCAGCATATAAACAATGTTAACTTACCTGCATTAATAATTTAGCTCGTTGTTTTAGTTTGTGAGCAATTAATGGTAAACTCTCCACTGCAGCAAGAAGGTGGTTTCCAAAAGACTGACAAATAACCAACATGCATAAGACAAATCATGCAAATAATATAAATATTACTGAGAACATGAGTTGTAGAGACCATTAAAGTGAATCTATATGCTGAACTAACTCCATAACCAAGGACTCTACAACCCACGTTCTCAGTTTTTTAATTTATTTTTTAAAATTTAGTTGCATGATTTGTCTTCTTTTGCACATTGATTCTCAGTTTTTGGTTATGTAAGGTTTTTCACAAATTCTATTATATGTACTGGCAAACATAAGAGGAGGGGTTAGATTGATGATGGGGTAGGTTTAAGGGGCTGTACTGTACTGTGATGTTCCATGTTCTTTATTGTCCTGTAAGTGCCTGCAAGGGGATGAATCTCAAGGTAGCATATAGTGTCATGTATGTACATTGAAAATAAATCTACTTCTGACTTTGAATCTTTTTGAAAAGCTGCGTAACTGCACTGGTCCAATGAAATAACGGCCACACAACATACAGATGTCCTTGAAGATTTATTTTATTTCTCTCTCTCTTCAGTAGACACCATGAAAACTACAAGAAAATAAAGGTCATAAAAGGTTTGAAACATACATCTCTCAGTCTTTTAAAGTCTCTCAAGCTAGTGTCTGCCGATAAACAGGCCCAAACACGTTAGCACAACAAAAGTGTGCTGAAATCAAATCACTAAAAACATATCACACTGTCCATACTCAGGCACATCAACAACATTGTACAGAATATATAAATAAGTAAAACAATTACCGTGTGCGCCTCTTGGACCACATGCAGAATGAGGTTATTTTAGGGCCATGTGTCTTACTCTGCTTCCACATTGGTTCTGACCCATAATACCACAGTCAAGCCTTTATTAAACTGTGGTCATGTGACCCATTAAACTCTGGTCCTTAAATAAAACCTTACATAAAATATTTTAAGATGAAAAAATAATCATGAATTTGTCACAAAACCAGGTAAGGTGAACATCTCAATGAAACCTGTCTCCGAGATAGTTACAAGCTGTGAAAATGCAAACCAATGCCCAATTTTTATCTTCCTCCTGAGAAATGTGAAAACTTTATGAAGTTTTAATTATCTAGACTTGGGATGTGAAGTTGAGTCTGTTATAGGTAAAAGTAAAACTACTTCAATAAAGGTATATTAATATGCAGCCAAATGTATTTCAGTGAGAATGTGAGAAGTTTTAATCAATGCTAAATTACATTTTATTACTTTCGCTTCTTCCTTTTTGTTAAAGTTGATGAACGAGCTTTCTATTGCCGCACTGATATAGTCCTGTTTTCCCATCAGTTATTCAGAAAGCCACTTGAAATTTCACAATGGACAAAGAATTAATTTTAAAGTATATATTAGACTAGAATCTTGGCAATACATAATTTATATAAGATCATGTTATGTGGTTTCACTAAGTACTATGAAAAATAGAAAAGTCAATGCATTTCCAGTCTTGTTTCAGATCTGAATCTCCATCAGATCAGAAACACTGTCATCCATTTTGTTCCTTGGCAGAATTTTTGGTTGCTAATTGATCCTACAATGAAGGCATGTGCTGTCTGAAAGGAATTCAGATAAGGTACAGGGACCAATTAATAGTAGTTGTCAACTTGGGAGCTGGATCCAATTTCGTATGTTCTTTTAAAACTAAAAATATAGCACATACCTTCGTGCTGCTTATTTAAGCAGTAAGATGTTTTATGCAATGCAATCCGAGTAACTCATTTCACTCTGTCAACCACATAAAGCTATTTTCTGAGCCACTTGTAATTTTGATATGGATAATTTTTTAAAACTAGGACTGTATGTACTATAATTCCATTTGCATTTTGCGGGAAGCATAGATTTATATCGGGAAAATAAATAATATGGACTCTAACACTTCATCAGACTTCTTTGCTTCATCTGCCACAAAGGACAGGATTTTCCAGAGGTCACTCATTTCATTTTGACATCCCATTCCCATTCTGATGAGCCCACACTCAGGTTAGAGGAGAAACACATTATATTTTATTTGGGCAGCCTCCAAATTGATAGCATGAATATTGACTTCTCTAACTTCTGATAACTTCTTCAACCTGCCACTTCTCTCTATTTCCATTATGTACTCCAGTGCCCCTCTCACCCCTTCTTTTCTCCTCACGGGCCCTTTGACTCTCTGTGATGCCCCTCTTCCCTCCCTTTCTTCCATGGTCCACTGACCACTCCTGTCAGATCCTCCCCCCCTTCTTCATCCTTTTACCTCTTCCACCTATCACCTCTCAGCATTTTAATTTACACCCCCTCCCATCCACCACATTTCCTCTCATCTGGTTTCACCTATCTTCTGCCAGCTTCTACTCCTTCCCCCACCATTTTATGTTGGCTTCCCCCATTTCCTTTCCACTCTTGACCCGTAACATCTACTGGTTATTTCACCACCATGAAATATCTACTGGTTATTTCACCTCCAGATGCTGCCTGACCTGCTGAGTTTTTTTTACAAAACTACAAAAGTTTATTTACATAAAAGTACACAAAATACAAAGATTATGTGTTCACAAGGCAGTGAACAAATCCAAATTAAAATATGGTTATTACTGTCTATAAAACAGCCATTTCCCTGGGTCCCACTGTTCCTGGAAATCTCCCACTGTAGCCATGTTGACCGCATGCTCCCTCTCCAGGGTCAGCCGGGCATGAACATAGCCCTGGAAGAGGGGACCTGCGGAGTTCTTCCAGCACTTTGTGTGTGATGCCATGTGTGAGTGAATTCCTTGTTAAAACTGATTCCACTTCAATAATTGAAGTTGGGAAAATTATGGGGACACTTTTTTATAATTTCCTTGTGTGTTTTCCTGAAGGCCATGGCATATACTGAGGTATTTTTTTTCTGTAGAAGTCAGATGCTTATCCATGGAGTCATTGTGTGCAACAGTCAGTTGGCACTCTCCTTCAAGTCGGGCAACAAAACTGACCCCAATTCGTACTGTCGGTTGATGTGCTGTAGTGGGCACACTTCAGCAGGGTTGTTGATTATCCATCAAGAATATCAGATGTAGCAGACCTTGCAGCATTGGTGAATTCATCTACATATAGATTCTGCCACATTATCAACAGAGACGAAGCAATTCAGTTTAACATCTGTGTGGTGCGTAGGTTCAAGATCCATCAGCAAAAATCTAGAATGGTGTCCACCTAAAGTAGCTGCTATTTCTTTGTCTGAAGAGTGAAGTAAAATTCATTATTAAAACAATTTAATTTAAGTAGTCGGCCCATGAAGTATTCTATTGATTCATTTCAAAGTCCATTTAAATAGTCTATTTCTGGTATTACAATATCAAGCTCTGCCAAGCTTTTACAATACATTTCCTATATCCATAGCAATGTTTAATGCTTGCAATTATAATATGCCTTTCACTCTGAAATGTCTCCAACCATTCTACACAATTGATTATGTGTTAAAGTGCAGTTGCTGTTTAAGTAGATAAGTGCCTGTATTGTTGATGTGACATGTACATTAATTTTACAGTATTTCAATAGCTACTACCCTACCAAAAAAAGGTGTAAATTTATCATTAGTACTCAATAACAGAGGAACAATTGTAAGGATTGTTTTCTCACATTCTTGATTTATGATTTGACATGCAGATCTCTGTGCCAGGAACGTGAGAGATAAATGTTCTGTCATCCTCTGAGGATGAAGTTTAATGCTGTTCCAGAGGAGATTTCACAGATTATTGGCTAACAGTTCCTCCCAAATGTTTCACGAGGCAATAGCAATATTGGGCTAGGTCATGCTTGATGTGACCTGCAGATATGTTCGTGTCCTGCTGCAGGCCTTGGCCCCAAATGGTTCCCTATGACCTTGAAGGCATTTTTCTGTGGCAAGCAGCAATTACTATGCTGTCAAATGCTTGATTCTGTTAATCAGGGATATTTCAAATCAGTTGAATCTGATATAAATGATTAAAAACTATTTAAAAAATAAAAATGTAAGCATTTAAAATGCATTAAGTTTATTATTAATTAGCATATGATATAGAGAAATAAACAAAATTGAGTAAGTACACAAGTGATTATGGAGATGTTGAAAACATTTAGCGATGCACACAAAATGCTATGGGGACTCAGCACTTCATGAGCCTTCCAGCTGAAGGGGCTTGGCCCAAAACAGCAACTGTTTATTTCCTTCCATTGGTGCTGCCTGACCTGCTGAGATATTCCAGCATTTTGTGCATGTTGCTCAAAAATCACCTAAACTTCTTGAGGTTGCCAACCCAATTCATATGAACACACTAGTAATAAGGAGTAGCTGGCCTCTCGGTTCAGTGAATCACAAAATACTTTTTGGACTTGGGCAAGTCCCCAAGTGGGGTATGATGAAAGAATTTCTCCCACCCCATGTTCAAAGGGATTCAAGGTTTCCATACTGCAGATCACAGAAGGAGCCTGGAGCTCTACAAACTGACTGTCAGCACAATCAAATATTGTTCTGTCTTTGTTGTATTCTTGTATCGCTTTCCTAAACTGATACCTGGATTTCTAACAAAGGAAGGAGAAAATTGTGTCACTACATACATTGGAGCACGTGGTGGTTACATGGCGATCTTTACCGTTAGGTATCTTTTACTTTGTTGGTATTTTGATCGGAGTGACCTGTAGATAACCAATGACACAATGCTAGATTAAATTAAACTGATCTGTACTTAATGGACTCTTTTGATGGCTTTGTTTGTTGGCGTTTTATATTCTGTATTTTTTCACACTCTCTTTTTGCCGTTTGCATGATTTGTTTTTTATTGCACATTAGGAGTCTGATGTTTTTCTTTTAAGGGTTCCATCGTTTTCTTTGTTTGGTGGCTGTCTGTGGGAAGATGAATCTCAGGGTTGAGTACTGCATACATACTTTGATAATAAATTTACTTTGAATCTCTGAACCATGGTGAACCATGGTTCAGGAATGCATTTACTAATTCACTGGAAATGCCAAACAGAGGAAGTATTTACTTTGTATTATTGCGTTGTGTCATATCATTTAATATCTTTCATAGATTAGGGAGTTTGGAACAGAAAGAATAATTTGATGTTCAGCAAGTAATACATAATATGACATTCTTCCAAATACAGCATGTTACATAATTACTGCCCAGCCAAAGAGAAAACGCAGGAAAGTGTTTTATGTTTAGCAGTTGTGTGTGTGCTGCAAAGTGAAGTAACTCCTGTTACAGGATTCAAATTCATTGCCTGGTAAAATATCACCATGGGTGTCACAGGTGTCAAAAGTATCAGGTCTAAAGTGCAAAAAGTTGAGAGAACACTATGTTCGCATACAGGCCAATGACACTGGCACAGCCGAGAGACCAGATGAAAAGAAACTGAGCAGAGTAATTCTGATTGCAAAGACAGTAGTGGTAATTTTTCTGCAAATGACCCCGATTGGGAGCCAACTCCTCCTAAAGAGAGCTGTGGTCAATGTGGTCTGCTGCAGAGAAGCCCTTGTTAGGAGAAGACAGAGACAAGGCATTCAGTCCTTGGCCACTCCTCCAAAAAGGAAACATGTCCCAACCTGCCCAGCTTCCCTGGAGGGTGAGTGACAAACTGACTCATCCCCTCTTCAACTTCCTTTCCTGCTTCTACTGCTGCTGCATTTGTGATTTAATTTCCCCCCGTTTATATTCTCTTTTGCATTAAATCTAACTGTTTGCTCACTGTTTAATAAATAATACTTCAATTTCCTATAGAATCATAGAACACTGCGGCACAGAAACAGGCAATTTTGCCAACCAAGTCCATGCCTAGTCCTATCAACCTACGCTAGAACATAGCTTCCCATCCATGTCTTCTTAAATGTTGAAATCAAACCCGCATCCACCACTTCTGTTGGCTGCTCATTCCACGCTCTCACCACCCTCATGCCCTTATGTTCCCCTTAAACAATGGAGAGCATTTCTTATGAGAAAAGGTTGAGAGAGCTGGGGCTTTTCTGGTTGGAGCAAAGGAGGGTGACAGGTGACTTAATAGAGGTATAAACATGATAAGAGGGATAGATAGAGTGGGCAGCCGGAGACTTTTTTCCCATGGTGGAAATGACTACTACAAGGGGGCCTAACTTTCAGAGATTGAGAATATAGGGGAGGTAGATTATTTTTCTTGCAGAGAGAGGTACATGCATGCACCTTGCTGCCAGCAATGGCGGTAGAGGTAGATGCATAAGGAACAATAAAGCGACTCTTGGGTTGGTACATGGATGATAGAAAAGTGGAGGACTATTTGGGAGGGAAGGATTAGATTGATTTTAGATTGGGTTAAAGGGTTGACATAACATTGTGGGCCAAAAGGCTTGTACTGTGCTGCACAGTTCTATGTTATAATTTTTTTATCTCCTTCCCTGAGTGCAAAGCGAGGTACAGAAGTAGATCATCTGGTAATTATCTTTGTCACAACCGCGGATTCGGCAGTGCAGTAGCTACGGTAATTGCGCTTGTGAATTTGCACATGTCAGCTAATTATTATTTAACCGTGATAGTATTTAACTCCATTCTTGACATCGTAGTGCTTGTCGAGACTTGGACAGAGCATAGCAATGCTTCGCTGCTGTTTTGTATTCTGCCTTCCCTGAGATATTGGACTTTCAAGTCAACTGGCTCTGAAGATTAGCGATATTCATTTAACGTTTTGATGTTCTTTTCAGCCACAGTGTAGGCTTCATCTTCCTTTGAGAGTTTTAGTTCATGGCCCTGTTTGGCCTAGCTTTTATTGTTTTATTTTCCCTTTAACACTGCTCATATTAAAGTCTGTGAACTATCGACCTGCTTCAGTGTCTCTCACTTTGCGTTTGGGCCATATCCGAACTGTGGTGACAATCTTATTAGTTTTGTGGAAATCTGCTGTGGACAAACCAGATTCTGGGTTTCCCACATTACAACAGTGACTAGCACAAAATAGTTATATGAGAGAAGAACTATTGATGCTGGAATTCTGAAACAAAAAAAACGGGGGGTAGTGGAAAAACTCAGCAGGCCAGACAGCATCCATGAAAAGAGAAAGAAACCATTCATCAGAACAGCGAAAGAGATAAAGCAAGTTGAAAGAAACTTCCCTGCCTTTCAGATATTAGCAAGACTCAAGGCCATGAACAACGCTTTACAAACTCATGTCAGCTTGGTCTCCCTATCTGTCATCCTGATTTGTTGCAGGCCTTACTCCAACTGCTGACTGCCTATTGCAGACCACAACACCTCCACAACCCCAATTTTAATCTGGAACCTTCTGTCCCCTACCAGCCTTGGTACATTTAATGATCTGGCAATACTCATCCGAGACAGCGAGCAAAAAAGTTTTTGTCCTGGCAGAATGGTTCCCATACTGAATCTGCTGAAGATAAGTTAGTAAGCAAAAATGCACCGATATGGAGTTGTGAAATCCTGTTTACCAAGTTCCATACAACAAGTTGGCGCGTGGCCTAGTGGTTAAGGCATCTAGTGATCTAGTGATCTGAAGATCACTGGTTCGAGCCTCAGCTGAGGCAGCGTGTTGTGTCCTTGAGCAAGGCACTTAACAACACATTGCTCTGCGACGTCACCGGTGCCAAGCTGCTTGTGTCCTAGTGCCCTTCCCTTGGACAACATCGGTAGTGTAGAGAGGGGAAGGCTTGCAGCTTGGGCAACTCCCATACAACCCCGCCCAGGCCTGCCCCCTAGAAACCTTCCAAGGTGCAAATCTCATGGTCTCATGAGACTAACGGATGCCTATTTTTATACTACAATAGATGAGACCAGAAAAATTCATCCTTCCTTATTTCAAATCGTTAACAGCACAAGCCTTAAATAAACCTTCCTCACCACTATATGGAATTGTATGGAGATATTTTACGGATACAGTGTTTCCTTGCTGTCGACCAGTAATCTGATCAAGAATAGCCATCCACTTAACATTGTTAGGGTTAAGATCAGACGAGTTTTACAATTCAAATTTATCCCTATAAATTTAACAGAAAAAATGTACTTCAGTTCTTCAATCATTTCTTACTGCTATGTGTGAAGCCTCATTTTTTTCACTTTTGTAGATCACTGTGTACTTCCCTTAGTGACATTCTTAGCTGATTGATAAGCATTGTTAAGTATCAACAATGTTTAGTTGGAGTATATTTATCTCCTTTCCATTGCTATTTTCATTGGTGATTAGTTATCAAACACCTCGTACTTTATGAGGCTGATTATTGATTAAGCACTGCTAATGAAGTTATAGAACAGAGTGCTAGTGAAATGGGCTTGTTGGATTATGCAATATGACCTACCGTAGCTTTCCCGGTCACCCCACCTTGGTTTCTTCCAGTGGCTTTAGTTGATTTCAAGTTTAAGGATTCTGTTATGCCTGAGAATCTGTTGGTTCATCATTATATTAAGGAAAATTATTATGATATGTTCACCATTTTTACAGATGGATCAATAGATAATTTAACTGGCATGGTTGTTTTTTTTGTGCCTGATTTACAGGTAATGATAAAGAAATGACTGGCTAACTATTTATCAGGATATGCAGCAGAAATGGTTGCCATCATTTTAGGCTTACAGTGGGGGGAAGAAATTTGTTCGTGCAAGGTTGTAATTTGTTCAGATTCATTTTCTATTTTGATGAGTCTTAAAGCAGGTCATTCTAACAGTAGATCAGATTTACTGCTGGAAGCTCATCAAATATTATTACATTTAGAAAATATTGGTTTACATGTTTTCTTCTTATAGGTCCCTGCACATAGAGGCATTAAGGGGAATGAGTTTGTTTAGCTGAGAAAGTTCAGCCGTGGATATAAACCTTCCATTTAACAAATCAGAAGCTAAGGAGTTGGTAGGGTTAAGAATTAGGGGGTTGTGGCAAGACTTGTGGAATAATGAGCATACAGGGAGACACCGTTATAGAATACACAAATCTGTTGGGCTTTTGAGAGAAGGTGGTAAAACAAAAAGGGAAGGAATTATTTTGACACAACTTAGAATTGGACATACTATGCTTAATTTTTCCTTATATCTTTTTGGAAAGTATTTTTCTGGGTTCTGTAGGTTCTGTTATTATTGTAAAGCAACTGAACATGTTCTATTACAGTGTGAAGCATGTACACTTTAGATAAATTGAATGCAATCTTTGGGGGTTGATAGTTTTCATTTAAAAGCTTTGTTAGGGGAGTGACTTTAATTCACAGAATTTTCCTTCATTACTTACAATTTATAGGGTTTCTAGTGATAATTTGTCTTTCTTTCTGAAAAGAAAAATTATAATTTTTCCCCCCAGTTCTCTACACCACACTCCAGTCCAATTTGTGGCAGTAATGCACTTTTAAGTTAGACTATGAACCACCATTAAAAGTCAAAAGAAGAACACGGTTAGTGGATTTTAATCAATATAGTTTTATCAAGCATTTTAAAGTGGAAGATCACTGAGCTTTTCCATATGAAGGTCTTTTTCAAAAGGTGACTCTGACTATGTACAGGAGCATTAGCTCCAATAATATTGATATTGTAGAAGATATTTTCCTAGGCATAAATGAGACTGCAGGTGTTGGAATCTGGATCAAAAACCTTCTGCTGGAGAATTCAGTAGATCAGGTCCAGACGATGAATATTCACCTGAAAAGTTGACTGTCTGTTTCCCTACACAGACGCAGCCTCATCCACTGCGTTCCTCCCACAGGTGGTTATTTTTGCTCCTCATTTCAATAATTGATCAGCAAATGTCAAACAAATATGTACCACAGAATTTCAAAGGCACCGTGTTTATGGATGAGATACTTAGATGGATTGCGGTTGAATAATGATTCAGAAGTATATGCTGTTGTAAACTTTTTGGCATTATAATATTTTGAGATCATCAGAGGAGAAGAGGTCAATAAATAGCAAGTCTCCATACTTAAGTCAAGTTTGATTAAAGTAATGGGCATTAAAGAGCCTAATCAGGTGAAGGAGGAAGCCACCTAAGAAGTTTTGGACTCTGGCCCTATTGGATTTGAAGAGACAGAAATGCCCAGAAAATCAAAACAAGTTGGAGGACATTGGATTGTACTTAGGTGATGAGCTGTTCACAAAGCTTTTGTAGACAAGGCTTATCAAGCAAGTGTTTTAAACTTTATTTGATTGTAGATCCTATAAGAAAATGAAAACTAGGAGAAGGCCCCTTTAGAAGACTACTATCTGTGAAATAAATGTTTGGTTGGTAGCAAACTATCCAATCATGTCTCCATGTGTTTAAACTTGAAGAAATTTTTCCACGCGCAAGGTCAGTGGCAAAACTCAAAAACGTTCTGCCCTTGAGATTGTAGAAGCTTGATCATTAGAAGTACTTAAAGTGGAAGTAGATTTTTTTTATAGAACACGGAAAGGAGGAGTCTGGAGAAATGGCAAAGGAGTAGAGGCCAGCCACGATCAACTGTGCAAGACCTGTTCCTATTTTCCCGTGTTTTTGCCTTGTCTTCCAGCAACTGTATTTTGTTGAACTATCTTGTATTTATTTATTTATTGAGATGAAGTAGACCCTCCTGGCCCTTCAAGCTGCACCGCCCCTCAAACCCCCAGTTTAACCCGATCTTAATCATGGGACAATTTACAATGTCCAATTAACCTACCAACCGGCATATCTTTGGAAGGACACCAGAGCATCTGGAGGAAAACCACACGGTCACAGGGAGAACGTACAAACTCTTCACGGACAATGGCAGGAATTGAACCCCAGCCGCTGTGCTAACCAGTATACTACTGTGCCACCCCCTTGATTGAATCTTTATTGGAGATGGCAGAGATCAAAGCCATCTCTCAACCTTACTAAGCATACACTCTGTCACTGTGTCACCTCTCAGTGGAAAGAGAGAAAAAGGGATACGGAATCAGGTTACGTGCCCAATGTGTATACTAATTCCATAATGTCCTAATTAGAAATTGTACCGGCAAATTAATGAATAAGGTAATCCACCAAAGGAAATGTCCTGTTCATTAGAACTAAATAACAAATGGTGTTCTTACACCTTCTAATTCTTCTGAGTCTGAAGCTTACATTGGCAGTGCAGTCTGTGAAATATGCTGTTCAAAACTCTATTAGGCAGGAACCAATCCAATTCCCATATTTTGTTCAGCCTTCAAGGTAATATTCATTATATATTCTTTTCTATTTAGCTGCAGAAATAATACAGTATTTATTTTCATATTCAAATAAATTGCTTTTGAGCTGAAACAGAGACAATTTTGTAGTTTGCAGTAAGTTGTATTGGGCTATTAATCTTGCTGGAGCATTCATGCATTTCTTAATGTTAACCTTCATAACAAAGAACTTCTTTCCCTTGGGCAGGATGACACAGTTATAGCAGCTATTGCAATGATGATTCTTGTAGGGAGCATGTTATTCTGGTTGTAAAAATATAGGAAACATGGTTAGGCCATTTATTGATCACTACAATTCATACAAAGAATCACCATGTCCTTAAAGAGTACGGGGTGATGCTTGCTCAGATTTATGCAGGGATGCTGTGGCAATGTAGCAGGAATTATGCAAGAAAGTTACCATTAAATGTACACTCAATGACCACTTAAATAGGTACCCCTGTACCCCTGCACATTAATGCAAATGAATAATCAGCCAATCACGTGGCAGCAACTCAATGCATAAAATTGTATAGACATGGTCAAAAGGTTCAGTTGTTGATCAGAATGGGGAAGAGATATGATCTAGGTGACTTTAATAATGATTATTGGTGCCAGATGGGGTGGTTTGAGTATCTCAGAAACTGCTGATCTTGATCAAGAGGTTCAGTTTTGTTCAGACCAAACATCAAAATGAGGATGAAGCGTGATGAAAGTGACTTTGACCATGGAATGACTGTTGGTAGATGTGATGGGGGCATCGAATGATTTCCTGAACTGAAATGACCAGCCACTTTTAGGTAGGTGAAAGAAGGAAGTTTATGGTAATACATTTCATAATAACATTGATGTATTAGTCATGTTGTGTATCTCTCTCAAGCCTTATGATCCTTATGGTATTTACTGGCATCCATCACCAGAAACCTCCACCACCCAGGTCATGCTCTCTTCTCGCTGCTGCCACAGGATGAAGGTACAGAAGCCTCAGGACTCACAGCACCAGTTTCAGGAACAGTTATTACCCCTCAGTCATTAAGTTCTTAAACCAGTGGGAAACTTCACGTGTCCCATCACTGAACTGTTCTTTCAACCTAAGGACTCACTTTCAAGCACTCTTCATCTCATGTTCTAGACATCTGTTGCTTATTTATTTTTTTAAATTCTTTTATACTTGCACAGTTTGTTGTCTTTTGCACATAGGTTGCTTGTCCATCCTGCTGGGTGCGGTCTTTCGTTGATTCTATTATAGTTTTTGGATTTACTGAATACACCCACAAGAAAATGAATCTTAAGTTTGTATATGGTGACATATATGTACTTTGATAATAAATTTACTTTGAACTTGGCGGTCCTGGTGTTAGCTGTGGTTCTTGAGTTTACCGTCATTTTTTTTCTATTTCTCGTTCTTGCAGACTACCTTTGTTTGTACCGTGGAGAATGCCACCACCATAAAATGAGCCTTTGTTATCTTTGCTGGAGAGAAAACACTAAAAAAGAAATAGGAAATGCAATTTCAATAGGAGCGGTAATATGAACTGGTGTTAAGATTATATTGCAACCCTCTGTCAGTATACTCCAGGGTTTTACTTGGAGCTAGTCTTTATGACTGGAGTTACCTTGCTTGAACAGGAGGAGTTTTGAGGAATAGGCCTCAGGAGTCAGTAGGGTGCCTGAAGTTGTTAATAAGGACGGCTACATTCCAAGACCATAATGAATGGATTATTTGTTCCAATGCCCAAATTAATCTGGGTCAAGGGTTGATCCTAGATGATTATTATGATTAATCAACCATAAAGTTGACCTCATGTGAACTATTGTGATACTCTGCAGCCAGAATTAAACTCGTAAAGCAGATTAAGTCAGAGATACAATCCTTGTTAAGGTATATAAATTACTATCCTGTCTCCATTTAACCTGGATATTGGTAGGTTGAAGTCACGATTTTAAAATTTTAACCTCTAACTTGACTGCAGCCCATCTGGTTTAAAGGTTTAAATTCACCACATTACAGCTGCATAAACTCTACATCCGAGCTTCCAACTGTAACTTCTCCCTGATCACTGAACACAGAGAGATGGAATTGATAAGTCGCAGCTCTTTGCATGCAGCTCTGGTGGGACTTGTCAAATACTCCCGTTTAGGATGAGTTCAGCTGAAGTCCACAGCCACACCATGGGTATTTCAGTAAGCGTTTAAACAATCTTCCGATACTCAGAATTGATGAACCACAGATAGCAGTTTCAGGTTGCGAGTGCTTTTGCCTCAGTTTGCTTAATGGTGAAATGCTCATCTCTGTACTTGAAGGTGCCAAATATCTTTGGTCAACCTCTCAATGCTCCTTTCCCTACAGTTTGACTACTGACATGACATGACAGACAACGCAATAGCCACAGCTCTACGCATTGTCCGCACAGTCCTTACACATCTGGAGAAGAAAGATCCTTATGTGAGAATGCTGTTCTTGGACTACAGTTCAGTATTCATCATCATGATACCCTCCAGGCTCAACAAGAAGCTCATCCATTTTGGATAAAACTAAGACTTTTAATGGAACAAATTATCGGAGTACAACTCCCACATAGTCCAGTATTATTTTCATTAGGAGACATTGAAGGGACAATACCGAAACTTAAATTGAATAAGTATCAGAAAAAGTTTATTAAAAATTGCATTGGCAGTAGCCAAAAAAGTTATCGCAGTTACTTGGAAATCTGATTTATATTTAACTATGGATCGTTGGAATAATGAAATACATAGTTGTATTGCACTTGAAAAAATTACATACAATCTAAGAAATTAATATGATATATTTTTGAATATTTGGCTCCCATACCTACAAAAGATAGGATTAAATAGCTAGGTTCTTTGAAGATAAAATTATAAAGTAATTGGGGAAAGTAAAAATAAATATTAAAATTATTTTGAGCTCCATGGAGCACGTGGGGATCCTCCGATATCCAGGCAATCTTCTTCTCTTTTTTATCTTTCTTTAGATAAGGGTTAAGGGGGGAGGGTTAAGGGGAGGGGGGAGGGTTAATATTATTTTTCTCACTATTTTATTATCACATTTATTCTTTGTAATTTTCTAAAATTTAATAAATAAAAAAAAACAAGAAGCTCAGAGGCCTTGACCTTCACCCTGCCTTGTGCAGCTGGATCCTGGACTTCCTGTCAGATCACCAGCAGGTGCTAAGGGTGGGCTCCCTCACCTCTGTCCCTTTGACCCTCAAACAGGGGCCCCTCAGGGCTGTGTACTAAGCCCCAGCCTTTACTCTCTGTATACCCATGATTGGGTCACTACCCACAGCTCCAATCTGATAATTAAACTTGCTGATGACACTATACTGATTGGCCTAATCTCAAATAATAATGACGCAGTCTACAGAGAAGCCATCACCCTGAAGAAAACCACCTCTCCCTCAATGTCGCAAAAACAAAGGAGCTGGTTGTGGACTACAGGAGGAATGGAGATGGGCTAACCCCTATTGACATCAATGGACTGGGGTTGAGAGGGTGAATGGCTTTTAGTTCCTCTGCATAAACATCACCATGGAACTTCTTTCACCTCAGATGGTTGAAGAAGTTTGGCATGGCCCCCCAAATTCTAAGAACTTTCTATAGGGGCATGATTGAAAGCATCCTGACTGGCTGCATTACTGCCCGGTATGGGAACTGTACTTCCCTCAATCGCAGGATCTGCAGAGACTGGTGTGGACAGCCCAGCACATCTGTAGATGTGAACTTCCCACCGTTCAGGACATTTACAAAGACAGGTGCATAAAATGGATCCAAAGGATCATTAGAGACCCAAGTCAGCCCAACCACAAACTGTTCCAGCTGCCACCATCCGGGAAATGGTACCGCAGCATAAAAGCCAGGACCACCAGGTTCCGAGACAGCTTCTCCCACCAGGCCATCAGACTGTTTAATTCATGCTGATGAAACTATATTTCTATGTTACTGTATATTGACTATCCTGTTGTACATAATATTTATTATGTATTACTATAATTGCACATTTGAACTGAGAAGTAACGTAAAGATTTTTACTCCTCATGTATATGAAGGATGTAAGTAATAAAATCAATTCAATTCATAAAGTTCAACTCATCCAAAGCTCTGCTTCTACCATCCACAATGAAACAACTCACATTCACCTGCCTCTGCTTGCTCTCTGACCCATATTCTCTCACTTCAGTTTTATGCTGATTATAAAGTCTGTTTTTAAATCCTCTCAAGGCCTCGCCTGTAACTTGCTCCAGATCCACACTCCTATGAGATCAATAGATAAAATCTAATTAGAGCAAATAAAAATTTGCATTATTTCTGTTCCGGCTTGTTCTTGTCACTCCATCACCTGCATGTGGTGTTGTACAATTCACTCCTCTCTCACCTCCTTTACAGCACCTCTTAAACCCTGCATCTTTCCCAAAGTATTTAATCATGATGATGGGTCTTGGCAACTGTTTATTCCTCTCCATAGATGCTAACTGACCTGCTGAATTCCTCCAACATGTTATATGTGTTGCTCGGTACTTGGTTCAGTGCCAGCATTCTGCTCAATAATATTTTTGAGCAACACCAGGGTATGTTCTTACTTCTTAAGGATCCTGTGCAAGTGCATAGGTATGGATGAAATATATCTCCTTCATTGGCCTCTGGAGCTTCTGGTTTCCAGTAACGGCTGGTTTTTTGGAGTTTTATTGATTTCTGTTGCTACATTCCACATTTAAAAAAAATGCAACTCCTCCCATGCCCTAAAGGAAATCTTCCTGAAGAAAACAAAAGTTTAAGCTTAAATTTTAAACAATTGTGAAGGGCAAGTGGACTGTGGTTTTTGCTTAGCTGGTACTGTTGAGGATATCCTTCCAAATATAAGTGGGGGACTCTGGATTGAAATTTCTTCAAGGAGTGCCAACTTTGAAGAAGTTTTCCTCCTCTAATGAGAGTTCAGTGAGACCTACTCTCACTGTTCCCTTCTGTGCTTTCAACTTCTGTTTGGAGTTGCAGCTACATTCTTTCCAAGTCACTGGCTAACACCACTCCCATTTCCATTTCTCATCTGGCAAAGGCACCTTGTCATCTTACACCCCTCCTCAGTCTGGCAATCACCTCAGACTCCTTTCTCTCTCCTTTGTTTCCTACTCTCCTCCATATGCTGGCCATCCTGCCTCTTTGCTCTGAGTCCTCATGCAAGGTTTTGACCCGAAAAGTCCTTTCCTTTCCTCCCACTGCTCAGCCCACAGGTTGGTCATTGATTCTAGCCTACACCCGCCTGGGTATTCATACTGGCAATCTGATAGTAATATATTGAAAATCTATTTAAGGGGGCTGGGAAAATGATGAGAATCATCATGGGACCACTTTAACAAAGTAAGATAAATATATTGAGATACAACACAGAATAGGCTCTTCGGGCCCTTCGAACCGCACTGCCTAGCAACCCCCGATTTAACCCTGGCTGAATCACAGGACAATTTACGATGACTAGTTAACTCCCAACTGGTACATCTTTGGACCGAGAGTGGAAGCCAGAGCACGCCGAGGAAACCCATGTGGTCCTGGGGAGAACGTACAAACAATTTTCTCAATGATTAACATCTCACTACTAAATTATGAACATGCCTGGCTTTGAGGAGTGTGATTTATGACAATATTGTTTTGTTTATGGTCTGTTAACTATGTTAAAAAATGTGTTATTGACTTTCTGCTGAATGAGTTCATACATGTGAAATATGAGTGAGCCTAGGCATTTGCCATCTAATCAGCTGGTCTTGGAGACAAACATGACTCTTTGTACTTTGATGTAAGAAGCTCCTTCATTTACAGCTCATTATCCTGTCATAGAGATTCTGTTTAGATCCCAGTAATTCATGAAACATAAAAGCTTTCACTCTGATTGCTGCGTCAAAGTGATTTAGTCTGCTAATGGGCTGCAGGCAACATTTCCTAGCACTAATTTTGTTTGCAGAAAATAATTGGTTTTATATATTTTGTGCCTTTGACTTTGTGCCAGAACAATGGCTTATGTTTTTTTTTCAGCACTGCAAGGAACTATGCATGATTCGATTACAACATAAAATCATCGACCACCCCGGTGCTCGAGATGGCAGAGATGGGCAAGTGAGCTGAGGGCGTAAAGCAGCTGGAGTGTAAGTAGTTTTAATGCAGTTTAGTGAAGGAACCCAGAAACTGGATTGGAGGCTGCACTTGGCAGCTACCAGTGGTAAATTAGGGGAGGGAATAAAAAATGTTGAACAGGAATAACAAATAATATGAATTAGTTGTAGGGGAAAGAGGAAAATAAGCCAGGGAAGAATTTGATTACTTAGAACTTTAATTTACTAATTAATTAGGATTCAACGTAAATCAAAGGTACAGGCAAGATTGGCGAATGGAACCCAGTTACAGGCAGCAGCAGATATTGTTGTACCCATTTTACTCTCTATAATCTCACTCTCTCCCTCCATTAAAGGTTTGCTTCAACATCACTTACAATGCCTTTTGCTCCTGGTTTGGCAACCATTTCCCTGGAGTCTCTTTGGAGTGTCATGAAACATTTTCTACTGGAAAGGCACCTAATGAATGCAGTTTGCTATTGGTCATACAAGATGGAGTAGATGTTGGTGGAGAATCAAAGATGAGCACTGAAGTAATTGAGCCAAAAGAGTTTCAAATGAGCATTCAAGGCCAAGAGGTGGACAAACGTTACAGGGGTAGGCCTTGATGTGGAGACCGGGCTGTGAAGATTGCAATGAGATCGTTTGTGATCTCGGATGTTTTTTGTATACTCATGGGTTATTAATCACATATTCTCAAAGTTTACCTGCTTACACATTCAGAAAACAGTCCTACCTGTCCCATTTCATCTGATCTACTGCTAAAGCCATTTCCCATCCATTAGTTACTTCCAGACAATTCCAATGCTTTCTGGAACAGATTCCATTTTTATTCTACTAACTTGAGCAGATCCAAAGCTGTGCCATCCTGGATTCTCTTTGTGGTGTAACAGTAAGTTAATGCCGCTGCCTCTCAGCTTCTTGGAACCACGTTCAACCCTAATATTCGGGATTGTCTATGCAGAGGTTGCACATTCACCCTGTGATTGACTTCCAGGTAGCCCAGTTTCCTTCCATTTCCCAAAACTGTGCTTAGTTTCTTACTTAACCCATCGCCCCTTGTAAGGCATAGACTGCCAACAGCAGCTTGCCAGAGTCCTCGATCCTGGGTCAGTCTTTCAAGTTGCTCTTCTTTGAAGATCCTTCCTCTGCCAGGGATGAGGTCCTTAGAGCTTCTGTTTGTGTATCTGTAGCTCTGGGATTTTACAGGGTAGGGTTATTAGCCCCATGTCCAACCCTCTTCCTTTCACAGCTGGGCTTGTGGCTGTCCATGGTAGAGTTATGCTTAATTGATCACTGTAAATTACCACATTGTGTAGGTTAATGACATAAAGGGCAATTGAATGATATGTGCGAGAGAAAGAATAAGTTGAAAGGGTACAGGGAAATGAGGAGAGAGGAATGAAATTCATCAGATTGCTCTCCAGAGGCTAGCATGAATCCAACTGGCTGAATGGTCTCCATGTTGTGAGATGCTGTGACTATGTCCATCTATACTGGTTCCTTTTCCTCAGGGTTAAAATCCTCATATGTATTCTCTCATTTCTACATTGCCCACCAGCTCCTCCTCACTCCTCCAATTCCATCTGACATGTACCTGCTCACTGTATGTAATCTTTTATAAATTCCCACTGCTGGATAAGTCTCATTCCAACTCACAGTCCTTCTGGGTCTCCTCCATTTGCCATTTTTGACTTCCTGGAAATTCCAAATGTTAAATATTTCACAATTGGTAGTTGTGTTTCCAGCTGCCTTCTCCCAAGCCCTGAAATTATTTCCCTAAATCTCTGAAGCTCTTTAATTTCCTCTCTTACTTCAATGCGTTCTTCAAATTTTATTTATTTGGCCAGGTGCTGAAATCTCATTCTATACCTCAGTATCAAACTTTGAAATAAGCACGAGAAACATTTATTATTTTCTGAACGGGAGTGATTTCAGAAATCGGAGGTGCAGAGACTTGGGAATCACAGTGCAGGATTCACTAAAGGTTAACTTGCATATTGAGTCAGTAGTAACAATGTTAGCATTCATTTCAAGAAGGCTAGAATATAGAAGCAAGGATGTAGTGCTGTGGCTTTATAAGGCATTGCTCAGACCACATTTGGACTATTGAGAGAAATTCCGTGCCCTATATCTAAGAAAGGATGTGCTGGCTTTGGAGAGGATCCATGGGAGGTTTACGGGAATGATCCCGGAAACATTTGAGGAGCGATGATGGTTCTGGGCCTGTACTCACTGAATTTTAGAAGAATGAGAGGTAAGGTGGGTTCTCACTGAGTCCTACTTAACATTAAAAGGCCTAGATGGAGTGGATGTCAAGAGAATATCTGCAGTAGGGGGAAAAGTCTTACACCAGCGGCCACAAACTCAGAATACAAGGAAGTCCATTTAGAGATGAGGATTTTTTTTTAGCAAGAAGTAGTGAATCTGTGGAATTCATTGCCACAGACAGCTGTGGAGGTCACGTCATTAAGTATATTTAAAACAGAGGTTAATAGGTTCTTGAACAGTAAAAACATCAAAGATTATGGGGGGGGGGGCGGAGGCAGGGGAATGGAGTTGAGAGGAAAAATAGATCAACCAGGATTGAATGGCAGAGCAGACTCAATAGGCCAAATGGCCCAATTCTATGTCTTATGTTTTTACAGGTTTTTGCTTGACGATAGTTTTGCTGGTTATCATGTAACAGGGACATTTTGCAGTTATAAGCTGCAGTCACAGTCTTAACTAACAATTTCCAATTGCAGGTTTATGTTGAGTTAACTAACATACAATAGTGAGAGACAGTTAATTTTTGGCAAATGACTAGAGGCAGATCAAATATAAAGTGCCACAGCTTTAGTTTGTTCTCTCACAGCATGTTAAACCATGTCTTCCTCAAGTGATATCGATCGATGGCTTCCACACACATGAGATACACTTTGATGGAAAAGCTGATGGCCCAAATGAAGCATAACATGGACATCAGAAATCCATGATGAGATTTATTGTGATCCTTGCAACTAAATTTTTAATGTTTTAATCATCAATGTTCAAGGTCAGCAAAACATTCTAGCTGGAATGGAAGCGATTGCCAACACGGGCACTTTCAGAGCTTGAGTCAAAGCTAATTTGATTGATGGAATTCTGCTCATTCATTGAAAGCCAGTTGTGTTTATCTCTGGTAAAATAGTTGCAACTCACAAAAAAAAATCAAAACTGTGTGGTATTCTTCTAAAGCTAAAACAGAGTGTTGTCGCTAAACAACTGTGGCATCACTGACATGGAAGCACATAATGGTCCCTGAAATTGGAAGGAATTTCATTTTGCTGTGTCAATCTTTCTCAGTATAACGAGCATAAACATTCACCATGGGAGAGAAAATAAACAAGGGTCATGTCATGCTTGTGGTTGTATTCTGCAGGATTCTGCTGCAAAGCCCTTTGGGAATTTGCTCTATGTTTTCCACAATCCAATACTTTTACAGAAAAATACCTTTTTGAACTATATACGAAGCAGATAGATTATTGAAGAGCAGAGTGGATCTGACACTGGTTTGCTTGGGCATATCTTCAGAGCAAATAAGAAAATGACTGATGTGTTAAGTAACTTCAGTTTTCTCGAGCGAAGATGATAGACTATTTCCAGACCCAGTGATCATGAAAGGTGGGAATGTAATGGCATGTGCCTTAGGGAAACTAAATGTCCAAAGGAACCAAGGGAAAGTAGGTGGGCTTTAGAGTATACTTCCAGGTGTTTATTTCCCTGCCTTTACATGGTTGATATGAGTGTAGTCTTAGCTTTCCTTCTTGACCTTTGACTATTTTTGGTGTCTTTTGGGAAAACAAAATCAGTAGACCATGGATTGACATCTGTATTTTCTCAGATACTTGTTATTCCCCACTCCATCACCTTTACACTTTACAGACAGAGACAAGCCGGTCAATGTGGATCTCTCATTATGAGTGCCTACGACTCAAGTCATGGGCCATGGGCGAGTTCTGAGTTTGGAGGAGAGTCCAGGAACTTTTGAAATGCTAGCACATTTCTCTCAAATCTTCTGCTTATTTTAACTTCAAGACTCCAACTAGTCACCAGATTGGCAGGTTAGAAGCCTGTTGCATATGAAGGCCTACTTCACAAGGCCAAAGACTAGGAAATAAGTAATTTTAAGACTATAAGATAAAGGAGCAGAGTCAGACCATTTGCCCCATCAAGCCTGGTCCACAATTTCATCAGGGCTGATCCTTTTTCCCTCTCAGCCCCAATGCCCAGCCTTCTCCCTGGGTCCCTTCATGCCCTGACTAATCAAGAATCTATCAAACTCCTCCTTAAATATACTCAGTGATTTGTCCTCCACAGTCACCTATGGCAAGGGATTCCACAGATTCACCACTCTCTGGCTAAAAAAATTCCTCCTCATCTCTGCTCTAAATGGATGTCCCTCTGCTCCGAAGCTGAGTCCTCTGGGAAACATCCTCTCCACATCCACTCTATTGGAGCCTTTCAACATTTGATAGGTTTCAATGAATTCCACTGAGTAGAGGCCCAGAGCCATTAAACGCTTCTCATTAAATAAGCCTTTCAATCCTGGAAAAATTTTTGTGAACCTCCTTTGAACCCTCTCCAGTTTTAGCACATTCTTTCTTAGATACAGGGCCTAAAACTGCTCACAATACTCCAAGTGAGGCCTCATCAGTGCCTTATAAAGCCTCAACATTACATCCTTGCTTTTATGTTCCAGTCCTCTCAAATGAATGCTATCATCATATTTGTCTTCTGTACTACTGACTCAACCTGCAAATAAACCTTTAGGGAATCCTGTACACCTCAGATTTTAAAATGTTCTCTCTGTTTTCTAAATGGTCTATGCTTTTCTTTCTTCTACTAAGGAGCATGACAATATACTTCCCAACATTGTATTCCATCTGCCACTTCTTTGCCCATTCTCCCAATCTGTCTACATCGTGCTGTAGCCTTCCTGCTTCCTCAAAATTACCTGCCTCTCTACCTATCTTCATATTGTCTGCAAACTCAGCCACAACACCATCTATTCAGTCATCCAAATCATTGACATATAACATAAAAGAAGTGGACTCAACACAGGCCCCTGTGGACACAACTAGTCACCAGCAGCCAACTGGAAAAGGCTCCCTTTATTACTACTCTCTGCCACCTGCCAATCAGCTTGTGCCCTATCCATACTAGTTTCTTTCTTGTAATACCTTAACTTGGGCCCTTAACTTGTTAAGCAGCCTCATGTGTGGCACTTTGTCAAAGGACTCCTGAAAACTTTAGTAACTGGTTTATGATTGGGCAGGATCGGGGGGGGGGGGAGAGAGAGAGAGAGAGAGAGAGAGACAGAGACAGAGACAGAGACAGAGAGAGAGAGAGAGAGAGAGAGAGAGAGAGAGAGAGAGAGAGAGAGAGAGAGAGAGAGAGAGAGAGAGAGAGAGAGAGAGAGAGAGAGAGAGAGAGAGAATGAGAATGAGAATGAATTATGCAAGCAAGGATGGGGCTGCTGGTAGTCCAATAATGGTGCCAGTGTTTTCCAAATACAGTCATGCTGTGTGTGTGAGTGTGTGTGTATATGTAAGATCAACCCAACTACTTGTTCATTCCAGTTTTGCAAAAATGTTTTGCAGTTTTGACTGCCTTGCTAAGTACACATTTGTCAGATTCTTTCCTTAGAGAGTTATCTTATAAATGAGTAAGTTTGTGGTAGCAGTTACGACATTGACCCGAGCAGCACAAGTAGCTGATTTGCTTTATTTAACACTGGTAAACTTAATTCTTCCGGATGATGACTGAACTGACTGTGCTCTTTTCTCTAGTGAGTTCACATTAACACCAAAGGTCACACACAGTATTATCAAGTTTAGTATGACAGAAGCAAGGAGCAACACTTACAGGTGACTAATTAATACTCTCCAAGAGACAAATATAGGTGCTTTGAAGCAGCAAGCTAATTGACAAAATGAGGCTGTGCTGTCCATGTGGGTTAATCTGCATTCATGATGCTGGGAGGTTCAGTGTTCATTCTAATAAGATCTATCAAAGCTGACAGCTGAATATGGTTCTCACTGCAATTGTCGGTGTTTACACTAATGATGGAAAATATCACAAAGGACTGTAAGACAAAGCCAATTTGGCATGAACATGTGACTGAGAAACGTTGGAATCCTTGAATATCTCCAGAGCATGGTTAATGTCAGTACAGATTTATCTTGCTTTATGTGCGAGGAGGAAGAAGACAGATTAAACAAGAGGCACAATCCTTGCCTGGAATTTCTTTGTCAAATGGAAATTCTAAACACACTATGTAGTAGTGTCAGCATGATGTCCAATCCCTTCTTCTTTATGCATGGGCCTAAAATTTATTCTCTGTCAATATCGTTTTTGAATTCTTTTTTGAAGGCCCTGATTGATTTTGCTTCTATGAACCCTACTGGCAATGAATTCTGAAAACTAACTTTGCTTCAAAAAAATGTTTTTAACATATTTTCTTTGCCCAAGTTGTTCCATTGTTTTTGAATCATTTACTAATAAGAAGAATTTGCCTCTAACAGCTCAAGGTTATGGCATGATCATGCACACCTCTTTCAAATTTCTTCTCAACATTGCTTGGCTAATTGGAGCAAAGGGTCTCTCCAGTTGAGCTTTGTACCTGAAATCTCTCACTGCTTGAATCCCGCAGGTACAGAGCATTGATGTTACTGCGTGGTTTGTTTAGCATTACCACCAAGGGATGAATTTTCCCAGCAATTGCTTTTTGGTGATGATTATGGTGCCACATATTAATAAAATAATTGAGGTATTGATCATTTTTAATTATTTGTAGCATATTGTGCACCTGAAACAAAGCATAACATTGGTCTAATATTAGGCCTGGGGCCTCCTTTGTGTTGGTGCTTGTCTCTCTCCCACAGGCAACCCCTTCATTTGAAGAAATGAATTTCAGACTGTTTACTTCCCCAGCAATGGAAGAAATAAATCTCATTCAACTGTGGAAAAGCATCAAGGGAGGAACTGTGACTCCTCCTGGTAATAAATCTATTTTATATTTGGTTTAAAAACCACTTTACCTTGCCCAGTGGCCACCCCAAATATTAAATGCAGTAAAACACAAGGGAGCTAGGGGAACTGTTGCTCCAGATTTCCTGCAGGTTTAGTCATATTTTATGACTTCTTTTTAAATGGAACAGGGTATTCCACTGCAAGGTGGCAAAAAAGACCAGAGGGCATCAAACATATATGGATAAGAACTAAAACACCTAGCTTGGACAACTGGCAGGGCGTCTCAAACATCGCCTGCTCTCTTTCATATCCTTGAAATTCTGAAGTAAGTCCTCTTTCCTCCTATTTTAAACTGATAACTTTGGATACCATATGGTTAGAATTCTACCATTATTTCACATGTTCCTGAGCAGATGTGAAAACTCCAATAATAATGAGTGGTGCACCTGTTTCCCACCCTGTTTTGTCTTCAATGGGAAGGAAATTCACTGAGTGCAAAGTAAGTGGAAAAACTCAGATCAGATTGTCTTCCCCATTTGAATGTGACAACTGATAGCAGTGTGTTGGGTCCTGACTATAAGACATGGAAGCAGACTTAGGCCATTTGGCCCATCACGTCTGCCCTGCCATTCCATCATGGCTGATTTATTATCTCTCTCAACCCCATTCTCTTGCCTTCTCCCCATAACCTTTAACAGTCTCACTAATCAAGAACCTATTAATCTTTGCTTTCTATATATCCAGTAGCTTGGCCTGCACAGCCTTCTGTGGCAATGAATTCCACAAATTCACCGTCCACTGGCTAAGGAAATTCCTCCTCATCATTGTCCTAAACTTTAGGGATGTCCTTGTATTCTGTGACTGTGCCCTCTTGTCCTAGATTCCCCCACTATAGGAAACATCATCTCCATGTACACTCTACCAAGACCTTTCAAGATCACTGGACAGTAATAATTTTCAAAAGTGTTTCTTTTTCCAGAAATCTTTTATGGTTGTGATAGACTGCTTGAAGATTGGCACAGATATAATTTTGGACTAGTATCCCAAAGGAACTTGGAGAAACAAGAAATCAACTTTTATTGAATATAATGTGTCTAATTGCATAAAGGCGCTGACGCTTTGCAATAGTTCAACTAAGCTAAATACTGGATGTTTTGTTTAAGATTTTCATTTGGACTCAGTGCCTGAGTCTACTTGCTAGTGTCCAATGATAATCAGCCAGCATTGATGGATTCCAGTTGCCCTGATACTGTTTTTCCACGACCGCAAAGTCCTGGTGAAACCTTTCACCACGCTCATCACTGACAGCACCAAGATTGGCAGGGAAGAAGTCTAAGTGGGAATGCAGAAAATGAATCTTCAGTGACATGTTGCACTTCAGGGTTTTGTATGCGTGAAGCATATTGTCAACCAGCTGCATGTAGTTTGGTGCTTGGTCGTTGCCAAGAAAATTTTCAACAATATCCTTGAAAGCCTTCCATACGATTTTCTCCAGTACCTCTAGACATTCTTCGAATTGCCTGTCATTGATGACCTGTTTGATCTATGAATGAAAAATAATGCCTTCCCTGATCTTGGCATCAGTTATTCTGGGAAACATCTGTCTCAAGTATGAAAACCCTTCGTGGAAATCTTTGTGCCTGTTGACAGCAGATTCCATTCTTACAGTCTTGAACCCAGTGATTTTGCTTTTGACGTTGACCAGCCCAGGTCTCTGACCAGGTCATTTAACTCAGATTGAGTTATCAGATGAGGCTCACTCGACATGAAGGGTTCAAATTCTGTATCAGTATTGGTGTTGTTTTCCATCCCCGGCTCACGTATCATGGCATCTTCGCCTGCCTCCTCTAGGTTCCATGTCGCTGGCGGCTTTAGCACTGGAAGACTATCATGGCTGAAGGGAGATTGGGGTATTCAGTGATTTCCTGATTTTATCAGAGAAACCAGACACACTGGTCAGAGAGAAATAGCAGCCTGTCACATGATCCTTCTGCTCTTGACAGAACATTGGACAGTGAATGGCACTGACTTTCGAATCCCTCTGAGCCAGGCTCTAAGATCGACCGTGCAGTTGCATAACATATGTGAGAAGCCCAGGCTTTGTCTTGGTCACCAACTTTAGACCCAAAGTAAGGATCATAAGTTTTCCTAATAAGAGGGGTCACGTTTGGTCCTTGAGATTTAAGCATATGCTCGCCACCAATAAAACACAGTACTGCAGCTATTGGAACATCGGTGAGACATTTTGCTATCACAAATACTCCTGACAATGCAATTTATTATAATGAGTACACACAATATGCTCTGTGCATAGAGCATGTGCATCAACCCGACAGCAAACTCGAATATATGTAAATGTAATGTGTAGAACAGTGTGTGTGTGTGTGTGAGATGCCTTTCTAAAACTTGTCCTGCCTTGCAGCATCCATCCAGCCTAAGAACATCTAGGCGTGCCTGGACAAGACAGAAACATTTTCAGTTTACATTGTGGGCAACATTTTAATTGACTTGAATTACGAATTGAAATTAAAAATGTAGGCGATCTTTTTAAAAAAAAGTGCGTCATAGGGAGATTTCATGGTGATCTTCATGATCAGTTCCCCAAAATCCATAAGATGCACTCAAAAGTATTCAGGAGGCAAAATCTTTGTTGTCCAGTGTATCCAATGTTGCAATAAGATACCCCCTCATTCTTCTAAACTCCAGTGAGTCCAGGCCCAGAGCCATCACACGTTACCCTCTCAGGATCAATCGTCTGTAGTGCAGTGTGTGGGGAAAGGGAGCAGGAGGGAAGAAGGTGATGGACACAGCATGACTTTGACTGGAAAACCACAACCAAAGGATCTCTTGACGCCTGTTTACTCTCCGTAATGGGAAAGGGTGGCAGCTTCAATCATAGTTAAGAAATTACTAGGCAGGACTGAGTTGGACTGTTGCCTAACTTGGAATTGCTTACTCTTACACATGCATTGTTTATTATAAGACAGCTATTTTCAAACTGTGCTGTCCATCAAGTGGTTATTGCTTTAGTTTCAGTTTGTGTTGAGCGTACAGCTCATTTTAATGGAATAAGAATGGTAAACATGGTGTGAAAGATGAGGTTAGTTATTGTATATGTTGTGCAGCAACCCACCAGCAGAGTGAGGTGTCTTTTCCTACATGCCAGGCATGTCACTAGCAGTTAATTACAGCGCTGACAGTCTTCTAAACTCACAAATAATGACACTGTGATAAATCAGTTTAAAATTAATTGCTGTAGTTCAGAAAACTATTGTTCCTGCTTATGAAAATTAAGCTAATGAGTTTTGTAGTGGCTTTCTTATTTATTCATGAGTTTATATGTATAATATATATAATAATTACTTATTTATTTGTTCTCAGTATTCATGCATGCAAATGAGATCCGTTTTATTCTGTGACGGCTGATGTCTGGTTTCCTTCTACACACTTTGCTTTAAGGTGATGTACTTCACAGTTTGGTATCAGCAAGTTATAATTGATTCTTTACTGCGGGGAATAAAGGGAACGACAAATAAAGTTAATTTATTATTGTGTCAGCTGGAACAGAGGAGAAAGCTGAGACTGCAAAACAAACTGCAGTTTTTCTTTAGCTTAGCTAGTCTGTTATGATTTAAAGGATTGCTGCATTTTTGTTGTTTCATTCGCTCCTATCTGCAAGAAAGAAAGGAGGACATGTTTTTATAAAGCACCTTTCACACCCCTTTCATGTTCTCCTGAAGTAGCATACATGCAATCATGTACTTTTGAATTGTAGTTATTTCTGTAATGAATAGCGTTGTAAAGAGAGCTTTTGGTACATTGGGCTTTATAAATCAAAGTATTGAGTATAAGAGTTGGAATGTTATGGTGAGGTTGTATAAGGCATTGGTGAGGCCGAATTTGGAGTATTGTGTGCAGTTTTGGTCACCTCATTACAGGAAGGATATTAATAAGGTTGAAAGAGCGCAGAGAAGGTTTACAAGGATGTTGCTGGGACTTGAGAAACTGAGTTACAGAGAAAGGTTGAATAGGTTAAGACTTTATTCCCTGGAGTGTAGAAGAATGAGGAGAGATTTGATAGAGGTATATATAATTATGATGGGTATAGATAGAATGAATGCAAGCAGACTTTTTCCACTGAGGCTGGGGGAGAAAAAAAACAGAGGACATGGGTTAAGGGTGAAGGGGGAAAAGTTTAAAGGGAACATTGGGGAGGGCTTCTTCACACAGAGAGTGGTGGGAGTGTGGAATGAGCTGCTAGATGAAGTGGTAAATGCAGGCTCACTTTTAACATTTAAGGAAAACTTGGACAGGTACATGGATGAAAGGTGTATGGAGGGATATGGTCCAGGTGCAGGTCAGTGGGACTAGGCAGAAAAATGGTTCAGCACAGCTAAGGAGGGCCAAAAGGCCTGTTTCTGTGCTGTAACGTTCTATGGAAGACGTGGATCAGCCAGTATGCACACCACACATTCACTCAAGCATCTTTAGGAAATCATAAGTATGAATGTTCCTCTGCAGTAATAAACTGAATTCATAATTTTTACCTGTACTGAAGGTGACAATTTTACTTTGACATTATTTGATTTTGTCCAGTCATTTGATGCAACATCGCTGTATTAAGGGAAAGGTAACTGAATCTTATTAATTTTACCTAACATAGAACATAGAACAATAAGACCATAAGATATAAAAGCAGAAGTAGGCCATTTGGCCCATCGAGTCTGTTCTACCATTCAATCATAGGCTGATCCAATTCTTCTAGTCATCCCCATTCCCTTGCTTTCACCCCATACCCTTTGATGCCCTGGCTAATCAGGAACCTATTTATCTCTGCCTTAAATACACCCAATGACTTGGCCTCCACAGTCACTCCTGGCAACAAATTCCACAGGTTTACCACCCTCTAACTAAAGTAATTTCTCCGCATCTCTGTTATAAATGGACATCCTTCAATCCTGAACATTGCAGAGCAGTACTGTGCCTTCAGCCCACAATGTTGTGCCGACCTTTTAACCTATTCTAAGATCATAGCCCTCCATTTTTCTAACATCCATGTGCATATCTAAGAGTTTCTTAAATGTCCCTAACATATAAGTCTCTATCACCACCCCTGGCAGGGTGTTCCATGGATCCATCACTCCCAATGTAAAAATCTTACCTTTGATATTTCCCTCAATACTTTCCTTCAATCTCCTTAAAATAATACTCCCTTGTTTTAGACATTGCTGGCCTGGGAAAAGTCTCTGGCTGTCTACTTGTTGGGGAACGGTGTACACTCGATCTATGCCTCTTAACAACTTGTACACATTTCTAGTTTTCATATTGCAGATATATGTTTAAAACATAAAACATGCAAGCAGAATTGGGCCATTCGGCCCATTGAATCTGCTCTGCCATTCCATCATGGCTGATATATTATCCCTCTTCTCCCCATATCCTTTGATGTCCTTACTATTCAAGAACCTATCAACCTCTGCTTCAGATATACCCAATGACTTGACCTCCTCAGCCATCTATGTTAGGTCAAGTAGGGGAGGGTTGACCCAAATGTAGAGCAGTGGGGATAATTGAGCAGGGAGTAATCACTTTAGTAATAAACGGCAAAATAACACGTCATGAGAGGCTACAAAACAAGAGAGAACAGATACTTAACAAGACAAGGCAAGAGTTAACTAAAGGCTAAGAGCAACTGGTTGAGCCTGGCTGGTTTGAGGGGAGAAAAAAGGACTGTGGATAAGAGCTGGGTTTAAATAGGCTGCAGGTGATGAGTTGGAAACAAGTGACAGGTACACTCCTGTTATCTGGGTAGAGACTGGGATGTGTCTACCTTGGCTACCCCTCCTATGGCTGGCACTCAACCATCTAGCATGATCCAGAAGGGTCTGGTGCAACTCCTCGATGACTGATGGATCTATGATAAAACTGTACAGCACTCAAGACCTCAAGCAAGTACCCTTCCCAGCTGACCAGATACTGTACACACCATCCATGATTATCTAAGTTCTTCAACTGATGAACCGTGTACACTGGACTGCCTTCCGCCATCCTAGGTTCCAGAGGTACAGGCTCAGGTGGGTTGAGTGGTCCATGAACAATAGGCTTGAGGCTGGAATCATGGACAGTAGATGTGATCCTGGGGGATAGTGGCAGATGGAGATGGTAAATGACTGGGTTGATACGATGAGTAAACTTAAAGGGTCCAATGGACTTGGAGGTGAGTTGATGCACAGATTCAGATGTTGGGTGGATGAACTGATACACAATCCCCAGGCTGGGGCAGTCAGTCTGGGCACTGGCCACCGGCAGTTTGTTTGGCAGTAGTAGGCACAGTTGGCAGCTAGAATGGTCCTCTGTGCCCTCTTACAAGCATTCCAGCAGTGGTGAACCAGGACCCTGGCAGACAAGACCTCCACCATTGACTCTGCCATGGGGAACAATGTGAGTTGCTCTCCATGAAGCACTTCAAAGGGTGACATACCTGTGGCAGAGGAGGTATGTAGATTCTGGGACAGTTCATTCAGAGCAGATTTCTGTTCCCTGTGTTCAGTGTTCTGTCAATGATAGTCATACTCACTGAAGCATGGAGGAGGGAGCAGGAGGCTCAGCAGAAGCTGGAGAAGAATTGAGGCCACCTGTCTGATACAATGTCTTGAGGAAAAACGTGGAAGCCAGTGACATGTTGGAGAACGAGTTCCGCCATCTCAGCAGGGGATGGAAGTTGGGAGGACAATGAAGTGGGCTGTCTTGGAGAACCAGTCCTCCTCTATCATGATCACTCTGACTTCAAAGGAAAGGTGGCAAACCTGAGATTAAATCCATTGTGATGTAGGGACACAGGCAACAAGGGATGGTAGGGATGCAGGAGCCTAAAGGGCCACTAGTTGGAGGAATTGGACTGTGCACATTGAGGGTAGGCAGCGAGGAACTGACGCACATCTGGGATCATGGTGGTCCACCAGGACCAGTGTTGCCAAAAATCCAGGGTATGGAATGTGCCTGGATGGCTGGAGAGATGTGAGGAGTGGGCTCACTGGAATTCCTCCAAGCACTAGTCCACCAGCATGTAATTGTGGTTATCAGCTGTGTCAGCTGGAGCAGGCTCGTGCTGTGTAGGGCCTGGCAGAACTGGTTCTCAAAATCCCAGATGATTGGGCGACCATCTGAGAGGATGGAATTATGTGCAGAGGTTTGATCTCCATTTTAGGTGGCTCGAACTGTTGTGACAGGACGTCTGCCTTAATGCTCTCGGAGCCAGGTCGGTAGGAGATGAAGTCGAATTGCTCGAAGAAGAGGGCCCAGTGAGCATAATGTGTGTTGAGTTGTCTGCTGAATGGATATGAAACTCTGGAGGTCAGTCCAGATGAGGAAGGGCTTGGTGTTCCCCGTTCCTCCAATGCCCATTTAGTGGTGAGTAGCTCCCCGTCTCCCGCTCCATAGCGGCACTGTGTAGAGTGGAACTTGGGTGAAAAGAATGCACAGGGGTGCTTCTTCCCGTCCAGTCCTCGCTGGGAGAGGATGGCCCCAGCGCCCAAGTCAAATGTGTCCACTTGTACCACAAAAGGTCTGGAGGGGTTCGGATGGCGGAGAATGGGAGCGGTGCTGAAACATCACTTGAGCTCCCTCAGAAGTGTGGTTGGCAGCAGCAGAACAGGTTATCTATGAGGTAGGTGACTTGGTGAGAGGAGTGGCAATTTGGCTGTAGAACCTGATGAGAAAGCAGGAGAGGTCCAAGAAGCACTGTAGCTGTTTGAGGGAGTGTGGATGGAGCCATTCAGTAACATCACATTCTTTCTTAGGTTCTCTGGTTATGCCTTGCGGTAAAAGGACGGAACCCTGGAACAAAATTACCGGGCCGTGGAACTGGCATTTCTCTCGCTTGCAGAACAGTTGGTTTTCAAGGAGACACTGAAGGACTGAATGGAAATGACAGATGTAGTCTTGGGGATCCTTATAGAAGTAGCAGATGTCATCACGGTAGACAAACACAAACCTGTGTAGCATGTCATGGAGGCTTGGAAAATGGCTGGACAATTGAAAGGTCCAGAAGACATCACCAAGTATTTGTAGTGACCAGTGAGTGTTATGAATGCTGTCTTCCACTCATCTCCCAGTCGGGTGAGCATCACTTTGTACGAGATCCATTGATCCAGTTTGGTGAGGATCTGGCAACACACACAAAATGCTGGAAGAACATGGAAAAGAGTACAATCGACATTTTGGGGTCAGGCCTTTCAGCAGGACTGGAGAAAAAAATAAGCTGAGGAGTAGATTTAAAAGGTGGGGAGGGGGGAGAGAGAAACTCAAGGTGATAGGTGAAACCTGAAGGGGGAGAGATGAAGTAAAGAGCTGGGAAGTTGATTGGTGAACAGGATACAGGGCTGGAGAAGCGGGAGACTGATAGAAGAGGATTGAAAGCCTTGGAAAAAATAGAAAAGGGGGGAGGAGCACCAGAGGGAGGTGATGGGCAGGCAAGGAAATAAGGTGAGAGAGAGAAAGGGGATGGGGAATGGTGACGGTGGGATGGGGGCATTACTGAAAGTTCAAAAAATTGATGTTCATGCCATCAGGTTGGAGGCTACCCAGACAGAATGTAAGGAGTTGTTCCTGGGTTCTGTGGAATAATTAGAATGTGCTAACCCTCAAAGGGAGAGGGCGGCAGTTCTTAATAATGATTCTGTTGAGTCTCCGGCAGTTGATACAGGGATGGAGACCCCCATCTTTCTTTTTTGACAAAGAAGAATCCTGCACTGACTGGAGATGGGATGGTTGAATGCAGATGTGTTAGAGTGCTTTGGTGATGTAGTCATTCATGGCTTGGGTCTCAGGAGGGTTGAGAGAGAACAGACAATGTTTGTCTACCATGATGACATCTGCTACTTCTACAAGGATCCCCAAGACTACATCTGTCATTTCCATTCAGTCCTTCAGTGTCTCCTTGAAAACCAACTGTTCTGCAAGTGAGAGAAATGCCAGTTCCACGGCCCGGTAATTTTATTCCAGGGTTCCGTCCTTTTTCCGCAAGTGGTGTCAGTGGTGTCCAAGAGGAGGTCAATCACACAGCTGCCTGTGAAGTGACAGGGTGCTGGCTTCCCTTTTACTGGAGACGATGGGTAAGTCATGGTACTCCTGCGGGGATTTGGTGAGTTTGAAGGGTTCCTCTGTCTCCATGGATTTATGGGGTAAAGTCAACTGAAGGTGCAGGCAGGTGGTCCGGTAGGTGAGTTCCAACTCAGCAGTGAGCTTGAGGGAACTAAGCGAAGTGAGGGTTGTGAATGGTACGTCAGGATGAGAGGTGCTCTCCGATGCTCATATGCCCAGGCTGTGTATGCACTCTGACTGTCCCAGAGCCCAAGGGATGTCCAGAAATACCCATGATGCAGAAGGGGTACCACATAGGCTTGGTAGGGCATCCAAGCAGCACACAGAGTCTGGTGTGGAAAGTTGCCTGCTGTGCTGGAATCCATCAGAGCCTCCCTGTGCACTTAGAGCCAATGGTGCATGGACGAGGACAGAGAGAGTGGTTTGGACTTTGTGCTGAAATGAGAGGCCACTGGGGGGCTTTTCTGACAGAAGGCCCCTTGTCTCTATCTGGTGGTGCTGTTTTCCTGGACGCGGTGGGCACTTGATATGTGGGTGGTTGGCTGCTTCATAATAAGCGCACAGGATGTTTCTCCACCGACGCTAATGCTATTGGGATGTTAAATCACCCTTCGGTGAGTTACTGGAGGATTGGACAATAGCTAATGTTGTTCCACTCTTTAAGAAAGACTTTAAGAATAAACCAAGAAATTATTGTCCGGTGATCCTGACATCAGTAGTGGGAAAGTTATTGGAAGGTATTCTAAGAGACTGAGATTGGACATATGAGTGTTTGGATAAACAGTGATTGATTAAGGATAGTCAACATGGCTTTGAGCATGGTAGGTCATGTCTAACCAATCTCAGAGATTTTTGAGGAAGTTACCAGGGAAGTTGATGAAGGCAAGGCAGTAGATGTTGTCTACATGGATGTCAGTAAAGCATGTGACAAGGTCTTGCATGAGAGTTTGGCCAAGAGGATTCAGTCATTAGGCATTCAAGATGAGGTAGTAAATTGGATTAGACATTGGCTTTGCAGGGGAAGCCAGAGAATGGAAGTAGATGGTTGCCTCTCTGACTGAAGGGCTTCGACTAGTGGAGAGCCACAGGGATCAGTGCTGGGTCTCTTGTTGTTTGTCATCAATATCAACGGTCTGGATGATAATGTGGTTAACCGGATCAGCAAATTTGCAGATGACACCAAGATTAAGGGTATAGCGGACAGCGAAGAAGACTATCAAAGCTTGCAGTGGGATCTGGACCAACTGGAAAAGCGGGCAGAGAAATGGCAGATAGAATTTAATGCAGGCAAGTGTGAAGTGTTGCACTTTGGGAGACCAACCACAGCAGGTCTTAAACAGTCAGTGGTTGGGCACTGAGCAGTGTGGTAGATCTAGGAATACAGGTCCATAATTTATTGAAAGTGGCATTACAGGTAGTTAGGGGTGATAAATAAAACTTTTGGCACTTTGGCCTTCATAAATCAATGTATTGAGTCGAAGATTTGCAATGTTTTGTTGAAGTTGTATAAGATGTTGGTGAGGCATAATTTGGAGCATCGTATGTTGTTTTGGTCACTTAACTACGGGAAAGATGCAAATAAGATTGAAAGAGTACAGAGGTGTTTTTAATTGTGAAATACCCTTGGAGAGTAACACCATATATTTTGGGTATATACCTCAAGAATGGTTGAAAAGAGATAAATATTTAATGAATATACTGTTGGTGGCTGGTAGAAAGCTTCTTGCCAGGAAATGGTTATCACAGGAGAGCCCAACTTCAAACGCATGGTTGGAAATTACAATGGACATTTACAAAATGGAGAAGATAACAGCATCTGTCAATCATAAATTGGAACAATTTGATTCATACTGGGAAAAAGGGTTTAACTAGATAACACCCCATAAGCCTGATTTTATTCTCACAAATCAATGATTATGTTGTAAAAAAAAATCACTCCCTACTTGCATATAGTTTTCCTTTTGTTAGTTCTTTCTTTTCTTTATTTTTTATGAGTGTATACCTCAGATAAATACTATGTGGAGATATGTGGCAAACATGAATATATGATATATACATACAGTACCTGAAATACATCTTATGGAAGTGTTTGAATGATGCTGAATTTCAATAAAAAATAAATTACAAAAAAAGAAAGAGTTCATAGAAAATTTACAAGGATGCTGCAGGGACTGAAGGACCTGTATTATAAGGAAAGATTGAACAGGTTAGAACTTTATTCCCTAGAACACAGAAGATTGAGGGGAGTTATTTTACAGGTATATATAAAAACATGAGAGTTATAGATAGGGTAAATGCAAGCTGGGTTTTTCCACTGAAGTTGGGTGAGACTACAGGGGTCATGGGTTAAGGGTGAAAGGTCAAATATTTAAGGGGAACATGAGGAGACTTTCTTAACTCGGATGGTGGAATAAGCTGTCAACGGAAGTGTGGATGTGGGTTCCATTTCACCATTTTAGAGAAATTTGGATAGGTACATAGATTTGAGTGGTATGGAGGGCTATGGCGTGGGTGCCCGTCATTGGAAGTCAGCAGTGTAAATGGTTCAGCACAGAGTAGGTGGGCTAGAGGGACTGTTTCTGTTTTCTATGACTCTTAACTATTTTCACAACTTACTGTCTCATTTTCTAAATTTAAAATATACTGAAGTAGGACCTTTTGAGCTAATCCACAAAACATTGTGCATCATGAAAAGTGAAAAGAAAAACTCCAAAATCTGGCAGCAATTTGGTAAAAATTAAAAACCAAAATTGTGAGGCTGGAAAAAGTATTCATCCCCTTTGTAATTACTACACTAACTTCCCCAAATGCAATATACTGTATTACCTTACCAACTCACCCAAATTTATTGATATGGAGAATTAAAGGACCACTTATTTTAGACCATAAGAGCAGAATTGGGCCATTTAGCCCATCGAATCTGCTCCACCATCCAATCATGACTGATCTTTTTTTTTATCTCCTGCTCAACCCCAGTTGCCATCTGACTAAAGAAATCTTTCTGATCTCTGTATTCCTCTATACTGAGGCTATACCCTCTGGTCGACACTCCTCCACTATATTCTACCATATAAATACTTAATACTATGAGCCAGAGTTTCTACCACTTTAATTACTGCTATAGGGATTAGGCAGAAGTAAACTTAAAATTGATTACCCATAACCTTATTGAACGGTGGAACCAGCTCATATGACAACATGAACTATTTACCCTTATACATATGTTGTAAAGCATTTCAGTCACATAAAACTCTAAACTCTGTGTATATTGCACAATGCAATTGCAAAGCTTCTAGAACAGGGGCTCCCAACCTTTTTTATGTCATGGACCCCCACTATCAACTTCCTTTGTTCTGAAAGCTTGAAGCTACAATACATACAAGTCTGAGGTAACAGTTACACTCGTTGATATTGTGAAATAGACTGCACATTCTACAGATCATTTATATAATCAAAAGGCTTGCTTCAAGATTATATGCAACACTTGTGGAATATTCATTATATATTACTCTTGAAAGCGCCATAGATCTAAAGTATATGGCACATTGGTAAATGATTACCTTAGTAAACCGATAAATTAAAGAAATGTGAAGTACACTTGCCTATTGTTCAAAATACTAGAGGCTTAGAATCATAGTGTGGTACAGAATGTAAACTGGCCCTTCATCTCAACGTCCATGCCAACCGGGTTGCCTAGTGAGCTCACCCAATCTGCCTGACTTTGGCCCGTGGCTCTCTAAACCTCTCCTACCCATGTACCTATCTAGATGGCTTTTAAATGCTGCCAATATGGCCACTTGAATCCCAATTTCTGGCTGATTACTGTATTCCAAATATGAAACTTCCATTGTGTGCAGAAGCTGCCCTTTATGACCCTTTTAATCTCTTGGCTCTGATCTTGAATCTATGTACTTTTGCTTTTTTGTACCACCTCTCTGGTAAAAGACAAAATGCTTTCACCCTGCCCTGGGCCCCTCATGGTCTTAAATCATAGGTTTGACTATTTGGGAAAAATTCAGACTGCTCAATCTACTCTCAGCTGAAGTACTTTATATTTAATTTCCCAGACAGCTATTAAGTTAAAAAATATATTTAATTAAAAGCTGAGAAAACAATTCATGGGACTTTATTTTAAATGCAGCATTTAAAGAGCAGCTTACCACATTGACATTTTATGGTGGCTTGAAGTGTCACAAATTCAAAAGGTCGAATAGGGGAAAAATAACTAACTGCTGAAAATTTTGTGCAGCCAGTAAGATACACCTGGTTTGTGACCTGTAAAAATTGTTTTATTCTTTCTTTTATTGAATAGCTCTCAGAGAAAAACCTCAAAAAAATTGGCCAAATGACTAAAACATTTTAAATAACAGTGAGCACTGATTTAATCAGAGCTTATTCCTTAGAAGCACTTGAAAGCACAAAGCAGCAAACGTCAACACATATTTTTAAGTTATTCAAGGATGTCCTTTAAATCATAGAGCTTACTCATCTGAAGCAAGATTTCTCTTCTCAAAAGCTTAAAATGTTTGTATAAGAAGCATCTCTATGGCTTTGTTACCAAAACTACACAGAAAAAAAAAGCTGATAGATGGTAAGTTCCCTTACAATATATAACATTGTATGCTCCAAGTGGATAGGACTCCCCTGGCAGTGTATGTTTATACACAGTGGACATGGCTTAGTAATTCCCTTGACAATTGAGTTCGTTGAATACACTGTCCAAAACAGATTGGCTTAACTTTAAGCATATAATTTATATCGGACTATCCTCAACACTTCAATATTTCTGCAAATCATAGAAATCATCCCCCCCCCCCCAAGAACCCTATCTATACTCATTGCTGCTTTATTAAAGCAGCCAGCATAATTAAAGACCCCACTCAGCTCTTTCCTCCCTTCTTCCATCAGGTAGAAGATGGAAAAGTTGAAAAGCTCATGCCAATCAAGGGCAGCTTCTATCCCATTGTTGTCAGACTTTTAAACATCCCTCTTGTACGATAAGATGGACTCTTGGCCTCATGATCTACATCGTTATAATTTGGCACTTCATCATATACTGTACCTGCACCACATTCTTTCGGTTCCTTTTACACTTTACTCTGTGTTGTTATTGTTTTACCTCAATGCACTGTGTAATGATTTGATCTGGGTAAACAGTGTGCAAGACAAGCATTTTACTGTACATGTGACAACAATAAACCAATAGTAATAGTCCATTACCTTGCAGTAACTGCAAGAAATTGCTGTTGTTTCTGTTTACTCTGCTCTTCAAATAGATTTGTTTTCCAGCGATTTAATATAATTTGCTATACTATATATTGTTTGCTGTGAGTTATATGCTCCAGCCCCAGAATTTGGTATTGAGTACAAACAGTCTGTTAATAAAATCTTTCCTAAGGGATCCAATTGCTCCCCTTTCTAGTTAGAGCAGTTTTGCCAGCTCCCTGAAGGAATTGAGGGGAACCGTTCACCTGTTGCCAAGTTATAAAAGCATCTTTTAAAAAATATTTACAGCTACAGGATTAAAACGATATGGAGTCTTGGATTTCCCATTGCACAGTGGAAGTTGTGCATCAACTTTCCCGATCTCAGCCACTGAGAGGGAAGGTTAAAGGTGAATGAAGATGAATAATTGTTAATTCTCTCGTGTGATACAGATCACTTGGCATAGATATTTAATACTTTAAATAGTAATTTATCTAAGGTTATATGTGCATATGGATGTATCCTTAATACAATAACTATTTTTGCATTATACTTTTAAAAATATTTTATTCAGCAACTGGCTGTTAACTTGTGTAACCTTGACCATTTTGAAGCAATTTTGGGGTATATGAATTTATTTGAGTGATGCCTCCATTGGTCTGGGTTGATTGTGGATTTTGCATTCAAGCTGTCTTGATACGCAAGCCTGGGCAGTACGATATGAAGACTAAGCTGTTGCCCAGGTAACGAGCGCCTCCTCTCCACACATCTGATGAACCCAAAGGTACAGCAGAGACTGATACAGTGTGGTACCAGCAGCGTTGAACTCAATGCAGGACTGCCTTAGGGAATCCAGCTCTGGATTTTTCCCTTGGGGTTTAATCCCAAAGCCTTCCCCATGAGTGGGTATAACTGCAAGGCAGCAGAGGTTTGAAACCAGAGCTTTCCTTCCCCAAGATGAGCTGCCAGCCACGACTGACAAGCCCCATTTGCTCGAAGCAACTGGCTTTAATGTGCTAGTAACCCACCTTTGCCCCTTCTCCTATCAGTAGAAATGGTCCTGCTGAGTTTAGCAGCTAAGTAAGCCACATGTGAAGGCCAGGAGTTGGATTTGGTTGTCAGTGGCTATTTGAACCTCATACCATTAGGAGCATTTAATAGGTATGGGGAGCTTGACCTCATTATCACCCTGGCTATGACAATGTTAAGGAACCCATTTATTTATTTAAGTCTTGAAATATAATAATTCTGACACAATATTAATCCAGATATGCAAGCTACAGTCTAGATTGGACTTGAGGTAGGCACCTTGAAAGTGAAAAAGTTATGAAATGTGAAAGAATTTTTGTTACCTTGTAGAAACAGCCATGTTACTTTCATTAGTTTTTCCTCCTCTTTTCCATCAGGTTGAAATCCTTTTTAAATTCAGTCAACAAGGCTGGAAATTTTTGTCCACCCTTAACTGCCCTTGAGAAAGTTGTGGTTGTGTTTTTAATATTTCAGTAACATTTGAGTAATCTTGTAAATATATTGTTTGATTAAGTATTCTTGCTTATTTTAATAAATCATTACTGGTTATATGTATAAACAGATGGATTGCATACATCATCATGTCACCACTTGAGATGTGCATGCCTCGCTAAGAATAAACTCAAAGTTAGACCCACATTTCAGACTCTGGTGTCTTCTGTTGAGTTAGCTTATGTTTAGAGGTTACAAAACTTAACAGTGGTGAGCCTTTCAAGTGCAGTCTTTCTTGTGAAGGTACTCACAGAATGCTTGATTGGCCTATTTATAAAGTTACAATCGGACAGCAAGATATTTGGGTTTTGAAGTTACCACCAGTCCTTCATCTCAACCAATGAGATTCAAAGCCAAAGGAACAAAAACATAGCAACGGCAATAGACGCAGAAAGTTAAGGAGAATGACAGTGTATTTAGGTTGTTAAACAGGTTCTATTTTCTCATAAAACGTAACAATCACAAGCAATATGAACAGACATTCAGCTCCTTAAACCTATTCTGTAATGCAACAAATTGATGACTAATTTTCAGCAACAATACCAATGTTTTTACCTGAAGAAACATTGCACAATTCCCTTAACAACCAAAATGTTTCCTGGGATGATTACTAAGAAGAAAAGTTTTTGCTAATGCAACAATTCCGTGATAACATAGTTCATTTCCAACCTTGTTGTTTCTGCACACATTAATGCTGTTTGTAAAACACTGTGATGAGTTCAAAACATATTTTAACAAATACAACAAATTTTTGAAGTTTGTGCGGAACTTGTGCGTGGGCTGACACTTTCAAGAAGTGAGCTGCAGAACTGCACAGATCCATGAATTTCAGAAAAACTGATGATTCGTCATCACAAATTTCTGTGTGATTTATGAATATTCACTAATATCAGTGTATACATTATATTTGCCTTATCCTGCCTGCATATTTTGGTCCAATATTGAGTCTGGTGCTGAGAATGTGATACTCTTTAGCAATATCAAAGAATACTGATGTTTATATCTACTTTAGGAGTAAAGCTTCTTTTATGCTTGAAAGAAAGAGACAAACCTTAGAAGTGGAGCCATAACTTTCAATCAGTTCTGGAAACAGACTAAAAATATAATTTCATTAAAAATTAAATATATTTAGGGATGCCTACAAGGCATTTTTTTCAATATTAACAGCATTTTAACTTGAAACAAGTGTCCTTGGGCAGCATTATGCTGTGGAATAATCCTACTCAGTAAATTTCTGGGAATAATGTGGAGGAGGCAGTCCTTGATCCCAGGGGATTGTGGGTTTGGGCCTCTGGTGGACTGTGCCCTGTCCAGGGCGCAAGCCTGGGCGGGAAGGTTTGAAGAACCGGTTGTTGCCCACGCAGTGGGTTCCCCCTCTCCACGTCACTGATGTAGTCCAAGGGAAGGGCAAGTGCTGATACAGCTTGGCACCAATGGCATCGCAGACATTGCCAGAGTGAAGTTGTAAACAACATCAGACTGCCTTGGGGACCCCGGCTCCAGATTACTTCCTCGGGGTTTTACTCCCGAAGCCTTTCCCATGGGTGGGTGTGGCCACAAGGCAGCGGAGGTTTAAAATCAGAATTTTCCTTCTCCTAGGCGGGCTGCCGTCCAAGGCTGATGAGCACCACCCGCCCAAAGCAGCTGGTTTTGAGATGCCAGGGTCCCCTTCTCTCGTCAGTAGAAACAGATCCCCCGGGCCTAGTAGCTAAGCCACACGTGAAGGCCAAGAGTTGGACTTGGTTGTCAGAGACTGTTAGAGTTGCACACCATTTGGAGCACTTTATAGATAGTGGGAACTTATCCCCACTACCACCCCCGGCTATGACAACCTTAAAAATCTGGGAATAACATCCTCAAAATCAATCAAAATCCTTTCGCATTATGAGCCTACTGTACAAAATAGGAGCAACAAATGACTAATTGGCCCTTTAGCTTGCTTCTTCATTCAATATATATTTTCTGGTCCTCAGTCCTAATATTTAGCCATCTTCCTCTATTTAGTCCACTATCTTCTTATTCCCTTAATATTACAAACTTCATCTTCAGCTTATAAAGTAGCCACAAACTGAACATCCACAGACCTTGAGATGGAAAATTTTAGTAATTTGAAATCTCTGAGTGAAGAACATTTTCAATTCTCTCCTAAATTGGGAACTTCTCATCCTAGGTGTTGTCCAAGAGGTTTGAACTGCTGTAATGCAGCAATTAGTCTCTAAGCCTACTCTGTTCAGGCCCTACCAGAATCTGACCTTTTGTCCCTATGATATCGCCTTTCATGCAATTAAATCCAAGAAAGCAGAAACCTTTTATTCAATCACTTCTTATAACATAGGTCTTTATCCCAGGAATCTACCTATTGGTACACTGCCTTCAGGGCGACTGAATATTAGCTTGTATGTGGAGATTAAATCTGCATACCATACCACAGGGCAGAAAATAATCACAGGATTAGAGATACCAGTTTTTATGATGGAATAATCATGATTGTATGACTTTTAATTGAACTGTCAGTTTAGGTAAATGCATTAATTCAGTCATTTGCTGTGGAAGCAGTATTGCCGTGTGGCTCAAAAATTTTTGACAATGTTAAAACTACATCATAATTCCAATATAGTAATTATACTTAAATTACTTCTAGTGACCTTGCCTTTTTCAACATACTAAATTGTTTCCAAAGATAAAATAATGGGAACCTGTGTGATGGGATACTCACTCCTTGTATGTTTGCTAATCTTGCTTTCATAAACACTGGAGCTACTACTTGTAAGATCAAACAGATATAAATATTGATTTGTTTGACCTGAATATTAATGGAAGTTAGTCTTCAGTTCTTAAAATGCTTAAAATGGAAATTGAAAGCAGTAATCAGTTTAAAGTTAAAAAGAAATTATTGCCTATTGTGTAGTTCTGTCTGCAGAAATTCAATGCACCTACTTTATTGTTTGCTGAAGATGCAGTATAAGATCATGGGTTATTTAATTTGGCTTGTTTTAAAACAGATAAGCTGACGAAGTCACTTAGTTCAAGGAAGCTTGCAGTTCCCATGGAGACAGTCATTTAGCATATCAAGTAACTAATCTACTAATGTTGGAAGATCTATGTACTCAAGGAAGTTAGCTTTATAACATTAATGCTGGGAGCTGAGAACTAAGTCTCCAAGATGCTCTTGGACCTTTTGTGTTAAAAAGATATCTAAGGAAATATCATACATGTGTGAAGTCACACACAGTTGAAAAAGTGGGGGGAAAAAAGTAGAGGGCAATTCAGGCTTATTAGGAAAAGGGTAAAGTACATCAAAAAACCTGAAAGAAACACGGGGTGAACTAGAATCCATTTATTTGGCCTTGATTTCTGTAATGGGCAATTTGTTCATCAGATTCATTGATATTTCTTTTTAGTTTATAAGAATTGTACCTGTGGCTTGGAAATCTTTGGTCCTTTACATTTTAGAAGTGCTTTTTGTTTTAGAAGTGGTGTGAATTTTGAAAATATTTATGGTAGAAACTCTGTATGAGATTTGATTTTAAACAGCAGCAATGGTCATTCTGTTTGGAGGGACCACATCGCATCTTCCTGCTCTTTTTTCTGTGGTCTCATTCTGTTAATTGATTTTTATAAAAGAAAACCTAAAATTGTCAGATTAGCACTTTGTAAAACAATTACAATTGTGTTTAGGGCTTGTTTAAATCATGCTTAAAACAAAAGGCATTGTAGTAAGATGTTTGTCAGAAGAATGTTGCACAATTTAGTTAGTGTTAATGTATAAAAATATTTATATACCATACTGCAAGATGTTGAAACTTCTAGGATTTTGTCTGTGTTGACAAATTCTGTTCTTATGATTTTGTACAACAGCACAGCTTTAATGTTGAACTTGATAGAATAAGCAATGGGAGAGGGCGAATGTTTGACTTTGTGAATGCAGAAATTTCAAAGTCTTCACTGTCTGGATGGCTGTTAAAGAGTCCAGAGTGAGTTTACATAGGTTTCATCAGATTCCCAGAGGGCTTTAGTATATTACAGAAAACTATCTGTAATTCAGCTGTAATTGGTGTTGACTGTGCATCATCCCTCCAGGAAGCCATAAAGAATAGATGGAATGGGAGAATAAATTGGTATGCTGGTATTCTAGAGAAGCTTACTGAAGCAGGAGTCAAAGCAATGTTGTACATTATATTTTACTTGCTGAATTTTCAAAGTGGGCAGATGTAAAGCTTAGAAACTGCACATAGAAAGTAATTTCATTTTGCAGATTCCCAGTAGAAAAATCTAACCTAAATTACTGTTGGCAAAAAAGCAAATAAACAACAGAGAAGAGGGAGTATTAATATTTATTTTAAGAGGAGAATAAAGTTGCATGAAAGGGCTATAATGGATTTTCTCTATTTTTATCTCACTTTTGTTCTCAGTAAAATTGTTTGGAGAATAACAAAATGAAGCTTGGTATGGTCTCGTTACTTGCAGTAGAAAGCTTATTTCAACAGTTTCTGAGAACGGTATCCCTGAATCAGCTCTGATAATTGGATGTAGATGTAAAGCACTGATGGCATAAATCATGTGGAGATTGTTCAGTCTTGGCAGTCATTGTGGGCTCTATCACTACAGACCACCTACTTTTACCTTTACTGACATAGAATCAATGATGAAGCTGGTGATTCAGCCCATTGGCTCTGAGAAGATCAATCCCATTAGTTCTATTTTCCAGCTCTTTCTCCATAGCCCTGCAAATTATTCTGTTTCAACATTGCTGGGATCCAACTTTGCCTTATTTTAGCGGATCCTGAAACCTTATTCTGCACCTTTCCTATTGATAGGATCAATTATTTCAATGTTTCCCCTAGAGCTATGTACGGTCCACATTCCACTAAGGTTAACTGTAAACACTTGGCCAACTGCATCTTGAATCAAAAGTTTGGTTGACTCATCAGCCTTCTTGTTGAGCTACATCTGCCTCCCAGTTTATCTTCATGTGGGCATTTCAGTGGTGTTAACACCTAATGGGCTCTTTTTTTTCCTCACCTTTTTCTTGCTTTAGTGGGGGTTTTTTTCTTTTTTTTTGTGTCACTATATTTTTTTAATCCTTAATGTTGTTTTTTTTTCTCTTTTGAGACATTGTGTTACTTACTTCGATGTACTCTTGTATTTTGGATAATAATAATAATAAAAATATTTGAAAAGTAACTGTGGTGTTAACTGTTCAGGCTAACAAAATGGCTTCTATGTGTTGTTATAATGAAATGGCTTCTCTGTAATGTTACTTCATGCTGTAATAGGTGTTTGTATCTGGAACGTTTGGGTTATAACTGCTGATAAAGGGGGAACTAACCAATGGAGAATTGTTATGATATCTTGTAGGAGCTGAGCAGGAGTTCGCGGTCTTTTTCGGGAAGCAAGTGAGGAGGACGGACGTACGAGGAGTGGATAGTGGTTCCAGGGCAGCAGATACTGGATGTCGGTGGTTCAAATGATGGCCGAAGGCTCATAAGGTCATTGTGGATGGAACCGGAGGCGTGAGCTCCAACATATTAAAGTATTATGTGCACAAACGGATAAGCTTACTGATTTGGTGCCTTTAGGTTATCTGTTTCTACTAACCCATTATTAAGGAATAACTACAAAGTTGCCATTATTTACTCGCCTTTGGTGTATTGTCTGGTATTTGTGTTGCGAGTGCGTACTGGGGGAGGGGCATTACACCATATTTACACCAAAGTATTGCACTATTGGCGGGTCAACAGTGGTTCACCCTAGGTGAACGGAGGTAAATTGGGGGCACGGATGCTACATGCACTTGATTTTAAAAGTAATTATCCTCTTTTTTTCAGACCTTTTAATGACCTTACCTCTCTTTATGCCTGTAGCCTTCTTCCCAGCATGGCTCCACTTCACTATTCAAAATTGCCACACAATCAGCAGCTGCTCCTTTACCAGTCTGAAGCTCCTGAATTTAGAACTTTTCAGTCTTTCCACATTTCCTGTGGAAAAGATATTCTTCAAAATTTGCTGATTGAACTGTAAAATCAGACAGGCTCTGTGGAAAGAGAAACTGAATCACTATTACAAGATGAATATCCTTCAACAGGAGACCAAAGCTAACACATTTTCCCTCTTTTCTAGCTAAGATGAAGAGTCTTTGAAATGTAAAGTCAGTTTCTCTTTCCACAGAAGCTGACAGATGCTGCCAGCATTTCCCATGACTCCTTCACATTTCTGTCATCAATATTTTATTTTCTGATCAACATTTCGTTGATCAATTTAAATAGGCAAGATCAGGCTTTGATTGAGATAGCCGTTCTGCTCCTAAACTCAAGAACATATCTGATGACAGGTCCAGATTGTTCTAGGTGGATGAACTTTGCATCTGGCCCCCCCAGCTTTGTATTAGTTGGCCGGCAGACTGCAGCTCTATTCAGCTGAAAGCAGCTACCAGCATTCATTACAAAAGTAAATCCAGGTTTTATTTTGTGTTTACAGTACTATAGTAACTTTATATATTGATCTGTGCTACTGCTGCAAAAACAAACTAATTTCATGACATATGTGATGAAAAACCTGATTTTAACATGAGTCTCTATTATGGAGTGTGTGGGAAAGGGCAGGGGAGAGGGCAGTCGTGGTTGGGGAAAGGGGAAGGGAGAGGGGAGAAAGTGAGAAACGTCAGACAGACATTCTATAATGATCAATTATCGAGTTGCTAGGAATCAATTGACTTTGCCTGGTGTCTCAGGGCTGGATGTGTCTGCACCTGTGCCACACCCCACCCTGGCACTCCCTTGCCACCTGTCCCAGAACACTCTTGCTGCGCCCCACTCTCATCATTCCCAGCATCCTTTTCTCATGGCAGTTTTAAAACTCAGCCTCTGCTCCATTTATTATCTTGTCTTTAATTATTTTTAAGTCTTTTCAGATAATTTAAATCCAAAATTAAAAACTAGTGCTAGGACCTATGCCAGTAGGAAGTCTTAAGCTCTGTCACTGGAGGTGTTCACCTCCAACTATTAGAACTCTTCACCAAGTACACTACAGATGCTGTGGTCAAATCAACACATAGTGAAGTTCCTCCAGCTTGTTGTACATGTAGAACTCTTCCCTCTGGCTTATACGTGTGGTCAAAGCAGATAAGGTGGGTGTCGTATGAACACGGAAACTAAAAGAGTGAGCACCACTTGACCCACTTTCTCTTTGACTCTGAGTAAAACTTTGTGTGCAAATATTCCTTAGGAAGATGTGCTATCGTGTAGACAATTATACAAGTGCAAGCTGTAATGAAGTATTTGCTCAGCAAGCAATAGCAGCTGAAGAGATCTCACACACTTAAGCTACAAAAACTATGCCTGGGACCAACCCTCCCACACCCGAGTCATCAATATATAGCTGGAGAGTAAGGTGGCCCCAGTTCAGCATGGGTGTGGTGACCAGGAGTTTGAGGCAGGATCATGAAACATTGAATTCTGACATCAGCTCTGAGAACTCATTTTTTTGCCATCGTGGGTGGCCAGACGATCAGAGCTAACATTTCAGGAGTCGATTGTTGAGCCATCTACTGCTACATTAAGCATGAAGACACTATTAAACCTTCCTTTGAACACACTCACTAGATATCAGCAGGTCATTTGTAGAACCAGTGAGAGATTTTAACATTTCTGGGATGTGGAATAGTGCTCATGAAACAAATTCATCTGCCTAGCAACCATTGCTACACTGCCCTTAACAATAAGGTCTAATTATTCTCTCAACATGCAGCTTCGTGTGAATGTAAACCAGAGAGAACGTCATAGGATTAATAACAATGGATATGCAACGGTGAACTGGATGTAATGTACTCAAGCACCATGTTAAAAGGTAGTTACCATTACACCTGTAATACCATAGACTAAAATTAAAACTCAATTACATTTTCCAAAAAACAAAAGATGGAAGAGTCAGGTTGCAACTGTGGAAAGATGTAATATTCTTGTTCATTGACTAGTCAAAGTTCATATCCTGCAGTTTTTTTGCATTTTGAAGCAACCTTTCAAGTTGTCCAGCAACTTCTTGAAAGTTTGAATGGAGTAGTGCAAAAGCAGGGAAAATGCTGAATTTCTTCAATTTTATTATCATTTAAAAAATCCCTCCCCTCCCCTATTTTTCTTTTCCCCACTCCGGCTTCTTATTTTCTTCTCATCTGCCTCACACCTCCCTCCTCCTTCCCTTTCTCCTATGGTACACTTTCCTCTCCTATCAGCTTCCTTCCTCTCCAGCCTTTTACCTTCCCTACCCACCTGGCTTCGCCTATCACCTTCTAGCTACCCTCCTTCCCATCACCCCACCTTTTTATTCTCTCGTCTTTCTCCTTCCCTTCCAGTCCTGAAAACGATCTCAGCCCAAAACTTTGGCTGTTTATTCATTTCAATGGATGCTCCCTGACCTGCTGAGTTCCTCCAACATTTTGAGTGTGTTGCTTTGGATTCCCAAACATCTTCAAACGTTCTGTTTATGAGATGCCGAAATAGTTTAGTTTCATATTTACCAAGACTCAGACTTCTAATATTTGCACTCTTGGACATGTGACCCTTGCAGAATTATTGGTGGTGTAGCCACGTGTCTGAGGAGCTCTAACTTAATGTTCTATCTCTTGGCAAATAGACCTCGGCGACCTCACTTATTGAGCTAAAGAACACAGGCAATATCAGTACAACTGCAATTCAGTTAGAAATGCAAAAGGACAGGTCATATACCAAACCATCTTAAGATGAAGCTGCCCTATCTCCCTCCTTCAGATAATAAAGATCCATGGTAGACCATGGAAAACGTGCATCACTTTCAATGTTTTGGGGGCCAAGTCTCAGCAAAAGCAAAGAACAGTGATGAAATTCACCTCTACTTGCAGCACACCTGCCATACTTTGGCTAGCTGAGGAGAAAGGTTTTGGAAGAACAAAAGCAAACATGGTACCAAGCCAACAGCCTACTGAGTAGCACAGATCCCAACCCTCCTATACATTTTCGAGTCATGGACAACCTATAGCAGATGATTCAAAAAGCCACAGAGAGGTTCCACCAATAACGCCCCCATATAATCCTGCAGATCCAATGGGGAACCGAGTGAACCGATGTCAGTATCCACCCTCAGAATAATATCCACAGCGTGGAGGCTCTGATCACACTCAGCCAACACCCGCAGGTGAGCCACACCATCTGCGCATCGAGCACTCTATTCTGTTTTCCATCACAGCAAGAGATTTCCAGGAGGGAACTCCTCATGGGTGTTGTCAAAACCCCCTTGAAAAAGTTACAGCACCCTCTTAGTCTGATGGGTATGCTTGACCTGTGACTACACAAAATGGGAAGGCATTGAGCACCAAAGGTACCAAAATGGAAATGTGACGACACCATTTGTGGAGCAAGTTCTGAAGGATATCCTTAATGACCCATCCATGCATCAAACACCTTATCCTGACCTCTGACTGTTCACAGATCTCACACCTCAGAAGCAAGTCAACCTTAACACAGAGGGTTTGGCCTAAGGAGAAAATAGAAAAATACTGCCAATGCTTCAAATCTAAAATATAAACAGAAAATGGAAGAAATTCTCAGCAGGTTGTTCATCATTTCTGGAAAGAGAAACAGAGTTAATATTTTGGGTCAATAATCAATAACAGGTCATTAATCTGAAACGGCGGCTCTTACTTTCTCCCAAAACATGCCCTGACCTGTTGATATGATTTACCTTTTCTGCTTACCACAGAGAAAATATTCACTGCAGGCCATATTAATGAGTTGCCCCTCTATTCCCCCCCCCCCAAGTGTGTAAGTATTCTTTGTTTAGGTTTAGACAAATAGCAGCTCGTTTTGTTGGCATTTGTGCAATGTGTTCTTTTTTTTACATATGTGGGGAGTTTGACGTTTTTCTGCATCCATACTTTGATAATAAATGTACTTTGAATCTTTGAAAAGGAGCAAGAGTAAGCCTTCAGCTGATTGAATTTCTTCTACCATTGTGACTGATTCTCTCTCTCAACCCTAAATTCCTACCCTCTTCTCATAATCAATTCTCTCTGAGTGAAGAAACGTCTTTTCATCTATTTCTGAATGACTTGCCCTGTGTAGTGAGATTGTGGGCCTTGGTTCTAGACTCCCCAGCCGGAAGAAACAACCTCCAAGTTGAGAGTTGCTTTTCAGGACGTTTAATTTAACAACACTTCTTGAAACCTGGAGGTGATGGCTTGATCAGGCAGTTACATGACAACACAATGTTGTTGCTTGGTTCTCATAAATAATAGAAATTTCTGTTTCACAGATGTGGTATCCTAGCTACCTGTAAGCAAGCAAACATATAGATCACTGTGCACAGGTGCACGGCAACATTTTATTAATTAGTCATGATAGATTTGCCGGAATTCTGTCTAATAAAACGTAAACTCTTTTCTGAGTTGTTTAAACTCAAATGGAAATATGAGAAACCATCAAAGAAGGATATGGAATCTTGATTCACTACAGCTGTAGTGTACATTCTTTTGAGTTACTGCTGATACTTAATGCCCATCGAGAAGCTGGATTTGTGCAATGCCATGAGTAAAAAAATTTCAGTTAGTTTTCATGGCTGTGCATTCTGTGGGGGTTTGTCCAAAGCCTGCAGCTGTTCAGTTTCCATGCATACAAATGAAAACTGAGTTTGAGTTTGAGCCTGCAGGAAAGGTGAGGGAAGTGGAAAAATGAAGCAAATCAATAAGTAAACTGTAAGTGGTTGCAGTACTGTACCTTGGCTTGCCTTCAAACAACGGCAGTTGCTGGAGATCCAACAGCAAAACAGAAAATGCTGTAAGCACTCGGCAGGTCAGTGGGGAGAGACGAAGGGAAAGGCATTTTGGATCAAAGACCTTTTATTGCAGCTAGAAGACAAGAGAAAGGGGAAACATGCAGAGAACTGAGCAAGTATCTGAGATAGGGAAAGGAACAAAGCTGTTGGGGAAACAATTATGACAGAGACTGGCAAATAGAGATGGAGCAGTAAAAGAAAATAAATTGAAACAAAAATGCACAGAGAGAGAGAAAGAAGGGAGAATTTGCCTGCTACTGTTAATATTAAATCTAGAGAACTGCAAAGGGTGGAAGATGAGGCCTTGTTCATTGAGCTTCCTTTAGACCAGGGGTCAGCAACCTTTACCAGTGAAAGAGCCACTTGGACCCGTTTCCCACAGAAAAGAAAACACTGGGAGCCGCAAAACCCGTTTGACATTTAAAATGAAATAACATTGCATACAACGTTTTGTTTTGCCTTTATGCTATGTATAAACAAACTATAATGTGTTGCATTTATGAAATTGATGAACTCCTGCAGAGAAAACGAAATTACATTTCTGCATGCAACAAAAACATTTTGACCTCCGAAAAAAAGACGTTGGGTTGAAGGTTACTTTTAAGTAAAATACTCAACGTCTATTTGAGTCCTTCTTGTATTTATGAAAAACGCCAAACTTAAATTTGCCGCCAGCAGCAAACCAAAAATAACGTCAGCCAGCTGTCAACCTGAAAAATAAAAGGACTATTTCACTGAACAATGAAAACATATGAATATACGTAAAATAATAGGCAATTAAAATATTTATCATCCTTGTTCAGGTTGACTCACACCTGACAATGCAGTCGTATTCAGTAGGGATGGATCGATGCTTAGGGGAGTGACCAGGAAGGATAATGTGTTTTTTTCCTCTCTGAACTCACAGAAGCGTTTCCCAAATGATGTTTGCATTGCGATGATTGCAGAATGTAAATACTCTGAATTTATCATGTCGTGACCTTTTTTGAACTCTCTCAAATTGGGGAAGTGAGACAATGTGCCTTTCTGTAAATCTCTGGCAAGCAACGTCAACTTGCGCTCGAATGCCAAAACATCCTCCAACATGTGCAGGGCTGTACGTCCTTACCCCGTTGAAGAGCTGTGTTCAGCGTGTTCAGGTGCGCTGTCATGTCTACCATGAAGTGTAGCTTTTCCAGCCACTCTGGCTGTTCCAGCTCAGGAAAGGTGAGCCCTTTGCTGCCCAGGAAAGTTTTCACTTCTTCCAGACACGCGACAAAGCGTTTCAGCACCTCCCCTCTGGACAGCCAGCGATAAAAACACGTTGTAGCGGTGTGCTACACGCAGTCAGTAAACTGCAGTCAAAGATAGCTTTATTCGAACTAAACAGCCTTGCTTTTAAGCCTCCCTCAACCCGCTCCCCATGGGCGCGGATGCTGCAAAAGACATGTACTCACAAACCCCCGTAGGCTATCTCCCTTAGCCTGAACGCTGGCTAATTGTGAGCCGGTTCGGATGTGTCAGGAAATGGGTCGCCACAAAGTCTTATTTAGATTGTACAAGATCACCATAATCTTCAAATTTAGATTTACATTTCAAAAACTAACAAACTAACATAAAATACATTTTAATTAAATACTGACCATGTAGCGGTGTGCTACACGCAGCGCTAAAATTACGACACGGAGTCGGTAACTGCAGTCGAAGGAAAAAACTTTATTCGAAATCTTCAGCCTCACTTTTAAGCCTCCCTCAACCTGCCCCCCGTGGCGCAGAGGCTCCAAAGCTCTGTGCTCTCAAACCCCCGTAGGCTATCTAATTGTGAGTCGGTTCGGATGTGCCAGGAAAAGGGTCGCTACAACCAATTATTTCCCAAAGCAACAGGGAGCCGCAGCACAGACGTAAAAGAGCCACATGCGGCTCTGGAGCCGCGGGTTGCCGACCCCCGCTTTAGACAGTATTGAAGCGATGGAGGAAATTGAAACCGAAGGGAATGGGACATTATCTCCTTGCAGATAATAGAGATTTTCTGTGGAGTGATCACCCAATCTCCATTTATTTTTCCAGCCTAGATGGAACACATTATGAATATTGACTGCAATTCATGAGATTGGAAGAAATGTAAATAGATCAGTCTTTCTCTTGCAAGGACTGGTTGAGCCCATAGATTCGGGGAAGGAAAGAAATAAAAGTGCAGATGTTGTATCTGCTGTGGTTGCATGGGGAGGTGCCTCATGTGGTGAAGTAATGGTGGAGATAGGAGGAAAGAGCAGGATCTTTCAAAGGTTCAAAGGTACAATTTATTGTCAGAGAAATGTATACAATATACATCCTGAAATGCTTTTCCTTGACAGCCATCCATGAAAACAGATGAGTGCCCCAAAGAATGAACAACATTTAAATGTTAAAACCCCAAAGTCCCCCCTAGCTCCCCCCCCAGCGCGTAAGCGGCAGCAAGCAACAATCCCCCTCCACCAACTGGCTAAAAAAAAGCATCGGCACTGCCACTGAGCACTCAAGTGTGAGCAAAGCAACAGCAAAGACACAGACTTGCAGTTGCCCCCAAAGACTTCGCGTTTCACCCAGTATTCAACTTATCACAGGTTCTCTCTCTCTCCCTAATAAGGGAGAGGGAGGTGTTTCCATTTTCCCAGCAAGCAGGGAGACATAACAAGCAACTTGCTGGTTTATGATGTTAAAAGTCCATTACATCACTTTTTTCGAGCTCTGTGCCTGAAGATTGCAAAGGTCCCAGGTCTCCAGGGACATGGCTGAACTCCCCTGACAATGACACTGTGATACTGACTCTCGATCCACCCTCTCCAGGGTCCTGATATCCTAGGCTTCCGAATTCGAGCTGAACTCTTAGGCCGACCCTTTGGCGTGCTGAACAACGGCCAGTTATGGAACCCTGACAGCGCGTCCCGTTCCCGCAAAGAACCATAGTCAGTGTGTACCTCCAGTTCAGGGTCTTCAGAATAACCCTGAAAGGGAAAAATAGAAATATTAAAGGTGGAAATAGAGCTGTTTCCAAAGATGTATGCAAAGGAGTTGCCGTTAGGTGCCAATAACCTTCCTAAACTCCACCTTCTATAAACATCTCCGCGTTTTGACATGATAATTCCCCATTGAGTACTGAACAGGGAGGAGAGGGAAAGATGTGTTCAGTGGTGGAATCCTATGAAAGTGGCAGAAATTGTGGAGGACGAGAACAAGGGGTATCCTATCCTTCCTGTGGGTAGTGCATGAAACAGAGAAGGGTGAGAGAAAGCCACAGTTAAGGAAAGAAAGAGAGTGAGATCTTAAAGTAACTGGAGTGGGAAGCCTCTATACCAGAACAGGTTAGGTGAGCTTGTAATGGACTTTGTAACGAAGCTATACCCTGAGACAGAGGTGTAAAGAAAGGCAAGTGAGGAGCCAGAAATAGACCGTAATAAAATGAGAGTGATTTGGAAGTTAGTGGCAATGGTAGTTACATTTCTGAGCTCCGTCGCAGTGCATCAATACAGCCATCTATGTAACTGAGAAGGCATTGAGGGAGAGCTTCTGAATGAGACTGAAGTGGATCATAAAAAGGAGATTCTGCAGATGCTGGAAATTCAGAGGAACACACACACACACACACACACACACACACACACACACACACACACACACACACACACACACACACACACACACACACACACACACACACACACACACACACACACACACACACACACACACACACACACTGCCAGAGGAACTCACAGCAGGTCAGGCAGCATCTATTTGGAGGAATAAACAGTCGATGTTGCAGGCCGAGACCCTCCATCAGGATGAGGAAGCAAAGAGGAAGAGGACAGAATAAGCTTGTGAAGGGAGGGGAAGGAGTACAACCTGGCAAGTGATATAGATGAAACCAGGTGAGGGAGGGGTTGAAGTTGGGAGGTGATAGGTGGAAGGGGTAAATGACTGAAGGAGGAGGAATCTGATAGGAGAAGAGAGCAGACTATTGGAGAAAGGGAAGGGAGACGGCCACCAGACAGCCATGGGCAGCCATGGAAAAGAGAAGAGTTAAAAGGGGAGCCAGAACGGGAAATGGAAAAAGAGAGGACGGGGAGAGGAGGTGGAGAAATCACCGGAAGTTAGAGAAATTGATGCTCACACCATTACTGCAGGTCAGAGATTACCCAGACGGAATATGAGGTGTTGCTCCTCCAACATGAGAGTGGCTTCATATTGGTAGTAGAAGAAACCTCCTCTACTGAAGCCTGAAGTGAAAATTGTTTAATATATCCAAAATAATGACAGGCAGTTTGTCATTTTGTTTTCTCCCTTCCCCCCACCACCCATAGATGCTGCCTTCAACACTGTGTGTGTATTGCTCTAGATTGCCAACATCTGCAGAATCTCATGTCAAGTGACAGACAGTCAGGTCCTAGGCAATTCCATAGCTACATCTTTGACTTGAAGAAAGTAAGTTGAGTTGAAAGGCAAATCGTTGAATGCTAAAACAAATTCAACCAGGTGAAGAAGGATGGATCTTAAAATGAATCTTTCTTCATTGTTTGCTCCAAAGGAACACATACAGAGAGAATCATGTAAAAGTTTTAGGCACATTGATATAGCTGGGGTGCCTAAGACTTTTGTGCTGTATTGTATTTGTCGATGGGGTGGGAGCAAAAGATATTAGGAATGGTAAGGTGGAGCGCATGGGAGGGGAATGGGACACATGGCAAACGACTGCCAGGGGCAAGGGGTGGCTTGAGTGCAGGCATACATGGCCCAAAGACATGAAGCAAGGTCATTTGATTCAAAACAACCAGTTTATTGATGTCTAGAATGACTCTCCAGTGCTTCCCACTCCCTCCCCTTTCCCTTCCCCTTTTCTCAACCATGATTTCCCCCTCCCAGCCCCTTTCCAACTCTTAATCCACAAAACAGACAGACAGACAGAGATACTTTATTGATCCCAAGGGAAATTGGGTTTCATTACAGTCGCACCAACCAAGAATAGTGCAGAAATATAGCAATATAAAGCCATAAATAAATAAATAATAATAGGCAATAAAAGGAATCCATTTCAGATTTAGGTTCACCATCACTCAGATATGTCATGAAATTTGTTTTTTTTTGTGGCGGCAGTACAGTGTCGTATATAGAATTGCTACAGTACTATGCAAAAGTCTTAGGCACCCTAGCTGTATACGTATATGCACCGAAGACATTGGCACAGTAGTGTTGCTGTTTTTGTTGATTTGCTGTACATAGTTTGCGGAGCTTATTTTAGAAAGTTGCTCTGTTGTTTCAGAAGCGTACAACAATGTGTCCGCAACCAACAATTAATTAATGATGAAATTAAAGCACTGTAATGTTAGAAAGCATCTTTATATTGATAAATAATTTAAAAGACAGGATTAGGCAATATTAGTCTTTCTAATCATTATGCAATAACAACTGTTGGGAGCGAGAACTTTTTTTGTAAATAAAACATGTTGGACATGCTTGATGAGCTTTAAATGTTTATTGGTATAACTAAGGCTGCTGGGAATAGGTAATTAGGATTACTACATAATGAGATGTATGAAGTCCCATTGGGTGTTGTTATAGCATTGAGACGGGCTGTAGCAAATAGCAAATTGTCCAAATTTTGAAAGCAGTCCTGTAAGACTGGCATCTGCAGAAACACGAGCGATTTGTGGTTTAATTACATTGAGCTTGGGCTATCATTTTCCCGATGTAGAGCACAGTGGTTCTCATTTACAGTTTACAGAAACCCTGCATGTTTGAATCACAATATCATATAAAGTGAAAGGGTTTTCATCTCTGAATCCTGAAGTAGATATCGGGTGAGCATTAGCCAGGATAAAGTTTGAGGTGTTTTAAATGGAGTTGCCGGTGAGAACGGAAGATGTTAGCTGAACTTGCTGTAAACCATTGAGGTTTGAGAAGGACTAACTTTCATTATTTTTTTCTTTTTTCTTTTTCAATCTTTTTATTGAGTTTCATATAAATATAAAAAAACATAACATAATAATGAATAGGTTATGAATACAATAGACTTAAGATTACATTAATAATAGAATAATGATATCCTATTAAACATCAACAACAAAAAAGTACATTAATCAATCAAGTCTATATAATTATATATGAAAAAAAACTAATCATCAAAAGAAAAAGAAAAAAAAAATTAGAAATGTGTGAAAGAAAATATATATATGAAACAAACACTAAACTAAAACTAACATGGGCAATAATAACAGTTTATAAGTATATGATAGTGTCAAAGAACTCCGGAACTCCATACCTGAACAAGAATAAACAAAGAGAAGGTCTGGGAAAGGCCAAATTAATTCATATGAAAATGTCGGATGAACGGTCCCCAAGTTTCTTCAAATTTAATTGACGAGTCAAAAATAGTACTCCTAATTTTTTCCAAACTCAGATAAGAAATAGTTTGAAAAAGCCACTGAGACGTGGTAGGAGGGTTTACTTCTTTCCAATTTTGTAATATAGACCTTCTGGCCATTAATGTTACAAAAGCAATCATTCGTCTGATTGAAGGAGAAAACTGATTACCATCCTCATTTGGTATACCAAAGATTGCAGTAATAAAGTTAGGTTGTAAATCGATGTTCCAAATTGAGGAAATGGTAACGAATATGTCCTTCCAATAGTTATGTAAAGTAAGACATGACCAAAACATATGGGTCAATGAAGCCACTTCTGAATGACATCTATCACATTGAGGGTTAATATGAGAATAAAATCGAGCAAGTTTATCTTTAGACATATAAGCTCTATGTACAATTTTAAATTGTATTAAAGCATGTTTAGCACATATAGAAGAAGAATTAACCATTTGTAAAATTTTTTCCCATTTATCTGTTGGTATATTGTATCGAAGTTCTTTTTCCCATTGTTGTTTAATTCTATCAGACATCTCTGGTTGTATCTTCATAATCATGTTGTAAATAAAAGCAACTAATCCCTTCTGACAAGGATTTAAGGTAAAAATCAAATCTGAGAAATCCGTTGAAGTTGAGTTGGGAAAAGATGGTAAAACTTTATGTAAAAAATTTCTGATTTGTAAATATCTGAAGAAATTAGATTTAGGTAATTTAAATTTATTGGAAAGTTGGTCAAAAGACATCAAAGTACCTTCAAAAAAAAGGTCACGAAAACATTTTATACCTTTCCTTTTCCATATGCTAAAGGCTTGATCTGTCAAGGAAGGTTTAAAGAAAAAATTAAATAAAATAGGGCTATCAAGCACACATTATTTTTTTAACTGCACTTTCAAAGCAATAGTGCAATATAGGAAACACTTCAATGGCCAATTTGAATTCACATTTCACTGCACAGTAACGGAAGATGCTAAGAGCTTTAAATTCAGGAAGTTTGCAGTCTGGAAATCCAGTGATGCCAGACCTGGTGTTTTGGGCACCCAGTAGGTACCTGTGTATCGAATATATGGGCAGGAGGCATATATGTCCACAATGAAATAGTAATGCTGCATCTGTCCTAATCTGTAGGCAGATCAAAAGAAAATGATGTAGAGTTGTTGTCTGCAATCAATGTAAAGCTGGTTGCTTACAGGTTCCCCCTGAAAGCTGTGTGGTTTTGTACCATCTGTGCAATTTGTTTGGTAACCAGAGCTGATTACATTTAGTACAAGTTAGTTTTTATTCAGAAGAACAAGTGATCTATGGCCTACTTCTATCTTCTTGCACTTTTCAAATGAGCTCACTACTCATTCCCAAGCGATCACCCACTCTTAGAATATAAGAGCAGGGATGTGATGTGGAGGCTCTATAAGTCACTCGTGAGACCACACTTGGAGTATTGTGTGCAGTTCTGGGCTCCTTATATTGACATTGGAGAGAGTTCAGAGAAGATTCATGAGAATGATTCCAGGAATGAAAGGGTTACTATATGAGGAACGTCTGGCAGCTCTTGGGCTGTATTCCCTGGAGTTCAGGAGAATGAGGGGGGATCTCATAGAAACATTGTGAATGTTAAAAGGCCTGAATAGATTAGATATGGCAAAGTTATTTCCCATGGTAGAGGATTCTAGGACAAGAGGGCACGACTTTAGGATTGAAAGACGTCCACTTAGAACTAAGGTGCAGAGAAATTACTTTAGTCAGAGGGTGGTAAATCAGTGGAATTTGTTGTCACAAGCGGCTGAGGAGGCCAAGCCACTGGGTGCAGTTAAGGCAGAGATAGATAGGTTCCTGATTAGCCAGGGCACCAAAGGGTCTGGGGAGAAGGCAAAGGACTGGAAATGACTAGAAGAATTGAATCAGCCCATGATTGAATGGTGGAGCAGACTTGATGGGCTGAATGGCCTACTTCTGCTCCTATATCTATGGTCTTATAGTCTTATGGACTTCTCATTTTGACTTATATCTTTTCTGGTTTCCTCCACTGCCCACCCTGACTCCACCACCACAATTCTTGTCCTTTTAACTGTTACCTATTGGCCATTATGTCTACCATTATGGGGACATACTGTACATTAAGTGTACACAGCTGACTGAGAATGAAACTGAGTTTTTAAATACTTATTATTCACTGAGGCACAGGTTTTGCATGGTCTGCACACCATCAGCCCTTGCAGGTGAGTGTGAAGGATTTCACTTGATTACTGAACTTACTGGGGATTTTCAAATATTCTGCACAGATTTATCTCTCAGCTATCAGCACTAATTCCAACTGATCTGTCTGATGATGGTCAGGTCTTCATGTGAGCAAATTAGTTGTTAGGTTTCTTGTCTTAGGACAAAAACTAGTTCAAAATAAAATCTCTCATTGGCTTTAATCACTCTCAATGTTCAGAAATTCTGCAAGATGCTGCAGAAATGCAAATTGTTAATTTGCATTTTAGTTTACTGTGTATGGACATATAGATATAGAGTAACTCCCTGTTATATTTTGTAAGTTTTATTTTGCTCTCAAATTCTTCTTCATCTTTTAACAATTCCACTTTTTTTTAAAATTTGACATCTTCTTGACATTAACCCTATTCACTAATTCTGTTGTACTGAATTGGTTTAACTTAAAATCTGACCTAATCTCACTTTTCTGTTATGAAATACTGCTTTCTTGGTATTGTTTTTTATTCCTCTGCCTGAAAAATAATGTGTATGTTTCCTATTTCTAACATAATAAGACTCATTGTTATTTACCATGTGCTAATTTTTCCATCCATTTAATCTGGGTCAGGCCCCATATGATCTGGTTTTAATTTGCTTTTTTTTCAAGTTGAGTACCCTTGTTTTTATTTTTTTTTTCTTTCCTTATCATTACAATGATCCTAATTATATTCCGTACAACATTATTTTGCAACTTTTAGTTTGCCACCTGTTGTGGTTCATTATCCAAAATCAAATTAATTAGTGTTCTTTCATAATGGAAATAAACTATGGATATAGACAAATACAAGGAAGCACCTGCGTACCTTTCACCATGACTACATTTGCTATTCAGATTTATGTTTGAATAACTAAAATTACCACTGGCCAGCAAATTTTCCTGGAAGTGCTACTTCCTCGGAAACATTTTTGTGGTTGAAGCAGAACACAAATATAATTTCTTGTATTTTTGTATTTTTGTATTGCTTGAATTTGGAGAAACAAGAAATTAACTTTTGTTGAATATAATGGGTTTAATTGCATAACAGTGCCGACACTAAGCTAAAAGTGTATTGTTGATTATTTTCATTTGTACTCAGTGTCCGAGGCTTCTTGTTTAAGTTTCCTACAATAATCAGCCAGCATTGATGGAGTCCAGTTGCCTTAAAAATGCTTCTCCGTGACCTTGTTGACCTGGTGAAACCTTTCAGCATGCTCACCACTAACAGTGCCAAGATTTGCAAGGAAGAAATCTCAATGGGAATGGAGAAAACGTAACATGTTGAACTTCATGGTCTTGCATGCTTGAAGCATACTGTTATCCAGCTGCATGTGGTTCGGTGCTTTGTAATTGCCAAAAAATAATTTCAACCACATCTTGAATGGCTTCCGTGCAATCTTCTCTGGTCCCACTGGAAGTTCTTCAAATTGCCTATCATCGATGACCTGTCTGATTTGTGGACCAACAAAAATGCCTTCCTTAATCTTGGCCTCCGTTATTCTGGGAAACATCTATCTCAAATATCAAGATCCTTAATGGAAATTTTTGTGCCTGGTGTCAGCAAATTTCATTCCTTACAGTTTTGAACCCAACAATTCTGCTTTTGTCTTTGACAAACCCAAGTCCCTGACACTCATCAGTATCAGTGTAATTTTCCATTCCTGGCTCCTGCATCACCGCATCTTGGCCTGCCTCTAGACTCCAAATCTCTGGTGGCTTCGGTACTGGAAGACTATCATCATACAGCACAAGTCTCATAGCTGAAGGGAGATTGGGCTATTCAATGGATTTCTTGCTTTTAGCAGAGAAACCTGACACACTAGTTAGACAGATTTTTGTACAGATTTTACTGTGAAATGTACTCCCAACAGAGATGCCCCTCCTCTCAATTATTTTATGATCCAAAGCAATCATATTGTGCAGTACTTAACCTAAAATTAATACCAATACTTTTCTTTTATCCTTCCCAATCAGTTTGGAAAGTTCCATATTCAGGAATGCTTAATTGTCAAACAAAATGCTGGAATGTAAAATTGTAGCAAAAAAACAAAATGTTTATTTAGCTAATTGCATACTCTTGTGACGCAAGTCCTGATCAAACAACAATCTGAATGAGTTATTGTGGCCATTATTTACACTAGGGAATCTCCCTTCAACTTTGCACCAGGTCTCTCTTGGCTCATTTGAGCCAGTTCCTTTGAAAGGAGATTGCAGAGCTGCAAAATGAGCAGCAAGAATAGGGGAATTACAATTTTAAGAATATATATTACTGATGCTTTTAATCTTTTAGATTAGTTTTGGATGATTGTTTCAAAATAACAACATTTACAATTTTTAATGAATAATGGCTTTCATATGTTTTTGAACATCTGAGAGTCAGCTGAGCGGAATCCAGTGCAAGAACCTTACAAAGTTCAGATGCAGATTCATATTCAGATTTGTTCATCACGTACAGTATACATCAGTGAAATGCGTTGTTTGTATCATCAAACAACACTACCAACACAAACCCCTCCCTCACCCACCTGCCTTCCCCTCAGCTGGTTTCACCCCTCACCTGCCAGCACGTACTCCTTGTAGTCTCACCACCTTCTTATTCTGGTTTCTTCTCCTTTCCTTTCCAGTCCTGTTGAAGGGTCTCAGAATGCCGCCACACATTCTGGCGCCAACGTAGCTCGCCCACGGTGTTCAGCAGAACAGCACATGGAGCAACAACAAAAGAACAAGACAACAGAGCACTCGCAGACATGCAGCCGCTAACCTCCAGTCCACTCACAGACTCAACGTTCAGGCCTCCACCTCTGGACTTGCCAACTTTAGTCTTTGACCTTCAGGCTTCTGCCTTTGAACTTGCCAACCTCTGAACTTTGACCCTCGGCTTTCCTCTCCAGATTTCACTGACCTCTGAAATATGTTACTATTCACTCCCTGGAGATTCATTTTCTTGCAGGCATTTACAGGAAAAAAAAAGAAATGTAATAGAATATAACACAAAACTATACATAAACAGACAAAGATTGACACGCAACGAACGTGCAAAACCAGACAAACTATGCAAATAAAAAGTAACTCTAAAAACTTTTGTTGTAAAGAGTTCCTGAAAGTAAGCCTGTAGGTCATAGAACCAGTTCAGAGTAGTAGTGATTGAAGTTTGCTATGCTGGTTCAGGACCCTGATGGTTGAAGGTTAATAATTGTTCCTGAACCTGGCGGTATAGGTCCTAAGGCTTCTGTACCTGCTGCCCAATGGTAGTAGCAAAAGGAGACCATGGACTGAATGTTGGGATTTTGATGATGGATGCTACTTTCTTGTGGCACCTCTTGATTTAAATGTACTGAATGGTGGGGAGGTCTTTGGCTGTTGTGGACTGGGCTTTATACATTACTTTCTGTAGCTTTTTCCATTCTTGCAGGTGAAGTGTCACCTGGGGGATTATGTAGCTGTCTCAAAGACAGGTTTCAGTGAGATGTTTACTTTACCTGTGTTGTCAAAAATTCATGACTATTTTATCATCTTAAAATATTTTATGTAAGGTTTTAGTTAAGGACCAGAGTTAAATGGGTCACATAACCAGAGGTTAACGGTCACATGACCACAGTTTAATAAAGGCTTGACTGTGGTATTATGGGTCAGAACCAACGTGGAAGCAGAGTAAGACACATGGCACTAAAATAACCTCATTCTGCACGTGGTCCAAGAGGCGCACACGGTAATGGTTTTACTTACTTATATATTCTGTACAATGTCGTTGATGTGCCTGAGTATGGACAGTGTGATATGTTTTTAGTGATTTATTTGATTTCAGCACACTTCTGTTGTGCTAACGTGTTTGGGCCTGTTTATCAGCGGACACTAGACTGAGAGACTTTAAAAGACTGAGAGATCTATGTTTCAAACCTTTTATGACCTTTATTTTCTTGTAGTTTTCACGGTGTCTACTGAAGGAAGAGAGAAAAAAATAAAATAAATCTTCAAGGACATCTATATGTTGCGTAGCTGTTATTTCATTGGACCGGTACAGTTACAGTGAAAACTACAGAAGAGCTTGAAAATATCCAGGAAATGTCAGACAAAGTCAAGGATGAGAGAGAGTACCTGGAGGCAGAATTACTAAAAAATGCTGACAAGATTGATCAATTAACTGAAGCACTAAAGACACTTCATATGCAGAATAATTCACTTCTCAATGAATTAGATTGCTTCAGAGAAGAGAAGCGTCATTTGATCAAAGGAAAAGAAGCCCAGCAAGTAAAATTGGTGAAAGAGGAATATTTTTTGGAGAGACTTAAACAGTTCTCAAAATGGCATACAGCATTGAATATGGTTGCCCGGATCCAGCAACTAGCAAAAAGAGCCAAAACAGCAAAAACCCATGAACATCGAAGACAGAAAAAAGGCCAGTCTTATGATTGTAAAATTGGCACAAAGGGACGCCTTCAAAGAGGAATTGCAAAAACTGAGTCATGACAAACTGCCACACAACCATCCATTGTTCCAACTTGACTCAGTATTGCAAGATGGTGTTCTCAAGGTGGGAGGGCGATTAAAGAAGGCATCATTACCTCTCGACTTGAAGCATCCAGTAATCCTACCAAGAGATGGTGTGGTCACACGTCTGATCCTAGATTACTGCCATGGGAAAACTCAGCACCAAGGCAGAGGACAAACACTTAATGAACTGAGAGCAAATGGTTACTGGGTTGTCGGTGGCAGCAAAGTTGTGATGAACTACATTAAACAATGTGTTACGTGCAGGAAAGCTCGCAGGCCAACAGAAACACAAAAGATGGCGGATCTTCCTGCTAACCATGTTGATCCCTCGCCACCATTCTCATACTGTGGGATGGATTGTTTTGGACCACTTCACACTAAGCAAGGTAATAAAGAGTGCAAGAGATATGGTCTCATATTCACCTGTCTGTACTCGAGGGCAATTCACATAGAAATGTTGGAAGATTTAACAACTGATGCATTCATAAATGCTTTATGGTGTTTTATAGCTATCTGTGGAGCTGTAAGACAAATCAGATCGGATCAAGGGACAAACTTTGCTGGGGCAAGAAATGAACTGACAAAAGCTGTAAAGGAAGAGGACAAAGACAGATTGACGGCTTATCTGGCTGAAAAGCAATGTGACTTCACCATGAATGTACCTGATGCTAGTCACACGGGAGGTGTTTGGGAAAGGCAGATCCGGACAGTTAGGAGCATCCTTAGCTCAGTCCTCTCACAGAGCGCTGGGAGATTAGATGACATTTCTTTGAGAACTTTTTTCTATGAGGCCATGTCAATTATAAACAGCTGCCCAATCACCACTGACAGTATCAATGATCCCAAAGGCATAGAGCCACTTACCCCAAACCACTTATTTACCTTGAAAACCTCTGTCCCGCTGCCTCCACCAGGTAAGTTTAAGGCAGAAGATCTGTATGCCAGGAAAAGGCGGCGCAGAGTGCAATATCTGACAGAGCAATTCTGGAGTAGATAGAAGAAGGAATATCTCGCAAACATCACCCTCAGACAGCGCTGGCATTCCTCAAGACGAAATGCGAAGATTGGAGATATTGTCATTGTAAAAGAGGAAGAGATTCCTCGCAGTGAATGGAGACTTGGAAGAGTACTTGATATTTAGGAAGATGGACTGGTGTGAAGAGCCACAATACAATTAGGAAATAAAAAGCTAGGAAAAGAGGGTCAACGACTCATCAATCCATCCATTCTTGAACGTCCAATTCATAAATTAGTTGTCCTTATAGAAAACAAATAAAATGTGTTTCAATGGAACTAATTTCTAAACACCTGTCTGTGTGGAGAGTTTAAAGTATCAATTTGATCTCAGAGTTTGTTACAAATACAAATTATTTGGTTCTGGAAATTACTAGATTTATTCAAAATTTTGTATAAAGGTTATCATAAATCATAGTAATTTGGTGGGAGTGTAACTGTCTCAGAGACGGGTTTCAGTGAGATGTTCACTTTACCTGTTTTGTCACAAATTCATGATTATTTTATCATCTTAAAATATTTTATGTAAGGTTTTATTTCAGGACCAGAGTTTAATGGGTCACGTGACCAGAGTTCAACAGGTCACATGTCCACAGTTTAATAAAGGCTTGACTGTGGTATTATGGGTCAGAACCAACGTGGAAGCAGAGTAAGACACGTGGCCCTAAAATAACCTCATTCTGCACGTGGTCCAAGAGGCGTACACGGTAATTGTCTTACTTATTTATATATTCTGTACAATGTTGTTGATGTGCCTGAGTATGGACAGTGTGATATGTTTTTAGTGATTTATTTGATTTCAGCACACCTCTGTTGTGATAACATGTTTGGGCCTGTTTATCGGCGGACACTAGCTTGAGAGACTTTAAAAGACTGCGAGATGTATGTTTCAAACCTTTTATGATCTTTATTTTCTTGTAGTTTTCACGGTGTCTACTGAAGAAAGAGAGAGAGAAATAAAATAAATCTTCAAGGACATCTGTATGTTGCGTGGCCGTTATTTCATTGGACCGGTGCAGTTACAGACTACTTTGTCAGGTGTCTTTTCTCTGCTGCCTCAAAAGGTGGGATTATCCACCCTTTTCAGTCTGTCTTCCTATTCCTATTCCAATTCCAACACGTCAGTCCATAGCTTCTTCTGCTGTCGTGATGAAGCCATTCTCAGGTTGGAGAGCAACATCTTATATTCTTCCTGGAACCCTCCGACCTGATGACATGAACATCAATTTCTCAAACTTCTAGTAATTTCAATCCTTCCCCCTTCCCTCTTCTCTCTTTTCAATCCTTCCCCCTTCTCTCTTTTCCATTCTGTTTCCTGTCTCATCCCTCCTTTTCTCCTCATCCTTCAGCTGCGGCTCCCTTTATCCTTTCTTCCGTGGTTCACTGTCCTCTCCTATCAGAGTCCTTTGTCTTTAGCTCTTCACTCTTCCCCCTATCACGTTATTTCATTCCCCTCACCCAAACACCCACCTTCCGCCTCAGGGTTCTGGATTTTCTCAGCAATGGAGATGGGCTGATTCTAGCTGCCGGGGGTTGTGTGTCCAGAGACCCGAGCTTGGAAAAAGCAACGCAACAGACTTCTAACACCATAAATCAGTGAGTTGCTTTGATATGTCTCCCCTCTCACTGTGAAAAGGGGACGCCTCTTTTCCCCTTATTAGGGGGAGAGAGAGAACCTGTGGTATGTCGAATTATCGGGTAAACGAGTAGTCGTTGGGGTACTGCAAGTCCGTGTCTTTATCGATGCTCGCTGCATGCTTGAGTGCTCGGTGGAGGGTGCTGATGCTTTTTACTGGTGGGGGTGAGGTGGGGCCGTTGCTTTGCTGCTGCTTGTGCATGGGGAGGCAGCTGGGTGTGTGCCTTGGGGTTCATTCTTTGGGGCACTCCTCTGGTTTCGTGGATGTTTGTGAAGAAAAAGACTTTCAGGATGGATATTGTATACATTTCTCTGACATTAAATGCACCTACTGAAACCCGCTTTCCCATCACCTGGCAGTTTCCTCCCCCACCCCCTCCCACTTGCCCAATCTTCTCATTCTCATTTCTTCCCTCTTCCTTTCCAGTCCTGATGAAGGGTCTCAGCCAGTTCAATAGATGCTGCCTGACTTGCCGAGTTCCCCCAGTACTTTGTGTGTGTGGCTCAAGATTTCTAGCCCCTGCAGAATCTCTAGTACTCATGTTGTCATCCATATTGCTGCCATGTTCTCAAACTCTTAGTTTTGCATTTCTCAATTATTTTGTTTTTGTTGCTTCTGCATTTCTTTTTGCACAACTCAGAATAGACTGCAATCATTGCACCATTCTGTTAGTTTACACTTGTTGCTGTATTTATGGTTGTATTTATTATTTACCATGTTTGCTGTTGACTCCATGTGCACGCCGGCTTATGAAGATGAAATCCGCCTTTCCCCAGTTCAGGACCTTAATTTCCAGACCACCTTATTCCTTTCCAAAACAACCCTGAAGCTGTCAGAGTAACAGGCAGGAAGATGGAGGCAAGACCAATGTCAAATCAACTCTGATCTTATTAAATAGCATAGAAAGCCTGGGTGTTGGGTGGGTTCATGGCTTGCTCCTCTTTTTATTTCCCAAGATTTATAATTACATGTGAAGGCAGAAGGGTTTCAACATCTCATTCTCAGGGTAAGGATGGGCCTGAAGTTTGGAGGATTTAAGCACCGGGCCAGATTGAAATGGTTGTGGTGTTGGGGTTGGAGGCGAGAGACGGGTCGGTTTGGCTTGCTGCTCTGATGGGTTTGCTCTTATCAGTTCTGGAATGAGGCTGTGGCCTGCAACTCGTGGTCTTCCAGACCAGCTGTAGTGATGCCTGAACTTCAGTCCAGAAAGCCATTTGCTTTCTTTTACTGTTTGCACTATTTGTTTTTTTTTCTCTGTCTCTCTGCACAATGGGTGCCTTGAGACGAATCTCAAGGTTGTATAAAGTATACATACTTTGATAATAAATGTACTTTGAATCTGCAGAATCTCTTATGTTTATGACAAGAAGCTTCTATATTGCCTGTTTCATTAAACAGGAAGCAGTCTGGACAATTAATTTACTGAGTCTGCCAAACAAGAGGTTTATTCCTCCAGGTTTTAGCCCAAATCAAGGCTGCAGATTAAAATCTCTTTACAAATGCAGCAATTTGTAACCTTTGACAATTTCCTCAGTGATTTTCTTTCATGGCTTCACTAGCAATATTCTCCCAGGCTGCAATGTTGGATATCAAGGCACTCAGTTTCAAATCTGCAGATGAGATAAACCCCAAGCAAATACAAGGATTTACTCCTTCAAAATGTGCCACTTTAATCTAGTTGAAGCATATTCATCACAATGACTGAAAGTGGTCACAGACCATGCAAGTGAAATCTTCCGTTGGGAACATGATAAGCTTAAAGAGTTTGTTCAATAGACTGACTAATAAAATAAGGTAAATAAGATCAAATGAGTCAAATCAAAATCTGAATGCCCTCAACTAAGCTGAGTGATGATAATAAGCCAAACTGAATGCAAGTAATATGAGGTTGTCTAAGCTTTTCCCTTTCAGTGATGTGCTTATTCGTTCCCTGGTTAACATTATTGCCCCAACTCTCTTCACATTGTTAACTAAAAAGCAGCTTTGTCATACTGATCAGCAAATTCAGAACTCTGGCTTTTAATTCCACTTCAGAATGAATGACGTGATGGATTTATGCATGGGAATTGCTTCCAAGGAACAAGATAATGCAATTTAAAAAAGCCCACAGATGCCAAGCATCTGAAATTTAATCAGAAAATGTTTAGCGAGTCAGGCAGCATCTTTGGAAGGTGAACCAGAATTAATGTTTCAGGTTTTGTACAACTGTCTTATTCTCCTGGGCACCAAGTTTCACCGTCAACATTATAAAACATGCATTTTTATATATCAGATGATAAATTGTCTCAGCCTGATACGATTTGACACAATGACTGATGTAAAAATGCTAAATTTTAGGAGAGGTTTTAATCCTATTGATTTAGCAGCAAAGGGAGTTTGGCTACATCTCAACAATTTAGAATCATGCTAAAAGTGTTAGCAGCACCTGCTGAACTCTGAAGGGAGCCTCATTCATAAATTTGTTCTATTCTGGTTGCTCACACACCCAAGGACAGGACACGGTAGAGGATGAAGTCTAAAATTCAGCTGTTGGGAAAACAGAAATGTTAAATGAATAACAAGTCCAGGAGAAGGAGGAATCCTTCGCAGTAGTGTCATCAGGTATAGAATGGAGTCTCTGTGCTGACAGGTAGTGGAGGGACCCCTCCAGTGAAGTTCAAAGTAAGTTTATTATCAAATTTAAAAAACTGTCTTGAGATTCATTTTCTTGCAGGCATATACAAAAAAAAGAAATACAATAGAAAAGCTATATCTAAACAAAGACTGGCAAATAACCAATATACAAAAGAAGATAAACTGTAAATAAAAATAACATAAATTGTAAAGAGTCCCTAAAAGTGAGCCTGTACGTTGTAGAATCCGTTCAGAGTAGTGGTGATTGAAGTCATTCATGCCGGTTCAGGAGCCAGATGTTTGAAGGGTAATAACTGTTCCTGAATCTGGTGGTACGGGACATAAGGTTTCTGTAGGTCCTGTCCAAATGTGATAGTGAGAAGAGGGTATGGCCTGGATGGTGAGTGCCTTTGATGATGGAGGCTGCTTTTGTATGGCAGTGCTCCACGTAGATGTGCTCAATGGTGTGGACTGCCTTTTCTGTTTCCTGGGCATTAGTGTTTCCATACCAAACCATGATGAAACCACTTAGTATACTCTCCACTGTGCGCCTACAGGCATTTGTCAAAGTTTTCGATGAGATGCCAAATCTATGCAAATGTCCAAGAAAGCAGAGGCTCTTCGATGACACTTATGTGTTGAATCAGGGAGATGGAGGAGGAATTTTCCAATGAGACAGCTGGAAAAAGACGGCTTCAGTTGTCCAGGCCTCCCATCTCTTAGGCTAGGTGTACCTGCAGTCCCTTCTATTCCCACAGACTTTCCTTGTTGCCATCATTGTTGAGCTTATCCAAATGCACCTGCTGAAGAGGAGAGGCAAGCAAATGTAGAAGGGGGTACAATTTATTGGAATCATTCATAATATGCAAAAACCAGCTTTCAACCTCTTTTATAATATTACAGCATAATTAGCAATTAAAATCACTAAGAAATAACTGTGCCAAAAAAGCCCACTGTTGACGAAAGGCAGAGATAGAGTTGATAGCCAGTGTTTGTTTCCATTAATAGGGATGTTTAAAACTGGACAGTGTGAGGGATGAGGTTTATAGATTTGAGGGGTGATTTTTTTCACACAATGAGTATTTGGCATCTGGAATGAACTGCCCCAGGAGGCGGAAGCAGGAACAGCAACAATATTTCGAAGAAGTGGATGGGTACTTGAGTAAGTAATGTATCAGGGGCTATGGAATTAATGCAAGAAATAGGATTAGCATAAATAGGCACGATAGCAGGCATAGACATGATGTGCTAGGGTGCCTGTTTCTACGCTGTATAACTCTGACACTACATGTAGAATGGCAGCTTTGCGATGCTTATATAGTCAGCAGCTATTTGACATAATGAATCTTGAAGCTGACCACAGCATTCATGCAGACCAATTTTTATTTATTTATTTATAGATACAGCCTGGAATAGGCCCTTCCAGCCCTTTACACCACCAATTTAATCCTAGTCTAATCACAAGACAATTTACAATGTCTTATTAACCTACTGACTACTACATCTTTGCAATGTGGGAGGAAACTGGAGCATGTGGAGGAAATCCACGTGGTCATGGGGAGAATGTACATACCTACTCCTTACAGGCAGTGGCAGAACTTGAATCCAGGTTGCTGGTACTGAAAAGCTAACCACTACACTACCACGATGCTCCTATTGGTTACATTGATGAAGTAAGAAGATGTGCATTTGTTCAGCATCAGGACAAGGGAGGGATGAAGTTGTACAGTAAGGAATGAGTGCTCAGGTGTAGGGGTGTCTAGGCAAAGGTTGGTGGGTGTGTCTAGGTAAGGGTTTGATGGGCACATGATGGCCAATTTTTGGTTTGGGTTAAGACCTGATGAAGCCCTCGCCTAAAACATCAACTGTTAACTCTTTTCCATAGATGCTGGCTGGCCTTCTGAGTTCCTCCAGCATTTTGTGTGTGTCGCCTTGGATTTCCAGCATCTGCAGATCTTCTTGTGTTTGTGATCACCCACGGAAGGTCAGTTTCGAACTGTTAGATCTCCTGAAGCATACATTACCAAGCCCTGATTATGGATTGTAACATGTTGCATGTAACTAAGCCAAGCGCCCATTTCAGTGAAGTGAGGTTAAACCTTTCCCTTATGGATCTGTTATCATCCATCACACACAGGGGGCAGTAGCACCCTTTGCTTGTGCCGAGAGATACTGCCAGATGAAATCTCCCTTGTGTGAGACAGCTTAAAGTATTACTGATGGAGCTATTGAAAGGGAATCATGCCCTGACGTGACCACATTAATGCATGGGATATTATGACCTGAGGATTTAGTATTAGGCTTTACGCAAATAGTTGGTATCATTGAGAAGGTACCAAATCATTTCTTGTTGTAAAATGAGTTTCTGAAATGAGGGCAAAATATCATAATCAACTTACTTTTTTTAATTGCTGTATATCTTTTCCTGCTTTAGGCCAATCTTTCTTCAACAGGGTGAGACGGATGCTAAGCTCAAAGTCTTTTTGAAATGTGAAGTTTCCCATCATTTCGCGGGATTTTTAAAGTTGTTTCAGAAACATTCATTCTGTTGCAGAGGATTCGGATTCTGTTGTGCTCTGATTTATTCCCTGAGAACACTGTGATACAAAAGTCTTGCCTCTACAACTGCACTGCAGTAGTAAATGAAAGGAGATCCCCAGTGACCTATCCAGCGGAGTGTCACCCAGGAATGACAGTGAAAAAACTAGTCGCTGATATCTTTACGTCCAAAACTGAAAACAGTCTTGCAATGATACGGATCTAGAAGATTATAAGGCTAGCAGGAAAGAGCTTAAGAAAGAAATTAGGAGAGCCAGAAAGGGCCATGAAGAAGGCCTTGGTGGACATGATTAATAAAACCCCAGGGCATTCTACAAGTATGTGAAGTGCAAGAGGATGAGATGTGAGAGAATAGGACCAATCAAGTGTGAGTGTGGAAAAGTGTGTATGGAACCAGAGGAGATAGCAGAGGTATTTAATACGAACTTTGCTTCAGTATTCACTACAGAAAAGGATCTTGGCGATTGTAGGGATGACATTGAAGATGACTGAAGAGCTTGAGCATGTAGATATTAAGAAAGAAGATGTGCTGGAGCTTTTGGAAAGCATCAAGTTAGATAAGTCACCGGAACCGGAGGAGATGTACCCCAACTACTATGGGAGGCGAGGGAGGATATTGCTGAGTCTCTGACGATGATCTTTGCATCATCAATGGGGATGGGAGAGGTTCTGGAAGATTGGAGGGTTGCAGATGTTGTTCCATTAAGGGAGTAGAGATAGTCCAGGAAATTATAGACCAGTGAGTCATTCTTTAGTGGTGGGTAAGTTGATAGAGAAAATCCTGAGAGGCAGGATTTATGAACATTTTGAGAGGCATTATATAATTAGGAATAGTCAGTATGGCTTTATAAAAGGCAGGTTGTGCCTTACGAGCCTGATTGAATGTTTTGAGGATGTGACTAAACACATTGATGGAGGTATCGTAGTAGATGTAATGTATATGGATTTCAACAATGCATTTGATGAGGTACCTCATGCAAGGCTTATTGAGAAAGTAAGGAGGCAAGGGGTCCAAGGGGACATTGCTTTATGGATCCAGAAGTGGCTTGCCCACAAAAGGGAAAGAGTGGTTGTAGACGAGTCATATTCTGCAAGGAGGTCGGTCACCAGTAGAGTGCCTCAGGGATCTGTTCTTGGACCCTTGCACTTAGTGATTTTTATAAATGACTTGGATGAGGAAGTGGAGGGATGGGTTAGTAAGTTTGCTGATGACACAAAGGTTGGAGGTGTTGTGGATAGTGTGGAGGGCTGTCAGAGGTTATGGTGGGGCATTGATAGGATGCAAAACTGGGCTGAGAAGTGGCAGATGGATTTCAACCCAGATAAATGTGAAGTGGTTCATTTTGGTAGGTCAAATATGATGGAAGAATATAGTATTAATGTTAAGTCTCTTGGCAGTGTGGATGATCAGAGGGATCTTGGGGTCCAAGTCCACAGGACACTCAAAGCTGCTGCACAGGTTGACTCTGTGGTTAAGAAAGCATTCGGCGCATTGGCCTTCATCAATCATGGGATTGAGTTTAGGAGCTGAGAGGTAATGTTGCAGCTATATAGATCCCTGGTCAGACCCCACATGGAGTATTGTGCTCAATTCTGGTCGCCTCACTACAGGAAGGATGTGGAAAACATAGAAAGGGTGCAGAGGAGATTTACAAGGATGTTAACTGGATTGGGGAGCATGCCAGATGAGAATAGGTTGAGTGAACTTGGCCTTTTTTCCTTGCAGCGATGGAGGATGAGAAGTGACCTGAGAGAGGTGTATAAGATGATGAGAGGCATTGATCGTGTGCATAGTCAGAGTTTTTTTTTCCCCGGGGCTGAAATCGCTAGCACGAGAGGGCACAGTTTTAAGGTGCTTGGAAGCAGGTACAGTGGACATGTCAGGGGTACGTTTTTTATGTAGAGAGTGGTGAGTGCGTGGAATGTGCTGCCGGTGACGGTGGTGGAGGTGGATATGATAAGGTCTTTTAAGAGACTCCTGGACAGGTACATGGAGCTCAGAAAAATAGATGCTATGGGTAACCCTAGGTAATTTCTAAGGTAAGGAAATGTTCAGCACAGCTTTGTGGGCCAAAAGGCCTGTATTGTGCTATAGGTTTTCTATCTATCTATCTATTCCAAACCTCAAGGTCAATGGTCTGACCCCAGAAAACTAGAACAGTGCTAATGTCACACAGCCTTGCTTAGATCATAACTGCAATCTGGTCAATCTGTGTCAGTGGTGGGGAAAGTTATGGCAGATCATTTACTATGGAAAGTTAATTCTTATTTGGATATGTATTGATAATAGGTGGCAGCTATAAAGGCTTTTGTTTTCATTCAATGGATGGCTTTGTAAGCTGACCCAGCACTTATTCACCCATCTCTAATTCCTCTTGAGAAAGTGGTGGTGGGACAACTTCTTGAACCATTGCAGCCCTTGAGGGGTGGGTCTACCCACAATGCTACTAGGACAGGAGCTCCAGGAATTTGACCTTGAGTGTCATCAATATAAGTCAAATATGTGGCTTGGAGGGATATTTCCACATGGTTGTGTTTATCTGCTTATCTGTCCTTGTCCTTCTAGCTGGTTGAGATTGTGGGTTTGGAAAGTACTGCTTTAGGAGTCCTAGTGAGTTGCTGAGGTGTAGATGGTACATATTTCTGATACCCTATGTCAGTAGTGGAATGAGTGAATGGTTGTGGACAGGGTGTCAAGCTGACTTCTATGTCCTACATGGTTCCAACCGCCTTGAGCATAGTTGAAATGCACTCAAGTTGGCAAGTGAAGAGTGTTTCACAAATTCCTGATTTGATCCTTGTAGATGACGAACATGGCTTCGGGAGCTACTCACTGTAGGATTCATAGACTCTCTATCCTCATTCTTTATATGGCTACCCAGTTCAGTTTCTTATCAACGTTGACTCCCAGCATATCAAAAGTGGGAATTCAGTGAAAGCAATGCCACTGATAGTGGGCAGTTATATTTGGATGGTCTCTGATTGGATACTGTCATTGCCTGGCTCCTGTGTGGTGTAAATGTAACTTGCTACCTTTCAGCCTGAATATTACCTGTTCTTGCTACATTTGGATGTGGGCTGTTTCATTACCTGAGGAGTTGTAAATGGTGAGCGGTTATGTATTGTTAAAATCAACCCACGTCTGGCTAACCTTGTACTCCAATAAAGTAAAAGATAGGGTTGAAGCAGCATAAAATAAAGGTGGATTTTCAAGAAACTCATGATAAAGTGCAAAATTAGTAAATGAAAACCACACAGGACCAAAGAATGATCGTGTCTTGGGTGTGTCATTAGCATATAGAATGGAAGTGGGGCATAATGATGAGTAAGACCTTTCTCCTGCCTGAAAGTGTGCAATGGAGTCCCGATGCTGTTGTATCAGGACCATTGTTCTTATTATAAATAAAGGTTCTGAGTTTCCAGATTCAGATTTATTTATCACATGTACATCGAAATTAAACAGTGAAATGTGTCATTTTGTGCTGACAACCAACTCATCTAGGGGTGCGCTGGGTCCAGCCTGCAAGGGTTGCCACACATTCCAGCACCAGCATGCTCAACAGAACAACGCAAAACACAAGAACATCACCATCCCTAAACCCTAAACTGACCTTTACACCTCCTTCCTGTCCCCTACGAGCTTAAAACTTCCCCTTCCTTCCTTTCCAAGCCTGAAGAAGGCTCTCAGCCTGAAACATTGTTTATTCATTTCCGAGGACGGTGCCTGACCTGCTGAGTTCCTTTAGCGTCTTATGAATGTTGCTTTGGATATAGAGAGTACACTTTCTGTGCTGTGCAAACGATATAAAATTTGTTAATTTAGTAAGCAATGAGCTTCCTTTAACCTCAACCTATTACTAGTAAACTTGGAGGCATTGATCTTTGTGCCTCTGGGTGAGTAGTGTAGTCAGAAGGAGGGACAGAGCAGGAAAGAGGAGAAGATGGATAGGGGAGAACAGAGATATATTCACAAAGTGAAATTAGGTAAAACTCTGCATCATACGATCAAAGAGCAATGTAGATGCAACTCTGACTGTCAAGGAAGATGTTTAAAGAGATCTGCTGTCACCTGCAGCCACAGAGAATGATTGTTGTGACAATGGCAGTGAAGGTCACTTTTGCAAAGAATTTCTTAGCCTCTGGGTGTTACCAGGCTGGAAAAGGGACATCAGTTTCTTAATTTGCAAGGCAGAACTATTTTAGGGAGATAACAAAAGATCCAAACTCAAGTGAGTTTTGTATCCTTCTCATTGGATAGTGGGTTTCAAGTAGAATGTGCCACATCTAAAATCTGAGATGGATAGAATACACTCACTCAATGATATGAGTAAGGCATTCGCTCAAAGCAATCATAATAAACTTGTACATCCTATGTAAATCCACTGGATTCCCTGCACTAAGTCAAAATGTTGCTAAACAAAGGGTGGCAAGCATGCAGATTCTCTAACTAGATCTAAAACCCACACAGTGGAGGGAAATGGCTTTATAAAAATGACTATACTTCTCTGATGCCACAGAGCAAACCCATCAGGGACCCTGTGTAATACCCCCATCACTTAAAACTCTCTGAAGGCCCCCTAATGTACGGTGAAGAGTGGGTGCCAAAATTCATTGGCATCTGATACATTCTCTTAAGAACGGCACTGATGTGGGCTTAATTCTTGCGAACAGCAGGAAAACAGAAGGCACCTAGAAATGAGAAAGAAGAAGTAAAATAAAAAAGGAAAAAAATTGCAGAAGGAAAAGATGAAAATGGTGAGGCGGAGGAGGAAGAAAGGAAGAAAAGAGAGAAAGGTAGGTGACAATATTAGGACCTCCTTTTCAGTTGGATAATTGAGGGAGAGGGTGTGATTAAGAATTTGAAAAAGTGTATTTTAATTCCACTTAAATCTTCACAGAGAACGAAGAAATCAATACACTTGTATAAATCATATGAATGCTTTCTTAAAGCCAGGATGCACAAATTTCAGGATTTGTTTATGGACTGATTTCAGACTTAGCATTTGCACTAACATTAGCACACTTACAGCACATCAAAGATGCGTGTAGTCCAGTCTCTAAATACTATTGATTTGTTTCTCATGTGTTATTGATTTGATATTGATTGGTGTGTGCTTGGTGCCTGGGTTCGGCACATCTCATCTGACCTGCAGAGGAAATTGGAGTGAAAGTTAGATCCAGCTGTCCTGGTCCACATGGTTACCAATGATGTAAGAAGAACAAGTAAAGAGGTTTCTGCTGAGGGAATTTGAACAGCTAGGGACTAAATTAAGGCTAAATCCACGCTACGCCGGATAAATCCGTAACCGAAGCTTTTTCTCTTCGTTTTTACCCTCAGTCCACACTAAAACGGCATTTCCAACCCCCCGAAACCAGAGCTTTTCAGAAACACTTTCCAGGGTGGGTATTTTTGAAAATGCTGCACAGGAAGATCAGTATGGACGGGGTAAGCGGAGACTTCTGAAAACGCTGTCAGACGGCAGCACGCTATTTCATTGTTTTTTTGAACACAACCTAACAATTTCAGAACAGACAGCAATGAGACTGAAGCCAGAAGAGTCAGAAATGTACTCACCAAATACTTTGACCCATAACTTAATGAATAAATAAGTATACTCACTTTGCCCTGTTTTCTGTCCTTGCTCGTATGGAGGTGGTTTACCTATTTATGCAAGTACTTCTCTGACAATAGATGTGTAACAGCCTAATGTAACATTGTATGGAAATACAAGATAACACTGATGCAGACATGTTTTACATATTTAACAAGGTGCTTTATTAATGCAACAGAGTTAGTCAGTTTTTCAATATTCATCGTCAGCCGGGTCAATCTGTCCGTGAACTCCTTGTCGGCTGCCGCCATCCGCTCCAGGATTTGTTTTTTTTACTTTTGTTCTCCTGCGCGAAAGCCAACAGCTGTCCATTGTTTTAAGTTTTTCTAGTCTGTAACTACACCACCGCGCACTTTTACGGCGAGATTCGACACCAAATATTTCGCTTGTTTTTGGTAGATATGTCCTGCGCACAGTTTCAATGTGGATAGAGATAGAGATATTTTCAAAAACTCATAGTGTGGACGCCTATTGTTTTTACACGAAACTGGCGTTTTCAAAATTATCCGGTCTAGCGTGGATGTAGCCTAAGACACAGAACCAAAAAGGTGATCAACTCTGGATTGTTACCTGAGCCATATGCAAACAGGCACAGTTAACAAGATCAGAGCGCTAAATGCAAATTCCTCTCCTGCACTCTGCTCTTTTAATTTAGAACAGACTTGCAGAGGAATTCCTTTAGCTCAAGTGTAGTGAATCAATGGAATTTATTGCCACTGACAGTTAAGGAGGACAAGACATTGGGTAAATTTAGAGTGGAGGTTGATAAGTACTTAATTGGTAAGGGTGTCAAATTTTATGAGGAAAAAGCAGGAGAATGGGGTTGAGAGGGAAAATAAATCAGCCATGCAGAGCAGATTTGATGGGCAGAATGGACTAATTCTGCTCCTATGTCTTATGGTCTTATGCCTTCCCTTGGAGCATCATTTTAAATTTAATTGTCCTTAACGTTGTGGGACTCTCAGTTATAATCTACTGCAAATTGTCTCTTAATTTTTGGAACCACTTATGTTCAACTCTGAAGTGCTGCTTTCAACTGCCCTTCTGGGCCATTGCTTCGATAAGCTGCCTCAGCTCTTACTGCAGGAGCATTTATTTGAATTGAAATTGAACTATGACCCAAATCACACAGTAGTCTTTCAATTGTGGACATAATGTAAATTGTAAACTATCAGGGGCTTGCCATTCAGTTTACCATATTAATAAAATAGTGGACCTCAGTTTCATTTTTTGTGCCAAATTTTGGCACAGTTTCATTCTGAATGAATAAATATTTCCTTGATTAAGCTGTAGGGATTTCAACAGAGTGCTGACTCTTCGGGTCGTCAGTTAACATCGTTCATTCTCTCTGTTCCTTCAACTGCTCTTAATTGCAAAGCCATCAATCCTGCAAACTGCTGTACTCAAGAAGAAAATTACTTTGAATTCCAAGAGAAGCCAGAGGCCTTTGTAAAATCTCCCCGCATCGTCACCGAGGAGCTTTAGGCTAATGAGTTTCATGTCAAATATTCCGCACTGAAGAAAGAAGAAAAAGAATTGGCAAATATCAAAAGCATCACTTAACCTCTGTCTATGTATGAATTAATGTTCTTATACCAGAATGTTAAGGTTAAGTAACGAGCTTTGTTCTTGCATTACTGTTAAAGTATAAATGTAATGTAGTCATTGCTGTTTAAACACTTTAGAACAAGAGAGTGAAAAAAACAAACTGCTTGAGGAACTCCCCACTGCTTTTTACTTTCCACAGGGACCGCTCTCTCCATATCTACATGGTTCACTCATTCTTCCCCATCTCGCCCATACCCCTCCACTCACCACTGTCCATCCCCTGGCGCTTTCCCCTGCAGCCCTAAGAGGAGCAACATTCACTCCTCCTCTCGTGCCATAATCCAGGGACATAAGAAGCCCTTCCAGGTGAGACCGACATTCACGCGCACCTCCAACCATGTCTATTCCATTCGGTGCTCATGATGAGGCCTCCTCTTCATTGCCCAGACCAAGTGTAGACTCGCCATCACTTTGTTGAGCATTGTGTCCTGTTGCAGTGGCTAGCATGAGCTCCTGGTTGCATGCCAACTCCTTTCCCACTCCCACGCCAAACTGTTTGTCCTCAGCTTTCTCCAGTGCCAGTGAGGCCAAACACAAGCTAGAAGAGCAATACCTTATGCCCCACCCAGGCTGTCTCAACCCACTGGTATGAACATTGAAATTTTCAAGTCTCTCTTCTACTCCATACAGGTTCTTTCACCGATTCCTTCCTTCCAACCCCAGTCCCCTCTTACCCAGTATATTTCCCATCACCCACCTAGGGATAAAGGAGTCCAAAGTTAGAGGAGAAGCCAGAAGGTTCTATGATGGTGAATGGGACACCCAGTTGACATATTGCCTCCCAGATGCCAGAGTTAGGGAAGTCTAGGTTCAACTCCACAGCATTCTAAAGGGGGTGGGCAAACAGCTGTAAGTTGTGGTCCATACTGGCACCAACAACATAGGTATGAAAAGGAGGGAAGGTCCTGTAGAGAGAATATATGGAGTTTGGTAGAAAGCTGACAATCAGGATATCATGGGTAGTGATCACTGGATTGCAGCATATGCATTGCACCAGTGAGAATAAGAATCTATCCCCAGGTGGATGATTCGGCAGATGAATGTGTGGCTGAGGAATTGGTGAAAGAGCAGGGTTTCAAATTTCTAGATCATTGGGATCTCTTCTGGGGAAGGTGTGACCTGTACAAAAAGGACTCAAGTGTTTCCTTCCAATCAACTTTGGCCAGCTCCACTCTCACCCTTCTGTAATTCTCTTTATCGTAATACTGATCTATCTGACTATAACCTCTCCCTTTCAAGCTGCAGGGTGAATTCTATCATATTATGGCCATTGCCTCCTGAGGGTTCCTATACCTTAAACTCCCTAATCAAATCCAGTTCACTACGCATCACCCAATATAGCATAGCCTTTTCCCTAGTGGGTTCACCACAAGCAGCTATAAAAAGCCTTTTCGTATACATTTTACAAATTCTTTCTCTTGGGATCCACCACCAACCTAATTTTCCCAGTCTACCTGCATATTGAAATTTACCATGACTATCATAACCTTATCCTTTTTACATGTCTTTCTATCTCCTGATGTAATTTGTACCCCACATGCTGGCTACTGTTTGGAGGCCTGCATATAACTTCCATTAGGGCTTTTTTTTTAACCCTTGCAGTTTCTTAACTCTGCCAACAAGGATCATACATCTTCCGAACCTATGTCACCTCTTTCTTCGGATTTGATTTTAATTTTTAGCAACACAGTCAAGTAACCCCTCTGGCTACCTGCCCGTCCTTTAGATACAACGGGTATCCTTGCATGTTAAGCTCCCAACTATGATCTCCTTTTAGCCATGACTCAGTGATTACCACAAAGTCATAGCTGCCCTACAAGATCATATACTTTATACCATGTACTGCATTCATATATAACACCTCCAAAGTTCAAATGCTCAAAGTAAAATTTATTATCAGAGTACATATATGTCACCTCATACAACATAGAGATTCTTTTTCTTTGGGCATACTTAATAATTCTATAGAACAGTATCTGTAAACTCCAAATAAACTGTGAAAATGTAGATACAAATAAACAGCAATAAATAACAAGCTTGAAATAACAATATAAGAGAGTTCTTAAAGGAGTCTTTTAATGAGTATAGTTATACCCTTTTGTTCAAGAGCATGATGGCTGCGGGAGAGTGACTATTCTTGAACCCGGTGGTGTGAGTCCTGAGGCGCTTGTACCTTCTACCTGATGGCAGCAGTGAGAAAAGAGAAAGGCATGGGTGGGAGGATCTTTGATGATGGATGCTGCTTTTCTACAGCAACATTTCATTTAGATGTGCTCAATGATGTATTAGACCGAATCCACTACCTTTTGTAGGATTTTTCACCTCAAAGGTATCAGTTTTCCCACACCAGGCCGTAGTACACCCAGTTAGCGCACTTTCCACCACGCATCTATAAAAGTTTGCCAAAGTTTTCTATGATATGCCGAATGTCCACAGACTCCAGAGGAAGTAAAGGCACTGTGATGGTTTCTTCACAATAACTACTTATATGATGGGTCCAAGACAGAATGCCCTCCATTCCTGTATTCATTACCCTTTTTGATTTCGTCCCCATGTTACATTTCAACTTATCCCACTGTTTGCAATTTTGTTCTATCATCTGACTGTCCTTCATCACAGTCTTACTACACACTGCATCTATTTGTATACCAACTACCCCAAATTAGTTGTATCATTGCAGTTCCCTTCCCCCTGCCAATGTTCTGTGAACAGATCAGAAACAATTATAACTTTAAACAGATCCATAGAAGTTGTAAGTATATGAACCAGTATTGCATATATCATTTTGCCATCGTATTTAAAAATAAAGCATTTTTATGTATTATTCATTATCAGATATAAAAGATACCATGCCACCATTTCAAGGAACAGCAAGGAATTGTCTTTGAGTTCTAACAATATTTGCCCTTCAGTCAAATTCTGTTCATAGGCACATTGTTGATTCTGGAACCTTTATCTCCAAGTATCAGAGTCCAAAAAGGTGGCATTGACTATAAAGCAATGACCAGAGCTTGAAGAAGTGATTACTTTACTGCAAGTCTTCTCCAGCTTCTAACCCTCTATAGAATAGCAATAACAGTTTTATCAATAATTGTTGTCCGAGCCTCTTCAGTCTATTCTTGGCATCGTGCAGGCTCCACTCTAAGGGTGCAATTCTGACAAACCATCTTGTACTCCCAATTATCATCTGTGACTCTGGCACTGCACCTGGGTAAGGCAATCTGCAACCAACCCCATTTCTTCACAATCTCTGTATCTCACTATGTTCCAATATTTATCCCATTTTCCATGAAAAAGTGCAATAACCACTTCCTGAGGCAAAGGAATCAACTTTCCAACAATACATTGCATAAATAGAGATCTTCTTAATCTTCTTTTCTTCATTTAATACAGATCTCCAATTGATGCTCCATCGCTGGCAATGTCCAAACAAAGGAAGTAGCATATTCCCTACTCACTGATATAAAATCCTTCATAGATTTTAAATCCTCTTATTGCCCTTTCTGTTCTATTAGCAATAATCCCAGACTACCTACCTCCTCCTAATTAGTTCCAATTCCAAGTATCGTACTTTGGTCTGTGTCTTAGCTATTGCTTAGCACACGCTTAGGCTCGGTGATTGTACCAATATGCTTTTATTTTTGCTGATGGGGGAGGGGGGGATTGTTGCTTGCTGCAGCTTACGCACGGGGGGTAGCTGGGGGGGGGGACTTTGGTGTTCTCACGTTTAACTGTCGTTCATTCTTAGGGGCACTTCTCTGTTTTCGTTGATGTTGTGTGAAGAAAAAGCATTTCAGGATGTATATTGTATACTTTTATCTGACATTAAACGACCTTTGAACCTTTGAATCTCTGAGATGGTTTTATTATTGTTTGCACATACTAAATGCATAAAATTAACTGGGAATATGAACATGGTCTGACTGATATTTAAAATCAAATTGTATTTATTCTATATGTTGGACTCTATGTACTGCTTACCAATCCCAAAATGTCATCGATAATACTCGTCTGTATTTCTGCAGCCAGGAAATTATGGCTGGAAATTCGCACGGAGCTACTGATTGAGAAAATGATGCAAAGCAAAAAAATGGAATAGAAAGTGAAGGTCAGGAGATATTGCTACAGAGCCCTTTCTGGTTGGATAATTGGAGGATGCAACTTAGAATTCAATAAATAGTATTTTAATTCCACTTGAAACTTCACTGAGACTGAAGGAATTCATATTCTTGTGCAGTAAACTCTGAGAACACTTCATTTCTAGTCTGAAACAGCAGCAATTTGCACTTATGCCACATAGGTTCCAGGCAATAACCACCTCCAACTGGAGGGAGGTAACTTAGTCAGTTCTTTTTACCATCAACACCCTACAGTTATTTTAATCCAGAAATGTTATTGCAGTTACAAAAACACATCAAAGTCTGAGACATTGCTTCTGGTTGAGATATGATAGTGGAGCAGGAGGACATCTACAGAAATATCCAAATCTCTGAGTCTCCCCAGTTATTCGTGTTTCTCGACACTTTCCAAATGTCAATGAGGCTCTCAAAGTCATTACACACTCACATAGTTTACCTTCCAAACGTAAATGGATATTAGAACAAACGCTGGTTCCTCCACAGGCTTGTGATCTCGGATGGTTGCTTATTCTTCTGTACATTGTTCTAAAATGATCCAGTGCACCCGGAGAAAAGTAAATGAGGAGTTGATGCTTCCCTTGGCTGAGGTGTCTAGAACAAAGAGAAAGATCACAAAATAAGGGATGAAGTCACTTCCCCCAGAGGGTGGTGAAGCTTTGAAACTCACAGTCCAAGTGGGCTAGGAGGTTCGGGCACTGAGTATATTCAAGAACGGGTTCAATGGATTTTTGGATAGGAAAAGAATCAAGGGATCAAAGACTACAGGCAATAGAACAGGTCCAAAAGACCAGCTGTGATTTCATTGTGCGGAAGAGCATGCATGAGGGCTAAATAGCCTGTTCCAGTTTCTCTGGCTTTTGGGTTATTATATTACTGCTTTTTTGATCTGGGGTAATTCATTTTCATTTTAGCAATGAGGTATTCTATAACCCGTGTGGTTATTTTTCTGTATCTGTTATTCTTTTCATGGTTATACTTAACAACTACTGGCTTTTCAACAGTTTTGTTCAGCTGGTCCGAGCTAATCGATTCTGAGGTTCGTTCGTGTAGTGTACTCCCAGGCTGGGTAACTATGAATCTTCAGGAAGCGCATTGCTGTAAGTACATGTTTTAGGTTCAGGTGAAGCAGTTACCAGAAGCTACAGATCACAGGCTGTCCGCAGAGATTAGTCTCATTTTCCTCTACAACACACAAAAATCAATTCTTTATTTATGTCCGCACTTTAAAGAGCTCCTTGCATTATTTATAAAGCTCCAATCACACTAGATTGGAGACCAGCTACTTTACATTGTAAATGTGCAGAGAACTCAAGAACTGAAGGCTATGCTAGTGCTGCAGTCTAGTTCTCAGGTCATGGGCAACACACACAAAATATGGAGGAATTCAGCAAGGCAGGCAGCATCTATGGAGAGGAATAAAAGCTGTTATTTTGGGCTAGGTTTTGGGCTTAAAGATCAACTATTTATTCCCCTCTATAGATGATGCCTGGCTTACTGATTTCCTACAGCATTTTGTGTACATTGGTGATTTCCAGCATCTGGAGAATCTCTTATGTTTATGATCAAGTTATGGACTGATTCTTCCAAAAATCTGCTCTGGGGTTATGGCATGATCACATTTGCACCCATGCCTTGTATTGTTAATGTCTTCAATCCTGTAACAACTTTGGATCATCTTGGTCAGAAAGCTAAATAAAAGTTCTAAGCTACAGGGTCAAAAACCTATAAGCAAGATGGCAAACAACTTTATATCTTTTAATAAGAAATGGTTTTGAAATATGAAAATCAGTTTTTAAGCATGGACAATGTGAAGCATTCATGTTACAAATACAGACAGATCAGTGAATTTATTTGAAGTCAAGTGGCGAAAGTGGAAAATGTGTGCTGAACGTCATGATGTGTACGTAATGTTCAGCCTGATCTGGTAGAAAATAAAAATGAAATAGGTGCTTCAAGTTTATTAATGTGATTTTAGCAAATGGGACATGACCAACTGTATGTTCGTTGTCTTACCTCATACAGACAGTGCCTTACTTTGTGAGTGGCCAGCCCAAGTTCACACCTGTTTGCACAGATTGAATTCATACCCTGTATAACACAAGGAGGCAAACAGAAGTAATTCCAAAGGCCCTGGCAACTTGGTAGTAGAGATCATTGGCCAAGTCATTGGGTACACTTAGGTCCATAGGTTCTTGATTAGTGAAGGCGTCAAAGGTTAGCAGGAGAAGGCAGGAGAGATGGGGTTGAGAGTGAGCCATGATGGCTTAGCAGAGTAAACTCGATGGGTCAAATAGCCTAATTCTGCTCCTATGTTTCATGGTCTTATGGTGGAATGTGGAAATATGGGAACTTCAATTTTCTGACCCAGTTCTGGATGAATGATGTGGGAACAAGGGAAATGAAACTCTTTCTCCTCTGCGGTAGGAGGACTTCAAGGCAGATAACCCAGTGGTGGGGTGATAGGATCAGAAAACAGAGCAAATACGAAGCTTCAAACTAGGTGTGCTTCTACCCTATGTTGCAAGAAGTTTAATTATCTTACCACTGTGGGCAAAAACAGTGAAAATCACTCCCTCACTTACTGCAACTTTAGTCCCACATTCTATTCTCATTAAACTTCTCCCACCCACTCACCTAATATCAACTCCCATCAATCAGGACAAGCACTTATGATTCAAATCGTGCACCATATTCTCAATTCTACTTCCCTAGACTGAACCTTGTGCAGATATATAATAATATAAATACTGCCAGTTATTCAGCCACAGCAGGTACATTAGTCAAATGTATTGCACAACACATACTTCTCCCTACCTTGCAGGAGAACCTGGTGCAAATCTGCATTACCAGCGGCAAATGTGTGGTGGGGGAGGAATGGAGATCCAGATGATCATCCAACAGGAGTATGAAATGCCGGAGTGCTTGCTGAAGGTGAGAGTGAACACAGACCCTCAATTACCTTCTTACATCCCATTTCCCACTCCCAGTCTCTTCTATTTACCAGCTGATACCTGGGTAAGGCTGCACTCCTACTGTCAGGCAGCCCATCTCATCCTTCCCTCTCCATTAACTAACTGTGAGGCTCTCTGCTCTGATGGTCTTTCTTCAGTTTTCCAAGAAGAGAGAAAATCCTACACTTGTACAACACCTTCCTTATCTCTATAAGGCAGGGATTCCCAGTTCGAGGTCCACGGACACCTCGGTTAATGGTAGGGGTCAATGGCATAAAATGGTTGGGAGCCCCTGCTCTAAGGGTTTAAATAGCTAATAAATTCCCTTTAAAGTGTCACTACTATGGAAATGTAAGAAATACACAATTTGTGTGCAGCAAACTCCCAAAGACAGCTGTGTGATAATTATCCGTAATCTGGTTTTAGCAATGACTTAGCAAGGGCTAAGTTATGGTCAGAAATGATACAAGAATTCTTCCACTCTTCATAGTAGTGCCATGGGATCTTTTGCATCCACCCAAGGAAAGGCTTAGGTTTAACATGTCATCCAATACACTCAGTGTAACATCCCTTAGAACAGCCCTTGGCTGTCAATACATCGTCAAGTTCAAGTCTCTGGTGTGGGACTTGTTTAAACCTCTGACTCGCGGGTCAGAGCATGCCAGTGACAGATCTGTGGCAGATACTTTTCTGTCACAAGTCAATTGCAATTAAGTTTTCCCCCAAAATATAATATACGAAATTTGCAAAACAATTCAGTCTGTTTGATTACCTGGAGCAAACTCGCCAAGTCTAAATTTCTGCCCTGTTCTAAATTCTGAACGGAGCAGCTTAAACAAAACTTGATGTTTCTGAGATGTGTGTGAGTCGATAAATCTGAAGAAGCCAGGATTCTGACCAATCATAGTAAGTGCATTCAATTGTGATGAAGTTTGGGATTCTTCCTCCTCAAGGTAATCCGGAGACACATTTCCAGCTGGGTGGTATCTATTGAGTAGAGTGAATTCACTTATTGCGGGACAGTTTTTCTACAGTCTCCATGTGTAAAACCGAGAAACAGTGGAGTAATCAGTGTGTCACAATTGCCAACAGTTAGGGCCCATTGATGGTGCTGTCTCAACTTCACCCTTGGAAATATAGTTACCACTGAGAAAATGAGCAGCTTTTTGGAATTAATGAGAAAGTTTAGCCTTAGGAAAAATAAATTCTTAGACATCAATCAGATTGGATCAGCTGTTCAAGGGAGATGCAGAGGAAGAGATAAAAGCAGATTAGAACAATTTTATACTTTTTGTTGAATGTTCAAAATATTAATCTCTGCTTTTAGGTACTCCATATATAATTCATAGGCAATACTCTAAACTCTTCCAGAAGCTTGACAGAGTCGACAAGTGGTAACTGGGACTGAATATTCAACTCATAATGTAGGTCAATATTTGCTGAACAATGCTCAACTGTTCAAATATTAGAGTGAGATGAAAATTCTTAACCATACCCACTGCAGGCTGGCTGTAATTGGTCAGGAATTTACATAAACTACCTGCCATCCATGGGCACTGGCATCCGCCCAGCTAATCCTATTCTCACTCGAACAAACTTCATCAAGGAACCTGCGTCTGACCTAATTATTGAAGCTTAAGCAGTGTTGGGCCTTGCTGATCATCTGTCCCACTGAAGGGCTTTGACAGCCAATTAACCTGAGAGTCTATTTACACGAATCACTGCAAGAGTACAGCGAGCAATTAAAAAGGCAAATGATACACTGACCTTTATTGCATGAGGAAAGACATCTCACTGAAATTATATAGGGTCCTGGTGAAACAGTACATGGCAGTTTGTGTCAAAAATTGCTATAGAATGAAAGTAATGAAAGATCATCTGGATTGGGGAGCTTGTCCTATACGTAGAGGTTAAGCAGTTGGCCTTCCACACATCGCCACAACTCTGAAAGTTAAGATGAAAATTAATTGGGCATTTAGAAAGGGAAGTAGTTCAATGGACTTAAATGTATTAAATTTCTCTTGAGTTAAAAGGTCTTGTTCCTATTACATACAGTACTGGTGAGAACAAACCTGGAATCTAGTGTGTAGGTGTGAGTTCCCTATTGAATGAAGCTTAGTTGTAATTGCATCTGGGGAAAATGCGGTGAAAATTTGCCTGCATGTGCAGGATGTTGGGTTTCTTGTACGAGGAGACGAAGAGCTGAGTGGGTGGTCCCTAGAGGCAAGTAGTCATTAGAGCTTACAGGCATGAGTAGTCATCTCATTGGAGTTTGCAAAAATTTTAAAGGGTTTTGCGGGATGCAGGGATAACGTTATCCCAGCTGGGAGCTCAAGAGCCGGGAGCTTCCAAATATGGAATTGGCCATAGAGAGAAGAGAGGAGATTTCTTCACTGGCAAGGTGTCAAATCTTCAGAATTTTCTCATCCAGCAGGATGTGAAGGCTCAGTTATTGAGTGTTTTTAAAACATAGATTGCTAGGCTTTTGATTGTTAATGCAATGATTGGATACAGTAAAGTGGCTTCATGGCAATACATAAGCAATATCATTATTAAATTGTAGGCAGGTGTAAAGCACTTACTTATTATCACTTATATTTTTGATATTCTTGAGTTATATGTGCATTTCTGGTCACCCCATTACGTGAAGTATGTGTTCATATTGAAAAATGTTGAGAAGAGTTTTACCACAATGCTGGCTGGATTAGAGGGTATTTGCTCCAAGGAGAGGTTAAACAAACCTGGGCTGTTTCCTCGGATGAGTCGGAGGCTGAGGGGAAACCTGATAGAAGTTTATAAAATTATGAGGAGCATAGGCAGAATGGAAAGTCAGAATTTTTCTCCCAGGGTAGAGATGGCACTTAAGGTGAGAGAAAGAAAGTTTGAGGGAGATGTGTGGGGCAAGCTTTTCACACAGAGAGTGGGAGGTGCCTGGAATGGGCTGCCAGGGGAACAGTGTTGGAAGCAGATACAATAGTAGGAGGGTGTTAGGCCAGGGGTGGGCAAACTTTTTGACTTGAGGGCCACAAAGGGTTCTAAAATTTGACAGGGGGGCCGGACCAGGAGCAGATGGACGGAGTGTTTTGGTAATACACCTCATAAGAGAAAATAAAATATCATGGGATATGTAGAAAACATGTGCTTTAATTTCAATCGAAAATGAACAAATGCATTACAACAAAATATCTGTCTTTGAAGTCCCATGGTATTTAGCTATTTATTGAAATGACTTTTAAAACACTGAAAATTAAATGAATAAAATACAGCTTTTTTAAATAGTAAGTTATTATTTTAAAGCACTGAAAATTCTGTTATCCTTCAAGATATTATCATCATCACTCTCCTCCTGACTGTCTTTATTTCAAAAACAGTAGGAGATGCAGGTCTACTTGTCCTGCTCCTTCTTATTCAATTGTCCCTGTGCCAAAACTCAACAACGAACTGCACAATGACAGAACAGTGCAGCGCGCCAGTATGTGGAGCGCGTTATTTGATCTGGAGCGCATTTTTTATTCTGAGAACGTACGTGCACCTGCGCACTACTCATGTCCATCACTTAACAGAAATGACATGTAACATGTAAGGCTTATTGAAAAAAATATTTTCAAATGCATTTTTTACATAACACAACGAAGAAACTTATTTTTAATTTCAGTGGGAACAGTGTTGTTGGTCTCCCTTTTTAGCCAGCACATCAAAGTCTGGGTTTAGTTTTGTTGTGGCGATTCTCAGGATGGATCTGAGGTGTTGGTCAGTTAACTTGGATCTGTGGCTGGCTTTGTTGATGTTCATGACGCTGTACGCCTGTTCACACAAATAGGTCGAGCCGAACAAAGAGTAAAGCGCAAATGTGGAGTAATACGCTGCACCTCAACAAAGGTCAATGTGTAGTGGTGTGCTACATGCAGCGCTAAAATTACGACACGGAGTCGGTAACTGCAGTCGAAGAAAAAAACTTTATTCGAAATCCCCAGCCTCACTTTTAAGCCTCCCTCAACATGCCCCCCTGCGCAGAGGCTCCAAAACTCTGTGCTCGCAAATCCCCGCAGGCTATCTCCCTTCGCCGGAACGCTGGCTAATTGTGAGCCGGTTCGGATGTGCCAGGAAATGGGTCGCCACAAATGTATATAGAGTGCGTCATCTATTAGGAAAATGCCAGAATTGCGGGGGGAAAGCGTTAACAAGGTTTATTAATATAATTTCGTCAAGTTCTGCGGGCCGGATTAAAAAGCTTAATGGGCCGCATATGGCCCGCGGGCCATAGTTTGCCCATGCCTGTGTTAGACAGATGCATGAATATGCAGGTGTAGAGGGATATAGATCAAATATAGACAGAAGAGATTTAGGTTAATTCATCATTATGTTCAGGTCCAGATATCATGAGCTGAAGAGGCACTTTCTGAGCTCGTGCTCTACGTTCTATGCCCCAGACTAAACTGGCTGCCAGAGTTGTCAATGACCTTGAACGCTTCTAAATATTTCTGACATTCACCAACATTCTATATCATTCAAGAGCTATATAACACTAAGTCTGTAGAAGAAGCAACAAATTTTGTCATGGCTTACCTTTAATACCTTGTGGCATAGATACGTTTTCAAATTGGTATCAATGCATTTATCGGGTTGGCAGTCACAGCCAATTCCCTACTCAACATTATCAAGTGAGTGTCTGTGGTACCTGTCTGTATCCAAACTAACTGTTGAGATTACCACAGGTAAATGCCATTATATCAAAAGTGGTTCCACTCGAAACAAGAAATTAATTTTATAAATTGCCCACCTCCAACACTGTTTGATCCCCCCTCACAACATAGCTTTCAAAGATACACCATCATCAATGATAACTTCTCAAGTCACAGTAACCACCCATTGCCATGGTCCTTCTACCCTATTTGATCATAAATACTTCAAGCCTCCTTCAATTACTCTGTGATCTCTGAAACCACTCATTTCAATCTCCTTCTGTTATCCACAGATTGCCAGTTGCCCTGAACATTGCTTCCATGGCGCTATTTCTTCATGCCCTCTGCAATATCTCCCCATCCTGTCCCCATTCAACTACGCAACCATATTACTCCACTCTCTCATGAAAGATCCTTGCAATGAATCAAACTGCAGACAGAGTGAGATAGTTAACCAGGCTGAGATAGCAGAGGTCACAACTGATGCACCATCAATAACTCTCGGAGATGTGAGGCGAAATATAGGCTTTTATTGGCTGGAAGAAAGAACAAGCAGCAAGTGACCACCACACAACATCCTGGAGACTGAGGCCGGGGCTGTGCCTCTAATCGCCTTTATACCGGGGTCCGTGGGAGGAGCCACAGGAGCTGTCAGCAGGGGGGCGTGTCCAGACAGGTATATGTAGTTCACCACAACAACACAAGAAAAGGAAGTCTTTGATGAAACATTTGAAGATGGTCAGACCTAATTCTGACTAACTCATGGAATATTTTCCCATGATAGGAATAATTCATCTTCATCAATCATAACCTTTGTGCAAGATAAAGAGATTTCCCTCTGATTATATTTTCTGTTAGCTATGGCTGATTCATGCTGCATTTCTTCAAATGCTGTCTCATTATCAAGAGCAGTCATTATACTCACCTCTGAAATTTATTTCCCTTGTCCACGTTTGGATCAAGCGCGCAATGAAGCTTGGAGCCAATTGTTTCTGTCTCCTTTTTCCAGAGCCCATGGATTCTCCAGGATTGTCCTTAAATAAGTAAAGATTTAATGATTTTAACATTAAAATGTTGCTGAAACAGAGAATGCTGAACTCCATTTTCTTCAGAATTCAGTAAATATTAGTCTGACCAAAATTTGTTACGTAGCAATACTCGTGCATCATGCGGTCTGTTGCAACGTACTGACAATCATTTCAGTTGTTGCCCTGTTGCTGAAAGTTCAGGAGCTGTTGAAAGGGCACTGCACTTTCTACAAGGAAAATGTTCTACCTGGGTCAAGACCAGGTCGCAGGGTTCAATGAGAAGTGAGGTGAAGGATTATGGCCTGGGGGATTAGGTTGTCAAGGAAGTTTATCGGCCTGGGCTGTTTCCTTTTATATATCAGAACATACAAGATAGGTTTCTGCCACAAGAATTGGTAGCTGGAAGATTATCAAAAAGTTGTATTGATGGGGGGAAAAAAAACGCTCATTCTTTGTGATTGCCAGGGTAAGTTCTGATCCAAAATAATCCAGAATTGAAGAATGAGCAGTACATAATGCTGAGTAATAGGTAATTTCAGACAGAACTTTTTACTTCTACAAATTTAGAGAGAGGTGTACAGTATATGTGGTAATCTATATAAATATACAGATGCTCGCTGTTTTCCAAGCTGGTGGAGAACACAATGATTTTTGAAGGCTTATTTTGGCTTCTGTTTTAACCTCTGGTGAGCATCATTTTGTTTGATCTGTACTTGAACATGACTGGTGTGAAGAAAAGACATAAATTTCTTAGAGAACGAGACCTAACATCTAGCATTTTGTATGTTAAGATAGGTAGCAGTATGTCAGTATTTCCAAAGATATAGATGGTTAAGTCTTAAAGATGTTTAAGGTATATACAGAGAGTATTAATGTACAAGCTTGTTATATTTTTAGTTCACATCTTCAGTAACCTTATCCCGCATCTTGACAAATTTTACCTGGGGATCATAGAGAGTTCAGAATCAGGGAAGTGAAGTTTTTATTGGAAGGTTATGGGGGTAGAGCTAGGCAACCAGTGAAGAGGCGTGGGTGAATGGAATCTGAAGTCACTCGTGACAGGAGGCTGCTGAGTTTTGGATAGTTCCAAATCGATGTTGGATGCCACCTACTACTTAGCTAAGTGTTTTTCTTTCTTAATTCGTATCCATGCAGTTCTGAGCACTCTATTTTCCTGCACTTTGTCTTTCCTCAATGAACTCACAATGTCAACTTAAGAAGTAAAGAGCTCTCCTCCATCCCCTCCACATCAAAGCATCCAAATCACCACGCTCCAAGCGAATTGCCACCCCTCATTGTGGAGCTCAACATGTGCATAAAACTCCATTAACTTGGCAAGCTCAGACTAAGATTTTCCAAACAATTGGATGTTATTCCTTTACACACTAAAACTCTTAGGTTTTTAGCGCACAGAGTGTGTGTGCCAGGGACTGTGATAGAGGCAGATATATTAGGGACATTTAAAAGTCTCTATGTTATGCATTCATAACAATCCACTCTCCATGCATACCAATGTTTCAGCAACTGGCTCAGGTTGGCTTTAAGTATTTTAAATGCTATAATGTACTATCATTAAAAAATGAATTGAAAAAGATTTAGACCATGGAACTTTACAGCACACACAGGCCCTTCGACCCATGATGTTCTGCCAACCTTTCAATCTACTCTAAGAGCAAGCTAACCCTTCCCTCCACGTAGCTGCTATTTTTTCTATCATTCAAATGCATTTCTAAGAGCCTCTTGAATGTCCCCAGTGTATCTGCCTCTATCACTACCCCTGACACACACACACACTCTCTCTCCCTCCCCCTCCCCCTCTCCCTCTCCCCCTCTCCCTCTCTCCCACCCTCACCGAAGAGTTGCAGAGCGAAACATCCAATCGTCTGGAAAATCTTACAGTCTGAGCATATCAAGTTAATGGAGTTTTATGGAAATTCTTTGTGCACTTATTGAGCTCCACAATAACTGGTGACAATTCACTTGGAGTGTGGTGATTTGGATGCTTTGAGGTGAAGCGGATGGAGGAGAGCTCTTTACTTCTAAAGTTGATATTGAGAGTTCACTGAGGAAATACAGAAAGTGCAGGAAAATAAAGTGACCAGAACTACACAGACATGAATTAAGAAAGAAAAATGTTCAGCTCAGTAATGTGTGGCATCCAATAGAAACATATGCAAGTTTTTAAAGTTATGAATAACCCGTTCCTTTTATCAAACTAAATCTTCTGAAGCCTGGAGGAAGTTTCATTTTAACCTCTGATTTGTTTCAGTGTGATCACTTGAGTCGATTATGTTCTTCTCTGGAGAATGCCTGAGCATGACTTTGTTTAAGATGGGGAGGCTGACGCACAGGCAGCCTCACGGTCACCACATAGTCCTTGACAGATCAGGAGTCAGGGTCCGGTGGCATGGAATGTAAGATGGCTGGTGGCCTTTCACTGCTGCAGCTTTCCTCTGCCTTTACTGCTGTTGCGATGTGCCATCATCTTCTGCCAGCTCCACCACCGAGGTCTTGGTTGGATCGCTCTTTGTCTGGAACCTCTCCATTGACCTTACCACCGTGTGTGAGGCTACCAGGCAGCATCATTCTTGGGGTCTCAGGAACGGACAAGCCTCTCCACAATAACCAGGTGATGATCCTCTGAAAAGTGTCCTTATGTACATGTAACGCTCACGCTATCGGCTGATGTATGTCTAGGGGAAAGTCCATCCACCCGCCAAACCGTGTCTCCCATATGCATGGATGTATGAAATGCACACTGGTACAAACTCACACACACAATATCAGACCGCACACTATGTACGTTTACAGAGTACACTTTATAAATCTTACTAGAACGAGGTAATTAATAGCGATACAATATATAAAAAAGAAAAGAAAAGGCGCCAAAACTTAACAGAGTTCAGTCAATTCATGCACAACCGTTGGAGCTCAATTATTGAAGTCTTTGGTCCACTATTCGATCTTCTCCGACCTCCTTGACCCGCCACCTGGGACCAACCTCGGTGGTCGACCAGAGCACGTCCAGCATGTCGTCCATCTTCGGTCCTCCTCCCCGAAAAACCCGTGCACTCACTCCAGGTTTCCACACTTACAGATAGAACAACATTGCTACCATTGGTTAGTTTCTCCGTTATCAATAATTATAACCCAAACATTCCAACTAAACAGAGCACTACCTCATCAGTTACTCACAAAGAAGCCATTTCATTATAACTCTACAGAGCAGCCATTATATATGCAGTTAACATCCAGTCAATAATCTGAGAACCCTACATACACAAGCTACAAAACCTGATCTATAATGCTTCAGTTAATAAGGGAATCCTTGTTCAGTTTGAGATAAAGGAAAGGAAGCAAACGTAAAGCTATGCCAAAACAGAAGAGTTAAAAAGATGTAAATGCTCTTTGCAAATTACAACTTGAAACATGAACTATGGGTACTCAGTTTCTATTGACACTATATGGTGACCGCACCAATTCCAGCTGCAGTATAGGCAAATGAAGCACAGACAATTCTGTCATCATCCCTGGAGATAATGTTGAAGGAGGGGAGCATTAAGATGGAGGGTGACAGGGAGGGAAAGTAAGTCAGGGCGGAGAGGACGACTGGGGAAGCGGAAAACTGGAGGGTATTAGAATAGGGAGGGAGGAGGAAGATGATATAGCAAGAGCTTCTAGCTTTGTGTTTGTGTGACTGTGTTCTCGGGGTTCAATGATCAGAGTGTGTCCAAGCAACTGCATGTAATCATGTCCATGTATGTGATGGTGTTTCGTTTTGTGACAGAGCTTGGTCTGCAAGCACTTCGGATAATCTTATCACTAGACCATAACCTACTCTACTGAGTGACTTAAGAGAAAAACGGGGCCTTTAAGAGGGTGTAAGGATCATTAGCAAAGGCGAGAAGATCAGGCGGCAGTTAATGCTGAAGCTCCCAACTCCAGTGACCCAGGTTTGACCCTGACATTAGGCGCAGATTGTGTGGATTTAGTGTGTCATCTCTATGACTACATTGGTTTCCATGGGCTCCCGTTTCTTCCCACTTCTCCAAGATATGCAGTTAGGTTATTGCTGTCACCTTATTGTGTGAGTTAATGGAAAAAGAACCAAAGACGAGCTAATGAGCTTGCGTGTAAAAGAGTAAGTTGCAGGTGCAGAGGAACGTAAAGAGAGGAGGAATGGGATTAACGGGATTGCCAACGGAAGCTGGCACGAACCTGATAGGCTAAAGGTCTCCTAGTGCTTTGTTATAAGCATTTGGTGGGGACACATCCTTTGTCTTTTGTAAAAGATGGAAGATTCATACAATCTGAAGTGAATAGGCAGCTAGGATGTCAGAATGTTGGCTGATCCAATAGATATGATTGCATGGAAGTAGCAAAGCAATTAATACAGTCCTTTATCTAGTATTTTAGACTTTAAGCTATTTTACCAGCATATTAATAAATCCACTAGAGTCCAGAACAGAAGAATGTGAGAATGCATTAAGCCTCTGTTGAGTAATGTCACTGTATTTCATACAGTATAAATAATCAGTACAGGATTTTAGGAGATTTGTATAACTTTCACAGTCACCATTCATTTACAATGAGAGAAAACATTGCAGATGTACCATGGAATTAAAACACAGCTAGAATGTAAACAGCATATGTAGCTCCTTTTAAAATCTGACCTAAGGCTTGGAAAAAGTAAAAGAACTGTAATATATGGATCAGAGACTTAACGTACAACAAGGGAGTTTTACAGCTCTTAAGTAATGTGCAACTCCATTAAGTTTATCATCTGGGGATTGCTTAATAGCATTGCAAAATGCATGAGATTTTCATCATCAAATAGCTGGAGGTGAAATTATTTTAGGCCCATTTCCAGCCATGCAGCTACACCTGCCACAGGAGCAGAGCATCCAAGCCCTGTTCCAATTTGGTCTCAGGCCTCTGCATTAAACTTCTAATTGTACTCATACTTACGCATGTGAGGAAAGATGAGGTTAAGATGAATATTTTTTGTTGCCTACTGTATATTAACAGATAAATTTTAAGACCTTTTAGTTAAAATATGAAATGACCAACTGTTAAATACCAGTGATAGTACTAAATGGCTCTCTATAGATTTTTAAGTTTAATTTCAATCACTTAACATTGGATTTCTCATAAGTGATAGATATGATACTTTGGTTAAAATTGCTACTTTTTTGTCTCAAACCTATTTTAACTAAATTCATAAATCACATTGCCTCCCTTAGAAACATTTTTAACATTAATTCCAAGTACTGTATGCTCTAAATTGTTACTCAATGCCAGAATTTTTGCTGCTGGTACATGAGTGAGTTTGAGCAAAGTGATTCATTTCTGAAAAGAAGTAATGTGTGGCTCCAAGCTTAATTTCTAGTTTGAACTCTCAAAATTGAAACTCGCTCTTTACAAACATTTGGAAGATCCCGTACAGGCTCTGGGAACAAAATATGGCGACGCAGAAGGTGTTCAGTGGAAGGGCCTTCAGCCTGAATTCTTAACTCTTTTTCTCTTTCCACAGATGTTCTTAGTGCTTCCAGCATTTTTGGTTTCAGCTAAATAACAACCACTGAGTTGGATAGCATAGTTGAGTAGGTTCTGTTGGAAGAATCGGAGTTTTTTTCATAAACCAAAAGTCCGCAGATGCTGGAAATCCAAATCAACACACACAAAGTGAGGGAGGAACTCAGCAGGTCAGGCAGCATCTATGGAAATGAATAAGCAGTCAATGTTTTGGGCCGAGACTCTTCACTAAAACTTCATTATGCTATGGGCCCATATCTTCTATACTTCTCAGCATCTACCCACCTCAACCACTCTCTCAATGTCCTTGTGCCAAAAAAAAACACCCATCACATTCCCCCTCTGACACCAAATGGAATTCAAATTTTTCAATTACTCTCTTGAACACTTCACCTTGAGGGTATGGTAAAAGAATGAACGTGTGTTAAGATCTGTAATGTGTACGTGATAGCATATCTGGACCAAGTTGAGATCACTTAGGGGGCTGTTCTCCAAATAACATGTCTTGAACAATTAAATGTCAGACTGACAGATTACTCGCAATAAATTATGCATCAGTGTAAAACAGAATTGAAAATTAACAAATGTAAGGAACAAATTCCTGCCAGCTGTGTTTTTGTGATGTGCAGGTTTAATGTTTAAGAATATGCCAGAATAACCTAACCACAAAGTATTGATTGTGCTTGGCAGCTTCAAGTAACTAAAGCCAGTCAGAATGGCTGAGTTCATTTACTGGTGAATCAGATGTCATGCCTTTGATTACAGACAACAGACCAACTCTTTGTTACATGCTACTGTCTTTAATGTTTGAAACACTGGTGATTAACAACACAAGAAAATTAGCCTGTTTGCTTAGTGGTGCAGAATCGTATAAAGGTCAAAATCTGTTGGAAAAATATTTATGAAACACAGCTTGAGCGTCACCGTGCACGATCTACACAGTTTAATCTAAATAAAAGGTTTAACATGAGGACAAAGGAGAATGAAGCAAACACAAGGCTGCTCTGCCATTCAACAAGATCGTAACTGATCTATCCATTCTCCTGCCCTGTCTCCAAATTTCCTGATTATTTTACTAATATCAACGGACGCAGATAAAATGATTTGTGATGGATGGTCCGGTATTTCCTGCTCTGGAATATTAAGGGGAAACTGCAGAGTAAATAGCATCGGGAAACCAGAGATTAGTTCTTTACAGAAGTTGTTTGACACATTCTGTGCATCCAAAGCAGCGTCTGCTCCCATGCCGGATTCACGGCTGTTGGCCATTAAGGCACCTTGGTGCTTGCCCACCTTCCACTATCTTCACCACCTCTCCCCAGCTTCACCTCCCCAATAATGGGTGAGACAACTGCCTACAATTCATTGCTCTAAGAGTGTGAGCTGCCTGTGGATATCCGACTGAACAGCCGTGGTCCTGTGAAGAAGAGGACCATATTGTTATAACCCTCTGAGCGAAGGTTTTGCCCTGTTCTCAATCCAAACTGCACCACCTGCAACCATTCCCCCAATTGTTACACTCACTGAATCCTCCCTGTCAACCAGGAGTTCTATCATTCCAGTCTTGGAATAAACAAAACCCTCAAGCTTCGAAGACTATGGACCTTCAATTACTGAATATTTCAAGGCTTGATCAGTCGATTGTTGGAATCCAAGAGGATGAATATGTCTGTGAACTGATGAATGAAGTAGGTTGTGATCAAAAACAGTTAGGTAGCGACCCATCAAATTGCACACATGCAGTCATGTCAGCAAAGGGAAAATACTCTCTCATTCTAGATCTGCTCACTAGCACGTGAATAGAGATGGTAGCATCTTCCTTTAGCTAATGATAGATGGAAAACTGGGAAACGTTACAAGGTCTGTAGATCTTGGGTTGGAAAGATCCAGCTACACACAAGTTCATTCCTAAACACTCTGAATGGATGTGCTTGAAGGCCCTTTCCCTCTTCCTCCTCTTCCTCCCACCCTATTCCTTCTCTGCCTCCTTCGTTTCCACTCTTCTCGTACTACCTCATGCCCTTTCATAATCTTTCCCCATTGTGCTTTGCTACAAGAGTTCTGACAAAGGGTCTCGGGCCAGAATTGTTAACTGTTCTTTCTTCCCACAAGTGTTGTTTGGCCTGCCGAGTGCTTTCAGCATTTTCCGCTTATTTTTATTTCATATTTCCAGCACCTGCATTTTAGTTGATAGTTGTTCAAGGGACTGATTGAGCAAACAAGCTTTAAGTGTGAATATTGCAATGAGCTGAACATTTTCAGGTGCACGTTTTAAGAACATAAGATATAGGAGCACAATTAGCCTATTTAGCCCATCGAGTCTGCTCCGTCATTTCATCATGGCTGATCCATTTTCCTCTCAGCCCCAATTTTCTGCCTCCTGCTCGTATCCCTTCATGCCCTGACCAATCAAAAATCTATCAGCCTCCGTCTTAAATATACATTAAAACTTGGTCTCCACAGCTGTCTGTGGCAACGAATTCCATAGATTCACCACTAAGTAAACTCCTCCTCAGCTTCATTCTAAAAGGACACCCCTCTATTCTGAGGCTGTATCCTCTGGATACTCCCCACCACAGGAAAAATCCTCTTCCCATCCACTCTATCAAAGCCATTCTCCACTCAATAGGTTTCAATTAGGTCACCCCTCATTCTTCTGAATTTCAGTGAATACAGGCCCAGAGCCATCAAACGCATTAATGCTGACCCTGAGCCCAGCCATGAAAAACAGTCACTTGTCACCACTTAGGGTAATGATACACACACCACTTCTTGTGTGGGATACCCCAAAGCTGCCAAGTGAAGAAGAGGAGAGTATATGGTTGAAGAGCTAGATAACCATTTTGCCTGAGCGAGGGAGTGCAGAGCTCCAGGGGCAACTAGCTCCAGGTTCCAGCATTTGCAAGGAACATATTGTCTGTAATTCATGTGTCACTGGTTGGAGGAAGGAGTGAAGCAAGGGAGAGTGAGGGAGAGGCTGACCCTCCCTCACAGTGGGGAAGGAGGTAACCAGCACAGGAAAGCATAGATGTTCTGGACTTCTGCCAAGCTCTGATCACACTGAAAATAATAGTTACATACCTTTCAGCTTGGTGGGTTATTAAGCTGTATCTACTGAATATGGTTATTCCTTCTTTTTATGTTTCCTTTACCTTTGCATTGAAATGCTTGGATATTTAAGTACTTGGTGTGCTGTTCACTCCACTAACTTTCAAAGTGAAGGACGATCAAAAGAGGGAACGTTTTATACAGTGAGCTGAAATACAGTGACAAGATTATACTCAGCTTGCTACAGATTTTCTAGTTATTGGAAACTTTAAAAACACACACAGAATTACTGAGATAGAGAAATACATATAAGAGTATTGCCTGAAGCTCTGAATTTGAGGAAAACATCTGGAAGAAAATATATTATTAATGACAAAAAAGAGCCTATTCAGCCCGATAGGATCTTTGTTGGCTCCTGGGGAGTAATTCCATGTCTCATTCCTTTTGTTTTATTTTCATGCACCCTGCAACTCATTCTCTCTCATGCAAGTTTGTCAACTTACCTTTAATTCCTTGTGCTATTAATCAACACGTTGGGGGATTTACAGAAGCCCATTCCACTCAGTGTCTACTTTACACCTGTACACCCACTCATTAATGCAAATATAAAATCAGCCAATCATGTGGCAGCAGCTCAATGCCTAAAAGCATGCAGACATGGTCAAGAGGTTCAGTAGTTGTTTCAACCAAGCATCAGCATGGGGAAGAAATGTCGTCTACATGATTTTGAGCATGGAATGATTGTTGGTACCAGATGGGGTGGTTTGAGTATGTCAGATACTGCTGATCTCCTGGGATTTTTATGCACAATAGTCTCTTGAGTTTACAGTGAATTGTGTGATAAACAAAAAAAAAATCATCCAGTGAGTGTCAGCTCTGGGGTCTAAAATGTATTGATAATGAGACAGGTCAGAAGAGAATGGCCAGACTGGTTCAAGCTGACAGGAAGCAGTCAGTATCTCAGATAGCCATGTGTCCCAACAGAGGTGAGTGCACAAGACATTGAACCTTGAAGTGGATGGGCTACAGCAGCAGAAGACCATGAACATACACTCAGGAGATACGGTACCTAATAAAGAGGCCAGCCACTGAACGTATCTACTAGAAAATATTTGGGATTCAGGAGGAAATTGGAGGAGTAAGTAGAAACCCTTGCATTTGTGGAAACAATGTGCAAACACTATACATCCATCACCTGATCTCAGAATTCAATTTGGGCCCCTGTTGGTGCTATGTTTTGCACCTTGGCCCCAAAGGAATGCCGTTTCCTTTGGCTGTATTCATGTATGGTTGAACAATAATTTAACTTAAACTAATTTACTCTGTCCCGAGCAAAAGCATCAACCTACTTATATGAAGTCCTGTTGGAAAATCTGGGCCCAAAACATCAGCAGTTTATCCCTCTCCTGACCTGCTGAGTTCCTCAGGCATTTTTTATGTGCTAACCTATTTATATTAATTTTGTACAAGTGCTATCAGCAGTTGTGTTGTAATATTGTTCACTGTCATTTCCAGATGATACCCTTCACTTCCAATTATAATCATAACAATTAAGGAGAATCGTCCTTGATTGCTCAGTGAATGTAATAGCTTACTATTATAAACACATTACTTATAAGTTTTCAATCTACTTATCTGGCATCAAAATAAAGCTATATGTATTGCTGGTTGCCTGTAATGCATATAGATTAAACTAGAATTATGAATTAATGCTTAATCTACACCACCGGGGCGACACAGGGGCGTAGCGATCCGTGTCGCACTATGACACCGCCAGCGATTGTCATTGGGGTTCAATTCCTGACACTCTCTGTAAGGAGCTTGTACATTCTCAAAGTGATTCCGTGTGTTTCTGCTAGTTGCTCTGGTTTCCTTGCACACTCTGAAGGTATAAGGTTAGGGTTAGCGAGGCGTGGGCATGCTATGATAGAGCTGCTAGCGTTGGGACACTTGCACAATCCTCGCTGATTTGGTTTGACGCAAATCATTGATTTGACTGCACGTTTCAACGTGCCCGTGACTAATAAAGCTAATCTTTATAATCTGTTCATCTGAAGGAATGCAAAAAGGTACAATTTTTAATAGAATAAAAAATGTCAAATGAAAAAGAATGTATACTGGGCAAGTTTATGGTGCTGAGCAGCTGGAGCAGAGTGTTGTTTGGTGGTGTCGTCTTTCAGGAATCTGGCAAGCCCGCAGTTTTGAGAGGATCATGAGCAACAGTCTCTGACTATCTCCGGTGGAATTGCCTGTGGGCAAGCTGCTTGAACCAGCAACACCAATCTGTAGTTAACTCCATGATTTCCAAGTGCCTGTGCATAACGACAGAATGGGGGAATCTTTAAATTGATACCTTTCCGAAACGCTTCACTGCTCCTCACGGGGAGTGGATTGTGCGGGGAAGTGACAATCATCGAGCGCAGTGTGACCTTCAAGCTGAATTTGTTTAGGTTGTCGGAGTGTCAGCTGTTGTACTAAACAGCAGCAGTGGGAGTGCATAAGCAAATATTCTGAAGTAATTTCCTGGAGAACTGGCAACAGATCAGTGGCAAGCTAAATCTGTCAATGTCAAGAATTTGTGAGACTTCTCACTGCTCTACCCAATCGCTTCTGGCACAGGGGAAGTTACTCTGTGCACTGTAGGAAACTGCCATACGTAAAGGGCAAAAGCTTTTTGCAAAATGACTTCTGCTTTGTAAGGCAGCAGTTGGAGCACTGAATGTAGGATGTTCATGCATAACATAACAATTCCACACAAGACCGTTTTGTCAAGCTCTGGCAGCAGATTAAGATTGAGGTAAAAATGTAGACTTGTCTTAAAACAAGCAATGGGAGCACATTTAGTCAAGGCCCATGAGTAAGTCAAATTCCCCATGGACAACTTTAGCCAACAGGTCAAGCGAGCTGGCCTGTGTCCCTAATAGAGTTCCTGTAGTACCATTTGCCTGACATCATTCCTTAATTGGAATAGGTACTATTTTCCAATGGGTGGCTAATCACCAGAAAATTATAGAGTTCCCCAGAAGATGCACTGATGCTTGTAGTATTCCATCATCATCCTTTGGTTTCACTAACATGAGTTGGTAGCACGCTGACAGACTGGGAGAAAAGGGCGCCATTTGCACATTGGCCTCCTCATACTTTTCCATAATGTTTTCTGCCTGGCTCGATGAGGATACATGACTGAGGGAAAGGCAAGAGCACTGACATTAGATAAGGGCTATCAATGTCCCTCAGTTCGAGTGCTGCCCTATAGGTAGAACAAAGACAAGTAAACTGAGTCAAGGTACGATTCTCTCTTAAGTTAACTAAATGGCTTGCTCCTTTCATTACTATGCAATGCTTACAATACCAACATAATTTGGGATCATTTCTATTGTACTGATCAGAAAGAGAGACCCATATTTTTGTGATATGTTACCCTCGACACTAATTATTAGGACAATGGGGACAGAAATTGAAGCCAGCACTGACAGAAACCACCTCATCCTCTGACCAAGAAGGATCTAAGGACGAGGGGGATGGGAAAGAAGATAACTTTGTCTACTCAGTCCGAACACTCCCCTTACACTTATAGTTGCCTTGAACATGAGTAGGCCCATCAATCCTGCAACTTTCAACCTTTGTACTCAATGGAGAGCCTGAACCCATTTTTCATCAGGACTGGTTCTAATGGAGGGATTTGTTCAGTCTCTTTATTAAGCATGAAGCACAAAGTCAGAAGTTGCTAACATATGGCATACTCCAAGCCTTCCTCAATAGTGCTGCCATCAGTTTCCACTCGTTATATTTCCACTGCCTCTCATAAATACTTCCACGGCAGGAAGGTACTGTTATGACACTATAATTTATCAGGTTATCCATCGCTGGCAACCTTCAGGAGATGGGGACCGCAAGATGCATTTGACAGGTGCAATTTTTGCAGGACAATTTTGGTACACTTGCTTTGAATGTAACTTGTGACCGTACTTTAAGTTCAACCACAATCATTTCCATTTGCAAGTACAAAAGTAATCTTAGAGCCAGCACTGATTTATGCAAACAGTCACTGCAGATTAATACCGACTGGAGAATGCTGTTATTAATATGGCAGGAACAAATTAAATACATTAACTTTGAGCAGTTTGTATCTAAGTCATTGAAAGCTCATAATACATCTATCGTCAATACTGAAGAGCCTTTATTGTTTTTATGTAAATGTAAACATAATTGCATCAAAATGTTGAGTGAATGCATTAAGCAAAGAGAGCTCTATAAATGCATTTGGTACATTACTTTCTGATCTCTGAAGATTTAACTTGAATTAGAAAAGACAGAACGGCATTTGGATTTTGAGCAATTTGCTCAAGTGTTATTTTCCACTCCAGTTTCTGTTGTTCTCTGAATAAATTTGCCTAGAAGATGTTGAAACAAGGTCATTAACTCTTTTTGATAGGCGGTGCAGATAGAGGATGAACAATTCTCTCTCTCTGCATCTCCCTGCATACTTCTGGTGTAATTGAACAAGGACAGAACTGGTGATTCTCTATCTGCACCACCCATCAAAAAAGAGTTAATGACCTTGATGTAATGTCTTTGATAAAGTATCACAGAGAAATCAATGTACCCCCTGACTCCCTTTTACATTCAGTCCTGAAGAAGGGTCTTGGCCTGAAATGTCAACTGTTTACTCTTTTCCATAGATGTTGCCCGACCTGCTGAGTTCCTCCAACATTTTCTGTGAGTTGTTTTACATCCTATAGTGAGCTTGGTGACATGGGAGCACTGAATACGTTTACAACTTGAATGAGTCTGAGCTATCTCTCACAGCTAAAGCAAAATAGGCTTTGGATGTAAATACAATGCAACGTTGGTAAACATCAAATTGGGAGATAGCATAAGCGTCAATGACTGATGCCTGGAAGGATCTTTCTGAATGTAAGTTAGGGGTGGGCCATGGTAGCCCTGGCGACCTCTGTCAGCGCTGTCTACATCCACATTCAAGGTTATAATTGTGGTTGCTGCAGGGGACAAACCTGGTAAATTGTCTTTCAGTCCTCAGCAGAGTCCGACCAGAAGAGCCACCTGAGGATTTATCCAGTCAAACAGTCCTTGCTCCCACCTAAAGCATCCTTCGTAATTAATAAACAAAAGAAAAAACTAACAGCATGAATATTGTTAATTGTCCATTGATTTTCATCAATCTTTCCCTATACCAGTGCTAAAAAGATTAATAGGAAACCAATATGCTGCAACATAGGAAATCTGAACATCAGCACAAGTTAATACACTCTTACTAGAATGGAGTTAATTTGTATGGAAATTAGAAGGAATTAAGGAAAAAATATATTTCTTCCAATGAGTAGTAAAGGTTTGGAACTTGGAGAATTCCAGTGTAAAAAGTACTTGAATAAGCATTTTTTTCGAGCTAGAGCCTGTCATTCCATAAGGAATGACAACTGGAAAGTGGGATTAATCTAAATTAAGGAAATTTCTGTTTCTTTCAAATTTCTTGATATCTCCCTTCCTTCTTCTAGTGATAATACTCAGCTCAGTTTTAATCGAATTGTGGAAACAATATTTCTCTAATTCCTATGAAATATTTCTAAAAGATGAATAAGATTGTCTATTATGCCTGTTGTGGTTCTGTAACTAGAACTTTCAAATTCAGAGCCAGGCATTTGCCAGAGTTGGAGCACAATGTTTTCAAAATTTCGAAGTACATTTATTATCGAAGTATGCATGCAGTGTACAACCCTGAGATTTGTTTTCCCACAGACAGCCACAAAACTGGGAAAACCATGGAACCCATGCAAAGAAAAACTTCAAATCCCCCAGAAAGAGAGAACAAATTGCACAAATGGCAAAAACGAGCAAAAAAAAAAATCACAGAATATAAAAAGGCAGTTCATACTGCTGCCCCTGTGCAGCGCTGAGGGGATTCTGCAGTGTCAGAAGAGCTGCCTTTCAGATGAAATGCTGAACGAAGACTCCTTCTGCTTTGAACATAGAGCATAGAACACTGCAGCATAATACAAGCTCACAATGCTGTTCCAACCTTTTAACCTAATCTAAGATCAATATAACTCTAATATAAATATAATCAATATAAATTTAATATATTTCTTAAACACCCCTAATGTATCTGCATCTACTACCACTCCTGGATGGGTGTTCCATGCACCCAAAATCCGCTATGTAAAAAATTACCTCTGACATTCTCCTATACTTCCCTCCAATTGCCTTAAAATTATGACCCCTGGTATTAGCCATTTCCATTTAATCTATTCCTCCTACTATCTTTTACACCTCTATCAAGTTGCCTCTCATCTTCCTTCACACCAAAGAGAAAAGCCCTACCTTGCTCAACCTATCTTGTTGTGCTTTTTGAAGGATGCAAGATGGTACTTTGAGAATAGGGAAAATGTTGTTGGTTCGTTAATCAATATTTATCCCTTACACACAATAAAGAAAGAGTACCTTGTCTTATCACATTACTGAATGTGGTACATATTTCACATTACAGAGTGATTACATTTCAGAATTATCTGTAAACTTCTGAAACACCGCTGGTTTCTTTGGCTGTGTAGATTTAGGGAATACGCATTCCAGTCTTACCAAACCCATGAGGTTGAGACTGCTTTCCCACCCCAAACCCCGGTTTGTGTGGATGCTGTGTGATTTGCTGTCCTGTTACAACTCAGTGCCCAGAAATAACAGACAGCACGATTGAAGGATTTATATTTATGAATCTTAACTAAAGGGTTAGTAAAGAAAAGAAAGAAAGAAACTAAAAAGGACCCACTTTAATTAAACAGTCAAATGTGTACAAATTGGAGCTCAACTCTTCCAAAAGTAATATTCACCGAACCTCAGTCGACTGCAGCACCTTGCTCCATTGAATCATGGTCTCCCGCCAGATCAAATCCTACAAGCAGTTCTGTCCAGCACCTTCTCTCTTCCTCTGCTGCCTATCAAAGGACCCAGCTCACATTGCAAAGCATCCCTTATCTTTGACCATAACCCAAACACTGAAAGACCGTTACGTTAACAGTGAAACCTTTCCTAGAATGATACACTTCTTTGGCACATCCTGAGATTGTAAAGGTACTATATAAATGCAAATCTTTCTCTTAAAGAAACAGATCTGCACTTTGAGTAAAAACACAGCTTATTGAGTTGTGTAATTATTTATCCTGCTGAGAGTTTTTAATAATGCAGCAACTCAAATACTTTGGGAATATATTTTTAATCATGTGCAGAATGCATAAAAGCATCTTATGTAGAATGTGGTTACTGCTCCTGACAATGGAAATAAAGACTGCTAGCAGCCAAAGAAGTATTTGGGCAGTGAAAACTCTTGTTCATTTACGAGAGCCTTATATCAGTACCACGGCATCAACTCTTGAAAGAAGGCAATTTGGAAATGGCTGAAATTCCTCATATTTTCTGGCAGCTGAACTTCTGGTAACCTCATGTTCGGCATAGCATTGTGGGCTGAAGGGCCTGTACTGTGCTGTAGGTTTTCTATGTTTCCATGTTTCTCATGCCTTTCTGACAGATGTATGGGATTAGAGGGTTCTGTGCTTAGGTCCTACGTTAAGGAAATGAGAACAAAAGTCAGGAATAATATTCCAGCACTATATTGAGGGCCAAATGTATTACCAGCAGACTTGCATTCTAAATAAGGCAATAAACCAAGAGCTCCTCCATTCTCTCAGGTGGATGTGAAACTCCCGCGGACAGAATTTCAAAGAAGTTCAGGAGAAGTGCACCATTGCCTTGCTATCTGTCATGCAACATCATTGAAAAGTAAACAAATTATTTTTCTGTTTGTGGAACTTGCTGTGTGCAGGCTGAATTCAACCTTTTCTATACCAAACCGGGATACGTTTCAAACTGGCCATAAAATAGTCCAGAAGGCCCTGCAAGAGATGCGATGGGCACTAATTAAATGCAAGCGTTTCATTCTTTATTTTCACACATGTAACTGTGAACATTCTTTTAGTGGATAATGGTTAAATCCTCCAGGCCTGCAAAATGTGCTGTTCACTGCTTTACATACTTACATATGTCGTTTACTTTGTTTTCTTTGTAATGTAACAAAATCAGCAAGCAAAGTCTCCTAAGTGATAGGCAACTTTCTCTGCCTCTCTCTCTTCCCGTCATTCTGTATCAGAACAATCAGTTCCTTCTTTATGGAGTCCGTCACCGCAGCGACGCCTTAAAATTGCATAGAAATACAACTCATCCACAATATTGCATTACATGTCTGTTTTATTCTTTATTTAAATGACTGTGCGAAGAAAAATAAATCATTTATTTGAAAATGGATAATGAACAAAATATTAGTTATGTTTGTGGCAAACAGTGAAAGCAAACTGAACTACTTTGCCTACTATTTATTTTGCCGAAGTCCAAATGATAAGTAACAACTAATTAATGTATCAAGGTGACTTAAGGGGAAAATTATTCAGAAGAGGTGGTTGACCTATTACAGCCGTTAATTCCAATGTGATGCTGGCTTTGATGTTGGATTTGTGGGACTTAGAGTATAAGACCATTAGACAAAAGAGCAGAGTTAGGATATTTAGTCCATCGAGTCTGCTCTGCCATTCCATCACGGCTGATTTATTATCCCTCTCAACCCCATTCTCCTGCCTTCATCCCATAACCTTTGACACCCTGTCTAATCAAGAACCTATCAACTTCCACTTTAAATATACCCTCCACAGCCATCTGCCTTCCAGCCTGGAATGTGTGGACCCAAGTCTGAATCCAGAGATCAACGGACAAAAATCCAGACAATTTGACACTAATGGGGTGCAGAAAGTGCCTTTATTCTTCCAAGTAGAATTACAAAACCTTATTTGAAGAACATTATTTGAAATCTCTCCAGTGCCTTGGCAAATGTTCAAGCCTCAGCAAAACACTTGTGGAAAGAATGAATGATTTGGTAATTGTCACATTGTGCCACTGGATATTTTACTGTGTTTGTGTTAACTGTTATGTTTCCTACATGTTACTCGAGATGGAGAAGATGCAGGTTAGAGAGCATCAAGGTGGAGGAAGGGAAATCCCGTTTTTTGAAGGAGTGGGGCATCTCTGATGTTCTAGAAGGGAAAGACCCATCCTGTGAACAACTGTGGCGGAGACCAAGGAACTGAGAAAAGGGAATAGCATTTTTACAAGTGACAGCATGGGGAAAAGTACAGTTGAGATAGGTGTGAGTCAAACAAGTTTTCACCATAGTACTTTTCTTTATATATGAAGCACATGGCCGGCACACTACACCAGTTGCAGTATGTAAAGAGAACTGTTCGTCTGAAAATAAGGGAGTGATATTGATGCAGAACTGATAATTTTGAAAGCATTATCATTAAATTATGGGTGAAAGTGTGTGGGAGATGTTAGCAATGTTGTGCTTCAGATAGAAAAGAAAATCATTGGTAAATGGCTTTGAAACAATTTCTGAAATACACATATGAGTAGTTTGGATGCAATTTCATTTACATGCACATCAGCCCCTCTGGAGAACTTCTTTTAGAATAAGTTAATATTTAAATAAACTTCAAAACAGCTTTTTTTTAACCCAAAAAAAAGTTTCCCTGATCTAATTTCCCTTTGATCTATGCTCTTTTTAAATCAACTGCCTCCACAGTTTACCATTGGCCATCTTGCCACAGTCTGGCATTGCTAAAGAATGCTACAAGCATTGACAAGTTTTAACTTTCCACACGGAGCTGAATGTGGCTTTCATTGTGTTGGAGAGAGCCACTGAGTGGCTCAGGGTTTTGGAGAACTATAATTTTTTATATTACAAGTAGTAAAAGGAACAGCTGGCTATTGTTTGTTACTACCTGAGAGGCTTCAAGATCGAGGTACACAAGAAGCTCATGAGTATCTCCCGGGGAAAACGCGCACGTAATACTGACATGGCCTCAAGCATTAACATTCAGGAAGATTGTCGGCTCCACACAAAGGCAATAGTTGGGTCACAATCTTCAACTAAGTGGAAACTAGGTACTGAGACTTGTCGTTTAAAACATTTATGGATATACAAAACCAAGAGGCTGGGGATTGCTGCACTGGTATCTTTTTGCCAAGTCTCTCAATAGCACAGAGATAAAAGAGTTGGAGAGGTGATGTTATCACACAGATTAGAGAGAAAAAAGTATAATTCATTGCAGTGCTCTATTGAATTTTGCTTTCAGATATATTGAATATTTGAAGTGTTATCTATTACACATGCCATTTATACAGCATTCTTCAGAAATACAACTTGTGAAGTACTGACATGACTTCATTACTTTTATTGGATTAGGTTCCTTTGCCTTTAATGGACAGATGATGTCTCTAAAATCAATTATCTTTTAAAGTGCAAGGCTTTCTAATATCTGTGAGGAGAGTACAACTTATTCTACTTGCCATTCAGATAATAGAAGCTCAGTCAAAGTCGCTCAAACCCTGCTCTTCCATTTCTGGAATAGCGAGCGGTGCAGTTTGCAAATGGAGCCGATGTTATTTGATATCGTGCATCAAACTGGAGCTGGGTGAGAAGATTCTAATGTCCACCAGATGGGAAGATCAACTCATTCTCCTGGTTGGCCCTTCATTAAATTTTCTCACTCTTCAATTGTTTGGTACAAGCAGGAGGAGCAAAGGGTAAGAGAATGGTATCTGGCCCTTCCATCTCTGAGATCATAGCTTATAAGATGCTGCTCCTCATTACAATTTCTACCCTAACAGACTGAAACTTTTGATCAACTTACCCCGTCAAGTGCAAATTTAATTGTCATTCAACCATACATGAATACCCATGAAAACCGCCAAACGAAACAACATTACTCCTATGCCAATGTGTAAAACACAGTACCAACAGTCATACATCGCACAAGGCACATATAAGATGGCAAGCACAATAAACTATCAGTAAAATACAGTCACACAAAAAATATATAGTCTGTGAACGCTGCAGAAACCTGAGGTCAAACACAATACAGCTTGAGTTCTGCTGAGCAAATACTGGGGGGCAGCACCAACTCCTGCTTGGATGCCACGCAACTCCACCTCCAGTGGACTGCACTGGCTCCAATGCTTCTCTCCTGGGTGGCTGTAAACACATGACTCTGTGATTTGAAGCCTAGTCCTTGCTCCGCCTGAGGTCAAGCAGCTCTCCGGCTGTCTACCAATAAATCAGTGGTTTATGGCATTCCACATTAACAATATCCAGTAGGGTCTTATGATTACCAAAGGAAGTGACTAGGATGATCACTCATTGTAAGACTGCACACCTTCTTCGTGCACCGGCTCCTCCACTGCCTCTTTGACACAGGCTGCAGCACGATCAACACCAAGTCCAGCTTCATCGGTTTCTCCACCAGTGAGCAACTTGCCAATGGGGTAGACCTGCAGTACTTTAAGTTCTGAACATCCAGCAAGATCTTGCGATCATAAAAAAAGTATATTTGAAAAGGATAATAACACCTGTGGTTGGCCCGCAGATGCTGCTGCAATCAAACGCATTGCCATCTTAGCAAATTTCTAACTTCCAGTAAATACAACCCTGTTTTCTATAGCCATTCTTTGTAATTGAACCCTTGGTGATTAGGCTTTACTATGGTAAATCTTCACTTCACTATTCCAGCACCTCTCTTAGGTAAAGTGAACAGAGTTCTCAATTATGTTCTAGGTGCAGCTTAGCCAGGACATTCTTTCCTACTCCTTTGTATTAGAACCATTTAAATACCACCTTACCCTCTTGCAACTCTGTTCTCCAAATGCAAAGTTGATTCAAAGTGGATGGTAGTGGAAAATGGAATTTATATGGGGCTGAGAGACTACCAGACTCTCTGAGCATCAGCAGTTCAAAAATCAAAGTCAAAGGACATGGAAGAGTACACAGCATTTTTTAAAAGGGTTTGTGTCCATCTAATATCGCTTGTCTTGGTTTCCCACCTTGCTGTTCACTAGAAAATTAGATAAGCAGGTAATGCAATGTTGCCTGCCAATTAGCCTTGCCTTAAGCATGAAGCAAATGGCCTTACCAAAGTAGGACTCTTATCTCTTTTCCAAGTTTGCAGAAACTTGACTTAACGATTAGACACTAAAAAAAAGATGAATAAAAGAAATAGCTATTAAAATTAATCATGACTTTCTCGATTAAATTAATAATTGCGTACTGGTTGAGATCATAAGGCTGCAATTTCAGTAAGAAGGTTAGAGAGCATTCCAAGCTCTTTCAATCATTTTATCTTTTTATATTCCTTGTAAAAGTGATCAGACAAAACAACAAAACTCATTATTTAACATTTGATTGCATGTATGTAGTGTCATGCTCATTAACTGGAATTCTATTGAGCATACATTAACACCTAATTAAGAGGGGTTATCATTATATAATGCAACAGGTTCAAAGGTAAGCTGATATAAATATAGATTTAAATAAAGCTGCCATAATTAGCACTTGAAATACAGGTATCAGTCTGCACAAGGATCGTCAACGATTGCAGCTCTGAGGTGAATAAGCAATTAAACTGATTTAGTATTAACTGAGAAATAAATAGGAGTCAGAAATATGCTTCAAGTTTGCAGTGAGATCACAGGATCTTTCAGCAGACAATGATGCCATTCAGCCCATCATGCCTGAGCTAGAGTCTCCATTCATGAGCTTTTTCTGGCCAAATTCATTCATGAATATGTACCCATGCTCTTGTGAAAGCTAATATTGAATTATGTCCATAGTTCCTTGCAGACAGTGCATTCCATGTCATTATAACTTCCTTCGATTAAGGTATTTTAAAAATATAAAATTAGGTATTTCCATTATCACAGTGTTTTTTTCAGTGCTGCAGGAAGTGGCATCCTAGGTAATACATTCGGTTAGGATTCAAAGCCACAACCTTGCTTTTTATAATTAAGGTGCTGCCTAGCTGACATTTATAAAGTTGCTGCTATTATTAATCATAACATAAATCCATGCGGAGATGACAGTCATTTTGTTGATGAGATATCAGATCTTTCAAAATGTTGAAAGATTAGTTTGGAAGGGAAATTTGTCACGGGATTTATGAGCAATGCATCCAAAAATATTAAAATGTGAGAAAGAAGAATTTATACTGTCTCAATATTCCTCTATCAATTATATTCCAAAAAAGAATTAACATAAGCATATAATGAAGTGGAAAAATGAGAAGATATATCCAGTCTATTAAAAGCAGTAATCTATTCCAACGTAGTCAATTATTGCCCCATCAGTCTACTTTCAGTCATCAGAAAAGCCACGGAAGAAGATTAAACACCACCTTCTTAACTTTATCACCAATATTCAGCTTAGATTCAGACAGAATCATTCAGCTTCAGAGTTCACTGGAGCTTTGGTTAAAACCTGCACATAAATGCTGAATTTCAGGGATGTTGTGAAAGTGATTCCCCTTGACTCAAGATGCCATTTCAGTGAATGGGACATCAAGGAACATGTAAAAGTAAAGTACTTGGGGAAGGAAGGGGATGGTGGATTCCCTAATACTTGGTACAAGAATTAGATGTTTATCGTCATTGAAAAGCAATTTTCTCAGCATCAAGACATCAGGACATCTCTGTAACGATTTGTCACAGCCATGGCCTAGCCTAGAACAATTGCTTTCTCTAGCAGAAGTCTGCATGTGCGACTGTTGGCTGATGGCTCTATGGAGATTCTCAATTCAGTCCGTCCAGAAGAAAGTAGTCTTGCCCACATGCAACCGGACTTAGACAACATCCAAGCTTTTATGGATACATAGCAGGTACAACTCAAAATATCTAATACTAGTGGTGTTATGTTTAATGTGAAATGGGGTAATTTTAAAGGAGGTAAGTGAGGTAAGTTTTTCTTCCCCTGCCCCCCGCAGAGATTGGTGGGTTCCTGGAGGGCAATGCTTCGGTGGTGGTGGAGGCAAATATGATGCAGGCTTTTTATCAAGCCCTTAGCCAGCCGCATACAAGTGCTAAGAATAGAAGGATATTATGTAAGCAGAAGGGATTCATTTAGTTAGGCATTTAATTATTAGTTTAATTTGTCTGGTACAACATTGTGTGCCAGAGGCTTTGCTCCTGTGCTGCATTGTTTTATGTAACAGATGTCACAAAAGTGTCATTGAGCAGGCCATTTCCAACACAGAAAGGTATTCCTAGCTCTTCTTTTATTTATTGAGATACTATTGCCTGTAACAGGGATAGTTGCCATCCTGGGCTTGAACCAGAGTTGTTATGGCGATGTTCCGTATCTTTAACCATAGACTACCAGGAGAGACTTAGATCACATAGGTACAAGTGCAAAGGAGACTAGAGATGAGGATGGAATTGACCAAAGAATCTTCACTTGTGGATTGGTTAGTAGAGAACACAGACTAGGCCTCAGGAATCACCACATACGGGGTGGGTAAACGCAAGACTGAGCAAAGGTGACCAAAACAGTGGGAACTTAAATATACAAACAAAACAAGGCACAGAAGTATTGATAACTGAAAGAACACAAGTGAAAATAATCAATGAATAATCAGAAAAGGAGGGGCGTTTGGAACCCGGAAGGCTCTGGCACCCCCAAGTGGTCAAACTGAAGCATGACTGCTGGCATGGTGGGTGACGGCGTAAGTATCTGATCCATAGGAGGGAACCCACGATCTTACCTCTGGGCCATAAGCCTCTCAATCCACCAAGTGCTGGAGCCAGCCGCAAATTAGATGGGAGACCTGAAGCCAATGGATGAGCGTTGATGATGTAAGGAGCTGGGAGTGATCTCACAATTGGCATCAGCTGTCTGCACAGAACGGGAGACATAAAATGTGCGGTTGGTATTCGTGGTGTGTGGCAACTGGAGACGGTAGGTAACTGTGTTGATCTGATGGAGAACGTGAAACAGTACTATGTAGCATGGTGCCATTTTCTGAGACTCAAACTGCAGAAGAGAGTCTTTAGTGGAGAGCCAGAGCCTTTGACCTGGATGGAACAAAGTCCTATGCTGCCTCCGATGTTGGCCAATGTTGCTGAGATGTCTTTAGAAGGGCTCTCACCCGAGCGTTCCTCCATTTCTGCCTCAGGGTCTCCTCCATGTCCTGTTTGGCCCGTTGGACTGGGGGTGAAATCCCAAAGAGAGCTTGATCATAGCTCCAATGAGCTGAGAGAGGGCTTCCAGAAGAGGGAGGTAAACCAAAGACCTCTGACAGAAACAACACTTTGGGGAAAGTAGTGTACTGTAAACACATGTTGCAACAGAAGGTTGAATGTCGCCCAGGATGAGGGAAGCTTGGATCAGGACGTAAAGTGGCAGGCCCAAGAGAACCAGTCCACCACAACCATAATCACGGTGATGTCCATGGAGATATTGGATCAGGGACGAGAAGGAATGGACAGTGGGGGTAGCAGCCCTGATCTGGGTCTTTGTCTTGGGCGCAGATGCGGTTAATTGCCGTGTATGATTTAACGTTACCTTTCGTGCACTGTGCCAGAACTGCCTCTTGATGAACTCCGCTATCCCTGGATCTCCTGTGAAACATGATGCATGCCCACCTGTAACACATCTAAAATGACAGGGTTAGGGAAGAAACGATGAACCAGTGGGCCATCTCCTGGGCCTGCCTCCTGCTGTTGCGCTCTCCTGTTAATGGTCTCAATCTCCTGTCGGAATGGTGCCTCCAGCCTGGACATCATGCGGAAGTGGTCTGGGACAACGACCAGGACTGGTGGTTCATACTGGGACTGGGAGACTGCAAGAGTGTTAACTGAAATGAACCGCATCACGTGATATTCGTAGTGGGCAGTGGAGGTGCTAAACAGGGTGTTTCATTCATCACCCTCCCAAATGCAGACGAGGTTGTATGTGTTTCTGAGGTCCAACTTAGTAAAGATGATTGCCCTTGCAGCAATGCAAAATCCATGGTTATCACCGGCAAGGTGTACCGGTTCATCACTGTGATCTTATTGAGACCTCGATAGTCTATAAGTGATCAGATTATGCCATCCTTCTTCACTACGAAGAAGCCTGCACCAGCAGGGCTTGCTGTCATGTGGATGAAAGCAGGCCAGGCATCGCATCTAGTCCTCCATGGCCACCCTTGCCGGAGCTGATGGGCTATTAAGTCTTCCTCGGGGCGAACAGGTTCAGGCAGCAACTCTATTGCGCAGTCAGGATCGATAAAGCGAGACTGTTACTGAAAACAGGTCTGCATGCTCGGGAGGAACTTGGGACGGTCCAGGAGGGAGAGTCTGATGGACCAGTCAATTTATTGGTTGTGAAAGCCACCCAGGAGAGCCCTAGGATCAATAGGAACTCAGGAGAACGAATAAGGTGAAACTGGATAGTCTGGTATGCTGTTCTATAAATAGACAGATGGGAGCACTGAGGTGCCAGATCCTCCCAGGACCCGGAAATCCTCCGTTCAGAGCTGTAGCTGCGGCCAATTGGTTGAGACAGGCCAAGGGAACTCAGAGATGCCTTGCTAACCGAAGGTCCATGAAATTGCCTGCTGTGCCAGAATCCATGAAGCCTCTCAAGGTTGTTGGTTGTTGGTTGTCACAGGAGGTGGAGGTAGGCAGCATGGTTCCAAACATTGCAGAGCTGGGAGGAATGGACTCCCTTCCCTGAATGGGTTTGGATGTTCTCCTGACAGCCTAGGACAGGCAGAATGGAAATGACCTGGCTCACTACAGTAGAGGCAGCACTTTCCCTTCATTTGCCAGTCCGACAGCAGGAGAAAGCCAGCTTCTGCCCAGATTGCATTAGCTCCTCTGGAGGAAGTTGAGGGAAACTGGGGAAGGTGTGCATGACCACACAGAGGATGATAAGAGTAGGGGGGGGGGGGCGGTCAGATACTGGCTGCCCTGGAGGTCTCATAGCAGCATTCACTCGTCCTTTCTTGAAAATGATTGTCAACCCAGATGGAGGTATTGATGAGAGTCTCCAGGTCCTCAACTGGGCCTGTAGCCACCAATTCTCCTTTAACTTCACCTGATAACCCACGGGGAACATGGCTATAAGGGGTTTATTGTTCCATCCACTCCCTACCGCAGAACTTGATTACGTAGTCATCCAGTGTACCCTGATGAAGTTGGAGGAGGCAGTTGCCACCTCTCATCAGCTGACTGTGCGGTCAAACACCTTCTATATCTCACTGGTGAAGAAAGATATGACTACAACTTGGAAAGTTCTTTTCCCAGAACACCACTGCCCAGGCAGAAGGTTTACCAGAGTGGAGAGTGATAATATAGTCTCCCTTGCAGTGTTTGGAGTGGAACTTTGTGCATTATAGCTCAAGAGCCAGAGAACATGAGGTAAGAAACCTTCTACATGAGCCTGGGTTGCCATAAAATCACACTGGTGCTCCAGAGACTCAGGAGTTGGGGTGACAGCAGTGTTTCCAATCTCAGCTGGATGATCTCGGTGCGAGACTGCAGGTGGTCAAGATTTGTTGGAACGTGTACTCGTATCTATTCAACATGACTTCCTGGCCAGGCTGGGTTTGAACCAAAGTTGTCATAATGAAGTTCTGTATCATTAACCAGTGGACTACAAGGAGAGATATAGATCAGATGCAACCCATGTGCAGAGGAGACCATAGACAACGATGGAAATAAAACAAAGGATCCTTACTTGTGGATTGGTTAGTAGAAAGCATAGGTCTGAAATAGAAATGGAAAATATTCCACCTGCCTGGATGGGCAAAGTTCCAGCAATACACAAACTTGGAAAACATTGAGGACCAAGTTTTCCATGAGTTTGGAATCTGCCTCATTGATGGAATGAAACGTTCTCTGAACAATCTGCATACTTATGGTTCTTCTGCTCTGTTTGCTGAATGCACAGCACTAACGTGCCTAGATTTCTTTAACAGCATATTCCATATTTCTAACCTCCACCCTCTCTGAAAAGTGCATGGGGATACCAGTGCATGGGAATGCCATTCCAGACATCCACCATCATTATGGTGATCTCAGAAAACTCATTATGTGTCTCAAAGGATTAGAAGATACCTCATTAGGACACTGTGGGAGCAACCTCTCCACTCAGACTGCAATGTTTAAAGAAGAAAGCTGACCATCACATTCTTAAAAACAATCAGAAATAATCAAACCAGTATGTTTAGTTGAAATTTCAACTTCCTAAATTTAATTAATATAGCTGAAAATTGGTTCATCATAAAAATAACCAGAAAATCAACCTATGAGTAAACCAGTTTTAATTTAATAATTTTAGAAAAACAATGCAAATTATTTTGCTTAGAACTATTGGTTTGTTGGCAGATTAAAATAAATGAAGACTTGAAAGCTTTTGTACTAATGAAAGGTCATTGACTTGAAACGTTAACTCTGTTTCTTCTGACCTGCTGTGAATTTTCAGTTTTCATTTCAGATTTTAAGCATTTACAGTTCTACGGTTTTTAAGAACAAGCATTCCTCTGTGACTCACAGCACTGTTACAGCGGTCCCGCCAAATTGTGCTTACAATTGCGGATGCTCACAGTAGGAGAGTGTCCTTACCCATCACTCAGCTCACATTTTGAAGAACGCAAACATCACCAAAAAATGTAATAATTCAAATCCAAGACTCAGAGTATTTCACAACAAGCCTCCCTAAGGGCAATATGAGGTTGTTACTGGAACATCTTGTAAAATTCATAACAATCACCAAATAGAAATCAGTTAAATTTAAAGGCACTGCATACACATGCTACAGCTTTCATTTATTTGACACTCCGTGAGCAAATTGAATAAAGTTGTATCCATATTTGGCAGTAAGTTCATGTGGATGAATTTTTAAGAAAATGTACACCTTGCACAATTCTGGAAAATGAATATAAAGAGACAGGCATTGCATTCAAATAGAACTGAAGATAATATGAAGCTTAACAACAAACAAAAGTGACTGAATATTTTTCATCTTTCACTCGCCTCTTCACATTAGATTTTACAGGTTGGTTGATTTCAATTTATTTGTGTTTCAAAATTCATTTTTAATTTGTTAAAACAAACCAGTGGGGCTTTACAGTTTCCATAGTAACTGTGGGGTAAGTATGTGAGGCCAATGCCGAGCTTGCTTCAGACAATGCAGTACAACTGGACGGCTGTCAGTACAAGACCTTCACTTGGCCTTGGTGAGTCTTTCCCTAATAACTTCCAGTAAAACTGCATCATGCAAGAAGAAGAGAACAAGGCTACTGAAGATGAATGCACCGTTTATTTCTTCTTTAGAATCGTATTTCCCAATTGGATAATAATTAGGAATTAGTAAATTGTTATCCAAAGCATCTTGACATATCATTGCCTTAAATAATTCACAACGATGAAATAACCAATTTGAAGTAGTCTACTTAGAGCACGTTATTGCTCATTTACTATGTTCCTGATAATTCTGCAACTTAATTTCCAGCAATAACCTTGTTCCTCTTAGATACCCCTACTATATTTACATATTGTTTCAATTTGATGGATTTTGTGCCCAAGTGGAATACAACATTTTCATTTGTTTCTTTGTGTGAGAAATAGAAAAGCAATGATTTAGGCTGGAGTGCGTCTAATTACAGTACATTTATTTGAACTTGGGTTGTTCTGTTGAGGATAGCAATCAGAATGGAAATAGCCATTTCTGTCTTTGGTTGACATTAGAATCTGGAGCCCGGATTCCCTGGAGGCTGCTGTCAGCACTTTATAAAGCATGCAGTTTAGATTTTTAGGCTGAATTACAATTTGTTCATTGTCTCGTCATAGAAGAGGTCAACAGAATGCACAGCATAACCTCCAATGATAAACGAGTACTGGACCATCACAAGTTTTTAAGGAAATAGATTATGATGATTAAAATTAAAAACATTTCTTTATAAAACAAATGTTCTTAACTGCAAAAAATTCTACTTAAGATACCTAAAACTAAATATGATTGAGTACTTGATTAGAAATTTCATCAGTGAGGGGTCTGAGAAAGTAAAAATGAAATATGAAAATAGATTATTATCTTCACAGGTTATTCAAGAAGTCAGTCAGTTACCTTGGGCCCAGTTTTACAGCCTGACAGTGAGTGGACAGGGGAGAACAACGATGTGCAGAGGAATTAAAAACACACTCAGGTTGGAGGAACACACCTTATGTTCCGTCTGGGTAGCCTCCAACCTGATGGCATGAACATCGATTTCTTGAACTTCTGGTAATTACACCTCCCCCCTTCATCATTCACCATTCACCATTCTTGTTTCCCTCTCACAGCTCTTCTTACCTATCCATTACCTCCCTCTTGTGCTCCACCCCTTGCCTTTCTTCCATTGTTTTCTGTCCTCTCCTATCAGATTCCTCTTTCTCCATCAATTTATCCCTTTCACCAATCAGCTTCCCAGCTCTTTACTTCAACCCCTCCCCCCTCTCGGTTTCACCTATCACCTGCCACCTTGTGCTTCTTCTTCCCCTTTGCCCACCTTCTTATTCTGCTTCTTCCCCCCCCCCACTTCTTTTCCAGTCCTTATGATGGGTCTCAGCCCGAAACATCAACTGTTCGCTCTTTTCTTTTGATGCTGCCTGACCAGCACTTCGTGTGTGTTGCGTTAAAACGTAACTGCTTGTGGAGTTCTTGGTAATTCACTCAAATACATTTCCATGCACTTGAGTCCATACTTAGAGTATCCAATGACAACTGAGAGTATCTTAGCCCCAGTGATACATCTCCCCTGCCCATGTCTCAGAGGCTGGTATCGGTGGAAAGCAATCTTCTGCTTCTGACTCAACAGCAAGGGTTACAGTTAGTGTTGGGGCCAGCTTGGTTGAGCATGAGGGCACACACAGGTACTGCTACAGAAGACACAGGTGAATGTGATCCTGAGGTAACCTACTGAAGGAGGACTCTGGATATGCACATTGGGACAAGTGGCACAATTGGAAATTGGCCAGTGGAGAAATTTGCCCAGAGACTTGGAGCTTATTCTTTCCACAGGCCCAGTGATTTCTCCTTCAAATGACTTACAAATCCATTACCAAAAGTTTCCCTTAATACAAACTTACTGTCCGCTTGGCATCCTCCCCACTCTGCTCAGCTGTGTGAGATTAAGAGAGCACACGAGCTGGAGTGCTGGGACCATAGTTAGAGTTGAGTGCTGACAGACACCATGGCTGTCCAATCTGCATTTTTCACTTGTCAATCACCACGCCAATACGGCATGTACAATAATTCATCTCAAAATGTTTGTCAATGAACACAATTTGTCAAGTTCGAAATAGGACAAACACAGAACCTTTGAACTCATGGGCTCAACTGTTACGACTGAATCAAGACTGATTACCTTAAAGAAATTATCTGAAGAGCTCTTAGCAAGATGTTCCAGTGTACAATCTGCTTAAGGTTTTAGAAAATATAATCATTGCCATTTCCACTTTGTCTTGATGAATTGTAACAGCCTTGCTGCAGTATAATGTGCTTATTCTCAGTAAGTGGTTGTTCAGTTCAAGATGGTCACTTCATTAATTTAAGTCACAATCCAAGCTCAGCTATTTTATTAATGCAACTCAGGGAGAGGACCGCTTGCAAAAAAATAACAAGGGTTAAAGAGCATCAGAAGAGATTCAGTTTTCAGGAAAGTGCCTGTATAAGGCAGGGATGAGGTGAGCAGCAGACAATTTGCTGGAAGAACTCAGCCAGTCAAGCAGAATCTGTGTTGGTTTCACGGCTGCCTCAGTGTAGTACATCCACCCAGGGAGCGGGGAGGTCAAGATGGTCATCTTCAACCATTGGCTTCCTCCGTGCCATGGTGGCATGGTGCCACTCATTTCAGCTTATCTGTGGGCATGGATATCAGTTCTGATCCAGTGTCAGTATTTTGAGCATGGTATTCTATAAGTATCTCAGGTTTTGGGTCTGGTATGGAAACGATTATAAACCGTTAAATTCAGATTGGCCGGTGCCAAACTAACCTGTGATAAGTACCACAAACTAACCAGAAAGGGACAACCACAAATTGTACAGACTTGAAAATCTTAAATGTTCAGGAGCCAAGGTAACTTAGGGGGTAATTGGTGCATGAGATTCAATATCATTAATAATAAATAAACAGATTTATAAAAGTATTTCTGGATGGCTGTGAAGATTTTTGACCCATTCAACATTTTTGCTGGGCACTGTTCTCAAACATCAGGACAAAATTAGGAACTGATAAAACATTTCACACATGACTGCTTGGAAATGTACTTGTACTTTTGGAACATGTTTTATTCAATTCCTGACAGCAATGGACAAGATAAGAGTAGGGACACAGGTCAGGATACAAGAGCAGCAGAGAGACTATGCTTCACTGTTTGCATTATTCAAGTCATTCCACTGGCTGAGAGCCGACTCTGATTCAGGTTTCATAAGCTATGCTCTATGTACAACTGCACCATTACAACAGCACCAGCCATATCATTGAAATATTAGATAAGCACAGAAAAGTAGATATTATTCGATGACCAGGCTGAAGAAATAATGCAGCAACTGACTTGTTTATAATTAAGTTAAGTGGAGATGGTGGATGGATAAGGATATTTTGATGCCATAGGCTCCGGTAACTCTCCCTGACATAGGACAAGGTCTATCGGACTAGATAAGGCAATGAGAACCAAAATCGGAAACTGCAGAAGTGGAAATATGAGGTAAAAGGTAAAGCTGGTGGAAACACTCTTGAGGCCAGTGAGCCTTCATGGAAAGTGCAATGATTGGCATTTTAAATTGGAGGCCCGTTGTCAGAACTAAGAAAGGGAGATAGAAAAGGAAAGTGCAGAGAAGGTGGTGGATGAAGTCTTGCCCACAGATCTTTTTTCATAGTCGTTGTCTGATTTCCTGATTATTACTAGTAATTTTTTAGAACATTCTGGTACTTTCATTAGCAAAAGAAAAACTGATGCCAGGGTTGTAAGACTTTCCTCCAAAGACTCCCTAGGATATAGGAGCGGAATTCGGCCAATTGCCCTATTGAGTCTGCTCCCCTATTTCATCATGGCTGATTGATTATCCCTCTCATGCACATTCCCTTGCCTTCTCCCCATAACCTTTGACTCTCTGACTAACAAAGAACTATCAAACTTTTCTTTAAATATACTCAATGACTAGGCCTCCACAGCAGTCCATGGCGATGAATTCCACAATTCACCACCCTCTGACTAAAGAAATTCCTTCTCTTCTCTGTTCCAAATAGGCCTCCTAGACCCAACCACTATGGGAAACATCCTCTCCACATCCACTCATTCTTGGCCTTTCAATATTCAATAGGTTTCAATGAGATCCCACTCCCTGTGATTCTTCTAAACTCCAGTGAGTACAGGCTTAGTACCCTCAGTATACCCTCAGTATCACACCCATGCTCTTATATTCTAATTCTTTCAGAATAAATACTGACATTTTATTTGACTTCCTCACCACTGACTCAACCTGCAAGTTAACCTTTAGGAAATTCTGCCCAAGGACTACCAGTCCTGATTATCGAATTATTCTCCCCATTTAGAAAATAGTCTAAACCTTTATTCCTTCTACCAAAGTACATGACCATACATTTCCCTACATTATATTCCATCTGGCACTTCTTTGCCCATTCTCCCAATTTATCCAAGTCCTTCTGCAGACTCCCTGTTTCCACAGCTTCAGCTGTCCCTCCACCTATCTCTGTTTTGTCTGCAAACCTGGCCACAAAGCCATCAATTCCGGCATCCAAATCGTTGACATATAATGTTAAATGAAGCGATCCCAATACCGACCCTTGAGGTATACCACTTGTCACCAGCAGCTATCCTTTAATAGTAAGCCTATCTTCCAGCCATTATTTCCTCAAAGAATTGCAATAGATTTGTCAGACAATTTTCCCCTCAGGAAAACATGCTGATTTTGGCCTATTTTATTATGCATCCACAAGTACCCTGAAACCTTATTCTTAATAATGGACTCCAACATCGTCCCAACCACTGAAGGCAGGTTATCTAGCCTATATTTCCCTTTCTTTTTCCTTCTTCCCGCCATTCTTAAAGAATGGAGTGAAATTTCTCATTTTCCAATCCTCCAAAATTATACCAGAATCTAGTGATTCTTGAAAGATTGTTTCTAATGTATTTACAATCTCTTCAGCTACCTCTTTCAGAACCCTGGTGACTTAGCTACCTTCAGACCTTTCAGTTTCCCAAGCACCTTCTCCTTAGTAATACAATTACCCTCACTTCTGCCTTCAGCACACTACAATTTCTGGCGTACTGTTGGTGTCTGGCACTGTGAAGCTTGATGCAAAATATGTATTAAGGTCATCTGCTATTTCTTTGCCCACCTCTTCCCCCCATTACTACCACTCAGGCATCATTTTCCAGTGGTCCAATATCCACTCCTGCCTCTCATTTACTTTTTTGTACATTTGCTCTTATACTGTCTTTGACTTCCCTTTTCAACCAGAGTTGCCTCATTCTTCCTTAAGAATTCTTCTTAATTTTTGGAATGTATCTTCTGAATAGTCGCCAGAAACTCCAGCCATTGCTGTCCATCATTATCCCTCCTAATATGTCTTTCCAATCAAATTTGTCCGGCTCCTTTTTATGACTCTTTATTTCCCTTTAATCCATTGCAATACTGATATATCTGACTGAATCTTCTCCCTTTCAAACTGCAGGATGAAATCTATCATATTATGATCACTGCCTCCCAAGGGTTCCTTTACTTTAAGCTCCCTAATCAAATCTAGTTCATTACACAACACCCAATACAGCATTGTCTCTCCCCTGGTGGGTTCAACCACAAGCTGCTCTAAAAATCCATCTCATATGCATTCTACAAATTCCCTCTCTTGAGATCAACCACCAACCTAATTTCCCCAAACTGCCTGCATACTGAAATCCCCCATGACTATCACGACATTGTTCTAAATACATGCCTTTTCTATTTCCTGTTGAAATTTATATTCCACATCTTGCTACTGTGTGGGGACTCTCAGCAGAGTTTTTTCACCCTTGCTTTTTTATTAATTCAACCCACAAGGTTTCTACATCTACCGATCCTATGGCACCTCTTTCTGAAGATTGATTTCATTTGACAGGCAAGATCTGCTCAGCTCTGCACAAATCGTTGTTGCAACGTGTAAACAGACAGCAGCTAAGCACATTCTACAGTCCTTAAAGTACTGCAGCCTTAAAGCACCAGAGATTATTAACAACCAGTTCACATTATTGAACATAAAATGCATTGCTGAACAAATACAATGCACTGCCTGTAGTCTGTTTTTATTCAATTACAAGATGTGGACATCACTGGCAGAGTCAGTATTTATTGTCTATCCCAGAATATTTACATTAAAAGAAGTTAAGAGCTGGTAAATGCAGAGTCACCTGTAGATCAAACCGAGGAAAGATGGCTGATTTCATAGAACATGGAGCATAGAAATCACAGCTCAGTATAGACCCTTCAGCCCATGACGTGCTGAATATTTAATGTAATCTACAATCAATCTAACTTCCCTTCCTATCTTCCATATTGCCTATCTAAGGGTTTCTTAAATGTCCTTAATGTATCTGCCTCTACCACCGCTCCAGGCAGCATGTTCCGTGCACCTACCATACCTTGGGTAAAAGTTCACCTCTGACATTGCCCCTATTCTTTCTCCAATCACCTTAAAATTACGCCCAGAAAGGGATTATAGAATCACATTTGTCTCTATAACAAACTAGTACTTTATGATCGCCTGTACAGGGGTTAGCTTTTTACTTCCTGAGATACACTCAGTATCCACTTTATCAGGTACCTCCTGTTCCTAATACTGCAGTCAGCAAGTGCATGTCCATGATCTGCTGCTGTAGCCCATTCATTGAAGGTCTGACATGTTGTGCATTCACATCTTTGCAGTGAAGAGCAGGTGTACTGAGTAAAGTGGTGATGATTTGTAGCGGTGGTACAACAACTAACTTACCAGATTGGTTATCATGAGGCTGACTCTTAAATGGCCTAACAAGCCAATTAGTTCAAGAGCAGTAGGAATGAACAACAAATTCTGGCATTGCCTTCGATCCTCAGATCCTGGAAAAAAATGAACAACTAATAGAAAATGGATACCATGATTTTAAATTCCTTTGAATGCCTCTTCAGAATTTGAGCTCACATCACTTGATAATTAATCCAGTACAGTCTTTGGGATTCTAGTTTAATAATTTAACTACTCAACCCATATATCCAGTTTGACATCGAAGGATTTCAATTTCTTGTCATGTGCTGATCATTCTGTAGTTGGACTATATGCCACAAGTGGTCATTAACTGTATAGGTGCAGGATTCTGATCCCCAACATGTCAGACTCTCTCTCTCTCTCTCTCTCGCAGAATTTGGAGTGTTAAAATGCTGGTTAAAAAACAAAGGTAGTGCCTCTAATTTGGCCCTAAATTCAATTTTTCCTTTATTATGGGGTAGGGATTGCATTCCACAGTGAAAATGTTGTTGAGTGATAGAGCACAATAAGTTCGTGCAGCCTATGGTGCCCACTCAGCCAGTCTCAATTTCCTGCATTTGGTCCATATTCCACAGAGCCCTGCTCCTCGATGTACTGAAGCCAGTGCTTCTTAAATGATGCTATTTATTATTCTGTATGAGGCTCAACCACTTCTTCTGAATTGAATTGAATTGACTTTATTTCTTACATCCTTCACATACATGAGGAGTAAAGTCTTTACATTATGTCTCTGTCTAAATGTGCAATGTGCAATTTATAGTAATTTATAACAAATAGAATGTACAACAGGGCAGTCAATATAACATAGAAATACAATTGTATCATACAATTCTGGCAACTCATTCTATATATTCACATCTCTCTGTGAAAAAGTTGACATTTAGGTTCTTTTTAAATCATTCCCCTCGCTCCCTAATCCTCTACCCCATAATATTGGTGCTTGTTCTCCCAACTTCTTCCTCCTGAAATCCACAGTCAGCTCACTTGGGTGGCTGATGTTCCGTGCATGCTTGTTGTGACACCACTCGACCAGACAAAACAATTTTGCTCCTATAAACCTCCTCGTCACCATCTGTGATTCTGCTCACAACAGTGATGTCATTATCAAATTTATATATGGCACTTGAGCTTGCCTACACAGTGTAGCTGAACAATATCTCCTAATTTTGTGCCATCTGCAAACTTACTGATCAAGCCTTGAGCAGTTGCATCTAAATCATTTATATAAATAATGAAAAACAGGGGTACCAACACTGAACCTGCGGCACTAGTTACCAACTAGTTAGAGAAACAATGTTGAACCCTGTGCTATGCACCTTTGAGCCAATTTTGAACCAACCTAGCAACACACACAAAATTCTGGAGGAACTCAGCAGGCCAGACATCATCTATGGAAAAAAGTACAGTTGACATTTCGGGCCGAAACCCTTCCGCAGGACTCAAGAAAAAAGCTGAGGAGTAGATGTAAAAAGTGAGAGGAGGGGAGGGAGAAACACCACCTGATAGGTGGGGTGAAATGAAGCAGTGAGCTAGGAAGTTAATTGGTGAAAGAGACAGAAGGCCATGGAAGAAAGAAGAAAGGGGAGGGGGAGGAGATGGGCGGGCAAGGATATTACATGAGAGAGGGACAAAGGGAAGGGAAAGGGTGAAGGTGGGGGCTGTGTGGAGGCATTACTGGAAGTTTAAGAAATTGATGTTCATGTCATCAGGTTGGAGGCTACCCAAACGAATATAAGGTGTTGTTCCTCCAACCTAAGTGTGGCCTTATCCCGACAGTGGAGGAGGCCCTGGATGGACATATTGGAATGGGAATGGGAAGTGGAATTAAAATAGGTGGCTACTGGGAGATCACGCTTGTCCTGGACAGTCAGAGCATAGGTGCTCAGCAAAGCGGTCTCCCATTCTACGCCGGGGCTCACTGATATACAAGAGGCCACACCGAGAGCACCCTGACTTGCTCTCCCTGGATTCCGTCAGACCTAACCTTCTCGACCAGTCTACCAAGTGAGTTCTTGTCAATGACCTTGTTAACATCCAAATAGAAAACATTGTATCTTTTGATCCTGTGATGTAGGACTACTTTCATTGGAAATGCCCGACTGTGTCTCATGAAGCAAGTAAACGGATTTTTTTAAGCCTATAATAAAAATTGGATATGATTCTTCTTTGATTTTTACACACAAGAGAAGCTTAATATGAATGATTTGAAGTCATCTGACAATATTTCATTGTTGTCCTGAATTCAGAAAATGATAGTCTAAACTGTTCTTTAATGTGCTTGAATGGAAACAATTTATTGCAGGTTTTTAAGGGCTCCAAAAATGCATTGCAAACACCTCGCCAATATTTTAAAGTCCACATTAGTAGAAATCCAGAGGAAATTAATCAAAAAGAGATAGCACAAACAGGAGGCAATCTGCAGATGCTGGGAATCAAAGTAATACACACTAAATGCTGGAGGAACTCAGCAGGCCAGGCAGGGTCTATGGAAAAGAGTGAACAACTGATCTTTTAGCCCAAGACCCTTGATCAGGACTTGAAAAAACATAGATTAGAAGTACAAGATAGTAGGTGACAGGTGAAACCGGGAGAGGGGGAGGGGTGAAGTAAAGAGCTGGGAAATAGATCGGTGAGAGAAGGGGGAATCTGATAGGAGAGGACCGAAGGCCATGGGAGAAAGGGAAAGGGGAGGAGCACCAGAGGGAGGTGATGGGCAGGTAAGGAAATAAAGTGAGAGGGGGAAATGGGAATGGGGAAAGGTGAAGGGAGGGTGGCGGGGTCTAGTTACCAGAAATTCAAGGAATTGATGTTCAATCAAGTTAAAGGGATAAACATGGGATTTATATTTATCCTTTTCAAGGATAACAGTAATAAAGGACCAGAGCAAGTCTGTAATCCAATTACAATACTTTGTATTGCTTGATGTTATTGAGAGTTAGGGGGTGCAGGGGAAAACACATGTATGGGTGGCGTAGAGGGCTGTTTGAAGTGATGTGAACAACCACCAGATCTGAGGCTTTACCTGTAACCTTCAGGTACATAGGTTGGTGCACAGGTTTTAATTTGCCTTCAGCCTTGAATCGACCAGATGTCAAGACACTCTGCAAAGCTGTTGTTAAGAGATTGTAGAATAACTGGCGGGGACTAATATGAACTTGAATACAGGATAAAAATAAAGAAGATTCTTTTTCAAGTTCACCATTAGATGTATTAATGTCTTCAGACCTGTGCTAACAATTGCAACTAAAAGGCGTTGATGTTGAAGGCTAAACCTCTTGAGTTCCAATTTCCTTTCCAACTCTTCAATAATAACCTTTACCAATAGATGGACAGTGTGTTTATAACTAGGATGGGATTGAAGCAGAGGATCTCAGTGGGGCAGTGAATGATGCTGGGATGAGGAGGACATGATGATTTTTTACAGTTTGGTTCAATTCATTAAAGTACAAATATGAAGGGTTGGCAAGGAAACATATTTCACTCCAGAGCTAAAATCAATCCCCTCAGTCTTCTGAACTCACAGCTAGAGAATATCATAGTTCACTTAAGATTATATTGACTGGAGGGTTGCTGCGTTGAGAGATAAAGCTCAGTGCCATTCCCACAGTTTGAAAAATGATGTTTCACCTACCTGCAGCCAGCTCAGCAGGGAAAGGATGGAGGCCAATGAAGAATCCTTGAGGGACTCCAGAAAGGACTTTGCAGGGTTAGAAATGAAAAGAACTCTATGAGGGAAGCAGAAGAGTTTAAAGAAGGCAGCCTATGGAGCTGGGCACGCACTGGGGAGAGAGTAAGCTGTCCACGAAAATAATGGTTACAGTCACCGAGGTGTTATCTGCCGGCTGAAAGTCACTGCTGCCATGATTAGCCCATTCAAAGGATGTGGCAGCTCTCTCCTATTGGCTGGCTTTCGCGCCACCTCACCAGCTTCCAGTTTTGGGCATGTGAGACCCTCTAACTTGTTTCGCTAGGGCTCCCCTTCAGACTGGGTTGTGTCCAGGGCTGAAGGGCCATTGGTAAAGTGTGCATGAACACTTAGATAAACACCTGTTGGGTAAATGCTTAGTGTTGTAGTTGAGGGAACTTACCTGCGTGAGGTAAAAATGCTACAGTAGCTTTACTGTTACAGTTTTGTAACCTAGCAGGGTTTAGATAAGTACTTGTCTGACCTAGATATTTGATTGAGTGTTTCACTGCTTGTCTGTAAATAAATAGTTAATATGCTTACTTGCAATTGATGTGTTCTTTCCCACTTGCGGAATTTGCAAATCTGCTTCTACATCAGTTCTGGTCATCTCACCACAAGAGGGATGTGGAAACGATAGAAAGGGTGCAGAGGATATTTACAAGGATGTTGCCTGGATCGGGGAGCATGCCTTATGAGAATAGGTTGAGTGAACTCGGCCTTTTCTCCTTGGAGCGGCAGAGGATGAGAGGTGACCTGATAGAGGTGTAGAAGATGATGAGAAGCATTGATCGTGTGGATAGTCAGAGGCTTTTTCCCAGGGCTGAAATGGCTAACATGAGAGGGCACAGTTTTAAGGTGCTTGGAAGCAGGTACAGAGGCGATGTCAGGGGTAAGTGGTAAGAGAGTGGTATAGAGTGGCAGAGAGTGGTAAGTGCATGAAATGGGCTGCTGGCGATGCTGGTGGACGCGGGTACGATAGATTTTTTTAAGAGACTCCTGGATAGTACATAGAAACATAGAAAACATAGAAAATAGGTGCAGGAGTAGGCCATTTGGCCCTTTGAGCCTGCACCACCATTCAGTATGATCATGGCTGATCATCCAACTCAGAACCCTATACCTGCTTTCTCTCCCTTTAGCCACAAGGGCTATATCTAACTTCTTCTTAAATATAGCCAATGAACTGGTCTCAACTGTTTCCAGTGGCAGAGAATTCCACATATTCACCACTCTCTGTGTGAAGAAGTTTTTCCTCATCTCGGTCCTAAAAGGCTTCCCCTTTATCCTTAAACTGTGACCCCTCATTCTGGACTTCCCCAACAACAGAAACAATCTTCCTGCATCTAGCCTGTCCAATCCCTTTAGAATTTTATGCATTTCAATAAGATCCACCCTCAATCTTCTAAATTCCAGTGAGTATAAGCCTAGTCGATCCAGTCTTTCTTCATATGAAAGTCCTGCCATCCCAGGAATCAATCTGGTGAACCTTCTCTGTACTCCCTCTATGGCAAGAATGTAGTTTCTCAGATTAGGGGACCAAAACTGCTCACAATATTCTAGGTGCGGTCTCACCAAGGCCCTGTACAACTGCAGTAGAACATGGGGCTTAGAAAAGTAGAGGCTTTGTGTAACCCTGGGTAATTTCTAAAGTAAGTACGTGTTCGGCACAGCACTGTGGGCTGAAGGGCCTGTATTGCGCTGTAGGTTTTCTATGTTTCTCTAACACAAGGTGAGCGTGAGCGTAATACTTATAGTCACAGTGGATATCATTCATGGCTTTAGCCAGGTCAGTTGAAGAGCTGTCAGAAGGACAAGTGCCAGATTGAAAGAAGTTGGGAGAAATGAGGAAAGACCTGGCAGTGATCAACACATTAGAGATACAGGAGGAAAGATGAGGTTTGTCGTGGAAACCTGTTGAATGGTGACCTGAAATTTAAGCTGTGCTTCCCTCTCTGCCAACATTGTCTGATCTTTCAGCACTAAATGCAATACATTGATCCTTTGTGTTGAGCTGGAGTGTTGGGACATTAGAAAACGGGTTGATAGGAGTATCGTTTCAGCTGGAAATTGATTCCAATCCATGGAATGTCGAAAATATTTTGAGAAGATGTGGTTGCCCAATCAACAAGGTTCATGACTGATCTTAAAACAGTAAATGCTTGAAACCTTCAGCATTCCAGGCGGCATCCATAAAAAGAGAAAGCGGGTTAATGCAGCAGATCATAGACTCACAATGGTGCAACTATGGCAGGAAATATCATGCTGACTCTTTGTAGGATACATGCAACAGTTCTTATTTTGGTCTTACTTAGACCGTAGCCATCAACTCTTCTTCCTGAACATTGGTGCTGCCTTCAGCTAGTGCACAGAATCAGAAAATCTCATTACTTTCCAACCTGTTTCCATTTTGTTTGAACTTCTCAATGGCCCAGCCTTATTTCCTCCCTTCCCTTTCTGGGTTTCTCAGATTCCATGAAAAGAGAGACAGCACTGTGCAACAATCTTAGGCATGTATGCATTGTTGGGGTGCCTAAGACTTTTACACAGTACTGCAGTAATTTTAGGTATTGCACTGTGCTACTGCCACAAAAATACCTAATTTCAAGACATATGTGAGTGATGATAAACTGATTCTGTTAAGGGTCTTGACTGTGGACTGAGAGTGGGAAGGAGGCAGGGAGACAGGAATCATAGTCGCAGAAAGGGGAAGGGGGAGCGGAAAGCACCAGAGAGCCATTCTGCATTGATCAATAAGCCATTTGTTTGGAATCAAATAACCCTGCCTGGCATCGCAGGGTTGCTGTGTCTGCATTCATGCCACCCCCTTCATCCCAGCACTCCTTCTCTACCACTTGACCTACAGCCCTCCTGTGGAGTTCCACCTCCCCGTTCCAACATCCTTTGCTCCCGCCAGATGTACAAACTTGCTCTCTGCCCCATGTTAACAAATAAAGTACTGTGCAAAAGTCTTAGACACGCTATCTATATATGTGTGCCTAAGACTTTTGCACAGCACTGTACATTAGCAATTTTATTCTGTTTTTTCTTTCTGTTCCATTATTTGCCATGTAGATAGGAAAGTGCACCTTCCTCATAAACCTTTACTTCCATTCTATAAACATCAATATTCATAAAATAATTTTTTTTTAAAGCTGCAGATGTTGGAAGTCTGAAATAAAAAAAAGTACCTGGAATATTCAGTAGGAGGTTACACAAATAGCCTCTGGGAGGTTTACCTTCTTCCCAAACTGTGGTTTCCCCTCTACCATAGTTGTCAGAACCCTGACCACTTCTCATCTATACCTTCCACCTCTAGACCCATCTCTCCTCTTTCTGGGCAAAGCACGGATAGAATCCCTTTGGTTCTCATGGTCTGACCAACCCACCTTTTTATTCTGTGGGTCCTTCTTTGCAATTTCTGCCATCTTCAATGGAGTTCTAGCAGATACTTCTATTCCTCACACATCCATTCTGCATTCTCTCTGGGACTCCTCGGTTGCTCAGTGATCTCATTCAATCGTTTCCCTGTCCATTGGACTTTTCTAAGCAACCACAGGAGATGCAATGCCCACCCTTTTACTTTTTCCCTTCCAGGGTCCAAGCAGTGAAACAGTCATCCACTTGCACTTCGTCTATTAAGCAAACAGACTTGTGGTTTAGGGTCACCCATGATTTTCAGGCTTGATGGCCTGAATAGTTCACTCCTAGTTGTAAGTCTTGCATTTTTATGGTCTTATTATTGGATACCAACTGGTAAGTGAAAAGAAAATAATCTGGCAGAGGTCATCTCTTAAGGTTATAAGAAGACCTCACAGTTCTATCCTGAAAATGTATTATTTCAAAATTGGTTCTGCAGTTACCCAGATTACATTTATCAAAGTAATCTAATGCTGACTCGTCTCTTTCCCGGTTAGAACAATAATCTTAGAGGTCGTGAGTTGCTGGATTATTTTTGACGCTATATTACATAGGTGGCACTGTTATTTTTTTAATGCAGCACCGTACTGTATTTCTGCCAAGTCTGCTTTACTTCTATTTCTTAGATTTGATTTGAGGCGTACTTAAAACATCTGTGGAGACGTGCTTATCTGTCTACAGAGAGAATGGGGAACGACTGCTGCCAGACTGTATAGTCTTCATCAAGGTATTGCCAGAAAAGTCACCATCCCTTCACTTCAGTGTGTGGAGTTAGAGGTTGGTTGATTTTCAGTGACGTTGTCCCAAGTGTAAAAGCTGCCCTGTTATCTGCAGCTCATCCAGTTATTGCCGTTCAGTCAGAAGGGCAGGAACTACTGACGCTAACTTTAAGCAGAAACTGATCACAGCAGAAAGAAGAGAAATGCTTTCATACCAAGATGAGATTCAACATTATAAATAACCACTGATGATTTTAGTTCCAGGAAACAAAATACGTTTTTCCTGTTTAAAGTATGAATCCAGGATAAACTGTTTTACACATGTTGAATTATATTTGTGGCTCTATATTAAGAAATATTTGCTGGAAAAATATTTCCTAATTTCCAAAACACATACAATGTTTTGTATTCTTCTATTAGCCTCCACCATCCTCTGTTCACTTATTGCTTAGAAAATGCAGTGGTTTTTGACTCAATCTCATGCTCAATTAAATTCCTCTTAATTCATCACTTTCAACCTCTCAGTGATGATTTTAATTTGATTATTCCCCCAAACCACTTCTGTTATCATTAATCGTACTTGTCTTTCTCTATTAATGATATCAAAAATCTTCATAAGTGTTCTTAGCCTTCTCTGCTCCTGCAGAGACAGTTGCAATTTTCACAAAACTTTTCTCATTAACATGCTCCTGTCCTTGGTATCATCTCCATGAAGCTTTAGTGCAAGGGTTCCATGTGTTCAAAAATGTTTACTGCAGTTGGATTTCCAAACTCTGCAGCATGTACAACCTGCACCCTAGCATTTGTGTTATAATCATTGTTACCCCTTTCTTTTATTCTTTTTAATCTGTGTCACTATTTATTAAATGTAAATGCTTTTATTCTTCAATTTTTTTTCTATCTACTATTACACCTTCAAATACTTTTGGATATGACTTCTTCAGTTTTCCTTTTCACCCTTAAATTTTAACATCCTTCTATGCTTCTTTCCTTCCTTCTGTATCTTGCCATTCCCTGTGTTTCAACCCAAGGTTCGCTTATGCAGTTCTGTACATTGTGCTTAATTTGCCACCTGTCAGACAATTCCACTGGTTTGTCTTAGCTTTGACATCCATTCAATGGTCTGATTTGTATCGCACAGGACTCTTTTTAAACATGATGGACTTCACCTCTTATTAAAATAGCACAATGGCATGGCCTTTTCACTATGCCACATTCCTGGCATTCATTTCCCATGTGAGGTCAGGTGCAGGTGGATAAAGGGTGCAGAGATTAACAGTGCTACAAAATGCAAATGATTGATTGAATGTTTGCAGAACAATAGACTGTTTGTCATAAACTATACACTCTACGTATGACTGCGGCTCAGTGGGGTGAAGTGTTATCAGTAAATACTCTAACAGTGTAACTACTGTCTAATTTATTAATGTATTACTGTCTACTGTCTCATGTATTATTACTATTTGAGGGATGGGACTGGCATGGTAATAGGTATTTCTTTCTTCGGATGTCTGAAGGTGCACACATTTTCTTTGATACAGAGCCCCAAAACAGGAAAATGATTGAGGAATGAAAAGCATTGCTATGAGCTGTCAGAAACTAATGCTTCGTTGGATGCCTGTCTTGCAGAAACTCTAGTAATGTATATAATTTTTATTTCCAGTCTACTTGTTTATCTATTTGCCAAGTCAACAGGGGTTATATTACCTTTTGGGGCTTGCATCATTGTTTTGATGTTTGGAGGAATACATTTTGATATTTTGCTGTGAAGAATGCATTTTCCGCTATGTATATTCAGTAGGCGTGAAGAAATAAACTTCCTCTTGTGAAGACTCAGACTCCGCTTTGTTCTTTGCTCAGATGTAAATGTCGGCAACGAGGAGAGTGATTCTTGAAGCCAAATGCGACCAAAGAGATGCTTTTCTAATGGAAAAGAGAATGGGAAATTTCAACAACCATCTGCTTTCAAACGAAGAACAGAACAGGGACAGGAAAATAGCAACACAGACAGGATTGATTGCAGCACCTGACAGTCATACCCAGGAATACTGTAAGGTACACTCATATTTACTTGCTGCAAATGACATTGATAACGAAAATAAACAGAGGTTCAACCTAATTAGTCCGGTGGAACCCCCACAGTAGTTAATGATAAATCTGCTGAGCCCAGAGAAACTTAGTAATAAAAAATTAAAGAATTGTTGGATTTTTGGAAAAAACTCTTTAAATCAAAGCCAAGCAAAATTGTTAAGGAAACCTAATAGAACAATGGCTGAGTATGTAGTTGAATTGAGGAGGTTATCAAAGGCGGTGATCATAGTAACGCACTCTTGCAAATGCAACAAAACCAGTTAGTGTGTGGAATCAAACATAATACAGGCCCACCATGTCTTTACTGACATTTTGCCTATTTAAATCAATCCCATCTGCCCTTCCGTTACATATGTCCCCCCATTCCTTGCCAGTTCCTGTGTCTGTCTAAATGCCTGTTAAACATTGCTGTTATGTCCACATCTGCCATCACTCCTGCAGCATCTTCCAGACTCCTAACATGCTGTCTGGAAGATGTAAAAAAAAGTCCTTTGCAAATCTCCGTTAAATGTCTCCCCTCTCACTCTAAAGTTATGTCTTCTAGTATTTAAAATTCCACTCTGGAAAAAAGGTTCTAACTATCTTCACTTTTCATAATTTTATATACTTTTATCTGGTCGCCTCTCAGCTTTCCCACAGCAAAGAAAGTGACCCAAATTTGTCCAGCTTCTCCACATCGGTAGGTGTGGATTATCTAATCGAGGAAACATACTGATGAAGCTCTTTTTGCACTGTCTCCGTGGCTTCCACGTGCTTGCGATGTGGAAGAATGTGGAAGTTATATACTTCCGCATTACAGGAAGTACGTGGAATGTGCTTTCAGAGCTGCACTTAATACTACAACAGGAGGGTAAAGGCTAAAAATGCAGCTCATCAAATCCTACCATTTACAGCTGACAGCTTAGTTATTGATCTACTGACTTCACAACAGCACTATTTGACTTACTCATTTGGTAGAATATTGGCATAATTAGTCAGTCATTCGTGATTTCATGGGCTGAGAAATGCTGTGGAACAGGATAATGTGCCCCATGGAGAGGCAGGGGAGGATTGTCATCCTGCAAAGATCTTTTATGTCTTTTTTTATAAAATGGTATTATTTTTGATTTCATTGAAGGACTGCAGAAATGAAATATTTTTCTCTGCATGAATGTTGCCTGACCTGTTGAGTATTATCTGGTGCTACAGCTACGGCCTTTCGCTCAACATCCGCAAAGCCAAAGAGCTGATTCTCAACTACAGGAGGAAGAAGCTGGAGGTCTATGAACAAATCAAAAATTAGGAAGACATAGGTGGAGAGGGTCAGTAGTTTTAAATTCCTTGACATTAACATGTCATAGGATTTGTCCTGAAACCAGCACATAAGAGTGTCACAAAGAAGGCAATTTACTTTCTTACCATTTTGTGTACCATTTTCTTACCATTTTGCATGTCACTAAAACTTAGATAAGCTTTTGTTAATGAAGCACGAAGCACTCTCTCTGTGCAACAGAACAAACTGGCCATAATGAACCCTGCTGACACGAATCCCCTGCAACAAGCTCTCACCAGCCAGGGCTCCCTACTGGGCCTGCACGATCGGCTGCTCTGGGATGTCATTGAGAACCTCCGTTCCCAGTCAGTGAACAGGTCGACTGAGTATCCGTTCACCTTACCCCGTCCACTCCGGGAACTCAGTCTGACCAGCCCAGGCAGCCTGTAGTGGCAATGCCCTATCTGTCCGCTAAGAGAACTACACATACCCGAACCAGAACCCTACGCTGGGGATCTGGGGAAGCGCCGGGCCTTTCTGCTGTGAGCTCCTACAGTTCTTGGGTGCCCTTGGTTAAGCCACTATAATTCCCACATTGATTGGTCCACTGGGAAGACAGCCAGCTGGAGTCCGTTTTGTCACTCCACTTGTCTACAGTTGGCCCTATCCCCTGTAAAAGTCACTGTGACCTCGTCTGCCACTGAACCAGCTGACTTGTCCAGGATTCCAGTACCACGACCTGGGACAAGTGTTTAGTAAACAACGGGCCCTTTCCCTGCCTCCACACCGACCATACGTTTGTGCCATCGACCTTCTCCCCAGAGCTCCCCTACCCACCAGTCGTCTGTATAACTTGTCCCGACCAATGAGGGAAGCAATGGAGGGTTACATCACTGAATCTCACACGGCAGGCATTATCTGACCCTCATCCTCCCTGGTGGGCTTTGTGGGGAAGAAGGATGGTTCACTACGTCCCTGCGTCGACTACCGAGGCCTAAATCATATAACCATAAAGAACAAGTATTCACTGCCCCTCATAAACTCCGCTTTCAAACCACTTCACGGAGCCATCATCTTCTCCAAGTTGGACCTACAAAGCGCCTACATATGGTCAGAATAAGGGAAGGAGACGAGTGGAAAACGGCATTCAATACCCCCTCTAGGCCACTTCAAATACCTGGTCATGCCATTCAGCCTCACCAATGCCCCCGCCGTCTTCCAAGCCCTGATTAACGATGTCCTAAGAGACTTTATTAATCATTTTGTGTTTGTTTATCTGGATGACATCCTAATTTTATCCAGCAGTTTCCAGGAACACACCCAGCATGTCCGGCAGGTTCTACAGAGGCTTTGGGGGAACAAATTATTCATTAAAGCTGAGAAGTGTGAGTTCCATGTCCCCTCAGTCAGCTTCTTAGGGTACATCATCAAGAACCGACGAGTGACAGCGGATCCCGAGAAGATCCGGGCGGTGGTGGAGTGGCCAAGACCCATGACACGCAAGCAACTCCAGCGATTTCTGGGGTACGCAAACTTCTATCGCCGATTCATCAGGGTTTTTCGCTGGGAGGTGTAGCCCTTACCCAACTCACCTCACCTCCAACCGCTTTTCAGTGGGACCCCGAAGCTGACTCAGCATTCTCAGAGCTGAAGAAGTGTTTCACATCTGCTCCCATCCTGATCCAACCAGACCTGTCTTGTCAATTCATTGTGGAGGTCGACGCCTCCGACTGTGGGGTGGGAGTGGTTCTCTCCCAACAGTCAGGTCCTGATCCGAAACTTCATCCCTGTGCTTTCTTTTCTCGCCGACTGTCCTCCGCCGAATGAAATTATGATGTAGGGAACCGGGAGTTACTGGCAGTCAAACTTGCTTTGGTGGAGTGGGGGCACTGGCTGGAGGGAGCGGAACATCCGTTTATCGTTTGGACTGATCACAAGAACCTTGAGTATATCCAAGCCGCTAAAAGCCTGAATTCCCTCCAAGCCCATTGAGCATTATTTATTGGCCGGTTCAGGTTTACACTCACCTATCGTCAGGGATCCAAGATCAGGAAGCTTGATTGCTCTCTCCCATCAATACATTTCTGAGGAGGGCCTTCCCAACCCTGACACCATCCTTCCACCATCCTGTGTAGTGGCTGCCCTCACCTGGGGGATCAAGGCCATAGCCAAAGAGGCCCAATGGGCCCAACCTGACCCAGGCAATGGACCCTCCGATCGTCATTTTGTGTCCAATTCCGTTCGATCTCAGGTTGTCCAGTGGGGGCACATGCCTCGTTTTGCTTACCATCCTGGGATTAATTGGACATTGTCCCTTCTGAAGAAGCAATTCTGGTGGCCCTTCATGGATGCTGATACCCGTTCCTTTGTCTCTGCCTGTTCTGTTTGTGTCTGTGGAAAAGCCTCCCACTGACCACCTGCTGGATTGCTTCATCCCCTACCCATTCCTAGCCGTCCTTGGTCTCACATTGCACTGGATTTCGTTACGGGACTACCCCTTTCCCATGGGAACACTGCCGTCTTCACCGTGGTGGACCACTTCTCCAAAGCTGTGCACTTCGTAGCCCTTCCCAAACTCCCTACAGCTCGGGAAACAGCCGACCTTCTCGTCCATCATGTCTTCCACCTTCACAGGATTCCTTCAGACATTATTTCTGACCGGGGTCCCCAATTCGTCTCTCATGTCTGGAGATCTTTTTGTCAAGCACTCGGTGCCTCAGTAAGTCTGTCGTCTGGCTTTCATCCGCAGATGAACGGTCAAACAGAATGGGCCAACCAGGATTTGGAAGCAGTACTGCGCTGCATAACAGCCAACAACCCATCTGTCTGGAGCACCCATCTCGTTTGGGTAGAGTATGCCCACAACTCCCTGGTCAGCACCGCCACCAGAAGCATTTTGAATGCTCCCTTGGTTACCAAGCCCCTCTGTTCTCCGTTCATTGCTGTGCCTTTTGTTCAGGCCCAACTCCGCCAGTGCTGCAAGATCTGGGAAGACACACACGCGGCCCTGCTTCACTCAGCCAACCGCAACTGGAGGATTGCCAATCGCCATCGGATTCCTGCACTTGATTATTGACCTGGGCAAAAGATTTGGCTCTCTTTTCAAGATATCCCCCTCAAGAATGAGCTCAAGAAACTTGCCCTTCGCTTTCTGGGACCTTTCGAGATTGAGAGTGTTATCAACCCCACAGCAGGTCAACTCAGACTGCCTTAGAACCGTTAGTTCTAGGTTCAGCTCCAGTTTCAAGATATTCCATAAATCCTGTCTCCATGTCAAGAGTCCATGTCAGAGAGACCTCCGTGTCAGATTCCTCCTGTTTGCTGTTCAACGTTCATGTCTACGTTAGCATCCCCATCTCATTCTCAATGCCTGTGTCCTGCACTTGGGTTCTCCTCAGTCGCTCCATGCACCAGTTTTTATCTGCTAGTACTGCACAACTCAGTGCCCTAGAGCATGCAATCCATGCTGGCAGGAAGGAGACCTAATCACTGTATAGAAGAATATGGAAAGTAAAGATACACCTGACTTTAAGCGTACCTTTTGCATTACATGGACAAGTGTCTCTGTGGATGAATAAAATTAGTTATTGAATTACTTCTTTCTTATCCTAACTTATCTTATTACAAACAAGAGAACATCTGCAGATGCTGGATGTCCAAGCACCACACACAAACTACTGGAGGAGCTCAGCAGGCCAGGCAGCATCTATGGAAGAGAGAACAGTCGACATTTTGGACCAGGGCCCTTCAGCTGAGTGAACGGCCGAGAGGATCATAGGAATCTCCCTATCATCCATCAGGGACATTTATCAGGAGCGTTATGTACACAGGGCCCTTTGTATTATTAAGGATCCTACCCATTCATCCAGCATCCCTTTTGACTTTCTACCATCAGGCAGGAGTTTCCAGTACATTAAGACAAGAACGGTCAGGATGGGATTTTCTTTCCCCAGACCATTAGGCTTCTGAACTCCCTGCAGCATCGCATTCGAAGTGTCACTGATTAATCTGTTCCATACATTACAGTATTTATTTTATGCAGTTTAGTTTGTTATTTATGCGTGATTCATCCATAGATTTTATCCTTGCCTCCATAAATTATCATGCGTTTGTGTGTTATGTGTATTACTGTGCTTTACACCCTGGTTCAGAGAAATGTTGTCTTATTTCTTTATGCATTATATGATTATATGTTATATGCTGTATATAGTTAAAATGGCAGTAATCGTGACTTGACGTGACTTATCCCTCAACTAATACTATTAAAGTAAATTAAGAGGTTATTAATCTTAATGTTTTTTGTACAAGTTTGTTGAGAAAAAGACAGCTACATTTTTCAGCATTAGTAAAGCTAGTAAGAGATAAAATTCACTTAGTTCATGCTGAATATTTGAGTAGGTGCTACATTGATACAAATTATTTGTTCAGACTTCAATGAGATCAAAATACGAAGAAGGTGCTTCTTAAAACTCTTGGAAATATCTTTGTAATGCATTCACCACTAACAGACATGTGAACCAGGAGAATGAATAGTGACTAAAATTATTTGCTCTCTTGCTTGGACTGATACAGAAATAATTTGACAAGTCCACCTAGGGGAAATAATAGATTATAAAATAGCAAGCTGTAGGACTGATATACCAGGTAATTTTCAAAACTGAACCAATCATAGACTCATACAACATGATTTTGACCTGTTAATCTTTAGCAAATGTGTCTTGCATAAATATAGTTTATGTAAGTATATTTCAGGGAAGTGAAAATAGCTTGCTGCTATATTTGTTATTCTAAATCACAAGATATTCATTATAATACAAATTACAATGGTTCCTTAAGGTTGTCATAGCCAGGGGAGGTAGAGGGGATAAGCTCCCACTATCTATTAAATGCTTTTAATGGTGTGCATCTCAAATAGCCTCTGACAACCAAGTCCAGCTCCTGGCCTTCATGTGCAGTTTAGCTACTAAGCCCAACAGAAACATTTCTACTGACAGGAGAAGGGGCGAAGGCAGGTTACCTGTGCCTTAAAACCAGCCGCTTTAGGCAGATGGGGCTTGTCAGCCATGGTTGGCAGCTCACCTTGGAGAAAGAAAGCTCTGATTTCAGACCTTCTCTTTCTTGCAGCTATACCCACACATGGTGAAGTCTTCACGAGTAAGCACTAAGGAAGTATCCAGAGCTGGATTCTCTCAGGCAGTTCTGCATCGAGTTCAGTGCTGACTGGCATCTCCTGTGACACTGATGGTGCCAAACTTATTCAGTCTCTGCCATTCATTTGGATTCTCCAGCTGCGTGGAGAGCGGGGGCCCTGCTACTTGGGAAACAGCTTGCGCCCCATATCATGCTGTCCTGTCCTGGCTAGGGGATGCAACATTCATGGTTGACTCCGACCAAAGGACAGACTCACAAATTACAGTGGGAGATAGAAAAGGGAAATGTTATGATGGTCGTGGCGGATTTCAATATGCAGCTGGATTGGGAAAGTCAGGTTGGTGCTGGATCCCAAGAAAAGGAATTTATAGAATGCTTTTGAGATGGCCTTTTAGAGCAACTTGTTCTTGAGCCCATAAGACCATAAGATATAGGAGCAGAAGTAGGCCACTTGGCCCATCGAGTCTGTTCTGCCATTCAATCATGGGCTGATCCAATTCTTCCAGTCATCCCCACTCCCCTGCCTTCTCCCCATAGCCTTTGATGCCCTGGCTAATCAAGAACCTATGTATCTCTGCCTTAAATACACCTGATGACTTGGCCTCCACAGCCACTCGTAGCAACAAATTCCACAGAATTACCACCCTGTGATTAAAGTAATTTCTCTGCATCCCTGTTCTAAATGGATGTCCTTCAATCCTGAAGTTGTGCCCTCTTGTCCTAGACTCCCCCTACCTTGGGAAATAACTTTGCCACATTTAAGCCCACTAGGGACAAGGCAGTACTGGATTGATTGGGTGTTATGTAGTAAACCTGATTTGATTAGGAAACTTAAGGTGATGGAACCTTCAGGAGGTACTAATCATAACATGATAGAATTCAACCTGCAGCCTGAGAGGGATAAGCTAAAATCAGACATATCAGTATAACAGTGGAGAAAAGGGAATTACAAATACATGAGAAAGGAGATGGGCAAAGTTGAATGGAAGAGAACACTCAAAAAGCAATGGCTAGAGTTTCTGGAAACAATTCAGATGGCACAGCATAGATACATCCAAAAGATGAAGAAGTATTCTAAAGGGAGGATGAGACAACAGTGGATGACAAAGGACATTAAAGACAGCTTACAAGTAAGAAGAGCAAAAATTAGTGAGAAAATAAAGGATTGGGAAGCTTTCAAAAACAAAAGGCAACTAACAATCAATAAGGAGAGAAAAGAGGAAATATGAAAGAAAATAGTAAAGAGGATACCAAAAGCTTTTTTCAGATACATTAAGAGTAAAAGAGAGGAGGGAGTAGTTATTGGACCTCTGGAAAATGACGTTGGTGCAGTAGTATTGGGGTACAAAGAAATGGCAGGCAAACTCAATAGGTGTTCTGCATCAAGCTACATCATGGAAGACGATAATAGTATGCCAGAAATTTGAGAGTGTCAGGGGGCGGAAGTGAGTGTAGTTGCTATCACTAAGGAGAAGGTGTTTGGGAAGTGAAAGGGTCTAAAGGCAGATGAGTCACCTGGATCAAATGGACTTCACCCCAGCATTCTGAAAGAGGTAGCTGAAGAGATTGTGGAGGCATTAGTAATGATCTTTCAAGAATCACTAGATTCTGGTGTGATTTTGGAGGACTGGAAAATTAGAAATTTCTCTCCACTCTTTAAAAATGGAGGGAGGCAAAAGAAAGGAAATTACAGGCTAGTTAACCTGACTTCAATGGTTGGGAAGATATTGGAGTCCTTTATTAAGCATAATGTTTTCGGGTACTTGGAGGCACATATTAAAATAGACTGAAGTCAGCTTGATTGCTTAAGAAAAAATCTTGACTGACAAATCTGTTGGAATTCTTCAAGGAAGTAACAGGCAGGGTCGATAAAGTTCAAAGTATACTTATTATCAAAATACATATACTTTATATAACCATACACATCCCTGAGATTCATTTTCTTGCAGGAATACTCAGTAAATCCAAGAACGATAATAGAATGATTCAGCTTGGAGGACTAAAGGATTACTACAATTTTCTGATTTATTTTTGGATAATTGTTTTATGCCTTTTGAACAATTATCTAATAAATATAATTTGCCTAGATTTCATTTTTTTAGATATTTACAGATTAGGAATTTCTTAAATACCGTACTTCCTACTTTTCCAAATTTTGTGTCTTCAGGTATTTTGGAGAAATTGTTTGAACTAAATCCTTGTCAGAAAGGGCTAATATCAAAACTTTACAATATAATTATGAAGATATGTTCAGAGCCCTTCTATAAAATTAAAAATGATTGGGAAAGAGAACTTAACCTTACTATCCCTATTGAGAATTGGGATAAAATTCTTCAATTAGTTAATACATCATCTATATGTGCTAAACATTCATTAATACAGTTTAAGGTTGTGCACAGGGATCATATGTCCAAGGATAAATTGGCTCATTTTTATTCCTATATAAATCCTATTTGTGACAGTTGTCATTTTGAGATAGCGTCTTTAACTCATATGTTCTGGTCATGTCTGCTTTTGAAAAAATATTGGAAAGACATTTTTGATATTATTTCTACAGTATTGAACATTGATTTACAACCTCATCCTATTACTGCAATTTTTGGTTTACCAATGATGGACTCACTCCATTTAACCTCTTCCGCTTGTCGAATGATTTCATTTCTTACATTAATGGCTAGAAGATCTATTTCATTGAATTGGAAAGGAATTAATCCTCCTACCGTATTTCATTGGTTTTCTCAAACTATGTTATGTCTAAATTTAGAAAAAATTACAAGTATTGTATGGAGACCATTTATTCAATATTTTCATATGATGTAATATGACCCTGTTCCAAGCCTATTTGTTTTTCCAGTTTCGATTTTATATATGTTGAGAGGATCGTTGACGACACTGATGATTTTGTATTTTTGTGAGATATTATAACCAGCCCTTTTTTCCCATTTTTTCTTTTTCTTTTTTCTTTTTTCTTTTTTGTTTTTCCCTTATTAGTTATTAGATTATTAATTAGTTTTTTTGCATAATTTTTTTTCTTTTTCTTTTTTCTGTTTTTTTTAATATATATTATGATATACCTAGGTTTGCCTTGTTTATTTGTAAATTGTATCGTTCATGATTTGGGACTACTCATTTATACTGTAACCATTGCTTATGTATTCTTCCATGTTCAGTTGAAATGTGTATGTTTGTAATCCCATTATCTATGTATCAATTTTATTTTGTTGATATTAATAATAATAATAATAATTAAAAGATTGAAAAAGATAATAGAATGATTGAAAGACCACACCCAACAGGGTGGACAAACAACCCATGTGCAAAAAAACAACAAACTGCAAATACAAAAGAAAAAAAAAGAAATATTATTATTGACAAGGTGCTCATGGTATTTCGGGAAAGATACTAGCACAGTTGGAAGATTGGCTGACTGGCAGGAGACAGAGTGGGAATAGAGGTGGCCTTTTCTGGATGGCTGATGGTGATTCGCGATGTTCCACATGAGTAAGTGTTGAGACTACCACTTCTTTTCATGTTACATGTCACTGATCTGGATGATAGAATTGATTGTTTTGTGGCCAAGGTTGTGGATGATACAAAGTCAGGTGGAGGTGTGGATAGTATCGAGGAATCAGGGAGTCTGCAGAAGGACTTTGACGGATTAGGAGAATGGGCAAAGAAGTGGAAGATGGAATACGATGTAGGGAAGTATATGGTCATGCACATGTAGGAAGGAGTAACGGTGTAGGTTATTTTCTAAATGTGGAACAAATTCAGAAATCAGAGGTGTAAAGGGACCTGGGAGACCTCGTGCAGGAACACCTAAAGATTAACTTGGAGGCTGAGTCAGTGGAAGGCAAATGCAATGTTAGCTTTAACTTTGAGAGGATCAGAACAAGATGTAATACTGAAGCTTTATCAGGCATTGTTCAGACTGCACTTTGACTATGGTGAACAGTTTTGTAGGTTCCTTATCGAAGAAGCAATGTGCTGGCATTGGAAAGGGTCCAGAGAAGGTTCACAAGAATGATCCCAGGATGAAAGGGTTAACCTAAAAGGAGGGTTTGATAGTTCTACCTCAATATTCACTGGAGTTTAAAAGAATGAGAGGGGATTTCATTGCAACCTACTGAATATTGAAAGGCCTAGATAGAATAGATATGAAGAAGATGTTTCCTATAGTGGGGTGTTCTAGGACTGGAGGGCACAGACTCAGAATGCAAGAACATTCCTTTAGAAAAGAGATGAGGAGGAGTTTTTTTTTAGCCAGAGGGTGGTGAATCCGTGGAATTCATTGCCATGGACAGCTGTGAAAGCCAAGTTACTGGGCGTATTTAAAACAGAGGTTGATAGGTTTTTGATTAGTAAGGGTGTCAAATGTTAGGAGGAGAAGGCAGTTAGGTTGAAGGGGATAATAAATCAGCCATGATAGACTGAAGGAGCAGACTGGATGGGCTGAGTGGTCTAATTCTACTGATAAGCCTTATGGTCTTATGATACTGAGGGAGTAGAATACGTCGCACAAATGAGTAATTAGATCTTTTAATTGGTGCCAAGTGGCATTCCTGGAGTAAATCATAAATACAAGAAAGTCTGAAAATACTGGAGTAAAAAATTCCATCAACTGATTTGTGAGTTTGGAGTTCAGTTTGTAGCTAGTCTTGGTTCCTAATGCTGGGAGGGTTTACCTCTTTGTTTCTGCCAGTCAACATCCCATTTTATTTTTTTTTGTTGATGCCCAAGTTGGAGAGCTTAGCTGCTTGTTGTTAATGAATAAAAGTTTGATATACAGTGAGACATTCATTTTTGTTTCCTACTTCAGAACATTATGACCCTTCTTACTATAATTTCTCCTATAAAGTGCTGAAAACTCATAACTTCAGTGCATTGTATGTGTATTGCAGACAGCCACATTCCCAGGTCTTGTGAAACTTATTGGGCCTTGCACACAGCTAGTGGCTGATCACTCACCATTTCCTGGCATTTATCTTAATCATGGAAAATCAAACAAACTATATAAATACAGTATATCACTGATTGTTTAATCAGTCAACTGCTGTGTTCTTGGATCTGCTAATGCCATATGCTGTAGGAAAGTACTCACGACCATCTGACCTGATCTAAGCATTACATGGTTTGCTCTTTGAATGTCCTAACTATGCATCCACAAGCCATGACACCCCAGTGCCATTGAGAGCATTTGTGCCTAACTGTTAACACTGTTGTCATGCAAACAAAGTTACTGGAAAGTCTCTGAAGCTAGTGGATATATAAGTGTTTATTCAATAAAAGAAGCAGCAGGCATCATAATTCAAGACACTCTTAGAAGAAGAAGCCTATATGACTTAATTTTACATAAAAAAATTTTATATGCTAAAGATCAAAGGTAACAGCAGGACAATTCTATAGTTACAATGTATCTACAATGCTTCCTCTGAATTACATAGTTTTCAAACAACTCCTTCTTTGCACCCACACTCCAGACACCCAAAATGAATGTTAATTGTCACCAACTCAAGGGCACATTAATTCAAATGTAGGTATCTGAGGTCTAATTGCTCTGAGTTGTGTTTTAAATTCAATCTGCAATCCACATTCAAATCCAAAGACTGGTTGCTGGAGAAATTAATATTTTCTATATACCCTAACTCCAGAATATGCCCTAACATACTCACTCTGAGTTTCCCACACCCTGTGGTTCTTGTCACTGAAGCTTCATGGTTGGATAAATCCCAAATCAATGCACTGAGATGTGTTAGTACACTGCAGTTTGAGGCATTTTAAAATTAATGGAAATATTGATTTAAAAATTCTTCTGTAGAGCTAAAACATAATTTGGGTGGGAATACAAAATTGAATGGTAACGCATTGACTTTATATTTAAAGCATCACAGGATATTCTTTCTCATATAAAAATTATGCATAACTTAAGTTTAATTTATGTTTTTTCTTGTGAATGTTGCTTCTCTGATGCTATGTGCCTGTGTCACTGCTGCAAGCAAGCTTTAAATGCACCTGTGTATAGACGGTATTTACTTGTGCATATAGCAATACACTTGACTAGAGGCAGCTTCAATTAGATAGTGAAGGTAAAACAAAAATTAAGGTATTGTCTTCTAAGCAACACGCACAAAATGCTGGAGAAACTCAGCAGGCCAGACAGTATCTACGGAAAAGAGTAAACAGTTGAGGTTTTAGGCCAAGACCTTTCATCAGGTCTGACTTCTCCCCTTCCTTTCCGGTCCTGATGAGGGTTCTCAGCCTGAAATGTCGACTGATTACTCTTTTCCATTGATGCTGCCTGGCCTGCTGAGTTCCTCCGGCATTTTGTGTGTGTGGCCCTGTATTTCCAGCATCTGAAGATTTTCTCACGTCTGTGGCCTTGCTTTCTCATCTTTTTTCGTGTTTTCCTCGTAGCCATGTTTCACCTCATCTCCAACAAGATGTCCACTGAAATGGCTTGTCACTTCTACTGGATAAACAAGGTTGTCTTAATGTCAGTCATCAAGGAACAGTAGTCAGAGGCTGAGTTCCATGCAGTTCTTTACCGCGAGTGTGAGAAGGTAGGCTTAATTTCAAGAGCACAGATGTCCCTCACCAAACTGTCCTTACAATGCAGCACTGCCACCTTGATAGTCTTGATCCATGACAAGGCCTTGTTAACATGGATTCCCTAGTACACAGTGAAGAGAGACCCAATGATAAGATCTAGTACTGCCTCCAGTACCCCAGCACAGCCTTCTGCTGCCTGAGGAAGAGGCTATTCACAACCAGGATACCAAAACCAGTACAAGGAATGGTTCACTGAGTAGACATAGTTTCTGCCATTCCTCCCTACTGCTGTAGTTTGGAGATGTGGACAACGTCCATTTGGCACCTCAAAGCAATAGAGAAGAACCATCAGTACAAAATCCTCTAAATCCTTTTGTCAAGATAGATGATCTATAGTCGCATCTTCTCCTGGGCCAGCATCTCTATTAAGTAGTGCTTAATCTGCAAAATCCTGGTCATTGTGTCTTTCCTAGTTCGGGATTCAATCAGTTGGTCAGATTAGGAATATTGTAAGGAAAATGCCACATTGTCCCTTTTCCTTATGATATTACTAATCGTATGGTCTCGTGTAGAATAATGAAATTCCCCTTTCAGTACAGAGCCATCTGTCCAGTACTGGACTCTGGGCAGCTCCTCCAATACTCCATAAGGCAAGTCAAGCACCATTCTCACTGGATGAAATTGCTCAAGATGATTAAAATTATTCATGCGTGATTCAACATGTTACATGTACAGTGGATTCCAATTAATTGGGATACCTCAGGACTGGTATATTTTGGCCCAATTAAGCGGCTGCCCTAATTAGCTCAAGTTTCATGGAAATAGCCAAAAGGAATGAAAAAGACAAACTACCATTTAACTGGATAAAAAATTTTGTATTTAAATGAAATACAAAACAAATTAGCACACTGGCAATATCTCTACAGTACTATAAAACTGTGTATAATTTCCTAATAGTTATTGATGGAAGAATTCATCTGCCATGTTCTTCTGATTGACTGTAAATGAACGAAGTCAGCACACACACCTAATGCAGATGATGGATTGTGTTTGTACAATGCTTCAGACAATTGCATCCTTCAAATCCTCATTTTCATGGTAACATTCAAGATACCTTCAAATTCTTCGTAATTTCTAACTTGTTGAAGCACTGTAATTGGTTCATTTTCACTCCCAGCCATTTCTGGCATCCCCAAGCCTGAATGCTTGAAACTGTGGTGAGCAAAACAGTTCCGAATTGTCTTACTGTTTATTTCCTGCAGCTATCAGTGACAAAAATCACTGTTGTTTTTTAAACACAAACACACACAACTGATGTTATTTAAAAGTGGATTTCTGAAAGCATGCTGTAGTGTCTAACAGCCATGCAAGTGCATGTAATAGACACTAGTTAGAAACAGCTCATCAACAGTTTATGACCCAATTAAGTGGCATAGTGTCCCAAATAAACAAAGGGAATCCCAGCTATTTTTTCAATATTTTTCTTTGAGAGTTGTCCCAAATAAGCAGCTGCCACAATTAATTGATGGTCCGATTAATTGGAATCTATTGTAAATGAATTAGAAGCCTTTTGACCCCTTGAGTCTATCCAATAATATCATGGAAAATCTGACTGTAGCTGTAACTATAATACTATATTCTGCATTCTGTTATTATTTTGCCCTTTGTACTACCTTGGTGCATTTTTCTTTGAAATATTCTGTATAGATGACATGTAAAACCAAGTTATTCACTGCATCTTGTTACAAGTGACAATAATAAACTAATTCTGTCTTCATCCTCTAGCAACCTTTCACCCCCTTGCTTTTCAAGAATCGATCTACTTCTGCCTCAAAATATTCCGATTTTGTTTCTGTTGCCTTGAGAAGAAGAGAGTTCCTAAGACTCTCGGAGAAAAACAGTGTTATCTCTTCTCTATCCTAAAAGGGCTACTGCTTGTGTTAAAACAATGACAACTAATTCTGTGTTTATCCTGAAGAGGAAGCATCCCCTCTTTGTGCATCTTGTCAACTCCACTCAGGATCATACAGCATGTGATTTAGTCATCCCTTCTCACACTTCTGAACTCTAGTATAAACAAGCCTAGCCTGTTCAACCTTCCCCTCATAAGGCAACCCGTACATTCCAAGTATATGTGTGTAGTAAACCTCCTCTGAACTACATCCAAAACATTTACATAAGGAAATCGATACCTCACATTGTGCCCTGCCCTGTAAGGTTAAACTCCCTGCTTCCATCAGAGGCAATTTAGAAGCAGGAATTCTCCCTTGCAATAGAATCAGTACTGTGCAGAAGTCTTGGGCACATATATATAGCTAGCGCACTTAAGACTTCTGAGCAGTGCTGTATTTGTCAACATCGAGTGGACAGCAGTTTGCAAATCTGGCAGGAGCAAAGGATGTTGGGAATGATGATGGTGATGCTCCATTGGAGGGGTGTGGGACAGGCAGCAGAGAACGAGCTCCAGAGGCCGGGGGTGGTGCAGGGGCAAACACACCCAACCCTGAGATTCCAAACAATTGGTTTATAGATCATTACAGAATGTCTCTCTGGTGTATTCTGCTCCCTCCCATCTTCCTACCCCTTTTCCCAACAATAATTCCCCTCTCCCTTCACCATTCCCACTTTCAGTACAGAACAGAGACCCGTATTGGAATCAGGTTTATCATTACTCATCTATCATGTCATGAAATTTGTTTATTTTTTGTGCAATACATAAGATTACAACAGTACTGTGCAAAGGTCTTGGGCTCCCTAGCTATATATACAGTATGTGTCTAACACTTTTGCACAGTACTGTAATAATACTGTTCATTTCCCTTGGTATACACGAACCATTTATCAGAGTTGCCCTCTATCTATGACCATCATATCAACCTATTTTGATGACATAAGATGCTCATTCAAATGTGACTCTATAAATTGATTAGAAACCTAGAAACCTACAGCACAACACAGGCCCTTCAGCCCACAAAGTTGTGCTGAACATGTCCCTACCTTAGAAATTACTAGGGTAACCCATAGCCCTCTATTTTTCTAAGCTCCATGTACCTATCCAAAAGTCGCTTAAAAGACCCTATTGTATCTGCCTCCACCATCGTTGTCGGCAGCCCATTCCACGCACTCACCACTCTGAGTAAAAAACTTACTCCTGACATCGCCTCTGTACCTACTCCCAAGCACCATAAACCTGTGTCCTCTTGTGGCAAGCATTTCAACCCTGAGAAAAAGCCTCTGACTGTCAACGTGATCAATGCCTCTCATCATCTTGTACACCTCTATCAGGTCACCTCTCATCCTCCATCGCTCCAAGGAGAAAAGGCCTATTCTCATAAGGCATACTCCCCAATCCATGCAACATCCTTGTAAATCTCTTCTGCACCCTTTCTATGGCTTCCACATCTTTCCTGTAGTGAGGCAACCAGAACTGGGCACAGTACTCCAAGTGGGGTCTGACCAGGTTCCTATATAGCTGCAACATTAACCTCTCAGCTCCTAAATTCAATTCCACGATTGATGAAGGCCAATACACCATCTTAACCACAGAGGCAACCTGAGTAGCTGCTTTGAGCGTCCTATGGACTCAGACCCCAAGATCCCTCTGATCCTCCACTCTACCAAGAGTCTTACCATGAATTATATATTCTGCCATCATACTTGACTTACCAAAATGAACAACTTCACACTTATTTGGGTTGAACTCCAGCAGCCACTTCTCAGACCAGTTTTGCATCCTATCAAAGTCCTGCTGTGACCTCTGACCGCCCTCCACACTATCCACAACACCTCCAACCTTTGTCTCATCAGCAAACTTACTAACCCATCCCTCCACTTCCTCATCCAGGTCATTTATAAAAATCCACGAAGAGTAAGGGTCTCAGAACAGATCCCTGACGCACCCCACTGGTGACCAACCTCCATGCAGAATATGACCCGTCTACAAGCACTCTTTGTCTTCTGTGGGCAAGCCAGTTCTGGATCCACAAAGCAATGTCCACTTGAATCCCATGCCTCCTTACTTTCTCAATAAGCCTTGCACAGGGTACCTTATCAAATGCCTTGCTTAAATCCATATGCACTACCTCTGCTGCTCTTCCTTTACCAATGTGTTTAGTTACATCCGCAAAAAATTCGATCAGGCTCGTAAGGCAGTACCTGCCCTTGACAAAGCCATGCTGACTATTCCTAATCATATTATACCTCTCCAAATGTTCATAAATCCTGCCTCTCAGGATCTTCTCCATCAACTTACCAACTACTGAGGTAAGACTCACTGGTCTATAGTTTCCTGGGCTATCTTTACTCCCTTTCTTCAATAAGGGAACAACATCCGCAACCGTACAATCCTCCAAAACCTCTCCCATCCCCATTGATGATGCAAAGATCATCGCCAGAGGCTCAGCAATCTCCTGCCTCACCTTCCACAGTAGCCTGGGGTAGCCTGGTCCCAGCGACATATCCAACTTGATTCTTTCCAAGAGCTCCAGCACAAACTCTTTCTTAATATCTACATGCTCAAGCTTTTCAGTCTGCTGCAAGTCAGCACCACAATCACCAAGATCCTTTTCCATGGTGAAAGTTATGATCCATGAAATAATGCTGTTAAAATGAAATATGACTCTTGGTGTCTGCCTTCCATTTGTCTATCCCAATGCACCACCAGGTGTTTCCTCAGAGCTGCAGTGTCTGTATGATGGAAGGCAATGGCTTATTCATAGACAACATTGGTCCTGAGTGGCTCTGCTCTCAGAGATGTTATGGGCTGGACCAATTTCAGCTGGGCTGTTACATTTGGCTAGCAGACAAGTTGGAGGAAACTGATGGATTATGGTGCAGGAGCCAGAAAGTCATCTTCCTGATGGATTACAGTAGGTCCCTGGTCCATGGTGCCATGCTCATTCTTTCTGGGCAATCCTGTTTTTCTGCTGGACTGAGAGAGTGTTCAGGTGGAGAGTCTTTTACCTGACCTGCCGCCTGGCCTGCCAAGTGCTTCCATCATCTTCGGCATTGTATTTTGGCTAGATTTGCAGCCTGGGCCAGACAGCCTGCTCTGCTTACCTGCCTGGAGCAGAACCTGTGTGTAACCTTACCTATCATGGTCCCAGCTGAGCAGTGGCAGTAATCCAAGTTTTGGTGTTCCAACTCCCCGGCATACCACTGTCCCTTTAAGACTCAGGCTGCCTATTATTGCCTGCCACGTTCCTTCATGGAGTCGGAGTTGGAGCCTACACTTGGGCTCACCACCATCCATAGCTCCCTTTTTACGCTTGTCCTCCAGAAGAAACGTTGTCTGTGTAACCCTTTGCTCCCATCCTGCCTCCTGCACAATTGTTCCATCTCTGTCAGATCCGTTCTCTGTTCCAACCTCGAAAACTCTACAGCTGGTGACTCACTGCATATGGTCAAGTGAACGTTTTCATTTTATTTTCACCACCTTTCTTTTATTCTCAGGCTAGGATGGTTGCATTCCTTGGAGATCATTTGCAGAAATGAACTCCGATAAGGAGGAGAGAGCAAATAACTGGTTCATCTACCATATGTGGATTCAGAAAATATTGTGGGAGAGATGGAAGATGGAAGGGTCTTATGCTTGTTCTTTGAGTCCTGGAGGTCGGTGAAGTCTGGAGGGTCAAGTCAAGGGTTCGGAGGTAGAAATTTCAAAAGGTTAAAGACTAAAGTCAGTGTGTCTGGAGGTAGAGGGCATGGCCATTACCAAAGAGTAGATGTTAGAGGCCATGTGCCTAAATATCTTGGGGTCAAGGCCACACAAAGGAGGTTGGAAGTCTGTGAATTTGAGAGTCTGTGGCCAAGGACTAGAGGCCCAGAGGCAGCCTGAACTGGAGTTGGAGGCCTATATGTGTGAGGTGGTGGGAAAGAGGTAAAGGGACATGTTTAGCTGTTGTTGTTATTTTGTTCTGTATTATGTGTATTTTTGCGTTGAGCATTGTAGGCAAGCTATGTTGGCACCAGAATGTGTGGCAACGCTTTTGGGCTGCCCCGAGCACATACTCGAGTGTAAACATGCGGAAATTTGTAGATGCTGGAAATTCAAGCAACACACACAAAATACTGGTGGAACACAGCAGGCCAGGCAGCATCTATAGGAAGAAGCGCTGTCGACGTTTCGGGCCGAGACCCTTTGTCAGGACGAACTGAAAGAAGAGATAGTAAGAGGTTTGAAAGTGGGAGGGGGTGGGGGAGATCCCAAATGATAGGAGAAGACAGGAGGGGAGGGGTGAAGCTCAGAGCTGGAAAGGTGATTGACAAAAGTGATACAGAGCTGGAGAAGGGAAAGGATCATGAGACAAGGGAGAAAGAAAGGGGGAGGGGAGCACCAGAGGAGATGGAGAACAGGCAAAGAGTGATGGGCAGAGAGAGAGAGAAAAAAAAAGGAGGGGGAAATAAATAAATCAGGGATGGGGTAAGAAGGGGGGAGGGGCATTAACGGAAGTTAAAAAAAAATCAATGTTCATGCCATCAGGTTGGAGGCTACCCAGATGGAATATAAGGTGATGTTCCTCCAACCTGAGTGTGGCTTCATCTTGACAGCAGAGGAGGCCATGGATAGACATATCGGAATGGGAATGGGACGTGGAATTAAAATATGTGGCCACTGGGAGATCCTGCTTTCTCTGGGGGACAGAGCATATGTGTTCAGTGAAATGGTCTCCCAGTCTGCATCGGGTCTCACCAATATATAAAAGGCCACATCAGGAGCACCGGACGCAGTATACCACACCAGCCGACTCACAGGTGAAGTGTCGCCTCACCTGGAAGGACTGTCTGGAGCCCTGAATGGTGGTGATGGAGGAAGTGTAAGGGCAGGTGTGGTACTTGTTCTGCTTACAAGGATAAGTGCCAGGAGGGAGATCGGTGGGAAGGGATGGGGGGGACGAGTGGGCAAGGGAGTCGCATAGGGAGCGATCCCTGCAGAAAGCAGAACGGTGGGGGGAGGGGGGGAAATGTGTTTTGTAGTGGGATCCCGTTGGAGGTGGAGTAAGTTATGGAGAATTATACGTTGGATCCAGAGGCTAGTGGGGTGGTAGGTGAGGACAAGGGGAACCTTATCCCGAGTGGGGTGGTGACCGGATGGGATGAGAGCAGATGTATGTGAAATGGGAGAGATACATTTGAGAGCAGAGTTGATGGTGGTGGAAGGGAAGCCCCTTTGTTTAAAAAAGAAAGACATGTCCTTCGTCCTGGAATGAAAAGCCTCATCCTGAGAGCAGATGTGGTGGAGACGGAGGAATTGTGAGAAGGGGATGGTATTTTTGCAAGAGACAGAGTGGGAAGAGGAATAGTCCAGGTAGCTGTGAGAGTCCGTAGGCTTATAGTAGATATCAGTAGATGAGCTGTGTCCAGGGATGGAAACGGAAAGATCAAGAAAGGGGAGGGAGGTGTCGGAAATGAACCAGGTAAATTTGAGGGCAGGGTAAAAGTTGGAAGCAAAGTTAATGAAGTCAACGAGCTCAGCATGCATGCAGGAGGCAGTGCCAATGCAGTCGTTGATGTAGCAAAGGAAAAGAGGAGGGTGGATACCCGTATAGGCTTGGAACATGGACTGTTGGAGGAAGTGAGAGGAGCCAAAGGAGAAATTATTGAGAGTAAGGACTAATTCCGCTAGATAGAGGAGAGTGGTAGTAGAGGGTAACTGGTTAGATCTGGAATCCAAAAAGAAGCGAAGAGCTTTGAGACCTTCCCGGTGAGGGATGGAGGTATATAGGGACTGGACGTCCACGGTGAAAATAAGGCGGTGGGGGCCAGGGAACTTAAAATCATTGAAAAAATTCAAAGTGTGAGAAGTGTCACGAACGTAGGTGGGAAGGGATTGAACAAGGGGGGACAAAACAGTGTCAAGGTATGCAGAAATGAGTTCAGTGGTGCAGGAGCAAGCTGAGACAATGGGTCTACCTGGACAGGCAGGTTTGTGGATCTTGAGTAGGAGGTAGAAACAGGAAGTGCAGGGTGTGGGAACTATGAGGTTGGTGGCAGTGGATGGGAGATCCCCAGAGCTGATAAAGTTGGTGATGGTGTTGGAGACAGTGGCCTGGTGCTCCTTTGTGGGGTCATGATCAAGGGGTAAATAAGAGGAGGTATCAGCGAGTTGTCACTGTGCCTCGGCAAGGTAGAGGTCAGTATGCCAAACAACAGCTCCCCCCCTTATCAGCAGGTTTTATAGTGAGGTTGGGATTGGTGCGGAGGGAACGGAGAGCAGAGCGTTCGGAAGGAGTGAGGTTGGAATTGGAACAAGGTGTGGTGAAGTCGAGACAGTTGAGTTCCCATCGGCAGTTAGCAATAAAGAGAGTCAGAGCAGGCAGAAGACCAGAGCGGGGTGTCCACGAAGAGGACGAGGGTTGAAGACAGGAGAAGGGGTCATCGGTGGGGGTGGGAAAGTCCTTGCAGAAGAAGTAGGCTCGAAGACAGAGCCGGTTGAAGAAGAGTTCAGTGTCATGGCGATGTGGAACTTGCTGAGGTGTGGGCGAAGGGGGACAAAGGTGAGGCCCTTACCGAGGACGGAGCGCTCTGCCTCAGAGAGTTGAAGGTCGGAGGGGATGGTAAAGACTCGGCACAGATGAGAGCTGGGATCAGAGGGAGGAGGGGGAGGTTGGTGGTGTCATACTTGACACTTGAGTGTGTCAAGATACTTGACACCATACTTGAGTGTGTTGGTTGTTAACATGAATGACGATGTATGTATATATGATAAATAAATCTGGATCTGGAGGACTATATGCAAAACACTTCTATATTAATTTCTTTAACACCACCAATTCCCAAAGGCTCAGTGGCTCTCTGATAGACTCATGGGCATTAAAACAGGCTGGAAAAAGAACAAAGGAACTCAGCAGGATCAGCAGAGAAAGGAACTGATGATGCTTCAGATCGAGGCCCTGAATCAGGGCTGAGGGAAGAGAGCCGATATACAGAGGAGATGGAATGTGTTGAGCCAGGTGCTGGTAGGTGATGGGTAGACCAAGGATAGCAGAAGGAGACAAGTATAGGGAAGAATGGAGTGGAATGGGGAGACAGAAGCAAGTGGGGGATAGGTAGAAGCAGACAAGGAAACAAAAGGGAGATTGGGAGGGGAGGAAGCAAGACAGAGCTGGAGGGTGACAGGCAGGGACACTAACAACTCAAGTGCCTGCATCTGAAGAGTAGGGAAGGTGGTAGTGGGAATCATTAAAGGAGAGACGAAGGACGGGTGGAACCGGATGCGGAGCGAATCTGGTAGGTAAAGTGTGCGGGTGGTTGGTGGATGAAAACAGGAGGGAGAGGGCGATGAGCGGGGCCAACTTCTACACACATAATTCCATGACTCTGTGATAGTGGGTGATGGGAGATGATGATGGGAAAGGGAACAGAAATGGGAAGACCAGAAGTGGAACAGAAAGTAGAAGAGAAGGGAATAGAGGAGATAGAAGTTACCTAAGGCTGGAAAATTCAGTGTTTGCTGATCCCTTCCAGCCCTGCTGCCTGATGTTGTGTAATGGCAATGGAGTGGGAGCCTGATATGGTAATATAGTTACCAGTGTATGCAGAACAAAATTTGGACATGGACGATTTGCCACAATGCTACACTCTTGAGAAAATGGTACAAGCTGTAGAATCATTGGATAAACTTTTGAGATCTGACCTGTTGACTTGAGGTCCACAGCAGCATGCTTGTTCAAATACGGGCAATTAAAGAGTTCTAGGAATTATCGGAAACACTGATCATCATTATTGTGTGCTGTGTCATATGACATGGACGATCATGGTCCTCCATCTGTCTTTAATCAGATCATTGCCTGTGGGGAAGATGCATAGGCAATGATCTGTTGTTCTTTTTTTTCTCTATTCATGACCTAGATGGTCTTGGCAATATTTTCTACAGAAGTGGCTTGCCATTGCCACCTTTTGGGCAGAGTCTTTACAAGTCGGGTGACTCCAGCCATTATCAATACTCTTCAGAGATTGTTTGCCTGGCGTCAGTGGTTGCATAACCAGGACTTGTGATATGCACCAGCTGCACATGTGACCATCCACCACTTACTCCCATGGCTTCACGCGACCCTGATTGGGTGGGGGGGGGGGGCAAAGCAGCTGCTACATCTTGCTCAAGGGTGACCTGTAGGCTAGTGGAGGGAAGAAGCACCTTACCCCAGGGATGTATTGCTACTCTGCCACCCAATGAAACACTGGGTTTGTAAAAATCATATTGACCTTCAGAGAAGGGAATTTGCCTTCCTTACTCAGTCTGGTCCCTAGACCCATAGCAAGGTAATTAACATGATGTAGTATGAAGCAGGTACAGCAAGGACTTTAAACTGGTTTAGAAGAGTGATGATATGCACTCCACTCAAAACATGTGCAGCTAACTTTAAAACTCAATTGGTACACTAATATTACTATGTCTAACAATTTGATTAAAGCTAGTTGATGTGGTGGTCTGGCATGCAAAGGAATTTGTTTCATCTTGTATATATGAAGAGGAGATTTTGCCATTGTTGGAGAAAAATTTTGGGTTGGAGTTCAAAGTGCCAAGGATCGTGAACAGAAAACATGTGCCTATACTGCACTTACTGTTGTCAGGGGTTTGGAATTAACAGAAGGGATGTGAGAAATTTGTTTTCTCTTGAGAACTGCTTGCTCCTTGGATTATTGACCAGTCTTTTCCTTATCTGTAGTTAGAGCTAAGTGTTGTCAAGGGTTTTAACATTTATTATTTCCTAGAATAAGAGAAGGGATGTGAGAACTGCATTTAGGCCATAAAACCATAAAATATAGGATTGAATTAGGCAATTTGGTGCACAGAGTCTGTTTTACCATTTCACCATGGATGATCCAATTTTCCTCTCAACCCCAACAAACCTGCCTTCTCCCCATATCCCTTCATGTCCTGACTTATCAAGAATCTATCAACCTCGCCCTTAAAAATACCTAAATACTTGGCCTCAACAGCTGCCTGTGGCAAAGAATGCCACCGATGCACCACTCACTGGCTAAAGAAATTCCTCCTTGTGTCCATTCCAAAAAGACATTCCTCTATTCTGAGGCTATGTCCTCTGGTCTTAGACTCTTCCACCATGGGAAACATCCTCTCCACATCCACTCTATCAAAAACTTTCACCATTCAGTAGGTTTCAATGAGGTCATCCCTCATTCTTCTGAGTTGTAGTGAATACTGGCCCAGGGCCATTAAACGCTCTTCATATGACAAACTATTGAATCCCAGAACATTTTTGTGAACCTCCTTTGAACCCACTCCAGTTTCAGCACAAAGAGGCCCTTATCTGCTCACAATACTCCAAGTGAAGCCTCATAGTGCTTTATAAGGTTTTAAAATTACATGTTTGTTTTTACATTCTAATCCTATTAAAATGAATGCTAACATTGTATTTGCCTTCCTTACCACAGACTCAACTTGCAAATTAACTTTTAGGGACCCCCTGCACAAGAACTTTCAAGTCCTTTTGCACCTTAGTTTCTTGTATTTTTTGCCTATTTAGAAAATAATCAACTCTTCCATTTCTTCTACCAAGGTACATGACCATACACTTACTGACACTGTATTCCATCTGCGATTTCTTCTCCATTCTTCTAATCTGTCTAAGTCATTCTGTAGCCTCTCTGCTTCCTCAAAACTACTTTCAGCTATCTTCATATTATCTGTAAACTTTTCAAGAAAGCCATCAATTCCATCATCCAAATCATTGACATATAATGTAAAAAGAATTGGACCCAACACAGACCCCAGTAGAACACCACTAGTCACTGGCAGCCAGCCAGAAAAGGCTCTTTGCCTTCTACCAATCAGCCACTGCTTTTTCCATGCTAGAATCTTTCCTGTAATACCATGGACTTGTAGCTTGCTAAGCAGCCTCAACGGCCTTCTGAAAATCCAAATACACAACATCAATAGATTCTCCTTTGTCTATCCTGCTTATTATTTCTTTGAAAGGTGTAAACTTCTTGTTGTTACTAATTGTACAATAGAATTATTTTCTTGATTTGATCAAAACCATGTTGTAATAGGGTAGTAACACACTCAAAGTGCTGGAGGAACTCAGCAGACCAGGAAAAATCTATGAAAATGAATGAACTGTCAATGATTTGGGTGGAGATCCTTCATCAGGAATTGGAATAAGACAGTGCTTTGCAGTAACAAGCCACTCAGTTCAGGCACTGAGGGATGGACAATAAATTAACTAACAACACTGACGTCCTGTCTATATACAAAACATTTAAAGCTCATGTAACAAATTCTTAGGGATGGTAAATAGGTAGGCAAAGAGTGTGTAGTGAATGGAGAAGTGGAAAGGAAAGTACTAATAATGAATTTGTCAGTGAAAGTATTTTAAGACTGAACACATTCACCTTGACCACCCAAGGCACTTCATTCATATTCTTCGAGATTAATTCATCCTTTAGTCTCTGCCATTACATTTTCCTGCCTCCATGATGTCTTGAGGGCTTCCTGCCCTGCAGAAATGATTTTCATTTACAACTTCCCTCTAAACCCTGGAAATGGCTAAAAATGTTTTCGTTTTTGCTCTGTGATATTTTGAGCAGCTGTAGGATAAATATTTCAAAATCAGTCAACTTCCTGATGCCATTATTATTATTCATAATGCATTTACCTCTTAAGAGATGTTGGCCACATATAAAAGTTGCTAGTAACTCATAATTGATTTGTACAACCAATGTAGCTTTGGGAGCATATGGTCCTCATGGAAATTAGTCTGCAAAACCGATCTTCCGATCGGTACAATTCAGAAAATACCCTTCTCTCTTTACTATCATCAGGCAGGAGATATTGGGGCTTAAGGTCCTAGACTCAATGATTCAGAAACATTGTCTCCTCCTCTGCCTTCAGATTTCTGAATGGTCCATGAACACTGCCTCATTATTTCTTACACTCACTATTTTTTTTATCTTTGTGTTTTTTTTTTGTCTTTGCACTCTACTACTGCAAGAAAAGAAACAAATTTCTTATCATCTAAGTCAGTCATAATAAATCTGATTTTGATTCTGAAGTGTGAGTTCATTATCTTAGGACATTCACTTTTGCACCTTATTGATATGTCGCTGTTTCATAATAAAATGGTGCTGAACTCAGTTTGCCTTCTCAGGAAAAATAAAACAAAATGCTATTTTCAATTTTCAACTGTTTTAGACTGAGTCATTGATTCCATGATATAATTTTATTGATTAAGTACTTGATTTTTCCAGCTTAAACGTCAGAACAGCTTGAAATACCTCTGTAAGAAGATGGATAGAAATTCAACCAATTCATTGTATTGTATCAGTAATAGATGGTTCCCCCCCCCCAAAGTGCACAGTCATAACCCCAACTAAATTGTAGTGATAATCTAGTGAAATTTGTTTCTGAATGGCATTGTACCCTCAGAGGCCACTTTGTTATATACACTTATATGCCTATTTATTAATGCAAATATCCAATCAGCCAATCACGTGGCAGCATCTCAATGCATAAAAAGATACAGACATAGTCAAACAGTTTGGTTGTGGTTCAGACCAAACATCAGAACTGAGAGGAAAAGGGTTCTAAATTACTTTGACTGTGGAATGATTGTTTGAGCAACACACACAAAATTCCGGAGCAACTCAGCAGCCCAGGCAGCACCTATGGAAAAGAGTAACCAGTTGATGTATCAGGCTGAGACCTTACAGCAGAACGGGAAAGGAAGGGGAGAAGTCAGAGTAAGAAGGTGGGAGAGGGGAGGAGAAGTACAAGGTGGCAGGTGATAGGTGGAACCAGCAGAGAGGGAGGGGTGAAGCAAACAGCTGGGAATTTGATTGGTGAAAGAGATCGGGGGCTGGAGAAGAAGGAATCTGATAGGAGAGGACAGAAGACCATGGAAGAAAGTGACGGGGAGGAGCACTTTCACCTTCCCTTTTGCATCTCTTTTGTAGTTTGAGTCTCTAGAGTTTACAGAGAATGCTGTGAAAAACAAAGAAACATCCAGTAAGTGGCAGTTCTTTGGTTAAAAGGCCACAATAATGAAAGATGTCTGAAGAGAACGGCCAGACTGGTTCAAGCTATCAGGAAGGTGACAGTAACCCAAACAACCACACATTACAACAATGGTGTGTAGAAGAGCATCTCTGAATGCACAAAATGGCAGGCCACAACAATACAAAATCATGAACATACACTCAGTAGGCAATTTATTAGGTACCTAATAAAGTGGCCACTGAGTGTGTTTCTGCCAACAGATATCATGGCTACTTCCTGCCTTCTTATCTGTAGTTCTGTCCAATCCATTATTTGCTCTGGCAAAAAAAAAGCTCTCCATCCCAAACAAAATGATCACAATCCTAGTTAATTGTTCATTTTACCATAAGAATCCTGTCACAACTTCTACCTCTGATTTATGCTCAGGCTTCATTGTGCTATTTCTTCTTAAACAGGAAACATGCAGCTAGCAGCAATTTCACACAACCATTGACACTGCCAAACCCTGTTACTGCAGCTATGGATCTGTTTGCCTCTTTGATGCAGCTGTTAACGTCCTTGCCAAAATATTGGCTGATTTCCTGGTTCCTTTAATTTTATTTTGTTAATCTTAAAGAGACAGAAGAGCGCTTTCAGAACCAGCACTTACGCTTGGAGGATTCATTAACCTTATTCACTGCTGTCACTCTTTCTGCATTGTGATCTTGGCAGTCTCTCTCGCTGTGGGGGAACAAAAAGCTTTTGACAAGGCAGATAAATGTGTTTTGGCAGAAGGTTTCTGAAATGAGCAAAGCTGTTTTCAATAAGAATCTGCCAAGCACTAGGGTATCCTCGTTTGAAGATGTTCAAGCAAATATATTTTAAGTTATTTGATCTTCGCTGCATGTTATCATTTCCCTCTAGATCTTTCTTAACTGCATTCTTATGGTGGAGCATAATGTTGGACTTGCTGTTACTGCATCTATTTATCGAGCGAACTAGCACACAAGTTCTTCAGTGGGGTTCCAAAGCAGAGGAGATCAAACTCAAAATTTGAATTCTGGCTTTGTTATTGAGAGTTCATCATCCAGTCTGTAATGACCTCGCTGAATCTGGTCTAGGTACACCTCTGCGCTATCTATTCCCATGGGCAGTTATAACTGGTTCAGTATCCAGTACTGGTGGAAGTTACTTCCTGCCCGTTGTCAAAGGGGAGGCGCAACTGTGGCAGCAAATGACATTGGAAGCAAGTGCACAGCATGCAGTAAATCATGACGGAAAGCAGAACAGGGCAGACACTCCAATGATCAGCAACAAACAAACTGCTGGAGGAACTTAACGGGCAAATGGAAGAGTTGACACTTTGAGCTGAAACTCTGCTTCAGGACTGAGTGAGGAGAAGCAAATAGCCAGGTTGAAGAGGAGAAGGAATGTGAGATGAAGGCCGGAGGTGAGAGGTGGACTGGAGGGGTGGGGTGAGCGTGTAGGCAGATGTCGAGCTGACTGAGCCAGGTAGGGAACGTTGAGTGTTGGAGTTGGGAGACATGATGGATAAGGCAGATCATAAAGAGTCTAAGATGGAGTCAGGAGGTAGATGGTTGGGGGTGGGGTGGGGAGAGAGTTGCTATGATGACTGGAGACAGCTATAGGAGGCTGGTAGGCAGGGAAACTATGGCAACCAGCTCCGGCGAAAGGTGATAATGGAAACCTTTGGGGAAAAGGTGAAAGGCAGGACGATCCAGGAAGGTGGGACTGCTGGTGGGCAAACTGTATGGGTAGTAGGTGGCTGGAACTGAGCGGGGGATGTGGGATGGAAATGGGTGATGGGGACAGCTGGAGAGGGGTTATGTGAGAGGGACAAGAGGAGGATTGGAAAGGGAGAGAGAGTGGGAGGGTGGGGAAATCGAGGTGTGGGATGCCTGAGATTGGAAAATACTCATGTATTTTCTTTGAATGATCACTGTTCATTATTCAATTTGCATTAAATACTCCAGTTTCAGATGACCCCCTAAGCTCGACCGCTGAGATGCTCCAGCAGATTGTTACTTCAAGTCCCGACATCTGTAGTCTCTTGTATCTCCTACTCTGATAATTAGGTTTTGGTTCTGGAGGGAACAGCTGGCAGAGTGAAGGAGTGAGGACCTTTTTCTTCCTTCTATCTGCACCCCGAAGAAAGCCACGTAGCAATGGAAAGAGATAGAATCATAGAAAACCTACAGCACAGTACAGGCCCTTCGGCCCACAAAGCTGTGCTGAACACGTCCATACCTTGGAAATTACCTAGGGTTACCCATAGCCCTCTATTTTTGTAAGCTCCAGGTACCTAACCAGGAGCCTCCTAAAAGACCCTATCGTATCCGCATCCGCGATGTCAAATATCAACCCCCAGGACACAGACGCAGTTCCCCTTCTCTCACAGAAGAAGACATGCATTTCTCCTTGGTTAAGGCAATCTACGTATAAAGGATCAGCATGTTCAAGGAAAAATCACATTATTAGCAAGCTCATCTAAAAACATTGTGGAGCATAGGAGACTATATCTCTCGTCCTCCTCCACCTCTTCTCTCTGCTTGCTCCCAGCCGCAACTGGTCAGACTGTGTTGCACTCCTATCAGGGTGAATGAAGTCGTTAACTCCCTTTGTTCTCTCTTGGTATACCTATACCAAGGCTCAAACTATCTCCACTTGCTCTGCTGCACCTACCCTTATGAGTCCCACATGTGGGCAAGCTTTCAGGGCCCGGATTGGCCTCACCAGTCACCTCCGGACCCACAGTCGCAAACCCTCCACCAGACAGAAGTCGTGGTCGGAAGGACGAACAACAACAACAACAACAACAACACCTTTATTTGAGATTACAGGAGCCTTAATTAACAGCTGATTCCCTGGCACCCTTCCCTTTCTCTCTACGCCATGAGCCGAGCCACGTGCACTCGTAACCCACTAATTATCAGTTGAAGTACAATTGTAGGTTAGGAAAAATTAGGACAATGGGTCTGTTTCCCAAGGAGATTTTCATTTAGCTAAGGAAGTGGACGAATTGTTCCTGGTCTCTAATTGTCCTTCACTTCTAATGTAGTCGGGCACAACTGTTTTACCTTTTGCACAGGCTTTGTATCAGTGTGAAGCTTCAGACTCTGAATGTATTGAATGTTTATCTCTTATCCCAAGTAATAAACACTTAGGGCTAATACACAAAATGGTGATGCAACTCAGCGGGTGTGGCACTGTCCATGGAGCTGAGTTTCTGGTTGAGACCCTTCACCCGGACTAACAGATAGAGTGGAGGTGAAGAAGTGTGTAGATGCTGGAATCTAGAGCAGCACGTGAAAAGCAGAAGGAACTCAATGGGTCATGCTGAGCCTGTGGTGCAAGATGGACAGTTGACCTTTCCACTTGGAGTAACTGTACTACTGCCAGGCTCAAAGCCGCATACCAATACTTGTGCCGGGTGGCATTGGATCTGCTTACAGTAGCATGACACTGCTAGAGTCCACATTCACCCACACTTGCCCGGTGGGATGTGGAGGGCAGATCTCAATGGCCTCTGCACCCCTGGGATGCTTCTGTCAAACTGCAAGTGGAATTTAGCAGTTTTAAATATCTCCGGCATTCAGAGAGGTTTAAAAACGATCAGCAATTGAAGTGACTAATTAATTAACTCAAGTGGTGGCACTTTATAGCAGGAGATCAAGCACAGCAATTAAGAGTAATAATTATAGCAGTGATCTCTCCTCAGTCCATGAACAAAGGCCATTGTAATTTCCAATGAGCACCAGACATACGCCCAGAGCAAAAACAGAATGAAATCGGCCGGCCTGGTGTCTTCTGCTGCCAACCTTTCCTTACAACAGAACATTAATTGCATCCCTGCTAGAGATTTAATAGTCTACAACAAAACCTTATTCACTAGTGGTACACCTTTACGTGAGGTTGAGAGATTATAGTTCACATAATGTAACAGCTTCCCTTTCACTTTCTATCTCTCTCCTATGTGCTGGACCATGCTATGGCTGTCTGATACATTAATCCATTGATGATCTGTTGTACCATGACTTCTAGACACTGATCACTACAGCTCCTATCTCTCCAGTCTGCTGGTGAGCAACTAGATCATCCTCCGTCATTGCAGTGTCCATTTGGCTGAGAGGTTTTGTGCATATGCTAAAATCTGGCAGCTGTTTATGACTGAAATTGTAGCTTTGCCTTTGATCTAACACCCTTCCTTCTTCCCTAGCCTGGCGACAGCCCAGAACAATTTCATCGGAATGATCCCTGGGATGAAAGGGTTTCCCGTTCCAAAACCTGAGCAGGATTTGCTTTTCTTAGAGTTTCGGTGATATAAGGTCTAAGGGGGCATGAAGGGTAAATGCTGAGATATTTTCATGTGTGGGAGAGCGAGTACAGTGAGTGCAGTGAAACAGGTACAGAATCAGGAGCCAGTCATTGAAATTCAGAGGTAGGGAATATCTTGCATTCTCCACCCCAGACCAAATGGAAATAGTTAAGTAATTGAAAGATCAAGATGTTGAGGCTTGTGGAAAACTGGCACAGGAATTGACGGCAGCATCGATCAGCCGATGATCATATTGAACAGCAGGGCAATTTTGATCTGATGGCCTACTTGTGCTTCTATTTTCCTGTTGTCCTAAATATGCAAAGCATCCTTTCTGTTTGTACACTCCTTACCTCCAGCCTAGAATCAGCATTAACCATCTGGTATAATTTTTAATTTATTGTAAAGTCATAATTTTTGAATTACATTTGAGATTGTGTAATGTAATTTCAAAAACTAAAATGGGGTGACACCATCAACAGAGTTTCACTTCAAAGTTTGCAGTAGAATTACATTTCAGTTAAGAAAATACAGATGTCAAGACATTTGAGCCACAAACCACCTCTTATTGTGCAGATGCCAAATCCTCGTAGTGTAGGTAAAATTGGCCATTTTTGGAGCTGCAATATATATTGGAGTGTCAGTGTAACCGTTCTTGGCATATTTTCTATCAATCGTACAATATTCTTAAACTACTAGAAATGAAAAACTGCTACGGGCGAAAGTTCCCACTTGCTTCTAAAAGGCAACAATTATACCAATGCCTGAGAAGAATAATGTGAGCTGCCTTAATGAGTATCGCCCGGTAGTACTCACATCGACAGTGATGAAATGCTTTGAGAGGTTGGTCATGACTAGACTGAACTCCTGCCTCAGCAAGGACTTGGACCCATTGCAATTTGCTTATCACCACAACAGGTCAATGACAGATGCAATCTCAATGGCTCTTCACAAAGCCTTAGACCACCTGGTCAATACAAACACCTATGTCAGGATGCTCTTCATTGACTATAGCTCAGCATTTAATACCATCATTCCCACAATCCTGATGGAGAAGTTACAGAACCTGGACCTCTGTACCTCACTCTGCAATTGGAATCTTGACTTCCTAATTGGAAGACAACAATCTGTGCAGATTGGTGATAGCATCTCTTCCTCACTGACGATCAACAGTGGCACACCTCAGAGGTGTGTGCTCAGCCCACTGCTCTACTCTCTCTATTCCCACAACTCATGACTGTGTGGCTAGGCATAGCTCAAATACCATCTATGAAATTGCTGATGATACAACCATTGTTGGTAGTGTTATGAGTGCTGAACAGACCTGATGGAAATGGGGTGCAGAGTTAACCATTCCCCCCGTCCCTTTGAGAACTATGAACTATTGCTATTGCTATACTGCTAATGAGAGAGAGAGATGAAAAACAGAGGCAGGAACATCTGCTACAGATAAGAGAGAGAGAGACGACTGATTTATGTATTATGGCTTCTTCACTGATGGAAAGGTAAACAATCTTTCACTGCAAGGATGTTACTTTGCTTGTTAACATTCCTAAGGAGACAGCAGGAGTGGCCTGATATGATGGACATGGTCATTTTGAGTTGATGGATGGCTGATACCCCGTCAATAGGGATAAAAGACAGGTGTGGGGAGACACCCCTCGGACACACCAGTGGACACTGTCTGAGTGTTGTGCACCCACAGGAAGGTGGGGGCTTTGAGGACCGGATCAGGAGATTGGTCACAAAGCTCACAGTGGACAGCAGGGCTGGTGGGGACTTGTGTGTGTGTCCACTCATACCAGAGTGACGAGTCCACCACAGAAGAATAATCTAGCTGAGAATGGAGGGGTCATAACTGAATGACCACAATGGTACGACGGGATCAGAAAGCAACAGAAGGTTTGATGGCTGTAGTTGCTCAATCTCTTGCTCGCTCTCTCTCTCTTTCCAACAACATACAATACAGCAACTGCAACTACCTCAGCACACATGAACTGAACTTTATACTCTTATATGACAATTCATTTACCCCTAGACATTAATAGAGCTTGTTAATTAGTGCTTATTATTATTCCTACACTTTTATGTTTATTATTGCTAACCTGTTTTATACGTATATTTGCATTTTTGATACTGTATTGTGTAGTTTACTAATAAACACCTTTAGTTTTCGGTGCCACCAGACTCAAACGGATTCTTCTATTTCTGCTGGTCTGTAAACCCAGTTACAGGGTACGTAACAGTAGAATCTCAGATGGAGACAAAAGGGTGTACAGGAGTGAGATATGCCAACTAGTGGAGTGGTGTCGCAGCAACAACTTTGCACTCAATGTAAGGAAGATGAAAGAGCTGATTGTGGGCTTCAGGAAGGGTAAGACAAAGGAACACATATCAATCCTCATAGAGGGATCAGAAGTGGAGAGAGTGAGCAGCTTCAAGTTCCTGGTCCCAACATATCGATGCAGTTATAGAGAAGACAAGACAGTGACTATACTTCATTAGGAGTTTGGTGAGATTTGGTACGTCAACAAATACGCTCAGAAACTTCTATAGATGTACCATGGAGAGCATTCTGACAGGCTGCATCACTGTCTGGTAGGGGGGACTACTGCACAGGACCAAATGAAGCTACAGAGGGTTGTAAATTTAGTCAGCTCCATCTTGAGTACGAGCCTACAAAGTACCCAGGACATCTTCAAAGAGCAGTGTCTCAGAAAGGCAGCGTCCGTTATTAAGGACCTCCAGCACCCAGGGCATGCCCTTTTCTCACTGTTACCATCAAGTAGGAGGTACAGAAGCCTGAAGGCACACACTCAGTAATTCAGGAACACCTTCTTCACCTCTGCCATTCGATTCCTAAGTGGACATTGAATCCATGAACACTACTTCACTTCTTTAATATATATTACTCTGTTTTTTTGCACGATTTTTAATCTATTCGATATGCATATACTCTAATTACTTGTTTATTTATTATAATATATTTTTCCTTTTCTTCTATATTATGTATCGTATTGAACTGCTGCTGCTAAGTTAACAAATTTCTCGACACATGCCAGTGATATTAATCCTGATTCTGATATCAAGAGTTGCTTTATACTAAGGTACTGCCATCAACATAATTTTGTGCATATAATCGTTCTACTGAGATAGAATATTGAACCGTTTAAATCCCACTCATTAAAAACTTGAAGATTGAAAAATTAAAAAATTGATTAAAAAATTGAAGATGTGGCTTTTTGCTTCAATACTTTTGTTCTGGTGATATAACCATGTAGAATCAGCTGAAGGAATCTTAATTTTTTTCTGACATTATTCGGCAGGTATAGGATGAACTTCTCTTTGAAGTTGATCAAAAAAACATAACGTATCAATAAAGCAATCATATTTACTTCATTAACTATTCATATAACATTATTGGCATCCTTTCCAAGTTTTGAACATACACAAAACCCAAAAATTGATTAACTTGTTATAGACTAGTCATCAAACCAGGGGGCCAACCTGTCTTCAATAAGTATAACAGATTTTCAGGTCATGTTACATTAAATAATCTATAGTTGATGTAATCCCACTTATTCTCATGCTTGTCAGTTCCTCATCTACAAATCTGCTTCTAGAAACATAGAAAACCTACAGCACAATTCAGGCCCTTCAGCCCACAAAGTTATGGTGAACATGTCCCTACCTTAGAAATTATCAGGGTTACCCATAGCCCTCTATTTTTCTAAGCTCCATGTACCTATCCAAAAGTCTCTTAAAAGACCCTATCGTATCTGCCTCCACTACTGTTGTCGGCAGCCCATTCCACACTCTCACCGCTCTCTGCATAAAAAACACCCCTGATATCTCCTCTGTACCTACTCCCAAGCACCATAAACCCGTGCCCTCTTGTGGCAGCCATTTCAGCCCTGGGAAAAAGCCTCTGACTATCCACACGATCAATGCCTCTCATCATCTTATACACCTGTACCAGGTCACCTCTCATCCTCTGTCACTCCAAGGAGAAAAGGCTGAGTTCACTCAACATGTTTTATAAAAAAGTGTTTAGTTGATTAATGCCAGAGTGGTGTAGAAATTAAAATGACCACTAAAATAAGAAAATAACAATTATGGGCAATGCTTAAGGTTCTACAATGAAAGGTAATGAGGTGGATATTTGACTCACAGATTTGTCATTTGTTTTATTGTATGCCTTGAAACTTTAATGCACTAAAACATTATGTAATTTATATTTATTATTTCTAAATTCAGAATCAATTAGATTTTTGTATATTTCCAATGAAGTCAGCTTTTCACAGGATTTCATCTAAATTTTGAAGGTCTGGCACCAATTTGTAACCTTGTACGTATGATGTAGAAAATGTTATTTAGTATTTCACAGCATATAAATTAAACTGAATTTCATATTGAAAATGCTCAGGTTTCTTTCTGGAGCCTATGAACACAAAGTCAATGCTTAACCTTCTATACCTCACACATCTCCTGTTCCTATATCTTCATGTTTGGAAGTCCAGAGGCAAAACTTTCAGTTGGTTTAAATTTGCTCCCTTATTCTGAAATCTCTACCTTTTTAAATAAAAAAAATGATCACCATCCAAATCTCTTCCACCATGGGCCAGAGTGTTATGTTAGTTTTACTCCCTGTATAAATATTGAGTATTTTTCTGAAGGTCCTATATATTTGTATGCCTATAAAATGCACAGTGGATATATTAAGATATTCAGTATATCAAACAATCAGATGTCACTGAATAATTGTACATTGCTTTGAAGTACCAATATAGTGTGGTATGGTGTACTAGGAGAATGAGTATAGCCCAAGGCTCTACAAATAAAAAGTCCCTAATCACAGTCATGATTACAGAGCAACCAATTGGGATTTGTTTCAAACCTACACATACAGGGAAGGACTCTAAAGGAACATAAGTATGAAAGGATTGAGCCTGAGGGGAAACACAGTTGAGGGTACCTTTGTGTGGTCTGTTGTGGTATGCAACTGCATAATTGTCTTGTGTTACAACTGATTAATTGCCACAGGATGGTTCAGTTGAGAAAGAAGCTAACTGGATTGTTTTATCACAGGCTATCTATTTTATCTGAGGTTTTTACGCACCATGCACATTTCTAATAAAAAACACTGATTGTGCTGTATTTTTCAATTATGTTCTTTGTAATTAATGAAAGCTTGCAATGACTGAGTTACCAGGTCTCCAGCACTGGTTATTTAGGAATCAATAGGAATGGTAAATTAAGCATATTTTTATTCCAATTTTTTTTAACTGAGACTGTAGCCACATTTTGAGAGCCACAAGATGTCAACAATAAAATTCAACCAGTTTAGCTTCATTTTCAGATTACATGGAAGTCTTTTCAAAAACATTTTTACATTTGTAATGTGTGGCTTTGTGTTCAGACCACCAAGACAAGAATAATATTAACCTTATAATGTTTCCTGGCTTTTATGCAAGGTGTAATTGTTTACACATGCATTTTTTTTCTCTCTGCTGGTTTATTTATAAACTGAGCTGTGAAAGCATCCCTGAATCAGAGAAAGGGACCCTTTGTCAAGCTGGTACCAGCTTTGTTGTTTAAAATGATTATTATTCAGGCCTTTTATTGGAACCCATTATGTTTAACAAATAAAGCTAAGCAAACTCATTTTGAACGCATGGAGTTCACATCAGTAGCCTTCAAGTGTGAAATTATACCTCGGAGGTGAAAATACCAACATGCTATTTGCAAATATTTATGATTGAATCTGTGAAAAGATGTTCAAGTACCAGTGTTTAAACACCTCTCTGTACCTGACTCATTTATATTTTCTTTGCAAAGTACCTGACATAAACTGGACATCACTATTGATGAACTTCATTTGCACATTGCACTAGTTATTAATTTCCATAACACATAATTACCTCAGTTGTTAAAATAAAGCCATACATTTGCAAATACAGTTCAGTCTTGCTTTGATTATGACCACATTGTGGATGAGGTAATTACCATTTATTTTGCTTTGTGGTTCTTGAATGAATTTTACACATGAGATGCCTTAATTTGTATGTGTTTTATTGCTGCAGAATAGGACTTGGCAAACTGCCTAAAGTCTAGCAAGGCAGTAAATCCTATCATCGTGTTATAAAATCCATTAAGAGTGAGTTGTGAGGCTAAAACTGCTGGATATTTAATCTGGTGGACATAAATTGCATGTTATAAATGTAGAGCATGTATGTGCTACTGGCAGTGACATTGCAATATCTCCGAATCAAAGCTACAGTATCATAAGAATTGAATCAGAGTGGTTTCTGCAAAACAAACTGGTCAACTCATTAATGCTGCATCTTAAAAACTGTGACAGCAATTTTGAAACTTCTCTTCAAGTGCATGAGTATTATTTTATTTCTGCAGTTAGCATGGAGAAAAGGCGAAGGTTAAATTCCTGAACAGTAGGCTTTACTTTCACTGTTTGTGGTTTTCAAAGCCAACGTGGCAGCATAATCTACCTGTCTCAATGTACTGAAGAAAGATAGATGGCCAAAGTATCAGACTTCCTCACTTATTCTGATAGACTCTAGCCTTAAACCTAATGGGATTACAACAGAAAGCACAGAAGAAATCATGGCAGACTTCCTACTCCAAATCTTCTCATTCATCATTGTAGAGGTTGAACTTGTATAGAAGGGACAATGTCAAGGTGGAATTCTCCCTTTTCTGGATTGAAGTTCAAAGTTCAAAGTAAATTTATTATCAAAGTACATATATGTCACCATATACAGCCCTAAGATTTGTTTCCCTGCAGGCAGACACAGTTAATCCAAGAAACATAATGGAATCAATGAAAGATCACACGCAACAGGATGGACAAATAACCAATGTGCAAAAGACAACAAACTGTGTAAATACAAAAGAAAAGAAGAAATAAAGATAATAAATAAATGGCCAATAAATATTGAGGAGATGAGATGAAGAGTCCTTAAAAATGAGCCCAAAGGTTGTAGGAACAGTTCAGTGATGGGGCAATTAAAGTTGGGTGAAGTTATGCTCACTAGATCAAGAACCTGACAGTTGAGGGGTAATAACTTGTCCTGAAAGTGGTGGCGTCGTCCTGAGGCTCCTGAACTTTCTACTTGATTAGCAGTGAGAAGAGAGCATGGCATACATTGTGGAAGTCCTTGATGATGGATGCTATTTTCTTGCAACAGTGCTCCATATAGAAGTGCTCAGTGGTGGGGAGGGCTTTACCTGTGGTGGGGTGGGAATGTATCCACTACTCTTTGTAGGTGCTTCCATACCAGGCCATGATGCGACCAGTCAATATACTCTCCACTATAGATTTATGGAAGTTAGTCAAGGTTTTAGATGTTATGTCAAATCTTTGCAAACTTCTGCAAAAGCGCTGTTGTACTTTCTTCATAATTGAGCTGATATGCTAGGCCCAGGGTAGATCCTCTGAAATGATAACACTGAGGAATTTAAAGTTGCTGATGCTCTCCACTTCCAATCCTCCAAGGAAGACTGGCTCATGATCTTGTGGTTTCTTCTTCCTGAAGTCAATAATCAGCTTCTTGATCTTGCAAGAAGAATATAGATGGCGGCGGTAACTGGTGACTCTGCGCGTGCTCTGTCGAGCAAACTGCCCTCTACACTATCCTATACCCGAGAAACCCTTCTAAACCTCCAATTCACTACATCTAGCAAGATCAACAACACCCTGGCGAAGTTACTGACCCAGCTGGAGATCATCGACGCGCAAGAATTACTTCAACTCCAGACTGTACCTGGACTTGTACTTCAGGGAGCGCGAAGCACAGAAGCAAATATCACTGTGATGATTGTACGCTCTAATATCAATTGTTTGCTGACAATAAAGTATTTGTATTTGTATTTGCTGTCATTGAGCGAGAGGATGCTGTTGTGGCACCACTCAGCCAGATTTTCAATCTTCTTCCAATCTGCTGATTTGTCAGCACCAAAATAAATTTAAATTACTGGACGCTTTGGGGAATCATACACTCTTTCGGTATATCAAAATAACGGGCCACCCCGGATGACTGTATTCAAAATCCTTTCTTTTTATCTGGTGCTCTCTACCAGATTCTCAGTGGGATTGAGACAATGTACACATCTGCCAACTGCTGTACATTCAATCAGATGGATTATATTCCTAAGAGATTCCTCCAATGCTGGAAATCTTGAGCAACACACAAATGCTGGGGGAATTCAAGAGATCAGGCAGCATCAGGTAGGGAGGTAAGCAATCCAGGGTACCGGGTGAGGCTGCACCCAGAGTACTGCATGCAATTCTGGTCTCCTTGTTTGAAGAATGGTATACTGGCTTTGGAGTCGGTGGAGAGGCGGTTCACCAGGTTGATTCCAGAGATGAGGGGGTTAGTCTATGAGGAGAGATTGAGTCGCCTGGGACTGTACTTGCTGGAATTCAGAAGAATGAGAGGAGATCTTATAGAAACATAAAATTATGAGAGGGACATAAGGTAGAGGCTGGAAAGTTGTTTTCCCAGAGAGTGGTGAATCTGTGGAATTCTCTGCCCAATGAAGCAGTTGAGGCTACCTCAGTAAATATATTTAAGACAAGATTGGATAGATTTTTGCATAGTAGAGGAATTAAACGTTATGGGGTAGGTAGGTGGAGATGAGTCCATGGCGCGATCAGTCACGATCTTATTGAATGGCGGAGCAGGCTCTGCAGGTCAGATGGCCTACTCCTGCTCCTATTTCTTATGTTCTTATGTTGGCACTTCAGACTGAAATCCTTCATCAGGACTGATGCATAATATTGGCACATTGGTATTGAAAGTATTGGTACAAATATTTTACAGTTGGTAGTAATGTGTATTGTTAAGTTCTGATGTAAAATTTGTATTTGCAGTGGATAAAACAATTGAGACAGACAATGCTGAAACTACTCAGCAGGTCAGGCGGCATCTGCAGAAAGAGAAACAGCTGATGAGACTTGGACCTGAAACCTCAAGTTTTTTTTCTTTTTCCACAAATGCTGCCTGACCTGCTGAATATTTTCAGCATTTTCAGCTTTTATCTCACAGTCTTTACCATAGGGCTGGAGAATTCAAAACTAGAAAGTATAGGTGTAAAGTAAGAGGCAAAAGATTTAAAATGGTCTTGAAGGGAAACTTTTTCACAGCGATGGTGATGGGTCTATAGAAAGAGCTGCCAGAGGTAGTTGTACATGCAGGTACAATTGCAATATCTAAAAGACATTTGAACAAGAACATGGACTCAGAGCAGGGGTTCACTGTCTGGGTTCCATGGACCCCTTGGTTAATCATTGGGGTCCAGGGCATAAAAATGTTTGGGGATATCTGGTTTAGAAGGATATACATAAGCCAAATGCAATGATGTTGGAATTGATCATAACCAAGTTGGTCAACAGGGGTGAGTTGAGTCAAAGTGCCTTTTCTTGTGCTTGTAGCTCTATGACTACATGAGATTTCCAGCATCTACAGATTTTTTTTACTATTTACAATTGAGAAGATTTTGCAGACAGGATTCTATGTTTCCAGTGAAACATCTGTACACTTTAAAAAATTGTTTGTGGGACCCGGAGCACAGAAACACAGAACAAATGCCACCATTTAGACATATAAGCCCAGAAAATCATCACTGGCTGGTAGCAGTAAAAATTTTCCATGACACCAGTACTTGGTACACTGCTCAAGAACGCATTTTTTTTTAAAAAAAGGATTAGATCTAGGCCACTTGAGCCCTTAAGTCTGCCCCCTCATTCAATGTGATCACAGTCGATCTTTGCTGGCCGCAAATCCTCCTCTGTTCTAATCCCCATAGCCCTCAATTCCTTGATCTTTAAATATTTAAGAAACTCCACCATAAATTGTGATGTATTTAGGTTTGCTGACCACAAAGTTCTAAACTCAAACAGAGAACTTATGCTCTATCAGATATGAATAGCCATGAGTACTCTTACTAAAGGGAGATTATACTGTAACTATCTAATTTTCAAAGACTAGTTCACTTCCCTTTTAATGCTCTGTGGCAAGGTTAGCTGCTAATACCCATTACTTAAGCAGTGGGACCCTCTCCATAGAAAGGAGAAGATGCTTCTAGCTAACAATGTGTTTCAAAACACTGTTCATTTTATTTACAGTGATATACATTTAAATCCAACCTCTTAAAACACAGTTAAAACTCACAGAGAATTTGTATCTTAAATGTGTTCAAATTACAAACCATTTCTAAAACACAAGCACAAAGGATTTCAAAAACATGAGTACAATTCCTATAAACATAAAAGACATAACAAAGATGCAGATGAACAAATCATCTGTCACAGAAACTGAAGTTAGTGGAATGGATTCTAGTTCACTCCATATTTCTTCTACATTTCTTGAAGTCCTTACCTCATTTCTAATAAGCCCGAACTGCTGTCTACATTTATACTATTTTTTTCTGCCACTTGGGTGTCTTCATATGCGTATGATATTTCCTCTGATATCCTTTTTGCACAAAAGGTCCAAAAGCATAATGTAGACGTAGTCCTCTAAATAGTAAGTACAATTCACAATTATTGCTGCAAAGCTAACTTCCTTGAGTACATAAACCTTCCAACAATAAACACATCATTTATTTGATATACTGTTTCCCTTTGGTCTGTAAGCTTCCTTGAATGAAGCAACTTAGTGAGCTTGTCTGTTTTGAAACAAGACAAATTAAACAAACCATTGCCCTTATACTGCACTCTTGAGCAGTAAGACAAGATGCTGTGAGCTAGCATTTACTTCTCACAGACAGAGCATCTCTATAGACAACACTTTGTTTTAACTTCAAACTGATTACTGCTTGCCACTACACTTTAAGAACTGAAGACCGACTCTCATTTATAACCTGAAGCTAAACAAAACAATATTAATTGGAAGTTTACTGACATCTACTTGTGACCTTACAAGTCACAGATGCTGTGTTTATAAAGCTAAGTTAACAAACAACCAAGAAGTGAATATCTGTCTCAAAATAAATTTAATAATCTGATCATCACACCCTCTGGGGCACAGCATTTCAGAGATTCACTAAGAAATTGGAAGAAATGCAATTCAGTTTTTAATAACCAAACTGTAGCAGCAACTTGAAAAAAACCAATACCACTGCCGGTGACCTAGCACGAGTTGCTATCCTTGCATGACGTGCCTTCCGATCAATCCTATAATAATGTTCCAAAAGTCGAAGAAATGTATTTGATCCTTTATTAGCAATTAGGAAAACAAAAAATCTCGAAGCAATGCAATTAAGCGTAATTAGGCACTAATTAAGTGCTCAAGAATAGATATGTCACCCGGCAGCTCCCAGAACCAAAATGCCCAGAACAAAACATGAATAAATAATTTATTCCCTTTGCTTTAACCACGCCCCCACCCAAGTGACTAATTACCATATTAAACATAATAAATGCGTTACACAGAATTGAATGCAGATAGAAAACAGATGCATGGGTCCTACACAAGCCTCAATTCATAAAAATGTCTTCTTGATCATGGCTCTCCCACCAGTGAACCCTGAAAAATGGAAGACATTTCAGAGGAGCAGAGCATACTATTACTGTAAGGCACTTAGTGCTACTGTTGGAAAGGACATCCAAGATAATGCTGATTTAATGATTTGATTTGATTTAATGTAATACAGGCTGAACAGAGCGAATACAGAGGCAAAGCGAGAGTAAGATAAAGATCCTCACCAATGGGAACTTAAAATCCTCCCCCTTGAGTTAAAAAAATGATCAGGATCCCCAAAGTAGGTTAGCGAAGGCAGCAATGATATGCAGAGAGGAACTGACAGAAGTCAGGATGGGTACAGCTGAATTTTGAATCAGTTAGAAGCTTATGGAGAGTGGAACTGAAGATATTGAAATAAAGAACAGTGAAAATTTCAAAAGAAAGGACAAAGTTCCCAGCAGCAGGAATATGGATGGGAACCGTAACAAAGATGGACATGCAGTAGATGAAGAGATGTGATTGGAAGCTCAGCCTAGTTTCAGACTGGATGGCCAGGGAACAGGACTGGTAGTAGTCTTCACACTTTGCTTTGCTTTCCCCAATGTTTCTGTTCAAAGATGGTAAGATCAAATTTTTAGCATTCTGAACTTTACTGTTCTATAAAGTCTTAAATAATGCAAAATAATTCGAGAGGCACCGATCCTTTCAAAGAAAACAGTAGATAATCAGATTATTTATAAGCCTTTTATTGAATGTTATATATCTAATTGCACAATTTCAAAATGCACAGAGGAAGGGTTTTACTGTCTGTGGACACTTAATACAGTACAGTTCAAGAATATCATTTATCTGGAAAGATAATTTCTGGTGTAATAAATCTTGTGAAATGCTTTCAGTTGTACCAATTGTGCATGAAATTCTGTGGAGATTTCAGAAAAGTCCTCACAAATGTCTCAAATTATTCAACCATTGATATGGAAGGTACATTTTTCAACCTATTTGAACCCTGGTTCCATTTAAAATGATTGCAGAAATCCTTGATGTAGACCAGAAGGTGCATTGGGAGCATTTCAGAATAAATGAGGTTGTCAAGCTAAGAAGTGCCCAGTCATGAGAGCTTGCACACTCTGGAGACATTTTGAAAACAATATGTCTCTGAAAAATGTTGTTTTAAATAAGAAGGGAAATCTTGATATTTTTTAAAAAATGCTACTTTTGTTTTCCCCCTACTCTAAATATAACTAGTAAATCTTATTCTGAACAAGCATTTTTTTATAGAATCATATTACTGTGCTCGGTTGGCTGGGAGGAGATGTGTTTCTACCAAAGGCACTCCTACCCTCCACTAGTCTGCGGGTTATCCTTGGCAAGATATAGCACCTGCTCCGCCCCCGATCAGGGTCAGGTGAAGTCATGGGAGCAGGTACGGAATGGTTGGATGAGCAACCGGTGCACATCACAAGTCCTGGTTGTGCGACCACTGACACCAGGCAGGCAATCTCTGAAAAGTATTGATAATGGCTGGGGTCGCCATCTTGTAAAGACACTGCGCAGAAGGCAATGGCAAATCACTTCTGTAGAAAAATTTGCCAAGAGCAATCATTGCCAAGGCCATGATCACTCATGCCATACGGCACGGTACATAATGGTGATGATGCTGAAGTTATTGCACTACCATGCTTTGGATATCCCCAGAGCCTTTGGTTCCCTATCAACTCCCAGAGTCAGTGGGTTGTGCCCACCCTAAATTGACCCTACTATGTAGATGAGGTAAAATATAGGGGGAATTGAAGGGATTCAGCTGAGAATAGAATAGGATAAATGAAGGACTCTTGTGAAAATGGGGTGCTTGATAGTAGGGGTGACAGTGGGCCAAAAGCCCTATTTCCAAGCTGTGACTCTCTACTTCTCTTAAACATGGCTTTGAGGTCATTCCCATTATGGTCATGAGTTCACGTGGCACCCCTAGAAAAGAGCGACGCATGGCAAGTTGAGATGTGGAAATATGCTGTTGAAGATCAAAGGAAGATATATTTCAATTACAGGCAGGAAGAAGCTCTGACAGGTTTGACTTGCAGCATAGATTCTGTTATTCTCCCCTGAATCATTCACTCCGCTGACATTTACACTTTCTACCAGTGGCAGTGTTTCACAGCTGGTGTGAAAACAGTTCCTTTGATTAAAATTTGGCAGTAAACTGTAATTAAAATCTGCTGAGCCACAGTGACCTGTAATTTAGTCATACTACTGGTAGGGACAGAGTGAACGTCAGCTCCTCTATGGAATACTTTTTGACAAGAGTGTGTTTAATGGTGACAGTGACTGAAAAAAAATGTAGTAAGTTGTTTCAGATCACAGTAGAGATTTTAAACATCAAAATATACAGCAGCTGAAAATGTTCTGAAGATGGGCTTCCACCTGAAACCATCTGTTTCTTTCTCCACAGGTGCTGTCGGACCTGCTGGGTGTTTCTGGTGGTTTCTGCTATTAATTCAAATTTCCAACGTCTACACTTTTGTTTCAATTTTTGCTCTAGTTTATATGTGGATACATCGTTGAGTAAGACCTGTCAAAGGGTGGTGTAAGTTCTCTTTTATTAAGGGAGATTAGGGACATTTAAGAAACTCTTAATTAGGCACAGGCGTGTACAGGGAGGTACCACCTCTGGTGAAGGGGTTGACATGTCCATTCTGGGCTCACTCACTCACCATTGGGCCCGCTGGATATTTAGCCCTCGTCTATGGTTCCAAGTAGCTGTTTGCATGCGAAAGAGGCCATACCTGGTACACCACTTTGGCAGGTGTGCTAAACTAGGTGAGGGTAGCCCTCATACCTCTGTGAGGCAGGGCCATGCTTGTCCTAGCATGTGAAGTTCGTTCATGCAGACTGGGCGGATGAGATAAACAACGAGACCCAGTGGCCAGGACGACACTGCGACAGTTTGTGGAGAGTGAAGGGCATGGAAGAGGTCATGGTCATCTTTTGCAACCAAGGAGGACCCCAGTCTGTCAGGACTACTTGTGCCACTGGACCTGGACCTCCAAGGCTGAGAGAGCAGAACTGCTCCAGTGCAATGGCTTTTCCATTTTAAAGCTCTCCCGCACTGGTCTCCCGTCATTGTTGGATGCGATGGTCAACCAACCAGATAGCCACATGGATGAAAGAAAATGGAGGGCTATGCAGGATGAAAGCATGTTAAAAGGTTGCAACAATATCGTGGGCTGAAGTGCTTGTCCTCTGTATTGTCTGTGTTCTGTGCTGTAAATACAGCATTCTTCTCGGGTGCATCACAACCTGGTACGGAAGTTGTCCTGTCCAAGACTGGAAGAAGCTGCAGAAGATCGTGAACATAGCCCAGTACATCACACAATCCAGTCTTCCATCCTTGGACTCACTTTACACCGCACGCTGTCGGAGCAGTGCTGCCAGGATAATCAAGGACACGACCCACCCAGCCAACACAATTTTTGTCCCTCTTCCCTCCGGGAGAAGGTTCAGAAGCTTGAAGGTTCATACTGCCAGATTTGAGAACAACTTCTTTCCAACTGTGATAAGACTGCTGAACGGATCCTGACCCGGATCTGGGCCATACCTTCCAAATATCCGGACCTGACTTGCACTACCTTACTTTCCCTTTTCTATTTTCTAATTATGATTTATAATTTAAATTTTTATTATACTTACTTTGATTTGTACTTCAGGGAGTGCATAGTGCAGAAACAAATATCGCTGTGATGATTGTACGCTCTAGAATCAATTGTTTGGTGACAATAAAGTAAAGTAAATACCCAAACTTCCAGAATAATAAGAAGATATGTCTGTTAGATGCTACTTGCCAGTGTGGCAGATTAACCTTAGACAAAGGCTGAAGTTGTAATGGAGGTGGACACTTTAGGGAGGATTAAGAGACTCTTAGATAAGCAAAGGGATGATAGAAAAATGAAGGGCTATGTGGGAGGGAAGCATGATTGATCTGGAGTAGGTTAAAAGGTCAGCACAACATTATGGGCCAAAGTGCCTGTATTGTTCTATATCCCATGTTATATGTTCCATGAACTCTTCACCACCATTACTTTCAGGTAACTGAAATTCACTCTGTTATAATCTAAACAGTAAATTTGCTCTGTGACTTTAAAATTGGAAGATTCTCTAAGACTGGAATTTTTTTTTCTATTTTCCCCTTACTTGAATGCAATCCATCTACTAACTTCCATTCTTCTTTGCAGCAAAGGCACTGGGAATGCACTACGTCTGTTTCATTAACCGAACATCAGACCTATTGCATATTGTATTTGAAGAAGAATTATTAGAAGTTAATCAATGTACATTGGATGCTGACCTCATGAAGTAAAAATTCTATGCATTCATTATATACAATGGGCATCGTTGCCGGAGTTCCACGGGACAATATCCAAGCTGGAGCCAATGTCTGCTTCACCAATGACCTTCCTTCTGTTATAAAGGAATATTTATGCAGGACTTATTCTTGCAGTTATAAGTATAACTTATACAGATATGCTTGCAATTCCTTTGGCATTGAAGCTCCCATGTCCTTATTAAACAAAGCAAAGATGATACTTAGATAAGAGCTAATAGCAACATTTGTGCCATATAGGTGCCATTCTGTTATTAATCTATCCACCTCACTTTGACATTCAATGGTATTACATTTTGAATTCCCCTCCCCCCTAATCAATATCCTGAATGTTGATAAATTGAACTGCATCTGCCACTGAGGTACCAAGGCCACAAGTGCCAGTCACAGACTTGGTATCCTCCAGTGATTGGCTAGTCTTGTGACTCCTCAAAGTATCCCCACCATCCAGAAAACTTCAGGGGAACAATGGAAAACGCCTCACTTGCCTGGATGAGCACAGCTCCAACAACACTCAAGAAACTCAACACTATCCAATGTAAAGCACCCCAACTGCTTATTCCTTCCCAATCCAAGACCTCTACTCTTAGGATAAGGCAGCAGGCAATCAAGAAAACTACCATCTGTAGGAACTTGCCCTAGTCACACATCATCCTCAGTGGAAAAAAAAGAATCATTATTCTCTCATTGTTGCTGGATCAAAAATGTGGAATATTTTAATAGCACTGAGGGAACTCTCTCAATACACAGCTCTTCAGGAACACAGCTCAGTTTTTCAATGTTATTTAGGAATAAGAAATACATCCTACTCCTGTCAGCTTCATCCCCCTTCCTTTCAGAGAACTAAAGAATACCGAGAAGGATTTTAGAAGAGACTGGGTCCTTTGGTTGCTTTTGACTGTGATGTACATTGTCCAAGTTCCTCAGATTCAGCTTGTAAACCATTCAGCAGGACTCTGGGAAGCACTGATATATTAAGGGTTCCTTGGGGTCCTTATGCACAGCTTCCTGAAAGTGACATGACAACACAGCTAAATGATAAACAGCATAGTTGTCTTCATCAGTCAGGGCATTGGTTATAAGAGAAGTAAAATCATAACTGCTCTCTACTTCAAAATGTATCTCATAAAATTCCCCTTAAATATTTTAACAATTACATTTGAGCCCCCATCCTTAAACTAATGAATAAACAATCCTCTATCTAACCTCTCTAGCCCATCTCAACATAATTCCTTCCACCTAAATTCATCCTTCCTTTCTCCATGATTCCTAAAATGGGAAACCAGTCATACTAATGGCATCAAACCAAGGCTTTGCACAGATTTTACATAAACTTTCTGCTTTTCTATTCATTGGTACTAATATGAAGCCCAGGAACCTGTGCGCATTGCATATCATTCTATGTGCCTCAACTTCACTCAATCATTCTTTTAGTAAGGTCACCGATATCTTTCCTCTTTTGTCTGGAACCCAGAAGTTTGAAGGCAAGTGTTACAGATCAAAGACATGCTCAAAGGCGGCCTCTATACATCAATGTATTGGCATCATATGTTGGGAGCATGATGTGTAGACACACAAGACACATGAGTATCACATTATTGTTTTCAGTTTTGCATTACCCGCCTAGTGATTACAATTACAATTTGCATATTTCACCCATATTTCTCAATATGTCACAATACTTGTGATATATCCTGATCTAATTTACTATCTTAGTGTAGAGGTGTGCTACACGCAGCGCTGAAATAACGACACGGAGTGGGTAAACTGCAGTTAAAGAAGATCTTATTCGAACTTCGTGGCTTCGCTTTAAAGCCTCCCGGATCCTGCCCTCCCCGGGCGCGGATGCTGTAGGAGGCACGTACTCACAGTCCCGCGCGAGCTTTTCCCTTTGTTAGTGAAGCAGACCTGGTGCCATTTTGGGACTGGCCTTTATGCCGGCGCGCTGGCTATTTGTGAGCCGGTTCGAGTGCGCTAGGAAGTGGGTCACCACATTGGTGTGTTTTCTAGTATAGTTCAATTATAATTATCAGGTACCCTCAGCATCATCATCATCATGAGTCACGTCGAATGACATGGGTGATCATGGTCTTGACCATGATTGTTCTTGGCAAATTTTTCTACATAAGTGGCTTGCCGTTGCCTTCTTCTGGACAGGGTCTTTACAAGACGGGCAACCCCAGCCATTATCAACCCTCTTCAGAGACTGCTTGCCTGGCATCGGTGGTTGCATTGCCAGGATTTATAACACACACCTGCTGCTCATGCCACCATCCACCACCTGCTCCCATGGCTTCACGTGACCCTGATCAGGGTGGGGGGGGGGGGGCGGTGGGAGGGCTAAGTAGGCGCTACACCTTGTTCAAGGGTGACCTGCAGAGTAGTGCAGGGAAGGAGTTCTTTTGGTGGAGTTGTATCTTTACTCCATAACCAGAGAATGAAAATACATTTGGAAGCAAATGGCAAGTGTAATAATGTATCTTGTTGAAATGAGTCTGTTTAATTGCTTTAAATATTTGTTTATAGTGTTTAAGCAACAGTAAAAGTCAAAGTCAATCATCTAATATACCTCTATTGCAGTGGTAACATCTAATAGGTTCTCCAGAGATAAGTCTAGTATTTCTTCTACACCACTAACGTGTGATCCTGTGTATGATTATGGTGTTGCTACAAATGTTTATATGGTGGAACAATGAATTTATCTTCTGACACTGAATTTGCTTCTGGGCACAGGATCTGACTACAAACATTTTATGGGCAGAGACCCACACAGTCATCGTTAACATGCTTCTTTTATTGCTGGTTGTAAGAGAAGATGAGATGGCATTGAGTTCAATGGAATGAACTTGCTGGAAGGGCGAAGAAACTCATTAGATTCAACACACATCATATTTCATAATCAAAATTCTGTGGTTAAAGCTGACACAACATAATGGGTGAGTTGCAGTCAGGATAATGTAAAACCTGCTGTATTTGCTTTCCTTTGCTCATCGCTTACTGGACATCAATGGCTACAGTCCATTAATCACAGCAGTGGAGAATATCAATGGGTCTGTGGAACCTAGTGCAGCCTCTGTTGGGACAGTATCAATTTAGACCGTTACAATATTTCAAAGAAACTCATTAAACATTACCTAACAAAGGAGCTGTTCAAAAATGCAGTGGTGCAAGGAGGGCATAGTAGATGTTTCAAAAAGAAAGAGAAGATAAATTAGAAAATATCGCTAGAGTTGTAATGCTAATATCAACCAGTAGTGGCGTCCATCAACCACCATTTATCTACTGCGTGCATTCAGTGAGCACTGAAATATCAATGTCTCCTGGTCGATGGTGTAGGGAGCTCTTTGCTTGAGATTGATTCTGAAGCACTGAACATTGTCCATAGTTTCTTTATCAAAGCAAATGTTTTTGTGAAGTATTGATGGGATCTAAGATTTCCATTGGTTATCATAGAGCGTGGCACCTGTTTATGCTAGGGGGCATTTTTGTGCTAATAATTTGTTTAGCTATTAACCATAATAAAATGCTCAGAAGCAAACCCCTCCCATCTGTCCTTGATCACAGATTTAGTTTTCTCCGTCTATATAATTAGGTGACACGGTAACGAAACGTTTAGTGTAACGCTATGACAGCGACAGCAACCCAGGTTCAATTCCGCTGCTTTCTGTAAGGAGTTTGTATGCTCTCGTGTCTGTGTAGGCTTCCTCCAGGTGCTCCTCCCACATCCCAAAGGTGCACAGGTTAGTCAGTTAATTGGTCATATGGGTGTAACTGGGCAGCAGGGCTTGTTGGGCCAGAAAGGTCTATTACCATGCTGTATCTTGAAAACTGAAAAAAAAGGTAGCAGCTGGCATCTTGCTCTGTTCCCAAGCCAGAGCAGCCAATTAACTGCCAGCACTATCCTGCAATTGGACAGAAAGAAAGATTAGAAAAACAAGGGTTGCTATCAATGACTGTATTCTGTTCACAGAAGCAAAGTGCATTAGCACCTGTCGAACCCATAAAATATCTCAAGGTACTGAACTTCATAGGCTCAAAATATTCTTGCCAAACCAATATTTTCCATTTGCAGAACAAACACTAAACTTAAGGATTTTTCAATTCTTGTTGCTTTATATAAACTTTTACAAGTACTTGTTTTTGGTCAATAAACGATGAAGTATGGACAGGCCAGTTTTTAAATTTGTGCCCAGTTCTTCCCCCCGCACTGAAAATTCAGGAGATGTATTTTCCTCACGGACAACAGCTCCAACTATTTATGCCAATATCTTTTCACTGAGTACCTTACAGAAAGAGCAGGGACCAGTGAAAAGAACCACACTTTTAGTGTTGCCCTCATTGCCATCTAAGGACCCAGATCTGACTCAATTAAACAGTAAGTAAAAGGGTTGCTGAGAGAATGGTATGTTTTTTAATGTTACCGCAGGGGAAAGTCTTCGGAACAACATAACATAACAATGCAATATTTTGTTTTAACAATCATGAAATAATTATAGCGAACATCACAGTTACAGTGAAGCGCATAAAAATTGTATACACTGGAGGCAGTAACACTGTTCATTATGAATCATTTAATTTCAGTCTTATAAGCCACCAGTCAATGCTTAACTCATTGTTCACCTGAATTCTTACTCATATCTGAAGTTAAAGAGCAGAGCATTAATAGTACAAGAGACTATTAAAATAGGAAGCTGGATCCCAAACTTGAAGAGCAACAAGTGACTGTCCCAGGGAAAAAAGGATAGAAATGTGACAATAATCCATATTCTACACACAGTCCCACGTTTTTTTTCTGTTCCCACACTATCTGAGTATGGGGGGGGGGGCAGTGTTTGATGTTTTTCCTTGAAAGGATTCTGCAGTTTTCTTTGTTTTGTGACTGTTGTGGGAGGCATGAGGGGAGATGAATCTCTGGGTTGTAAACAGCCTACATGCGTTGATAATAAACATATTTTATCTTTGACTTTCAGCGCATGGGAACATAAGAAATAGGAAGAGGAGTGGCCTACTTGACCCATCAACCCTGCTCTGGTATTCATGGCTCATCTTCCACCACAATACATCTCAATTCCTTTAACTGAGCTCTATTTTGATCACTGTCAATGACAGAGCTCCATAGTAGGTTTCAACAGGTACATTTACTGTCAGAGAAATGTATACAATATGCATCCTGAAATTCTTTTTCTTCCCGAACACCCACACAAACAGAGGGGTGCCCCAAGGAATGAACGTCAGTTAAAATGTTAGAACCCCAAAGCACCCCCCAACCCCAGCTCCCCCCTCCCACACACAAGCAACACCTTCTAGACTGAAGAATGCAAAGGTTAATCAAACTCTAAATGAAAAAAATTCTGCTCATCTTAGTGTAGAATGGTCCTTATTTTTAGACCATGACCGTTGGTTGTAGATATCTCAGCCATGGAAAAAAATTATTCCTACATAAGGCTATCAAGCCCTATAAGAATTGATTATGTTACAAAGAGATTTCCTATTATTCTTCTAAACTCTGGAGAATACAAACTTGTTCCACTCTACTTTTTCTCACATGGCAAACATCCCATCTCTGAAATCAGTCTAGAAAAACTTGACTCTACACCCCTTACAGACAGCATATCCTGTTTGGGATAAGACTAAAGCTATTTGCAGTTCTCAATGTCTGCTTTACCAATGCTCTATATAATTATGGGAAGACATCTTTATCACTGTACTCAAATGCTCTTATGATAAATGCCTGTTGCACCTGCATGGTGGTCTCAGTGACTCGTGTACATGAACAGTTCGGTCCTGTTTGAACATTCTGTGTAAAAGTCTGAAGAAGATGCTGTATATATTGCTAGAGAGCTTAAGACTTTTACACAGTATTGTAGTAATTTTATGTATTGTACCGTACTGCTGTTGCAAAAAAAACCTCATGATATAAACCTGGTTCTGATATGGGTCCCTATTGTGGATTGAGAGCGGGAAGGCAGCAGGGAGAAGGGATTCATGTCAACACGCACATCACGCTGGGGGAACTCAGCAGGTCGGGCTACACCCGTGGAAATGAACAGTCAACGTTTCGGGCCGAGACCCTTCGTCAGGACTGGGGATCATGGTTGGGAAACAGAGAATGGAGAGGAGAATGAGCAGGAAGCACAAGAGAGACACTCTGAAATGATCAATAAACAAGTTGTTTGGAATCAAATGACCTTACCGGGTGTCTCAGAGCTGGGTAAGTCTGCAATCATGCGAGCCCCACCCCAGCAGTCCTGCTCAGTCACAACCCTCTCATGGTGCTCAACTCTAACTATTTCCAACATCCTTCGATTTCTCCCGCAAGATTTACAAACTCACTCACCACTCTACATTGACAGATGCAATACTGCGCAAAAGTCTTAGGCACCCTAGCGCTAGCATATATATATATATATACACACATACACATACACACGTAAGATTTTTGCCTCTGTATGTGTGTATTCCAGTTAATTCTTTTGCAGAACAAAGGAAAACATCTCATATTGTAATTTATTCCAGTTCATTCCTGGTTATCTATAGACCAATAGTAGTAAGAACTGATTACATACATTATATCATACCCGACCAGTTCTAAACAGCTATAAAGGAACAGTGTGAGTGTCTTAAGACAGCTCTGGGTTATCCCATGACGTTTACCGTGCTCCTTGTTCACTGACTCTGAACCAGTGGCTCTAGGTTTCAATGACCTTGAGTATCTAGTGTTATCTGTCTCATACTGATAAGCAGAGACCCAACAAAACAGTTCAGTCTGTGACACCAGAAACAGAATGTGGGCAAGTCCTAAAATACTGAGTCAGTTCTCCATCTCTATCCTCCATTCTTGGTATATCAATGTTCTCCATTTTGTGAAATATTTGCTTTTGCATTTCTACGTGTCTTTTTTTTATTGCAACGCTGTTCTTACCCCAGCTCTACCAGTACACCAGGTCCTGCTTCTCTGCTCAGCTAGTTACACACTCAAAAGATTTCTGTAGATTTATCAAATATTATTTTACTTTCATCGATCAATAATCCCATGACTCAGCAGCAAATGAAACTAAAAGCAACTGCAGATGCTAGAAATCTAAAACAAACAGGAAATGCTGGAAGCACTCAGCAAATCAGGCAGCATCTGTAGAAGAGAAGCAGTCAACGTTCTTTGGCAAGAACCTTGAAAGGTTGCAGAACCAAAATGTTGACTCTTTCTGTTTTTGCAAATGTTGCCTGACTTGCTGAGTTTTGCCTGCATTTTCTGTTTTTCTTGACTTCACTCAATCATGTCATTCTTTTCAAAATATTCTATTATTGCATCTTTCATTATAGATTCACCATTTTTCCTTTTATTAAGTTCAAACAGGTCAATAATTCTCCATTTTCTCCATCTCTACGGTGTGCACAAAGAATGGTCAAAATGTGAACATTTAAATTTCATATTTAAAGAATAAACAGACTGACATGAGGTTGGCGATTTGCTTTGTTTCCAGCTTTACATTCAGCTGTACTCTTCTGAGACTGGGACGATACTTGGAAGTGACCTGGGGAGCATTTTCAGATTTAATTTCTGGATTGCACTGTGAAGAGAAGTACAAAGGTACACGAGTATTTATGAATAAGGAAAAAAAATCAATGGAGCCACAAAAGAGAGCATGCGGCTGATTATAGAGCCACTCAGCACTCGCCCTTGTGTGCACATTGGGAATTGTCCATAATGATTAATTCATTAGAGCGAACATACTCAATCAATCATAATCAGATTGCACAATGTTCAACTTCATTTATAAGCATTTATATGTCAATTTAATAAGTATAATTTTGATGTTATTGCATGTTTTGAATTATAATGTCTTCCTTTCACTGAGTGGCTCAGTGGGTCAAGCAATGTCTGCACAGGTGCAGCTTGACCTTTTGAATTCCCCAGCAGTTTGTTTTGTGCTTCAGATTCCCTTTTGTGCCTGCACTCATTTTTACCCTTGCTTGTGGCCCATTTCACAGGCCCTTGCTGTGAAGCTGGTCCAGTGTGTGTATTTTTTTGTTTAATCCCTCTCAAGTAAGGTTGTCACTCTTGTATCAACATTCACGTGAGTCACGGTGACCCGTCCGACTACCATATGCAAACTTGGGCTTGTTTCTGCCTCATGCCTGCACATTTCAATTGAGGGCCACCAACAACACTCAGAATTGGGATTCCTTAATAGATATCCCCTCTTTATTATTTATGGAGGACATGTTCTGTATTCTAGGTTTATTCTTTTTATTCTCATGTGGGACATGGGTGTCACAGTGAGACCCATATTTATTTCCTATCTCTAACTGTTCTGATGATATGATAGCCAGTGCCTTGTATGCTTGAAGTGCTTGTTTTAGGCTGGTACAAATACAGTGCTTATAAAAAGTATGCACCCGCCTTTGGAAGTTTTCATTTCTTATTGTTTTACAACATTGAATCACAATGGATTTAATTTGGCTTTTTTGACACTGATCAACAGAAAAAAACTCTTTGATGTCGAAGTGAAAATAGATCTCTACAAAGTGATCTAAATTAATTACAAATATAAAGCACTAAATAATTGGTTGCATAAGTATTCTCCCCCGCTCTTTAATATGACATATGACCATATCATCACTGGATCAGCCAATTGGTTTTAGAAGACACGTAATTAGTTAAATGGGGACCTGTTTTTGAAGATCTGTATGAAGTCAGGGTGTTTCAATTGATCATAGTAAAAATACACCTGTATCTGGAAGGTCCAACTGCTGGTGAGTCAGGATCCTGGCAAAACCTACACCACGAAGCCAAAAGAACATTCCAAGTAACTCTGTAAAAAAGGTTATTGGAAAGAACAAGTCAGGAGATGGATACAAGAAAATTTCCAAGTCACTGAATATGCCTTGGAGTTCAATTAGGTTAATCATAAAGAAATTGAAAGAATATGGCACAGCTGTAAATCTACCTAGAGCAGGCCGTCCTCAAAAACTGAATAACCGTGTAAGAAGGGCACTAGTGAGGGAGGCCACCAAAAGATCTATGACAATTCTGGTGGAGTTACAAACTTCAGTGGCTGAGATGGGAGACACTGTGCATACAACTGTTGCCCAGGTGCTTCACCAGTTGCAGCTTTATGGGAGAATTGCAAAGAGAAAGCTACTGTTGAAAAAAAAAACTGGCATGAAATCTCAGCTACAGTTGCCAGAAGGCATTTGGGAACTTTGGAGTCAGCTGGAAGAAGGTTCTATGGTCCACAACGAGAGGTCACGGGTTAAGGGTGAAAGATGAAAAGTTTAAGGGGAACATGAGGGGAAACTTCTTCGCTCAGAGGTTTGTGAGAGTGTGGAATGAGCTGTCAGTGCAACTGGCTCAACATCTGTGAGAAGTTTGGATTGGTGCGTGGATGGCAGGGTATGGATAGCTATGATCATGGTGCTGGTCGATGGGAGAAGGCTGTTTAAATGGCTTAGCAGGGACTAGATATGATGAATGACCCATGTTGTACTTTTCTAGGACTCTAATCCAACAGTTCAATGCTCTCTGAGACAAATACAGTATTTTGTTGCTGAGAAACTTATTAACCGAACTGAAGTCACATGACTACCATTGATGTTTCTGAATACCTCTTTCTCCATCCTTAATCCAATGTTGGTGACATGCTGATTACCTATAACGTTCCTTCTACGAGCTCAGCAGAGACCGCAGATCAAACATGAACTTTTATGGGTCTATGTATTTCAACCATCCATTGGAATAACTTACTGAACCATTGAAAGGTAATACAGCTTACTTTGCAAGACACTGTGATTGGATTGTGTTTTATTAAATTGTGTCTGCCTCTGCTAACTTAATTAAGTTGTAATGACAAGTTGACAAATTAGTCAGAACCAGCACTATAAATACACCTTTGAATACATTTCTGCTTGCCTCTCTGCTGGTTTTTACACTTTGAATGTTCGGGCCTGTGCAGGCAGGCACCTCCCAGTTTCCACCCCTATAAAAGGAGTCACCTGCCATTTGTTTCTAACTCATCACCTGCAGCCTATTTAACCCCAGCTCTCATCCTCATTCCTTGTTCACTCTTTGAAACAACTGGTCTCAAACAATTGCTCCTAGCCTTGAATTACCTTGTTGCCTGTTGAGTTTAGTATCTGTTTTGTTTTGTTCTATCGTCTCTTGCGGCTTGTTATTTTGCGGTCTATTATTAAAGTCATTGCTCACTGCCAGATTTCCACTACCCTGTTTTAGGGTCAAGCTTCCACTACGTTTCTTGACAGGATGAGTGAGCCATCAATTGACCCAGCAGAATATGCTCACCTAAAGGAAGTCATCCATTAACATGACCTCATGATCCAGAAGGAGCAAGAAACCATTAACCATCTGTTTGCCACTCTCTTCTAACTCACTGTCTCAATACAGCAAACTCTGCACCAAAGCACCTCCTCCTTTGAGCCCCATATTCCGGTGCTTGAACACTTTGATAGATCCACAACTCGAAGCCACAATTTCCTGTCCTAGTGCATCTTATACTTCAAGGTCCAAACATCTCTGTATTCTATGGACCGAGGAAAATTGGATCAACGTTGATGAAATGGCAGAGCAGGCCCGATGGGCCATCTGACCTAATTCTATATCTTATGGTCTTATGGAGCCAAGATTGCCTTTCTCGTCTTGCCCTTGACTGGGTGAGCTCTGACATGGGCCACCACTAACTGGGACAACAAAACCACCATATGCAACAAATATGAAGAATTCATTGTTGTGATGAACCGGGTTTTTGACCATCTGGGAAGTGGAAAGGCAGCAGCAGATTGGATACTTCACCTGCATCAAGGCTCACGTTCGGTGCTGGATTATACTGTAGAATTCAGGACCATTGCAGTGGTGTGCAGCTGGAGTGCAGAAGCACTGCTGGCCCATTACCATCACGGGCTTCTCAGGGTGCTTCAAAGACGAGTGTCTACCTGAGAGATGCCCACTGATCTTCAAAGCCTCATCACTCTGGCCTTGTGTTTGACAAGCGCATGATGGAACCATCCTGCAGATCATCAGCCAGAAGTCTAGTTCCATTCCCAGAACCATTTCAGGCTGTAGGATCTGCATCATCGAGACTCCAAAAACCATGGAATTACGGAGAAACAACTTGTGCGCCTACTGCAGAGCAACCAGTTGCCAACACATCAAATGCCCACTGCATCCAGTAAGTAGCACTACCAGGTATAGACAAGGGGCATTCTATATAGTAAGCTCTCCCCAGCCTCTCAACGTAGCACCATTGCCTGACTCATTTTCTCGGTCCCACACCATGCAGCAGGTAACTTTCTGGATGGGACACCGTGTGTACAGTTTGGACTCCCTACCAAGCCTATCTCTCACCCTTTCTACATCATGGCCATTGATGGATGTCTCTTGGGGTCTGGGATGGTCAGACCATGCACACGCCCTGTGTGCATGAGTGTTGGAGAGAACTGCGATCCATCTCTTTCCTCCTGATCAACTTACCCAACACTCCTCTCCGCTCATGACCCTCACTTCGCTTGTTCATTCAGGTCACTGCTGAATTGGGGACCCACCTGCCTGCAGCCTCAGTTGACTTGACCCTGTTAATTCCTGGAGACAGAGGAAACTGTCGACTTCACCAGACTCCCTCAGGAGTACCATGACTTAGCCATTGCCTTCAGTAGAAAAGAAGCCAGCACCCTGCCACCTCCCAATTGCATGATTGTCCTCCACTGGTGCACCACTCCTTTCCAAGGCTGTCTGTTCTCCCTCTGTACTCCAGAGATCAAAGCTGTGAATGATTACATTACTGAAGTGCTACAGCATGATTTGATTAAAATATTTCAGTTCCCAGGAGGTGCAGGATTCTTCCTAGTCAAAAAGAAAGATGGGCAACTTTGTCCATGCATTGACTACAATGGACTCAACAAAATCACCATTAAGAACTGTTACTCTTTACCCTTGATGGATAGCACAGTTGAAACATTCTGTAGGGCCCAGATCTTCAGCTAACTTGATCCACATCCCCTGGAGGGGGGGATGAATGGAAGACAGTGTTGTTAACACACACTGGCTGCTACAAAGAATTGGTGATGCCTTTCGGACTTTCAGTCCAGCCATTTTCCAAGCCTCCATTAACAAAATCCTGAGCCATGTTCCACAGTTGTGTGTTCATCTGCTTTGGTGATATCTTCATCTTCTCCAAGGATCCCCAAGATGACGTCTGTTGCACCTGTTCAGTCCTTCAGGGTCTCTTTGAAAATCAACTGCATTGCAAGTTAGAGAAATGCCAGTTCTGCACTCCAGTTATTTCCTTCACCCCAAGGGATAACAATGGACCCAGAGAAAGTTCATGCCATCATTGAATAGTCCCAACCACACCCCCTCAACAGCTAAAGCATTTCTTGGGCTTTTCCAACTACTACAGCCATTTCATCAGGAACCATAGCCAAATTGCTGCTCCTCTCACCTCCCTCATGAAGTTACCTGGTCTACTGCTGTTGACTGTGCTTTTGAGGAGCTCACCATTCCCATTCCATGCCATCTAAATATCTCCAGATCTTTTGTTGTAGAGGTGGAACACCATGATATGGGCACCATTCTGTTACATTTTATAACCTCGAAACCTAAAACTAAAACATGAGAGTCCAGGTAGCGTGTAAGTTTTGTTTTATTTTTACTGAGGTGTGCACTTATGACGTGGTGATGGGATGATATATGACAATCACATATTTTTACAGATACCCTGTAATGAAATAAGAATAATAAAACTTGGCGGGATTGACAAAAACTTGGGTGTGGCATTTTTATTTAACAGTATTTTACCCTTGATGTGTTTGAGTTTTTCAGTGCCATCTCTCAACACTTCTGTGACATTTTCCAGTATCTTTCTTAATTCAGGGGATATGTCACGCATCTGGAGGATAGATCTTCAATTAATTGAATTGGATTGATTTTAGTACTGATATCTTTCATACACATGAGAAGTAAAAATCTTCACATTATGCCTCCATCTAAATATGCAATGTGCAATTTATAGTAATTTATAATAGATAGTTTTGTGTAACAGGACAGTCAATATAACATAAAAATACAACTGTATCAGCATGAATTAATCAGTCTGATATCCTGGTGGAAGAAGCTGTCATGGAGCCCATTGGCTTTTATGCTGCGGTACTGTTTCCCGGATGGTAACAGCTGGAAGAGTTTGTCGTTCGGGTGACTCAGGTCCCCAATGATCCTTTGGTCCCTTTTTACACACCTGTCTTTGTGAATATCCTGAATAGTTGTAGTTCTCGCAGCCAATCACAACTCCGCAATATCAGCCCTTCCATTTTTACCACATACAAGGTCAATGTTGCTTATTGGTTTTGAACTTCACTGTTACAAATGTCATTCCCACAGGAATGATCTTTTCTCCTACTTCGTTGGATACCTGCAGGCTTCAGTTCAGTATCTTTGAAATGCCTTTCAAACTCATTTTGTGGAATGTCTGAAAACAGCTGAGCCATTGTCCATTTTCATTTTAATTAATATATGTTTCTGTATGGTGTAAGCCATATTGCTTGTCTCCAATAAGTTTGCGCATTGTAAATCTCAAGGCTACTCAGTCCTGTGTAATTCACATCATTATCAGGTTTTTCCATCAATAGTATGCAGATTAGTGCACTTTTTGAAATTGCAACTTAACTCTTTAGCTTTTTCTCTTCTCTTTGAAGTCCATTTATTTTTGTCTTCCCAACATGCTCTTTGGATGTGTTCTACTTTGTAGCATTTTCTGCAAGTTTCGCCTTCAAACCTGCATTGGTCTGGTGCATGTGAGCCACAATGGTAACACAATTTGTTCAGCCAAGCAACTGTCTAGATGTTGCAATTTTGTTCACACTCACGTTCAATCCTGACTGCAACTCAGTTGCATCTCTGTCTGCTGTTTCCATTGATAAAGCAATTCGGAGTTGTGCTTCAGTTGGGGGGGGGGGGGATTTTTGAATGCTTTCTTGTAATATTCCACAAACTAAATCATCTCTCAGTGCATCATTAAGCTCATCACTGAACATTCAATGCTCAGACAGTTTCTTCATTTCAGCCATATAAGCTGAAATGCCATCCCCCCCTTTGATTCTGCTTATGAAACCAAAAGTGTTTTTCATTCAACAATAGTTCCAGTTCTAAGTGCTCCTGGGTTATTTTCATGATACCAGCAAAGTTCATTTCACCATCTTTGGTTGGAGCAGTCAAACTTCAAAACAAACTCTATGCTCTTCCACCAATTGCACTCAGCAAAACTGGCACTCCCTTGTCATTGGCTATTTCATTAGTTTTAAAATATTGCTCAATTTGTTCAGCATACATATTCAATAGTTCCAGTTAATATCAGAGAAATAAATGCAATATGCACCCTGAAATTCTTATTCTTCGCAGACATCCACAAAAGCCCCAAAGAATGAGTGACGGTTAAAAAAGTTAGAACCCCAAAACCTCCTTGACTCTCCTCTCATTTGTACAGGCAGCAGCAAAGCAACAATCCTCCCCCACCCCCTCCCACTTCCGCAAAAAATCATCGGCACCCTCCACCCATCAAGCAAGCCTCATAAAGACCACGATCTGCAATACAACAAAAACTAATCATTCACCGGACGATTTGACATGCCACAGGCCCTCCCTCTCCCCAGTAAAGGGAAAAAGCGGTGTCCCCTTTCACAACGGGAGGGGAGACAGAGCAAAATACCTCACTGATTTATGGTGTTAGAAGTCTGTCACACTGCTTTTTTATCTTAGTGCCCTGCCCAGAGAATTGGCATCAACCACTCGCCCACCAGAGAGAAAAAGAGAGCACTATTCTCCGAGTACAGGGCATCCAACAGCTGATCCGCTGCTCCAGATGTCCCATTCTTTCCTGCAGCACTTCAGTCGGTGGCACTGGCTTAGAATCAGGGCCGCAAAGCTTGTCTCCATAGTGGGAGGGTTGTGTCTGGCCTGCAGATGCAGGCGCCTCCCAGTCTCCATCCAGCTAATAGGAGCCACCTCCCCCTCATTTCTACTTCATCACTGGCAGTCTATGTAACCCCAGGTCTCATCCATGGTCCTTGTTCACTCATCGAACCAGCTGGCTTCAACCAGTTGCTCCTATGCTTTAGTTACCTTATTGCTTGTTATGATTAGTACGAGGGGTGATTGATAAGTCTGTGGCTCTCGTTACATGCACATACTCAATTCAACTCACTCAACTCTGAGTGATTACGCAGAAAGTTTGAAGTTAATAACTCATTGGGGTGATTGATAAGTTCGTGACCTAAGGTAGAAGGAGATGAGTTATTAACTTCAAACTTTCTGCATAATCACTCAAAGAGTTGAGCAGCATGTGCATGTAATGAGAGCTGTATAACTCATCTGCTTTTACCCTAGACCACAAACTTATCAATCACCCATCTGTGGACACTTTCTGGAGGTCCTAGGTCCGTATGCTCCATGATTGCTGGACTAAATGTGTAAATGTAGGAGGGGACTATGTCGAAAAATAAATGTGCTAGGTTTTCTATAATTGACTCCTTCTACCTTAGACCACGAACTTATCAATCACCCCTCATATCTGCTCTCTCTTGCTTTGTGGCCCCTTGTTATTTTGCAATTTATTATTGAAGTTACTGCTCTCTGATAAATTTCTCAGCGCTCTGGTTTTGGGTCAAGCCGCCTCTATATTTCATGACATTGAATTGATGGAACTTTGAAAATTGTACCACAGTAGGCTGTGTGAGATGTCCATGGAGGGGTAGCACATCTGTTGAAGGGGCTTTTTGTGTCCATTCTGGGGCAGATTACCTACCTTCGGTCCCTACCAGACATTCAGTTTTCACCTGTGGCTCCAAGTAGCTATTTGCATGCAACAGGGGCCGTACCCTGGTACACTGCTTTGACAGGCGAGATTAACCAGATGAGGGTTCCTGTGGACCTCATACCCCAGTGAGATAGGGACATGCCTGTCCTAGCTTGCAAAGTCAGCTCTGTTGGACTGGACAGATGAGATCTACTGTGAGGTCCAGTGGCCAGGAAGCAGTACTGCAATGCTCCATGGACAGCAAGGTCACAGAAGGTGTCAAGGTCATTCATAGCAAGCAAGGAAGACCCCAGTTTGTGATGCTTGTTCATAACATTGGACCAAGACTTCTGAGGTCAAGAGAGTGGAAATGCCCCAGTGCAACTTTAAAAGTTCTCCTGCATAGATTTCCAGTGACTGTCAGACATAACAGACAACTACCACAACAATAGACAGACTTTCTTTAATGTAAAATTCACCATAAAAGATCAATTATACTCGGCTATTAGCAAAAAAAAATTACTATTGACTCTCTTTGGATAATCTTTCCATATTGTTAAGAAATGCAAAGGATGTCCATGTTTGATAACCTGGGTAAAAAGGCATGAAATTGTAAGACTAATCCACACCTATTCAACCAGGGGTTCCCAACCTGGGATCCATGGAGTCCTGTTAATGGTAGGGGTCCATGGTATAAAAGGTTGGAAACTCCTGCATTAGACCACAAAAACTCAAGCAGTGAAAGTAGGAGGTGGCTATTCCATCCTTCATGCTTGCTATCTTATTTAATAAAATTATGACTGAATTTTGATCTTAGTGTTACTTTGCTGCATTAAACAAATATCCATCGATTCTCTACTGTGTTCTATCAGATTTCCCCCTCTTTCACCAGTCGACTCCCCAGCTCTCTTTAAGGGAAATTACCATTTAGATGGTGAAGGAGAGGTGGGGGAAGGGGGCCATTACCCGAAGTACGAGAGATCAGTGTTCATGCCATCAAGTTGGAGGTTACCCAAAGGGAATATAAAGTGTTGTTCTTCCAACCTGAGTGTGGTCTCATTGCGGCAGTTGAGGAGGTCATGGACTGACATGCTGGAATGGGAATGGGAAGTGGAATTAAAATGGGTGGTCACTGGGAGATCCCACTTTTTCTTGACTCGTCATCTTTCAGCTCATTCTTCCAAGTAAATGTTCATTTTGTGCACTCCAAGACATCATCAAGAGGTGTGGTGAGGTTGAACCTACAAAATGTTATTCCCATGACAAACCTGATCATAAAGGGCGCCTCCAGAAGCCTTTGCAGTCAAAAGTTTCCAAAATGCATGATCGGAGGAGCTCCAGTACACGAGAGCAGTGTGGCTCCAGTACCTTTGATGTTTATCGAACCATGCTCTTTTCTGTCTTTTCGTACCTTGCCCTTTTACTGTGCATTGAAAAATTGTTTCCAAGAGGCCACTGCCCCCAGTGATATGCCGATCTCTTGCACTTCCCAATTAAGGCTGGTTAAGGAGAGGCTCTTCCCAGCCATTATATTCTCATTAGATTTCTTCACCAGTGATGGAATCCTTGTGATCTTGTTATAACACTTCCGGTGCCTGCAAGCATTTCATGATCAGCTTTGAGAGTTTCACAATTAGGCTGCAAAAAAATGAGTGTCAATTTCAGCTTCTCAATTAAAAATTATCTTTGAAGAAAGAAATTGATTCCGTACGCTAATGTGATGTGCATATTTTTAGTGAAGTTCTTTGCATAACATGACTAACATTAAAATAAATGGTCCTGTCAACTGTTTTAGTCAGTTCAGTACATTCTATTGAATTTTACAACCCTGAATGCTTCACAGAAAATGAATTATTTCTGAAGTGTCATAATATAGGTGGGGGGGGGGGGTGGTGGTAAAAGACTCATATGCAATAGTGTCATCAGGCCCTGGCTGCATTTTTAATTGATGTCTGAAAAGAAATATCCAAACATCAGTTTTAAATGGATGAGCTTTCTCATCCAGTTAAAACCTTCAGTACAATGAGCTGGATTGGAAGAAACCTAATCAGATAAAGCAATTTAACTTCCTGTTCATATCCTTACAGAGCTGGTGAAAGCGGAATGCTTCTCAGGGGCACACAAAGGCGGATTAAGGTCCGACTCTTCAACTCAGCCCAGCCACAACTTTCACACTAGTAGGTGGCCTCCAGCTGAATGCCAGCTCCTGATTTTTGTCCAGAACCAACCTACATTGTGCGAGTGAGACTTGGGCATTCAAATTGTGCAAACTTCACACTGCAGAGGTCAGGGAACTTACTCTGGTCATTGGCCACACTGTCGGGGATATATTAAGCAGTTAAGCGTCTCTGAAAGTGGATAAAATATTTCTCAGGCTTTTAAAAAGCAGCAAGGGAAGAAACAGCAAATGCTCTAATCATTATCTTTCTCAGCTGCAGCAGTGGAACCAAACCAGTGAAGAGCCATCAACACTACACCCATTTATTTAAAAAGGTAGACAAGAAAAACGATGTAGTCACTGAACTAGAAAGTTTAACTTCAGTAGTAGTCAAATGTGGTATTTGCAAAGGCAGTGATTAATCAGGGACATTCAGTGTGTGTTTTGTTAAGGAGCAGTCATGTCCCACCAATGATTGAATTCCTTGAGGAAGAAATAATGAGGGTCGATGAGGGCAGTTTGTTTGACAGATTTTAGCAAAACTTTGATGAGGTTTATATGGTAGACTGGTGAAAAAATAAAAGCCTATGGAGAGTGGCAAATTAGATCCAAAAACTAACTCAGTGGCATGAAGGAAAAGTTAAAGGTTGACGAGTGTTTTTGTGACTTGAATGCCGTTACTTGTAACATTCCACATGGCTCACAATTTAGTCCCTTGTGTTTGCAACACAGATTAACAATGCGGAGGAATGATAATAAAGTTTGAAAATAATTGTTGCTAGTAAGGAGAAACACTTCAGATTGCAAGAAGATAGGCAAATTGGCAAGACATAATCAGAGTCTAATCCATTGAAGTGTGAGGTAATGCATTTGGAGAGGCTCTTCATAGCAGAAGGTACTTACAGCACTAGCTAAAGCACAATTTGAATGGAAGGGCTGTGAGAAATGTGGAGGAACATAAATACCTTCATGTAAATGTCAATGGACCCATACAAGGACAGGCCAATAACGGGATTGAAAGGGAAGAAGGGATAATTTCCTTCATTTACCGAGGCATGTAATATACAGTATTGGTAGAACAGTTGACATGCTTACGCATTAGTTAAAAGACTATTTGAATTGTGTATACAGTTCACTTTAGAGAGTGCAACGATTTATGAAGATGTTTTCAGGAGTGGAAAATTGTAACTAAAGATCTTTCTTTGGAACAGAGGAGGCATTTAACTGAGAAACTTGAAATTATAAGGGGCCCTGTTTTCCTTATTTGAGGGATCAAAAATCAAGGGATGCGCATCAAAATTGAGAGGAAGGTGGATTAGAGAATAGAAAATTCAGACAGAAGCTGAAAGGATGATTGAGACAGAAATTATTGACATATTTTAATGTATCTAGATATGCACTGGAAATGTACCTGCAGGGCTACGGATCCTAGTAATGGAAGGGGTTAGGCTGTACAGTATTATTATTTTTCACTGGGACAGATTTGATGGACCAAATAGGCTCTTGCCTGTTAAATTTGCTGTGATTTCAGACCTAGAAGATTTCAAAGATTTTTAATCAGAACTGAAAGCTCAGGCTGATGTTCATTAGAAAGGGGAGACGATAGCTAAATATGCTCCTTGTAGTGACTCAGCTGAGACCAATTCAGAATATAAAAGCTCATTTCTGAATTTATCAGTGAAACAGCCTTAACCAGCTTCATACTGCTTCAACATGTGTAGAAGTTGAGAAGATTAAGAACCTAGTCAGATCTATCTTACTGATGTGTGACTTTTAGCAATTTGTCCTCATTTGGGGTGGATTTTCTGTCCAGTACATCTGAACAAGTCAGCAAAAAGGCAGGCTGAAGAAGAACATGTTACTGATAGCTGTGAGATTACCATATCAATTGTAGCGATCAGTGTGGTTTAGTGGCCTAGTGTTAGAGTACTACAACTAGCTTTAAGGCATGAATATATTATTTGTCAGAAGTATTAACCAAATAAGCTTCAGCTCTATGATGAATTTTATGGTAAATGTATTTGTAGTTAGTATTAAAATCCACAAGAATTGCCACAGAATGTATAAAAGAGAAAATTGGAATTTTTTCAGAATGGTTTGATTTAGGATTGGAGTTTGCTATTAAGAATGTAATCACAACAGCTGCTTTTCACTAGAATCATCTTATTTCAGAGGCTCAAGAGAAAGGCTCAACATGAAGGAAAGATTATGAAATGTTGATGTGATGAAGTGCTCCCATGGAGTGCTTAGAATGGAGCTTTAAAGATGTGCTTGAGGGAAGAATATGGTGATAATAAAGCATGCTGACCATTTCCACTTATGTGTGTATGTGTATAGACAGAGAGTTGGCAATTTGAGTTGATGACCTTGCAATCTAAATCATATAGAAATTATGGCAGGAATAAACTATTTGGCCAGTCTGTCTGTGCTGACTGAGAAAGAGCTCTCTAACCTACGTTAGTCACTCTTCAAGCGCACATTCAAGTACTGTTGGAATGTGATGAGTGTTTCTTCACCATCTTTTCAGGCAACAAGTTCTGTAACCATACAACCCTCTCCAGCTACATTTTCTACCAACATTTTAAATATTTGACCCCTGCTTTTTTAACCCCAAATCTAAAGGAAATAAGTCCTGCTTATTTAATCTTTATTTGTATTACTCATGTTTGTATGCACCTCAATTAAGTCTCCCGACAAACCTCAGTTCTAAAGAACATATGTTATTTTATTGAGGTACATTGGGGAATAGGGCTTTCCGGCCGTTTGAGCTGTGCCACCCAGCAATCTCCGATTTAATCGGTCATGGGACAATTTACAATGATCAATTAACCTATGAACGGACTGGGGGGAAACTGGAGCACCCAGAGACAAACCACGCGGTCATGGTGAGAATGTATAAAATCTTACAGGTAGCAGCGGGAATTGAACCTGGGCCGCCCGTACTGGAAAGCATTGTGCTAACCACTATGCTATTGTGCTGCTCCAGTTCATTGCCTAGTTCATCCCATCCCTTCTCATAGCTACGACGTCTCAAGCTTTGACGTCATTTTTGTTAAGTTTTCTCCACACATTCTTCTGTGCAATCTCATCTTCTCTGTCATGCAGTGACCAGAACAGCTTATACTGCTTTGTGCTCTTACCTAGTGTTGTTTATGGTTTATGGTTCTAGTTTAATCTCCTTATTCTTATGCTCTGCACTCCATGGCCATTTTATTAGGTACATCTGCACACCTGCTCATTCATGTAAATATCTAATCAGCCAATCATGTGGTAGCAACTCAATGCATAAAAGCATGCAGACATGGTCAAAAAGTTTAATTGCTGTTCAGACCAAACGTCAGAATGGTGAAGAAATGTGATCTAAGTGGCTTTGACTGTAGGATGATTGTTGGTGCCAGACCAAGTGGTTTGATTATCTCACAAGCTCCAGAACTCCTGAGATTTCCACACACAACTGTCTCTAGCGTTTAGAGAGAATGGTGCAAAACAACAAAATACATCCAGTGAGTGGTAGTCTGTGCACAAGAACTCCTTGTTGGTCAGAGGAGAAAGGGCAGATTGGTTCAAGCAGACAGGAAGTTGACAATACTCAAATAAACCACATATTACAACTGTGCTGTCCAGAAGAGCATCTCTGAATGTACAATACAGTGAACCTTGAAGTGGATGGGCTACAGCAGCACAAGACCATGAACATGTACTTAGTGGCTCCTTTATTAGGTACAGGAGGTAGCTAATAAAGTGGGCACTGAGTTAATGTCTTGGCTTATAGAGAAAAGCATTTTGTAACACTTGATTAATCTATGTGTTACCTTTAAGGTCCTGTGGCATACTCTCCAATGTCATTCTGTTCTCCCACTCCTGCATTATCCTGCATTATCCAATATCCTGCATTTATTGCACATTCCCTTACCTTGGTGCATCCCCAAATAGTTTTGAAGAAAGACTCTTGAGCTGAAATGTTGACTCTGCTTTATTCTGAATGGATGCTGCTTTAACTGTTGAACTGTGTGTTTTTATTATTAGAAGGAGTGAATGGAAACAAAAGAGGGTGCATTAAACAACTGGAATTTATAAATTACATTTGATATTAAATATCTAAAGCAAAGCTGAGAATTCTAGACCCAGAAATATGCACCAGGACCTTTGGTGAGGGAAAATAGAGTTAATGTTGACAGGCTCTGATAAAATTTGGGAAGGCTGTTTTAGCAAACTTGTTGAGTCGTGAGTGTTGAACCATGCCTTAAACTTACAGTGGGTTTCATTGAAAATGTGATTGGATGAAAAGAGAGCAGAAGTAAAATGATGGACATTTGGAAACTCAGTCTCCCATGGTCTAGAATAGGGGCCCCAAACTTTTTTATGCCAATATTATTAAGCAAGGTGTCTATGGACCCCTGGCTGGGAATCCTTGGTCTAGAAGAGAATCCGGCACAGCAGAGGAACAGACCCTTCAGTCGTGATATTATGCTGAACTAAACTAGTTAAATGTCTGACTATACCAGGGGTCAGCAACCTTTACCACTGAAAGAGCCATTTGGACCCGTTTCCCACAGAAAAGAAAACACTGGGAGCCACAAAACCCGTTTGACATTTAAAATGAAATAACACTGCATACAACATTTTTTTTGCCTTTATGCTATGTATAAACAAACTATAATGTGTTGCATTTATGAAATTGATGAACTCCTGCAGAGAAAACGAAATTACATTTCTGCATGCAACAAAAACATTTTGAACTCCGAAAAAAAGACATTGGGTTGAAGTAAAATACTCAATGTCTATTTGAGTCCTTTTTGTATTTATGAAAAACGCCGAACTTAAATTTTCCGCCAGCAGCAAACCAAAAATAACGTCAGCCAGCTGTCAACCTGAAAAATAAAAGGACTATTTCACTGAACAATGAAAAAATATGAATATACGTAAAATAATAGGCAATTAAAATATTTATCATACTTGGTTAATGGGATTTCTGCTCCTGGACCTCAGCGCACAGTGTCTGCACATTAGGGCTGTATGATGTCACCTTCATCTTTACACAGGATCGCAAGCTGTCATCTGTGAGGCGTGCGCGATGTTTGTTTTTAATAAAGTTCATGTTGGAGAACACCTGCTCACATACATATGTGGATCCAAAGATCGACAGGACTCCAAGCGCATACTTTTTAATGTTTACATAAATGTCAGGGATAGCATTCCATGTTTCGAACACAAGTTTGTCCGGTTTGGAGAGGTTTTCAATTTCACTCCATTTGTGATTCTGAGCAAGAACGGCCTTCTGACGGGCAACATCTTCAAGGTCTGCTGTCAAGCGTCTAAACTTGGACACCCATATGTCTTTGTCAGCTATGTCGGCCAGTTCCATCTCAAGATCAGGTTGACTCACACATGCCAATGCAGTCGTATTCAGTAGGGATGGATTGATGCTTAGGGGAGTGACCGGGAAGGATAATGTGTTTTTTTTCCTCTCTGAACTCACAGAAGCATTTCCCAAACAATGTTTGCATTGCGATGATTGCAGAATGTAAATACTCTGAATTTATCATGTCATGACCTTGTTTGAACTCTCTCAAATTGGGGAAGTGAGACAATGTGCCTTTCTGTAAATCTCTGGCAAGCACTGTCAACTTGCGCTCGAATGCCAAAACATCCTCCAACATGTGTAGGGCTGTACGTCCTTTCCCCTGAAGAGCTGTGTTCAGCGCGTTCAGGTGCGCTGTCATGTCTACCATGAAGTGTAGCTTTTCCAGCCACTCTGGCTGTTCCAGCTCAGGAAAGGTGAGCCCTTTGCTGCCCAGGAAAGTTTTCACTTCTTCCAGACACGCAACGAAGCGTTTCAGCACCTCCCCTCTGGACAGCCACCGGACTTTGTTGTGCAGCAGGAGATCAGAATATGCGCTTTCCAGCTCGTCCAGTAACAAACGGAATTGATGGTGATTTAAACTTTTTGCCATTATTTTACTGACAATCTGAATGACAACATCCATTACTTCTGTGCATTCCGGAGGAAATGTTTGAGCGCACGGTGCCTCTTGGCCTGAGCGGCAACATAACTAGCATATGTAGTTGATTTTCCAGACATCATCCACTTCTTGAAATGATTTTTGCTCAGATCAACCTTCCGCATCAGTTCTGAAACGGCTTTCTTTCTCTCATGTCCATCCGGATATGTTTGAGCAAAGGCTGTGTGTTTGTTCTGGAAATGTCTTGCAACTTTTGACTTTTTGTTGTTTGCTATTTTCTCATTGCATATTAAGCATACCGGTAAACCAGTCTCGTCAACAGTGAAAACAAATGAATCTGTCCATGTATCATTAAACGTTCTGTTTTCTTCAGTCACTTTTCTTTTTTTAGAATTCTCCATAGTTAGCCTACCTTGGATCGAAAAATTAAAGAAATCACGCATTGGCGGGTGTCAGGCATTGGCAGTGGTGACGTATATTAATAGCAATAAAAACACATTGTAGCGGTGTGCTACACGCAGTCAATAAACTGCAGTCAAAGATAACTTTATTCGAACTAAACAGCCTTGCTTTAAAGCCTCCCTCAACCCACCCCCATGGGCGCGGATGCTCCAAAAGACACGTACTCACAAACTCCCATAGGCTATCTCCCTTAGCCTGAACGCTGGCTAATTGTGAGCCGGTTCGGATGTGTCAGGAAATGGGTCGCCACAACATCTTATTTAGATTGTACAAGATCACCATAATCTTCAAATTTAGAATTACATTTCAAAAACTAACAAACTAACATAAAATACATTTTAATTAAATACTGGCCATTTATTTTCCAAAGCCACAGGGAGCCGCAGCACAGAGATGAAAGAGATGCATGTGGCTCTGGAGCTGCAGGTTGCCGACCCCCGGACTATATTAACCCCTTCCTCCATTTTCTATACATCCACGCACCTAACTAGGAACTTAAATGCTTGTGTTGTATTTGCCTCCACTACCACCACTTGGTAGCATGTTTCAGGCAGCCAGCATTCTCCTTTGAATTTAGCCCCCTCACCTTAAATGCATGCCCTCTAGTATTAGACATTTCAACCCTGGGAAAAAGCTACTGGCTGTCTAATCTATCTCATAATCTTATAAACCTCTATCAGATCTCCCCTCGGCCTCCACCGCTACCAAGAAAAAACCCAAGTTTACCCAATCCCTCCTCACAGCACCTGTCCTCTGATCCAAGCAGAATTCTGGTAACGCATACGAAATGCTGGAGAAGATCTGCAGACCAGGCAGCATCAGTGGAAAAGAGTATTGTTGCCCTAGTAAACCTCTTCTGCCTCCTCTCCACATCCTTTCTATAATGGAGTGACCAGACTGAATGTAATACTTTAGATGCGGCCTGAGTAGAGTTTAAGAAAGTTGCAACATAACTTCCTGACTCTCAAACACAATGCCTCAACTAATATGGCGAGTATGTCATATACCTTCTTTAGCACCCTATCAACTTATGCAGGCATTTTCAAGAAGCTATGGACTTTGACCCCAAGATCCCTCTGTACATCAATACCATTGAGAGTCTTGTCAGTAGCAGTGTACTATCCCTTTATATCTGATTTCCCAAAGTTCAACACCTCACATTTTGTCAGATTAAACTTCACCTGCCATTGTTTTGTCCATATAATCAAATGATCTACATCCCATTATATCATTATTGTCATTATAGTGATAATCTCCTACACTATGCCAAGCAACATCCATTTTTTTTAAATCATCTTTGAGCTTACTAAACCACACATCAACATTTTCATCTAAGTTATTAACATATGTTGCCAACAGCAGAGCTCCCAATACAGATCGGAATGAAGGTGTTCTGCTAAGTAGTCAACCAGTCTGCATTTGGTTTATCCAATGTTGTGGAGACCACGTTACTAGAACTGACTGCAATGGATTGTATTGCAAGAAGTTCAGGTGAACTGCTGCTTCACTTAAAAGGAGAGTTTGCTTTCTTGGATGGTGGAAGGGGAAGAGGTAAAAGGGCAGATATTGCACCTCCTGTGCGTTCATTAGAACAATCACAGGAATGAAAGGGTTAATGGACAAGTATCATTTGAATTGGATTGAATTGAATTGACTTTATTTGATGTCTCTGGGCCTATACTCCCTCAACTTTAGAAGAATAGAGGCGTGGGTGGAAAGGAGAGTGTATCTCATTGAAACCTAGCGAAGATTGAAAGGCCTAGATAGAGTGGACATGGAGAGGATGTTTCCTCTAGTGAGGGAAACCTGGGTCAGAGGGCACAGCCTCAGACTAGAGGGACATCCATTGTGAACAGAGGAAGAAGTTCTTTAACTAGAGAATGCTGAAACTGTGGAATTCATGGCCACAGACAGCCATGGAGGCCAAGTCATTTGGTATATTTAGGGTGGATATAATTAGAAAAGGCATCAACAGTTAGAGGGAGAAGGCAGAAGAATGGGGTTGAGAGGGATAATAAATCAGCCATGATGGTATGGTGGAGCAGGTCCGATGGGCCGAGTGGCCTAATTCTGCTGGAATGTTTTATGGTCTTATGGTGTACAGGAAAGTGTTGTGAGAAAGAGTGTGTTTTGGTGGAGATGGAAGAATGAATGAAGGATTTTGGAAGGGAATACTTATGTGGAAGCAATAACGTTTTTGCTGGTGGCATCATATTTGAGTTTATATTAAGTACAGAGCATAAAATGTAGAAACTAGTGTTGTGGAACAAGTGGGACCTATCTTTGTTCTGGGTGGTGAGGGGGGTGAAAGAGCAGATGTCCGCAAAATGGAAACAATGTGGCTCAAGGCCCTTTGAAGTATGAAGGACCATGGTTCATAGAAACGAACAACACTTAGGAGCACTTAAGTGCAATGCTTTCTTGCCAGAATAGACACAATAGACTGGAAAGAAGTGTGATAATGCAACGAAGTCCGCCCAGAAAGCATGGCAGCAGTTGGCATGGTTATTTAGAGTAGTATGGTTGAAATGGATATTATTTGATACCCAATCTCCAAGTATGGTGAAACCAGAATAATAGGCAGAATGGTACTGATCAAAGAGCATTGAATTAAAATGATTGGAATAAAAGCCAAGTTAGAAGTAACAAAAGTATATTCAGTAAACTTTTAAAAAAAATGAAATGCACTACCTGAAGAAATGGTGAGTGCTGACTCAATGGAGACTTGAAAAAGGGAAGACTTTTTCCAAAAATACTACTTGGTTCTTAAAGTTTAAGAATGTATAACAAGCTACAAGTACATGATAGCGCAAAGCACAGCATTCCGTTCACTTTACATCAGTGATTGTTTTTTCATTTAGAGATACAGCATGCTAACAGGCCCTTCTGGTCCAACGAGCCTGCAGCACCCAATTGCACCCATGTGACCAATTAACCTACTAACCCGTACGTCTTTGGAATTTGGGAAGAAACCGGAGCACCCAGAGGAAACCCACATTCGTGGGGAGAGTGTACAAACTTCTTACAGACACCAACGGGATATATTTATGCTTAGATATTATCTCAACTTGTGAAAGGGAACAGGGTATATACTTAAAAAGGAAAACCTTGTCGAGCCATGGGGATAGACCAGGACAGTGGAGTTAATAGTCTCAACGAGCCTGCGCATTCATAATGGACTCCTTCTGTCCCATGGAATTCTATAATTACACAAAAGGTTCTCTGCAGGGAGGCATTCCAATATGGTTTTGTGGAAAAAAATCTACTTGGTTTTTCATAAAGCAATCAATTAAGGCTTTGGACTGGGTGTGAATAGATTGGTGCCCATGCCTGTCATGGGGTCTAGGAAGTCGTTAGTATAACCTGATAATATTCTTCAACTGAGTATGGTTTCAGACTGTCAATCATTTCCTGAGATTAAAGGAATAGAGCAACAACCTCAGTGGGAAGCCTTTCTCATTAGTTCTTTGTGTTCTAATGAGCTACAGCCTGTGGAGAGGTGAGCATGTGAAAACTCAGTGGGAATACGAATACATGTTCTGTCATGGTTACATGCCCAGACTCAGTGTCATGTAGGAGTTAGCACGGCTGTTATCTTATTATTTTGCAAAGCAAATTGTATGTTAAATGTTCTAATCTAGTTGATGTGCTGCATATATTTGACGCTTGCTGCTAATTTTAACTTTTTAATAAACTTTATTATACCCAAAGCCATATAATTCAACAGAATGGTAATACTTCCTAATCTATGAACTGGGACACAAGAATGTTTGTGTATTCTCCAATGAACACATTTATAATAACAGGAAGGTTTTGTTTGACCTTCCCAGTGTAACATGTCCAAATACTGTTGATTGCAAAGGATTTGAGGGCTCACCTGCAGCTGTGATCCTTGCCATTAAATGGGAGAATAAGTCTGACACGCAAAAGTAGTAACATATTTTTAAACAATGGGTAGCAGATTTTTTGAATTTCACTTTTAAGGTTAATGACATCAATTCAATCTCAAGGGCAGGAAGGGACTAACACGGGTCTTGGTAATCAGTGACTGTGCGAAGAAATGCAAATGCCTGGATATAATTTATGTATATTTAATACGCCTATCTAAGATCAGTCAAAGATAATTTCCGAAGCAAGCTCCCCTGCATTAGCTGAAACTGTGATTTAGAGTTCAGTTCAGCAATCACTCCTTGCCACCTGTTAGTTAGTGCTCTTCAGTAAGAATACCATCAGAAACAGTTCTGAAAGTAACATTCCTGATTATCTCACAAATATTGATTCAACTCTGCTGGGGGGGGGGGGGGGTGGGGAGAATCCATTTTAAATGCAAATACATTTTGAAGAATTGTCTGATATTTGAAATTTTGAAAGATCTGATGATTATACTATTAATTCCATCATTAAGACCTATAGGCTATTGGAATTACAAGCCATTCAGTCCCTCAAACCTATTCCACAATTCCATAAGGTCGCCAGTTACCCAACTTTCCTCATGCTCACATTCTCATCCAGTTTCCATGAATCTTCATTCAGTTACTGATTAAAAATCTATCTTAATTTTGAATATATTCTAGTTTTCAGCCTCAACAGCTTTCTGGGACAAGAACAACTAAGGATTCAAAACTCTCAACTCTCTGAAAGAAGAAGTTCTCCATCCTCCTGTCTGTAAATGAGTCTTCCAATATGTCAATTGCAAAATATGTCAAATAGTTAGGTGAGCATTTGAATCTCGAGGCACAGAAGACCAGAGACATAAAGTTGAAAAATAGAATGACTTATGGTCAGCAATAACATTTGTAGTGGGCCAAATGATACAATGTGGACAAACCAACAAGAGTGGAGGTCATACTAGATCTACTATGAGGCAATGAACCTCGTCAGGTGACACATTTCAAGACAGTGAACTCAACTCCCTGACATTTATCGTAGACTTGGCAAGGATTTCACGACGGGAATTATTTAACTGGGGGGAGGCTAATTATGATACAATTAGGAAATTGGCAGCATAAATTGGGATTAGACGCTCTCAGGATAGTGTATAATGGAAATACGGAGGTTGTTTAGGGAGCACTTGCATAGGGTTCTGGATAGGTTTGCTCTCCATTCCATGTTGACAAATACAGTGCTGTGCAGAAGTCTTTGGCACATATACTACATAGCTGGGGTGCTTAAGACTTTTGCACAGTATTGTATTTGTCAACGTGGAATGGAGAGCAAGATTTTAAATCTGACGGGAGCAAAGGATGTTGGGAATGGCAATGGCATGAATGGTGTGAGACAGGTGGCAGAGAAGGTGTGCCAGGGGTGGGGTGGTACAGGTGCAGACATACCCAGCCGTGAGACACAAGGCAAAGGCATTTGATTCCAAAGAATAGGTTTATTGATTGTTACAGAATGTCTCTGGAAACCCAATTTCCCTCGGGATCAATAAAATATGTCTGTCTGTCTTTGGTGCTTCCCACTCCCTTCCCTCTCCACTCCCCTTCTCCCAACCATGATTCCCCTCTCCCTGCTCCCTTCCCACTCTCAGTCCACAATGGAGACTCATATCAGAATCAGGTTTATCATCACTTACATATGTCAGCAGTACAGAGCAATATGTAAAATTACTACAGTACTGTGCAAAAGTCTTAGGCTCCCTAGCTATATATAGATATACATATGTGCCTAAGACTTTCACACAGTACTGTATGTTCTATGTTCTATGCTGTATGACTCTCTGGTACGGTCTCCCAGAACATATCACATCGAGACACTAAAAATATTAAATGCTTCAATAAGAGCAACTTGTATTCTTCTAATCTCAACTCAATTTGTTCAACCTTTTGTCAAGACAATTTTTCCATGTCTGGGACGATCTTAATGAGATTTCCCTGAACTCCTTTATGTAAAAGACCAAAAACTGTTGACATAAATAAGTCAAAGTCATAGAGTTCTGCAGCACAGAAACTCTCCTTTGGTCCATTTTCTCTGTAGCAGCTTGTTCTTCCACCTAGTCCCATCTACTTGCACTCGCACCATAGCCCTCCATACCTCGCTCATCCCTGTATTATTCCAAACTTCTCTTAAATTTACAACTGAACTCACACCTACCACTTCTGCTGGCCGCTCATTCCACACTCGTACCAGTGAAGAAGATCCCCCTCAGATTTTCCTTAATTGTTTCACCTTTCGCCCTCAATAAATGACCTCTGGTTCTCATCTCATTTAACTTGAGAGGGAAAAGCCTGTACATATTCTCCCTATCTATGTTCCTCATAAAATCTAAAGCTTCTCCTGTGCTCCAGACAATAAACTGCTAACCTATTCAAACATTCTAACATTGATAGAGGGCACATGGAGAGGATGTTTCCTATGGTGGGAGCGTCTAAGACCAGAGGACACAGCCTCAGAATAGAAGGGAGTCGTTTTAGAACAGAGGAGGAATTTCTTTATCCAGAGAGTGGTGAATCTGTGCAACTTGTTGCCAAAGGCAGCTGTGGACTCAAGTCGTTATGTATATTTAAAGCAGAGGTTGATGGATACTTGATTGATTGGTCAGGTCTTGAAGGAATATGAGGAGAGGGCAGAAGATCGTTGCTGAAAGGAAAATGGATCAGGCATGATGAAATGGCAGAGCAAACTCAATAGGCCAAATGGCCTAATTCTGCTCCTATATCTTATAGTTTCATGATCTTATTCCCTATAACTTTAGTCAGGAAGTCTCAGATAAAAGCAAGGAACTCTTACTACAAGTGAGGAAACAGCTAGTGCCAGAGTTTTATGTTCTCTTCAAGGATCACACTGATATACATATATTACTTTAATGTTTACCCTTTAGGATGACTTCCAAATGGCTTAATTAGATTATTATCCAATAAGTTCCTTCCCCATTTTCCCTTTATTGTCTACACCGTGACAGAATAATTGTGATTATTTATAGCAGATCTCTCATTGCGAGCCCACTCCATCTCGGATGGAAAGTTAGTTCTCAGGTGGCTTCTTGTATCCCCTGCCTTGTGAGACAGTCTATGTGTGCCAATGACAGTTTAACCACAGCATCCACTTCATGATCTAGTATTCAATGAAGTAAGCTTCATAGGTATCTAAGAGATGTTAGGATGGACTCATGACTCCAAACCAAATTGAAAGTAACGGTACTCATGACAGAGAATAAGATGACATCGGGGTGAAGCACAGTAATAGTGCATCGCCAAGTCTCTGAATTAACTCCCTGATGGACAAATACCACCGCCTACAATTCTGGCCTCATCCTCTTTCCCCTTACACCAATCTCACCCCCTCCCCATTCTATTCTGATCCTCTTTATATACTCTTCAACTAAACATGACAATTTCAGCCCCACAATACCTGCAATGTTAAAGCTAACAGAAAGCTTCTGTGGCCTAATGTACTCTCATATTACTGTCTCATATGCAGTAGGAATTTTGCACAAAACAGAGCTGCGGGTAATTGTTAGAACAATGTTTGGGTTTAGTACATTTACATTTAGCAAATGACTTTGGCCACCAGTCTTCATATCTGAATATGTTTAGTGGATCCAATTTGCAGCTCTGAACAGTGGGTTCCTAAAAGCCATAAATCTCAGACCAGACAATGCTGATTAAAGTTCATTTGGATGTCTGTGGTGTCCATGAAAATATGGAGGTGAGAAGTTTCTGTGTAGTTTCTGTTATGATCCCAGCCCCCTCCTTTGTGAGAATCGCAAGAGCACCCGTTGGGGGGGGGGGGGGGGGCTCAGTAGACCCAGGAAGTGAGAGAGAGAGAAACGTGAAAAATTGCACGTCCCACCAGGGATACAGAATAAGATGCCAGCAACTATTGTCTCATGGAGACCACGTGAAAAGCCCTCGGGCAAGGTGGGCTGGTTGAGAGAGAGAGAGATTGCATCATCCCAACCTGATTGACACCTGTGACCCCGTGAGGAAGTATAAAGGAGAGTCTCAGGGGGACAGCCCCTCAGACGCACCCTGAAGACAGGAGAGAGCGATCCCGCAGCAGCGGGATGCCATTCTTAAGGAAGCCACGTGCGTTAGATTCCAGGATTGGAATTTGTGGCTGGAATCACAGGAAACCGCTTTTAACTAACATCGGGGAGAGGGAACCAACGCTTCCCTGATTTCACGGAAGATTCATCAAGACTCGGCAAGTTCTTTCTCTTCTCCCCCCAGTCTCTCTCTCTCGGTCGCCCCACGCAAAACCCAGCAATTTTCAAAGGGCTGAGGCCTGCAGACTTTCAGAATGACTTTTATATTTCCAACGGACAATCTATTAACCCCTAGACAACAGCAGAGCTCACTTCTTAATGATGATTATTACTATACCCGCGCTTTAGATTGAATGTTGACGATGTGCACTATCTGAATGTATGTATTAACCCTACTTTTGTGTCCCTTTACGAATAAAACGTTTGAAAATAGTGACATCAGACTTCAACGGACCTCTCTATCTTTGCTGGTAAGTTCTCCAGTTACGGGATTCATAACAGTTGGGGTTCTCGTCTCAGGATTTGACACCAAATTGGGAGGCCAGTGAATCGGGCTTGTAAATCAAAAACTTGAATCTGGTTACGCAGGTAGCCAGATGGGAAACCAGCAAAGATGGACGTGGGGGAATTTATGGAAAACCCGACGGTGGGGGCGCTAGAGGCAGCCACCAAATCAGACTTGTTAAATTTGGCGAAGGGGTAGAACCTCACAGAAGTGAGGTCGTCCATGAAAAAGCGGGAGGTACGAAGGGCCATAACCCAGTATTACATTGGGAAGAAGGTCTTTGAAGCTGTGTTATTGGGAGATATCCCTGAAGAGATACCATCAAGTGGATCAAGTGGGACGGTTAGAGGTGGAGAAATTGAAGTTGGAAGAGAGAGAGAGAGAGAGAGAGAGAGAGAGAGAGAGAGAGAGAGAGAGATTACTTATTGTAATGCCTGCACTGTTTTGTGCACCTTATGCAGTCATAGGTAGGTCTGTAGTCTAGTGTAGTAGTTGTTTTTTTCTCTGTGTGTTGTTTTCTACGTAGTTCAGTCTAGTTTTTGTACTGTGTCATGTAACACCATGGTCCTGAAAAAGGTTGTCTTATTTTTACTGTGTACTGCACATAGCAGTTATGATCGAAATGACAATAAAAGTGACTCAAGAATGCCAGCCGTACAAACAACAACCATTGTTCACAACCAATATTTCTACAATTGTGACTTTTCAGAACCTGTCAAAGGGAATTGTGAGGAAACGGCATGCCTTAATTTTACCATCACCAGAAATCACCTGCTATAAATTGGATGTTTTGCTGTTATTTTTTATTTTGCGTATTTACAAGTGTTTCGCAATTATGTTATTTGACAGGTTCTGACAGGAGCTCTGCATGCATGAGCAGAAGAACAATACAAATTATTACATCTGTGATGCTTTGTTAATTCTAACTGCACTAATGCACTTTTAGAACAATAAATGAGATTTATTACTTTTCATACAGACCTTCTTGGTCCATATATATTTCACATAAATATAGACATATTCTGAGCTCTTTTTAAGTTGGTATCTGATTAAAGCTCTCACAATATTCCAGCCAGCAGATGCAGCTTTGACCAAGTTTGATGTGCACATTGTCAACACAAACTCAGTGGCATTAGGCACCTCCTGTACCCAATAAAGTGGCCAGTGAATGTATGTTCATGGTCTTCTGCTGCTGTCGTCCCTCTCCTTTAAAATTCAACATGTTGTGTTTTCAGAGATGCTCTTCCATACACCACTGTTGTAATGTGTGGTTATTTGAGTTACTGTCACCTTCCTGTTAGCTTAAGCCAGTTTGGTCATTCTCCTCCGACTTTTCTCATTAACAAGGCTTTTTCACCAACAGAACAGCCTTTCACCGGATGCTTTTTGTTCTTCACACCATTCTCTGTAAACTCTAGAGAATGTTATGTGTGAAAATCCGAGGATACTCAAAACCAGACCAAAACCAAAACAATTGCCAATGTTGGCAACCCTACAGATTTGTTGTACTTGCATGTTGTGACCTACTCCAATAATGGTTGCTCCAAAAGCTGAATCCTTTATTCAGTCCATTCTTAGTCATTAGCAAACATACAGTCTTGAGGTGATGAAACTCAGGTGTGCCCACATGAAAGCTAAGCTAATTGAGCATTATTGAGCGATACTGTGTGGTCAGCAAAAGACACGACATCCAGCAGACTCCGTCACCCAAACTCCCATGAAATAAGCAAAAATAAGCAAAAATATTCCCTTCGCCTTTACCACGTCCCCTCTCGTGTGACTAGTTACCATAACAAACATAATGAACTCCGCAATACAGAATACAATACAGATCGAGAACAGATGCATGGCTCCCACGTACCCCATCTAATACCAACAATTATTCCGCAGTCAAAGTCACTTAGCTCACATTTCTTCCCCATTCTGATATTTGCTTTGAACAACAACTGAACCTCTTGACCATGTCTGTGTACTTTTATACATTGAAATGCTGCCATATAATTTGCTGATTAGATATTTGCATTAATAAGCAGGTGTACAGATATACCTAATAGAGTGGCCACTGAGTATATATTATAATTTAAAATGCAAGATCAATATTCCTGCAAACCTTATGCCAATGGTGAAACAATTGTATTATAATTAATTAATGTAAACAGTCTGAATCGAATCTCCAATTCTTCCCTGCATTATCATACAGCTGACAGTATGTACTGACTGGGTTGTTATTTAATTCTTTTGGAGAATGTGCTGCTAAAGCATGTCGAACAAAAGTTTAGTCCCTTTCATCCATTATGCTTTAAAGTGGAGATGGTCCCATGTGAAGGCAGAATTCTTGTCATGTGCTAAGTGTAATTACATTAAAATGAACACTCTTCACTGCCACTGTAGGAATAAAAATAAATTCACTTGTTATCACTTCTTCCTTTACAGGAAGCAGATCTAGACTTTATTTATGTAGCACTTTAATCACGCTCCTTAATGCATAAGTCTTCTGAATCCAAAATTCATCCTGCACAGCTGTTCGACAAACTTGGGATTTCATCCAAGATTGGATCCCAGTGTAACTTTGATTTTAATTACAACCTCACAGAAAGGTTACAAAGCAGGAGGAGGTTATTCGGCCCATCAAATTCAAATTACTCCTTTGGGATTTGGCAGCACGACCACTACGTTATTTCCTCCCACATGTGTGTTGTCAACTTGCTTGTAAGCTAACCCGTGGAGCTAAGGAAATGCACACACAAAATACTGGAGGAACTCAGCAAGTCAGGCAGCATCTATGGTGGGGAGTATAGAGTCGACATTTCAGACCGAGACTCTTCACTGGGACTGGAAATAAAGGTGGCAGCAGCCACAATAAGCAGATGGGGATAAGGGAAAGAAGTAAGGGTCTTGGCCCGAAATAACCACTGTTTATTTCCTTCTATAGATGCTGACTGGCTTGCTGAGTTCCTCCAGTACTTTGTGTGTGTTGCCCTAGATTTCCAGCATCTGCGGAATCTCTAGTGTGTGTGGTACCATGACTGTTATTTAAATAGCATCTTTAATATACCAAGACATGGCAATTGTCACTGAAGTACACAAGAATACAAATAAGACCAACAATTTTATTAAACTGGAATGTTTTAACATATCTTGAAGGAAGAGGAAGTGTTTGAAGCAGATACATTAACATTTAAAAGGTACCTGAATAGGTACATGGATCAGAAAGGCTTAGGAGGAAATGAGCCATACTTGGGCAAAATAGGACTAGCTTAGATAAGCATCTTGTTCATCATTTTGTGTGTGTTGCTCGGATTTCCAGCATCTACAGGTTTTTTCTTGTTAGTGATTTGATCAACATTGTCCAGATGGGCCGAAGGGTCTGTTTCTGAGCTCTATGGCTCAGTAATTCTAAGAAAGTTGGGAGGATTAAGGAGGGTCTTGAGGTCTTGGTAGATGAATACATGACCATCAACCCTGTTTAAACTAGGGACGATCATGTAGCCAGAATTAAAGAGTGCTGGTTTATTGGAGGTCTGAGGAAAATTGCAGTGTAGGTTACACTGTAGACATGATCAGGGCTCATCTCCAAAATCAATGTAGTGTCCGGCAGTTTTTAGATAGAGGGTTAGAGGATGTGATTGGGGACAATCTGTGGCAGGGACAGCAGACAAACTGTGGGATAGTTTAGAAATAGTAGAAGGGACTAAATAGGTGCTGGTAAGATGGAGTTCCCATGCAGAAAATGGTGACATATGTATTTTGAAGAACAAATTGATGAGAATTATTAGTGGGAGCAAGAACAAATCTTTCACTGCACATTATCAGCACAGGTATTGCAGGCAATTTCTTTGGTTGTGAATGGACAGGTAGGAATGGAACCAAGTGAATGTGGTCCCAGCTAGATAACAGTAAAAATATATGGCAGGATGTCTGGTTAACCTTGTCAAAGATGTCAGGTGGGTTCAGGAGGACCAAGAGAGACAATTTAGACTTAATCGTACAGGATACTATTATGTCCTGTAGGATAAAGGCATTTCAGCATTTTCTCAGGGGTAGGTGGAGGGATTCAGACAAAGAGGCACCTGGTGAGACAGGCACAAGTAAAAGGAACAATGCCACCCTGTAAAAACCTTGGAGAGGAAAGGGAGAATGGAAATAGGGAAAAGAAAAAAAATTATAAAAGTAAGGTTAGCTTTAATGAAACCAGAAAATGACAAAGTGCTTCATTTTCTTTGTGCTTTGTCCACCAGAACACACAGATGCCTTCACACCTCTGCCGGCCACCTGGAATCCATTCAGCTTCATTTTCACATTTGCTTCTCACTCCGAAAGCACAGGATGAGTGAAGAAAGATTTCTTGCTTCATGAACATGACAAGGCCAGGAGAAATCATATTTACTAGCATATCTTAATAACCCATTAAAATGTTAAAATATGTTGCTTATTTAATATTAAGTTATTTTTGTGTGAAAGCTTGATCAAGTGTCAAGTGTCTCGAGCAGCTTGATACATTTCAGAAGGTTAAGGCATATTACAGTAGAAAAACTGTGGCACCATGCCACAACTAGCAGAGATGCTGCTTCACAGTTTTCGCAACCTGGGTTTGATCCTGACCTCTGGTGAGTCTGCATGCACTTTGCATATTCTCTCTCTGACTGCATGGGTTTTTAACGTATCAAAAACATGCAGTTCAGTAGGTTAATTGGCCATTGGGAATTGTCCCTAGCATGTAGATGGATGGGAAATTTGGAGGAAAGTTAATGGGAATGTGGAGAGAATAAAATTGGATAGAACAGGATAAGTGTAAGCAGGTGCTTGATGGCATGGACTCAGGTTTACGTGCCTGTTTACGTGCTGTAACTTTCTATGACTCAGTGACTCTCAGATTAACTGCAACTGGGAATTCACTTAGTGGAACTCTGAACGGTCCATTGAGCATAAATGACTGTAACATTCTTTAAAATGCCGAGGAGGCAAAGTTGAACCAGTTCCGTATCTCTACGCCACTAGTTCCATATCAATGCTATCAGGGGCATGGCTCGAACCAGCACTTGTTGTGCCCTTGATGTTTCTGTGCCGGGCAGCTCAGGTTCGAACCTGCCCTTTGGAGATGCCTGCGTGGAGTTTCTGTGCTTTCCCCATGACCACATGTGTTTCCTCTCACATCTTGAACCCCTACTGGTAGGTCAATTAGCAATCAGAAATTGCCCTATTGTCCGCTTGTGACACAACCATTGGGATGAGCTCTTAAGATAGAACAAGTTTCAGGATGATGTGAGGGAATGGGACTAATGGGAATACTCTGAGAGTTAGCATTGGCTCAATGGGACAAATGGCCTCTTTCCAAGGAAATACAGAGATATGCACTGTATTGATGACAGTTTTGGAGATGGCAAATTTAAGAGCCACAATAGATTACACCAAATTATAAACAAATAATTGTCTCAGTGCAATTTTTCATAAATTGACCGAAATAGTTCACAACAGAACCTTGTTTAAAATTTCCCGTGAAGACTGAAGGATGGGCTGCAATGCTGTTAAAACGGGGTGACGATAACCATCATCTTTGTGAGCCCACAAACACACGGCATTGTGAATTTTGTGCACTGGGCTGAGGGGTGGGTGGTGGGGATGTGAGTGGAGGGGAAGTTGTTTGATACACAGAGATCAGAAATGGAGGACAGCATTGGTGACACAGTTGTGTGTATCTCAAAAGCAGCAGCAGATATGGTGGGAGGAGAAGTATTGGATCAGTAGCTGTAGGTCAGGGACTTTAGAGGAAATGAGCATGAGGGAGATCTAAAGGAGTGATATGGTGATGGAAGGCAAATGTGGCTTGCGTTTTTAGGCAGGCTTCTCATACATTAATGTAATGCCCTGGTTAAGATTTTTACTGCTATGTTGTAGTGTTTCATTTTAGCAGTTCTGTAAGAGCAAACCATTCTGTTTTCTGCCTGTTTGAGGTTGAGCTAAGATAAGGTGCTTTGTTGTTCAGCTTAGGAATGTTGCGTCAGCCAATCAGGACGGTGGAATTGGAAGAAGGTTTTAGAGAACGCTGGGCCGAGAGGTTTTCGGTGACAGACACTGGTGTGGGTTGAGGTCTTCCTGGCGGGAGCTGGGAGGAGGCAGGAGGGAAGATGGCTGAGGCTGCCGTCCCTGCTGCACAAGCTGCTTTGTGCAGGTGAACGGCTTCAAGGAGGAAGGAGCAATACTCCCGTGGGGGAGCCCATTTGTTCAAGATGGACTTTGAGCGACATTTGGAAGGTGGTATGTGCTTTCATGCAGACCGAGGATCCAGTTAAAGTGAGTTAAAGACAGCTGCAAGGTGAGCTCCAGCTTATGTGCACATTTGAACTGGGTTAACGAATGAGCCCTTTTTTTTCCTTTTTCTTTTTCTTACTATTTGTTAAAGCTGACATTTGTAAATACACTTTTTTATGATTGTATGCAGTGTACAAACTACTATTTCTTGTCATCAGGAAATTGCATGCGGGCAGTATTTACGCACTAGTCACACAGACCGGGTGGGCAAGGCTTCCCAACCTTCCAGATTTGGTGGGACCCAAGTCATATCTACCCTAAATATACAGAGCCTGTAAAAAGGTTGTTTTCTCACTGCTGAGCGAGGGGCTAATGAGCTGCATCTATAGAGATGCCCAGTGAAAAGGGGTTTCACCAATTATCACCACCCTTCAGATTTCACAGGAATTTTTAAACAAGGTGCTGTTGTGAGCTATTTCCTTAGTCACCTCTCAGAGGTTAAGACAACCATGTTGTGCCAGGAATGGGCAGCCAAATTGAATGTGAGGTTATCCACTTTGGTGGCAAGAACAGGAAGGCAGATTACTATCTGAATGGTGTCAAGTTAGGAAAATGGGAAGTACAAGGAGATCTAGGTGGCCTTGTTCAACAGTCACTGAAAGTAAGCATGCAGGTACAACAGGCTGTGAAGAAAGCTAATGGCATGTTGGCCTTCATAACAAGGGGAGTTGAGTATAGGAGCAAAGAGGTCCTTCTGCAATTGTACAGGACCCTGATGAGACCACACCTAGAGTATTGTGTTCAGTTTTGGTCTCCAAATTTGAGGAAGGACACTCTTGCTATTGAGGGAGTGCAGCGTAGGTTTATTCCCGGGATGGTGGGACTGTCATATGTTGAAAGATTGGAGCGACTGTGCTTGTATACACTGGAATTTAGAAGGATGAGATGGGATCTGATTGAAACATATAAGATTATTAAGGGATTGGATATGCTAGAGGCAGGAAACATGTTCCCGATGTTGGGGGAGTCCAGAACCAGAGGCCACAGTTTAAGAATAAGGGGTAGGCCAATTTAGAACAGAGTTGAGGGAAAACTTTTTCACCCAGAGAGTTGTGGATCTATGGAATGCTCTACCTCAGAAGGCGGTGGAGGCCAATTCTCTGGATGCTTTCAAGAAAGAGTTAGATAGAGCTCTTGAAGATAGCGGAGTCAAGGGATATGGAGAGAAGGCAGGAATGGGTTACTGATGGTGTATGATCAGCCAGGATCACATTGAATGGCAGTGCTGGCTCGAAGGGCCGAATGGCCTACTCCTGCACCTATTGTCTATTGTCAAAGACAACACAGTCCAACTTCCCCTGCAATGCTCCAGAATAAATTCTGCACAAAAAAGTGAAATTATCCCATTGTGTGTAATGGCAAAAATCCTTTGGCACCATAAGTATTATGCATGGCTGAAAGTGCCTGTTGGTTTTCTCATTGCCGTGATTTAACCAGGAAGTTTACTCGAGATTAGATAAACTTTCAATTGGATGGTGCTGAAAAGAAAACACTCTGCATCCATTTTCTGGGCAATTCCATCAATCAGAATTTGTGGTTAGTGACTAAAGTTTAAACTGCTAAAGCAGTATAACGGATTCCTATCATTCACTTACTGTATTTGATGTTTTTGTTACCTAATGGGAGAGAATTTATGTGCTTCTTCAGTGATGCTGTCAGCTGCAATGCTTCTTGATATGATGCATATTTTTCTATTGAAAATACCTTCAAACCGCAATGCATCCTTGGCATATTGTCAGCTATTACCCTTTCTGAATGCCTTCAATTGGAACTCAAAATATGTGTTAACCCGTGGACCTTAACTGCCAGATGATTCCAAAGCATTTCTTGTTTGCATGGAAATGTTGTAATTGAGTTTGTGAAATGAAATATCTGCCATCTGTTGTGTAATGTCCATGAGGCAGAAATGATCCCGGCTAACACATGATTGTCTATGCACGCCTGTACATTGGGTCTATGAACCCTTACCTCAAAAACACCTTGAACATTATTTCAAATAGATGCCACATAAAATTGAAAGAACATAAATAATGTCAGACTTATCATGAAATTGACCTAGAAAATGAAGTGTGTTTACATTTTTTTCTGGAATGTGAGCCAAAACTAACCTTGCTTCCATAAACTTGCCTTTTGTCCTTCAGCATTCTTGGAAGGCTGTGTGCATTTTCTGTGCAAACAATGAATCTGCCAACAGTTTTGATTATGCTAGGGAATTGTGCATAGCAGCATCTTGTTACTGCTGTATTAAAGCCAGCGCAACTGGCAGCCAAAGTTTTCAGACAGTAGCATGAGTGCCTCATCAGGAACACGGCCCCCATGGAACAGCCATATTGCTCTTTGACTAAGAGCACTCATGAATAAGGCCTGAGGACCATCTGTCATAGGAAACTGCACAATAGCCATCCTCACATGAAACACTCGGAGCAGTCTGCAAAATGTTGGACCAGAAGCAGAATATGCAATGGTCAATCATTCAGCTTGTGAACTGACGAATAAGTCAACTGGTTTCAAAATTTTGCATCAATAGCAGGGTATGTTTGATTACCAACACTCTTAATCTGCTTTTCAAGCTGATCAAATTTTCAACTATGCTGTAGAAAGGAGTATCATTTTTCTACAACAAATCAACACCTTTATTTACATTTTTACAGAACAAAACAAAATTTACAACAGAAGTTACAACTTTTCCAACTGAAGCAGGGCAATTTCCTTAAGAAAAAAAAATGGCAGTGAATGGAGGACAGATGCATGTAAATTCTGCTCATAAATTAATCTCATTCACTTAAATCAGAGCAGTCATCAGGCTTGTTTGGCAGGGGAATTATGCAATCATTTGTACATTGGCTCACTGGCAAATCAAAAAGAACAGAACAATGAACCACTTTGTAGTAATCGATAAACAATTCTTCTTCTGTAATTAAGTGTTAATGGACATTGTTGGCCATATTATAGCACATTTCCTCTTCCCCCCCCCCCCATGCAATTAACATTCACAGTGAATATCCCATGCTTGAATATTTCCCTTTTCACCATAATGATCCCTATTTAGATAGGCTAACCAATGATTTTGATATTCCTGGCACATGTATTGAGTACCAGTGGACCCTGATCCAATATGGCAGATGAATCCCTCAGATACACAATGGATGCATGTAGTGTGTCCATCAGTTTGAATCCTTGGGCAATTTGAATCCATTTCACATCTATGTTATCCAGTATTTTACTGTGAGTCCTTAAGTGACAATTCATTTGAAGTTCAAATTAGAGTGAAGTTTTCTACTTCCTAACATGGGCTAACTCCCTTCAGGTGCTCTTCCTTGCGATTATTCATATCACATGAGGGTGCCATCGGTGAGGCCAGCATTTGTCGGCCAATCGTAGAAGTCCTCATGACGCTCGTATGGTGAGCCACCTATTTGAAACACTGCACATCTTCAGGTGATAAAACTGCTCATGGGGAGCATGAAAGGAGTAAGACTCAGCAACAATGAGGATTGGACAGGAATCAATATTAATTTGGTGCAAGGGTATAAGTTGTACCTATTACACCACATAATTCACATGTGTATGGCATTCAGAAAAGAGGTTATATTTCTTAGAAGGAAGTGGGCTACTGTCTGCAAGCATCCGTGATGCAAGCTGAAAATTTATCTTATAAGGTGTGGTGAGCAGTTTTCAAGTCAAGTTAAGTCAAGTCACTTTTATTGTCATTTCAACCATAACCGCCGGTACAGTACACAGTAAAAATGAAACAATGAAACAACACGGTGCTACCTGAAACATCACAACTACATTAGACTATGTGCAGTAACACAAAACACACATTAGACTTCAGACCTACACAGGACTACAAAACAGTGCAAGACGGTACAATAATTAATAAACAAGACAATAGGCACAGTAAAGGGCAAATTGCAATATAATAATAAATGATGTAAATGTAAGCAATGTAAACAATATTTTAGCAGGAATTGAGAAAGAAATGAGCAAAAATTACAAAGGGTGGTGTTCAGTTGAGTGTGTGTGTGTGTGTGTGTGTGTGTGTGTAAGTTGGTGTCAAGCTAGACTCTGGGAATTGAGGAGTCTAATGGCTTGGGGGAAGAAACCATTACACAGTTTAGTCGTAAGAGCCCAAATGCTTCAGTACCTTTTTGTGCCTCTTACCAAAGAAGGAATGTGCTGTTACTGGAAAGGGGCCAGAGAAGGTTCACACAAATTATCCCAGGAATGAAAGGGTTAAAAAATGTGAGGTGCGTTTGATGGCTCTGGACCTGTACTCAATGGTGTTCAGGAGAATGAGAGGGGACTTCACTGAAACCTATTGAACATTGAAAGGCCTAGATAGAGTGGATGTGGAGAGGATATTTCCCACTAGTGGAGAGTCTAGGACCAGATGGCACAGCCACAGAATGGAAGCACGCCCCTTTAGAACAGAGATAAGGAGGAATTTCTTTAGTCAGAGGGTGGAATTAATCGCCATGGATAGCTGTACAGGCCAAGTCATTAGGTATATTTAAAGCGAGGTTGATAAGATGATATGTAAGGGTGTCAAAGGTTATGGGGAGAAGGCAGGAAAATGTGGTTGAGAGGAATAATAAATGAGCCATGATGGAATGACCTTATTCTTCTTCTGTGTTTTATGGTCTTAAAATTCATTAAGAAACAGCAATGGGATCATTATGGTGGCAGTAACAGGGAGTTGAGATTTGATGCCACATAGATTATGTGAATGTGAACTTTGATCTTAAAGTAGATCAAAACTAATCTGTGGTGATTGCCCATGCTAAGATTGGTTATGATAACTGTACTGTTCTGGACCATGAGGTAATGTCCCCAGAATTGACTCACTGGGTAAAGTTACCAGCTTGTAACTTTTATCCCAAAAGGAATTACTGACCATTATGGCAAAAAAAAACACGAAACAGTGGTTATCCGTATTGATTTCCTAGTACAGTACACCACTTTGGAATGCGCTGGAACTCAAAAATCCTCTCCACCTAAGCTTTGTCGATGTGATTGTATTTATTAAGAGTAATGGTGAAAAGAAAATTTGTAATCGTTTGATAAATATACATAATTTTCATAGCAGCACAATTCTTCAGTCACAAGCTTTTCCTTCAGGTAATTTTTGAATCATCCCTAATACTCAAAATCATTACTGTACAATTTATTGGTGCACAACATGCTTTAGGTGTAATGGAATAATTTTATGAACTAGCTGTGCATACAGCTTAGTGCTTGATCACACAGAGTCCATCTGGATAAATAAGCAAGCGCTTTAGGTGTGGAGAAGTGCCAAAGTCAAGGCCGCTGCATCTCAAAACAAAGGACGTCATCATCGATGGCAGGGAGTATAAGTTACTACTGCGAGATAGCAGGCTTCTAATAATAGATTTTTATTTATTTGTTGAGATGCCATACAGAATAGACCTTTCAGCCCATCAAGCCACGCCACACAGCAATTTCCCAGATTTAATCCTACCCCAATTAACCTACCACCGGTACTGTGGGACAATGGTCCCCAACCACCAGACTACTGCCATGGGAGGGAACTAGAGAACCCGGAGGAAATCCATGCGGTCGCGGGGAGAACGTACAGACTCCTTACAGGCAGCAGCGGGAATTGAACCTGTGGCATCTGTACTCTAAAGCGTTGTGCTAACCACTTCGCTACTGTGCTGCCCCATAAGAGGGCTCAGCTTAAGCTTTCGTCCAGGAAGGTCTCATGCCCATTCATAGTGACGACATCTGTTAGGGAATAAATTGGACAATCGCCCACACTTCTATTCAGCAAAATATCTCGTTTTTGCTTTCATAGCTTGTCATTATTCAGGGCAGGTGATAGATTTCTATGTGGCAAAGTGGACTTTAAGGTTTGGAACCACAGAAGACTTCAGATAATGGGATCTGAAGCAATACACAAGATGCTGGAGGAATTCAATGGGTGCGGCAGCATCTATGGAGCGAAATGGATAGTCAATGTTTCAGGTCGAGACTTTCCATTGGCAAAGGGTCTCAACCAGAAAATCAACTACTTTGGCCGTATTGTTTACCATGACAAAATATAAGTTATGTCCTTACACTATTCTTGTGATGTCCTGGGACCTCTTCTTCTTAAGGATTTCCACAGGCTCGAAGATGATGGTTCCACTGCAGAGAAGTGTGTATGATGCGTGTGTGTGAATTATTTTAGTGTGGGGGAGTTGTGAACTTGAGAGGAAGGAGGATTCCTGTAGGGGTTTGTACTCTGTGACAACCTCATAATTGGCCATGACTGTAGCTGATATTCTGGGATTGTCCGCTTTTTTCTTCTTAAAACAGGCCCGTGTCATGATGATAGTAAGGTCATGTTGTAATGAGCTTGAATTTTAAAGCTATCAGTAACTGCTTCCCCTTTTCCTAAGGCTGCTCAGTAGTGAATCATTGATGTGTTGATAAGCCTGTTGTTCAGTGAAAGAAAATTACAATGGGAGACATCATGCTTATTTTCATCCTGTGGGGAAGTACTAAATTATAGTGTTTAGCAGGAAAGTTCAAAGCAATTGCAATAAAAATGAAATAAAGACCTAAATTGCTTTTTGTGCTTTTTACTGAAGCTACTGACTAATTGTAAGTTATTGATTCAGCACGAGCAACTTCAATTAACTGCCATAGAATGTACTTTATCATCTCTTTTGGTAGAGCAAGCACTTATATCACTTTCTGAACTATGCTTAACTCTGTAAAGAAGCAAATCCTGTGTAACCACTTGGAGCATTCTTCACAGCACCACGAAAGCCTCAGGCAGTTCTTCCCTTTACAGACAGTGAGCACTATTTGGGCATTCTGGATGCTTTTCTTCTCAGTGAAATGGTATCACAGGGAGAAATGGAATTCAAGCATCAGAGTTATAGGCAAGATCAGGTCAATTCAGGTCAGACCGGCAATCAGGAGACATAGTTAGGTAACAAACTTGTAATGTCTGTACTGTAAACAAACAAGCTTTTCTTCTAGCCGCATCATCCATACTATTTACAGACATGCACATAGCACCATAGAGTTGTTATGGTACAGATGACGACTGTTCAGCCCGCTGGATTGAAGCAGGCTGGTCTCTTGAGGAAAGATACCCTGACATTGGTAATGGTGCAGAGGAGTTTTGACAGGTTGGTTCTGGAAACCAACACTGTCAGCCCCATTTCCTCGTTTTTTTCCCCCATGAATGAATCTCCCTCAGATTCCCATCCAATTCCTTTTTGAAGGCAATGACTTTGAAGCTCAGAACACAATGACTGTCATTGAGACACAGCGCTGTTCAGTACAACACAGTACAGTGCATTGACCCAGCTCTTCCATGCTGATCTTCAGTGATCCCATACGACTGCAATAGAGCCATATATTTCTATAGTTTGCTGATTTAAGTATCTATCTAAATGCCTCTTAAACGTAATGATTGTCACTGCCTCCACCACTTTTGCTCTTTGTGTAAAAAAATTTACTCCTTATATCCCCTTTAAAATGACTTCCTCAAAGCTTAAAGTTACATTCTCTAGCTTTTGATTACTGGAAGGAAAAATAATTCAATTATCCTATATATATTTCTCATAACCTTATATACTATAAGGTCACAAATCAGCCTCCTTCGCTCCAAAGAAAGCAAGCCTGTCCAACCCAGCCCATTAATAAGGTCCTCTAGCCTCTAGTCCTATCAATATCTGATTGAATCTCCTTTGTACTCTCCTCAGACCAATCAGCTCCTTCCTAATGCGTGGTGACCAGAAACGCACACAATATGACACTAAGTAAAAAATGTTTCCTTCACATTCCCGCTTGTACCTTTTGCCCAAACATTGAAATCAGTATGACTTCCAAACACCTAAGCTACCCATTTCCCAACTACATCTTCTGTCCAAACCAGTCATGACCTCGAACATCTCCGTCTATCTTCCTCTCACTTCTTCCACCCAAGGACAAGTTCAGGCTCTCCTGTCGAACCTCATGGCTGAAACCCCTTATTCATGCGACTAGTTCACAGTTCGCTTCAAGGAGTTGTGAAGACCTCAGAACACCTTTTTTGAAGGGAGTTGGGGGGGGGAGTATTAGTAAAAGTTTGAGAAGTTGATGTTCATATCACCAGGTTGGAGGCATTTCTAGATGAAATATAAGGTTTTGCTCCTCCATCTTGAGCCTGGCCTCATCATGGCAAAAGAGGAGGCCATGGACCGACATGTAAGAATGGGAATGGAAATCAGAAGTAAAATGGTTAGATACTGGGAAATCCCGCTTTTTTGTGGATGGAATGGAGGCACTCGACAAAGCGGACCGCCAACCTACGTCGGATCTCACCAATGTAGAGGCTACCTCATCGGGAACACCTGATACAGTAGATGACCCCGACAGACTTGTAGGGAAATTGTTGCCTCAGCTGGAAGGACTGTTTGGGGCTCCTGAATGGAGATGAGTGAGGAAGTGAATGAGCAGGTGTAGTAAATATACAGAAGCATACTGCCTCAAATGATAATGTTGGGCTGAATGTGTTGTGAACCTACGGAATGATTCTCCATTAGAATATTCCCCAGTGTGCTTCAATTTGCCGTGATGAGGTATGAGAAGCAAATGTGAGGGCCAATCTGCATATTGAGGGACGCATTTACAGAAGAGATTGTGTTGCATTATATTTTCACTGTTTCTAGACTCATTTGAAGATGCTTTTATGCAGCGTTTACTCCTGTGCCACGTGAGTATAAATAAAACAAACTTCAATCAGCTCCCTCTCCAACGTCCCGCCTTTAATCGCAGATGATTGTTTGTGTACATAGCAGGATCAAGATGCATCAGCGTCAGGAATGTGGCAGAACAGAAGCTTGAAAAAGTGTAACAGAAAACTCATCTGTATGACTTCCAGCCATTCAATGAAGCTTGTGGTCACTGGTCGTGCAGTATCTGAGTCACATCCAAAACTCTTTGCCATGAAATGGAGCATACATACCAGAGGTGTTGGGCTTGTTTTAAAATAAGCTGCAGTGAAGTCCCACAGCATCAGAGGAGTCTTTGAAAATCAAAACTAAATCTAATCATTATTTTGAAGTGCAACTTGTACAAACTCGAATTCTGAGTCCTTCATTTTCATTCATACTCCTCTGCCATTTCTCTCTGCAGCCGGATCTGCGTCTTGTGTTGTGAACTTAAGGCCATGTCATCAAAATTTTAAGGAATTCCCTGTTCTCTGCTTTTTCAGTCTCTGGCAGGAAACTGGAGCAACCTGTTTAGAAATAGCAGGGATCTGGATGTACCGAGGCATTTGGTCTGTCTGTCACTTTACATTTATTTATATATTCTCTGAGACTCGGTGCAGTAGGCTCTCCTGGTCCTATGCCCAGAAATTCCCCCATTTAATTCTGGCTTAATCATGGGACAATTTACAATGAGCAATTAACCTACCAACCAGTAAGTCTTTGGACTGTGGGAGGAAACCGGAACACCCAAAGGAAGCCCACACGGTCACAGGGAGAACGTACAAACTCCTTACAAGCAGCAGTCGGAATTGAACCCAGGTTGCCTGTACTGTAGATCATTGCGCTGTTTCTGAAGAAGGGGGAGTTAGATCAGGAGCATTCCACTTTTGCAGTTTATCATTTTTCATGCTATGGTCTTGTCACCTGCACATTCTCCTGCTATATTCTTCCAATGCATTTTACTTTAATTTAGAAGACTGTGAACCTTTGGAAATCTCTCTGTCCTGGATGGTTGTGGAAGCTCAGTCTCTGCGTCCATTCAAAACAAAGAAACAGATAGATTTCTGGACATTAAAGGATTAAACATTACTGAATGTATAATATACTGGAAAACAGCATTGTTGTCTTTGTTCATATCACAGATTCATAGTCAAAGAGTTGTACGACACAGAAATGAGGCCTACGGTCAACCATACTAATGGTGACTATTAACCTTTCTATAATTATCTAATCTCCCTGTACTAGGTCAATGGCATTTTGAACCTTCTTCTAAGGTATGTGTTCTGTATCTTGGTTATTTAAATGTCTCTTAAATGTTAAAGTACTTGGTTTCACTACCTCTTCTAGCAGCCTTTTGCTGTCTAAAAAATGTGCTCTTCTGATTCTTTCTAAACCTGCTCCCTCTTGCAGATTACACTCTCTTGCATTGGATGGCTGCCGTTAAATTAACAAATTTCACATCACATGCTGCTGCTAATAAACCTGATTCTGATTCTGATTATAAATTGACCCAAGCATGGGAACAGGATTCTTACTGTCGACCCTATCTATGCCTCTCATAGTTTTATACACCGATGTTAGGACATCTGTCAGACTCCATCGCTACAGAAAAAACAAACCCAGCCTGTCCAAATCCTCCAGGTACCTAAATCCAGGCAACATCCTGTGAATCTGCTTTGCAGCCTTTGTGATATAATCTCATCGTCCCTTTGGCGTCTGTCAAACGTCTGTAGTTGGTATAGTGCTAAAGGAAACAGCACCAACTCTGTCCTCCTCCTGATGTGTGTGAGCTAATAATCTGGACTCTAAAACAAACATCTTCATTGCTTCTTACTTTGCTTGTGTGCAGGTGTGGATGAGGTAGATCTGGGGGGATCCCTTCTGAACTAGCAGCTATTGTGCCTTCCATTAGCCTGGCTCAGGCTGTCTTATGATTTGCCTGAACAGTGGGTTTCGCACCTTGCAACTTGGCGAACTCCAGCCAAGTTTACAGTGAAAATCACCCTGGTAGTATTGAGAACGGTGGGAATCACCCAGGCAGAAATGACTTGTTTCCAAACAAAATCCTTTCTGGGTCCTGGTTTCTTTTTCAAGCTAGGCTCCCGCATTGGATGATAAGAAAGAGGAGGCACATGGTAATGTGAGATCTATTGTGAAAACATACTGGGTTGACTCTGTCATATGTGCTCAGAACATGACAGAACCAGCCCAACACATCCCAGTCAGAACTGGGACCTACTGTCAAGGCTCCAAATGCCAAGCCTTGGTGAAACACTGGCATTGACTAGAGGGATGGTGTTAATTTATTTTAACCTGCCCTTCAACTTAGTGGTGATCTTGTGAAAACCTGTAAGATTCTGCGGGGCCTTTGCAAAGTAGATGCATAAAAAGTTTTATCTTTCAATTTTAAGTTTAATTATCATTCAATCATACATGAGTATGATTGAGCAAAGAGTTAAATTGTACCACCAAGACAAAATTCAAAAGGACAAATTGCTGGACTGAAGGTGCTGTATTTAAATACACGTAGCATTCGGAATAAGCTGGACGGATTCATGGTGCAATTAGAAATTGGTCAGTATGACATTGTAGGCATCACTGAGTCATGGGTGAAAGATGGCCATAGCTGGGAGCTTAACATCAAAGGATATACTTTGTATCAAAAGGACAGGCATGAAGCAGCTTGTGCTTGAGCCTACTTGGGGAAAGTATATCTTCGATTGAGTGTTATGTAATAATCCAGATCTTATTAGGGAACTTAACGTAGAGGAACCCAGAGGAAGCAGTGATCATAGTATGATTGAATTCATACTGCAATTCAAAAGGGAGAAGCATAACTCACATGTATCAGTATCACAATGGAATAAAGGCAATTACAGAGGCTCGAGAGAAGAGCTTGCCCAGGTGGATTGGAGGAGTTTACTGGCAGGGATGACGGCGGAGCAGAGATGGCTGAAGTTTCTGGGAATTGTTCACAAGGCGCAGGATAAATATATCCCACAGAGAAAGAAGGTCTCAAATGGCAGGTATAGGCAAGCGTGGCTGACAAAGGAAGTTAAGGACTCCATAAAAGCCGAGAAAAATGCATATAAGGTAGCAAAAGTGAGTGGGAAGTTGGATGATGGGCATGCTTTTAAAATACATCAAAAGGTAACTAAAAAAGCTATAGGAAGGGAAAAGATGAAATATGAGGGCAGACTAGCCAATAATATAAAGCAGGATACCAAATTTTTTTTTCAGATATATGAAGGTTAAAAGGGAGGTGAGAGTTGATATTGGACCACAGGAAAATGATACTGGAGAGGTAGTAATGGGGGCAAAGAAAAGGCAGATGAACGTAATAGGTACTTTTCATCTTCACTGTCCCAGAGGTCCATGAGTGTCAGGGAGCTGGAATGAGCACCATTGCTATTACAAAGGAAAAAGTGCTAGATAAACTCAAAGGTCTTAAGATGCATAAGTCACCTGGTCTGGATGAACTACATCCCAGAGTCCAGAGAGAGATTGCTGGAGAGATAAAGGATGCATTAATCATAATCTTTCAAGAATCACTTGATTCTGGCATGGCCCTGGAGGACTGAAAGATATGCCAATGTCACTCCACTCTTTAAGAAAGGAGGAAGGCAAAAGAAAGGAAATTATAGGCCAGCTGGCCCTAACCTCAGTAGTTGGAAATTGCTGGAGTCTATTATTAAGGATGAGGTTTTGAGCTACTTGGACACTAATGATTAAATAAATCAAAGTCAGCATGGTTTCTGTGAAGGGAAATCTTGCCTGACAAATCTGTTAGAGTTCTTCGAGGAAGTAACAAGCGGAGTGGACAGGTGAGAAGCAGTGGATGTCATTTACTTGGGTTTTCAGAAGTCATTTGATAAGGTGCCACACATGAGGCTGCTTAACAAGACTCAATCATATGACATTACAGGATAGATACTGGCAGAATAGTGGAATGGCTGACAGGCAGGAGGCAGTGAATGGGAATAAAAGGGGCCTTTTCTGCTTGGCTGCTGGTGACTAATGGTGTTCCTCAGGGGTCAGTATAGGGACTGCTGCTTTTCACATTGTTTGTCAATGATTTAGATAATGGAATTGATGGCTTTATGGCAAAGTTTGTGGATGATATGAAGATAGGTGGAGGGGTAGGTAGTGTTGAGGAAGCAATGTGATTGCAGCAGGACTTAGATAAATTGGAAGTATGAGCAAAAAAGTGGCAGATGGAATACAGTGTTGAAAAATGTATGATGATGCATTTTGGTAAAAGGAACAATAGTGCAGACTATTATCTAAATGGGGAGAAGGTTCAAACATCAGAGGTGCAGAGGGACTTAGGAGTCCTTGTGCAAGACTCCCAGGAGGTTAATTTACAGGTTGAGTCAGTGGTAAAAAAGGCAAATGCAACTAAGGCACTTATTTCGAGGGGAATAGAACATACAAGCAATGAGACAATGCTAAGCCTTTATAAGACATTAGTCAGGCCACACTGGGAGCATTGTCAACGGTTTTGGGCCCCATATCTCAGAAAAGTGGTGTTGTCATTGGACAGAGTCCAGAGGAGGATCATGAGGATGATTCCAGGCATGAAAGGTTTAACCTATGAGGAGCTCTTGGCAGCTTTGGGCCCGTCCTCACTGGAATTTAGAAGAATACATGGGGATCTCATTGAAACCTACTGAATGTTCACAGAACTAGATAGGGTGGACTAGAGAGGGTGTTTCCAGAAATATGGTGTGTGTATCCAGAATTAGTGAGCGCAGCTTCAAAATTGAGGAGAGACCCTTTAGAACAGAGGTAAGGAGGAATTTTTTTGCCAGTGAGTAGTATATCTGTGGAATGCTCTGTGACAGACTGCAGTGGAGGCCAAGTCCGTGTGTATATTTAAGACAGAAGTTCATTGTTTCCTGATTAGTCAGTGTATCAAAGGATATGGCGAGAAGGCAGGTGTATAGGGTTGTGTGGGATCTGGGATCAGCCATGATGGAATGGTGGAGCATGACTCAATGGGCTGAATGGCCTAATTCTTCTCCTATGTCTTATGGTCTTATGGTTTAATATAGCCAAAAGAAACAACATTCCTCCAGGGCCAAGGTGTAAAATACATTACCAACAGACAACACATTGTACATAACACATAGCACAAATAACACATACGGTTATGATTTCAGAATAGCGTACAGTGACAGAGAAAAATAGATAATGATATAGCCCAAGTCCCTGAATTGTCCTTGACTACCATGTATTTCCACTGAACAAACACCAGAGGGCAGCACTGAGCAAACACTGGAGAGCAGCACTGAGCGAGCACTGGAGAGCAGTAACCGATGGGAAGGGCTATCCCCAAAACCAGTACAAAATCCAACGGCAAGAGCCAGCTCTAGTGTCTTCTTCACTGGCACCTGCAACAGGCAACTCTGAGGCATGAGGGCCCTGCCGCACAACGACCAAGATAACGCAGTTGGTCTCCCCAATGAACCAGTGAACCAGATTTGCAGTATTCTACATTACCAAAGTCCATTAGAGTTTTGCGATCAAAATAAAACTGTCCAAGGCAATCACTCGCAGCCTTTTTTGAATCACACACCACCTCTGCACGATGGTACACAACAAGGCCAGGTGACAAAACAGCAATAATATGCAATAAATCCAGCTCCACCACTATTGAGCAACTTGCTGGTGGGATGGTCCTGCTGTATTTGATGTTCTTAGTACCCAGAGGTGGTTTGCAATTGTAAAGGAGACATACAAGATGAACAAACGTATCTTTGATTCAACCCGGAGTGGCTGTTGCGTCTGAGCACGCCGCCAAATTACCGTAAACTCATCAATTGACCAGAAAAGTTCCAGCCACCTTATTATTCTTGCTTCTGATCCCTTCATTTCCAGACCCGATGAAGCCCAGAACTTCGACTGTTTGTTCCTCTCTATTGATGCTGCCTGACTTGATGAGCTTCTCCAACATTCTGTGTGTGTTGATCAAGATTTTCAGCATCTGCAGAATGTCCTATGTTTATGAGAATCATAGATAGTGTTTCCCTCATGGTAGAATCTAGAACTTAGGGGCTGAGTTTTAGTATAAGGGGATTTATATCAGGGTTGCAGAAGTTCTGTTATATTTGGAATTCTGTACAGAGAGCAGTGCAGGTTGAATCACTGAGAAAGGATTTTTGTTCTAATGGGTGTGAAGGATTACAGGGAATGGTCAAGGAAATGGAGTTGAGATAATGATCAAGTGAAATGGAAGTGAGGACTTGAAGGCCAAACAGGGTCACCACGTTTTTTAGACCTTAAGTCATTGGAGTAGAATCAGTCCATTCAATCCATTAAGTCTATTCCATGATACGATCACGGTTGATATATTATCGTTCTCAACCCCATTCTCCTGCCTTCACCCTGTAACCTTTGACGTCCTTAGCAATCAAGAACATATCAACCTCCACTTTAAATACATCCAGTTACTTGGTCTCCACAGCCACCTATGGCAATGAATTCCACAGATTCGCCCCCTCTGGTTGAAAAAATTCTTCCTCATTTCTATTCTGAAAGGATGTTCCTGTATTCTGAGACTGTGCCCTCTGGTCCTAGACTGTTGGAAATATCCTCTTTACACCCACAGTCCTTTCAATAATTGGTAAGATTCAATGAGACACCCCCCCCCCCATCCTTATCATTCTTATAAACTATAAGGAATACAGACCCAAAGCCACCAAACACTCCACAAATGTTAATCTTTCATTTGCTAGATCGTTATTGTAAACCTCCTCTGGATCCTCTCCAGTGACAGCACATTCTTTCTTATATAAAGGCCCCAAAACTGCTCAGAATACTCCAAGTGCTGTCTAACCAATGCCTTATAAAGACCCAGCATTACATACTTGCTTCTGTAACCCCCTGGGTCGCCTCAGGCTCACTCAGCTTGTTCTCGTCTAGGGGGAGCAGCCTTCGGCCCCGCCAAACTGGGTAATCAGCTGGTGTGGATGCTGTGTGGTGTCCCTGCCTTGCCCAAAAACAGACAGTACACCATATGCGATTAAATGAGTACAATTTATAAAGGTTACTATAACTAAGTGATTAATAACGATACAGTATATATAAAGAAAAAAAATAAAGAAAAGGCGCCAAACTTATCAAAGTCCAAACCACTTCGTGCACAACATTTGGAGCTCAATTACTGAAGTCTTCTGGCCACCATTCGATCCCCTCCGAACTCCTCGACTCGCAGCTTAGGACCATCCGAAGTGGTCAACCAAGCACATCTAGCTTCATCTCCTCTCCTCGGAGTACCCCCTGGCCTCAGACCCCCGCTTGGGGTCCGTTCCTCGCCCAGTTTACAGCATCGCGTCCTCTCTCTCTCACCCCCTCGCGCCGATCTCCCCAAAAGCCCGCCAACAATAGCTTACAGACTCAGAACAACATTAATCCCAATTGGTTTACAAAGGAATACAATTCTCATTATCAGTAAATTTTAACCCAAACAAGCTTCCAGCACTCTCTCACAACAAAGAAGCATTCCTGCTTTTAACAAAACAAAGAAGCCATTTTGATTACATACACAGTAACAAAGAAAAAGAAGAAATCCCCTTTACACTTCTGTATTCTATTCCTCTCAAAATGAATGGTAACGTTGAATCTGCCTTCCTACTACTGACTCAACATGCACCTCTGATTTCTTAATTTGCTCCACATTTAGAAAATAGTCTATGCTTTTATTACTTCTACCAAAGTGCATGGCCATACTCTATTCCACCCTTTTGTCTGCAAACGTAGCCACAAAGCCATCAATTCCACCATCCAAAATATTAACATATAACATAAGTAGTGCACCCAACATCAACACCTGCAGAACACCACTAATCACTGGCTGGCAACCAGAAAAGACTCCGTTTATTCCCACTCTTTGCCTTCTGCCAGCCAGCCAATCACCTGTCCATACCAGTGTCTTACCTGCAATACATTAGCTTCTTATCTTGTGTAGCAACCTCATGTGCGGCCCCTTGCCAAATGCCTTCTGAAAATCCAAGTAAACAACATCTGCTGATCTTCCTTTGTCTATCCTGTCTGTTATTTCCTTAAAGAATTCAAGCATTGTTAGGCAATATTTCCCCTTAATGAAACCATACTGTTGTATCATGTGCATCAAAGTACCCTGAAGCCTCATCCATAATAATGGACTCCAACATCTGACCAACCACTAATGTCAGGCTAATTGGCCTATAATTTCCTTTCTTCTGCCTCCCCCCCCCCACCTTCTTGAAGAGTGGAGTGACATTTGTAACTTTCCAGTCCTTTAGAATCTAACGATTCCTGAAAGATAATTACTAACTGGCCTATAATTTCCTGTCTTTTGCTTCCCTCTTTTCTTACAGACTTGGTAATATGAGTGACTTTTCCATCCATTTCTGATTCTAGTAATTCTTGAAAGATCATTACCAATGCCTCCACAATCTCTTCAGCCACCTCTTTCAGAACCCTGGTGTGTAGTTGATGTGGACATTTATCTTCCTTCGGATATACAGTGTCCCTACCACTTTCTCCATAGCAACAGGGACTACCTCCAATCTGCCTCTTGATACCAAATTTCTGGCATGCTGCTGGTTTCTTCCACACTTTGTCCCCCACTACTACCTCTCCAACATCATTTCCCAGTGGTCTAATTCCTCTCTTGCCTCTCTTTTACCCTATACGAGGGGTGATTGATAAGTTAGGGGCCTACAGTAGAAGGAGATGAGCTATACAGCTCTCATTACATGTACATGGAGTTCAACTCTTTGAGTGATTATGTAGAAAGTTTGAAGTTAATAACTCATTGGGGTGATTGATAAGTTTGTGGCTTAAGGTAGAAGGAGATGAGTTATTAGCCAAACTTTCTGCATAATCACTCAAGAGTTGACCTGCATGTGCATGTAACGAGAGCTGTATAACTCATCTCCTTCTACCTTAGGCCACAAACTTATCAATCACCCCTGCTGTGGACATTTTCAGGAGGTCCAAGATTCATATGCTCCACGACTGCTGGACTAAGTGTGTAAATGTAGGAGGGGACTATGTTGAAAAATAAATGTGCTAGGTTTTCTAAAATCAACGCCGTCTTAGGCCTTATATCTTAGGCCACAAACTTATCAATCACCCCTCGTATACTGTGTATGTAAAAATTCTGGTATCCTCTTTTATATTACTGGCTAGTTTACCTTTATATGTAATCTTTTCTCTCATTATTGCCTTTTTTGGGTTTCAGTTTACTACTTATCACCGATAAATGCATTCCGGCTGACAGCTCTGAGTTTAAGAAGAAGCAGGTCAATGCACAGCCAATGTGAGGTTAATGATACATCATTATTATCTGGCTATTATTTTCTGTTGCCTTCAATGCCACATGACTATACTGCAACCTTTGGTGTCATCAACTTGCCCAAAGGTGACAGACCAAAAGAGTAGCAATCATTCACAGGAGGTAATGCCACCAGCTCATTGTCTGCAGCGTCAGGTCATCATCTGGCAAGAGATGAGAGAGTCTTCCCAACTCCCTGATAGTGGTTCTGATGTCCAAGCGTAAATGCAATTATAAAGTCACTCCACACTTCTGCGGCTGCGCACTGATTAAAACTCGTCTATCACACACAACATGAACACAGTTCTGAAAATGAGCCTTGCTGGAATTTGAGAGAGCCCACTGAACCACTTTGAGTATTTTCTGATTTACTTGAATATGCTAGTTAAATCAGAAAATAGATGACAGATACTGGTAAGACAGGCTGTAGGTATTAGATAGAACTGAGAAACTAGGAGGGATTCCAACGTGAGAACATATGAGGGTAACACATAAGGGGTTGAGCTGGCAAGATCTGAGTGTGACTTTGTGTGGGAGCAGCACACTAACTAAGGTAAATTCTAAGTTCTAAATGAAGGGGATTAAACTGAATGCTAAGGAACATATGATAATTAAATCAATTGCTGTCTTTCCCAGGATCAGCAGTGTGTGTGTGGATATTTGACTATATAATGAGCGCACTATGCTCAATTAGATATCAAACAAATGAGACCTGATCTCACATAGAGCTGACCCAAATGTCCAATTATGAGGGTAGAGATGGTGGGATTGTTATTCAACCACATGTTCAAATACGTGTGGCTCTCAGGGTCGAGGGGGGGGGGGAGGTGTTGGTATCCAGAAGAGCAAGCAAAATCCCCAAATTCTCTTTATCCATCTAGAGTGATGAGTGCTCAGAAACACCATAGCTCATGTCACCGCAGTTGGAGTCTGCGGCACTCTCTCAAAGAGGTGAGGCTGAAAGAGAGGGAGGGAGACAGGGCTTACTGACAGTCATTCCTTTCTGAAAGGAGGTGGAACATTATTAGTCCAAATAGCTTTCTCTCTGAGGGGTCAGGGAGTTTGACGCAGGAGAATGGAGGAATGTGGACTGTCCTCTACTGGGCTGATTGAATTGAAGATATCTTGGGGATTGGGCATTGGGTGAGGAGACAGGTAGAAGGGTTTCTGGAGGTGAGCTGAAGATGTTGCCAAGAATTTAGGTCAGTAGTTAACCATGTAGACCTCCCAGGTCAGGTCTATCTAACATTTTAAGACCTTGTTGTTAGGATCATGAATGCCTTCTAAAAAACAAGCTGGTACAAGTTCTTCCAATGTGTTACAAAGAGACCGTTACTCTCGGAATGCTGCCATCCTTTCAGCTGCTAATGCACTGGGGCTTCAAGGGGGCCTCATAACAGTAAGTGTCCAGTTGAATTTTCCAAGTGAAGAGAACAATCTGTAAACCATTGTTATTCTGTTCCATGCTGCTGCATAAAAAAGGTTTCCAATTACAGAATGTTGAAGTATTATACAGTCAAATTTCCTGACACTAGAACTACTTCTCCCACAGTGACAAAGGCCATTCAGCCCACCATGACTGTGCTAGAACTCCAAAAGAGCCACCACTTAGTTCAACCTGACTGATCTTCCTTCAACAGACCAACTATTTCTTTATGTCAGCTATGGAAAATACGCTGCAAAAAAAAAGGACTCCAAATAGTCAAATAAATTAAGAACAGAATTGTTTGCCCGGGACGGACAGGAAACCAATGTGGCTCAAACCATGTATTATTTGTTGCATTTTAAGATTGAATGTCTGCCACACTGGAACAGTCAGTTCAATCAGCTCTCTGTCCCATATCTCACAGTTGCGCTTACTCAGTCATCCACTATAGCCTCATTAATTCTTCAACAACTGGCATGGGCCTCATTTAAATGGAGCTTTATAATTTGCAGTCTGCTTGCATTGTAAAGCCATCAGCAGCACGGTGTTTCAATGTTCAACAGACCTTCCCAGCCAGCTTGAGTCATTGCCGGATATGTCTAGACAGATTGAACATCATATTTTTCATGACAACTGCAGTTTTTCCTTTAATTAATAAGGATGTATTTTATTCTTATCAAACTAACTGCTTATTCTTCTTTTTAATTCATTGCTAGAAGTGGGCGTCTCTGGCAAGGCAATTGCCCGTATCTACTGCCCTGAGAAGTGGGTGGTGAACCGTCTTTTTCTGAGCTACTCACAGCCTTTGTACGACCGAGTGGATTACTGAGGCATGTCAGGGGTGGGGGGGTGGGGGGAGGGGGGAGGGGGTCTTTCCGCCTGCTGCAGGGAAGGAGTTACAAGTAGGTCTGATCAGATTTTACTCTTTAAAGGGCACTAGTGAGACAGAAGTGTTTGTAACCCAGTTTCATTGTCACCATTAGTATGTGATCATTCGGATTTATTTAATATCTCAGGTTGTCGTAGTATTGATGGATTCATATACCGTCAAGTGGGAGGTATAGAAACCTGAAGGCACACCCTCAGCGATTCAGGAACAGCTTCTTCCCCTCCACTATCTGATTCCTAAATGGACATTGAACCTGTGAACACTACCTCACTTTTTAAATATATATTATTTCTATTCTTTGCTTGATTTTTAATCTATTGAATGTACATATACTGTAATCTATTTATTTATTATTATTATTTTATTTACTTTTTCTTCTATGTTATGTATTGCGTTGAACTGCTGCTACTAAGTTAACAAATTTCACGTCACTTGCCGGTGATAATAAATCTGATTCGTTACTATTGGTCCAATGCTCTGGTAACTGGTCCAGTCACATGCCCACTGTGCCTGCTTTTGCATTCAGCTCAGGCTAACCCAGAAGACAGGGCCAATATTGTTGTGCCAGCCTCCGAGTTAGAAGGTAGCTTGCACTGCACAGAGAGAAGTTGACCCTTTGTGCAGTTCGGGTTATCTGACAGTGATGTACATAGTTCGTCTGACCTGGGAAGGGCTAGCAAGCATGGTAAGAGTGGACTTCAACATTACATCTGAGGTTTTAGTTGATACGTTGGAGGGATGTCATGTATCTACAAAGGTCCAAGTGACCCATCCTACATTCACTTAGAAGCGATTGGGAGTAGATAGGTGTGAAGGTCGGGGTGAGGGAGCTAGGCACTGAGGAACTGATAAAAGGTCCAGTGGCCTCACATGAATGGGGAAACTCTCCATATTCCAACAACTACAATAAATTGCTTAAATTAACCCTTTCCCCTTCATCCATGCACCACCAACATTGATCTATCGTGGTGCCTAACATTAATATAACTTCATTGCTTCCTTCCGCTGCCCACCACATTCTGCCTGCGCAAACCACAGACACAAGTTGTTTGCAATCCAGCTGTGGCAGCCACATCACCTCTTGATTCCCTTCGCTGTCATCAGCAGACACGATGCCCCGTTGTAAAGGCAGGCAGCTGCTCGTCCCGCAGAGATGTAGCAGGGTGTGTGCATGGCACAGTACTCCAAAAAAGTAATGCTTTTTTACAGAGGTATATTATTGACAAAATTGCCTCCTGGCTGCCTTCAGCATTAAACAGATAATACCTGGCAGCCTTGTGTCAAAGCTTTGACAGCTATACCTGAGGGGCTTTGCCATATTGTCAATGCAAATTCTTTCCCATCCACCATTTTGCCTATGGGTAGTACTACTATCCAGTTTAAGATTCTATCTAAATATATACCTAACTGCAAAAGAGCATACTGGTATTAAAAATTATGTCATTGATTAAGGCAGGATTATATGTGGGACATCATTCAAAGGAAAGCATTCATATAATGATCACTAATTTGTTGTGAGCTTTTTGATGATTCTGGCAGATATAGCAGTAAAATTGAACCTTAATGGTATATTTCCATGGAAATTTTTTTGTCATGTGCAAACAGTTTAATTTATTTGCCTGGAGCATTCATTACTTTGTTCTCTGCAGATAAGCAATTATTCATCTCTGTGATTTAGTGATTTTGAAAGACATTAGCTCAATTAGAATTCAGTAAAATTGCCCACAGTACTTACTTGAAGGGAATGCAATATTCAATTGCTTGTTCTCCATCCCAATGTCTGACCTCTTTCCCTTGAATTGATAATGAAAAATGTATGCAAAACTGACAATTCCCTTCATTAATCAGACTAATGATGCTAAAGATGGTTAATTGCAAAATGATTTTCTCAGATATTCTCTTTGCACTGATCAGATTCCTCTAATTGTGCAGATTAGGTACAAGATCTTGGCAAGATTTTCACAGTTAGAACAAATTGAAATGCACTTTTGCTGGCACATCTGAAGGCTTTTGTCAGCAGTGTTGCAAGTGTTGAGAGTAGACCTAATTATGTTCCTGAGATAAAGACCTGGAAAGTAGCAAAGGAATCTTAAAACTAATCCGGAGTTGTTAGAGACGATCAGGAGATGACATAGAACAGGTGAAGATTATTTCCATCATGGGTCCAACACACCAAATACTGGAGGAACTCAGTGGGTCAGGCGCCTATTGATGAAATTCAACAGTCAGCATTTCAGGTTGAGATCCTTTATCAGTCCTGACGAACAAAATGTCAACCATTGATTTTCCTCTGCAGATGCCACCTGACTTGCTGAGTTCCTCCAACGTTTTGTGTGTTATTCCAGATTTCCAGCATGTGCAATTACTGTTGTGTCTATATTAACTGTGCTTCTCTTCTGACAGCTTTTCTCGAAGTATCTCTGGCATTTTCCGTTTGACTTTAAATTTCCAGCTTCTGCAACAATTCACTTAGCAAAGTGATCGTTCTCCATGTTTTTGCCTTTGCTACCAGCTACACTACAATCATTTTTCCTCCTCTTTCTGACCATCCTTTAAAATATTAAGATGTAATTTTGCGGAGATCACTGAAGGCTTGTGACCTTGTCATCAATGTTGATGCTAGAGAACTGTGCCTAACTTAATCCTTTCAAGCATAGATTGATGTAATACCTTACAAATGGCCAAATGGAGAGTTACAAGAACGATTATTAACTCAAGAAAAATTAGCTGCTTTGAACCTGGTTTATTTAGAATGGCAACAACTTATAGGAGAGCTTACCAAGTGTACAAAAACAATCAAAATCTTTATATAATATACCATAAGATACAGAAGCAGAATTAGGTCATTTGGCCCATCAAGTCCACTCTGCCATTTCTCCATGGTTGATTCACTTTCCCACTCAGCCTCGATCTCCTGCCTTCCCCCCATTTCCCTTATGCCCTGAGCAATTAAGAATCTATCATCCTTTACCTTAAATATACATAAAGTCTTGGCCTCCACTGCTGTCTGTGGCAATGAATTTCACAGATTCACCACTCTCTGGCTAAAGAAGTTCCTCCTCATCTGCATTCAAAAAGGACACCCCTCTATTCTGAGGCTCTGTCCCCTGGTCTTAGACTCCCCCACCATAGGAAGCATCCTCTCCAGACCCGTTCTATCATGGTTTCAATGAGGACACCCTCATTCCTCTGAATTCCAGTGAATGCAGGCCTAGAGCCATCATACACTCTTCATATGACAAGCCATTCAATCCTGGAATCATTTTTGTGAACCCCCTTTGTACACTGTCCAGTTTCAGCACATCCTTTCTAACTAAGGTAAGGGGTCCAAAGCTGTTCACATTACTCCAAAGGATTAAATATCCCGTTATTTAATTATTCCAGCTGGGGAGAACTGAGGGACAAGAGATCCATGAATGGAGAGAGGAGATGGACAGTATAAAGAAAAGAAGATGAACGCTGAGACAGAAGCCTGAAGTGGACTGAGGAGGGGTAAAAGATGATTGGCTTGACCGACTCATCAAGCCAATATTTACTAGAATATTAGAATGTAGAATTCATTAACTTATGGAGTGGTGAAGGATGAAGAGTAGGTCAATTCAATCGTCTTTCGCCCCTCCTCCTCAGTCCAGGCTTCTGTCTCAGCACTCCCCCTCTCCCTTTTTGTACTGGTCATCTCCTCTCTCCATTCTCAGTCCTGATGCACGTTTTCAACCCAAAACATTGACAATTCTTTTCCCCTTACAAATGTTGCTCAATCCGCTGAGTTCCTCCAGCAGATGGTTTGTTCCTTCACATGGAGGTCTGAATGGTTCGGAATGGGAGATTTCCTTTCTTGAAGGATATTCATGAACCTTGCAGTTCCTCTCCTTTTTTTTATTTCACAGGTTCTTGTACTTCCTTCTGATACATAGGCTGGCCATTCAGCCCATTCAGCCCATGTCAGTCTATTTTCATCGGTTCCATTCCCCTGAGCAGACTGAAGGGCCTGTTCATGATGACTCTTTTATTTCCTCTCTCCCTTCTTCCTCTGATAGTTGCAATTTTGGGATTGAGCACCCTCTCAATTTGTTGACAATATCCCTCCGCTTCCACAGTCACCAGCATTTTGTTAATATGCACAATGTAAAGATTTATCTCTTCCCACTTGTGTTTTTTGAATTAAAGAAACACAGAGTGGTGGTGGCACAGAGTGGGAGGGGGGCACTTAGCCACAGAGGCAGCAGCCAGTTCTTGTGGAACGATTTTAATAGTGATGGCATCTTCAGAAGCCAGCTGAAAATGATTGCTTATGGGCATGATGCAGCCTTACCCATTTCTCTCCATGGCAACCCTTAAATGAATATGATGTAAAATTAACAATTACTCTATCTTAAGGGTAGAATTGCAGTGTGGGTCGGGTTCACGATGCTTGCTCATCCTGAATACTGATTCGCTTTCAGCCCTGGAGTATAGTCCAGCACATCGCTGGACTGTAATTTGAAACCGTTTGACACATGCAACACTGCAGGGAGAGTGCGTGATGTAAACTTTGAGGGAGATCAAATTCAGTTCACATCAGTAAATTTAAACTGTGTTTGATCTCCTGTGTAAGCAGGGTATCAGTCACAACTGTGGTTGGCAGCTCCGAGCACTGATGCTCAGCTCTGAGACGTGAACTTGTGACCACAGTGAATAAAACATTTTGGCAGTGTAACTTTTAAACTCCATGTGAAAGCACATTCCAATAATAAACAAGATCTGTGAATTAAAACTCATCGACTTTCACTTGAAGAACACAAAGCTCTTTCCAGAAGGCTCACACTATAAAAAGTCTGTTTATAATTCAGCCCTAGAGAGATTATATTCAGTTTAAATCAATACAACTTGAATGTATTTTCCCTTGAGTTGGTATAAAATGTATTTCAATTGAGATTATGCACTAAATGAGATATTAAATTATCTGATGAGCACATGTGCTTCTTTTCTGATTATTAATAAAAGAAATAGAAATTCTCTTGCTTTACTGTGATTCTAAGTGTCAAATGTGCACTGGGACTCTCGCTGAGCACTGCATTAGAATCACAGCCTAAAGACTAGCTATTGGGGTAGAAGTACACACTATTTGCTTGGATTCAGATTCAAGGGCCTAGTGTTAAAATGCTCTCCTTTTCTCTTGCAGCAATTTCATCTGTGCACTCAGGAACTCTTGACATTTGCATGAACTGTTCTTGGGTTTCCAGCCAGGTACAACTGTTGATTTTAACCGATGCTTCAATGACAAACTCCGCCATCTTCATCAGGGATGATGCCTAAGCAGGTCCAGTCCGGTGGGATATACTACCAGACTAAACGTGCCTAGGCATCACCCCTGATGAAAATGGTGGAGATTGTCATCGAAAAGTCACTTAAAAATCAGCACCTGTACCTGGCTGGAAGCCCAAAAAGAGTTTATGCATCATATACGCCAGGAAAGCTCTAGATCCTTTCTCTCAATGTTTGACTAGGCGTCTCCAGTCATTTGGGGGCTTGGTTGCAAATGCCAGGTCTTCCATCTTTAGGTCTGCTGTCATGTTAGGCCCTGCTGACCTGCATGTATTCACAAAACTCAAACACTTGAACTGGGCCCCACTCATGTGTAACTGACCATGAGCTTGAGTCTGCTCATCGAACTGAGGTCTGTGCGCACTGAAACCCGTGTATGCACAATTAACCCAGAGATTTTCAGAGCAAAGGTAGTAACTGGGGGTGATTTGGGTTGGGAATAAGGGAGATGCTTCACAATTGGAGCCGTGGCCTATGAAGTTATAATTCACAGGATCAGATCATTGGGCGTGGGGAAGGGATATCTTATGGGAATCAGATGAAACCACCAGAGAAGTTGGCACTTATTGTTCATTGAAGAGAAGAAGCATCCTGGATTAAATAAGAAGTTGATTATAAAGTATTACAGGAATGAGCTTGTTTAATGTTCATGAAACAAACTTTACAGCATGTGGAAATAGTAATGTGGAAGTATCACAAGTAATGTTTGGAGGCATTCTAGACTGAACCGCCCGTAATCAAAATGTCATGGAGAGAATACACTGTTCCCACAGAACCCATTCTTATGGCAACATCAAATAGGTTTCTGTGGTTGTGATGTGAGGCGGCGGTCATTCAGGATTGACCATGCTTCTGAGCTGTCTAGATATGCAAGCTTGGGCGGTACGATATGAATAGAAAGCTGTTGCTCATGTAGCCAGCTCCCCCTCTCCGTGCATCTGATAAGCCCAGGGGAACGGCAGAGACTGATATCGTTTGGGACCAGCAGCGTCACAGGAGTTGCCAGTCAGCGTTGAACGCAACGTAGGACTGCCGTAGGGACTCCAGCTCCGGATTATTTTCACCTTTGCCAAATTGCATACTGATTTTTCCAGCTATCTTCATCGCACTGCACGATAAAAATGAAATTAAAATACCCAATACTGTGACTCTATACATGAGACCATGGTGATTGAGAAATTGCCAGAGTATCACTGTGAATAATCTCCTCCTGTGTGTTTCAAATATCTGTAGAGATTTCAGTTGTTAGAATATTCTGGAGGCATAGAGCACAGACATACGGCCTTCAGCTCACCAAGTCTGCACTGACCCTGAAGAAATCATTTACACTAATACCATTCGATTCTTCCCATGTTCCATTGAGCGATACCCCCACCCCTCCCCAATAATCTTCCACCAGGAATAATTTACAGTGGCTAATAAACCTACCAACTAACACAGGAGACAAAACCAGAACTCCCACGTGGTGACAGGGAGCTTACACATACTCTATATGCAGTAAGCATCGGAGATTAGCATTGAAGCCAAGAGATTTGACGTAGCTGTCCAACTTGCAGGGACATTTGGGCAGTTTCTCAATGACCACGGTCTCATATATAGAGTCATAGAGCACTACTGCACAGAACAAATCCATTTGACCCATTCAGTCCGTGCCAAACTTCTATTCTGCCTAATCCCATGTGCCCTCACCTGTACCATAGCCCTCCTATCTTTATATCCTCATTCCCCACTGAATGAAGAAGAACCCCCTCCGGTGTCCCTTCTATATTTCGCCTTTCACTCTTAACCTATGCCCTCTCATTCTAGTTTCGCCCAGCCTCAGTGGAAAAAGGCTGCTTGCATATACCTTCATAATTTTGTATACCTCTATCAAGCCTCCCCTCATTCTCCTGTGCTCCTGGGATTAAAACTCTAACCTATTCAACCTTTCCCTATAACCCAGGTTCTCACATCCCAGCAACATCCTTCTCATATCAATATGCACCCATTGATTTTAACCTTGGACACTTTATAAGCATGATGAAACTCATAGACAGTATGTATATACTGTATATAAACTAAAACTCATTGCTTGTTCAGTCAACGACTGTGCATAAAAGCATTAATGCCTGTGACTCTCCCTATCTATGAGAAGACAAAGGGCAGTTAAACCAGCCGGCGGGAAGTGCCGTTGCTACCGGCCTGGAGGACGGACAGATGGGTGCCATCTCTAAACCTGTTTAGCACACCGAATGATCGTGGGGAACCCGGTGCTAAAATATTCGCAGACAACCTCATTCAGGCTGAGGATTTCATAAGCAGCAGAGCAGCTGCCTCGTTGCGATCTACTGAAGCAAACTTTTGTCGGCCAGTAGACCCTATGAGGGGGACAGGGAGGTGCCCTGTTGCTCTCCTCGCTCAGTCGGTCACTCTCTCCGGACTGCAACCGCCACGGCCCTGGTATGGGACCAGCCGCACCTGGCCAAGGCATCTGGCGGCGGGTGGACGGGAGGCTGCCTAATGAGGCAATGAAGCCCTCAAAACTGCTTCGGTACCCTGGGTCCACACACCCTGCTCTTAAAGACAAACCTGTTGAGGTTTCTCAGCGGAAAAAAAAACGTGAGCAAGCGGGACAGCAGCTAAGTGCCGAGAGCCGCGAAAACTAACTTGTGGAATGGACTGGACATAAGGAACCTGCTTCCAGTATCGCTGTATTCCCGTCGTGGTTAACACCACCCGCCCGCCCCCCCCCCCCCACCTCTGCCAACCGGTCCGCAAGAATATTGTCAATATTAAATCGGTCCGTGGTGCAAAAAAAAGGTGGTGACTCCTAGTGTTCATACATTATTTCTACTTCCAGGTCGTGGGGTTTTACTTCCAGTCTTTTCTGCCCCAGTGCGCATGCGTGTAATTAATCGATTTGGAGTTGATCTTACCTTTCACTAAGGTCGAGGTAGGGGATCTTGGGCTTAAAAGAGGTTGGTGACCACTACCTTACAGAATAGAGGTGGAATTGACCTCTGAACTCCAGAACATCCAGACCTGCAATAGCATCGTGCTAACTGCCACGCCAAGGTGGTGCATACAAGTCATAAAAGGGACTAATTCCTTCAGAACGGCATTTGCTTTATTACTGTCACATGGATCGACGTACAAGGACAAAGTTCACTTTGCATGCCATCCATACAGATCATTTCATCGAGATGGTGCAAAGGAAAAGCAATAGGAGAATGCAGAATTTAGTTAACACAGGAAATTCTGCATATTTTGGAAATCCAAAGCAATGCACACAAAATGCTGGAGGAACTCAGCAGGTCAGGCAGCGTCCTTGGAAATGAACAAACAGTTGATGTTTTTGGCTGGGATCCTTCTTCAGGATGAACGGTATAGTGTTACCATTACCAAAGAAACTGCAAATCAGGCAGACAAGAAGATAAAAGAGCCATGACGAGGTAGATCAAGCAAGGTTAAATCTCCATCTTATTATACTAGGGGCATATTCAATAGTCTTGTAACAATGGGATAAAAGCTGGTGGTTCAAGGACAGCTTCTATCCAAGCTTTTGTATCCACTTCTCAATGGGAGGGGATAGGAAAGGAAATGTCATTTAATCCTCTTTTTGACCAAAGAATCCTTTTAGATTCAGCCATAATTAATCAATAAGCTATTCCTGAAAGTAACTGTATTTCACTTACTAGCTCAGGGTAGTTGGAAAGAGAAGAGGTCAGAAGAATTAATACCCTTTTAGTTCCATTAGTTTTTCATCAGAACCAACATTTCCCATAAAGGTCACAGAATTAAAGTTGATGTCCTTCTCGATAGAAGATAACTTCAGACCTTGGGATCTAAGCTTGCAGTAAAAGAGAACAGATTAGTTAATACTCAGTTGCAGAATTTCAAGATGTTAGAAACATTATACCATAAGTCTATAGTTGCTTTGGCCTGCTAATATATTGATTCTGCAATTGAAGTGTTATTATGAAAGCCAAGATCTGTTTTGTCTTCTCCAGTGGGCAATGGAATGATTGACCATAATGGAGAAGGTTTATATTAATAGCCGGTAGCCACCAAACATTTCAATGCCTGCTACTTACCTTGTTTGACACATATTTCCCTGGTTCCAGACAACTGCGAACTTCCAATTTAATTGTGAGTTTGCATGAAAGTTATTTGATGTAATTGGATATCATGCAAATTTAGGAGCAGCTGATTAAAGCAGTGAGGGAATTATGACAGTACTTTGCTATTTTAATAGTGCCTGGGGACCTTGCGAATGCAAGTTTAATTTGATGAAACCAGTGCATTGCTTACATCAAATTGCAATTTCCGTACAGCACCCTCTGGTGCATGACAAGTGGTTTACTCCTTAACCTTGACATGCTGGCAATCAGATTGTGATTGTCTAATCCTGGGTAATTAGTAGCACCCTCTAAGAGGTATTTGAATATAAGCATTTCTCTCGCTGATCTTGAATTGAAACCTACACTTTGTTCAATTATTCTTGTATGATAATTATGCTTATTTGTAACTTCGCAATATATGTCAATAAAACTTTTCAAGCAACTTGTTCACCTTGGACCTTCTCAAAATGCTTAGTTGAAATCTTTTTTCTTAGTAGATTTTATATATATATAAATCTATCAAGAAAAAATATATATAATCTCTAAAGAAAACCATCTTTTGTACAATTACAATGAACTAAAGCAGACAATACTTCAACCTGTGACTTTTGACTGAAGTAATATTGACAACTATGATTTCAACAAACTTTCATGAATACTAAACAGATTGGGAAAGTCTTTTATTCTTTACAGATTTAGTGAACACTTCTTCTTAATTAAAGTAAATTGCCTAATTGAGTTACTCCTATTTCCCTGTGATTGGCCCAAATCCTAAACCTTTCCTATCCGTGTATCTGTCCATATGTCACAGTTATACTCACCTCTACCACCCAAATGCTATCGCCTCTTAAAAAGTAAAATCAAGTGACATAGGTGACAACAGAGCTTCTCTTCCAGATGAGTCCAACGGCTTCTATGCAAACTTTGACCATAAAACACGGAGGGAACATCATGAACTCTCGTAGCCCCTGATGATCCTGTTATTTCTGTCTCTGAGGTCGATAGCCAAGAAGCCTTCATGGGAGTACATGGCCAAGGTCTAAAGACTTGTGCTGATTAACTGCCTGGGGTGTTCATTGAAATATTTAATCTCACTTCAGCAGTCTGAGGTATCCACCTACTTCAAGCAGACTTCACTTATACCGGTTCCCAGAAAGAACATGGTAACCTGCTTCAACAACTGTTGTCCAGTACTGCTTACATCCATAGTGATGAAGTGTTTTGAGAGGCTGGTGATGAAATAGATCAAATCCTGCCTGAGAAGGAATTTGGATCTGCTCCAATTTGCCCACCGGAGCAACAGGTCCACAGCAGATGCCATCTCATTGCCGCTTCAGTCAACGCTAGAGCATCTGGACAGCAAAAATGCAATACATCTGGATGTTCTTTGTTGAGTATAGATCGGCATTCAATGCTATTAGCGACTCAAAACTAATCAATAAGCTTCAGGACCTTAGCTTCAGTACCTCCTTGTGCAAGTGGATTCTCAATTCCCTCACTTGCAAACCACAATTGGTTTGGATAAACAATAGTATCTCCTCCACAATCACCAGCAGCGCAGGAGAAAGAAACCAGAAATCCATAAGTCCGTCCTCATCACAGGATCAGAGGTGGAGAGGGTCAGAAACCTTCAGTTTCTCAGTGTTATTATTTCGTAAGACTTATCCTGGGCCCAGCATGTAGGAGTAATTACGAAGAAAGCACGGCGGTGCCTGTAGTTCCTTAGGAGCTTGTGAAGATTCAGCACGACATATAAAACTTTGACAAACTTCTAAGATGTGTGGTGGAGAGTATATTGACAGGCCGCATCACAGCCTGGCATGGAAACACCAGAATCAGAATCAGAATTAGATTTATTATCACCGGCATGTGTTGTAAAATTTGTTAATTTAGCAGCAGCAGTTCAATGAAATACATAATATAGAGGGAAAAAAATGAAGTAATAATAGTAAATAAATAAGTACTTGTAAATCAATTACAGTATACACATACTGAATAGATTATAAATTGTGCAAAAAACAGAAATAATATATATTTAAAAAGTGAGGTAGTGTTCACGGGTTCAATGTCCATTTAGGAATCAGATGACAGAGGAGAAGAAGCTGTTTCTGAATGGCTCAGTGTGTGCCTTCAGGCTTCTGTACCCCCTGCCTGATGGTAACAGTGAGAAAAGGGCATGCCCTGGGTGCTGGAGGTCCTTAATAACCGCCAGCTACCTTTCTGAGACACCACTCCTTGAAGATGTCCTGGGTACTTTGTAGGCTAGTACCCAAGATGGAGCTGACTAAGTTTACAACCCTCTGCAGTTTCTTCCAGTTCTGTGCAGTAGCCCCCCTCCCATACCAGACAGTGATGCAGCCTGTCAGAATGCTCTCCACTGTACATCTATAGAAGTTTTTGAGTGTATTTGTTGACGTACCAAATCTCTTCAAACTCCTAATGAAGTTTAGTCACTGACTTGTCTTCTTTATGACTGAATCGATATGTTGGGATTAGGTTAGGTCCTCAGAGATCTTGACACCCAGGAACTTGAAACGGCTCATTCTCCCCACTTCTGATCCCCCTTACCCTTCCTGAAGTCCACAATCAGTTCTTCCATCTGACTGACGTTGAGTGCCAGGATGTTGCTGCAGCACCACTCCACTACGTGCTATATCTCACTCTTGTATGCCCTCTCATCTCCATTTGAGATTCTACCAACAATGATTGTATCATCAGCAAATTTATAGATGGTGCTTGAACCATGCCTGGCCACACAGTCATGGGTATAGAGAGAGTAGAGCAGTGGGCTAAGCACACACCCCTAAGGTGCACCAGTGTTGATCATCAGCGAGGAGATGTTATCACCAATCCGCACAAACTGTGGTTTTTCGGTTAGGAAGTTGAGCATTCAATTGCAGAGGGATGTACAGAGGCCCAGGTTCTGTAACTTCTCAATCAGGATTGTGGGAATGATGGCATTAAATACTGAGCTATAGTTGATGAAGAACATCCTGATATAGGTGTTTGTGCTGTTCAGGAGGTCTAAGCCCACTGTGATTGCATCTGCCATTGACCTATTGTGGCAATTGGCAAATTGCAATGGGTCCATGTCCTTGCTGAGGCAATAGTTCAGTCTAGTCATGACCAACCTCTCAAAGCATTTCATCACTGTCGATGTGAGTGCTACCAGGCGATAATCATTAAGGCAGCTCACATTATTCTTCTTAGGCACTAGTATAATTGTTGCTTTTTTGAAGCAAGTGGGAACTTCTGCCTGTAGCAATGAGAGGTTGAAAATTCCTTGAATTCTTATGCCAGTTGGTTGGCACAGGTTTTCAGACCCTTACCAGGTACTCCATCAGGACTTTCTGCCATGCCAGGGTTCACCCTCTTTAAAGAAAGTCTAACATCAGCATCAGAGACAAAGATCACAGGGTCTTCAGGTGCAGCAGAGATCTTCACAGCTGTAGTTATATTCTCCCTTTCAAAGCGGGCATAGAAGGCATTGAGTTCATTTGGTAGTGAAGCATCACGGCCATTCATGCTTTTGGGTTTCACCTTGTAGGAAGTAATGTCTTGCAGACACTACCAGAGTTGTTATACATCCAATGTCACCTCCAATCTCATTCAAAATTGTCGCTTTGCCTTTGAAATAGCCCTCCGCAAATCATACCTGGTTTTTTGCTACAGGCCTGGGTTGCCAGACTTAAATACCACAGATCTAGGTTTCAGCAGACAACGTACTTCCTGCTTCTTCCACGGTTCATCCAATGCCTCGAGCAGAAAATCCTACAAAAAGTAGTGGTTATGGTCCAGTCCATCATGAGTAAAGCCCTCCCTACCATTAAGAACATCCACAGGAAAGAAGCACCTATCATCAGGGACCTCCACCATCCAGGTGATGTCATCAGGAAGAAAGAACAGGAGCCTCAGGACTCACACCACCAGGATCAGGAACAGTGATTACCTCTCAACCATCAGGCTCTTGAACCAAAGGAGTAGCCTCACTCAACTTTACTTGCCCCATCTTTGAAATGTTCCTGAACCCTATGGACTCATGACAAAGGATTCTTCATCTCATGTTCTCAATATGTATTGTGTATTTATTTATTATTACTATTTCTTTCTTTTTGCATTTGCACCGTTTGTTGTCTTTTGCACATTGGTTGAGTGACCAAGTTGGTGTGGTCTTTAATTGATTTATATTATAGTAATTATTACATTATTAAATTGATTGAGTATGCCCGCAAGCAAATGAATCTCAGGGTAGTATATCATGATGTACATGTACTTTGATAATCAATTTACTTTGAAGTTTGGACTTCCTCTGACAACTTGTTTCACCCCATGTGCGGATAAAGTTGCCCCTCATATCATTTCAAAATCTTTTCTCTCTCATTAAGACTTGGAGAAAAGACTTTGGCTATTTACCTTATCTACACCCCTCATGCTGTTATAAATGCCTATAAGGTCAGAGAAAGTATCCGACTTTTCCATGCCCTTTCTTATGGCAGAAAGCAGGTTGGGCTTATCTCGGTTACCATAGCCGATTATGACAACAGTGACTGTAAGATCCGCTGGCATGGCTTCATCATCACAACAAGTGATGATGCATTCTCTGCAGTGTTTTTGAACTTCAGCAACTGTGTCTGCTCTAGGAGTATTATTGCTTTTCTACTTTCAGACTCTCACTGCTTTGTGCTGGGTTGAGTCAATACCAAGATTGCTATGGGATGGAATCAAGGACGTTCATGTTGCACCATGTCCTACAGTGAGTTGAAGGGTCATGACGTATTCACCTGTGACACAGGAGTTCATACTGAGACATTCATTCCTCCCCACTCTTTCTCCAGCCTTCCTCCACCATGCTTTCTTCCACCTTCATTCTCCTCCACCACCCACCCTCACTCTCCCTCACATTCTCATATGATTGATTTGATTGATTGAATTTCAGTTTATTGTCATTTAGAAACCACAACTGCAATGCAGATAAAAGCATGAAACAATGTTCCTCCAGAATGATATCACAAAACACTCAATAAAACAAACTACACCAGAAAATCCACATAACGTTTGGTTATCCCCAAATCCAGAGTCCAAAGAGGCTGCTGTGTATTAATATCGTGCTACCATCTTAGCGCGTTCCCCGGAAAGGAGCTCCAAATCCACCAGACGAATCAAGACTACCCAGACACACCAAGTCAGGAGACTAACTCTACTACCCAACAAACCAAAAATTAAAGCTACAACATCTACACAAAACCACATAGTTACAACAGTGCAAACAATACCATAATTGATAAAAAAAAAACAGACCTTGGGCACAGAAAAAATAGTCTAAACATGTTAAAAGACTATAAGTTTGAAAGAAACTACCACACAGTTTCCACAAGTCCTCAGGGTCCCGATAGACTCGTCATCCCAAGCAGGTGGCGAGGAGATCCTCCCTCCATCTCCCATTTAACCTTTCCTCCGAATCTCGCTCATACCATCTCCCAACCTTTTTCTACTTCTGCTCCTTTCACTACCTCCCTCTCTCTTCCACTCAAACCTCACCTGCCCCTTCCTTTCAATATGTTCCCAGTCTCTTCCCATCTTTCCACCAATCTTTCTTTTTCATTCCAATTCCTCCCTTCACCAATTTTCCCTCTTCTTCTACCACTCCATCCTCTCCTCTCATTCTTTCTAACTCTCCACTCCCCCACCAACTTGCCTTCTCCCTTCTTCTTAGATTAACACCACCCTGCTCTTCTTCTTTTCTTTAGCTGCTAGCTGCCTGTTTGTTCCTGAGATAAAGACACCCCCTTCACCCACACTAACACTCTCCATTTTCCATTTCTGTGCCTGTTTCTTGACTACTGATTAATCTCCTTTCTTCCATCCCAGTCCCATCAGACATGCTTTCTGAGTCCATAAGACCATAAAACCATAAGACATCAGAGAAGAATCCGGCCATTCAGCCCATCGAGTCTGCTCCACCATTCCATCATAGCTGATCCCGGATCCCACTCAGCCCCATACACTTGCCTTCTCATCCACATTCTTTGGTGCCCTGACCGAACAGGAAACGATCAGCTTCCATGGACCCATGGACTTGGCCTCAGAGTCCTCGGGTCCAGAGAGAAAAGTTTCACCAGTAGCTTTCCTGAAGATTTCTAGGAGGTGTTTACTTCAATCTTCATCAATAGGAACTCATTGCTGTTATGGCCTCGATTGTGAGGTTTCACAAATCCCTTGCCACATGGCTCCATTTTCTACCACAGTCAAACCCATCTGTCAAATCTACCCTTGGTGATAATCTCAGCCAGTAATGCTGATCAGTACTGTATTCACCTAGGGTTCTTGCAGCAGTTGTAGGGAAATTAAAACAATAGAACAAAAACAGCTCAAAACATTTTCCCAGACTACAAGTCTCAATTAAAAAAACTACCAAGCAAGGCCAACCACTCATAAAGCGTGTTGTGACTTGCAATTAATTAGTCTTGACATCTCCTACCCTACTTTCTTTTGAAAGAGAAAAACTGACAGCTCAAACCTCCAGGGAAGCTGCTATTAGAGGCAATTAAGAAATTATGGTTTTTATTTTGTATAAAATCAAAGCAAAGCAAACATGAACTTTGGAGTTATTTTCATGTGATAATTTTCATATAAACCCATTACAAATTACTATATGATCAGGTGTTTACAACAGTGAATGTAGATTGGAGAAAAGTACTTGCAGGGCTTTTTATTCATCTTGAGGAAATTCCAAACTTCTTTGCACCCATTTGAGGACTTTTTTAAAGTACATTTTCAGCTGTCAAGTTGTACAAAGCGGGATTCCACAGGACAACAACAAGGGAGATCAAAAGTAGACATTTCCACTGAATAGGCCGTCAAAAAAATACGGACAGGTCTCTAGGAATGACCCTGGGAAACAGTTCTACAAGGAAAGCGGAAAAAGTTAATGGCAGAGAATTTTACGCTTTACTACGGTTTATAGGGCAAAAGCAGGAATACAAAATTAGGGCACAGACAAGGGGAGAAACACTAATAATTCAATATTACAGTGATAAGTAACTTCAGGAAAGAAATGCCATTTACTTATGTTTTTGTTACGATGGGAGAATGTGGAGTGGTAGTCAAAATTAGATTAGTCATGACTTAATTAAATGGTAAAGCATGCTGAAGGCTGTATGGTCATTGTATTTGTTTTACAAATTTGTATTTTGAATGGGATTTTTTATTTTTATACAGATACATTTGTATTTTTAATGCATGCGTTATCCTTTTGTTTTAGAGGAGAGTAAAATAGAAATGTGAAATTATATAGTGTTGTTATATAGTTTGTTCAGAAAAAACGGTTCTGTAAACAAAGACCGATAACAAGCTTTGATTACTTTTGCATATTAGAAGCCATTAAAGATCATTGGCTGCAGCCCACCATCACTGCAGGACTTGTAAGTGTCCAGGACAAATAAAAAGGCAGAAAATATCGTTGCGGACACTACGCAACCTGCAAACCGCCTTTTCCAATAGCTCCCTTCTGGAAAGCGTTTTAAGCTATTAAAACATTAATTTCATGCCATCTTAAAAGTTTCTTTCCAGGTAGTTAATCTGATCAATCATCTTAGTTACTACCCCCCCCCCCCCACATCCATTACTGCACTGCACTGTAACTACTTTGAACCATTTTTCCTAATGCTGCCTAGATTGTAAATAAATGCTGGCATTTATGTATTTAGGTACATTTTATTCCATATCTGTGATTTAACCTTTAACTTTATTTTTGTATAATTCCTTATTATTCATAATTGTTGAATATTGCTTTTTGTTTCATGTCGAGGTCTGACCAACATACCACAGCAAATTCTTAATACACTGCACGTAAATGTATATGGTGAATGGAATTGATCCTTGATCCATGCAGATCTTGACATATCTCTAACTTAATTTTACTTTATGTAGTAGTTGGCAGTGTGAAGCTAATTTAATTGAAACATCTCAGGTTCTTTAGCATTGCAGAGATACAGCGGGGATGATCTACTAAAAAAGACATCCTCCATTGAAGGCAGTCAACTCTCAATTAACAGTAGTATCTAGCACAACTATGTGTCCATGTCATGCTAACCGACACATTTTATTCTTAAAAGTAATCAATATGGACCACTCTATTTCTCAAAAAAACAAATAAGGCTATACATCTGTCAATTAATCATATAATTTACATAATAAGCTCACTATCGACTTGGGTAAACACTATTATCAACTCAACCAATTATAAATTTAAATTGCGCACTGGTCTTCTAACCACTGAGATTCCCCCAGCTGTAAAGGTGTCTTTCAGTAACTGAAGGGGTTATTTCCTGTGCCCTCAACTCTGGCAGATTACACCTGCTGTAGATTGTGTGTCACCTGCACTGGTTCATTATTAACTTCTACCCATGCCCTTCCATCTGTGATGGCATCATAGAACCAATCCTATAATTTGTTCCCAGGTTCGTCCTACCTGGAAAGTTCTCGGTCACAGCCTCAAGATCCATGCTTATCTACCACTCATCTTTGTGAAACTTGCAACTTTCCCCCTGGTTTCAAAGATGTGGACCTGACTTCCAGTGCTTTCCTACGGTTCTATCATGACAATTCTCTATGGCTATCACCATGCCTCACACTTGAAGCTGACTCTCCTGAGTTTCTGACCAAGGCTACACTTCTAGTTCCTCTTGCCCAACATAATCTGATTGATGCAACCCCCCTCATAGATGCCAATGAAACAGAAGGTGGCTCAGGTGACTGGCTCAATGCAGGAGTGGGATATGGGCCACACCTGCACCATAAATAGTAGCAGCAAGAGCACCTGACATCTGATGACCAGATTCCTTCCCACTATTGAGAAAGATATTTGCTGGGTTGTGATGTACTATTCTCCAGAGTATGGGAGAAAAATCATATCCAATGTTGTTCTTGTTCTTGTTCTAAAGGTCCCCTTTGTGTGTGGCTACGTCGATCTGTATGAAGAACTGAAGTATGTAGTGTTACGTCCGTAGCCCCCTCCTTTGTGAGAATCGCCAGATCACTGTTGGGTTGAGTCAAACGGGGGGCCCAAGACATGAGGGGGAGACGTGCAGGATGTCACGTTTTCTCCCTCCCATAGTGATGTAAAGCTACGGGACATGGCCATTGTCTCTTGGAAACAGATTTGTGGATTGAGATGCTCTGCTACATGAATGTCCTCGGGCAAAGTGGGCTGATTGAAGGAGAGATTGCATCACCCCCAACCTGGTTGACATCTATGACCCTGCGAGTCAGAATAAAAGAGGGGCTGTAGGAACAACCCCTCAGATGCACCAGAAGAAACATTAAGCGACCACGTAACAGCAGACGGTCATCGGAAACCAAGCCACGTGCATTCAATTCCGTGGCTGGAATTGGTGGCTGAAACCACGGAAAACTGCTGTTTAGCTAACAACGGGGAAACCCGCTCCCCTGACTCAACGGATTGACATCGTAAAAGACTTGGGCACGTTTAAACCGCATCACTTTTAAACCCAACAACGCTGCAGCTTGAACGAGTTGATAGTGACTTATCTTTCCATCGGACAACACAGTAACCCCAGACAACGATAGAGTTATTTCTTATCAGTTATTATTATTCCCGCGCTTAGATTTAGTATTGACGACGTATATTACATGTATGTTCGCATTAATCTTTTTGTGCCCTTTGTCAATAAATACTTTTAAAAATAGTACCATCAGACTTCAATGGATCTCTCTATCTTTGCTGGTAAGTGATCCAGTTACGGGAATTTTGTAACAGTAGTCACCAAGTGTTACTACATGCTGAGATTCTACCCATCTCTGGTGTTGCAAAGGACATTAAGACTAGTGCTTGATTCAGTTGGTGTTGGCGCATGGCCTAGTGGATAAGGCATTGGTCTAGTGATCTGAAGGTCACTGGTTCGAGCCTCAGCTGAGGCAGCGTGTTGTGTCCTTGAGCAAGGCACTTAACAACACATTGCTCAGCGACGACACCGGTGCCAAGCTGCTTGGGTCCTAGTGCCCTTCCCTTGGACAACATTGGGGGCGTGGAGAGGGGAAGGCTTGCAGCTTGGGCAACTGCTGGTCTCCCATACAACCCTGCCCAGGCCTGCACCCTGGAAACCTTCCAAGACGCAAATTCATGGTCCCATGAGGCTAACAGATGCCTATTATGATTCAGTCGGAGTTTGTTGTGCTAGCCATCCTTTGTAGAAGATAGATATCTTTGATTACAAGCCCTTCAGACAGTGGATAACACAGAATGCCCTGCAGTTTCAGTGGAAGGAGGACACAATGGGCCCTGTGGGATGGTTTCTGGTTTAGACTATCAAAGAAATTTGGCAGAATGCTTCATCATCAGAACCTATAAACAGGAAGCAGGACATTGTCTGGCTGACAGTGAGAAATACCTCCACACCCCACCCTGTTAGATACTTTCTACACAGACAAGATTGTAATCCAACACATTCAACCCTTGAGGTGGCTGTGGTGAAGATGAGACAACTCCATTTTACCCCAGAATTTAGCTTGAAATGCATCACGTCTTTGTGGAGCATGGTATTTGCCAAGAAGGTCTGGACAAGGGTTCAGTGTTGCTGATCAAGATTCATCGCAAGTCACTGCCAAACAGAGGACTATGGGTTGTTCCCAGGAAGGCATACCAAGAACTTGATGAAAGACATGCTTTGATCTGCCTGAAGCTTGTGCCCATTCAGTGTGACTGGATGCCTGTAGGCCATTGCGGAAGGAGATTGCGGCAGCTTGAAGCAGCCAACACAAAAATTTTGGACTTCAATCTGGGATCCTGTCACCACCAGGATCTCTGGATCTTGGACCTGTGTAACAAACCTTCCTATAATCACAGGTGTTTTGTTCAAAGGGAAAAAGTTTGGCATTGACGCATTGCGAGAGAATGCATTGATTTAATGGTCCAATGAATGGAAAGAAAGATGAGTACCAATTTGTATTTCCTGAATATATTTTCAAGAAGAAAGCATGATTTTTTTTTTTCAAATAAACACTATATAAATTATTTTTGCATCTGTATCATTTAATATTTTCACTGGATAATCATTAATCATAACTGTGACTTGGTAATCACCACAGTTCCAGTGAGGATGCCCTTCATCTGCAAGGTCAGTGCGCCGTTAGTTTTGAATCTGCGCGGTGTGTTGCACCACCCCAGTCAGAACAGCCCCACTCTCTGTCACTTTACACCATGGCTACATTGATTTTTACCATCTCCCAGGCTCTTGAGATCCAGTCGTGGCTGGTACAACACTTTATCCAATTCACACTGGTAGGTAATTACTGTTTTTATATTCTAGTGCTACACATTTCATTGCCCTAGAGCATGCAATCCACACTGTCAGGAAGGAGGTCTAATCACACATAGAAGAATATAGAAATTAAGGAACCCTGGGATACACCTGATCTTATGGGTACCCTTACATTACATGGACAAATGTCTTTGTGGATGAATAAAAATTAATTATTGAATCACTTCTGGCTTATAACTTCTATAAATAATTCTCAGAGAAAGGAACAAGTGTGTAGCAGCATAATCTCTGATTTACACTGGACGCATGTTAGCAGAGGAGGGAAATGATTCATATGTAATGAATGGGCTCACCTGCTCTGACCATCACCACAGGAGATCTATTAGTCTGACTAAAATGTCACTGAATCATTGATCATGGTAACAGAGGTGTCTAAATATTTGCCTGAAGGATACTCACTGCTCTTGAGTGCTTTTGAAAGACATCTTTTATCAGTGCTGCTCTACTGAAGCATTTTTGAATTACTTTTCTACGTGTTGCCTGTTTAAATCGGACATTGAGATAATGTTTATAGCTGACCTCAAGATTTTAAATGAAGTACTATTACATTCAATGGCTATTCAGTCCTGTTTTGTAATAAGACTTTGGTATTTCTGAATGCCAACTACATGGGGCACAGTAATATTCAGCAGTTATTAAATCTAAAGCTCATTAATGGGTCCAAAACCCAGGGTTCCTTAATTTCTGTATTCTTCCATGCAGTGATTAGATCTCCTTGCTGGCAGCGTGGATTGCCTGCTGTAGGGCAATGAGATGTGCAGTGCTCGAATTTAAAGACAGTAATTACCTACTGTAGAGCAGAGTTGGAGTCTGACATTTGAAATAATTTTCTTTCACCAGTATCTAACTGAGCTGTGAACACTGCAAAAGCAATCCAACATAATGCAAATTAGGGCATAATTTAGAGTCAAAGCGAGCTTTTTTCCCCCTTGCAGGATAAAAGGATAAGCTTTTAGCAAACATTGCCTACTGAGAATCATGGGTGAGAGGGGTTAAAGAATCTCTCTCTCACTTTCACTCTCTCTCAACTGCACAACTCCAATTTACCGCAAGGGAACCTTGCGATTGACAAGGCTCCTGCTAATGGCAGGCAGGTGCCTGGTTCACCTCACAGTCTGTAATCTGATGACATAGAAACATAGAAAATAGGTGCAGGAGTAGGCCATTCGGCCTTTCGAGCCTGCACCGCCATTCAGTATGATCATGGCTGATCATCCAAATCAGAACCCTGTACCTGCTTTCTCTCCATACCCCCTGATCCCTTTAGCCACAAGGGCCAGATCTAACTTCCTCTTAAATATAGCCAATGAACCGGCCTCAACTGTATCCTGTGGCAGAGAATTCCACAGATTCACCACTCTCTGCATGAAGAAGTTTTTCCTCATCTCGGTCCTAAAAGGCTTCCCCTTTACCCTTAAACTGTGACCCCCTCGTTCTGGACTTCTCCAACATCAGAAACAATCTTCCTGCACCTAGCCTGTCCAATCCCTTTAGAATTTCAATAAGATCCCCACTCAATCTTCTAAATTCCAGTGAGTATAAGCCTAGTTGATCCAGTCTTTCTTCATATGGAAGTCCTGCCATCCCAGAAATCAATCTGGTGAACCTTCTCTGTACTCCCTCTATGGCAAGAATGTCATTCCTCAGATTAGCGGACCAAAACTGCACACAATATTCTAGGTGTGGTCTCACCAAGGCCTTGTATAACTGCAGTAGAACCTCCCTGCTCCTGTACTCAAATCCTTTTGCTATGAATGCAGGTGAGGCATGGCCTTTTACTGGAAGACAGGAATGAAAAGAAAGTCAAAGCTCTCTGTAGACATGAGAGACAGCAGATTGAATTCAGGTAGCATCGATGGAAGGGAATAAAGGGTTGATGTTTCAGGTTGAGACACTTCATCAAGTCCCAATAAAGGCTCTTGACCCAAAATGTTGACCGTTTATTCTCCTCCTTTGATGCTGTCTGAAATGCTAATTTCCTCCAACATTTTCTGTGTGTGGCTCAAGATTTCTAGCATCTGAAGAATCTCTTGTGTTCATAAAAGATTGCAGATGCTGGAATCTGGAGCAACACATGTAACAGTGTGAATTGTTCAAAATTCTCTGTAGTCTGGCTGCAGGATAAAGTTGGGGGGAATTTGACAGGCCAGTTAATGAAATGTTATTCTGTCTGAACTCCTCATAGCCACGAGCTTCAGCAGTGTTATTCCCAGACCCTACACTGTACCTTCTGCATGCTGCAAACTTGAATATCTTTTGCTGGTGTTTAGTACTCTTTCTTGTCTTCCTTTAACTGTTTCCCCTATCATTCTGGGGAAATTGTAGACACTTGGAAAAGAACACTTTTTTTTCTTGGATATGAACATTATCAGAAAGAGAACAAATATTCCAAATCCCTCATATTCCTTGAGCAGATGGTTGTCTTCTCAAGGAAAAGGTGCTTGGGTAGGTAAAAGATATTGGAGACATTAGTAGTGATCTTTCAAGAATCACTGGATTCTGCAATGGTTCCAGAGGACTGGAAAATTGCAAATGTCACTCCATTCTTTAAGAATGGAGAGAGGCAAATGAAAATAAATTATAGACCAGTAAGCCTGACTTCAGCATTTGGAATTATGTTGGAATCTATTATTAATGATGAGGTTTTGGACTAGTTGTAGGTGCATGATAAAATAGCCAAAGTCAGCATGGCTTTATCAAGGAAAATCTTGCCTGACAGCTCTGCTGGAATTCTTTGAGGAAATACCAAGCAGGATAAATGAAGGAAAGTTGGTGGATGTTGTATTTTTGGATTGTCAGAAGGCCTTTGACAAAGTGCTGCACATGAGATAAAAGCCCATGGTATTACAGGAAGTTATACTAGCATGGATAGAAGATCGGCTGACTGGCAAGAGGCAAAGAGTGGGAATAAAGAGGCTTTTTGTTTGGCTGCTGGTGTGGGGTCCACTTATTTTCACGATAGATGTCTCTGATTTGGATGATGAAATTGATAGCTTTGTGGCCAAGTTTGTGGACAATGCAAAGATAGATGGAGAAGCAGGTAGTGTTGGGAAGCAAGGAGTCTGGAGAAGGACTTACCTGATTGGGCAAAGAAGTGGCAGATGGAATTCAGTGTTGGGAAGTGTATGATCCAGTGTAGGAAATCATATGATCTTGCACTTTGATAGAAGGAATAAAGGCATAAATAATTTTCTAAGCTAGGGGTAAATTCGCAAAATCAGATATATAAAGGGAATTGGGAGTCCTCATGCAGGAATTCTTAAAGGCCGTCTTACGGTTTGAGTCAGTGGCAAAGAAGGCAAATGCAGTGTTCGTGTTCATTTTGAGAAGGCAAGTATGATGCTAAAGCTTGTGTCAGACCACACTTGGAGGATTGTGAGCAGTTTTAAGCCTCATAGCTAAAGAAGCCTGAGCTGGCGTTGGAGAAAGTCCAGAGGAAGTTCACGAGAATGATCCTGGGAATGATAGGGTTAACATATGAGTAGTGTTTGATGGCTCTGGGCCTGTACTCACTGGAGTTTAGAAGAATGAGGGGGAATCTCATTCTAACCTATTGAATATTAAAAGGCCCAGACAGAGTGGGCATGGAGAAGATAGTTCCTCCAGTGAGGGGGAGTCTAGGATCGGTGGGAATAGCCTCAGAATGGAAGAACATCCTTTTAGAACAGAGATAAGGAGGAATTAATTTAGCCATATGGTGGTGACTCTGTGGAATTCATTGTCACAAGTGGCTGTGGAGGCCATATCATTGGATATATTATATTTAAAGCGGTGGTTGATAGGTTCTTCATTAGCCTGGGAGTGAAAGATTATGGGGAGAAGGCAAGATGAGAGGGTTGAGAGGGATAATAAATCAGCCAAGGTGGAATGGCGGAGCTGATTGAATGGGCTGAATGGCCTAATTCTGCTCCTATTTTCTGTTGGTATTATGGTCTTATAGAAACTGGATGATGTCTTTTTTAACACTGGCTTTTTAACATCCCCCTTTGATTATTTCGCTGATTTTGCTATGAATTTTGGAGACAATTAATTTTTCTAGCAAACGTTATTGGTTATTCTATCATGAGAGCAACTAGTGTGAAATGAAGAAATGTTGCCATAATATTAAACAGCTGACTGAGATAATTCAATGAAACTTGTTTTTTTAAAGTACAAGGGGACTTACTTAACCTTTTGCTTCATTCAAATTAAAATCCAGAAAATGGGGAAAATACTTAGAGACCATTTGTGCAGGGTGAAATAAAGTTAAGTCACATTGTTAACATTACAGGTTAGATTTTGTGATGTGATTTTTAGAAGAAATATTTAATAAAACTGAAATGAAAATTCCATTGACTCTAATGAGGCTGCAGACATCAGCAATGTGAGGCAAAGTTCAAATAAAATCCTTAGGCCAGATTACCCTGCTGCAGGTGCTCTGCATTGTACTCTAATGACATATGAAAATAATAACAGGATCCATTGCATACAGCTCTTTGTGTCAAGACGAATTAAGTACACGTTCATCTAGTAATAGCCTGCGATACTTCAAAGCGAGGTTTAAGCATGAAACTTAAAGATAAAAGGCAATCCACAGCTGCTGGACAATTGACCAAATCTTACCAATTTCCTTTTGAATTTTATCCCAGCTCATTGAAACTTCTGATGTCTCTGGAAGAAATTTCCTGACAAGGAACTCCAAATATCTTGATTACAATGAAATTCCATTTACACTGAAGGGTACATTCCAATACTTTTCTCAATGTACTCTGTAAATGAGTATGTCTTGAAGTAATTACACTGATAGAGTTTGTATTTTAGGCAAATATAAATCCGCTAGCTTTGAAACAACTACAAGGTTAGTGTTTTAAATGTCTTTACATTGCAATTAATCACCTCTTAGCTTGATTGCCTGTTTGAAGCAGTGTTGACCTAATGAACTCATATTGCGCCTTTGAATATCTGCATAATCCAAGATATGTGTTGATGAAGCAATGCATGGGAGAAGACACACTTCGGAAACGTTGAGAGTCTAGCAAAATTCTGCTCCAGCAGGTTTCTACAGATACATGTGGAGAGCACTCCAACTGATTGCTGGAAGGCAGCAGAGAATTGTAAGCTCAGCTAGCTCCATCGTCGGCACTAGTCTCCCCAACATCAAGAGCATCTTCAAAAGGTGATGGTTCAAAAAAGGCAGCATCCATCTTTAAGGATCTCCGCCATCCAGGAGTGACATCTTCTCATTACTGCCGTCAGAGAGGAGGTACAGAAGCCTCAAGACACTTACTCAGCGGTTTAGGACAGCTTCTTCCACTCTGTCATCATACTTCTGAATGAACTATGAACCCCTGAATACCACCTTACCAGTGTTGCTCTCTTTTTGCACTATCTATTTAATTTCATTCTTTTATATATCTCTTATTATAATTTATAGTATTTTATGCACTGTACTGTTCAGCTGCCAAAAAAACAACAAATTTCACAATAAATGTCAGTGATAATAAACCTGATTCTGATTCTGATTTTGTTTCAGCTTTGCACTAGCCCACCCTAGGCTGTGCAATATAAACCTTTTCATCCTTAAAAAAACAATGCAAAATGTCTGTTAAAGATGAGCTATTAATCATCTCAGCAACCATATAATACCACAAGACATAGGAGTTGAATTAGGACATTCAACCCATTGAGTCTGCTCTTCCATTCCATCATGGCTGATTTATTATCCTTCTCAACCCCATTCTCCTGCCTTTTACCTGTAACCTTTGTTGCCCACATTAATCAAGAATCTATCGACCTCTGTCTCAAATACATCCAATGAACTGGCCTGCACAGCTGTCTGTGGCAATGAATTCCACGGATTCACCCCCATCGGGCTTTCTTCCTCATCTCTGTTCTAAGTGGTTGTCCTTCAGTTCTGAGGCAGTGCCCTCTGATCTGAGACTGCCCCACAATAGGAAACATCCTCTCCACATCCACTCTATCTTGGCCTTTCAATATTCAATATGTTTCAAATGAGATCACCCCTCATTCTTCTAAACTCCTGTGAGTACAGGACCAGAACCATCAAATGCACCTCATAAGTTAACTCTTTCTTTCCTGGTATCATTCTCATGAACCTCCCATGGACCCTCTCCAATGCCAGCACATCGTTTCTTGGATAAGAAGCTCAAAACTGCTCACAGTACTCTAAGTGCAGCTTGACCAATGCCTTATAAAGCCTTTGCATTACACCCTTGCTTTTGTATTATAGTCCTCTCAAAATGATTGCTAACATTGCATTTGCCTTTCCTACCACCGACTCAACCTGTATGTTAGCCTTTATGGAATCCTGCAAGACAACTCCCAATTCTCTTTGCACCTCGGATTTTTCAGTTTTCTCCCCATTTAGAAAATAGTTCTTGCCTTTATTCCTTCTAACAAAGTGCATGACCATACAATTCCCTACATTACATTCCAACTGCCACTTCTTTGCCCATTCCCCAATCTGTCTAAGTTCTTCTGCAGTCACCTGCTTCCTCAACACTACCTGCTCCTCAGCCTAACTTTGTATCATCCACAAAGCCAACAATTCATTCATCCAAGTCATTAACATATAATGTGAAAAGAAGCGGTTCAATACTGACCCCAATGGCACACTACTATTCACTGGCAGCTAATGTTTGATCCATGCTTGTACCTTTCCTGTAATACCATGGGATTTTATCCTCATGGTCGGCACTTTGTCAAAGGCTTTCTGAAAATCCAAATAGGCAACATCCACTGACTGTCCTTTGTCTATCTTGTCTGTTGTTTCCTTAGATACTTCCATCAAATTGGTCAAGCAAGATTTCCCTTGAGAAAACCATACTAATTTTGGCCTACTTTATCATGTACCTCTGAGTACCCTTTAACTTCATCCTTAGTAATGGACTCCAACAGTTTTCCAACCATTGAAGTCAGGCTAACTGGCCTATATTTCCTTTCTTCTGCCACACTCCCTTCTTAAAGAGTGGAGTGACATTTACAATTTTCCAATTCTCTGGAACCATTCCAGAATCTAGTGATTCTTGAAAAATCATTATTAATGTCTCCACAACCTCATCACCTACCTCTTTCAGAACACTGTGATGTTAGCCATCTGGTGCAGGTCACTTATCCACCTTCAGACCTTTCAGTTTCCCAAGCATATTCTCCTTAGAAATAGCAAAGACATTCACTTTTGTCCCCTGGCACTCTTACACTTTCGCCATTCTGCTAGTGCCTTCCACAAAGACTGACACAAAATACTTACTACGTTCATCTGCCATTTCTTTGTCCCTCATTACTACTGGTCCAGCATCATTTTCCAAATCCACTCTCACCCCTTTTCGACTCTTTATATATCTGAAAAACTTTTTGGGTCCTCTTTTATTTTATTGGCTAGCTTACCCCCATATTTCATCATTCCTTTCCTTATGGCCTTTTTAGTTGCCTTCTGTTGGTTTTTAAAAGCTTCCCAACCCTCTATGTTTCCATTAATTTTTGTAATATTATGTACCCTCTGTTTTGCTTTTATGCTGTCTTTGACTTCCCTTGTCCACCACAGTTGCTTCATCATTCCCTTAGAACACTTCTTCATCTTTGTGATGTATCTTTCTTGTGTCTTCCAAACTTCCCCCAGAAACAGCAGCTATTGCTGTTCTACCATCATCCCTGCTAGTGTTCTTTTCCAATCAACTTTGTCCAGCTCCTTTCCCATTCCATTGTAATTCCCTGTATGTCACTGGTTCAAATGATTCAAATGGTTCAGTTTTATATCAGAGAATGTATACAGTATACAAAGTGGAATTCTTACTCTTCACAGATATCCATGAAACAGAAAAACCCCAAAGGATGAATGACAGAAACATTAGAACCCCAAAGACCCCATCCCACCCACAAGCAGCCCCAAAATCATCAAGCCTCCACGACCCCCCACTTTTCTACCGAAGTACTGACCCCCACCTCCACCATTTCACCATGCAAGTAATACCAATGCCCCTCAAAGGGACCATGATCTAGAGTCCAATTAAAAACTACTGTCCATCCCATTACTTCAACATCTCAGATAGGTTCTCTGTTACTAATGAGGGAGAGAGAGATATTGCTCTTGCAACAATTGAGAGCTTGCTCTAGCACCCTGACTCATGGATTGATCTCATTCACCATTAAAAAGAGACAGAGAGATAGGGGGAGGGATCGCTCGAGTGCAGGGGCCTTCCCCCAACAGCAGCGCACACTGCCTGCTGACTCGATGCTTCTTTCAGTGTTCCTCAGTCAGTGACATCAGCAAGGAACTGGGTTGCCCATGGGACCACATCCGGAAAGCACGTCTTTCAAGCAACAGGTCACATGGCAAGTCCAAGAACAAGAACCCACTGCCCAAGGACAATAATAGTTGAGCTGTACATCATAGACTCTTTAAAAAGGAAAAAAAAGACTACTCCTTCTCAAACTGCAAGGTGAATTCTATCATATTATGATTACTGCCTCCAAAGGGTTCCTTTACCAAAAACTCCCTGTCTAAGTTGATTAACATCTATGATAAATATATTATCATATCTAATATGAGCAGATGATACTCAATTTGACCTCTCTAGCCTTGCCACCCCCGCTGATACCTCATCGCAAACCAAAATTTCTTTCAGCTGAATATCAGGAAAAGTGAAGCCATCTTTCTCTGCCTAACCTCAGTCCTGATGAAGGGTCTTGTCCCGAAACGTCGACTATACCTCTTCCTATAGATGCTGCCTGGCCTGCTGCATGCCACCAGCATTTTGTGTGTGATCCCAGCATCTGCAGATTTCTTCGTGTTTGCGTTTCTCTGCCTAAGCCTTGTTCACCTCTTATGGGCTTCAGGCCCTCCCATGCTCAGCTGCATGTTAAACTGTTTTCATCTTCAATTCTCCTTCACTCGTTAGACGTTAGCGCTACAATGATAATGGCCAGTGCTTCCTCTGCAAAAGCTGACACCTTTGCGCAGAATTCTCTGTGAGAATTTGCATCAATAATTCTGGGAAATCTGGAACTCTAGAACAAATCTGGTGAAGTCCTAACCTTCTGACACCCCTGGAGTTCAGCAGCCCAGCCCCGATCACTGCCAATTTTCCATTTGTTTTGCTAGAAAATCTGCACCACTTTCCTCCAGGCACTTTCACAGTATTTGCTTCAACAGAGGAAATGAAAATCAAAAACGCTGCAGATGCTGGAAATCTGATCTAAAAAGCAGAAATAGCTGGGAATACTCCAAAGCCCAGGTAGCATCTATGCACAGAGAACCAGAATTAATGGTTCAGACACATTCACATACAAACCAATTTAAGTTGTTTGGCAATCTTGACAGCCAAATCAGCCTAGAGGAATGGTTTATCTAGTCACTAAAGCATTTCTGTGAGATTTACAATCAGAACACTCTGTAATCAGCTTCTGTGGCCAGATCACAAGTTCTCATGCGATAATTCCCTCAAGGTTAGAGTTGATTAAAGTTAGACAGACTACTCCTCTGTGGAGTCCAGCCTCGCTCTATGGACTCTGTCTAAACTTTGTATTGCTTGTCAGCATAATCAAAGACTCCACCCACCCCAGATATTTTCGTCTCTCATCACCCCCATTGATCGGGCAGAAGATACAAAAGATGAAAGCATATCTCACCAGACTCAAAGATAACGTCCATCCCGCTGTTATTAAGCAATTGGCCTGATCTCTGGCCTTGCAGTCTACCTCATTACGATGTTGCATTTATCGTTTACTTGCAGTGGACTTTGCACTTTATTCTGCATTGTTAGAGTTTTACCTTATAGCTCAGGGCAGTGTGTAATGATTTGATCAATATGAACAGTATGAAAGACAAAATCTTCACTGCATCTTGGTACGTGTTATCATAATAAACCAGTACTGATCCCAATATTCAGTCTTCCCAGTAAATGCCAGACCAATGGATTGAAATCTTTAGAGCTTATCAACCTCATTTTTCCTTTAATATAAATTCCAAACATCGTAATAACTGAAGTTTCAACTCAATCACTCAAGTGACTTTTGAGAAAGTTGTGTATAATTAACTGTATATGTATGTTTAATTGATGCTTTTCTTGTAACTGTTGCATACCTTATACTATGTGCCTGTGATGCTGCTGCATTGCTCCTGTCAATTCACGTACTTGAGCAGATGACAAGAAGCTCAACGTTGACTCCTCTGATTTTTAAAACAAAAATTGCTGGAAACACTCAGCAGGTCAAGCAGCATCCGTGGAAGAGAATCAGGATTACCATTTTATATTGAATTGAAACCTCCATATCTGAACTGGAAAAGAGAAACAAGAAAGTAGCTGAATCTGAACATCCTTGAACTGTTACACACAAAGTGCTGGTGGAGCGCAGCAGGCCAGGCAGCATCTATAGGAAGAAGCAATGTCGACGTTTCGGGCCGAGACCACCTGACGAAGGGTCTTGGCCCGAAACGTTGACATTGCTTCTTCCTATAGATGCTGCCTGGCCTGCTGCGTTCCACCAGCATTTTTTGTGTGTTGCTTGAATTTTCAGCCTCTGCAGATTTCCTTGTGATCCCTGAACTGTTTTGATGTTTTATATTCTGTGCTTTGGTTTTAAGCTGTTTGTGTGATTTGTTCTTTTTTTCGCGCATTGGGGGTTTGATGGTTTTCTTTGAATGGGTTCTATGGTTTTCCTTGTCTCATGGCTGTCTTTGGGAAGACAAGTCTTAGAGTGATATAAATGCTCTTTGAATCTTTGAATTGAAAAGAAGGTGACTGAAAGGATAGAAAGGACAAAGGGAAAAAAGTCGGGGTTCCTTTATCTCTCGTTCCCAAATCTCTTTCTCTTTCCAGAGATGCTGCCTGATCTGTTAAGTATTTAATGTTTTTATTTCAGATTCCTAGCAGCTGCAGATATTTAATGAACACAACGTACACTGCAGATGCTGTGGTCAAATCAACAAGTACAAACAAGCTGGAGGAATTCAGCAGGTCGGGCAGCATCCGTTGAAATGAGCAGTCAGTGTTTCGTTAGGACAAAGGGTCTCGGCCCGAAACGTTGACTGCTCATTTCAACGGATGCTGCCCGACCTGCTGAGTTCCTTCAACTTGTTTGTATGTACATAGAAATTGTTTCCCAATATCAAATGTTTACATATTTGTTTCTATGTACATAGAACTTGTATCTCAATATCAAATGTGAATTGTCTTGATATAAATTTGTAAATTTGTTCCATATAGCCCTATGTTGGTGTTTTGACTTAGCCACTGAGTCATAGGCCCAATTCCCCATGCCAACTGTGTTGCACAGTAAGCTGGTTCTATCTGCTTGTGTTTGGCCTATAGTCCTTGAAATAGTGTTGTGAGTCAATCTTTTGTTAGACATAGCTATTTGTTCCCCTGTCACATCTTCTTCCAAGGCTGGTGAGCCAGTATTCTTCAAATCTTTCCCTGTTATTGAACAAGATTTCCAGCACCGGCTCTTTTTTCTGCATCTGCCTTTCCAGGATGAAATATTTCCTGTGGTGCTTTGTGGCCGATAGTTTCCAGGTTTCATGTGCAGCCTAGTTACAGCCATTTACACAGGCAGCCTCCCACTTACAGTGTACGACCTTTTGAAATACAACTACAAGTTGTTTGATTGATTTCTGTCCTTCAGTGCCTGGAGATAGAAAGGCATATTTTCTTCATCTGTATTTTAGATAGCCTGGGGCCAATGGCTTGAGAAAGACATGGGCTCCTGTCTTTTGGCTGTGCAATCCACGATGGTCAATTTTTCTCCTTGTGCTCCATCTGGGTAACACAATTGTAACTTCACAGTGAGAAATATCTGTCGTAGTACCGTTGATATTTCCTGGATCTTTTTCAGATCCGCCCTCCTCACCCACTCCAGGATCCTCAATGTAGTATAAACACCGTGCATGTATAAATAAATTGTTTATAATGAGGGTATTGCTGCGCTCTCTAATGACCCAAAGGGGGAGTCAGATGCAGGTTTCCTGAGCCTTTTCAATGACAACCCCTTTGAGTCTGGAATGGGAATTACTTCTGACAAAAACCAAAACCTGAATCTGAAGTGCCTGGATAGTTTTGAGCCATCTTTAAAAAGCTAGTTCCTATGGAAACACTGTTGCAGAGGTGCTGCATTTTCAACATCTGTCATCTTCTCACTTCCTCTGATCCTGACGTGCTGAGTCCCTGCATCCCACCCTTTCACGACCGTTCCGATGTCAGCGTTCCTCCTTCACCCCAGCACTATTCAAGCCTTTCAACTTCCTCCACCTCTTGCTCCCTTCCCTCCATCCCACCCTATGCTTTCTGTGAAGCAAGAAGAGTTTGTGAACTATTTGGAAAACAGAACATTAGGAAAGTTGCAGGCCCTAATGGTGTCTCACCTGGTACTCTAAGGCATTGTGCAGATCAGTTAGCACCTGTCTACACCGAGATATTTAACACCTCCCTGCAATAAAAAGCATTGGAAAGGGTACAGAGGAGATTTACCAGGATGCTGCCTGGTTTGGAGAGTATGCCTTATGATCAGAGATTAAGGGAGCTAGGGCTTTACTCTTTGGAGAGAAGGAGGATGAGAGGAGACATGATAGAGGTATACAAGATATTAAGAGGAATAGATAGAGTGGACAGCCAGCGCCTCTTCCCCAGGGCACCACTGTTCAATACAAGAGGACATGGCTTTAAGGTAAGGAGTGGAAAGTTCAAGGGGGATATTAGAGGAAGATTTTATACTCAGAGAGTGGTTGGTGCGTGGAATGCACTGCCTGAGTCAGTGGTGGAGACAGATACACTAGTGAAGTTTAAGAGACTACTAGACAGGTATATGGAGGAACTTAAAGTGGGGGGTTATATGCGAGGCAGGGTTTAAAGGCCAGCACAACATTGTGGGCCGAAGGGCCTGTATTGTGTTGTATTGTTCTATGTTCTATAATAATGCAGACTTGGACTGCTTTAAATTTGCTACAATTGTTCCAGTTCCCAAGAAAGGCAAGATCACTGGACTTAATGATGACAAGCCAGTCACTCTGACTTCAGTAGTTATGAAAACCTTTGAACATCTGAATGTTGGCCTAATTCATTGCTGATTTTCTTCCTGACCCACTACAACTTGCTTATAGAGCAAGTCGTTCAGTTGAGGAAGCAGTTATCTTCTGCCTTCATAACAGCCTTTAATATTTGGACTCCCCCAACACCCATGTGAGGACCTTGTTTGTGAATTCTAGCTCTATCTTTAATACTATTGCTCCGGAGTTGCTCCACAGCAAGCTAACCCAGCGAACTGTACCCAACAGAGTCTGTCAGTAGATTACAGACTTCCTGACAGGATGGAAGCAGTATGTAAGACCGGGCTCCTACTTGTCTGATCCAATGTTATGAGCACAGGCTCTCCCAAAGGCTGTGTTCTTTCATGCCTCCTCTTCTCATTTTATACAAATGACTGTACCTCAACAGACAAATGCATTAAATGTTAAAGTTCACAGATGACGTGACTTCTGATAGTCCCTTCTCTGATAATGATATAACCTTCTATCAAGGAGAGGTAGTATGCCTTGCAGTGTGATATGCTCAGAACAGCTTGGAGCTTCATATTATCAAGACAGCAGAAATGAGAATTGACTTCCATCGACCAACCTCTATCTACCCCCATTGAAAATTACTGGTCAGGCTGTGTCTGGTGTCGAGGCATTCAAATTCCTGGCGACTACTATTAGCAATACATTGAAGTAGGACAAGCGCATTATGCTCACCGCTAGAAAAGCCCAGCAGAGAGTGTTCTTCCTACGCAAACTTAACATCTCAGGGCACATCCCGATAAATTTTTACTCAGCCACCACTGAGAGTGTTGTGGCCACCTTGATCACCATTTGGTTTCCTGCTGCCTCCTCCTTCTCCAAGTCCACATTGTAACAAGTAGTCTACACAGTGGAGAAAATCATTGGCTGTCAACCACTGACATTAAAAGACCCGTTCATCAGCAGGAGCTGGAAAAATTACTGTTGACACCACCCACCCTAGCAGTCCCCTATTCATCAGATTGCCATCGGGGAGATGCTGCAAGTCCATCTCCTCCAGGACTACATGTTGTCTCCAAAACTTCTTTCCTGTAGCTATCCAACTTCTCAACAAAACTCACTCAGGTGTGATACCCTACCTGTCCCTGCACAACATCCATTAAATGGTCCTTCCTGCTCTTCTTGTTCTGTTGATAATTATTGAGTCTGCTCATTTGCTCATATTCATGCAAGTTTAATTATGGACTTTTGAGTATGTGACCATTTTGCTAATTGTCGATTGCTCATGGCTGTGTGCACTATTGTCTTGTAAATCATTGTTTGCTATAGCGTTGTCTGCTTGGCACCGAACCACAATCAATTCTGGTTTGTTTCATATACTGTGAATAAAGCGATTCTAGTTCTTACTCTGATTCTGATTCGGGATGTCAATCGTAAGAGAAAAGTATACAGGAAATGGCAGGACCCTGACATACAATGGGATCTTGGGAACAAATTCTTAGCTTCCCTCAAATGACAGCACAAGTAGAAAGGGTGGTCAAGAGGGCATACAGCATGTTTGCTTTCTTCAGTCAGGGCATTAAACAGAGAATTCTGGAAGCTACTTTGCAGCTGTATAATATATTGTTTAGACCACATTTAGAGTGTACAGTTCCAGACCTGGCAACACAGGAAGGATGTGGAAGTTTTGGAATGTGTGCAGAAGTAGCTCAGCAGGGTGCTGCGTGGATTAGAGAATATCAGCTATAAGGAATGGTTGGATAAATCATTCTTGTTTTCTCTGAAGCACTGGAAGCTGAGTGGCGATCAGATAGAAGTATATCAAATATTGGACAGATAGTAAGAGCCTTCTTTCCACGCTGGAGACATTCAAGAAAGCTTAAAGGAGATTTGTGAGGATTTTTTTTTCACAGAGTGGTAGGTGCATGCAATGCTTGGCAGAGCATAGTGGTGCAGTTTGGGGAGGTGATGGAGGCAGACACAAAAGTGACATTTGGACAGACATACGCAAAGAGAGCGAATGTGCAGGAGAATGAGATTAATTTAATTTGGCATCATTGTCAGCACAGACATTATGGGCCAAAGGCTTGTTCTGTGTAGTACTCTTCTCTGTTCTGGATAACAGATGGAGTGCTGCCTTCAACAACCAGGCAAAATGTCTGTAAGTGTCTCTTATCGTAGACTCTGACAAATTTGCTCCAAGGACTACACTCTCTGACACGCATTTTCTTGAGGACATTGTTATCATTCTCCCCAGCAGTTCAGAATGCTCTGAGTAAAGCTAAAACTACCAACACTCTAAACTTACTGCTAAGGTTTTAAGTGGTTTTACTAAAATTTCTTTTACACATATTATCATACCCTTAACAATTCACTTGTCTTTTTGTACCAAGCTGTCTGAGATGTCCTCTAAAGTGACAAAATCCTTTTTTATTAGTATCAACCAGCCTTCCCCTTCTTTAAGGGTTACAATTAGCTATACAGAGCCTACAATGTAAAAAGCAGCTTTTATGAAGTGTCTGAGAAGTGGCTTGGAGTTAGAGAAGTGGAGTCATAAAATGGAGCTGAGGTGGAGAGGTTGTCCATTCATTGACACCATCCAAAGCAGCCTGCTTGACTATCAGCTCATTATGATCCTTAAACTTACACTCTCCCTTTGACTGTGTGATGGTTTCCACACTTTGTGCTATCTATAAAATGCCAAACAACAACTTGCCAAAACTACACACTTCAACAGCACCTCTCAAACTTCTACCTTCTACCAGCAAGGAGAAAGGATTTGGGTAAGGATGAACAATACCACTTCCAAGTCAAACAAGATTTCAGTTTGTAAATTCTCTGCCATTTTCCATCATCACTGGGTCAACATTTTGAACTCCCCACCCAACAATACTGTGGGAGTACCTTCACCAAAGGATGGCAGAGGTTCAATGAACCGGCTCAGCACCACTTAGTGCATTAACAATAAGGGGAATAACTACTGGCTTTTCTAGTGACACTTACAGCCTATGAGATGAGCAAAAAAAGAAATCATAGCAGTCATAGAAAATTGGATATGAATTTGAGATACCCAAGGCAACAGGTATTGCTTTAAAAGGGCTAAGACTGTCCTGGTGTTCAACAAGGGCACAGACGAAATGTTTCAATCATTGAACTGTTTCTAGCAAAGGCCAGCTCTTTAATGGGTGCCGGTACCACCTTTCCTCAGTTGACAGAAAGAACATTGCTGGTGAGCTTGCTGGACAGTGCACCCTGACTTTCAGCATTCTAGGAAAATTCAGAAGCCAGGTTCTGCTATTTTCTTCCACGGCTTGGACTCTTGTCCTGGTATATCTGTCTCTGTGGCACAGTGGTATTGAAGAGTGCTGTACATAGATGGATGAGGCACAGAGCTATCTCATCAGTAGAGTGAGTGAAGACGGCAGGGTGGATGAGCATTCTGCAGGTCTTTGTAAGCGCTCACTCCAGCTTTTCAGTTCTCTGACAGGTAGCAGGGCTTTTACCTCAGACTTGTGCCAAAGACCGCTCCAAATACTCTACAAACAAATGCTGGAATCTCTGCAGCAGCACTGGGAGAATCTTTCATCAGTACCCAAATGCAACTGAGCTAACCCATGAGACCTTTATAGAAGCATTGCTCCAGATCACCAACAGGCAAAAGATCCTGTCTCACTAAAGTAGCTGCAGTATAAATCATACAATAAAATAAAACTCTACAACAAAACCCTACAAGAAAATGCAAATGACAGTCTCTTAAGGCAATAAAGATATTTGAATGAGTAGTCAATTCTGAGTTAGTTAGTTGGCACATTATCTTTACCCATATTCCAGGTGAGCTGCTGTTATTCAATCACACATGATTTGCCTCAGTTCTATTTTAACAAGCTGATGTTGAATCATAACCCTGCAGAATGCATCAACTCCTCTACTTCTGGCCTCTTGTACATCCCTGAATCAAATCAGTGTTTTATTGGCATCCACACCATCAAGTGTAAAGACTCTAGGCTCTGAAAGGTCCTCCTTAGATATTTTCTACCTGCTATCTTTCCATCTCAGTTTTTTCATCAACTTTGTTGAAACTACTTTGTTCTGCACTACCTCTCAGACATTCCCACTGTTGCTTCCACCCTCTTTGTCTCTGCAATTTAAAGCAGGCTTGTTCTCTCTTTTCTAGTTCTGATGAAGGGTCCTTGACTAAAATGACAACTCTGTTGCTTCCCTCAGTGATTCTGTCTGATCTATTGTGAATCCTACCAGAATGCTTCTTTTTCATTTTGTATTTCCAAATTCGCAGTTTTTTAAAATCGCAATGAAATGAAGGTTCTTCTTGTTTTTCTTGAATCCTGAATTTTTAAGCATGTACTCTGCAGTTAATGAAAAAAAGCTGAACATGTGATTGTTCTAATGGCTCAATTTTGAATGGTTTGGCAGAAACTGTATTATCTGATTCCAGGGAATGTTATCCAATTTGGGTGTAAAGGTTTCTCAATCAAATTGGTTTACTTTCATCACATCTGTCCTGGCATTGACTCAGGTGTTGAGATAGACAAGCATTAAGCAAGGGGGAAAATAAACTTTGATTTACAATTAAGAGCAATTGTAGCCAGCTATCGTAAAACAATCATCTATAATTATTATTGGAACATAAATGCAAGTTAAAATGAGGCCAAGCTGTCTTTTTATCGCATTAATTGTAATTGAAATATGATTGCATTTCCAAAGAATTCATTTTTCAAACTGACTGCAATGAATGCTTAATTAAATACTTGTACAAATAACTGCAACACCAAACAATAGTGGTTTCAATAATGAATGGCAGTCCATGCTCTCTAAGGGAACCTACAACAAACACATTGACCTCCAACTGGGAATCATTCAAGCTGCACTTAATTAACTTAATCAAATGCTCTAGTCATGTGAAGATTAACCTATCACAGTAGTAAACCACAAATATCTTCACATTTTATCATTTATTTATCAGTTTAACTGCACCCGATAATCCTGCTTTATCTATGAGGAACCTGAGACGTGCATAGCAAAAACCTAAATTTAAAGCAACTTCAGTATTTCTTTTACTGACCAGAGCATCTTTGTTCATTCTTTTAATTCAATAATGTGAAGTACTTCGTAAAAAAAATCAATATAAAAAATAGCTTACAATTTTTGACACGAGATTCTGCAGATGTTGGAAATTCAGAGTAACACACACAAAGGGCTAAAAAAAGGACCTCAGCAAATCAGGCAGAATCTCTGGAAAGGAATAAAGAGTTCCGGCTTCCCCCTTTCTTGCTAGTCCTGATGAATGGTCTGGCTCAAAGTATCGACTCATTATTGCTTTCTACAGATGCTACTATTCCTCCAGCCATTTTGTGTGCATTACCTTTGCTGAATAACTTTAATCTAACAAAATGCCCCTTTTTGTCATTGAAGAGATTTTAAGTAAAATTTCTTTTATGAGTTACATAAGGAGGTTTAGGGAAGATGACAAAAACTTTAACCAAAGAGCTGAGTTTTAAGGAACATTTCAAAGGAAGTGTGAGTATTTGAAGGTATGACTTTCAGAGCTTTGACCCTTTTCAGTCAATGCTGCACAACACAACAAAAAAATATAGGGCAGTAAACAAAAGGTGGCACGTGGCCAAGTGGTTAAGGCATTAGACTAGCGATCTGAAGTGTTGTGAGTTCGAGCCCCAGCCAAGGCAGTGTGTTGTGTCCTTGAGCAAGGCACTTAACTGCACATTGCTTCAGTCCAAATGCTGGGGGTTAACCTCGCGACAGATTTGCCCGGGGGGGGGGGGGGTTGGGGTGGTGTCTCGTACTATCAGTTGCTTCATGCCACGGAAATCGGCATAAGGCTTGGGACAGACTTTAACTTTAAATAAATAAAAGATTATTCCAGAGGGAATTTGTTTAACCTAATAGGAAAGAATTTGGGAGAAGAGGTCAAAGAGATCTTTTCATCACTATGGGCACTAAATTCTGCAATGAAGCTTAAGTCTCTTAAGCTACCTAATACCTAATACCTAATACCTAATCTCCTCCTTCCCAGTGACCTGTCCTGGAATGGCCCTCAAGTGTGGACAGCCACCATTGCTACTGCTTTCTGAGCATTATCATGCTATACAGTACCAGCGACCTGGGTTTAATTCCTCCTGCTGCCTGGAAGGAGTTTATAGGTCTCCCTGTGACCGTGTGGGTCAAAAGACGTACTGGTCAGTAGGTTAATTGTCCTGTGATTAGGCCAGGATTAAATTGTGCGGGTTGCTGGGTGGCAGGGCTCAAAGGGTCAGAAGAGCCTATTCTGTACTGTAACTCAATAAATAAGTCCATCAAATGATAGCAGAGGAAGACTGGTTCAGGGCTTGTTCCCCTGAACTCTTCAGAGGTCATAACAACATTTTCATTTGATTTCAACTGAGATATAAGTAGTAGGCATAAAAGATCTAATGAATCCTCCAAACCAGGATGGAAATAAAAAGAATGGAAAGTACTGATACCTTACTCGAAGCAAACACTCATCATGTTCTTAATAAACTCCGTAACCAGTACAACTTTGGACAGGGACTGTATGCTGGGAACCTGTGCAAGTTCATTATTGCACTGTCGGTTTAAATTAGTTCCCATGTGTGACTGAACATTGGTGCAATGTCAGGTAGCTATGCACAAATTAGAAAAGATACGATGCCTTTACTAAAAAGGGGCCACTTATCCCTGATATGAGGCAGATTTCAAGAATGCCGCAGATTGGGGATCAAAAGAAATGAGTAAGGTCAAGTTTATTTTCATGCAAGCAATGCAGTGAAGTGCAGTACATTGAAAAACTTGATAACAGCAACAGTACAGACGTAGCTAGGCAATACACAAATACAAATTAGTCATAAAGAAGACAAAATTATACAATAGAGGGAAGAAAAACTGCAAATACAAGATCTAAGCCCAATAAAAAAGACGTAACTGAAGTCAAGTCGATAGTAGTGCAAAAGTTGATTTGAGTTTTTCCAAGGATAAAGTGTAAGGGGCTCTGGATAGAGGTAGTACCATTGATGTCTAGCAGCTACACTCTATCTAGTAGGGTGGATGGGTATCTCTGGGTCCTCATCCACTTCCTCTCATGCCTGCCTGCCAGAGACACAACTCGGTACACCATTTCAGCTGGCAGGCTAAACGACGAGAGGGGATGGTGTTAATATGCCACCACTTGGCAAAGGGCCTCGTCGACGAAGTCACTGGCCAGGGTGTATGGTTCTCCGGAGAACTACAATTGCCACGTGTTCAAAACATTTCCCTGGAGAGGGATGGGCACCACCAGGCCCCGCCAGCCCAAGGTAAGCGAAAGCACCCCTAAGATCCATTGAGGGATCTGAACTGAATCAAACCAAAGTGGGGTTGGGGTTGTGTACAGGTAGGTTCAAGAACCTGATAGAACATAGAAAGTTACAGCACATTGCAGGCCCTTCAGCCCACAACATTGTGCCAGCCATGTAACCTACTCTAGAGACTGCCTAGAATTACTCTAGCGCATGGCCCTCTATTTTTCTAAGCTCCATGTACCTACCTAAGAGGCTCTTAAAAGACCCTATTGTATCCGCTTCCACCACCACCGCCAGCAGTGCATTCCACACACCCACCACTCTCTGTGTGAAAAACTTACCCCTGACCTCCCCTTGGTACCGATTTCTAAGCAACTTAAAACTACGCCCCCTCACGTTAGTGATTTCAGCCCTGCGAAAAAGCCTCTGACTATCCACGTGATCAATGCTCCTCATCACCTTATATACTCTATCAGGTCACTTCCCATCCTCGGTCGCTCCAAGGAGAAAAGGCCAAGTACATTCAACTTATTCTCAGAAGGTACGCCCTCCAAGTTAGTTAAAGGAAAGCAGCTGCTTCAGAACCTGGTGCTGTGGGACTTCACGCCCCTGTGCCTCCTGCCTCATGGTAGCAGCAAGAGAGCATGTGACCCTGATGGTGGGGGGCCTTGATAATAGATGTCGTCTTCTTGACACAGCGCCCGCAGGTACAGTATATGCTTTCACAGGAGGAGAGAGATGAGCTGTAACCATGAGAGTGAGGCAGTTTCTGCACACCCAATCCATACCTTTCAATTTATGCCTTGGCATCATCTTAGGCCACCTATTCTTTTCCAACTGGGCTTATCAAGATAAAATCCCTTTGGCTGTGGTCTGAACATAGGAGTACGCCTGTTTTCCATATGTGTGGAGAGCATCTGAAGCAAATGAGCTGGGAAGAGACAACCAGCCAACAATACATCTGTTTTGACATAAAATGCCATTAAATCTGCCTTTAATTCTTATTGAAAAACCATTAAAATAAATTGATGTTTTTTAAGTAATTGCCCTTAAAAATAACAACACCACAATCTAAATGATTAAAAATTCAGAATTATGGCAACAATTTCCGGAAGAACTTGCTTCAATTTTTCACTTCAGCCTTTGGAACAGATGTAAGGAAGCTTGAGAATGATTTGGAACCTAAATGCGTTATCACTACCACAACATTCTCTTCAGTGATAAAACATCTGTAAACCTGTACTAGTAAGATTCTCATAAAGATAACAATTTTGTAAGTTGACAATAATCCATATTTTTCCTTGCACTGAAATCATATCTTGCTGATTAGGTGGGAAGTCAATGCTGTTGATTTGTGCTTTGATGTACTGCATTAACTCAAACAGTAAAGCTGGAAAAGGTTACAAGCTTGTCAAATCATTGCATTTTAAAAGTCTGAAGCATTTTAGTTGTAGTTTGATTTGTATTTGTTGTTGAAGTGCCTAGAGTAGAATCCTGTCTTTATAATATACTGTTCAAAGCACAGGAATATAAACTGATAAGACTTATTATCCTTCCCTGGGAAAAGAAAGCTAAAAATGGCAGTGCATGGAGGTCAGACAAGCTGTCATAGAACTTGTCATTTAGTAAACTAAAGAAGCCTTTTGGAGAAGAAAACTCTGCCAAGCAATGCATTTACAATGCAGGAAAAAAAAATAAATGGAGTCATTTATATTTCATAACTGAAAACCACAGACATCTTATTTCTTCTATCCAGGGGCCAACTGCCTCACACCCAGTCAGAAGCAAATCAACAGATGTGTAAGATGAATTTTCATCTGCTATATTTTCAACCACTGAACAGCATGCCTTTTCAGTATCTTCTTTTATATCTGTTACACTTTGTACCATAATCTCTGGAATGATTTAGTCTCACCCCAGCATCTTCTAGCTTCTCCCAAATGTATTCCCTATGTTCTTTTGCCTCCTTGATTTTGCCTTGTTAAAGTTACTCACAAGAGATTATTGACATCTGATTCAAATCAGGCAGAATGAGAACAAAAGAGCGGAATGAAAAAGCTTAAACTTACAGTAGGAATGTTAGGCCTAATACCATGAGGCCTTGTTGATCAAGGATTTGTTATTGAGGGCCCACAATACCATCTGGATCCTCTTTACAGGCTCAGTACTGTATACATATGGACAAATGACCTGAATTCCAGATAAGTGGTAACAAATCCTTCCTCTTGAACAACACAGTTTGACCACAGATAACATGATGGAGAATTAAAGATATTCAAAATCAGGGGAAAAAGTCCTCATTGGCTGGAATTATGCACAAGGACTGTGAAAATAGAAGGTCAGCCATCTTAACCCTAGGTCACTGCTGCGGGAGTTTTTCTGGCCTGTGTCCTGAGCCCCAGCCAACTTCAGCTGCTACATTAGATGCTTACCTTGTGTCATAATATCAGAAGTGGGGTATTTGTTCATGATTGCACAGTGTTCAACAATCAGCAAATGAAGTAACCCAACCACATGCTAAGAGGTCTGGGCAACATTCAGGCTTTAGTTACTAAGTGGCGATTATTATTGCAAAAGTAACAGGTATTAACAGACTTCATCACATTTCCTGGTGACATTGACAAAGGAGAATTGATGGATGATGTGTACTTGGATTTTCAGAAGGCCTTTGATGAAGCTGCTTGACGAGATAGTGCAGGCAATATACTAACATGGATAGAGCACTGATTGAATGGCAGGAGGAAAAGTGTAGGAGTAAAGGGATAGGCTGCTGGTGACTAGAGGTGTTCCACAGGTGTTGAGACTACTTCTTTTTATGTTGCATATCAATGAATTGGATGATGGAATTGATGGGTTTGTGGCCAAGTTTGCAGACGATACATCGATAGGTGGAGGGGCAGGTAGTGCTGAGGAAGCAGGGAGTCCGCAGAAAGACTGGGACAGATTAGGAGAATGGGCAAAGAAGTGACAGATGGAATTAAGTGTCAGGAAATGTATGGTCATGCACTTTGGTAGAAGGAATAAAGGCAAAGGCAATTTTCTAAATGAAGAGAAAATTCAAAAATCTGTGCAGAGGGACTTGGGAATCTTCATGCAGAGTTCCCTAAAGGTTAACTTGAAGGTTGAGTTGATGGTGAGGATGGCAAATGCTAGAATTTATTTCAAGAGAACTACAATATAAACGCAAAGACAGAATGCTGAGGCTTTATAAAGCACTGGTGAGGCCTCACTTGGAGTATTTTCAGCAGTTCTGGGCCTCTTATCTAAGAATGGATGTGCTGACATTGGAGAGGGTACAGAGGAGGTTAGGGAGAATGATTCTGGGAATGAAAGGGTTATCATACGAGGAGCAATTGAAAGCTCTGCACCTCTACTCCTAGGAATTTAGAAGATTGAGGAGGGATCTCATTGAAACCTATCGAATGTTGAAACAACTAGATAGATTGAGTGTGGAGAGGATGGTTCCTGTGGTGGGGGAGTCTAGGACCAGAGCACACAGCCTCAGAATAGAGGGATGATCATTTAGAACAGAGATGAGGAGAAACTTCTTTAGCCAATGGATGGTGAATCTTTGGAATTCGTTCTCACAGGCAGATTTGGATGACAGGTTATTGAATGTAATTAAGGTGTAAGTTGATAGGTTCTTGATTTGTCAGGGTGTGAAAGGTTATGGGGACGAGGCAGGAAAATGGGGTTCAGAGTGAAATGGATCAGCCATGATGAAAAGGTAGGGCAGACTTGATGGGCCAAATGGTCTAAGTCTTCACCTGTGTCTTATGGTTTTATTTATTTATTTTGGTATTTACAAAGTTTGGCTTCTGTGTATTGGCTGTTTGTTTCTGTGTAATTTTTCATTGATTATATTGTATTTATTTGTATCTACTATGAAGGTCCGCAAGATAATGAATCTCAGGGTAGTACATGGTGACATACTGTATACATATTTTGATAATAAGTTTACTTTGAACTTTGTTAGGCAGCTAAGAATGTGATTTTAAAAATTAGATGTGCTACCTTCTTGGGATATACATCAGTTTTAATTGATAAAATAAAAAGCAACTGGCTGTCGTCTGCAATGACAAGTAAAGGCATGCCCACACATTGCAAGAGATGTTCTTAAAGAATCTGGAAAGGCTAGAGGTGTTAATGTACAGTAGTGGTTACTTTTGGAACATGACAGGCAGTGATTGAGTTTTCTGTTTTAATAATTGCTGTTACACATTTGTAACATTTGATAGTTCCTTTGGGAGAACAAAATAATTGTTGAGGTGCTGAACTTCACAGACAAGACATCATGTAAACCACAACTGACATCTTTAAATGGTGCTAGTACGTGTTAGAAACATTTCAGTTTGTCAGTAAACCAGAGAGTATCTTGTTAGCACGTAAACTACAACAGCATAAAGAAAAGGATTTTCTGTGACCAAGCTCTCATACATGTCTGAACCCAGATGCACTCTTATCTGGCAGCTGAGTTTCCTGGCAACACCTCCACATCTCCTTCAGATTGGTAAATATGTCGTTATTAGCAGAAAACATTCCCTCTTTTTCCAACCAGCAGTGTGTACACATATTACAAAAGCAATGGCTTTCACAGGTTTACATTACAACAGTATACTGATCATTGGATGCCAGTAAAAATACTATCAATTATAATATGTAAATAATTTGGTAATCTAAGCAGGCCTTTTTGATTTTTAACATTATCCAAATTTTCATATAATACAGCTTTTGTTTTGAATCATAATTTTACTGTCATTAAAACAACAGAAAGGATATTGCTACCAAAAAGTTTTCAATATCTGTTCATCGTCCAAATTGATTTCTCAGGGAAAGAATCGTTGAAATGGATTTTAGATGTGCAAGGTGTACCACTGGATGCCTGTACACCTAGATGTCCACTAATCAGTACAGCTGTCACATGGAGAGCCAAGAAAGAAACTCATATGCTTTGTCATTCCTAAAATGCAATTGCACAGAAATATAGCCCTTTTGCTCTCAACACCAAACCTTAAGACCTAGGCTTCAGTACCCCCTTGTGCAATTGCATCCTGGATTTCCTCACTTGTAGACCCCAGTCAGTTTGGATGGAAAAAATCATTTCCTCCACAATCTCCATCAGCTCAGGAGCACCACAGGGATGGGTACTTAGCCCGCTGCTCTACTTGCTTTACACCAATGACTGTGTTGCTAAGTACACATGTACAAGTTTGCTGATAACACCACTGTTGTGGGCTGTACAAAAGGTGGGAATTAACCAACATACAGGACAGAGATTCAAAATTTGGCTGAGTGGTGTAGTAACAACAACTTCTCTCTCACTGTCAATGAGACCAAGAAACTGATTGTAGAATGCAGGAGAGGGAAACCAGAAGCGCATGAGCCAGTAGTTATTGGAGGATCAGAGACGGAGAGGGTCAGTAACTTTAAATTCCTGTGTGTTGCTATCTCAGACGACCTTTTCTGGACCCATTATATAAATATTATTGTGAAGAAAGCACGACAGTGCCTCTACTTCCTCAGGAGGCTGCGGATGTTTGACATGTCATCAAAAACCTTGGCAAACTTCTATAGATGTGTTGCGGAAAGTGTGCTGACTGCCCATATTACAGCCTGGTATAGGAGCACCAATGCCTTTGAGTGGAAAATCCTACAAAAGGTAGTGGATTCAGACCAGTACATCACAGGTAAAACCTTCCCAACCACTGAGCACATTTACATGAAACATTGCCATAGAAAAGTAGCATCCATCATTAAAATCCTCACCACCCAGGCCATGCTCTTTTCTTGCTGCTGCCATCAGGTAGAAGATACAAGAACCTCGGGATTCACACCATTAGGTTCAAAAACAGTTACTACCCCTCAACCATCAGGTTCTTGAACAAAAGGGGATAGATACACTCATTTAAGGACTCTGGAATATTGTTATTTCATGCTCATTATTTATTGCTATTTATTATATCAGAATTTGCACAGTTTACAGCTTACAGCTACTGTTCTACAGATTTGCTAAGTATACCGGCAGAAAAAGAATATGTACATACTCTGATAATAAATTGAACTTTGAAAATATACTGATAATTTTCATCCTGTGATTTATAATTGGAGAAACAAGTTTATTGGAATGATTTTTGTTTGAAACACAGAGAAAGATACAAAAAAAAACATTACCAGTATGCTGTTGTGATTTTCTCCTTTGATGCTCTAGTTTGTGAAAGAATTAAAAGATTCCAGGAAAATAAAGCTTGTGCAACATTGATTTTTTTTTTAAACTTTTACCCTTGAAATTCACCCAAAACTGAAGCAAAGGATGGTGGTCAGTATGAAAGCTCTTTGATTTTTCTCATTCACCTGACATGCAAAACTTGAGATTATCTTGATCAGTAAGTGCACCAATAAAAACAACTTGACAAATGGAACGCCTGGAGCTGTATATCCAAAACTTCAGGTACATATTTGTCACTATATACAACCCTGAGATCCATTTCCTTGTGAGCATCCACGGCAAATCCAAGAAACACAATAGAATCAATGAAAGACCAAAAAGGGTGGACAAAATACCAATGTACAAAAGACAAGAAAATGTGCAAACACAATATAAGATTAATAGCACTAATAAATATATAAGCAATGAATATCAACAACATGAGATGACGCTTACGTGAAAGTAAGTCCATAGGTCATGGAACAATTCAGCAATGAGACAAGTGAAATTTATTGAAGTTATCCCCTCTAGTTCAAGAGCCTGATAGCTGAAGGGTCATAACTGTTCCTGTACCTGATGGTATGGTCCTGAGGCTCCTGTACCTTCTTCCTGATGGCAGCAGTGAGAAGAAAGCTTGGACTGGATGGTGGGGATCTTTGATAATGGATATGGTTTTCCTGCAATAGTACTCATTGTAGGTATGCTCAGTAGGGGAGGAGGGGGAAGGTTTTACACTTGATGGACTGGGCCATATGCTCTACTTTTTGTTGACTTTTACATTCAATGGCATTGGTGTTTCTATACCAGGCCATCATGCAACCAGTCAATATACTCTCCACCACTCATCGTTAGAAGTTTGTCAAAGTCTTAGATATAATGCCAAATCTTCACAAACTTCTAATGAAGTAGAGATGGTGCTATGCTTTCTTCATAATGGTACCTACATTCTAGACCCAGGACAGATTCCCTGAAATGATAACACTGTGGAATTTAAAGTTTCTGACCTTCTCCACCTCTGATCCCCCACTGGGGACTGGCTCACGGACATCCTGTTTCCTCTTCCTGAAGTTAATAATCAACTCCTTGGTCTTGCTAACCATGAGTGAGAGGTTGTTGTAGCATCAATTACTCAGATTTTCAATCTCCCTCCTAAATGCTGATTCATCACTACTTTTGATTCGGCCAATGACGGTGGTGCCATCAGCAAACTTAAATATGGCATTGGATTTGTGCTCAGCCTTACAGTCATAAGTATAAAGTCCACACAGCCTTGTGGTGCACCTGTGCTGATGGAGATTGTGGAGAAATTTTTGCCAATCTGAACTGACTGGAGTGTTCAAGCAAGGAAATCAAGGATCCAATTGCTCAAGGAGGTATTGAGGCCAAGGTCTTGAAGCTTACAGATTAGTTTCAAGGGGATGGTAATATTGAATGCCGAGCTGTAGTCAATGAAGAGCATCCTGATGTAGGCATCTTCACTGTCCAGATGTTCCAGAGTTGAGCGAAGAACCAATGAAATGGCATCTGCTGTTGACCTGTTGTGACAGTAGTTAAATAGGAGCAGATCAAAGTCACTTCTCAAGCAGGAGTTGGAATGGTTCATCACCAGCCTCTCAAAGCACTTCATCACAGAGTATTAAGTGCTACTGGACAATAGTTATTGAGGCAGGTACCACGTATTTCTTAGGCACTCATATAATTGAAGCCTGCTTGAAGCAGGAAGTACCTCAGACTGCCAAAGCGAGAGGTTAAAGACTACAGTGAACACTTGAGCCAGTTGATCAGCACAGGTATTTAGTACTTGCACTGCGTTGGGCCAAATAATTTCCATGGATTCACCTTCCTGAAGGATGCTGTCACAGGTTCATCAGGGGCTGAGGGAGTTCATGAAGGAACAAACATTTCTGTGCTTTGACGGTCAAAGCAAGCAAAAGAAGTCATTGATCTCATCTGAAGTCTTTTCCTTACCTATGTGGCTTGGTTTCACTTTGTAAGAGGTAATAGTATTCAAGCCCAAGCACAGCTGTCGAGCATCCTTCATTGATTCCAGTTTGATCCGGAATTGCCATTTTTACATTGGATGGCTTTCCGGAGATCATGCCCTGACCTCTTGTATCTTACTTTGTCGCTAGGCTCAAATGCCAGTGTAATGGTCCTCAGAAGATTGTGAATCTCAGGATTCATCTAGGGCTTCTGGTTGTGGAAGACTCTGAATGATTTTGTGGGGACACACTCATCTACGTCTGCTTTTATAAAGTCTGTGACAACTGTGGCGATTTTGTTCAGGTCCTCTAAAGAGTCCTTGAACATGGCCCACTCCACCAACATTGCTGAACCTCTGCCTTGCGCGATCACCTCTTTGTTGTCCTTATCTCTGGAGACTTGTTCTTTAGTTTCTGCCTGTATGCAGGTAGGAGAATGACAGCCAAATGATCAGATTTCTCAAAATATGGTCTAGGCATAGAATAGTAGGCATTCCTAATTCCTAAATAGTAGTGGTTGAGTGTTTTGGGACCCCTGATGCTGTAGGTAATATGCTGATGATAACTGGTAGAAATTTCTTCAAGCAAGCTTGATTGAAGTTCCTGCAAACGATTTGAAAGGTGTTAGGGTAGGCAACACACAAAATCTCAAGTGTCTGTTTAACATAAGCCTTTGGCAGTATGTAAGCTTACTTTGTGTATGTAGCTTTCTTACAAATTTATACTTAGTATGCTTTTCAACATTCTTTCAACAGGGCACATTGGAAATGTTTTAAAATATTAATGACTTCTCTAATAACATTGATTCAGTGTGGAATTCTGGTCTTTGGTGCTACCACCCACTTGGAATCATTGCATTTCTGGAAGATATTTTTCTACATTCTGACAGTTTGTTAGATTAATTACATTACTCTTATTGGTTCATGATTTATCCTGTCTACATCTGTGTCCACATTTAAGCCCAGATAGGCTTTGATCATAGGGCACACAAGGAGAAAAAAAAACTTCAGCAAATGTATCGTTCTTTAAAGATGATTTGACTCCTGCTATCAGTACAACTCAGAAATCCGCAGTGATTACCTGGCTACTAGTGGTGGTCAAAAATGCCCGTCCAGACGTTTTCCCCTCCAAAGTTGTATGTGGAGAGGTCACCTGCATGAGAAACAACTCTGGCTTCTCTATTGAAAGGAATTTAAAGAATCCTTCACATCATCATTTGGTTTCCTGTAAAGCTTTGTATACAGGCCTCCAAGAAAAGTTCTGACAAAACATCTTCAAGCTGGATCATTAAATCCATTTCTTTTTCCAAAGATGCTCACTAACATACTGAGTATGGCTGCATCTATGTGTTGAATACAGCACAAAATCATTTAGGATGAAAGGATTTTTTTCTGATGAATGAGTTTATCTTCTGCTGGGGTTCAGTCACAGATTATGCGATTATATTTCTATAGCTAGAATTATCAATCTGGTGGTGTCTATTAGAAAGTTCGAGTAAGTAAGTGATTGGTTTACTTTCTCATCTCTTGAATATTCATAACCTGCTTATGGGGCCTTATTTGTAAAGGACTTTAAATGAAAATTGGGGAACCAATGGGAGTACAAATATATAACCATCTTCAGTACAGATAAAAACTGTAACTAATCATATTTTCAGTTATATAAAGCAACCAGAGATGTTATTGATTCAGCCAATGAGATCAGGGATGAGATGAGGCTTATGGTCAAGGAGACAAATAGTTTATGGCATCACCAGCTATGTGTTCCCATTGCCTGTTACGCCTCCGGTGTTTAGAGCAATATTGAAGTTCCTCCATTCCTGCCTGTCCATACAGTCGTACACAGATATGGAAGAATTCTCCATTGCTGTTTCCGTAACAATTTTTTTCTGACCAGACAGGGTTGTTAGCCCTGAGCTGAATCCCTGAACCTGGAGGATCAGTGGACCTCTGTCAGTCCGACTTCTACCATTTGACCTGTTTGGCATGGGTGACCCTAGCAAAAGCAAAAGCATGAAACCCTGACTCTAGCCAACATAGCTCTCTGGGTCAGTGTGGGACTCAAGCCTCCAAACCCTACAAAAAGGTTGGGGTCCACTTGGAGGAACTAAATGTTCACTTGGTCTGAATTTTCCTGTTAGTGAGTACACTTCAGTTTGCTACTTCTAATCAGTCATAACCATGAGCCATTTTTGTGGATGCTTCCCCAAGCACACAGCAACAGCAGTTAAAACCATCCCATTTTGTGAGTTGGCTTTAACTACTGTTGCAGTGCTTGAAGAGGCATCAAGAATGTAAAGGAGCAAGGGAAAGTTCAATGTGGCAGAGAAGAGCCAAAGAGAGCGAGATTAGGCTGAAGTCGCAAAATGACCTCATATCTGACCTCTGACCCTGAGACTTATGATACCAATTTGGATGTTGTAAATACGAATTCAATGGGTCCATTTTGCTACATTTTCAACAGATCCCAAAAATATTGTACTTGTAAGGTTTCTTTCTTTTCCCTTTCTGTAGCGTGAACCTTGACCTTTCTGGACAATTTAACCTAATTTGATGTCTGACTGCAAATCTCACAAAAGCAAATTGCAAAGATACACAGATCTCCAGAAAACTTTCTAATTTTACTGAATGATTTGAATTGTCTCTGAATTGAATGTATTTCTTAGGGTGTGGAAACAGGGCCATTCGGCAATTCTACATCATAATTATTACCACTGAACTGTTCAAACGTTTAATAATGAAATCGTTAGCTACGTATCCTTACAGTACTATTGTGATAACTTTCTCACTTTCAGAAATGATTTTCTTGTTATGATACTTTGATTAAAGTCAATGCCTTGTGGCCTCAAGAACTAATCAATGCAAGATTTTATGTTTCAGTTCATGAATTCCTAATGGAGAGGTTTATTTCAATTTCTAATGCATAAATAACTCAGAAATGGAAAATAAAGGCATATGATACACTAGAGCACATATTAGCACGATGTTATTAATTGGATTTAAAGTAATCAAAACATAAGACTATAAATATGGTGAATATCTGGAATTCATTACCACGGGTGACTGTGGAGACCAAGTCACTGGGTATATATAAGGCATAGTTTGATAGATTCTTGATTCTTCAGGGCATGAAGGGATAAGCGGATAAGGCAGGAGAATGGGGCCGAGAGGGAAATGGATCAGCCATGATAAAAAGGTGGAGCAGAGTTGACAGGCCAAATGGCCCTAATTCTGCTCCAATATCTTATGGTCTTATACAGATATCACATTTTATTATCTACTTTCCTGCTGTTGGTTTTGAGTCAAGATCACAGTCTAGAGAAAGCAACAATAGTTCTGTGTCAGTTTTCTAAATTAATTAAACTCCTGTATAAGTGTAACCAGTAGCTGCAAGGAGCCATAGTGGAAATGGAAGTGAGTCTGAAGAATCATAAAATTGACCATATAAATATCTTTCCAACTGTAATTACTTGACACCAAATTCATGGTTAGAATATTATAAGGGTAAAATCTGCCAATGTATTGGAGGCAAAGAAGTGCTGGGCAGTAGTCAGAGAGCCCTCTGTATAACAAATGTAGCCATATATGTACGGTTCAGATGACTGGCCAAATTAGGTTATTCATTTGTACAAGATACAGGAATACTGTTAGCAGGTTTTAAACCGCTGATGGTAAAGGTTTACAGTAATTCTTTCATTTCATTTCTAATTAAACATCTCCTGCAAGGATCAGGCCTGTCAGTTTGATGGGGCTGAGAGCTAGTCAAGTACAGTAAGGCAAATTGCCGGAGTTACTTGTAATGATGGAGTCATTGTGGAGAAGAATTGGAAATCAATACTTGTCATCACTACACATTACTCTTTAATCAGGATGGCAATTTGTAAATGTAATCTGGGTGACAGCACAGGAAAGCTAGAAGCCATTCAACTGCTTCAGTATTAAGTGGAACTTTGAAATGGGTTAAGCATCAATTAATAGCATTATTATTAATAATGACAACTGAACTGCATTATTAGCATCAATAGTTTGACTTTCAGGCTGTGAGGCTTTTCCATCTTCTGAAAGAGAATCATTTCTAAATTATATATTATCAAGAGGCAGCATCTGGACATATGCAAATAACTCCAAAGCTCAAAGCTTAAGTGGATTAAATGTGGTGATGAATTCAGACAAGGAAAGTTAGAAGGAATATCTTGAAAACACACTCTACAAAAATTGGTTCTTTGGGATACACAGATGAACAGAAATCCCATGGTCTGTCATTAAACAAAGGTGCATAATTCAACGCATATAAGAAGTAGACACAGGGGAAAGCATTTCAGTAAGAATATGATTGATCTTTTACCTCACAGACAATTTCATGTACTAAACCATAATCAATTGACCCCCATAATATCCAAAAACCTATCTATCTATCTATCTTGAATATACTCAGCAATTGTTCCACTTCAGACTTTGGTACAGAATTCTAAATATGTGCCTTCTGAGTGAAGAAATTTCTTTTCTTCTCTTGCCAGATAACCAATCCTTTATTTGAGACTATGACTCTTGGTTATAAACATCACAACCAGGGAAAATAAATTAACTCTGTATCAACCCCTAAGAGCTTTTTAAGAATTTTATGCATTTCAGTGAGGTCGTCTCTCTCTTCTTACTGGCAAAGAGCACAAGACATAGGAACAGAATTAGGCTGTTTTGTCTATCGAGCCTGCTCTGCCATTCGATCATGGCTGATTTATTATCCCTCTCAACCCCATTCTCATGCCTTCTCCCTGTAACCTTTGACACCCTGATTAATCAAGAACCTATCAACCTCCACCTTAAATATAATCCATGCCTTCACCTGCACAGCCATCTCTGGCAATGAATTCCAAAGATTCACCACCCTCAGGCAAAAGAAAGTTTTCCTCATCTCTATTCTAAACGGATGTGCCTCTATTCTGAGGCAGTGCCCTCTGGTCCTAGACTGCCTCACAATAGGAAACATTCTCTCCATCTGCACTCTATTTGAGCCTTTCAATATTCAGACAGATTTAAGTGAGATCTTCCCTCATTCTCCTAAACTCCAGTGAGTACAGGCCCAGAGCCATCAAATATCCTCATATGTTAACTCTTTCATTCCTGGGATCATTCACATGATATTCCTAGCGACCTTCTCCAATGCTAGCACATCTTTTCTTAGATAAGGGGCCAAAACTGCTGACAATACTCCAAGTACAGCCTGACCAATGTCTTAGAAATCCTCAGCATTATATCCTTGCTTTTGTATTCTAGTCCTCTCAAAATGAATACCAAAGTTGCCTTTGCCTTCCTTACCACTGACTCAACCTGCAAGTTGACCTTTATGGAGTAAAGGACTCCCAAGTCTCTCTGCACCTCTGATTTTTTCAATTTTCTCCATTTCAAAAATAGTCCAAGCTTCTACCTAAGTGCATGACCATGCACTTCCCTACACTATATTCCATCGGCCATTTCTTTGTCCATACTCCAATGTGTCCCAATCCTTCTCTAGAGACCCTACTTCCTCTCCACCTTCTTCATATGATCTGCAAACTTGGTCACAAAGCCATCAATTCCTTCATCCAAATCATTGATATGTTATGTAAAAAGAAGCGGTTCCAACACTGACCCTTGTGGAACACCACTAGTCACCACAGCCAACCTGTAAAGGCCCCATTTATTCCCATTCTTTGCCTCCTGCCAATCGTTGATCCATGTGAGTAACTTTCCTGTAATGCCATGGGCTCTTATCTTGTTAAGCAGCCTCATGTGGCATCACCTTGTTAAAGGCCTTCTGAAAATCCAAATACACAGCATCTACTAACTCTCCTTCATCTATCCTGCCTGGTATTTCCTCAAAAGATTCCAGCAGATTTGACAGGCAAGATTTGACCTTAAGGAAACCATGCTGATTTTGGCCTGTTTTATTACATGCCTCCAAATTCTTTATCCTTAATAATAGACTTCAACATCTTTCCAAGTCAATTGACCTAAAGGCTAATTAGCTAATTGGCCTATAATTCCCTTTCTTCTGCCTCCCTCCCTCCCTGAGTAAAGAGTGGAGTGGCATTTCCAATTTTCTAGTCATCCAAAACCATTCCAGAGTCTAGTGATTCTTAAAAGATTATTACTAATGCCTCCACAATCTCTTCAGCTACCTCTTTCAGAACCGTTGGGTATAGTCTCTTTGGTCTAAGTGACGTATCTACTTTCAAACTTTTCAACTTCCCAAGCATCTTCTCCTCAGTAATAGCAATGACTCTCACTTTTGCCCCCTCACACTCTTGCATTTTCTAGTATTCTGATAGTGTTTTCCACAGTGAATATTGACACAAAATGCTTATCTCGTTCATTCACCATTTCTTTGTCCTCCATTATTAGCTCTCTGGTGTCAATCTCCAGCAATCTAATATCTACTTTCATTACCCTTTGTATATCTGAAAAATCTTTTTATATCTTCTTTTATATTATTGACTAGCTTGCCTTCCTCTTTTATACCTTGGGTGATTAATTTCTCATGATAGAGAAATTACCCACCTGATGAACAGGAGAAGAGCAATACATTAACTATTCTTAACTAAAAGATAAATATCAAATATCAAATAACACTCTTTTCTGTTATTTTCAATTAAGGGCTTACTTAAGAGATAAACTGGGTCAAACAATGTTAATGCTGAAGCCTAATGAATAGAAATTTTAATTCAAAAAGGAAAAATTAAAAAATTTACTTCCTGTATGTACAATTTGATTCAAAAACAGATAATTAAACAAGGCATTCATAAGTCAAGACAAAAGTGGGAACAACAACACACACAAAATGCTGGTAGAACACAGCAGGCTAGGCAGCATCTATAGGGAGAAGCGCTGTCGATGTTTCAGGCCGAGACCGGATTCGTCCTGACGAAGGGTCACGGCCCGAAACGTCGACAGTGCTTCTCCCTATAGATGCTGCCTAGCCTGCTGTGTTCTACCAGCATTTTGTGTGTGTTGTTGTTTGAATTTCCAGCATCTGCAGATTTCCTCGTGTTTGCTCTACAAAAGTGGGAAACTGATTTGAATATTAAATTTAATGAAATAAGTTGGTCAAGACTATGCCTTGACAGTATGACAAATACAATAAATGTCTGACTTAGATTAGTACAATATAATTTTTTATATCAATTATATATTACACCACAAAAAATAAATAGATTAAACCCAAATTTATCTGATCAATGTTTTCAATGTAATCAAGAAATTGGTACTTTTTTACATTCTACTTGGTCTTGTTTTAAAATTCAGCCTTTCTGGATAAATTTAAGAGTTTTATTGGAACAAATCATTGGAATACAACTTCCACATGATCCAACATTATTTTTACTAGGTGATATTGAAGGGATAAAACCGAAACTTAAGTTGAACAAACACCAGAAAAAATTGATAAAAATTGCATTGGCAGTAGCCAAAAAGGCTATTGCAGTTACTTGGAAATCAGATTCATACTTAACTATGGACCATTGGAATAATAAAATTTTTAGCTGCATTCCACTTGAAAAAATTACTTATAATTTAAGAAATGAATATGATATATTTCTGAAAATTTGGCATCCTTATTTACAAAAGATAAGCTCTTTGAGGATAAAGTTATTAGCCATTTGGGGAAAGAAATAAATATGTATACTGAAGTTATTTTCAACTCCATGGAGCATGTGGAGATCTTCCGATATCCAGATATTCTTTCTTTCTTTTTTCTTATTCTGTTTCCTTTTTTATTCAGATAGGGACATTAAGGGGGGGAAAGGTTAAGGGGAGGGGGGAGGGCTGATATTATACTCTACTATTCTATTATACTATTCACTCTATGCAATTATCTTAAAAAATCTAATAAAAATATTTAAAAAAAACTATTCTTGCCCCTTCCCATTTCATATTGATGCTTTACTGCTCTGTGTATTGCAGAAAGGTTGGAGTTGGAGAAAAGAAACTACAGAAGCTGGAATTTGGAGCAAAATCCAAATTGTTGGAGAAAGTGGATCAGGTAGCATCTATGGAGGTAAAGAAATAGTCAACGTAAATCAGCTCAAAGTGGAGATGGAATTGATATTATATCCTATGAAAGACAGCTGAGATGAATCAACTGGGTAAATGACTGTCTTCTTACTTGACCAATCAGACTGAAGCATGGAGAAATAGCATGGGAATAAAAACTGTAAATTAAAGAGAGTGAATTCTATGTCCAAGAAGTGTATAATGAAAGATTAAAGACATGGAAAGAAAGAATGATACAGAAGAAACATTTTTTTTTCTGAGTAACTTGGCATATCACAAGAGAACAAATTTCCTCAAACACAGCACATTGAATGGGGAACCAAATGGTGACATTAATTTTTCATAAAGCTAATAGTGGAGTGGTGCATCTCCAACATCTGTTTCTGTTTCTATGCTTGATTTTTTTTTTTATCTACCCCTACCCAAGTTTCCTCCAGGATATGAAATAAATAATGTTTCCAATAACTTCCCAACATACAGAAAGAAAAAAAATAACCCTTTACATTTTAAGACTTAGCCAATTAAGACAAAATACTGGGGACTCAGAAGACATCTTGGTGCCACCATCCTCTTTTTAATGGTTCCTAAGGGTTCTGAATGAAGATGCTATACTTTACTTGCTTCTGATCACTTTGTGGGCTCTCTCCATGGCAGAACTGTTAGGATTAGTCCCTGGACGTTTTTCGAAATCTGGCACATAATTCCCATTCACATTGCCAATGACCTCAGGCACCAATGACAGCTGAGCTTTACTTTGGCAGGAACAAGTATTCCAATGGAGGAAAATTAGTATATCTGGACAGTACACACACCCATGTTAGACTGTTGTTTACTGACTACAACTCTAACTTCAATGCTACAATTCCAAGCAAACTCATCTCCAAACTCCTAGACTTGGGAATCAGCACTCCTCTTTTCAACTGTATCCTTCATTTCCTGATTAATAGACTGCAATAAGTAAAGATAGACAGCCAAACCTCCACCATGATTATCGTCAATGCTGGTGCACAACAAGGCTGCATTCTCAAACCCTAATTTTCTCCCAGCACTCTCATGACTGCCTAGCCAGATTCAGCTCGAACTCCATCTATAAGCTCGCAGATGGTACCATCATAGTGGGCCATAGCCAAGAAGGAGATCAAGAACTTATTACTGTCATGACAAAAACCTTTCCTTCAAGGTCATCAAAAAAAAGGAACTGACCATTGACTCCAAGAAGGGGGGAAGGGCAGTGCAAATGTTCCTGTCTACATCAACAGTTCTGAGGTTGAGAAGGTTGAAAGTTTCGAGTTCCTTGGAGTGAACATCACCAATAACCAGTCCTGGTCCAACCACACTGACACTACAGCCAGGAAAGCTCACCAACACTGTGTTGGATGTGGTCTTCCATCAGAATCAGAATCAGGTTTATTGTCACCCGCAAGTGTCGTGAAATTTGTTAGCAGCAGCAGTTCAATGCAATACATAAGATAAAATACGAAAAATATATATAAAAATAAAATAATAAAAAATAAATAAATAAGTAGATCAATTACTGTATACACATATTGAATAGATTAAAAATAGTGCAAAAACAGAAATAATATATATTTTAAAAGTGAGGTAGCGTTCACAGATTCAATGTCCATTTAGGAATCGGATGGCAAAGGGGAAGAAGCTGTTCCTGAATCACTGAGTGTGTGCCTTCAGGCTTCTGTATGTCCTACTTGATGGGAAAAGGGCATGCCCTGGGTGCTGGAAGTCCTTAATAATGGACGTTGCCTTTCTGAGACACTGCTTCTTGAAGATGCCCTGGATACTTTGTAGGCTAGTACTCAAGATGGAGATGACTAAATTTACGATGCTCAGCAGCTTCTTTCAGTCCTGTGCAGTAGCCCCTCCATACTAGACAGTGATGCAGCCTGTCAGAATGCTCTCCACAATACATCTATAGAATCACTGATTCTATTATGGTTGTTGGATTTACTAAGTATGGTATATGTGGGTTGTATACACACACACACACACACACACACACACACACACACACACACACACACACACACACACACACACACACACACATCTCCCCTGCATGAACCCTGTCTACACTTTAGTTTGCTTTGGTAAAGCAGCCAGCATCAGTTTCAGTTCTGCTGTTTTAAGATTATTGAATGGTTCCTGGTATGAAAGGATAGATTCTCGACCTCACAGTCTAACTTATCATGGCCTTATATCTTATTGTCTACCTGCGCCTATAATCTCTAACACTTTGTTCTGTTATTGATTTCCTTTGTACTACCTCAAAAGCTTTAAGTTCCTCGGGGTGAATATCACAAATGACCTGACTTGGTCTAACCAAGCAGAGTTCACTGCCAAGAAGGCCCACCAGCACCTTTACTTCCTGAGAAAGCTGAAGAAATTCGGTCTGTCCCCTAAAACCCTCACTAGTTTTTATAGATACACCATAGAAAGCGTTCTTCTAGGGTGCATCACAACCTGGTATGGAAGTTGTCCTGTCCAAGACCGGAAGAAGCTGCAGAAGATCATGAACATAGCCCAGCACATCACACAAACCAATCTTCCTTCCTTGGACTCACTTTACACCACACGCTGTTGGAGCAGTGCTGCCAGGATAATCAAGGACACGACCCACCCAGCCAACACACTTTTTGTCCCTCTTCCCTCCTGGAGAAGGTTCAGGAGCTTGAAGATTTGTATGGCCAGATTTGGGAACAGCTTCTTTCCAACTGTGATAAGACTGCTGAACGGACCCTGATCTGGATCTGGGCCGTACCTTCCAAATATCCGGACCTGACTTGCACTACCTTACTTTCCCTTTTCTATTTTCTAATTATGATTTATAATTCAAATTTTTATTATATTTACTTTGATTTATATTTCAGGAAGCTCAAAGTGCACAATCAAATATTGCTGTGATGATTGTATGCTCTAGTATCAATTGTTTGTGACAATAAAGTAAAATAAATCACTGTGCTGTGAAATGGTCTGTGTGGAAGGCATGTAAAAAGAGTTTTTCATTCCACTTCTGTTAATGTAACAATAATATACCATGAGTATTATATACAGGTAGGCAGGTGGAATTAAAAGACCTGAAGTCTTTCCCCTCTCAGCACTTCTTTGAGCGGACGTCTTTGTGCTCCAGTGTACAGAATGAACCTTGACCCAGGAATATGTAACTTCGTGGTGAGAAGGCAATTGACGGAGATGCAGCTGACACAGAGGAGGAGGTCACGAAGATTTTAATGAAATGCCTAATGAGAGCTGGAAAAGGACTAAATGGAAATCACAAAGGACTTATGAAAGCAATCAGCTCAGCAAAGTTATTACATTTTACAGGGGTTTCGATTAATTGCAGTTAATTCAATTACCACTGATTGTTTTGGAGATAAACCTCTTTGCATTTACTGGTCACACCAGTAGTATTATTTATCAACAAGTAATGGATTATTATTTGCATAAGGAATGAGACAGAATGGAATAAAAAGAAGAAAGCCTAAGAAAAATAATGAGTTTGTATTTTTAAAACATTGCTTTTCAATCAATTGCTGAAAGATTGAGATTCCACACTTGCAAAGGTTCATTTTCTGTGCCAAAGTCTCTTGTGGTAATCAATGTTCATCATATCAGTGAAGGGTTGCTGAGCTGTTCCAGCAGAACAGGGACCTGAGCTCATGACATGCTTTTGTTTGTGCTGCTTACATGAAGCTAATGGAGGAGTGAGGGTGACCCCCTTTGAGCAGCAAAATTTTTGATTCCTTGGGTTAGGCATGCATCTGCCCACACCAAGATCTCTCTGGGGTAATCATGAAAAACACTGGTGAATGTCATTAGCCTCACTATTAGATTGGCAGCAAATTAAATCTGGTTATGTTTCACCTGAAGTACAATTACCAATTCTAGGTAAAAATTCCATTGTCAGGATTGAAGATCTGGCTGTTCTGCAAACAGGGTTGGCTGTTTTATCCATAGATTCTTGAAGGTGGAGAATTTGTGTCTTCCTGGTAAAAAGTTGAAGATTTGGATTGTCTTGAATAGTCATTAGGGTAAACAGCCTTCATATTTTGCTAAATGATAGATTACTGGACACTATTGAAGATGTGTGAGATTCGAAGTTATTTTTTAAACAGCCATGCATGTGATTTATTGTTGCATGTACAAATAGGGTTCAAAACAAAAGCAAGGTAACCAGAAACATATCTTTCAACTGCCCTCCAAATGAATTTAAATGCAACTGTAAACAATTTGTAAGTAATTCTGCCATCTGATGTTAATGTATTTATTTTCTTATATTGTGGACCTGGGCAACACTGTTACAATCAGCATTCATTGTCCATTCTTTGTCTCCAGAAAAGTCAGTGGCTGCAGTCCACATCCCTGCAGGACTTGTATGTGTCCAGGACAAAGACCAGGTCAGGAAAAATCGTTGGAGACACTACCCATCCTTCAAAATCCTTTCTGGAAATCACTGTAAGGTTATTAAACAAAAACTTCACACTATCTCAGAGGTCTTCTTCCCCACCCCCACAACCCCAGTAACCAATCTGATCAGCCATTCTTATTAGCAGCCCCCACCCTTTCTATCTATAACACTGTCACTGCACTTCACGGTAAACACTTTAAACCACTTTTTTTAATACAGTACTGTTTACATTGTAAATACATGCTGTTATTTATGTATATATGCACAATTTATTCCATATCCATACTTTAAACTCTAACTTTTGTTTTAAAATCATTCTTCTTTCTTTATAATTGTCGACTATTGTTTTCTGTTGCATGTCACATCTGCTCAATACGCCACAGCAAATTCCTAATACATGTCAATGTACATGGCAAACAAAGTTGATCCTTTATTCTTGGTCCTTAATTGCACTTGAGGAAGTAGGTCACCCTTCAGTTCCTTACAGTGAATGTACTCCCACAGTTGTTATTGGTAAAAGAGTTTGATGGCTTATACCCAATAATGAGGGATGAATGTTGACCTATGCCCAAATCAAGATACTGTGCATCTTGAGGAACAAAGTCATATTAGCAAGACCTATTGCCCTTGTCCTTGGTACAAGGGAACTTGGACATGGGAGGTGCCTTGAAGTTGTTCACCTTGGTAACTCTGCAGGGTGATGAACTGCTGTGTGTTTTATATCACTAGACCATAGGATTTAGGAGCAGAATTAGGCCAATTGGGCCATTGTGTCTGCTCCACCATTTCATCATGGCTGATCCATTTTCCCTTTTAGCCCCAATTTACTGCCTCCCTGTATCCCTGCATGCCCTGACTAATCAAGAAACTATCAACCTCTGCCTTAAGTATACCCAGTGCCTTGGCCTCCACAGCTGCCCGTGGGAATGAATTCCACAGATTCATCACTCTCTGGCTAAAGAAATTCCTCCTCATCTCCATTCTAAAATGACATACCTCGATTCTGAGGCTGTATCCTCTGGTCTTAGATTCCCCCACCTTAGAAATCATCCTCTCCACATCTACTGTATTGTGGCCTTTCAATTTTTGATGGATTTCAATGAGGTCATCCCTCATGCTTTGGAATTCCGGTGAGCACAGGCTCAGAGCCATTAAACACTTCTCATATGACAAGCCTGGAAATTTTTGTGAACCTTCTTTGAACTCTCTCCAACACCCACAGATCCTTCCTTAGGGAAGGGACCCAAAACTGCACACTATATTCCAAATGAGGCCTCATCAGTGCTTTATAAAGCCTCAAGGTTGCAGCCTTGCTTTTCCATTCCGGCCCCCTCGTAAATGGTTCGCATTGCAGCCACAGTGGAGGGAATGAATTTGCAGAGTAGTGGATGAAAAGCCGTTCCTTTGTCTTGCACAGTGTCAGCTTCATGTCTAGTTTTCAGTCTGGACTCATTTAGACAACTGGAGAATGGTGCTGTGCCGGTGGTTTCTAACTGTAGAGAACTTTAGTTTATATATTTAACATCATTAACATCATAAACATTTCACTTACCCAGCTGCATGCAAGTAATTAAAAACTGCAAGGAGAGGTGGCTGGAAACCTGCAATCAGAAACAGAAATTACTTGAATGCAAGACTAGTAAATCCCTGTATTACAAGGCTTAGCACAGTATGTGTAAATAACCCACTTGAATTAAAGTATAATTGAGCGTAAGTATATAATTAGAAAACTAAAAACTGTAAGAATTCAGCAATGGAGAAGCAGAAGTTTTTTTTCACTTAATAATACCAGTAACAAGCCAAATTTGAATGAGATAGATTAAGGAACTGTATCAACTAAATATGTCATTAAAGCCAAAATTAATTGGGATTATACATTTTAATTGCAAGATTAATCATGATTAATTTGTTGCATGTCTTTGCTTTATATTTTACTGTTATATTAGGAAATTCAGGTGCTTTTTACTTGAAGGGTTCAGAAACTTGGATGTGCAGTTGTTTTTTTTATGAGCGTATCAAATAACAGTAATGGATAAAAATTATAGAAAGTGACTGGTAGGAGATGAACGAAGCGCACTAAACTGCTACAAACAAATCTTTTTTCAAGTGTTGAGATAATTAAAAATAAAATCCATTTTTTGGCTTTAAATGCACAAGGTGTACAAGGTGCTTGATTCCATTTAGAACTTGTCAGACAGTGCAGAAGTACTAAGCAAAACACACACACACACACACTCACACACAGGTGCTGGGGAGGGGGGTGCAGGGAGTATCTATTGGAAAGAGTAAACAGTCGACATTTCAGGCCGAAACTCTTCATCAGGACACTGCCTGATCCATGCTTTCAATCACCTTCCTACCGTCAAATCCTGATGAAAAGTCTCAGCCCGAAACGTTGATTGTTTACTCTTTTCCATAGATGCTACCTGGCCTGCTGAGCTCCTCCAGCATTTTGTATGTGTTGCTTTGGATTTCTAGCATCTGCAGATCTTCACGTGTCTGTAATGCAGATGAGCTGTCCACCTGGGCCAAATCCCGGACAATGTTCAGTAGTGGGCAGTAAAATGTCAACTAACATTTGAGCCTCATACAGGACCACATGGGTTATTTGGCATAGTTGCCCAGAAATCCAATTGTGTCTACTTTTGGCATGTCAAATTGCCACTACATTCTATATTTTGCGTTTTGCCCCTCATTCTTTCCCCCATTCCTCACGATACGCAGCAATGTCAAAGCAAATTATAAAATTGGGGCTTCCATCCTTGTATGAGAATATTGTTGTAGTTTACTCCATTTAAAGAATGCTTTGTACCTTGCTGCTGTGTGGGTTCACAGCAGGAAAAGTAATCACTTGTTCAGCTATGAGAAACAGGGCTGTGCTATTAAAGTGTTTTCTCCATGGCTGCAACAGAGACTAGTACAATAAAAAGGATAGTAAGGAAGGGTGGGAGATGAGGAGATCAATTTGGTGGTATAGAGTAGGGCAGTTTTGCATGAAGCTCGAACAGGAGGTGAGGTGAGTTGTCTGCCATCCGTGTTCATGGATAGTAGTGACCAATTGGGATCAGCAGCACCAAGGCCATAGACTAAAGGCTCCAGAAACTATATATTTTCATTGGGGATCATTGTTGACCAGAAAACCCTGCAAGTATTATGGCTACAGAAGCAGTCAAAAGATTCATTTTCAGATTCAGATCCAGATTCATTTATTTATCACAAGTACATTGAAACTTACATTGAAATGCATCTCTCCTACCCAATGCATACACACAGTCGTCCAACCCCAGGGCAAGCTGTCTCCAACCTCCAGCCTGCTGTGGACTCGCGGATTAACAGACACCGGGCTCTCGACTTCTCCAGTGGACTTGAAGGCTCAGGGCTGTACCCATCGGGCTTCAACTTCTGGACTTCTAATTGTCCTCCAGGTTTTGATGTTTGATAGGGACCCAGGACTTGCTGATGATGAAAATGCAACACCCTGAATAGGAACCCCAAACTCGCACCTTGAATTCCAGACCTGTTAATGATGGGGGCCCTGAACAAAGGCCTTGAACTCTGGTCTCATTGATTGACGTACCTGGGGGGGGGGGGTGTCACCCACATGGAACTCACTGATAACTCGCTGATCTGGGGATGGGGAGTACCAGCCCTTATCCTCGCTGGCCTGCAAGTCTGCCATTCAACCACCATTGTCCTTTGTCAAAGGTCCACATTGATGGCCTTTGAATTTGGAGGCCTAGACTAGCCTGACCTCTAACTCTCCCACACCCCTGCCCCTAAACCCTAACCTGCCCCTAACTCTATAGTAAGCAACTCACCTTATTCGGCAAAAACATTCCACCATTAACAAAAAATTAATTGAATATATTCCTACATCTGGATGAGTGTAACTCTGAAGCAGTTGAGAAGTTTGATAACATCCAGAGCAAAGCGGCCCATTGTTCTGCATCCACCACTTTAAACACACACTCTGTCTCCCAGCAATGCACTATAATGACAGTGCTGAATAAACAGAGAATATATTGCAAAATCCTGTCAAAGCAGTGCCTCCCAAATCTCATAATACATGAGATCTGGGCTCAATCTCAACCCCCACTGCTAACAATGTAAAGTTTGTACATTCTTCCTGCGACTTCATACACTCAGTGTCCACTTCATTAGTACTGCTCGTTAATGCAAATATCTAATCAGCCAATTATATGACAGCAACTCAATGCATAAAAGCATGCAGACATGATCAAGGGCTATAGTTGTTGTTCAGAACAAACACCTGAATGGGGAAGAAATATTATCTAACTGACTTTGACCGTGGGATAAATGTTGGTGCCAGATGGGGTGGTTTGAGTATCTCAGAAACTGCTGATCCCCTGGGATTTTCAAGCACAACATTCTCTAGAGTTTACTGAGAATGGTGTTAAGAACACAAATAAAACATCCAGTAAGGACCAATTCTGTAGGAAAGAAACAGATTAACAAGTTTGAACCAGTCTGGCCATTCTCGATCAAGCTGACAGGGAGGTAACAGTAACTCAAATAGCTACGTGTTACAACAGTTGTGTGCAGAAGAGCAACTCCAAATGCACAACATGTTGAAGCTTGAAGTCTGTGGGATAAAGCAAAAACAGACTGCAGCGAGTTCCACGTGTAACATCTAATAAAGTGGCTACTGGACGTAAGTTTCCTCTAGGTGCTCTGAATTTTCTCCCATACCCCAAAGGCATGATGATTGGTCATTGTAAATTGTCCCTGAATCTTAGAGCTCTGCAAGAGTAGTTTTGCTGTGTTACCTACAGCTGTACAAAAAGGTGTTTCTTTGCTACCTTCTCAAGGACAATTGAAGATTATAGGATATAGGGTATAACACCATCTTATGGTGATATAGCAGTGATCAGCTTACAGAATTTCAAGATCAGAGGTCAGTGTGTTTTGTCAAGATGGAGAATGATCACATTGCAGATTTGTTTATGGGGGTGTGGTTTCTCAAATTAAGCCACCAAAAATCCACTAAGTGTGAAGAGGAGTCCTTTAGTAAAAGGAAGAATATGCTATCAATGGGAACAAGAACAACAGGGGTAGACAATGAGTACTAAAATAGTTCACTTAAAAATGAATAAAGAGTTTTTATTTCTACTCTCACATAGATTTACATAGGATACTGTGAATGTATCCAATAGAGAGTCATTTTTTCCCTATTTTGCATTTAAAAATACAATCCACATAGAGAGCACGCAGAATATTTGAAAAAAAGAATGATCAGGGATTTGTAATGGAGCTGGTTTGATTTTCCTATGCATTGTACTGAAGGAAGTCTCTGTGATCACTGAGAGAAAGTCATAGGATCAAGGTGCAAGGGGAATATGCTTTGCTGGTTTGTAAGCACTTAAAGAATGATGTGCTAAAGTGCTCCACAGCTAATGGATTACCTTTGAGCTACAGTTGGCTAATGCGGCAGCCATGCTGTGCAAGGCACAATCCTACAGATAAAGACACAATATTTTATACACAAATACACAGAAACACACATGCACCCATCTCTTCTTCCCAACACGCACATCTTGAAGAGATGCGATGTCCTTTCTGTGGGATGTGTACTTCTAATGACCCCAGTCATCTTGCAATGTGTACTTCTTCTCCAGCTGATAGAGATTCAGATCCCAAGCATCACTGAACAGTATCAGAAGGACAAAGAACTCGTGTTCTTCATTCCACTGTGATCCAAAGAGATCTACTTCTTAGCCTTGGGATTACTCCAGGGAGCTGCTGATGATCTTTGTTTCAGACTGCTGCTTTAAAAGAAGGAATTTGTATCCTTTAATTTAAATGATGATTTGGTATTTCATATTCTGGGGGTGCCAGCTTTGATGCCAGCTTTATGCTGTCACTGACTGCACTGATGATTCCATCAGGACTTCAGTGAAGAGTACAGATTCCTGTCCTTATATCCACTCCGTAAATGCACAAGTTAGCGTTGGTTTCTGTCAATGCCATTCCTTCTGGCAGTTCGCATGAATCTTCCATCTCTGTCATTTCTAGCAGAGAACATCGTATCAAGGGATGAATTGGTGGGAACAAGGTACCATTGAATGGTAGCCACTTGACCTCTGGTCTCCTTACCACCATTCCTGGTCACTATATTGTCACATACAGTACATCGCAAAAACTGTTATTGACACATTGCTGGTTGTGGGAGCTTGTGCAAGGCTGTCATTTCTCCTGTCGTCCACACAAGATCTCAGAATTTCTTCAGCCAGAGGGAGGTGAATCTGTGGAATTCTTTGCCACAGAGGGATGTCAAGGCCAAGCCTTTGGAGGGATATTTAAGGCAGAGATTGGTAAGTTCTTGATTGGAGAGGAGTTAAAGGCTATGAGTAACGTTTGATGGCTCTGAGCCTGTGCTCACTGGAATTCAGAAGAATAAGGAGTGACCTCATTGAAACCCATCAAATGTTGATAGACCTCAATAGACAGGATGTCGAGAAGATGTTTCCTATGGTGGGGGAGTCTAAGACCAGAGGACACAGCCTCAGAATAGAGGGGCATCGTTTTAGAATGGAGGCGAGGAGGAATTTCTTTAGTCAGAGAGCGGTGAATCTGTGGTGTTCACTACTACAGGCAGCTGTGGAAGCCAAGTCATTGGGTATATTTAAGGCAGAGGTTGAAGGATTCTTGATTCGTCAGGGCATGAAAAGATACAGAAAGAAGGCAGGAAGGAGATTGGGCTGAGAGGGAAAATTGACCAGCCATGATGAAATGATGGAACAAAAGTGATGGGCCACAATGGCCTAAATCTGCTTCTATATCGTATGGACCCGGGGACTTAATAGAGTTAGCAATGTAAACACAGAGAAAAAGAAATCCAAACACAAAACGAATTTTGCATCTACATTTAACTGTCATGTACATGACAAAAAACAGCAACTTGATTTTCATTGTTCATTTCTAAAATTGTAAAAACAATAAAAATAACACTTTTGTTTGTTATTACATTGAATCAACGCTTGTACAAATGACCGTAATTATCTTCAAATAAGGAAATTCGGGAGATTTATTTGTTCTGCGACAGGACTGTAAATGAGTAAATTTTGCTGCAGAACGGGTGGGTAATGAAGTGATGGAGTATTGAGTAATGTCCATACCCTGTAAATGCATTACAAGTAGTTATGAGTAACTGTTTCAAAATCTGATATGAGAGATATATCCACAGGAGTACGGTGTCATCTCACTCAATGAAAAGACATACTTAATTTCATGGGAGTGAAGTTCTGACTTGTAATAAATCCTGTATGAAAATTAAAGAACAGCTGCTTCCATGTGGCCATGCTGTATTCCATTAATAAATCACCCCAGCAGATAGCACCTGCAAGCCATAATGTATATTTTGCCAAGTATGATAATCGATTGCAGCTGCTTTTACAACCACTTGCACTACCAATAAAACCATTTCTGATTCCACAAATAACGGCCGTGGAGATTTACTGCTTTGTCAACTGCAGAGGAAGAACATAATTATAGTTCCCTTAAAATAACAATTACGTACTGTATATGTTATTAGTTGTGGGATTTTGTTCTCATCTAGCTAAAGAATGTCAGCACTGAAGCCTGTTATACTATCAAGTATTCAAGGGCTAGATGTAAAGTAAAACTCCCTCTGATCTATCCATTGATAGTTCTCAATTCTTTTAGTGGAGAGTTGGATATATTTCTTACTGTTTATTCCATGGGTAGGCTGCTGTTGTGGAGCTTAGTCAATTTTATCCTGTTGTATTCTAACCAATAGGAACCTTATACCAATGGTCATTCAATGTTGCCTATTTTTGTAATATGAAGAGAGAACAGACTTTTCAGCTGGGACAGAAGAAAGATTAATGTTTATCTTCCTGAAAAACCTAAATGCTTCACCACACTGCTTTCAGTTTAGTTTAACTATATGTTAAATGTAAGTGACAATACATTAAATGTCAGACAAGAGAAAATCTGCAGGTGCTGGAAATCCGGGCAACACAGACAAAATGCTGGAGGAACTCAGCAAGCCAGGCAGCATCTATGGAAAAGAGCACAGTCGACGCTTCAGGCTGAGACCCTTCATCAGGACTAGCTGAACTAGTCTGCCTATATATACTATTCCACATTCACAGGGGATCCTGTAAACGCTGTAAACTACTGTGCCGTATAATGGCTTTTGGGACCACTTGGTGAAGGAAGCCATTGAAATAAAACAAGAGAAAAATAATTTTAACAAAGGTGAAGGTCTCGCTCTAAGTAAGAACTGGAATTCGATTGTAAACAGGTGGGACAACGGAAATCTGATTGGTTAAGAACTAACCAACCAATCAGGAGGGATGGAAGACGGGAGTTGAGTATATATACCAACAGACTTTGCATGCTTTACCAACAGACTTTACAGGCATCATCCCTGATGAACAAGAAAGAGCTTGCCATTGAAATGTCAGTTGAAATCGATAACTGTACTTGGCTGGTAGCCTGAGAAGAGTTTATTCATCATAAACGCCGGGAAAGCACTAGATGCTTTTTGCATTCCATGCATGTTTTGAACAGAATGAAGAGATTTGTCACCACCTAGCCTAGGGTGCATCTGAATCTACAGGTGTGGACATAAGATCAGTCTTCTAGAGAATGAACCTGCAGAATGTATCCGGCCAAGATGGAGACCCTGTCCGTGCCCTTAGATGCTGTGCAGATCAGCTGGTGGGAGTACTTGCAGACATTTTTAACCTCTCCCTGCTTCAACCTGTGATTCCCGCCTGCTTTAAGAAGACCACTATCCTGGTACCTATGAAAAGCAAGATAGCATGCTATCAGAACTATCACACAACAGGTCTGATTTCTACTATCATTCTAGATTCAAGATTGTTTAATGTCATTTCCAGTACATGACTGTAGAGGAAAGCCTTATAATTGCGATTCCAGCTCCAATACAGTACAAAAGAAAAATAAAGGACACAATAATAACATAAAAAGTGCAATAAATATAAAATATGTAAGTTAGCCTATTTACATAGATTGACTGTATGCCCATAATGTGATGCTAGACACAGGAGTGTCTGTGCATAAGGTGACTGACAGGAAATGATAAAGTAGTGGTGGTTGGGATGTGGAGAGGGGGGTTAATGGTTGGAGGTGTTGATCAGCCTTACTGCTTGGGGAACATAACTGCTTTGGTGATCCTGGCATGGATGTCACGTAGCCTCCTCCCTGATAGGAGTGGAACAAGTTCAGGAACAAGGTGGATGGGATCCTTCATGATGGAAACTGGGCCCTTTTCCAACACCTTTCTGTATATATGGCCTTGATAGTGGGTGGGTTGGTGCTAGCAATGCACTGGGCAGTTTTGACCAATTATAGAGTCTTCCTGTCTGCCACTGTGCAGCTTCCATACCATGCAGTGGTGTAGCTTGTAAAGACTCTCATGACTGTACATCTGCAGTATGATGGGAGTATGGATGTGCAAAGTACAGTTCTCTTTAATCTCCTCATAAAGTAGGGACAATGGTGAACTTTCCTTATTGTGTAGAATGTGTTCTGGGATGATGAGAGGTTGGGCGAGATGTGTAGCCCCAGGAGTTTGAAAATGCTTGCAAGTTTCCACTGCTGTGCCGTTGATGTAAAGAGGACTGTGAATGGTATGAGTTCTCCTGAAGTTGATAAACATCTCCTTTGTCTTATTGACACTAAGGAAGAGGTTATTTGCCTGGCACCAGACCTCGAGCTCTTCTACCTCCTCTCTGTCGGCCATCTCATTGTTGTTGGTGATCAGCCCCACCACTATTGTGTCATCAGTGACTTCGCGGATTCTTTGAGAGGCTGGTCATGGCATGCATTGACTCCAGCTTTCTAGACAAACTAAACCCAATGCAATTTGCTTACCTTTGAAGAAATTCTGTGATGGACACCATCTCCCTGGCCATACCCTCATACCTGGAGTATCTAGGCAGTAAAGACATACACATCAGACTACTGTTTTTTTGCTAACAGATCTGCTTTCAATTCTATAATTCCAAGAAAATTCATTACCAAACTTTAGAACCTGGGACTTCCTGACCAACAGACTACCATCTGTAAGGATAGGGAACAAAATCTCCGCCATATTTATTCTAATCACTGGTGCCCTTCAAGTTGCATCATCACTCCCCAATCTACTCTTTATACACTGAAGAATATGCTGTAAGATTCTACTCTATTTCCACTCACAACTTTGCAGCTGACACCACAATAGTGAGCTGTATCTCAGATAACAATGAGTCAGGGTACAAGAAGGAGATAGAGAGCTTAGTAAGATAGTCTTGTGACAACAACCTTTCCCACAATGTCAGCAAAACAAAAGTGCTGGTCATTGACTTCAGGAAGGAGGGGTAGTGCACACGCTCCTGTTTATATCAACAATATTAAGGTTGACAGGACTTAGAGTGTTGGGTTCCTAGGAATAAATAACATTAATAACCCACCCTGGTCCAATGATGCCAAAGCTCACCTATGCCTTTGTTTCCTCAGGAGGCTAAAGAAATTTGGGATGTTCCTGTTAGCCATTACCAATTTTTATTGATGTACCATTGAAAGCATCCTATCTGGATGTATAACATCTTACTTGTGACCACAAGAATCTACAAAAGGTTTTGGACACAGCTCAGGAATTCACAGAAACCAGCCTCCCATCTATGAACTCTGTCTATACTTCTCACTGCCTCAGTAAACTAGTATAACTAAAGATCCCACCCATCCTGAACATTCTGTCTTCTCCCACTGGGCAGAAGATACAAAAGCCTGAAAGTACATACCACCAAGCTCAAGGACAGCTTCTACACTATTATTATTAGTATATTCAATGGTTTCATTGTATAATAAGATGTACTCGACCTCAGCATCTACCTCATAATGATCTTGCACCCAATTACTTGTCTACATTGCATCTTCTCTGCAGGTTTTACACTTTATTCTGTATTTCATTATTGTTTTACTTTGTTCTACCTCAATGCACTGTGTGTATTGATTTGATCTGTATGAACAGTATGCAAGTCACCTTTTCATTGTACCTCAGTGCAAGTAACAATAATAAACCAATTACAATTCCAATATGTCAAGAACCTGGTTTCACAATATCAGGTGCAGTAGTTATCTGCTACAAATCAAGCACATCTAATTCTGGTGGCATAATAACTATCAAGTTTTAAATCATGTTTGCATGATGAACTCACAAATTTTTTAGCAACTCTTTACTTGAGATAAAAATATTCTTAATCAAAAATATACTTCAATAATAATAGTTAAAAATATATAATACAAGGTATTTTCAAGCCAGCATTCATTGTGGAAAATCCATCATTCCGCTTCTCTCCAAGATTTATACAACACCATACATTCATTTGGTCTTGATATGATTTTCTTGAATAAACAAACTGAGGTTGTTTTTCATATAAGTTCCAAGCCCTCAGTTTGCAGATGGTTGGAGAAGCTTCAACTGTTTCATTTCCCCATAACTTCACAAGGAGCTGGCTTCACCAAACTTCAGTGCAGCCATAAGCACATGTTGCCAGTTCTAGAATTGTATGAGTCTGCAACATTTGGTTGTCACCACGTCTTTGCACTGAAAGGTCACCTGGTTGTCTTCAATGGGCTGATTTCTTCCAGCAGTAGTCAGAACTTGACTCTCTGTATGTTCTTGGGAACAACGATAAAGCTACATGGAGTATCATCAACAGCAACTTTCACCTGATGACCAGTTTCTATGCTGCGTTTTAAAAATTTGATGCTTTTAAGATTTGGCTGCTATTTTAAGGTTAGCTTTATCTGTCAAGTCAAGTCACTTTTTATTGTCATTTTGACCATAAGTGCTGGAACAGTACACAGTAAAAACAAGACAACGTTACATGAAACGGTACAAAAACTACACTGAACAATGTAAAAACAACACAGAAAAAAACTGCACAAGACTACAGACCAACCCAGGACTGCAAAAAGTGCACAAAAGAGTGCAGGCATTACAATAAATAATAAACAAGACAATAGGCACGATAGAGGGCAGTAGGTTGGTGTCAGTCCAGGCTCTGGGTATTGAGGACACATTTACATCAAAGCATCAAAACACATAGTGATTCATCAACCGCCCTCCACCTTCAGATTTCAGGATGGACAATGAACCCATGGACACTGCAATATTATTTTCTTCTTTTCTCCCCATTTCTCTCTCTCTTTTTGCACTACTTATCTAATTTTATATATATATATATATTTTTTACCATGATTTATAGTTTTTATTTTGGTTTGCACTGTGCTTCTGCTGCACAACAGTTTTAACAAAACATTCCAGTGATATTAAACTTGATTCTGATTTTGAAATGCATCGTTTACATCAAAAAACAAATACACTCCGAGAAAGTGCTGGGGGCAGCCTGCAAGTGTCACTATGCTTCACCAGGCACCACATAGCATACTCACAATTTACTAACCCTAAGCCTAATCAGGATTACCAAGAGTGTTGGCAGAACTAGAGGGCCTGATTTATAGGAAGAGACTGGCCAGGCTAGGTCTTTCTATCTTGTAATGTAGGAGAATTAGTGATGATCTTGTAGAGGGATTTAAAATTATGAGAGGCATACTGTGGATAAGGTGGATGGAAGCAGTCTTTTCCACAGGTTATGGGCATCCCAAACTAAATCAAATAGGTTTAAGGTGAGGGGGAAAGATCGAAGAGACCCGAAGGGTAACATTTTCATGCAGAAGGTGAATATATTGGAATGAATTGCCAGAGGTAGTGTTTGAGGCAGGTACAAAAGTATCATTTAAGAAGCACTGGACAGGTACATGGAAGGGCAGGGCTCAGAGATCTTTGGACCAAACACAGGAAGTTGGCTCTATCTGTGGTAATCAGCACGAGAGTTTGTGTGGTGGTGATGCTGCATGAGGTATAAAAAGGACTCGGTTGCTTTTTGGCTTTTTGCTCGGCAGCCAGTAATCAGCATGAGAGGCCATCTGTAAATGATGCAGTATGAGAGTTAAAGAAGAGCTCGGATGCTTTGTGGTTTTTCTCTTGGCAGGTGACAATCAGCGCAAGAGGTTGTGCGTTGGTGATCAACGCAAGGATTATAAAAGGCTCAGGCGATTTTTGGCTTTTCTCTTAGTGGATGGGCAATCAGCGTGGGGTCAATAAAAAGAAAGGAGATGTAAGTGGAGCAGCCATTTTTGGAGTGGGGCATTGTTAAAGTGGTCCAGATTTGGCTCAACAGGTTTAAGTAAGAACAGGTGGAAGTTCAAAGTAAGCAAGCACCAGGTAAGTTTTTTATAGTCCGTTACTACATAGGTAGTGTGCTGACAATGGATCTAGAGGTAGTGGTATGTTCCCTGTGTGAAATGTGGGAATTCTGGGGAGTACTCCAGTCTCTCTGATAACAACATCCGCACAAAGTGCATCATGCAGCAGTCCCTTAGATATTGTATTAAAGTACTGGAGAGGCAGCTTAATGGCATTCAGCTCATACAGGAGAATAGGAGGTGAGAGACAGGAACTACAAGGAGGTAGTCACTCCTAAGTTGCAGGAGACAGTTCCATAGGCAACTGTCAGGAGAGGAAAAGGGAATAGGTAGCCAGTGCAGAGTACCCCTGTGCCATTCCCCTCAATAATAAGTATACCAATTTGGATACTGTTGGGGTGACAACATATCGGTGGGAAGTCTCAGTGACAGGGTCTTTGGCACTCTGCGTCTCTGTGGCCCTGAAGGGAAGAGGGGAGAAGAGGAATGCAGTAGTGATAGACGATTCCTTCTGCCAAAGTGCATGACTGTGTACTTCCCTACATTTTATTCTATCTGCCACTTTTTTGCCTATTTCCCCAGTCTGTCTACATTTCTTCTGCAGACACCCTGCTTCTGCTTCTTCACCACTACCTGACCTTTCACCTATCTTCATATTATCTGCAAACTTGGTCGCAAAGCCATCAATTCTTTCATCCAAATCATTGACATATACTGTGAAAAGAAGTGGTCATGACATTAAGTCCTGCAGCACACCTCTAGTCACTGGCAGCCAACCAGAGAAGTCCTAGTTTATTCCCATTCTTTGCCTCCTGTTAGCCAGTCAAACTTGTATCCATTGTAGTATTGTTTCTGTAATACCATGAGATCTTACCTTGTTAAGCAGCCTCATGCATGACTCCTTGTCAGAGGCCTTCTGAAAATCCAAATAAACAACATCCACTGATTTTCCTTTGTCTACTTTCCTGTTATTTCCTCAAAGAATTCCAAAGGATTTGTCAGGCAGGATTTCCCTTTTCAAAAAACCATGCTGAATTTGGCCTAATTTATCATGAAACTCAAAATACCTCGAAATCTCATCCTTAATAATGGACTCCAACATCTACCCAACCACTGAAGTCCAGCTAAATGGCCTATAATTTCCTTTCTTCTACTTTCATTCCTTCTTAAAGAGTGGAGCAACATATGCAATATTCCAGTCCTCAGGGACGACTCCATGAATTATTGATTCTAGAAAGATGCTTCCACAATCTCTTCACCTGTACCTCTTTCAGTACACTGGGCTATAGGTGAACTGGGCCAGGTGACTTGTCTACCTTTAGACTTTTCAACCTCCCAAGCACCTTCTGCTTAGTAATAGCAACAACACTCACTTCTGCCCCCAACACTCTCGCTTTTCTGGCATTCCGCTAGTGTCTTCCACAGTGAAGACTGACACAAAAAACTTATTAAGTTCTTCTGTCATTTCATGGTCCCTGATTACTAACTCACCAGCGTCATTTTCCAGTAGTCCAAAATCTGCCCTCATCTTTATTATTCCTTATATATCTGAAAAAAAACCTTTTTGTATCCTCTTTTATATTATTAGCTGACTTTCCTTCATATTTCATCTTTTCTCTGAATGGATTTTTAGTTGCCTTCTGTTGGTTTTTAAAAGCTTCCCAATCCTCTACCTTCCATCTATTCTTTGCTGTTATATGCCTTCTCTTTTGCTTTTATGCTGTCTTTGATTTCCCTTGTCAGTCGCAGTTGCTTTATCCTCCCGTTTGATTACCCTTCATCTTTGGGTTGTATCTGTCTTGCACCTTCTGAATTTCCCCCAGAAACACTAGCCTTTGCAGTTCTGCTGTTATCTCTGCTAGTGTCCCTTTCTGATCCTTTGGCCAGTTCCTCTCTCATATCTTTGTAAATCCCTTTACTCCACTGTAACATTGATATATCCAATTTTAACTTCCCCTTCTCAAACTGCACGGTGAATTCTATCATATTATGACCATAGCCTCTGACAGGACTCTTTATTTAAATAAAGGTTCGTGTAGGATGCTGTGATCATGATATGATAAAGGAATAAAGGTGTGGAATATTTTGTAAATGGGAAGAATGTGCAGAGGGACTTTGGGGTACTCATGCAGGATTCCCTAAAGATTAACTTGCAGTCAGTGGTAAGGAAGGCAAATACAATGTTGGCATGCGTTTCGAGAGGACTAGAATACAAAAGGACCTAATGCTGAGGCTTTATAGGCATTGCTCAGACCACACTTGGAGTACTGTGAGCAGTTTTTGGGCTGCTTGTCTGGGAAAGGATGTGCTGGCATTGGAGACAGTCTTGAGAAGGTTCACGAAAATGATCACAGGAATGACAGTGTTAACATATGAGAAGTGTTCGATGGCTCTGGGCTTGGAGTTTAAAAGAATGAGTGGAGATCTCACTAAATCCTATCAAATATCAAGAGGTATGGATAGACTGGAGGTGGAGAGGATGCCTGCTATTGTGGGGGAAACTCGGACCAGAAGTCACACTCTGAGAACTGAGGGCTGTTCATTTAGAACAGAGATGAGGAAAAACTTCTTCTGCCAGAGGGTGGTAAATCTGTGGAATTCTTTGCCACAGATGGTTGTACAGGCCAAGTCTTTGGGTACTTAAAGCAGAGGTTGATAGGTTGTTGATTAACCAGGGTGTCCAAGGTTACAAAGAGAAGGCAGAAAAATGGGGTTCAGTGGGAGAATAAATCAGTCATGGTGGAGTGGCAAAGCGGACTTAATGGGCCGAATGGCCTAATTCTGCTGCTAGATCTTATGGATGGCCACTATGTTCAGCATGGACAAGTTGGGCCAAAGGGCCTGTATCTCTGCTGTATTACTCTTTGATTCTAACAAAAGATAATGGCAAAGGAACAAGTAATTGGTAGCAAACAATTTCTGGAAGTATTCAACAGGTGAAACATTATATATGGAAAGGATTTTTTAATGCTTCGACATATTGAGTTCCAGGTTGAAACTCTGTGTTATAAGCCTTGTACAGTGTTTCATCCCAAAACGTCCACAATTCCTTTTCTCCCAGAGATTTTGCTGAGTTCTTCCAGCATGTTGTTGCTCCAGGTTTCAGCATCTACAGTCTTTTGTATCTCCATAGTGTTATGTGTGATGAGAAAACCATGGGGAGATGGGGTCCAGAGTTGACCCCCGTGAACTATGCTGGTAACGAGAGAGAGAGAGGTAAAGAGGGGGAGAGGCGCCATGCTACACATGCTGATAGTGAGAGAGACACAAGGATTTAAAATTATGGCTTCTTCGCTGATTGTTGACTTCACTTTCAAGGACTCTGCCTGCTTGTGTGATTCCTTGCTGACCCAGCAGTGTGATGCCAGGTGCCTGCTGAGACAGGAGGGAGTGGCCAGTTTGATGGACACGGAGTTGGTGGATGGCTGGTACCCTGGCTGAGGAGATAAAAGACGAGTCTGCTGAGACACAGGTAGACACGCCCTTGAACACTGAACGAGTGTGTGCACCCACAGACTGGTGGAGCCTCAGAGGACCGAATCGGGAGATCGGTCACAAAGCTCACAGTGTGATGGCAGGAGCGGCGGGGGCTTGTGTGTGTGTCCACATGCCAGAGTGAGGAGTCCACCACAGAAGAACGGTTTAGCTGAGAATGGTGGGGTCATAACTGAATGACCACATCAGTACAACGGAACAAGAAGACAACGGAAGGCTTGCCTGCTGCAGCTGCTCACATCTCGCTTGCTCTCTCTCTCCAATGACACAAAACCAACTAACTCAATTTAAACTGAACTGAACTGAACTCTGCATTATCTTATGACTATTTACCCCTACACTATGATAGAGCTTAGTTTTGATTCTTATTCCTACTTTTCTGTATTATCATTGCTAACCTGTTTCATATGTATATTTACATTTTTTTGGTTTTATATTATTCGGTTTACTAATAAGTACTTTTAGTTACAGTACCACCAGACTCCAATGTATCATTCCATTTTGGTAACCCAGTCATGGGGTACGTGACAATAGGATCAGTGGTGCCAATTGCAATGAACAAAGCATTACTCTCACAAACACAAGAAAATCTGCAGATGCTGGAAATCCAAAGCAATACACACAAAATGCTGGAGGAACTCAGCAGGCCAAATAACATCTATTGAAAAGAGCAAACACATGACATTTCAGGCCAAGACTGTTCATCAATCTTGATGCAAGGTCTCAGCCCGAAATACCGACTATTTACTCTTTTCCATAGATGCTGCCTGTCCTGCTGAGTTCCTCCAGCATTTTGCGTGTCCGAGTCCATTTTGAGCTGATTGCATATGCTCATCGGGCTGCGTGCAGACAATGTATCCAAGCAAAAGATGGTGACTTAATTCACATTCAGAAAGGCTTTGACCTGAGTGTGTCTACTCCCTGTACATTTCACCATTTTCATACATAAGTGTTGCTTAATTCCAAATGGACATGGGTAAAGGTTCCTTATCAAGGTTTTCCAATCAAATCAAGAGTCTACTCTCTCCTCCCTCCATATACAAGTAAAGTGGGGGGAAAAGGGTAGACTTCTGATTTGATTGGAAAGTTTGCCATTTTGCACCCATTGATTGGTATTTTCTTTTGACATTTTGGTTAACATCAAGTGCTTTTCCTCCTCCTGATTAACAAGCTCTTCGTATTTGACTTGAGGGTATGTTCTGTAGTTCCCTCAGTTGATGGATTGGTGTTAATTTGATGGATTGTACATCATCATGACGCGAAAGTAAAACAAATTTCTGTGGATAAAAAGTTAAGGAAAATTGTTCCACAATTTCCCCCTGATTAATGATATCACCAAAACCACGTGGGTGCTGCATTCTGAGATTGTTCTCAGTGTTGTCATAGGGTGAAAATCAAGTTCGCAATGCTTCTGGATAGATGAAATCCACGCAGGAGATGGCTGAGAACTCTGGCAATGATTTTCTCTGTGAAACTCCTAAAGAGATACATCAATAGAGCAGTAAACAGCATTGTCATTCAATTCATCTGATCCAGAAAATTAAAGCAAATGGAAGTCAAAATCTTCCAGTGTTGGAAGTCTGAAATAGAAAGAGAACATGCTGGGAACCATCAGCAGGTAAGGCTGCACCTGTGGAGCCAGTGATGGCGATAACTCCACTGTGGATGGTCCCAAGCCCGGATGCGAAAGGAGGAGGGTTGGCCATGCGGCTAGTAACCCCCATCCAGTAAAAACCCAGAGCTACAAAAACACCAACAGAAGCTCCAAGGACCTCATCCCTGAGAGAGGGAGGATCTTCACCTAGAAAGCATGTGAAGTTTTGCGGTGAAGCCAGAAGTCACAAGGTTAATCAACCTTCATTCAGTCCAGGACCCTGGAGTCTGTTAAGCTGCTGTTGGCAGCCCACACCCCAGTAGTGGTGTAGGCTAGACCGACTGATTGATAGAGATGAACAAGCAGATGAGAGATTTGTGAAGGGAGCGATCAGAAAGGGGAGTCGGTGGGGGAGAAGACGTGTCTAGTGCTGAACTCTCATTGAAGGTCGTAGAAATTGGTAAATATTGGGGGAGACAATGATGGAAATATTAGCCACCTCCAACCATGCCTCTCAATTGACATGAATCATAGGCACATTGTCACCCCCACCCCCAACTTTCCCCATAGATTCTACCATTCATCTGCAACTAGGGGAAATTCACAGCAGCCAATTAACCTACCAACACACACAAAATGCAGGAGGAACTCAGCAGGTCAGGCAGCACTTATGGAAAAGAATAGATAGTCGATGTTTCAGGCCAAGACCATTCTTCATGACTGAGAAGGAAGGGGGAGGATGCCAGAAATTAATCTACCAACCTACAAGTCTTTGGGACATGGGAGAAATCCACACAGGAAAAATGGAGTGTGCAGACTGGTAGCGCTGGGGGTCAGGACTGAACTCAGGTCTCCCCCAATATTTACCAATTTCTATCACCTTCAATGAGAGTTCATCATCTGACATGTCTTCTCATTCAACAAACCCCCCCCCCCCCCCCTCGACCCCCCCTTCCGGATCACTCCCCTTGCAAATCTCTGATCTGCTTGTTCATCTCTATCAATCAGTCGGTCTAGCCTACACCCCTACTAGGGCGTGGGCTGCCCTAAGAGAGCAGCTTAAGAGAGCTTAAGCTTAAGAGAGTCCACCGTCCTGGGCTGATAGAAGGTTGATCAACCCTGCGGCTTCTAGCTTCACTCCAGGACTTTACATGCTTTCTAAGTGAAGATCCTTCCTCTCCCAGGGTTGAGGTCTTTGGAGTTTCTGTTGGTGTTTCTGTAGCTCTAGGTTTTTACTGGATGGGCTTGCTAGCCGCATGGCCAACCCTCCTCCTTTCGTAACCAGGCTTGGGACCATCACCATGACTGGCTCCACAAATACTGCTGGACCTGCTCATTGTTTCCAGCATGTTCTCTTTCTATGGCACTCTGAGGCAGCAGCTCTACTGGGCGATCCACATTGACATCCACAAAGTATCTCCTGTAAATAAGATGCAGTCAGACGGAAATGTGCCACCTCTAGGGAATCATTCTTGGATAGTAGGTGTAGAACAAGCTCCAAGTGTTAAAGAAACTGCAAGCATCACTATCTCGAAGATTATCTTCTGAAACAAGAGCATACTCTGTGGAGCAACATGAAATGTGCAAGCACTTCTTCCAATAGCTTCAGAGATGGTGCTCTCTGATCAGTAGCCTTAAAGAAAAGGATGGCTTTGTGATGCCCTCACAGGCAGACATAACAAGGATTTGCAATTCTTTTGATGAGGGCCCATATAATTTGAAGACCGCAGTCTCCCAGAGTACCCTCTCCACTAACTCCGAGGTCTTAGATGACAGCAAGTGAGAGATTTTGGGGAGATTGCTTTGGGCATACTGTGTGCCAGTCTGGTCACCTTGCTAATGGAAGGATATACTTGTAAGCAGTTGAGTTTGTCATTCAAACTGGAATCAACCTGCAATCTTTTAAATTTAACAGAACAAATGTTACCTCAGTAAAATATACAACATTTTTAAGTATCCTGGCAGCAAAGTGGATGATGATTTGATAATTTCCCTGGCTCAGCTGTCTAGAGCCAGGAGTAATAGCCTCTCAATAAGGGGTTTTACTGTATTCACTGGAATTTAGAAGAATGGGGGGGGGGGGGGGAATCTCATCGAAACCTATCGAATATTGAAAGGCCTAGACAGAGTGGATACGGAGAAGATTTTTCCTATAGTGGGGGAGTCTAGGACCAAAGGGTACAGCGTCAGAATACAAGGACATCTCTTTAGAACAGAGATGAGGCGGAATTTCTTTAGCTAGAGGATGGTGAATCTGTGGAATTTGTTGCCACAGCTGGCTGTGGAGGTATATTTAAAGTGGAGATTTACAGGGAGAAGACTGGAGAATGGGGTTGAGATGGATAACGAATCAGTTGTGAAGGAATGGCAGAGCTGCCTCAATAGACCCGAATGCCTTAATTATGGTCCTAATTCTTATGGTCTTGTGGTTGACAATTCGGAACAGAGATGGTAAGAAATTTCTGCCTAATACCCAAGAAGGATGTGTGCTGAGTATACTTGAGGAGAGATTGAAACATGTTTAGATATTTAGAGATAATGTAAACCAAGGAATACAGGATTTATGTAGAAAGCAGCACTGAGCTGAAAGCCGACCTTCTGAATAATAGGGACAGAATGACCTCCTCTTGCTTCTTTTTCTTTGTTTTCCTATAAACACATAGAAAACAATCTGAATAAATCTGAACAGACAAGTTCTTACTGTTCCTTGGAGGTAAGGAATATGAGATGCATTGACATGGTCAACGCTCGCAGCGGTTTTTTCCTCTCTGTTGGGTGAGACTAGAACTATAGGTTATTTAGGGTGAAAGGTGAACTATTTAAGGGGAACCTGAGGGGAAACTTCAGGCGGTGTTGCAAGTGTGGAAGGAGCTGCCAGCAGAAGTGGTACATCTAAGGTCAATTGTGACATTCAAGAGATATTTAGATAGGTACATGGATGAGAGTGGAGAAGGACTATGGTTTGGATTCAGGTAAATGGGATGAGGCAGAAGACCAGGCTGAAATTGTCTAGAAGGGCCAGTGAGCTGGCTTTTGTTCTGCAGTGCTCTATGACTCTGTAAGTAAAACTCCTTGATTTAAAAAAAGGTGGTGTAGTGGATAATGAAGAAGTTTAACAAAAATTACAGGTGGGTCTTGATCAACTGTATAAGTGGGTTGAAAAATGGCAGAGTTTAATTTTGATAAGTGTGAGGCTTTGCATTTTGGAAGCTCAAATCCAGGTAGGACCCTCACAGTGAATGGGGAACGTTGCACAACGGAGGGATCTTGGAGAAAAATACATGGTTCTCTGAAAGTGGAGTCACGGGTATACAAGGTGGAGAAGAAAGGTTTAGGCACACTGGCTTTGATAATTTAGGGCTTTGAATAAAAATGGTTGAAAGTCATGGTGCGATTGTACAGGATGTTGGTGAGGCTGCACTTAGAGTATTGTGCTCTTTTCTGGTCACCCTGCTACAGGAAAGGTGTTAACCTGGAAAGATTTACAGGTCTTCCATTAAGTAGTTAGGAAGACCTTTGATAAGATCCAATCACCTGTGTGTGGGATGGCAGGGTGAACATTTGCTTAGTCATCTTGTTAGAGAAAACCCTTGAAAAAATAATGCATAAGCAATGAAAATGCTTTAAAAATCAAAATTGGACAAGGAATCCACAGGATTCTTAAAAAAAACAAATAGGTTTGCTTAACAAAAAATCTCTTCACAGGCAATAGCTTCTGTTTGTAAGCCATCCTTTGCTTTCATTTTGCGGTAAGGCAAATTTCCGTACCTACTGATGTAAATGTGATCACTAATTCCAGGGATCAGCTTTGTAATCCCATGTACAAAAGCAAGGATTTTAAACCTTCCCCCAGTAGGTAGACACTGCCTTATATGATTACAGCCTTGCATCAAGTAAACCGCAGCTGCCTGTAAAACAATATCTTAATCCAAATAATTCAACAGAGCATTTAGGACCCTGGAAACGTTTGTGTGATGTTCTTACATTCTTGGGAAATAATTATTTATTTATTGAGATAAAGTGCGGAGTAGGCACTTCCTGCCCTTAGAGCTGGGCCATCCAGCAACCCCCTAGCCTAATCACAGGTTAACTTACTGTGGCTGATTAACCAACCAATCGTTTCGTCTTTGGACTGTTTGAGGAAACTGGAGCACCTGGAGGAAATCCGTGTGGTTGGGGGGTGAGGGGGGGGATCACATACGGGCTCCCTATAGATATTCACCTGATAGAAATACAGGAAGAAAGGAATATGTGAGCACAATTGAATCTGACAATTCTGGCCTATTCTGATGCACAAAATGAATGAGCTCCCCGTGTCCATATTCTCCAAGTCGGTGCTTCATAAGATAAGGAGAATCATTTATCAGCCTTAATTTCTAGAGTAATAGACAAACTCTCAATTTCCACTAACACATCAGAGAATTGTAATGAATTGAAGTATGTCTTAAGTAGGTCATAATAGCAGTGTGATAGATCAGGGATTATTATGGGTTATGCTAATGTGAATCTACATATTAACATAAAAGGGACAAAAGAAGACTATATCCATCAATGTGTTGCCACCTGATATTAAACTTAATACCTCTTTTTTGTTGAGAAGTGGAAAGATCTGTGAAATTTAGACATGAAAGCAGCACTAATATTTTCTGTAATCAAGTAAGTGTTACTTATATGTCCATGATGCGTGTTTTGAAAAAAAAATATCATTATTGTTTGGACTCGAACAACCAATTCTGTTCATGTTATATCACAAATCATATAATATAGTGTTAGCAAACACAACACATCATAAAAGGAGATTTTGGCCAAGAAACCAGTAGCTTCATCAAAGAGGAGGGTTTCCAAAAGCATCTTGAATGTGCAGCTCATGGTAAGGGTTAAGGACATGATTCCAAAGTCCAGCAGCAAAATGGTGGGACAATGAAAGCTGGAGCTGAGCCAGAGGTTGGAATTTGCAGAACTGAGCACCAGGAAGTCAAAAAGCACAGTGAAGGACCCCAACAAATCCACGCTGACCATTCACCAACCCTATACTAATCCTGTTTTCTCTCCTCATATTTGAATCAACTCTCCCCAGATTCTGCCACTCAACAACTTTCAATTTATAGGGAGCCTCTTAACTTATCAATCATGGACCTGCAGTTGCACAATTTAAGGAAGATTTAGCAACAATAAAGTGATTTTAAAAAGATATCAGGTAGTTTGAATGAAGGTAGTTAGTTCAACTATATAGTAAAATCCCCATTCACTTTTTTTTATGTGGAAAAAATAGAATTTCTTTGTATTTAAAGTGATTGCATTCCAAGCTATTGGACAATATCTTTGACAAATCTCTAGAGTTTTGGTTTATACTTTGCACAGTCCAGACATTACTAGCAAAGCCAGTGCTCTTAAGTAGAGACATAACAACTTGAGATGGAATTTGCTTTTACATGGTGAATTGCAACGCCTCTGTATACACAAAGCACTTTAAAGCTAATGATGTGCTTTCAAAGTTTTTTTGTTGCAGTGTAGAAAATCCAGCAGCCAAATTGTGCTCAGTAGGATCTTATACAGAGTAATAGCACTGCTGAAGGCGGGCAACAACGTACTGGCAGTTCCAAAAGCAAGGAAAACAACTAAATACTTCATTAATAACACTTTTTCTGTAAAAACAACAATGGTGAATGATCACCATGAACATTGAAGAGGCCTTGTGAAGGCAAGGCTGAGTCAAGGATCAAAGCTTGCAGGTGAGAGGCGGAGACAGAATATTCAAGTCGGAGTCGGGCGTCTGAAGTGGAGAAAAGCCTGAGCAGAGGAGAGGCAGATTTGGAGCCTGCCCACCTAAACCACCAGCGAGGTTTGATTGATCTAAACGCCGGCTCAATTTGGAAAGGCTGGGTACAGGCCAAAACGTGGCGATGAGGACCAGGTCCAGAGCATCTCAATGCGACAGGGCCTGGATCCTAATGCAAGGAATGACCTGATGTTTGGACAGTTTTAAACACCGGATCAGGTGAACTGAAAAGGCAGAGTGTCTGGGCCAGAGGAGAGGGTCAGGACAGTTCTGCTCAGCGCTCCATGATGTTTTCTCCGCTCTTTGCTGTGCTGAGGCTAAGGCTGTGGGCCTGCTCCAACTGCTCTAGGCTCCATGTCCGAGGACTCGCTTTCATTCTGAATGCTATTTGCTTACTTTTGTAGTTTGCACAATTTGTTTTTTTTCTCTCTCTTTGGGTGTTTGTCATTTTTTCTGTTGGTTCTTTCGGGTTTCCTGTTTTGAGGCTGCTTGTAAGGTGTCGAATCTCAAGATTGTGTAATATATGCATACTTTGATATAAATGTACTTTCTTTGTGATAAATAAGCAGATAATATAGAGGATGGAGAAGGATGAGCTGAAATATTGGTTAAAGATTAAATTTTGGCCAAGTGCAATTGGGAAACTTCCTACTCTTCACTGAAATAACATCAAGTGATAATCTTAGTCCCCCCCACCTCCAGTGTAGAGATGGAGATCTTCTAGCATCTCATTTGAATCACATTTCAGCCAAGCACATAGAACTTTCCCCACTCCCTCAATGGAGTGTTGCAGCCATCGCCCAAGTTTTATTCAACGCTGAGTGGCAAACAAACCATTCACAGAAATTTAAACAGAAAATGCTGTAAATACTCAACACGTCACGAGACATCTACAAAGAGAAGAACAGTATTAATATTTCAGATCAATGAACTTCCATCAGATTATATAACTGTATTTATCCTGGTGACAACATTCTATATTCTGTGCTGTGCTCTTGCTGCACCTTAGAACTACTTCTGTGTCAGTCCTGCTGAAATATTTATAATACCCATCTGAGTGAGATCATAATTCTGCTTACTTTGGGACAGCTTTGCACTTTGGCACATATCAAGGCCTGTGGACTGCACAGATTGGAATCTTCCAAAAATAAACCTTTTTGGATCTGACATGAATGCCGCTGACCCTTGGTAAGGAAGAGGACAACATGCTTGTTCTTCTGCCCTACATGTATTCTTATCACTGAATATCACTTTAAACTAGTGTTTCCACTACAACAGGGAAAGGATTAAACAAAATGCTTTCAACGGCATTTTTCAAGATGACAGTGTTTATTGTACTTTCATTGCTCCTTTATGTTTAAAAGCTCCAATGCCTTTCAGTGTTATTTTTATGTGGAAAGAAGTGACTTTTTATTATCAATTTCCATCCATTATTTTTCTCTTAGAGCCGATGAACACCTACCCTCTCACTTTGTTTTCATTTTCTTCCTGTCAATGGTGAATAAATTTATAGCTCTCTCGTAATGAACAGTAAAATATCCTTAAAATGGTAGCTGCTGCTATGGCTGTTTTGCAAGACTGCCATTTTTTTTTCAAAGAAACACGCTGGACTGTATCGTCCTTGACAAGGTCTGTGGCTTGAGTTTGACCCTAACACAATCCCCGTGGCTGCACCATGATTTACCAGACCCGTGGATCCAAACAAGATGCTGCCGCCCACAGCAGTCCGGTGATGTGGAGCAGTCTGATAAACGAAGACGAGGCCTCAGACTGTGGACTCCCACGACACCGCTCATCCCTGAACATTCACTGTTCCAAATGGCCTTTTCAAGTTCTTCTCAATGTCTCAATAATACATAACAGCAGATGACATGGATTGAAGTAATTAAAAAATGTACTTCAATAAAAAAAATTACAAAAAATACAAAAAAATGTACCTTAAAGCATATTCATGTGATAAAAATTAGAAACATTAACATTATTTAAAAAATAGAAACATACTGGCTTTACCTTTCCCCTGATTGGCATAAATTTGTAGGGCACATTCTGCTTCCTTAAGGTCATCTAAACTCTATGCCTGGATTGTGTCCTCAGTCAAATGGTGGGGTCGGGGTGTAAAATACACCAGTATCTGACCTATAGCGAGTTCCATACCGTCACAATGTAACATAAAACCTTAAGGCATAGGAAAGAAATTAGGCCACTTGGCCCATTGAGTCTGCTCTGCCATTCCATCATGGCTGATTTATTATCCCTCTCAACCCCATTCTCCTTGTAGCCTTTGGTGCCCTAATTAATCAAGAACCTATCAACCTGTGTTTTAAGTATATTCAATGACTTGGCCTCAACAGCTGTCTGTGGCATTCACCACCCTCTAATAATAAATTCCTTCTCATTTCTGTTCCAAATGGATGCCACTCTAATCTGATGCAATGCCCTACCCACTATAGGAAATGTCCACTCTACATCCACTCTGTCTAGGCTTTACAATATTTGATAGGTTTTGATGCAATCCCCCCTCATTTTTCTGAACTGCAGTGGGTACCAGCCTTGAAACATCAAATGCTCCACATTTGTTAAGCCTTTCAATCCCAGAATCATTCTTCTGAACGTGTTCTGGAACCTCCCCAATACCAATACATCTTTTCTTATATAAGAAGCCCAAAACAGCTCAAAATAGACCGTGTTGTCTGAATAACGCCTTACAAAGCCACATTTAAACATATATTATTATATTCTAGTTGTCTTGTAATGAATGCTAAGATGGCATTTGCCTTCCTCACCACCAAGTCAACTTGCAAGTTAATCTTTAGGGAATCCTACACAAGGACTTCCAAGTCCTTTTGCAGCTTTGATTTTTGAACTTTCTTCCTGTTTAGAAAATAGTCTATGTCTTTATTCCTACCAAAGTGTATGACCGTACATTTCACGACATTATATTCCATCTGCCACTTCAATGCCCATTCTCCCAAACCGTCCATGTCCTTCTGCAGACTCCCTGCTTCCTCAATACCAACTGACCCTCTGCCTATCCTTGCATCATCTGCAAACTTGGCTACAAAGCCATCAATTCCATCATTCGAATCATTGACATATAATGTGAAAAGGAATGGTTCCAATACTGACACCTGTGGAACACCACTTGTCACCAGCAGCCAGCCAGAAAATGTCCTCTTTATTCTTACTCTTTGCCTCCTGCCCACCAGCCAATGTTCTATTCATGCTGGTATCTTTCCTGTAATACCATGGTTTCTTACCTTGTTAAGCGATTTCATGTGTAACAGCTTGTCAAAGGCCTTCTGAAAATGTAGGTATACAACATCACTGACTTTCCTTTGTTTCTTCAAAGAATTCCAACAGATTTGTCAGGCAAGATTTCCCCTTAAGGAAACTGTGCTGACTTTGGCCTACTTTATCATGCATCTCCAAGAACCCCGAAACTTCATCCTTAATAATGAACTCCAACATCTTCCCAACCAATGAAGTCAAGCTGACTGTCCTTTAATTTCCTTTCATCTGCCTCCCACCTGTCTGAAAGAATGGAGCAATATTTGCAGTTTTCCAGTCCTCTGGAACCATTCCAGAATCTGGTGATTGTTAAAATACCATTAATAATGCCTCTACAATCTCTTCAGCTATGTATTGCTGAACACTGGGGTATCGTCCATATGGCTTTAGAGGCGGTGCAGAGGAGCTTCACCAGGTTGATTCCAGAAATGGGGCGGTTAGACGATGAGGACAGATTGAGTCACCTGGGACTGTACTCGCTGCAATTCAGAAGAATGAGGGGAGATTTTATAGAAACATATTAAATTATAAAAGGGATGGATAGATAGAGGTAGATAAGTTTGATAGGTGAGACTAGAACTAGGAGACATAGCCTCAAGATTTGGGGGAGTAGATTTAGGATGGAGATGAGGAGGAACTGCTTTTCCCAGAGGGTGGTGAATCTGTGGAATTCTCTGCCTAATGAAGCAATGGAGACTACTTCAGTAAATATATTTAAGACAAGGTTGGATAGATTTTTGCATAGGAAGGGAATTAAGGGTTATGGGGGAAAGGCAGGCAGATGGAGATGAGTCCACGGTCAAATTAGCCATGATTCTATTGAATGGCAGAGCAAGCTCAACAGGCCTGATGGTCTACCCCTGCTCCTATTTCATATGTTATTATGCTCTTATGGTCCAGATGATTTATTTACCTTCAGACCTTTCAGCTTCCCAAGCACCTTCTCCTTAGTAATAGTGACTGCACTCACTTTGGCCCCCTGCCACTCAAATTTATGGCATACTGCTACTGTCTTCCACAGTGAAGACTAACAAGTCATCACAGGAAAGCAGCATCCATCATCAGGAACCCCCACCATCCAGGTCATGCTCTCTTCTCACTGCTGCCATCAGGAAGAAGGTACAGAAGCCTCAAGACTCACACCACTAGACTCAGGAACAGTTAGGCTTTGACCCAGAGAGGTAACTTCACTCAACTTCATTTCCCTCACCACTGAACTGCCCAGAGTTGGAGGTGGAATACGACGGCGCTCATGGTGACTCCCTGACGTTCATCAAGGAAAACAGCTTAATTTCTACCTTTGATGTTTCCCTTTTCCCTTTTCAGGGTGGGCGTGGTTCTGTTGAAGACATCGGCTCTTTTTGGTGGTGGGACCCGCTCCTGGCGGCTCATGACTGGCCACTTTTCAATTTCTCAAGGGTGCAATCTAGAAGACAAGAGTGCCTTTGGAGTTCTGAGGTTTTGTGGCCCTGTGGATGGACTGATTCGAAACCAGTTCCACTGACTGAATGATTGCAGGAGAAAAAGGAACATCAGGAACAGCAGATCAGTTGTCAGAGGCTCTGTACTCGGTGAGTTGCTCTCTCTCTCGTTGGTGGGGGAAAGATTGTTGAAGACCCGTTGGCAGAGAACTTGGAAAGAAAAGTGGCGCCACAGACTTTTAGCACTGTAGATCAGTGAATTGTTTTGTTGTGTTTCTCCTCTCACTTTGAAAGGGGACACCTCTTTTTCACTTTATTGGGGTGAACCCTCACAAGGCAGAAGGTCCCAATGGAGTACCTGGTAAGGCTCTGAAAACCTGTGCCAAGCAACTAGCAGGAGTATTCAAAAACGTTTTCAACCTCTCACTGCTATGGGCGGAAGTTCCCACTTGCTTCAAAAAGGCAAAAATTATACCAGTGCCTAAGAAAAATAATGTGGGCTGCCTTAATGACTAACACCCAGTAGCACTCACATTAACAGTGATGAAATGCTTTGAGAGGTTGGTTATGACTAGACTGAACTCCTGCCTCAGCAAGGACCTGGACCCATTGCAATTTGCCTATCGCCACAATAGGTCAATCTCAATCTCAATGGCTATCCACACAACTTTAGACCACCTAGACAACAGAAGCACCTATGTCAGGATGCTGTTCATTGACTATAGCACAGCATCTAATACCATCACTCCCATAATCCTGATTGAGAAGTTGCAGAACCTGGACTTCTCTAACTCCCTCTGCAATTGGGTCCTTGACTTCCTAACCAGAAGACCACAGACTGTGTGGATTGATGATAACATATCCTCCTCGCTGATGATGAACACTGGCGCACTTTAGGCATGTGTGCTTATACCACTGCTCTACTCTCTATATACCCATGTCTATGTGGCTAGGTATAGCTCAAATACCAGCTATAAATTTGCTGATGAAACAACCGTTGTTGGTAGAATCTCAGGTGGTGACAAGAGGGTGTACAGGAGTGAGATATACCAGCTAGTGGAATGGTGCTGCAGCAACAACCTGGCACTCAACATCAGTAAGACGAAAGAGCTGATTGTGGACTTCAGGAAGGGTAAGACGAAGGAACACATACCAATCCTCATAGAGGGATCAGAAGTGGAGAGAGTGAGCAGCTTCAAGTTCCTGGGTGTCAAGATGTCTGAGGATCTAACCTGGTCCCAACATATCAATGCAGATATAAAGAAGGCAAGACAGCTGCAATACTTTATTCACAAAATGCTGGTGGGACGCAGCAGGCCAAGCAGCATCTATAGGAAGAAACACTGTCGACGTTTCAGGCCGAGACCCTTCGTCAGGACTTGACTTGTTGAATTTCTAGCATCTGCAGATTTCCTCGTGTTTGTAGTATACTTTATTAGAAGTTTGGAGAGATTTGGCATGTCAACAAATACATTCCAAAACTTCTATAGTTGTATCGTGGAGAGCATTCTGACAGGCTGCATCACTGTCTGGTATGGGGGGTGGGGGGGGGGGGTGCACAGGACCGAAAGAAGCTGTAGAAGGTTGTAAATCTAGTCAGCTCCATCTTGGGCACTAGCCTACAAAGTATCCAGGACATCTTTAGGGAGCGGTCTCTCAGAAAGGCAGTGTTGATTATTCAGGTCCTCCAGCACCCAGCGCCCTTTTCTCATTGTTACCATCAGGTAGGAGGTACAGAAGCCTGAAGGCACACACTCAGCGATTCAGGAACAGCTTCTTCCCCTCTGCCATCTGGTTCCTAAATGGACATTGAAGCTTTGGACACTACCTCACTTTTTTAAAAAATATACACTATTTCTGTTTTTGTACATTTTTTAAAATCTATTCAATATGTGTAATTGACTTACTTTTTTTTATTATTATTATGTTTTATTCTATTTATTACTATTATTATTTTTTCTCTCTGCTAGATTATGAACCGCTGCTGCTAAGTTAACAAATTTCACGTCACATGTTGGTGATAACAAACCTGATTCTGAGAGCTATTGCTTGCTTGGAGGGTGCTGATGAATTTTTGTGGAAATGGGTGGGGGTGGGGGAGGGTCATTGCTTTGCTGATGCCTAAGTGTGGGAGTAGGGGGGCTTTGGGGTTCTAACGTTTTTAACGTCACTCATTCTTTGGGGCACTCTTCTGTTTTCGTGGATGTCTGTGAAGAAGAAGAATTTCAGGACATATATTGCATACGTTTCTCTGATATCAAGTGGAACTACTGAACGATTGAATTGTTCTCGCAACCTATGGATTCACTTTTAAGGACTCCTTATCTCATGTTCTTGATATTTATTGTTCATTTATTATTATTATTATTATTTCTTTTTTTTCTTTTGTATTTGCAGTTTGTTTTCTTTTGCACACTGGTTGAATGCCCTTTTAGGTGTGGTATTTCATTAATTCCATTATGATTCTTGGACTTATTGAGTATGCACACAAGAAATCAAATCCCATTGTTACTATCAGGAAGGGGCTAAAGAAGCCTGAGGGCAAACACTCAGTGATTCAGGAACAGCTTCTTCCCCTCTGCCATCCGATTTCTAAATGGACATTGAAACCATGAACACTACCTCACTACTTGATTTTTATTTCTGTTTTTGCTCTACGTATTTTAATTTAACTATTTAATATAAATATATATACTTACTGTACTTCATGTATTGCATTGTACTGCTGCCACAAAATTAACAAATTTCACAACATATGCCGGTGATATTAAACTTGATCCTGATTCTGCACAATTATATGGTGACATATATGTACTTTGATACTGAATTTACTTTGAATTTTGAATTTTTTTAAGTGCAGGACTTCCTAGATAACGTGTTGCACAGTAAACCTAAATTTTGAGCCCAAATTCCCTTCCAGAAAAGTGCTGGAACTCAGAAGCTTCTGGCTTATATCTGCGAATGCTAACACTGAGCTGTACAATCTCTCAAGAGCTGTTTACCAGATCCAGAGAGAAATATCTCATTCCACTGTACACATTAATGACATTTAAAAGGATTTATCTATTTATTCGCAGAAAACACAGTTTGCTTATAGTAACTGCATTTGTTTTATATCAGTATAAAACAGGAGGAAATGTCAAAGAATTCAAAACATACATTCAGTGTTGTTGCTTAGAGCAGGTTTTTTTTCTGAGTGAACATCCTGAGATGTTTTATTTTTATTATGATTCTGCTCCTTAGATTTTTACACATGATTTCCCTCTTCTCTTTTTCCGATAGTGTGAATTTCAAAAGGAGGGTTCTCTCCAGGAAACTTTCATACAGTGGCCATTTTCTACATAGGAATCTTGGCAGTGTGCACCGAATGGAAATTGAATCAGAAAACTGCCTACTTTCTTCATATCTTGCCAACTGACAATTTTAACTACTATCAATAAATTGTCTTTGTTTTCAAAGAATAATATAATTCTTCTGGCATCGAACAAGGTCACTCAGGCCATCAGATGTAAGCCAGATCCTAATAGAAAAATGCCACCATTCCTCTTCCCCTGTTTTTTTCCATAAGATCATAAAACATACAGTTGGAGCAGTATTAGACCATTCGGTCCATTGAGCTCTTACGCAATTCAATCATGGCTGATTTATTATCCATATCTATCCCATTCTCCAGCCTTCTCCTTGCAACCTTTGACACCCTTACTAGCCAAGAGCCTATCAATCTTCACTTTGAACGTACCCAATGACTTGCCCTCTACAGCCACCTGTGGCAATGAATTCCACAAATTCACTGCCCTTTCGCTAAAGAAATTCCTTCTCAACTCTGGTCTAAAGTGGTGTCCTTGTATTCAGAGTTCTGTCCTCTGGTCCTGGACTCTCCACTCTTGGAAGCATTCTCTGCACATCCACTCTATTCAAGTCCTTCAACGTTCGGTAGATTTCAGTGACATCCTTCCTCATTCTTCTAAACTCCCACATGTTTCCGCATCACGTGGCAAATTCTCTTTCAACTACGCATACAATTTATCCTTGAAGGCATTGATTGGATATTAAAATTGCTGTTATGAATAATTGTTTCCTTATTTTGCTCAGCTATGCAGATAATGTTTTATTTATTAGTAATAAGTAGTAAGAGTGGTGTCGTAGCAGCAACCTTGCACTCAGTGTGAGTAAGACTAACGAGCTGATTGTGGACTTCAGAAAGGGTAATGCAAGGGAACACAAACCAATCTTCATAGAGGGATCAGAAGTGGAGAGAGTGAGCAATTTCAATTTCTGGGTTCTCAATATCTCTGAAGACATAACCTGGTCCCAACATATTGAAGTAGCTATAAAGAAGGCAATGCAGCAGTTGTATTTCATTAGGATTTTGAAGAGATTTGGTTTGTCACCTATACCACTGAAAAACTTCTACAGATGTACCCCGGAGAGCATTCTGAGTAGATGCATCACCGTCTGTTATGGGTGGAAGCTATTGTACAGGATTAAAGTAAGCTGCAGAAAGTTGTAAAGTTAGTCAGTTCCATCTTGGGTACTAGCTTCTGTAGTATCTAAGATACCTTCAAGGAGCGGGGCCTCAGAAAGGTGGTGCTCATCATTAAAAACCTGATTCCGATTACAAGAAGTAGCTAATGTTAATAGTTATAGTAGCAAATATCAACTGTTACATTTACATTGGAATAGGAAGCAGAGATTCAAAGTTATTGGAAAATAACTTGTGGTTAGAGGTTGCTTTATTACAACAGATTGTTATAATGTGACCCACACAACATATCAATGAATTAAGAACAGAAGAGGATTGTTTATCATCTAGAATCAGCTGATGTATGAATGGTGGCCAAGTTTGGCTCTTTCAAAGCTGTAAGGTTCTATAATGCAATATATCAATATATATTGCAGTAAGAGTCCCCATTGCAAATCAATGAAGACCATCAAATACACTCTTTTTAGATAGCTTCCCAGCATCAAGGTTAACCTTCTTCCACTGCTACAAACTTTTATAAGCCTGATGTGCTTTTAATGTTTTGGATAGCAAGCCAAATGAATCATATTTTTTGAAAAAATAGGGTTGATATATATTGAACCGATTTTACCTTTCAATATTTAACACTCAACAATAACCCTGAAGGAAGGAAAGTCATGAACATAATTTAAATATCCTCAAACATGTGAAATAACCCCCAGTCTCTGTGCCATTAATACATAAGTATCAATATATTCGCCATCAAGAGATTGAGAAAGAATTTAAATTTTCTGACTTTTGAAAATGTGATGCTGAATCGCTGTTGATGAGAAGTGGCTTGCAAGTTATGGGAAGTGTTTCAATTAATTATGAGAAACCCGGACAAGGTGAACAAGAATTATCCCTTCCATTTAGCAGAGATGGCAAAATCTAGAGGAAGTTTTAAGATAATTACTAGAAGGTTCAGATGGAGGTAAAATAAATAATCAGCTAGAGAAAGGAGTTAGTTTGACATTCACAATCTAAAAGGGTGCTGGAGGCAGAAGAACATCTGGATAACCTCCTGAAGATAGCTTAAGGGAAATCCCTAAAGATTTTTATTTTGCTTGGTATGTTTTTCTATGACTCTAGAGATACAATTTGCTTCCTTCAGTAAGCATTCAAAACCATTCTATTTATCTTATAAAGTCAAGATGCCAGAAGTTTGACTGTTCATCCGTAATTATCCAAGAGATCTAACGTACAGCTCCCTGGGTTGTCCAAAATAGACTATTAATTAAAAACCAGATGACTTGAGAGCCTTTTTCTAATTTTGTCTGGATCAGCATAACAAGATTCCACTTGTCAACATGCCTTATCGAACAAGTTTAACTATCTTCCTCATCTCCACACTCCCAATTGCTGTGCACACCCACTGCCACGTTCTGGAAGAGACAAAGTCAGCAAAAAAAAATAGTAACATTGGGTTAATTAAACAAATTTGCACTCACATGACTGTTTTTGGACATATCAAATCACTTCAGTTGGAATGAAGTATTATTTCAAGTATGCCCGGAGTTGTAAAGTGGAAACTGTGGCAGCCAAGCCGATTTGTTCACAATAAAGTCTCACAAAGGCAGTGTGGAATGATCAGATAATCTACTTTAACAAAGTCAGTTGAGGGACAAGCCAGAAAATAGGGGAGAGCTCATCCACTCTTCAGAATAGCGCAATGAGATCTATTCTACCACCTAAAATAGCAGATGGGACTTTAGTTTAATGTTTCATCAAAAGGAAAGTGCTCATTCTGTGTCAAACTGAAGTGTCAGATTAAAACCGAAGGAAAAGGAAAAATCTATGGCATTTGTGCTTTAGCCCCTCCAGCAAATCCCTTGGGTCATAGTAGGTAAAACCACCTACCTTCCACATGATAAGATCTCTTCCTCAGCCAACAATCGATGCAGCTCCCTCAGGAAGGCATATGAGAAGACATTACTTCGATTTGTCAGGTTGCAGTAACAGATGTTCTGTATTGGCACATGTCTACATACATCAACTTCACCAGCTTGGCAGACATCTCAGCTTTTCCCACTGAGTTGCATTATCTGAACATAAAGACTCATTATAGCTCATGCATCTTCAGAGAGTGGGCTCTCCTTCTTCACAAATTAAAAGCTACTGATTCCTGAGCGTTCAGATGATGGAGGACCACTTACAAAGCTGTGATAAAAGGGAATCCTTCTTTTGTGGACTGTGTTCAAATCTTACCAGGCAAACTGAGATATTTACAAATGTTCAGGACTGAAGACAAAAATTAGAATTGGAATTCGTTTATTATTGTCACATGTACCAAAATGCAGTAAAAAGCTTGTCTTGATACAGATCACAAACAAGAGAAAATCTGTAGGTGCTGGAAAACCATGTAACACATGCAAAATGCTGGATAAACTCATCTGGCTAGACAGCATCTATGGAAAAGAGTACAGTCAACGTTTCAGGCTGAGACCCTTCAGCAGGACTGGAGAGAAAAAGATGAGGAGTCGGAGTTAGAAGGTGGAATGATTTACAGATCAAATCATTATACAGTTCATTGAGGTAGAACAAGATAAGACAATAACAATGCAGAATAAAGTTTTGCAACTACAAAGAAAGCACTGTGCAGGTAAACAATAAAGTGCAAGTTCATAATGAGGTAGACTATATCTCATCATACTAGGGAACTATTTAATAGTCTTATAGCAGTAGGGAAGAAGCTTTCAGACTTTTGTACCTGCTACAGAAATGGGAGAGGGGAGAAGAGAGAATATCCAAGGTGGGTGGGTTATTTGATGATGCTGGCTTTACTGAGGTAGAAAGAAGTATAGACAGAGTCCTTAAAGGGAGGCTGGTTTGCATGATGTCCTCAGCCACAGCTTTCTGCAGTTTCTTGTGGTTGTAAGCAGAGCAGCTGCCATACCAAGCTGCTATGCATCCAGATAGAATGATCTATGGCGTATCAATAAACATTGGTAAGTGTTGACAGGGACTTGTCAAATTTCTTTAGGCTCTTGAGGAAGTAGAGGCGTTGGTGAGCTTTCTTTGTGTGGTTGGACCAGGGCAGCCAATTGAAGATGTTCATTCCTAGGAACCTGAAGGTCTCAACCGCTCATCCTCAACACCATCAATATAGACATGAGCAACATCGGCACCTCCCCAGCCCCTGCCATTCCTGAAGTCAATGATCAGCTCTTGTGTTTTGCTGACATTATGGGAAAGGATGTTGCCATGACACCATCTAACTAACCTCTCTTTCTTGTGCTCAGGTTCATTGTTATTTATTATATGGGCCACTACAGTAGTAAATCTGCAACTTGTAGTTGGAGTTTGAGCATTAACTGACCACACAGTCAAGAATGGAAAGGGAGTAGAGAAAAAGACTAAGGATGTAATCTTAGAGTAATCCAGATTTATAGAATTTTAGGGTGATTACAGCACAGCGCAAAGACTCTTTTGCAGATTAGACTAGTTAAATTTGTATATTAAATTGGCTAGAATTTTCACATTTCCATTGTATCATTACTCTCTCTCATCCACAGTTCCATAGATTAATAAAACATGTAATAATAGTGTAGACATTGTATATCTTAACACATTTTTGGTTTTTGTGTCTTTGTTGGGTTTATGGATTATAACCTGCAGCTAGTTAATGAAATGTGGCAGGATGTATAATACAGCCAGTGAATTTTATATCTCATTGCTATACTTACTTCTCAAGATTATTCTGAAAAAAAAAGTCCCATAGATGTCATTCTAATCATACAGCAAAACATTATTTTGCAGGAGCGTATGATTAAAACTTAACAGCCACATTAGGGAAAGTGACCAAAAGTCTGGACCAAAGACAGGTTTTAAGGAATACTTGGAAGGCAGAAAGAAAGATAAGAGTTGGAGAGATTTAAGGAAACAGGTCCAAAGCCTGGTAGGACCCAACTAAATGTGTTTAGTGCATGTCAAGTATCAAAAAAAAATTCATGTCTTCAAACTTTGAATTGGACATGGCAGATCAGGTTTGAGAAGGGCAGATGATCACAATAAGAGAGGCTAGACGGAATGGTTCTAGAATACTCAATTCTCAATACATATTTACTTGCAGACCATTAAAGCTGCAGCGATTAGGGCAACAATGAAGGTCCTCCGTCTCTGGTGGTGTTCAGGGCTTCCTTCATCATGTCAGTAGCTTCATCTTGGTTTTTACTACTGTCAGTTATGCAAGTCCCAGATGGAGACTCAGGAATATCGTTGCTGCACTCTTATGTAGAAGAAGTCTTCATTGCTGTTTCTTTCACAGTTTTGCTTTACCAATCAGTGTTATTAGCTCTGAGCTGGACACCTGAACCTGGAGAACTGGTGGACCACTCTTAGTTTGGCCTCTACCCTTTGACCTTTTTGGCATGGGTAACTCTACCAAGAGCCAAAGCATAAAGCCTTGACTCCAGCCAACATAGCTCTCTGGGTCTTTGAGGCACGCAAGCCTCCAAACCCTACGAAACGTTGTGGTCCTCTTAGTTTCTCAATGGTTGAAGGCTTCAGCATCAGCTGAATTGAAACAGGAACATATTGTAAGTGGAAAAAGGCACATACTTGTTGCCACAGATTTGTATTATGAAGTGGATCCTGGCCTCAACATGAAGATCCAAAAACGAGAAAGCCTGCAGATGCTGGAGATCCAAAGCAACACACAGAATGCTGGAAGAACTTCTCAAACTATGTTATGTCTAAATTTAGAAAAAATTAGAAGTGTTGTATTTGATACTTCTATTAAATTTGAAAAGATATGGAGACCATTTATTCAATATTTTCATATGATGTAATATGACCCTGTTCCAAGCCTATTTGTTTTTCCAGTTTTGATTTTATATATGTTGAGAGGATCAGAGTTGATGACACTGATGATTTTGTATTTTTGTTAGATATTATAAACAGCCCTTTCTTTCATTTTTTCTTTTTCTCTTTTTTCTTTTTTCATTTTTTCCTTATTAGTTATTAGATTGTTAGATTAGTTTTTTTGCATAAATTTTTCTTTTTTTCTTTTTCTTTTTTCTATTTTTTTAATATATATTATGATATACCTAGGTTTGCCTTGTTTATTTGTTACTTGTATCGTCCATGATTTGGGAATACTCAGTTATACTGTAGCTATAAGTATTAAGTATTGCTTAAGAATTCTTTCATGTTCAGTTGAAATGTGTATGTTCGTAATCGCATTATCTATGTATCAATTTTATTTCGTTGATATTAATAATAATAATAAAAAGACTGAAAAAGAAAGAATGCTGGAAGAACTCAGCAGATCAGGCAGCATCAGGAAAAGAGTTAGCAGTTGACATTTTGAGCCAAGACTCTTCTTCAGGACTGAGAAGGGAGGAGAAAGATGCCCGGATGAAAAGGTGCGGGTGAGGGGAAAGGGGATAACTGGAAGGTGATAAGTGAAGGCAAGTGGGTGGGAAAGATCAAGGCTGGAGAGGAAGGAATCTGATAGGAGAGGAGAGTGGCCATGAGGGAAAGGAAGGGAGGAGAGGACCCAGGGGAATGTAATAGACAGGTAAGAAGAAATGAAAAGTTAGTGGGGAATGAGGGGGGGGGGGGATGGAATTTGTTCACCAGAATGAGAAATTGATATTTATGAAATCAGGCCATCAGGTTGGAGAGGACCCAGATGGAGTATAAGATGTTGCTTCTCCACCTGCGGTTGGCTGCAGGGAGGAGAGTTAAATCAGTGGCTGGGAGCAGAGTCTGTAACACAGTTCCCTCTCCCCCTTTCCCACCCTCCCTCCTCCTCTGTGTATATATATATTGCATATAAAGCATATACAATACTTTCATATTCTCATATTTTCCCTCTCCCTCTCCTTCTCTCTATGTTAACATTATCTTGAAAGTTGTAGAACATAAAATAACACACAAACTGCTGTTTAATCAATACATTATCATTTTATCTCACTCTCTCTGGGAGCAATTTAAACTGGTGAAATTAGTGCTAAAAAAGCACTAATCTCCTCAAATGTAGATTAATGGTTTTACCACCTCATATTTTGAAATCAATCTGCTTGTTCAAGCATTTAATGCATAGCACTGTTCTGGGCTGCCCAGGTCATTTATATTAAAGTCAACCACCGCTTTCGCAAAAATGCAAGCATTTCCTCGTTTAATAAGATCATCTCTGTCACATTATCTTTCCCTTGTCACTAACATTAACCAAACATTTAGCTGTGGCATTCTTGAGAAACACATTAACTGGCACACATCTCTCAGTTTCATTAGTGAGATCTCACTGGGGAAAGGAAAAGAAATTGTTGCTTCGGTACAGGCTTAACAATTAAATTTGCAAAATATGGCTTGCAAATAAGGGGAAAATTTGGATGAGAGTGTGAATGAATGCAGAATGGTGTGATTTATTCCAAGTGGTGCTTTCGGCTAAGTGTTAAATTCTAAAGTGAATTACAAAAGTAACAACCACAGCTGGCTCTATGTTCTCAAATCTCCTGTGCAAATCAATTTGATTACCATAACAGTATGTAATGATCTTCCCACATAAATGAGGGGGCCCTGCCTGTCACTCTGTGACAGGTCTGCCAGTCACAAAGGGTTTCAGTACAACTGATAGTAACTTCACTCGACAGCATAAACACTTCCCTTTGACCCTTCTGGGTCCTCTTTCCTCTTGTGGTTTTCTTTACTTGAAAATAGGGGGAAAAAAATTCAAACAAAAGCCCAAGACAAACTTAAAGCTCCAGACTTGGATCAATTATGCTGATAGGAATCTGACTTTATTTACAACATGAGCAGACAGACAGAAAATATTAACAGATTAGATCTATCATAATTATTTATCAATTACTATTGCAATCATATAACTAGGTTTTCCAGAACAGGGAAGTACTGCCGCCAATAATTTTGATAATAGCATGACAACATTTATTTGATAAATTATTTCACCAACTTGCAATTCTGCTGTGCATAATCTCCAGCGTTATAATAAACAGCATTGCAAATGAGTCTACATGTCTTACTCTAAGAAGTGACAGATAAAAGTCTTTTCTCAGGCACATGTTTAAACAATTCTCAATGATCAATGGAGCTCTTGTTTTGAAAGCTGAACAGATGACATTGGACATGATAACTTGGCACATGGTATACCTGTTCCAACTCTCTCAGAGAAATGAGAGAGATTCCGACAGATGGGTTGGATTTGCCTTTCGGTTGGTTCCCCTGTTAAAATCATTAGGGAATTTTTTGGACAGCCTGTGCAGCAGGAAGCAGGCGCCAGGTGTTGGAGAAACGTGTGCTCCTGCTATCGTGTTGGGTGGGCCCAGTGTTTATGCTTTCCAATGTGGGTGGCTAGTGATCATAGAGCAAAGGGCCAGAAGACCTTGAGCTGTAGCAGCCACAGGGAACTGCTGCTCAGGACTACCCTCTTGTTATTCTCTAGTTATTGTTTTTCTTATTTATCTCTCATTTATTTATTCATAGAATGTGGATATTGCTGTCATTTATTGTCCTTCCCTAATTGCACACTCAGCTGAAGAGTCATCACATTGACGAGTCTCGTCCTACTAGAATGATTTCCTTCCCTGAGGACGTGAATAAACCATATTAGCTTCAAATGAGCCAGAGTCGGATCATTACCACTACCGAGTCTCCCACCATCGAGATAATCAGTTACCAGATACTCAAACCAGCCATATAAAATTGAGGCTGCCAGAGCACATCGAAACACACAACTGGGTGTAAAAGATGAAGAGTTGTGCAACCTAGAGAAAGGAGAGTGGGAAGGAGAAAACACAAGGGCGACTCAATTTATCGGTTGGAAGGCTCTCACTCCAACAGTATTTTCCCAAGTGTTCTTCTGACCCCATTTTCTCTGTGTTTCTCAATGTAAATTTATTGTCAAAGTACATACTGCACACGTCACCATGTACAACACTGAGATTTGCTTTCTTGTGGGCATCCACAATAACATAAACAAAATTATAGTTTGGAAGGCTATCACATATAGTTTTTACCCCAAATGTTCTTCCTGACTCACTTTCTCTATTTCTCATCATTTCAATTCCCATTTCATCCAGTCCCAAGGAAAAATCACCTGTCTGAAAAAAAAAGTGCCAGATCTTGCCTCACTTCTGAACATTCCCGGCTTGTTCCCATTTTTCTGTAAGATCTGTTAGATAATCAAAAGGCGAGTCTTCCAGTTGCAACTTTAAGCTTATGGTGCTGTGCAGAAGTCTCAGGTGCATGGAAAAAAATCTGTAAAGTGAAGATGATTTCAAAATTAATGAAATGGAATGCTTCTAAATATCAAAAAATATAATACACAGTAAACAGTAAGAACTAAATCAAATCAATATTTGGTATGACCACCCTTTGCCTTTAAAACTGAATCAATTCTCTTAGGTACACTGCTGTGCAGTTCTATAAGAAAATCACCTGGTAGGTTGTTCCAAGTATCTTGGAGACCCTGCCTCAGTTTTTCTGCAGAATAACTGTTCATTTGCTTCTGTCTCTCCAGGTAATGCCAGACAGCTTTGATGATGTCAAGATCAGGGCTCTGTAGAGGCTGTACCATTTGAAACTGTATAAAATATTTAGGGTGCCTAAGATTTTTGTACAGTACTGTATATCAAACTTATATGGAATTTAACAATAATGTGTTATTTAGAATGTACTTCTGTAATTTATATGTGGCTTTATTAATATTTCAAGTTAAATTTTGTTTATTGTCATCCGACTATACATGTAGACAACCAAACGAAGCAATGTTCCTCGGGACCACATTGCACCCATACAATATATTATACTATAAACCAAAATATTATACTATAAAGTTAATGAAATATTATTAAAATGCACATAGGTAAACAATAAACACGAAACAGTATAGTAAACAGCTTGTGGTCCTAGTGACAAGACCTCAGTGGTGGTAGGGTATTCATTTGTATCACAGTCTGAGGGAAAACGAAGTTACTCAATCTGGCAGTCCTAGATCTTCCAGACGGTAGTGGATCAGAGATTGTGGGATGGGTGGTAAGGATCCTCAACAAGGATTTAGACTTCTCTTTGGCATCACTCCTGGTAAATGTCACATTAAGGTCGGGGGGGGGGGGGGCGGGGGATGGTCCACTCAGCAGTTTTTACTGTCCTCTGTAGCGTCTTGCAGCTTCTGTTCCACACAATGATGCAGGACACTCTCAATGGTGCGCCTGTAGAAAGTTGTTAGAATGGGAGGGGTAGCCTTGCACGTCTCATAAGAAAATATAGATGCTGCTGTGCCTTCATAAGTCATGAGGAGGTATAGTGGGTCTTGGTTAGATTGTCCATTATAGGCACACCAAAGAACTTCATGCTCTTTACTTTCTCCGCAGCAGAGCCGTTGATGTGCAATAGAGAGTGGTCAACCTGTGCCCTCCTGAATTCCCCAGTCATCTCTTTTCCCTTGTCCACTCAGGTTGCTGATGTTCAAGTTATTGTTCTCGCACAATTGAACAAGCCTCTGTACCTCCTCTCTGTATGCCTACTCATCATTGCTGTTGATGAGGCCAACCACTGTAGTATCATCGCGAACATGATGTTGCAGTTTGAGGTGAATCTGGCAGTGCATTTGTGAGTCAGCAGTGCAGACTGCAACAGACTGAGCACACAACCCTGGCTAGCAGAAGCACGATGGAGCTTGAGATCTTGCTGCCAACTTGGACTGACTGTGACCTTTGTGTCAAGAAGTCCAAGATCAAGTTAGAGAGAGCAGTGTTGAGTCTTGATGAGGACAGTTTACCCTCCAGCCTCTGAAAGATGATCATGTTAAACGCCAAGCTGAAGACAATGAACAACAGCCTGGTGTATGAGGCATTGTGTTTTAGGTGGCGCAAGATGGAGTGATGGGTGAAGGCTATGGCATCATTAGTGGATTGGTTTAAGCAGTAGGCGGACTGGAAAGGGTCAATGTAGGTGGCATTTTATATGATCCATTGTCAACTGCTCAGAGCATGCCATGATTGTTTAAGTCAACGCCACTTAGGCCAGTTACCATTGTCTCTTGAGCACTGGAATGATGGTAGCTGCCCTGAAGTCTGCAGTGACAGTGAGCTGTTTCACTAACATATTAAGCATGTCTATTAAGACCTCTGTAGCTGAGCCACACAGTCCCTCAGCATTTGACCAGGTATGCTGCCCAGCCCTGCAGCTTTGCTTGAGTTTACCCTGGCTAAAGTACTCCTCACCTCTGCAGTGGCCAGACAGGGTGCCTGTTCCTCAGGAAGGGAGGGGGCTTTCTCCGTGTCACCTATTTCTTGCTTTTTCATCAAAATAGTTTATATTTATTCAGTGTGAAGATGAATGTATTTTGTAGTGTGGAGAGTGACAGAGTTTATTAAGAACTGAATTTGTGGAAAGAAACAGTGTGAATATTTCAGCTCAAGACCCTATGGAAGAACGTTGCTAAAGGATATTCATCTTCCACAGAGTGAATATTTCAGCTCAAGACCCTATGGAAGAACATTGCTAAAGGATATTCATCTTCCACAGAGTGAATATTTCAGCTCAAGACCCTATGGAAGAACGTTGCTAAAGGATATTCATCTTCCACAGAGTGAATATTTCAGCTCAAGACCCTATGGAAGAACGTTGCTAAAGGATATTCATCTTCCACAGAGTGAATATTTCAGCTCAAGACCCTATGGAAGAAAGTTGCTAAAGGATATTCATCTTCCACAGATACTGTCTATCATGCTGCGTGTTTCCAACATTTTCTGTTTTTGTTTCAGATTCCCACTATTGGCAGTTTTTTCATAAATATATTTCAGAACTGAGGATGTCCAATGATGATTGTATCGTGGACAAATACATGTGCAACTTCTTATAAAAAGATATAGCCCATGTCTGCATTCAACAAGATCTGGGGAACATTTGGGCGAGGACTGAAATGAGCTATGTATCAATTACATCACAAATGTGCCAGACAACGTTTGGCAAAAGGAGATGATCTAATTAGCTACCCTGGATATTCAAGGACGTTATCAATTTGTGTGCCCCACCATTAATATTTTGAAGGGTGGAGGAATCAACTTTCCCTTGGGTGCCCTGGGTCAGAAATTTTTGAAACTCACGCAATACATCTGCAAGGGGGAAGATTTTCTTTGTGACAATTAGTTATAAATTCGCAAACGTGTCTCTTTTTAACCTGGATTAGTTGAACAGAAAATTTCAGTCTGCTATTTTGTGAAGAGTTTCCGAATTTATTAGGAGTAATATCCATTAAATTGGTGAAGACAGATGTTTTTTATGGAACTTACTGCAGTGTCAGACCTGGTTGTCTACTTTCCTATTTAAAGATCTATAGACGCAAAGCAACATGCTGGGAGCAATCATCAGAAAGGGACTGTAGAAGTCCCACATTCTGAAAGCTGTGACTGGATCTATTAAAGATCATGTAAGCAGAACTCTACAAATCCAATTAAACTCCATTTATTATTCCTTAGCAACCTGCTGTTAGTAGCTCCCTACAGGGAGGCCAAAGTTATTAACTCAGCCCTCAGTCTGGACTTTAAAAGGCCTATTAACATATTGATACAGAACATTACTGTGTTAACACTGAATTTTCTATATAAACACATTTAATTTAACCTCCTTTTTGATTGAACCCTGTATGGTTAAACTTCTGCAGTATTCATGATATCTCAGAACCCATTTTGAGACTGAGATAGTTTAGCATCTATTTTTAATACAAAAGCAGCTTTCAGGACTGCAGGCATGAAAAAGAGGGTCTGGTCCCGTGACTCTTCAATCAAGGTAATGGACGAAATGATGAGAAATAACTAACTCATTTCCATTTGAATCCAGTGAATGATCTGAGGTCTGATCGATTTAAGTGTCAGGCTGAATTGGAAAGGTCAGGTAGGAGGTGGCAAGGCCCAGGCCTGCGAGCGTAGTGAAGCGGCAGGGCCTGGGTCCAAGACCAAGGAACGACCCAAGATTTGGACAATTTAAGTGCCAGGCCAGGTTGAAAAGGTCAGAAAGCCAGGGCTGGAAGCCAGTTCAGCTTACTGGTCGGTGAGGTTTACTCGTCTCTGCACTGAACTGAGGCTGTGGCCTGCAACTAACGGGCTCCCAGATCGACTGCAAGGATGACTTCTTCACGACTGTGGACTCACTTCCATAATCTTCAGTTGCAAGCTTGCTTTTGTTATTTGCACAATTTGTTTTTTCTTCTGCACCTTGGGTGTATGACAGTCTTCTCTTTATTTAATGGGTTCTATCGGGTTTCTTTGTTTTGTAGCTGCCTGTACGGAGATGCATCTCAAGGTTGTATGAAGTCTAAATACTTTTATAATAAGTGTATTTAGAGTGTCAACTTTTAGGTTAGGCAGAAAAGACAAGAGCATGGTATCTGAAAAGCATCACATGCACTGAAAATTAAAGGAAGAATTTTCTGAGGACTATCTGTACCCATTCTTCTGTTGCAAATCAAAACAGCACTCTATGAGGCTGTGTATCCCCACCACCTCAAATGGGACTATTCATCACAATCCATTCCAACTATGTAGAGTTACATGAATTATACCACACACACAAAATGCTGCCTGGCCAGTTGTGTTCCGCCAGCATTGTGCGCGTGTGTGTTGTATGAATTTCCAGCATCTACAGATTTCCTTGTGTTTGAATTATACTATGCAGACTTTGCCACTGATTTGTGATTTCATCCAACCCACGTGAACCCTACTAATATTATTTGACTCAGTGATTTATTTTGTTATGCGTGGCATGACAGCGCAGTGGCTGGCTTAACGTTTTACAATAACACTACCAGGGATCAGTTCCTGCTTTTGTCTGTAAGGAGTTTGTACATTATTCCCATGATGGTCTGGATCTCCTCTGGGTTCAGCAGTTTAGAACAGTACAGCAGAGACCATTCAGCTCAAAATGTTCTGCTGAGCATTTACCTTACTCTAAGATCAATCTAACCCTTCCTTCCTAAATAGCCCTCCATTTTTCAATAATCTATGCACCTATCTGAGTTTCTTAAAGGGTCCCAATGTCTCTGTCTTTACCCGCCAACCCTGGCAGGGCACTCCGCATTCTCTGTGTAAAGACCATACATTTTATATTACCCCCTATACATTCCTCCACTCACCTTAAAATTATGTCCACTTGTATTTGTCATTTCCACCCTGGTAAAAAGTCTCTGACTATCCACTCTATCTATGCCTCTTATCATCTTGTACACAAATATCAAGTGACCTCTCATCCACTTTCTCTCCAAAGAGATAAGCTCTAGCTCACTCAGCCTAGCTTCAAAAGACATGACCCGTAGTCTGGACAGCATCCTGGTAGATTTCTTCTGTACCTTCTCTAAAGCTTCCGCATAGTTCTATAATGAGGGAATAATTTCCTCCCTCATTCCAAAGCTGTGCGAGGTAGGGTTCGTGTCAGGACTGAAAAAGTGTCTCAGCACAAAATGGTCAACTATCTATTCACTTCCCTAGATGCTGCCTGATCTGCTGAGCTCCTCCAGTATTTTGCAGGTGTTGCTTTGGATTTCCAGCATCTGCAGACTCTCTCATGTTTATTAAAAGCTTCTTAAATTATATTATTGTACCTGCAGCATCAGAGCATTATCATCTAAGGCATCTGAAGGAGATCAAATTAAAATTGGCAGAGATAGTAGCCAATTTTCTTAAAGGGCTCCAAGCCACCATCAGATCTGGACCAAGGCAGAAGTGGTGCTTATCCACTGATCTTGCTGTGACTTTGATCCTAGTTAGTAGGAGTCTCTAAAACCAAAAGATTTTCATGCAGCTTAGAAGAAAAGGAAAACCAGAGGCCAATAACAAATTTAAACATTCAGCAAAAGAAAATCTGTATTAAGAGAACACGAGGATGCAGAACTCACTACATGGAGTAACTGAGTTACATGATATAGGTAGATATAAGGAAAAGTTAGATAAACAAGAAGGAATAGCTGATGGTTAGTTATAGTCATAGAATTAAATGGAGAAAGTTGAATGGAGCATGGACTGTTGTCATCAACAGGCTGACACGGACGGTTTGCCAAAACTGTTGACGTGGACTGGTTGGATTAGTTAATTTGGTTCTGTTCTAAAAATTCTATGCAATTCCATGCACTTTTCTTAATAAAGCCCGTTTTGGTGGTATTCTAGAGGAAGCTCTACTGTGTAGCATTGTGACACCATTGAGTAAATCTATTTGGAAGCTAATGTGGTTACTGCTGACAAGCAAAGAGCTTCTTAATGGAGCTAGAAAGCGCAACAAAAGGGAGATTTCAACTGCCCTCCTTCCCTGCCCAGTGTAATTTATCTTACTGATGGCATACTTCCCAAGAATCAGAACTCCAACTCTCAGTAGGCACCCAGTAACTGACTGGAAATTGTCTTAACACATCCAGGCATTTAATTACTTCCGAGGCCTGTTTCGTATTCCCAAGTGTGAACACTTTTTGTTCACCATCTTCTGCTGTGTGTTAAAGTTGGCATTAGGATCCCTAATGTAATAAAATTCTTTATTCAACAGCAGTAAGATAAAATACAAACTTATATTTCCATGAATTCATTCAATTTCATTACTACAGTGTTCACTCAATTTTCATTCACATGCATTGGGATGGAAAACCAAGAGTGTTCATTGACATTCTTGACTAAATTCCTTTCTTAGTAATATATATTGGTATTTCAAATAATTAGAAAAGCTCTCACTATCACAACATTAAAAATTATCAGTGTTTGCACTGAAATGCTAACCACTTAACTGTCTAGCCAACTGAGTGTTTCCAGCATTTTAGTTTTGTTTCAGATTTCTAACATATTGAGTTTTTAATTATCTCATTTTCTTCAAAAAGTCAAATTACTGACAAATGTGGTCAAGGGCAACAAAGAACAAAAAAGACAGGCATAGAAGATAAAGGCAGTGCATTAGGTACATTAGCACCGTGGTTCATGTGAGGCCATTACAGCATCAGAGATCCAAGTTCAATTCTGCTCCTGTCTGTAAGGAGTTTGGACTCTCTTCCTGTGACCACATGGGTTTCCTTCAGATGCTCCAGTTTTCTCCTACCTTCCAAAGACGCATGTGTTAGTAGGTTAATTGGTCAAGTGGGTGTAATTGAGTGGCATGGGTTTGAAGAGCATATTCTGTGCTGTATCTCTAAATGAAACTAAATTAAGTATTTCTCCTTTGCACATAATGGATATGTAGGATGTTGTCAATAGGGTAGTGGATGCACTGGTGCACTTCCAGATTACGAGAATTCTGATAATTGGCTTTCTCAGTTTGTAGTGTTTTGTCTATGCAACCTCTAAGAATTCCTCAAGGGTCCTGTTATGGTTTCTGATCTGACCAACATGTTAAATGGGACTCAGTTTCAAGCCCTTCAGCAATTGTATTTATAACCACCCAGTCTCCAGTTATGGAACAGTGTAATACAATATCAGCAAAAGATAAGCTGTGTGAACTGGACTAGGCAATATTGCACTTAATCACACATCGATCCTGTCTTCCTAAAATTTAATTAATGGTTACTCAAATGAGACAAAGACAATTATGAACTTATAGTCAAATTTTTATCTATTTATTCATGTTTCCTATACTAGGGAAAATTTATAAAGATAATTTAATCCCTGCTAATAACTGACTAATCTAATTTCAAGCTGCTGTATGAACCCCTTTAATCACTTGCTTTCTTTAAAAAGGACATACGTATTTATATCTCAGAGCAAACAAGATCTATTTTTTCCTAAATCATTAATTGAAACAAAAGCTAGTATCAGTAATGGTTACCGGGAAGTTGCCAGGTTGCCATACAAACATGAGTGAAAAGTGAAAAAAAAAAACTACAGATGCTGGGAATTTGAAATAAACATTAAATGCTCAGGTCAATAGGACAAACAGCGTTTGTTAAGAGAAAAACAGTTTTTCTCCAATACTCACTGCTCTCATTGAAGTTTCTCCAGTTACATTCCTTCACCTTGATGAGCAATAACTGGATGGCATCAACAGCAATAATATCACTTAGACAACCTTAGTCTCCACCCTATCACAGACATGCATCTCTTCTCTTCATAAATCCTCCCCTATTCACCTTACACACATCTGCACGTTTCTATTTGACATAGAAGAAGGTCATTTGGTCCATCAAATCTATGCCTGCTCACAGAAATCCCACTTCCCCACTAGATTTCCCTGTGTGACCCTTTCTCCACACTATCCAGTCAATTAGTCTCAGATACTGCCACTTGGTTACAGCAGTGGCATCTCACGGAAGCCAATTAACCTATCAACCTTTGCCTCTGGGATGCGAGAAAAACTGAGGCACATGGAGCAAGTCCATACAGTCGTATGGGGAACATGCAGAAAATATAAAATCCACACTGACAGAATTCAAGATCATTTTTGAATCTGGACCTCTAGCATGAAGGTAAGTATCGCTACAATTAAAAATAAGGTTCTTCAGATCTTCAAGTATCTTCAGAGGCTGCAGAAAGTAGCGGGTACAGCTCAGTCCATCATTGGCACAGCTCTCTCCACCATTTATAGCATCTACAGGAGGCATTATCTGTTATCAAGGACCTCCACAATCTGGATCATACCATCTTCTCACTGCAACTATCAGGCAGGAGCCACAAAAGCCGTAGGTTCTGTGCCACCAGGTCCGTGAACATTTACTTCCCTACATGCAACGATCTTCACTAATATCTTGCTTTTTCTTCACTTCAATGTCTTCTATAACTTATGCATAATTTGTATTCTGTGTGCTTTCTGAACCTGCAGTAAATGCTTGTGATGCTCCTGAAAGAAAGTTTTCATGGTACCTCAGAGTCAGAATCAGGTTTAACATCATTGTCATATGTTGTGAAATTTGTTGTTTTACAGCAGCAGTACATTTCAGTGCATAAGAATAAAAAGATATAAGTTACAATAGAGGAAAAACAGGTAGTATTCATGAATTCACTATCCATTCACAAATCTGATGGTGGAAGGGAAGAAGCTGTTCCTGAAATGTTGATAGTCTCTCCAGGCTTCTGTACCTCTCTCTTGATGGTAGCAATGAGAAAGTGGCATTTCCTGGCTGATGGGAGCCCTTAACAATAGGTGCCACCTTTTTGAGGCTTTGTCTCAATGCTGGGAAATCCAGTGCCCATGATGTACCTGGCTGAGTTTGCAACTTCCTGCACCTTTTTTCCGATCCTGTGCAGTGCCTCCTCCGTACGAGGCTGTGATGCAACCGGTTAGAATGCTCTCTACAGTTCATCTGTGGAAAATTATGAGAGTCAATGGAGACATACCAATTCTCATTAAACTCCAAACGAAATATAGTCGCCATCATAACCTTCTTTGTAATTTCATCAATATGTTGGGCACAAGATAGATCTTCACAGATATTGACGCTCATGAACTTAAAACTGTTCACCCTTTCCACTGCTGATTCCTCGATGAGGACTGGTATGTGTTCTCTTGACTTCCCCTTCCTGAAGTCCACACATCAACTCCTTGGTCTAATGGATGTTGAGTGCAAGGTTCTTGTTGGAACACCACTCTGCTAGCTGATATATCTTGCTCCTGTACGGCTCCTCATCACCATCTGATATTCTGCCAACAATAGTTGTGTCATTAGCAGATTTATAAATGGCATTTGAGCTGTGCTTAGCCACACATTCAAGGGTGTAGAAGGAGTAAAGCATTTGACACACATCTTTAAGGTGCACCAGTGTTGATTGTTATTTCTGGTCTGCTCAGACTGTGGTCTCCTGGTGACAAAATCAAGATCCATTTGCACAGGGAGGTACAGAGGCCCAGGTTTTTGAACTTGCGATTAGAACTGAGGGTATAATTATTTTGAATTCTGAGCTGTAATCAATAAGCAGCAGCCTGATATAGGTATTATAATTGTCCAGATGATCCAAGGCCAAGTGGAGAGTCAACTCCTGTCGATCTATTATGGTGATAGGCAAATTGCAGTGGGTCCAGATCCTTGTTTAGGCAGGAGATGATTCTAGCCATAGCCAACCTCTCAAAGCACCTCATCACGGTGGATGTGAATTCCACCGGGCGATAGTCATTGAGACATCTCATCCTTTTCTTCTTGGGCACTGGTATGATTGTCACCCTTTTGTAGCAGGTGGAAACCTCTGACTGCAGCAGTGAGAGATCGAAGATGTCCTTGAACATTTCCACCAGATAGCTGTTCAGAGACTTCTTCAAGCTGGCCTGGTTGACATCTCGCACAATGATATGGAAGGCTTCAGCATATGCAGTTTTGTGCCTGCTGTTTACATTGCCTACCTGATATTGGCCTGAGGCGGAATGTACACTTCTACCGGGCTGATGGTGGAAAACCCCTCAGCGGGTGCAATGGACAACATTGCTGGACATTCCAGATCGAGTAATCAGGACTGAGTCAGAACTGCCGGGTTTGTGTACCACAGTGAGTTAATCATAAAGCATACCTTACTTCATCTGCCTTTAAAAAACTGAGCTGTCCTGTCTTTGCAGAGAATGGTGAAGACATCAGACTGCGTCCAAAATTATGGGTGTGAGCCATGTTTCCATAAGGCAACATAACAACAATCCCTGGTGCTGCAGTCTTGTTCTGAGGTCTTCAATTTTATTTTCAAGAGACTGTATGTTTGCCAGCAGGATAGCAGAGAGTGGAAATCTGAGACCCCTGCTTTTCAATCTTACCTGTAGACTAGCGTGCCGTCCCCGCTTCCGTTTACTTAAAGGGGAACTGTAATCGGAACCCTGAGGCTGCTGTCCAAGGTTTGAGTATAGATAGATATTGTAAACATCTTAAAATAATAGTGCTTACTGAAGCACCCATTGCTGTGACTGTGGATTTCAGTTGAAGTAGTCCTAAGTTTTTGAATATCCCCATCAAAGCACAATACAAAGAGTCGCCACTTAATAGCGCTGTTTGCCTTGAGCACATGACAATAAATCTAACTTAAGCTGAAGTGGAAAAGGAATATTCAGGATGGTATTGAAAATACCAATGAGGAGACTGAGGACGTTAGGAGCACCCAGGGTGGAAGAAATACACCAGTTCACAAAACACCCACCCATCGCCCATCAACCTCCTGCTACCCTATGTGTGTTAGTTTGCAGTTCTTGTATTGGCCTTGTCAGTAACCTCAGAACCCACAACACCAGAGTAGAAGTAAGGCATCCTTGATCCCAAGAGACAGCCCAAGAGGAATCACAAACAAGTGAAAATCTGCAGATGCTGGAAACCCATGGAACACACACAAAATGCTGGAGGATCTCAGGCAGCATCTATGGAAAAAAGTACAGTTGACGTTTCGAGCCAAGACCCTTTGGCAGGATTGGAGAAAAAAGGCTGAGGGGTAGATTTAAAAGGTGTGGGGGGGAAGGGAGAGAGAAACACAAGGTGATTGTTCAAACCTGGAGGGGGAGGGATGAAGTGAAGAGCTGGGAAGTTGACTGGTGAAAGAGATACAGGGCTGGAGAAGAAAGAGTCCAATAGGAGAGCACAGGAAGTCATGGAAGAAAGAAAAAGGGGGAAGAGCATCAGAGAGAGGTGATGGGCTGGCAAGGAGATAAGGTGAAAGAGAGAAAAGGTGATGGGGAATGGTGAAGGAGAGTGGGGGGGGGAGGGGTGCATTACCGGAAGCTTGAGAAATCAATGCAAAGTCAAGAAAAAGTACATGGCTGCAGGTAAAGAGACAGAGGTGGGAGAACAGGTGAGGAAGAGTTAAAATGCTTACACAGTCATCTCCCGTATGTTTCCATTGTATAATGGAATTCCAGCTTATTCCTGGATTTCATACAAAGCTAAAAGTTGTCCAGTATCCCATTGCAAAAATGCATGGATGCTAATCCAAGAAGCACAATGTTTACAAGTGCAGACACATTACAGAGAAAAAAAGATTGTGACCAGGAAACAACTAGAACGTAGAACACCACAATACTATACAGGCCCTTCGGCTCATGATGTCATGCCAAACTTTTAAACTACTTTAAGATCAATATATCCATCCCTCCTACATATTCCTCCATTTTTCTATTATCCACGTGTCTATCTAAGAGTTTCTTAAATACCCCAATGTGTCTGCTTCTACCACCACCCCTGGCAGGGTGTTCCATTAGCCTCTGTGTAAAAAACCTTCCTCTGACATTCCACCTATGCTCTCCTCCAAAAACTTTAAAATCCTGCCCTGGAAACTGTCATCCAAAGGATTCAGTTCAATAGTCCCAAGACTGGTCTGGCTAAGGATCACTTCTTCAACCCAACAGGAAAATAATCTCAGCTCAGTTATCAGCATTATTTTTAAGCTTGTACATCAAAAGATTAAAAAAAAGCTTTATGGGGAAAATATAACTTTGGAATACAGTAGCTTATAAAGCTATTCATCTATCTAGACCTTTCTTTAAAATAAGATATATAGATATAATATTCCTGGTTTGAGTTGAAGTGATTTAGGAATGCTCCATTTTCATCTGACATTTCCTGAATGTTTATGAAATCTGCAATGTCAGTTTGGATTTTAAATACAGAGTGCAGAAGCAATAGTGGTTTGTAAATCACAGTGCACAGCAGCAGTAATAAATCTCCAAGAAAGGTTTTCTCTAAAGAGTAGAACAAATTTCTGGTAGACAGTTCTAATATCTGCCTAAGCCTTCTGGAAATCTGAGCATGAAGTCTATTCAATGAGCAAAGCTGGATTTTAGTTATTTAGTAATAATGCTTGCCAGGATTGCTTGGGGCTGTCATAAAGAACAATTTATTAATGCTTACTATTCTGCCCCATTGTCCCTTCACTTGAAAAAGATGCAGGCACTTTCAAAGCAGTAACAAAATGGAACTGAAGATGTGTTGCTTCTTACACTGCCGCTTGTTTCTCTCCTCTTCACTGCATCAATGAAGCACTTAAGTTCTCTTTCTGTCCATTATGCACATTGTACCACTATGTTTGCATGCATTTAAGTACTGAATTAAGTGAGCAATAGTTCAGAATAATCATCTGCCTGCTATTTACTCAATTGCTCAATCACTGGGGTCACACCGTGAATAAAAAGAATTGAGATCACGCATCAAGTCCACTTACAGAAACAGAGTCGTTCATAGCTGGACTAGCTCACGAAGCACATCATTAAAGTAAATTACTGGCTAAGCAGAAGCATTTTTGACGTCCAATTTGCTGCTTTCCTTCCAACCGTTGTTCTGTTCCTAATTCCGGCTCTCGCAAACCTCATTGCCCAGGGATACCGAAATATTTTGGGGGTACTCATATAATTGAGGGAATGTTTACATCAAATCTACACGAGTAAAAATCACTGGAGCAGCATTGGCTGTCTGTACTGCATGGTTCTGCCAGCAAATTTCCAAAATTTTAACTCAAAATTCTTGTTTTTCATTTGGTTGCTCTCAGCAATGGTGTCCAAAGACCTTTAAGTTCTGAGATCTTTCAAAAAACATCAGTTAGGTTAAATTCATAGGGAATTACCTTGTCTGATATACTTCACCCAGTTTTACACTTCTGGAATATCTGAAGCAGTCTCTTGGGATTGGGGATGATGCTGTCATAGGTTTACTGCATGTCAGCACTCATTGTGACAACACCAAATTATGAAAAGGGATGGAGAACTTGAATAATTCTGCCCACTTACAAATTCTCTCTTGTGACAATAATGCTTCAATACAGCAGCTGTGGTCGTGTGGGGGAGTCTCAAAGTTTTTCTATGTCCAATACTCAATGAAATAATGTGAAATAGAAAATGTTTTTCTCAGAAAAGTATCAGTAAGTTTCTTGGAGACACATAAAACGTAGAACAGTACAGCACCGTACAGGCCCTTCAGCTAATAAACTTGTGCCAAACTTTTAACCTACTCCAAGATCAATCTAAACCTTTCCTCCCACATAGCCTTTTATTTTTCTTTTGTCCATGTGCCTATCTAAGAGACTCTTAAATGTCCCTAATGTGGCTCACTCAACCACCATCCCTGACAATGCATGTCATGTATCTACCATTTTCTGTGTAAAGAAACCCACCTCTGGCATTACCCCCACCCAATTACCTTCAAAGTTATGTGCTCTCATATTAGCCATGCAAAAGGGCGCTTTCTTTCCACTCTTTCTTTAGTTAGCAAAGCCATCCACAACAGTCCAGCAGTTCCAGTCACTTCTGGATTTGTGCAACCGCACCCAAGCATGGGTCAAGTCATACGCTGAAATTGCTCAACTACTCAACAAGCTTAAGGGCAGCAAATGCTCAGGCGACCCTATGTCTCTTCATGAAGAACAAATAGAAGCCTTTCAAACTTTAAAGGCATCATGGTGTAATGCACCTGTAGTAGGAATCCCCAGTATGGGTGCACCATTAACCCTGATGTGAACAAGAAACATGGTTATGTGATGGCTCTTAACTCAAGAACATGGAGACCAACAGCCTCCCGGTTGTTATTACTCTGCTAAATTGCCTAATGTAGCGTTAGGATGGGGTCCTTGTTTGTGAGAAGAGCAGGCAACCTGTCCTGTAGTCGTGGCTGTTTCTAGCATAGTGCAATCAATTTTAAATGTTTGATGTCCACATTTAGTACACACTTTACTGAAACTGAATAGAGCCGCCATATAAAATAGCTAAACACAAAGCACTATCTTAGCATTTTTAATCTTAGCTTTCTCTTCACTCGTAGACATTTAGCACTGTCTGTTCAACTTTCTTCTGCTCTATCAACTCCATCAAATGATTGTGAAGCAACAAGTTTTATGCTTCTTTCCTGACTTCTAAAGTAACCTTGGATCAAAAACATTAAAATCCAGCATGGCTTCCCTTAATCCTACTCACTAAGGCCTTTCCAAGCTCCCTTGTAGATTGACTAATTTAATTCCCTTCTTAAGCTCCTTCCAGGCTCACCTATATCTCTCAAGAGCCCGGTCTGATCCTTGTTTCCCGAACCTTAAATATGCTTCCTTCTTCCTCTTGGGTAAATGTTTCACCTCTTTTGTCAACTGCATTTCCTTCACCCTACCATTCTTACACTGCCTCAATAGGCCAACAGAACCCCATTCAGATGCTCCCAAAACAACTTCTTCATTGTATATTTCCTTGAGAACATCTTTCCTAATTTACACTCCCAAGTTCTTGCCTAATCTCATTATAATTAGACCTCCTGCAATTAAATACTTTCCTATACCGCCTGCTCCTATCCTTGTCCAAGGCTATGCTAAAGGTTAGAGATTTGTGGTCAGTGTGTCCAAAATGCACGCCTACTGAGAGATCAAATGCCTGACCAGCTTCATTGCCTGGTACTAGATATGAGGACAGGTTTTACATGTGGTTGTGAATCTCAATTAATTAATTGGAACTGTTCTATAAATCAATGGAACATTTAAAGATTATTAATGAGGGAGATTATATTGCCTCGAGAATTGTTTACTACATTGGACAGAACACTGCTATATTAGATTTAATAAACATATGTTGACACAACAGCACAAAGGGGAATTTTTACAAGTTTTCTTGAGTGGAGAGATATTCATGGAAAATCAAGGTGCCATGACATCCTGGATTATAATTTAAAGTAGAATTTTTAATAACTGTGGATTTTTTAGGCTTACGATTTTTATATTCTGTGTTTTTCATTCGTTTCTTTTCAGCTTTGTTGTGAGAGGTGAGGGGGTGTGGCGATTCATGCTCTTGTTGCATTTTGTGTGAGGGAGGGGGTTTGGGTCAATGTTTTTGTTCCGTTTTTTGTGGGGGGGGAGGTCAGTTGGGGGCTGATGATCAAGATGCCATTCTTTTTTTGTGCAGGATTTGGATTTGATGTTTCTCTCTGAACAACTTTCAGCTTCCTTGTTTCGTGGCTATCTGGAGAAGACGAATCTCAGAGTTATATATGAATGCATACTTTGATAATAAATGAATCTTTGAACTTAAGAACTCTAAACATGTTCAATAGTTGAGAGCTAAGAAAGAAAAGCCTTCATTGTGAATTTAGTTATATAAAAACTGCAGATTGATTCCTATTCTCCATCCATCTGTGGACACATTCATTGCTGAACACTTCAGTTATTCTGTACTTCTAGCTCATGTTTTTGAGTTCAGTCCACTAACTTAGCTATAACATAGCTAAGATACAGACCATTACTTTGACAAGGCCTTGTGATTTATAAAAGAGGCATGTGGCATATCACATATTTTGTGCAATTCTTCATGTAATTGATTCTAGCCCTGATCATTTTTTTTCTCCTACAAGAGGACATACTTCTGTGGGATTCCAATCCTTTTTCATACTAAGTTTCACAGCAAGAGAGGTAGAGTAAAATAGGATGGTTCTATTTCCCTTGTGTAGATAGTAAAACATTAATGGCATAGACCTAGTGTAATTAATAGAAGGATTAAAAGGAAGGTGATAGAAAATAATCATCTATCACGTCATAGGGATCTCAAACACATTGGCTGAAAGATTGATGGAAGGTACATCATATTTAAACCTCACCACCCAGAACACACCTTCTTCTCATTACTACCAACGGGAAGGAGGTGCAGGAGCTGAAAGACCCACACTCAACAAGTTAGGAACAGCTTCTTTCCTCCAACATCAGTTTTCTGAGTGGGCTTTGAATATGTGAGCATGAGGTTGTTTCCCTTGATTTTGCACTGTTTGTTTATTTTTGTAATTTATAGACTTGTTATGACTATTTTACAATGTGCTATGTGCAGTGTGTTGTGCACTGTTGGTAATGTGATTTTCAACATGGCCCTGGAGGAATGCCATTTCCTTTTGCTCTATGCATGTACAGTTGAATAATAATTAAACTTGAATTTGACTTTGCACTATACTGCTGCCCCAAAACCACAGATTTCATGTCATATGTCAGTGTTGTACCTGAATATGATCCTAATACTTCAGGTTCTATGGTCCACAGGTTTACTGACTGAAACTGGTGGTAGCTCATTATTAATATTACAGGTAGCGTTGGCCAAGTAGCTGCTTTCTGTGCCTTACATTTTCTATGACTACATATGTCGTAGAAAATATTTATACATGGAAAATTCATATGAGAAAGAAACATAAAACTTTCACATATCATTAAATGTATTTCTGACTTGCACTACAATCTCAATTGCATGACACATAATCTGGCAATGTTCCCTTATACATCTGCACAATGTAACAAGAAAGGAGGACTCTCCCTTGAGATCAGTTGACTGGTTCCCATTTGTGGAACAGAGGTCCTGGTTTGCAGACCCCAATTTAAACAGAAGCTGATTACAGCCTAAAGCCAGGTTCTCCTACACCATATGTAATGAGAGTTTATAGGCAAATAGGGAGCAGTTTCACTACAGTTATCCGGAGCCCTTACTCATTCACATCTGAAGGGTAGTGTGCAGTTTTAGATTTCACACTTGAGAAAGGACTTAGAAGCTGGAGAGGGGGTAGCATGAATTTTTCCAGGTTTTAGATGCCATGCTGTGAAGTCAGATAATGTTCTTTCTTTCCCATGAACTATGGAATAAATCCAGTTAAGGTTTATCGGGTTTTGACGCTAGACACAAAGAGCAGCATGTTTCATCAGTGAGGTTATTTAAGTCTAAGACACACTTGAAAAAATAAGGTGAGAAATGCTGTTATATCTCTCACAACTCACATGAATAAAATTTGCCTTCATAGGGTACAAGCTGTCTAAAAGATAAATTGAGAAAGGTAGAATAATGATTGAATTATTTGACTAATAATACTGAAATTTCATCCATTTTATGTGTGTACGTTCACTTCCCTGCATGGCATATGGATTTTTTTATTTAATTGTTCAGCCTGGAATCTAAAACATATTACCAGGATTATGTGACTGTGTAACTGCAAGATGTTTTTGTCATTTAAGAAAGGAAATCAACTGTCTTTAAAAAGACTAGTTTTAATATCTGATTCTTTGGCACAGATGGTCTCTGAGCTCCTCATTTCACTCTGAAATAAGCACACCGTTAAAAGACAATATAATAATTCTCATCATGAAATCTACATCTTTTGATTAAACAAAATAAGAATTAGGACAACCATGGAATTTCAACGGTAAAGCTGGCAGATACTTAAAATAATGCAGATCATACTGTAGATGATTATGTTATTACCATCAGGCTCTTGAACCAGTGTGGATAACTTCACTCATCTAAACACTGAACTGAGTCCACAACTTATGTCCTCACTTTCAAGGGCTCTACAACTCATATTCTCTGTAATTTTTAAAAACTATTTTTCTTTTTTTTTGCTCAGCTCAAGCTGGACTTGACTTGAGCGCAACACATAAGTGCAATTACAAAGAAAGCACAGTAGTGCCTCTGCTTCCTTAGGAGTTGGTGAAGAGTCAGCATGCCAGGCTTCTGTAGATATGTGGTGGAGAGTATGTTGATTGGTTGCACCATTGCCTGGTATGGAAACACCAATGCCCTTGTATGGCAAGTCCTTCAAAAAGTAGTGGATACGGTCTCATCCATCAAGTGCAAAGCCCTCCCCTGCACTGAGCTTATCTACATGAAATGTTGTCGCAGGGAAGCAGCATCCATCATCAGGTACCTTCACCACCCAGTTCATGGACTCTTCTCGCTGTTGCCATCAAGAAGAAGGTACAGGAGCCTCAGGACTCACACCACCAGGTTTAGGAACAGCTACTATCCCTCACCATCATGCTCTTGAACAAATGGGATAATTTCACTCAACTTCACTTGCCCATTATTGAAATGATCCTGCAACTGATGGATTCACTTTCAAGGACTCTTTATCTCAAATTCTTGATATGTATGCACAAAGAAATCTGCAGATGCTGGAAATTCAAGTAACACACACAAAATGCTGGTGGAACCCAGCAGGCCGGGCAGCATCTATGGGGAGAAGCACTGTCGACGTTCCGGGCCAAGACCCTTCGTCAGGACTGATATGTATTGATATGTATTGCATGTTTATTTATTATTGTTATTTATATTTTTTGTATTAGCACTTCGTTGTCTTTTACACACTAATTGAATGCTCAAGTTGATGCAGTCTTTCATTGATTCTGTTATGGCAGTGTTTCCCAGCCTTCTTTAGCCCAACGACCCAGAAAGCACCTTCATTCTTGCCAACACTCCTCAAAAGCACCTTCATATTTGCCAATGCCCCTCTATAATACATTCAAGCTATCCAAAGCCACTCTTAGACACAATATATTTTCTGGTGTAAAAAATATGTTTACCACATGCTAACGTGAGAAAATGATTCTGCTTTAAATTTTTATTTGTCATTAAACCTGACTTACACAGTACCTGTGGGCTGTACAGCAGCTTTAATATCATTGTGATCCTTGAGCTTGATGGTTTTTGGCAAGTGTTCAAAAATCTGGTTGAAGTTGTGGGAGCAAAAGCTTCAAGTCCTCATGCATAACAATGTCCAAGTGGTTTCTGTTTTTTATGAGTATGTGGTTCACTGCACTGAAGCCTCTTTCAACAAGGTAAGAGGATGAAAATGCAATGAAGAGCAGTTCGGCTCTTCTCCAAAGACAGGAAACTTCATATGACAGTGTAGCTGCATACCACAAAAACTGACATTTTCGAAAAGCATTTTCTTCATTCTGAATTTTGTTAATTACTTCTTGCGAGCTCTCTTCCCGTTCTTCCACCTTGCAAAGAAATGGGTTAATTACACAGTCCAGAAATTCCAGATCATTCAAGTCCTTGAATCATTTCTGAAAATCCTTCTTCAGTGACTGTGGGTGTAAGCAGTACTCTTGCAAATCACCATCTGTGAAAGGGGGTGTCATACTTTCCATGCAGGGAAACTGTGACAACATTCTTCTCCCAATGTTTTGCTTATAGATTTCCAATTTTCCAATAATAGTGGACACGGCACTTTTTGCCTGGATGAATTTGAAATTCTCACCCTGCAGATTCATATTTGGAAAGTTCATTTCATCATACAGATTGGCTGACTATGCCACATCTCCACATAGAATTTCAATCTTGTTTCCCAAGATCTCAACAACTTTCAGCAAAAATTCAACCACAGTTTCAAAAGGATCAAAAAAAAGTTCTAAGCAGCAGGCAATGCACTTCAGTGTGAAGAAGCAACTGTTCACGCTTGTCATCACTATCTTGGCGTAACTGGTGAAATATTCTATTTAATAGGTGAGCATTAATTTTGTTGATTTCAGATATTACAAGAGTCATGCTTTAAAAAAGGTACTAGCTGAGAGATGTTGACGATGAATTACACAATAGTTTGCAAACAGACTTGGAATTTAATTTTACATAAATGCCATTGAACCAGCATGGTGACCTAACATATATGCTGCTCCATCTGTTGCACAAGAAATCATGTTCCTAATCAGAATACATTTACCCTCAATATACATTTTATGCTCGTTGTAGATTAATTCTTCATTGACATTTGTTTTTAAATTTTACAGAAGAGAATTTCTTCATAAACATTTCCATTTTTGATAAACCATATATATGCCATCAGCACTGCCTCATTGTCCTGCAAGTTGACTCATCCAGTTGACCCCAAATTCTACTTTTTGTAGCTCGGTGAATAGTTGATACTCAATGTCTTCACTCATTTTGTCAATACGGTGAGGAATTGATTTGAAAATGCTGGTATCCATTTTGAGAACAGTGGTGAGCACTTCTGATCCAGTAGGCATTATTGATATTTCACCAATTGTATGAGGTTTTCCATACTTTTCTATAATTTTGGAAATGTTATAAGAAGCAGTAAGACCACTATCAAGGTCATTTTTAACTTTCTTGGCAAATGACTCAAATGTGCAACGCTTTTCAAATGCTTCTTTCACCTTCTTAAACTGAGTAATACCATAAGTAGCTTTTTCAGGGTATCTTTTATGGAACTGCTTATGCAATCTTGATGCTTTTGTGGCTTCATTAGATGGTACAGTATTACAAATAAGACACATGGGGTGTTCTGATCTGATGGGAACAGAATAAAACCATATTTCAGGTATTTAACATTGTTTTGAAACACTTCCTGTTGTTTTTGTTTCTTAGCAGGATTAGAATTCAAGGCTTCACTCCTTTCAGGCTCACAGAAATCATGCCACAAGTATTTATCTATTATTAATGGGGCTAAACTAAAATTTTAATAAATGAACACAAACTAGGAATGCCTATCAGACATTGACAATGGCAGTGAGTTGACATGGTCAGTCAGGTCTTGTACCTCAATTTAGGCAGCCAACTACTGCCACTCCCCAACGATTTCTATTTCCCCTAATGACCCCTGTTGGGAATCACCATGATATGGTTATTATTCTATGAATTTATTGAGTATGACCACAAGAAAATGAATCTCAGGGTTGTATATGGTGATATATATGTACTTTGATAATAAACTTACTTTGAATTTTAAAAGCTGATGTATAGACATAGCCAAGCACACTCATTTCTCAATTGCAAGGAACTTTTGGACTATTCAAGTGGTGTTTGGCATTGTGGCTTTCTGGAGATTTACATAAACATTGCTGTGTAGGTCTAATTTTTGAATGATATTGTGTAGTGATTTAGAGATGATACCATTTGTAGGTATTAGTAAAGTGACAATGTGTAGTACACGTGGTTTATGTTCTGTAGTCTTTCAATTTCCTCTTAATTCAGTGTAATTCTGGTGCCTTTTTCCAATTGATGTCTGTATGTTATGTGTGTTTGGAATGGCTATATCTACTAAGTTATTCTTGTTTCTTTATTCGGTAATATTATATCCAGACAGATATTATGGATTGTACTATCTGGAATAATCGATCAGCTGCAATAAGATTTGTAGAACTCTTTGTAGAAAACTGGATCAGGCTTGCATTTATACTAAGGTATAGTGTCTTTTAAAAGCTTGCATTTTTAAGCAAGATTTTGGTGAATGATGGTTGCTACTTGATTGTGCCTGTGTGAGATTTCAAATTGAATTAAACTGCTGCAGGATCTTGTAACATAGGAACATAGAAAACCTACAGTACAATACAGGCCCTTCGGCCCACAAAGCTGTGCTGAACATATCCTTACCTTAGGAACATGTTGGATTGCTTCTGATTGCTCTTGGTCCTTTCTTCAGTTATTGTCTTGAATTTGTTCGTCTTTTATCATGCATTTTAAATCTTTTTTTTGGTGTTAACCACCTGGTCCCATAATGCCACATGGAACCCTTCAGTTTCTGGGAAGAGGTCTCCAAATCTGAGCCAGCATTCGATGCTTCCTTATCAACGTTTAGTCTGCTCAAATCATAGCAATGTCTTCCATGGCTAGTCATGCTTTTCAGTTGTTTTACTTTTCCTACTGTGGTGACAATTTCTTCATTTTTTTGGGTTGTGCTTTAATTTAAATTTAGTGGTGTGTACATCTCATCAGAACTGCATATGCTCACGTGGAGTGCTGAATCCTGATATTGTTGATGAAAATATATCCTTAGAAGTTTTATCTGACTGTTGTGTAAGTTTTTTTGCTTCTGTTATTTTACTTCCTCCTTCTGGCCTAGGCAGTGTTAGTTTAAGTGTGTTTGAGTGCATATTGCGTTTTCTAAAATTTGTCATTTCAATTCTTATTTTTCTTTGTAAATTTTCCAGATTGGTTTCAGACTAAGATGTTATGCCAGAAGAATACAATAATATGGATACAGTGTAAGTGTTTATTGTCTTTTTTTATATTTTTGAACTCTGACAGAATTTCTTAAGCTTTGAAGTAAATTCTGTCAAAGTTTTTCCCCTTTATCGCACTTCAATCTATTTTCTTTGCTTGTTGATATCCCAGATACTTAAATGTTTTATGTTCATCTGTCAGTTGTATTGTATCCTGCTGCTCTGCTTGATATTCTATTAGCTCTATTGCACCTTTCTTTATGTTTGATGCTCTGCATATCTAGCCCGAAGTTCACATATATGTCTTTACAAAATAGTTCTGCTAATTGAATGAATTGATTTCACATAAAGGAGCATATAGTTTCAAATAGTCCATGTAAAGAAAGTGTGTCAAGGCATAATTTGTTTGGTTGTCTCTGATTTATTATCCTATTTTTGTTCAATTCGGAGAGCAGGTTTAAAGCTAAACAAAACCAATAGTGAGTTTAGAGAGTCAACCTTGGTTTATTTCAATAAATAAATATTTTTTTTACTTATTAGTAATTATGGTACACCAATGCTTTATTGGATATATTATAATTATTAGTTTGTATTTGGACAGTTTGACTTCCTTTGCACGTTGGTTGGTTGTCAGTCTTTGTGCGATTCTGTTGTATTTCCTTGTCCTACAGTGAATTCCTGAAAGAAAATTAATCTCAGAATAGTGTATCATGCTTTGATAATAAATTTACTTTGAACATTGAACTTTTTGATTTGTTCTGTTTTTGTGCAACTTTGAGTGATTTCAGAGCAGTAAACTTCCTACAGTTCAAATAAAAACATACTCTATTTCAAGAGAAAAGCAGTGACCATTTCAGCACCAGGATCCTTTCATCAGAAATGAGGAGAGCCGCAAGTCAGATCAAGTGACAGAGAAAGTGTGGAAGAGTGATACACAAAAGAAAGGAAATTTCTCTGAATTGTGAAATAATAAGACAATTAACTTCATCTCTTATTGTTGATGCTCTCTAACTATGTAAATGTTTCCAGCAATTGATGATTTTGTTTTTAGCAACTGCAGTTTGTTTTCCAACTCCTCCAAGTGCAGTTGCTTCTGATTTTATTGATACATTGAGAGGAAATGACCTCAAAATAAAAATCTGTTTGTCTATCCTGAAGGAGACACATTTCCCAGTGCAGGTTATCTGCACATTTCTGAAGGGGTTATTGTTTGTGTTTGTGCTTACTTTGAATACTGCTGGGAATCTCTTCCAAAAATGGCAACTTTACAAAATACCCAAATACATGCACCAGGATGAGGATTTAATGGAGGACAGCTTCTCGGATTCTTTGAAAGCATTCAGCTAGTTTGATATACCATTATAAGATCAGAAGACCATAAGATATAGCAGCAGAATGAGGCCATTCAGCCCATCGAGACTGCTCCACCATTCCATCATTGCTGATTCTGGATCACACTCAACCCCATACACCTACATTCTCATCATAACCTTTGATGCCCTGACCGATCAGGAAACTATCAACTTTCACTTTCAATATACCCATGATCGTGGCCTCCACAGCTGTCTGCAGCAGAGCATTCTGTGGATTTACTACTCTGGTTAAAAAAAAATCCTCCTTACCTTTGTTCTAAAGGGTCACCCTCAATTCTGAGACTGTGCCTTCTAGTTCTGGACACCCCCACCATAAGAAACATCCTCTCCACATTCATCTTATCAAGCCCTTTCAACATTCCATAGGTTTCAAAGAGTTCCCCCCCCACTTAATTCCCAGAATTATCCTCATGAACTTCCTTTGCACTCTCTCCAATGAAAGCACATCCTTTCTAAAAACTGGGGCCCAAAACTGTTGAAAATATTTCCGTTTAGATAATAGCCTGCACTTTTGTTCCTTTTCCCAACTTTTCCCAACTTTGTGTTCTATTCTGCAACTTTTTGCCCATTCTTCCAATTTGTCAAGTCCTTCTGCATTCACATTGCTTCCTCAACACTACTTTCCCCTCAACTGAAAGCCTTGTCTCAAAGCCATCAATTCCATTATCTCAATATGAAAAGTTACCGACCTCTGAGCAGCACCACTAGCCACTGGCAGCCAACCAGTAGCGGTCCCTTTTATTCCCTTCGCTGCCTCCCGTCTGTCAGCCATTCCTCGAACCATGCCATTCTCCTTCCTGTAATGCCATGGGATTTTATTTTGTTAAGCAGCCTAATGTGCTTATCAAATGCCTTCTGAAAATCCAAGTAAATGTCATCCATTACTTCTCCCTTGTCCACCCTGCTTATTACTTCCTTGAACTCTAACAGATTTGTCAAGTAATATTTCCCTTTACAGAAACCACACTGACTTTGACGTATTTTATCATAGTCTCCAAGTACCCTGAAACCTCATCCTTGATAATGAACTCCAACACTTTCCTAACCACTGAGGGTAGGCTAACTGGCTTATAGTTTCCTTTCCTTTGCCTTCCTCCCTTTTTAACGAGCAGAGTGACATTGTCTTGGCACAATGTGGGGCACCAAGGATTCAGTGCTTATCAGACAAACGTTCATGAGAATTTTGAAAAGAGAGCGCTGGGTAAGGTTATGCCTGAAACAGATTATTTTGATCTGATTTACCAGTTCAAACCACGTGGAATAACTTTGACCCACAAATTAGTACCAAAGTATGAAAGTAATCGGCTGAAAATCTGATCAAGTAATTCCATTGTATCTGCACCTTGTGGCTGAAAATGGATGGTGTATTCTATTATATTCTAGAAATTAGAACAGGCATGAGCGCAGTTGCATGCCTGATGAGATTCCAGCACCATTGTGCATTAAGTGTTCACATGGCTCACGCAGCACTGCTTTGGTAGAAATTCCTTTTGAAGAATTGCTGGGAATATTATTCCATATTGTCCTTAGGAATGATAGTCATTGGGCATCCACAGGTTTTGGTTCACAGTTCTGGGCCTTAACCTTCCCATATTCAGTACCCGCCCCCCCATAGAACCACCCATCTCACCATCAAGCTCAATCACTGACCATCTCCTCAGATCATCCAGGCCCCAACACCCAAAACCTTTTGATTCGTGCACAGTCCTCTGCCTCACCTGCTATTGCCATGTTTCCAGTGACCCCGGTTTCTTCAGGCCCTGGCTGACAATGTGCCAATGCTCTGAGACCCCCGTGACCCCCAGCAGAGGCCTCAAACTTCAACCTTTATCTCCAGTTCTGCTCTTCTAGACCACACAGTCCTCAGCAAAATCTGAAGGGTTCCCGTTGCCTCTGTTTGCTGATGTCTGTCCCGAACGGAACAATATCCTTTGCTCATAATGCAGCGTGGAAAGAAAAGTAAAGCACCTCTTCAAAAAGTGCAGTGTTCTTGTCGGAAAGTAGAAGGCAACTTACTTGTCATTTGCCCTCCTCCCAATTGGTGTAGAGAGTGGCTGTAACAGTACACTGTAGTTTCATATGTAACACGTTGTAAGATTTCACTGATAATGTAATAGCCTCTCTAACGTTTCACTGCTAATGTAATGGTTTCTCTGTAGCAGCAATGCTTGGGTTATGACTAGACATAACGGGGCTTTTGAATGTAGGAGCTACCCAATGAGAGAAATGTTGTTCTTTCTTGTGAGTCTGGAAGAGAAATTTTCGCGGCCTTTTGTGGGCGAGAGAGGAAGACGGAAGATGCATGCAGAGAGACCTGGGAGGCCACAGGATGGAGTGGACTCGGAGTGAGGGTCCAAAGGTCGTTGACACTCGGAGGAGGTTATGGTTGATGAATGGCTGTATCAATATCAGTGAACTCCAACATTTACCTTTGACTTTTTCCTTAAACTGGGCCCTTTTTCTTTTATTATCTTCACTAACCCTATATTCAGATTAAGATTAATAAAGTTCAATCATTTAATTGCATGTGGTGTACTGTCTGATATTTTGCAGTGCTGATTCGTAACCAGGCAACACACCACGCAGCATCCACTACAAACGAGATTTCTCAGTTTGGCTGGGCCAGAAGTTGTCATCCCCTAGATGAACACGTGCTGGCTGAGCCTGAGGGTTACACATACAGTCAAAGTTAAGTAGCCCATAACAGTCCCTTCAGCCCATTTTGTTTAATAAGCCAACCACTTCTACCTGAGCTAATCCCATTTACCTGGATTTGGCCCTCTAAACTTCTACAAATGGACCGTGCAGAGCATTCTAACGGGCTGTATCACCATCTGGTATGGGGGAAGGGTGGGGTGGAATCTACTGCACAAGATCAAAATAAGTTGCAGAAACTTGTAAATTTAGTCAGCTCTAACTGGGCACTCGCCTCCGTAGTATCCAAGACATCCTCAAGGAGCAGTGCCTTAGGAAGGCGGCATCAATCATTGAGGATCCCCACCACCCAGGACATGCCCTCGTCACAGTGTTATTGTCGCGAAGGAGTTACGGAAGCCTAAAGGCACACACTCAGCAATTCAGGAACAGCTTCTTCCCCTCTGCCATCCGATTCCTAAATGGACGTTGAATCCATGAATACTACCTTACTACTTCTGTTTATTTTGCACTACTTATTTTAATGTAACGTGTGTGTGTGTGTATATATATATATATATATATATATATATATATATATGATAGAATAGATATGGATATACACACACACTTAATGTAATTCGTTTTTTCCTCTATGTTTATTTTGCATGTGTTTCATTGTACTGCTGCTGTAAAGTTAACAAATTTCACAACATATGCTGATGATATTAAATCTGATTTCTGATTCTGATCATATCCATATTCTTGTCTAAACCAATCTTGTCTGCCAATGTTAGCACCATAGCAGGCTGCAACTCAAATAATGATGATTTGGAATACAGGAAGGAGATAGAGAGCTCAATGACATGGTGTTGCTACAATGACCTTTCCTTTAGTAACAGCGAAACAAAAAGAGCTGGTTATTGATTTCAGGGGCAGTGAATGTGTTCCTGTCTTCAGCAGTAGCTGAGCGGGTTGAGGGCTACAGCTGAACATCAGCATTAGCACGTTCTGGTCCAACGAGACAGATGCCACAACCATGGAAGCTCAGCAGCGCCTCTATTCCCTCAGGGAAGTGAAGAAATTTAGGTTGGCCCCCTCAGCCCTTATCAAATTTTAGTCCATGCATCCTGTATGGATGCCTCACACCTTGGTATGAAAGAGAGTTATGGACACAACTCTGCACGACACGCAAACTAGCCTCCCTTCTGTGGACTCTGTCTGTACTTCTCACTACCTCATAGCAAAGACCCCCTCCCACCCTAGACATTCTCTCTTCTCCCCCTTCCCTTTCAGAAGATAAAAAATGCCTGATAGTATACACCACCAGGCTCAAGGACAGCTTCTTTCATATTGTTATAAGACTATTGAAAGGTTCCCTGGACAACAGGTACAAAAGCCTGAGAAAGCATGCCCTCAGACTCTTAGCCTCCTCTGTGTCAGGAAAAATGTCCCAGCCTGTCCAGCTTTTCCTTGTAACTCAAACCCTCCAGTCCTGCTTACTTCCTCACAAATCTTTTCTGCACCCTTTCTGGCTTCATGATATCCTTCCTAGAGTCGGGCAACCAGAACTCCACACAATACTCCAAGTGTGGTCTCACCGGCAGCTTGTATAGTTGCAAAATCACATTTCAACTTCTCTACGCAGTACTCTGACTGATGAAAGCAAGCTTGCCGAGTGACTTCTTCACCATCTTGTCCACCTTCAGGGAACTATGTACTTGTACCCATAGGTACGTCTGTTTTACATCTCTCACCATGACCCTACCAGGCCTTTTAGTTTTATTTATATTCAATAGCAGCTGGTTGCGAGAGGACCGTTGTAACCATATATTAATCTGATCTGTAAGTGTGACATTAATTTGTATTAATAATGTAAATAAATCATCTTCAGTGAGGACAAATCTTTGGTTAGCTGTTAATGTAAAAAAGATTCTACCCATAGACCACCACCCATTTATTTATTTATTTATTTATTAAGAACAGATAACAATAATGATTCCCTTGTTTTAAAAACTGTATTCAAGGATGTTCTGGAATGATAGTGCAGATTTTAAAAGCTTGCTACATCAGGAAAAAACAATTAGAGTATACATAAAATATACAGGGGAAATCTGATTAGTATCCCGGATTAAAAGATAAAGTAAATCATCTGGAAATGAAATTCTAATTCTGGCACTGTATGTGTCTTTTTAAAAAGCCCGTTTCTCTGAGACCTGTTTTATCTCAACCACTTTTATGTTAAGCATCATCTAATGGAAAAGATTACAATACGATGTTTGAAAAGATAACATTGGAACTGTTTTATCATGTTGTCTCAGGAGAACCACTCTGATTGTGGAACACCAAATCAAAAAGTCAGCTACCTTTGAGATTGTAAATATTAACTTTTAAAGTGAGGAGCTCAAATATCATTTTAAAGCAAAAATCAATAAAACTGATCAGGACTTAATCATTACCTATTTCTGCTCTCAAGAGAATTATTTTGCCTAAGCCAGCCCAAAAACTATCACAGGGGCCCCTCTGTACTGTAAACATGCTCAGGTCAATTAATCTGTCTTTATGTTTCTGCCCATCATATTTCTTTCATCAGTTTTAGTATTCTAAATTTAATAATTCTACTATTGTTGTTAATACCAGTGTGGGATTTCATATTGAATCAAACAAATTAGTTATGGCCAAAGCATCCAATTATAATTGGGAAATAGTCTAACTCACACGGGATTATCACCATTTTGAGCATTAATTAAGGAAAAACAAATGGTGAAAACTAAGACCCGTTTGTCAGAAGGTGAACTATAATGACAATATCGCAAGAGAAAATATTCTGCAAATCAAAATGATACAAGGAGAGGGTGGAGGAATCCCAGAGTGCAGGGCAAATTTTAACTGATTGTCAAGCAGAGTGGAAAAGCAGCGATAATAGATTGGTTCCATTTGCCATTCCAGCTTCCAGGTTTAATCCAGCTAACCTTGGAGATGAATGAAATAGGTAGACCAGCTTAGCCATGCTCCAAAATCCTAACTAAGATAGATGACTTCAATAGGACTTTGATGGCTGCCCATTTAATGAAACTAGAATGTAGCAGAGGCCCTCCAAAGTGATTGAAATACTTTGATTATAGGGGGTCTTGAAGTATAGGAGCCTCACGATATATACAGTATCTACCTGATTCATAAGGTGTCTTCTCACATTTCATTTTTACAGAACCTTTCCATTGTCACCATCCCCAGACCCGATACACCTTTGACTATCGTGACTTCATCTGCTCTCCACATCTCCTGCTGCCACACTGATTCTGTTTTGGGCACTGGCACTGGAAGACCTTGTTAAATTTAGGCCAGGTTGTATTTTCCTTTTGAATCCATTGCCTGCCTAAATTCATTTTAAAAATATAGTGGTGAGTACCAGTTTAATCTGCCACAGACTTTGAGGAATTTACACCACAGTGCTGTTGGGTAGATTTAAACCAAGTTTCTGAAACAGTGATATAGTGTACTTTCACAATGTAGTCTACTTCTTTTGAAGGTCATAGAGGGAGCACCTTTCCAAGGGAAAGGACAAAGGTAGATTGGATGGCCTCTTTCACACCTTGAGACCTCAGTCAAATGTTTCTTTAAGTTTCTGTCCTCTAACTTTTAATTTTTCTTCCTTCCCCACTCACTTCATAGTCATAGTTCATAGTTCAAGTTTAATTGTCATTCAACCATACATAAATACACATGAATGCAGCCAAACCAAACAGCATTCATTTGTTCTGACAACACTGGTTCAATGAAACTCAGTGTTAACTTCAGGAATAGCACCCCATCACCTGATTGCGCTTATAAGAACTTTCCAGAATCGGTAGCACTAGAGACTCTGCAGATGCTAGATGTCCAGATCAACACATCCAAAATGCTTTGGAACTCAACTGGTCAGGCAGCACTTATGGAAAGGAATAAAGAGTTGGTATTTTGGGCAGAGATCCTTCATCAGGACCAGAATCAGTGTTGTGTTCTCTTCAAGACGCTCCTGATGTTACTTTATCCTATGCAGCAAAATCTTTTTTTTTTCATTTATATCTTCCTTGTTTCCACCACTCCACAGAATTTAATTCCAGTTTCTTTATTCCTTCTTTTCACCCATTTCCCTGTGCCTGAAGGTTATCAGCCCGAAATGATAATTGTGCTTGTCTTTTTCCAGGTTCTGACTGACCTGAGTATTTCCCGTCTCTTCTGTTTCTAATTCAGATTCCCAGCCTCCTAATCATTTTTCTTTATTCCATTTTCTTTACATTTCAATGTTGGGATTTAATTTACGATGCAACAAATGAACCATTTACATTAATAATGATCCAGACTGCCTTGTGGCTAAGGTACTAAAGTATCAAGTTGATTTTGATTTTGCTCTGTGTTCCAAATATCAATCCACTATGCTTGAAATTCAATCTCTTTTCATTCTAACTACTGCAGCCGAGACAGATTTAAGAGTCCTGTTGGTAAAATTCCTTTTTAAATTGTTGAATCGAGCTTTGATATAACCCTATAATTGTAGCATTCAGAAACCATGACATTTGGACTTGATGTATCAATTATTAGTGGTCAAAATAGTGTATACTCATTATAGTCTTAAGTGGTTTCCACCAACAGGGTACCCTTATACTCCATCTCATTTGTAATAGCTTCAGTATCCAAATGTTATTCTTGGTCTTTAGACATCTCTGCTATTTTCCATAAGAATTCATAACAATTTTCATTTCCTTTTGTATAGGGAAGTGCTGTACTCTTTCAATAAATGACAGTTGCTGTTTCCTTTCAATACAATGAAACATGCTCACACTCAAATTTCTCAGCAGTGACATTTTACGTTGAATTTAAATCTGTCCTTTATTTGTTTAGTTTTAATCTACTATTAGTTATGGCATTTAATCTTGTGTTACACTACACTGATTTTGAACAAATCTCGGAATAGGGAAGAGGATAATTAACTTCTAGATGTATGAATTGTAATGCAAATTAAAATGATTCAGATAAGTGCTCATAAAAAATAGGATATTATTGCAGATGTATGCTCTAATCTACCATCTGCTTAAAATATAATTTTATAATGATAGACTTCTGCTGCAGAATTATTGCAATTCATGTTTGCTATGACTTTAATATAATAAATGTGTGAATAGATATCTTTATTTTCAAAACTAGACTTAAAAAAACTATAACGAAGGATTTCACAAAAAAATGTCAACCCGTCTCTCTCTTTCATTGGTGTCTGGCTTGTTAAATCAATCCAGCTGTGGCTGGATTATATCCCATTTTCAACATCTGTGGCTCTTTTTAACTACTAAAGTTTTCTTCATTTTCTGAGTTGTGAAGTGCAGAAAATGGCCCATAAGTCACAGAGAAAAGTGAACATTTTTCTCCTCCAATAGAGAAACAAGATTTATTAAAGCGTCAAAGGAATTGGCCTACTTACAATGCACTTGGCATCTGGTGCAGGGGTTAATTTTATCCATTCCCAGTGATGTAAAGGGGAAGAACTGATGCAGTGTTTCGAGTGAAACAGATAATTCTTTTCCCTCCATTTTGTTGCTCAAGATATCATACAACATGCCAAGACTTTCCCCAGACTTCGATAAGTATTTTAATCTTCAGGAAAGAAACTCAAAGCAGATGAACAGAGGTGATTTATTACAAAAGCTACATCACTCTTTTTGTCTACTGTGCCACTTATTATTCAGAATTTGAGATAGATTTCATGTGCCCTCTATCTTGAGTTGCAGTGAAGTACTAGAAATGCTTCATTAAAGCAGAATTCAAAAACAAATTTTTCTCATAGATTCACATTTGGCTTCGTTTCTTAGTATTGATTTGGATGTGGTGAACTTTGCACTCTCAAATATTACACTTGCAATAATGTGTGGTGGCTTGGCCTTTGTCCACCGCAGATACCAAACTATTCTGTTATCGTAACTCTCTCAGCAATGCGTTGTCAAAACCCATGTGCTGGATCTTCTTTCATTTTACTAGTTACAAGCTATTCAACAATTTTTCATTTTTCATCATCTACCATAAAAATATTCTCACTGAGATTTCACTTGCTGTTTCTTCATCTTTCTGTTGCTAGAGCTTCATAGAATCATAAAATATTGCAGTGTATGACCCACTAAGACTACACTGCTGATTTTCTCCACATGAGCCACTTAATTTAATCTCCCTCTCCTGCTTGCTTCAAATATCTGTAATAGCTGTTCTCCTCAAGCATTTATGTAATTCCCTTTTAAGGGAATTAATAGACTCTGCATCCACAAAGCTTGTGGTACTCAACCTAACCATCCCCTGTGCAAGTAATTCTTCCTCCGCATCATTGAAACTTGTGGATTTTCCTTTGACCATGACAAGCAAACTCTCATTATTTTCTTTATCATAGCACTTCTTCACTTTTATACTAATGTGAGGTGACCTCTTAAGCCTCTCAGCTTCAAGGAGACTAGCTCTAACTTATCATTATATACAGCATGAAAACAGACCATTTTGCCCATGCCACTTAAAACGTCCCATCCAGTCCCATTTGCCAGCATTTGGCCCAGAACCTCCTGAACTGTTCCAATCCATGCACCTGCCCAACTCACTCTTAAAAGTCGTTAGTGTAACTAACATTAGTTTCAAAATAACTGTGCAAAAATAGATAGATCTGGTTCATGGGTTGAGATTCTAAATCGGAGAAAAGCCAATTTTTGATGGTATTAGAAAGGATCTGGCAAGTGTGGATTGGGACAGGTTGTTTTCCAGTAAAGGTGTACTTGGAAAGTGGGAGGCCTTCAAAAATGAAGTTTTGAGAGGACAAAGCTTGTATGTGCCTGTCAGAATAAAAGGTAAAGATAACAAGTGTGGGGAATCTTAGTCTTCAAGAGATATTGAGGCCCTGGTTAATTTTTTTTTCATTTGTCGATATAGAGCACAGAGTGGATCCTTCAAGCCAAAGCAACCCCCCAATTTAACCCGTCTAATTATGGGACAATTTACAATCACCAATTAACATACCAACCTTTTTAAGGGAAAAAAAGGGGGTGCATAGCTGGTATAGGCAGGTAGAATCAAATGAGGTGCTCATAGAGTATAAAAAAGCAAGACAGCATTTAAGAAAGAAAGCAGGAGGGCTAAAAGAAGGCATGAGGTTGCTCTAGCAGACAAGGTGAAGGAGAATCAAATCCTAAAGGATTCCACAGTTATGCTAGGAGCAAAAGGATTGTAAGGACCAAAATTAGACCTCTGGATAAACAAAATGATAATCCATATATGGAGCCAAAAGAGATGGGGAGATCTTAATTTTTTTTTTGCATCTGCCTTTATTCAGAAGATGGGTATAGAGTCTATAGAAGTGAGGCAAAGCCACACAAACTTCATGGACTCTATACAGATTACGGAGGGGGAGGTGTTTGCTGTCCTGAGGCAAATTAGGTTGGATAAATCCCCAGGGCTTGACAAGTTGTTCCCTTGGACCCTGCGGGAGGCAAGTGCAGAAATTGCCAGGCCCTAGCAGAAATATTTTAATCATCCTTAGCGACAGATGAGGTACCAGAGGATTGGAGGATGGCTAATGTTGTTCTGCCGTTTAAGAAAGGCTCTAAAAATAAACCAAGCCCTGGCAATATCCTTGTGAATATTTTCTGAACTATATCTAATTTAATAACATCTCCCCTATAGCAGGATGACCAAAATTGAATACAATACTTCAAGTGTCAGCATCCTGTGCAATTGAACTAAGACCTCCCAGCATTTATACTCTGTGCCCTGATTTATGAAGCCCATCATGCCAAAAGCCTTCTTCACCATCTTATCTAACAATGACGGACTTTCAGTGAACGATTTTCTTGTACTCAAAATCCCTCTGTTCCACAACATCTCACAGGGCCCTGCTGTTCACTGTGAAAGCCCTACCTGGATTTAACTTAACAAAATGCTACATCCTGCACTTGTTTTAAATTAAACTCCATTTGCCATTCTTCAGCCAACTTCCTCTGCAATTATTAACATGCAACCGCTAAATATATATGACACCTGGAACTATAAAATACATTAACTACAAGCACAAAAGCACATAGAAATAACTAAAATAAAATTAACGTGAAGTGAATTATTTTTTGAAAACTAACTTAATTATCACCGTGCATCCCAAGCATTGGAGTCTCAAACTCACAGTTTGTGCATACCGACCCAGGAATTACATCCAGATGAATGGCTGAATAATCAATAATATTAGTCTCATTCACTTTAATTCCATGCCGCTATTACTTCACAACAATTCACTTTTGTGTACTTACGAATAGCTTATGAAACTTCACGTACACCACTAATTATTGTATTATCTTCATCCATGTTCTTTCCCCAAAGACATGTATCATTTCCTGATTTATTTTTAATGGTGTGGTATGACATGCCAGTTGTCACTCACAAATCTTCTGACAAAACTTTTCCTTCACAAAATAATTCACCAAAAATTCAATCTTAGTTGGCAGTGCTGAATTGATCATTTGGAGGTGGTACTTACAACACCTTGGCATACTAGCTCCAGAATTCTTTCTATTAGCTTCAGCAGAACTGTTTTGGGAGGTAGATAGCACTGTACTGGTTCAATTATAATAGTGATTGACCAGGGACAAAATTTCAGTCAATGCTTAATCAGTCACATTTGCTTCCTAACTAGTAATTATATTCTTCAACTTCTATTAATCGTCTATCAACAAACTATTGGGTCTGGAAAGGGAAGACAACCAATGCCCAAGCATACCCTGGAGTTGCAGTTACAAGAGTATATATGTGCATGGACAGAAGTGACTGTCCCTCCTTAATAGAAATTTGTCATGTGGGTAACTATACAGTCTTGTGCCATTGATGTTGTTCATCAACATTCCACTCAGCACTTTTATTAGCTTTAGTTCATGACTATACCAAAATATTTGCTTCTGTTACACAAATATATGGATTGTATTCTATAACAATGCAGTAAAAGAAATGCGGCCCACATTTATTGCACTGAATTTCTTTCCAAGAAGATTTCCAAATGCACAGTACATAAAGTATTTCAGGGATTGTCAACTGAATTCCTAACCTTATTTAATCTTGTATGTAATTCATTGAACCCAGATTTAAGTCGCCACCACTTTCTGTTATCCCTGTATACGAATATATCACGGATGACGAAGCACCTCAAAGACTTGATTTGATTATAGACTAATCATTTTACTCAACCAATCATGGCTTTGTATAAAAGGAGCATCCAGATTTCATATAAGTAGTAAGATAAAAATAAAAATACTCAAAGCTTTATGTGCCATTTTATTATGCTCATATTTTTTTATACAGCAATAGGCCATTAATGAATTCTTGCAAAATCTATCATGTCAATGCCAACTAAAGACAACTGCTTAACCTCCTCTGGGGAAAATAATTGTTTACATTCCACATGCCATTAACTGGTGACCTTTGACCTGACTAGCATTCCTACTATTGGGTATTACTAGGTTACGCGCAAGGGGAAATCAATGAAATAACATTTTCCCATCATTTGCAATACCTTTTACATACATCTACTTACTCAGGGTATACATTTTCTGTACCACCGGGAACTACCAGGCACCCAAAATGACTTATACACACCGATCTGTTGTTGCCACAGCAGCAGTCAAACTTGACAACTGCAATTCCAGTCACACCAAGCACTTGCTCTGATTTTTACGTGCGAGGTCAAAACAAAAAGAAAGGTAAGTGTAAAAATCTATCGAGTGATAGCAATGCTGATTGATTCTAGAATGTGCTCATGAATACATTGAAACATGGCATATATAAAAATATGGAGAGTTCTTGTTTATTGACAAGTATTCTTACTACCAGAACATCACAAAGCCACAGATGACAGGAAATACATTAGGGGACATACATCTGTCACCTGTTGAATGATTATAATTCTGGTCATGTCAAAAAGTTAGCTCTGTTTTTTTTGAAGTTGAGGACAGATAAAAAGGAAATATGAGTTAGGACATGACCTATTTATATGTGGAAACTCTAAAGTCCAGGTCAAAAACTGACTGTTTCATATAATTGGCAGAGCATATTCTGGAATTCGGGTATATAGGAAACATCAACTAACTTCAGTAACCAATCTTTAGACCTGAATATGGATTATAGATTAATTTTAAAATGCAGCCCCATCTCCTGGAGCTGGGACAACAGTTAATTGAAAAGCCAGACAATGCTTATTACCATTCATTTTGGGTGTCTGGAATGTGGGTGCAAAGAAGGAGGTGTGAAACATATGTAATTCAAAGGAAGGCATTGTAGATACATTGTAAATATAGAATGGTCTTTTGATATTGAACATATAAAATGTCATGCAATATTGGGTCAAACAGGACTCTTTCTCGGAAAGGGTCTCAATATGATGCCTACTGCTCATTTTTGTTTAATAAAACATTTCTGTATCCATTAACTTCAGTCTCTCCCCAGTGACCTTGTTCATATTACAACATAATATTACATTACTTAGAAATATACACACCACATGACTCTCTTATTCAATTAGATCACAATAATAAAGACACACATAAATACTGAAGAGGCCATTACATTGCCATGCTTAAAAATGTGACAGACAGAGACCCAGATACATAGGCAGTTAAAATGGCTGCACTACCTAACTCTGACTTAATTTCAGCAGTCACACAGGTTTCAAATCTTGGAGCTGGGAAGATATTCCTTCAGCAAAAAATGTTACTGTAAGCCTCAGTGAAGTCCATCTGTATTTTAGCCCAAGTTGGGAGAAAATTATAATATCCCTGCCTACTTGCAGAAATAAGGGAGGTTACAATGGAAAAGTTTGTTGTTTTAAATTGTGGTCTTGTGCTCCAATTATAAAGCTGTTTGCGCAGTTCACTCTTCTGACGTCTCTCGTAGTTGTATCATGCCAGGTAGAATGTCATTAATAGGTTCAAAAGGTTCAATTTAATGTCAGAAAAATGTATACAATATGTGCCCTGAAATTCATTTTCTTTGCAAACATCCACGAAAACAGAGGAGTGCCACAAAGAATGAGTGACAGTTAAATATTAGAACCCCAAAACACCCCCAGCTGCCCCTCCCACACATAAGCAGCAGCAAAATGACACACCCCCACCACTAAAAAATAATCTGCACCCTTCACCAAGCACTCAAGTGTGCAGCAAAGCATCAATAAAGGCATAGACTTGCAGTACCCCGAAGACTACTCATTCACCCAGTAATTGACATACCACAGGCTCTCTCCTCCTTACTAGAGGACAGAGGTTTAACATGAGAGGGAAAAGGTTTAAAATGAATCTGAGGAGCAACTTTTTCAGACAGGGGGTTGTGGGTGCAGAGAACAAACTACCAGAGACAGGTAGAGTTGCAATGTTTAAAAGATACTTGGACAGGTGAATGGTGAGGAAAGGTTTAGGATATGGGCCAAATAAATGCAGGCAAATAGGGTGAGCTTTGATAGGCATACTGGTAGGCATGGGTAAGTTATGCTGAGGGGCCTGTTCCCATGCTGTATAATTCTAGGACTCATAGATTATCAAAGAACCATACAGAACAGAAACAGGTCTTTCAGTCCACTGATTCTATGCTAAATATTTATGTATGTAGTTATTTATTTATTGCGACACAGCGCAGAATAGGCCCTTCCAGCCCTTGATTTAACCCCCCGATTTAAAGCCAGTCAAATCCCAAGACAATTTACGATGACCAATTAACCTACTACCCAGTATATCTTTAGACTGTGGAAGGAAACCAGAACACTAGCTAAAAACCAGCACATGGGGAGAGCATACAAACTCCTTACAGATGATGCTGGAATTAAACTCTGATGCCCCAAGCATTGCACTAACCACTACCACAATGTGGCGCCCAGTCAACCACAAATTTACATCAATCTATATTTTTAAAATTCTCCCCACAATCTCATCAGGTAAGCCCGGATCCTACCCATTACCCACAAACTAGTGACTCTTTAGAGCAGGTAATTAATTTACCAACCTACACTTCTTGGAGATGTGTGAGGAAACCAGGTAACCAGGACACAACTCAAGGGATCACAGGAAAAACATCCAAACACCACACAGGCAGCACCTGAGGTCAGGATTAAACCTGGGTTTCTGCTGTCTGGGGGTAGCAGTTCTGAGTTTGATGGCCAGATTCAGATGAGGGACTTTTAAGGCCAGGCTAGACAAGCTCTGAGAGCTCCCATCAGTTAGGCCTCAAAAGTGCTATACCCAGCTACCTCATCCCTACTCACATAATCCCTACAAAGGTGCAGTGTGTATTACCTAAAAGTTTCACTGCAGTGACTCACCAAGGCTTCACGAGCAGCACCTCCCAAATCCACAACCTCTCCCGGACAACAGGTGCATGGGAATGCCACGCACAACAAATTCTTTTCCACATAATTTGGAACTACTGTACATTGCATCAAAATATTAGAATGCCATTAGAAACAGCTATTCAAGAGTGTCATGAGCTTTGTAGGCCTCTGCAAGTTGCCATGGTGTGCTGAGCTCCTTGGGTTCTCAAGCACCTGTATTCACGAACCATTATCTTAACTAGAGTGATTAAACCCTTGTGCTTTCGGCTTCATCTTGTCAAGCTAATTGTGACTGGCACATATTTCCCACTGGGGAGAATGAATTGTCTCACGGTGTCGCTCAGTCACATCTCTGACGCTCTGTTGGTATTCCTTTGTCTAACCCCTTGTTTTCATCTCCTCACTGGGTATCTGTTTCCCTCCGCTCCTGGGTCGTGAGCTGCCGGCCACAGCTCTGGGGCTGTCAGTGCCCAGTGACCTCGATGACAGAGAAAGCCTGCCATTTCTCTGCACTTGGGCTCATTCCTGCGAGCACACATCATGACAAAGAGGGGGCCTCACTGCCATCTTCTCAAAGGCAGTTGGGGATGGTTATCGAACACTGACTACGCCAATGATGCATGTATCCCATGACTGAATTGTCATCAACAAGCAACTAAACGCAATATTCAAATTCTAAAAAGAATATTAATTACAATTGCCTACTTCTACCTTGTGAAACGAAAAGAAGCTCCCAAAGTTTGGAGATCTGAGTCAGTTATAGATGAGCTGATAGTTTACACATTGTGACCAAAATCTGGCTCAATTCTTTCAGGAGCTGAACCGCATGGCAGCAGCAAATAACAAACTTGTTCATTTATTCAGCATGCTGCAAGGCTAAAGGACCATTGTGAAAAATAGTGCAATGCAGAAACTGCTGGAGGAACTCAGCAGGTTGAGCAACGAAAAAGTTGTCAACATTTCAACTCAAAACCCTGTGTCAGGACTGAATTGGAATTGGAACTGGAATTGGGTGGTTTATTATTGTCACGTGTACCAAAGAACCATTCATACAGATCAAATCACTGCACAGTGTTCTGAGGTAGAATGGGGTAAAAGAATGGCAGAATGCAGAATAAAGTCTAACACCTGCAGAGAAAATGTAATGTAGATAAACAGTTAGGTGCAAGATCATAACAAGGTAAATTGTGAGGCCAAGAGTGCATCTCAAACTAAGCATCTGGATAGGATGCTCTCTATGGTGCATCATTAAAAGTTGGTATGGATCAACATGGTCATGCCAAATGTCTTTATTTGCCTTAGGGAATAGAAATGCTGATGAGCTTTCTTGGCCATGGAGTCTATGTGGTTGGACCAGGACAGCCTACTGGTGATGTTCACTCCTAGTATCTTGAAGCTCTCAACCCTCTCAACCTCAGCAACATTGATATAGACAGAAGCAAGTGACCTGCCCCCTTTCTGATGTCAACAATCAGCTTTTTTGTTCAGCTGACTCTATCTCCTTCCTGTACTCCAACTCATCGTCATTTTGAGCTATGGTCCTCTACAGTGGTATCATCTGCAAACTTATGGATGGAATGAGAGCAGAAGGAGTCACGAGCACACAAGGAATAGAGTATTTGTCTGAGGACACAGTCCTTTGGAGTACCAGTGTTGAGAATAATCATGACAGAAGTGTTGCTGCCTATTGTTACTGATTTCAATCTGTGGTTAGGAGGATGAGAATCCAATTGCAGAGGGAGGTATTGGCTCCCAAGTCTTTGAATTTGGCAATGAATTTGCTTGGAAAAATAGTATTGAAGATGGAGTAGTAATCAATAGTCTCATGAAAGTACTTTTATTGGCCAGATCCTCAAAGGGTAGGGCTGAAGAATGGAAAGGAGATGGCTAGAATAGACAATAGAAAGGGATTGGCAAGAATGTATTCTGAGGTGACTGGTGGACTAAAGTGGGGCTTAAGATGACAGGGAAGTAGTGCCAGGTAGGGGAGGTGAGCAGGGTGTAAAGAGTGGCAGGTGACTATTAGATAGAGGCAGACAAAAGAGAAAGGAAAGGGAGAAAAACAGCAGATGGAGAAAGTTGGGGGCGGGGCAGAGCAGTGTGAAGATGGGAGACAGTGGCTGAAGGAAGATAAGCAGGAACACAAAGCACTGCCAGAGCAGGGTTCAGTTAAGGAGCTGGGAATGGGAAGCATTAGAGGAAAAGGGAGAGGTGAAAACAGTTGAAAGCTATTAGATGGTCAGGGGTGGTGGAGGAGGGGTGGAGGAAACTGCATATGAAGTGGATGGTTTTAGTGAAGAGGGAGAAGGAGACAAAGATAGGTGTAGGGGGTTTGGGGTTAGGGTGGGAAGAGAGCAAAAACAGGAGGGCCAAAGGATCGGAAGGAGGAGAGGAGGAAAAGATGTTGGAAAGAGGAAAAAGAAAAAGCTGGGGTTAACCTAAGACTGGAAAATATATATATTCCATTGAGTTGTGGACTACCCAGGTGGAATATAAGGTGTTCCTCCTCCAGTCTGCATGGGCAGCATTCTGGCAGTAGAGGAGGCCAAGGATGGCCCGGTCAGCATTGGATTGGGAAGGTCAGTTGAAACGGTCAGCAGCTGGGAGCTTGGGGTGGCCATTGAGACCAGAGCATGGGTATTCTGAGAAATGGCCTGGTCTCATCAATGTAGAGATTTACTCCTTCAGTTGACAGTGTGTAGCAGGGTTTCACAGGATTCATGAAATTATGTATGCTGCCATCAAAAACTCTACAGGTCAATGCAAACCAGCTGTAAACTTTCCTATAACGTTTGGTGAAATGTCATGCTTTTTATGCAGCAACTCAATTCAATGGAAAAGGCAGCAGTAGCTTAGTACACCAACCAAAAAGATGATGACTGGTTCCTAGTCTAGGGAGTGCTATATATTGATTATCGTCCATTTTTGTTCAGTCCCTTTATCTCAGTATATCGTACATTTAGAAGAGCAGGGCTCCCTTGAGTGGCAACCGTGACATTCTTAAGTGCAGGAATTATGTATAATATTAGTTTGATTAATTAGATAATAATTCCTACTCCCTCCTTTGTAATTTGTCTATGCTATAACAGTCATTGGTCGTTATCACACAGAAATTAACCAGGATTTGCTCTGCTTTAATTTCAATGAGGACAATGGCACTCTTATCTTAACAGTAATAGATCTTGTATGCTATTTCATCTCAGCCACTATTAGAGCAGCACAAAGGGAACAAGCTGTTCTTGATGTTTAGACAGAGGCTACATCCTGTTCTCTGGGTAAGATCTCACTTCATGGCCTTAATCTTACCTTGGGCTCTTGGGAAACGTTCTCATTGAAACCTACCGAACATTGAAAGACATAGAGTGGGTGTTGAGAGGATGATTCTGATACAGGGAGAGTCTGGGACCTGAGGGCATGCCTCAGAATACAAGGATGTCCCTTTAGAACAGAGATGAAGAAGAATTCCTTTAGCCAGAGGATGCTGAATTTGTGGAATTCGTTGCCACAGACTGCTATAGAGGCTGTTATTGGGCATATTGAAAGTGGAGGTTCTTGATTAGTAAGGGCATTAAAGTTAAGTGGTGAAGGTAGGAGAATGTGGTTGAGAGCCATATTAAATCAGCTATGACTGAATTCTGGAGTAGACTTTATGGCCCGAATGGTCTAATTCTTTTCCTTTGTCTTCTGGTTTTAAGGCAGTGGTGATGTCACTATTAGTCGGGTGCAAAACCAACAATTAAGCCTTAACTAGAATTAAACACACCAACATGCAGTCAGTGCCAGACTCTCCAGAGAATCCTGACATTAGCTCTGAAAGGGCCCAGAAAAGTGCAATGAGTTAATCTCTCTTCAAAGATTTCAAGTTTCCTTAGAGGCTTGAGGGAGCAGAGTTGTTCGACCCAACATAATCACATTCTTGCCTCCAGTTCTTTCCCAAAAATAAAACGGTAATTTGAACTATTCGGTTTCTTACTCCCAGTTCCCTAGTTCCCAGTCTCCAGATCCTGAAGCAATGAAGCCTGGCTTTTAATTCCTCAGCTCCAGTAAGTCATTGCATTATTTTTAAAAAGAGTAAAATGATTATGATGATAGAATTAATGAGTGGATCTGCATAAAGAAGCTTGCAATGAGTTGCCATGGTTTGGCACCATCTTCTTTGGTGTGATCATCATCAATGGCCTGTACTGGTCCAACCATATTGAGTCTCAGGACAAGAAAGCTCACCAACACTTTCACTTTCACAGAAGGGTAAACTAAATAGTATGGCCCCATTTACTCTTACCTATTTTTATGAGTGAACGATAGAAGGCATTTTGTCTAGATATGTAATGGCTTGGGATGGCAACGGCTCTTCACGTGACCACAAGAAACTGCAGACAGATGTTGACATAGCTCAGCACATCACAGGAACCAGCTGCCCCTCTACAGACTTCATCTATACTTCTCTCTATACTTTACAACCAGCAAAGTCTACGACCTCACACACCCCGGGCATCTCTCTTCTTCCCTTTGCCTATCACATTGGGCAAAAGCTACAAAAGCCTGAAAGCACGTACCACCAGGCATAAGGACAGCTTCCGTCCCACTGTTATCAGACTCTTGAATGGACTCCTTGTACAATAAGGTGAATCCTTGGCATCACAATCCATCTTGTTACGGACCTGCACTCCATCATTTATCTGCACTGCACTGTTTAGGCAGCTTGTACACTTCCAGAATCAGAATCAAAACCATTAACTTAAGTAAATAGGGCAAAAAGAGAGAAAAAGCAGAATTGTGAGGTAGTGTTCATGGGTGGTTCATTGTCCATTCAGAATCTGATAGTGGAGGGGGAGAAGCGGTTCATGAAACATTGTGTCTCTCTCTCTCTCTCTCTCTCTCTTCAGGCTCCAGTACCTTCTCCCCGAAGGTAGCAATGAGAAGAAGACACGTCTTGGGTTTTGGGGGTCCTTAAAGACGGCTGCCACCTTTTTGAGGCATTGTCCTTTGGAGATATCCTCGATGCTGGATAGGCTTGTGATGGAGCTGACTAAGTTTTCAACCTTCTGCAGCTTTTTCCAATACTGTGCAGAGGCCTCTCCATACCAGATGGTGGTGTAGCCAGCTAGAATGCTCTCCATCTGTGGAAATCTGCTGAAGTTTTTTTGATGTACCAAATTTCCACAAACAGCACATGAAATGTAACTGCTCTCATACCTTCTTTGTAATTGCATCAGTATGTTAGGTCCAGGATAAATCTCTGGGGATGTTGACTCACAGGAACTTGAAACTGCTCACCCCTTCCATTGCTTATTCCTCAATGAGAGGTATTGTGTGTTCCCTTGACTTCCCCTTCCTGAAGTCCACAATGAATTCCTTGGTCATATTGACATTGAGTGTGTGCAAGGTTGTTGTTGTGACACCACTCAACCAGCTGATCTACCTCACTATGTACACCTCCTCATCACTAGTGGAGATTCTGCCAACAATAGTTGGCTTGTCCACAAATTTATAGATGGCATTTAATTTGTGCCTAGCCACACAGTCACTGGTGTAGAGAGAGCACAGTGAGCTAAACATGCATCTTTGACATGTGCCAGTGCTGATTGTCGGCGAGGGGGAGTTGTTACTTTCAGTCAGCACTGACTGTAGTCTCCCAATGTGGAAGCCAAGAATCCAGTTACAGAGGGAGGTGCAGAGACCAGGATTTGGTACTTGTTGCTTATTATTGAGAGCATGAAGGCATTGGACGCTGAGCTGTAATCAATAAACAGCAGCCTGACAGAGGTTTTGCTGTAGTGCAGGTGGTCTAAGGCCAAGTGGAGAGCTGCTGGGACTGCATCCACTGTAGCCCTATTGTGGCAGTAGTGGGACCAGGATCTTGCTTAAGTGGGAGTTGCTTCTAACAATGACCAAACTCTCAAAGCACTTTATCACAGTAGATGCGAGTGCAACTGGGCTCACCCTGCTCTTCTTGTCGCTAGCATGACTGATGCCCTTTTGAAGCAGGTGGGAAACTCCAACTGCATTAGAGAGAGATTGAAAATGTCATTGAACACTCCCACCAGTTGGTTGGCACTGGTTTTTAGTGCCCTACCAGGTACACCATCGGAACCTGATGAGGGTTCACCCTCTTGAAAGATATTCTGACGTTGACCTCTGAGACAGGGATCACAGGGTCGCCAGATGCTGCATGGATTCACAGAAGTGTAGTTTTATTCTTCCTTTCAAAGCAAACATAAAAGGTGTTGGTCTCCTCTGGGAGTGATTTATCACAACCACTCATGGTGTTGGGTTTCCACTTGCAGGAAGTAATTGCTTGCAGTGGCTGCCAGATCTGATGTGCATCCGATTCTGTCTGTAACTTCAATCAGAATAGCTTCTTTGTTCTTAAAATAGCCTTCTGTAGGTCATACCTGGACTTCTTGTATAGTTTTAGATTACTGGTTTTGAATGCCACAGATCTAGCCCATAGCAGACTGCAAATCTCCTGATTCATCCACAGCTTTTGATTTGGTAACGTCTGGTGTGTTCTCAAAGACACACACTCATCCACACGCCTTCATGAAGCCAGTGACAACTGTGGCATTTTCATTCCAAATCGAAGGTGAATCCCTGAATATTGTCCAGTACACCAATTCAAGGAAGTCCTATCTATGCTCCTCCACCTCCCTTGACTATACCTTGACTATACTGGTAGTCTACACTGGCTCTCACTGGCTGTCTCTACACTGGGAGCTGACATCCATCCAGATTGGACTTGCAAAGAGCAGGCATGGGATAGCATGGTAAGCCTTCTTGATGGTCACATGTGTTGGCTCTTCTGGTTTCAAATTTGACATGCTGGTAGCAGTTGGTCAGTGATTTCTTCAAGCTGGCCTGGCCTGGTTGAAATCCCCCACAATGATTGGGAAGGCACAAGGTGCACTGTTTTGTGTCTGCTGGTCACGGTGCTCAGTTCCTCCATTACCTACCTGACATTAGCCATGAGTGGAATGTACACCGCTACCAGGATGAGGACAGGAAATTCCCTCGGGTGTGGGCTGAGAAAAAACTTTATTCCGCATGGTTATTGTTTTACTATATTCTAGCTCAGTGGACTTTGTAAATGATATGATCTGTATAAACAGTATGCAAGATAAGCTTTCACTATATTGTGGTACATGTGACAATAATATACCAATACAAATGTTTGCTTTTCAATCCCACTTCCCAACGTGCTTAAAATAGCAATGCAGGAGTATTTTGACTATCGTGTCCTCTAAATTTCCTTTTCAATGTATCAAGAGTAATGAGAATATATCTGACCTTAATTTTGTAATATGTTGGAAGCAGTAGTGTCGGTGGATTATTGATTCCAATTTCTATTTCCGTTCAGTATAAAATTATGGTTTATGTACAATGGGAAGTTAATTCAACTTTGCACCAGTACCTAAAATTAAAATGACCACACATAACAAGAGATTGACATTTTATAGCACTGCTAACTGAGTAAAAAGAAAACAAATTAGACTCTCCATGAGGACAGATCAAAAATTTATACGATGCTGTAAACGTTCAGCAGGTTAGGCAGCATCCACAGAAAGTGAAACAGCTACATTTGTAGATCAAATGGGAAAGAGAGAAAGCAAGTTAGCTTTACGTTGGGGGAGGGAGAGTTAGGGCAGAGAGAATAGCTCCGATAGGTTGAATTGAGATTGCCAATGGGAATAAGCTGTCACCTTGTTGATTGATTGGTGGGGGAAATTGTGGGAAGCAGGGGAGTGGGTGGAAATGGAAATAGAACAAAAGCTGTGAGAAGTGGTGACTGGAGAATGAAAAATACGGGCAAAGAAACATGAAAGAGCATGAACTTCAAGGTTATAGGTTACGCCCAGCGGGTCAGGCAATGCCAATGGAGAGAGAGAGAGAGAGAGAGAGAAACCGAGCAAGATCAGAGACTGATGACTTACAGCAGTAAAGGCCAATTCTGAGACACACAGAGGAAGCAAGTTATCTGCATTTGTATAACTGCATGTTGATTCGGTAAGGTAATAATGCGCACAGATGGAAGATAAGGTACTGTTCCTCAAGCTCAGGCCAGGCATTACAACAACAATGAGGAAGCAGTGGATGGGTGGGTGAGAGTGGGAGTAGAATAGAGAATTAAATGTAGCAGGCAACTGGTAGCTCTGTCATCCCTTTTAATTGACCATAGATTCCCTATCTGCACTGAGGAGACCAATAAATGTGGTACTCTGGATCAAAAAAAATTCCAAATGAAACACTGCTTCACCTGGAAAGTCTGTTTTAGGTCCCTGCTTGGTGAAAAGGACAGTTCTGAAATATCTCTGTTGCAAAGGAACATGCTGTAAGAAGGGGAGTGAATGATTCAACAGAAGACCAGACGAGGAAGTAATCAGGAATGGTTTCTTTGAGGTGCCGAAAGGTGGGTGGGAGAAATATGTTTGAGGGTGGAATCTTGTCAAAGCTGTTCTGAAGGATGATTTATTGTACATGAACTGACAGACAGACAGACAGACATACTTTATTGATCCCGAGGGAAATTGAGTTTCGTTACAGCTGCACCAACCAAGAATAGTGAAGAAATATAGCAATATAAAACACTAAATAATTAATTAATAATAAGTTAATCATGCCAAGTGGAAATAAGTCCAGGACCAGCCTATTGGCTCAGGGTGTCTGACACTCCGAGGGAGGAGTTGTAAAGTTTGATGGCCACAGGCAGGAATGACTTCCTATGATGCTCCGTGTTACATCTCGGTGGAATGAATCTCTGGCTGAATGTACTCCTGTGCCTAACCAGTACATTTTGGAGTGGATGGGAGTCATTGTCCAAGATGGCATGCAACTTGGAAAGCATCCTCTTTTCAGACACCACCGTCAGAGAGTCCAGTTCCACCCCCACAACATCACTGGCCTTGTGAATGAGTTTGTTGATTCTGCTGGTGTCTGCTACCCTCAGCCTGCTGCCCCAGCCCACAACAGCAAACATGATAGCACTGGCCATCACAGACTCGTAGAACATCCTCAGCATCGTCCGGCAGATGTTAAAGGACCTCAGTCTCCTCAAGAAATAGAGACGGCTCTGACCCTTCTTGTAGACAGCCTCAGTGTTCTTTGACCAGTCCAGTTTATTGTCCATTCATATCCCCAGGTATTTGTAATCATCCACTATGTCCACACTGACCCCTTGGATGGAAACAGGGGCCACCGGTGCCTTAGCCCTCCTTAGGTCCACCACCAGCTCCTTAGTCTTTTTCACATTAAGCTGCAGATGATTCTGCTCGCACCAAGTAACAAAGTTTCCCACTGTAGCCCTGTACTCCGCCTCATCTCCCTTGCTGATGCATCCAACTATGGCAGAGTCATCAGGAAACTTCTGAAGATGGCAAGACTCTGTGCAGTAGTTGAAGTCCGATGTGTAGATGATGAAGAGAAAGGGAGACAGGACAGTCCCCTGTGGAGCCCCAGTGCAGCTGACCACTCTGTCTGACACACAATGTTGCAAGCGCACGTACTGTGGTCTGCCAGTCAGGTAATCAATAATCCATGACACCAGGGAAACATCCACCTGCATCACTGTCAGCTTCCCACCCAGCAGAGCAGGGCGGATGGTGTTGAACGCACTGGAGAAGTCAAAAAACATGACCCTCACAGTGCTCGCTGGCTTGTCCAGGTGGGCGTAGACACGGTTCAGCAGATAGACGATGGCATCCTCAACTCCTAGTCGGGGCTGATAGGTGAACTGGAGGGGGTCTAAGTGTGGCCTAAACATAGGCCAGAGCTGCTCTAGAACAAGTCTCTCCAGGGTCTTCATGATGTGGGAGGTCAATGTCACCAGTCTGTAGTCATTGAAGCCACTGGTGCGCTGCATCTTCGGTACAGGAATGAGGCAAGACGTCTTCCACAGCACAGGAACCCTCTGGAGACTCAGGCTCAGGTTGAAGACACGGTGAAGTGCTCCACATAGCTGGGGGCACAGTCTTTGAACACCCTGGGGCTAATGGGATGGAAGAGGGGAGCACAGCATTCAGGACAACATCTCAGAAACATCTCCATGGAACATCTCATCAATGGAACAAATACTACAGGTGGAACTGGGACGATGAAATGGAGTTTTGATGGGACAAAGTGTTGTCCAGCTGTCTGGGAGTGTCTGCAGCCTTATCTATGGTGGTGACAGAGAGAAAATGAGGGAAAAAGCAGTCAGAGATGGGTGAATTAGCATCAATGTAGTCATCAGCACACTGGATAAAGAGTTGAGGGAGGGGGATCCAAGATTAAGTGTAACCTCCAAAAGAGGAATAAAGGTCAAACCTATCTGAGTTCCCAGAGCAATGCTGCTGATCTGGAGGACAATTCAAGGCAGACGAGTACTTGGTCAACAGGTAGTAATAACAACCGCACTTTTCTGGAGGTGCTATCTCTTTACATTCATGACTGTATGGATAGGCACACCTCAAACAACATCTATAAATTCACTGTTGGCTCCAGTGTTGTTGGCAGGATCTCAGATGGCAGTGAAGAGGTCTATATGAGACAGAAAGATTGGCTGGTTGAGTGGTGTCACAACAACAACCACGCACACAACATCAGCAAGATCAAGGAATTGATTATGGACTTCAAGAAAAGGAAATCGGAGAACACACACCTGTCCTTATTGAGAGGTCAGTGTTGGTAAGGTGGGGGGGTGGAATGTTTCACGTTCCTGGGCATCAGATCTCTGAGGATTTGTAGTGGGCCAAGTATATTGATGCAATCACAAAGAAAGCAAGCCAGCAGTTCTACTCCATTAGGAATTTGAAGAGATTTCATATGTCAACATTGAACAAATTTCTATAGATGTATGGTGGAGAGCATTCTGACTGGTTTTATCACTGGTATGGAGACTCCAATGTACAGGGTCGAAAGAGGTTGCAAACTTAGTCAGGTCCATCTGGCACAACCGTCCCCACCAGCGACGTTATCTTCAACAGGTGATGCCTCAAGAATGTTCTGAAAACAATGAGTGTGGGGCTTCTTGTTCCTGAACCTTCTCTGTGATTGTGCTAATGGGAAGATGACATATCCTCAGTGGTGAGGTCCATCATTAAGGACTCTCGCCACTGAGAACATGCCCTCTTCTCATTACAATCAGGGAGAAGGCACGGGAGCATGAAGACCCACAGTCAAAGTTTTAAAAACAACTTCTTTCCCTCCACCAACAAATTTCTGAATGGTGCATGAACATTATTTCGCTATACCTTTTCTGCACTATTTATTTATTTGTTTGTTTGTAGCTTGAAGTAATTTTTATGTCATGCACAGTACTGCCGTCACAAAACAACAACTTTCATGACATGTCAGTAATGATAAATCTGGTTCTGATTATTTTGCATCAGACTTTATACTATTCCATCCATTTACCTGCTTGCATATAAAAGATCCTGAAAGTTCATAAAGAAAGTTAATGGTTTACCCTTTATTTCCACTTTCATAATTTCCATGAGCAACACTGCCAAAATTAACAAGTTAATCATTCATCTTCATCTGGTTTGCAGGGTTTTTACAAAAAACTGTGACTGATCTTCAAAAGTAAGCAATATCTCTGAAAAGGCTTAAAATGTATAAATGCAAATTCCATCCTTCAATTCAAAACTTTTCTGTTTTACTGCTATGAATCTCAGCTGCTTTAGAAGGTTTACAAGCTCACAGGATATGATCTATTCCTTCACTTTATTGCAATACTGAGGGACTGCTGCATCATTTTGATAAGACGTTGAACCAAGGTCTCTTTCTCCTGAGACTTTTATATCTGTTTCAAGTGCATGTAAATGACCCCATAGTTTAGTTTTGAAAAAGACTTTGGATGTTATCTTTGATGTTGTGGCTAATATTCAGATCAGCTAGAAACACTAAAACATCACACATTAGTAAAATCAGACCGTCAGTGGTCAACTTTCTAATCAAAGGCATACACAAATTAAATTGAAGTCAAATCTGACTGTGTCCAATTTGTTGTGAATCCCAGACATTTCATTATAGAAACAGAGTATGTTCCAGATTAGATCTGCTGTCTTAGATCTGAAACCTTATTGATTTCATGGGGATTCCAGGTAGTGGGATAGCAAGCAATTCCTTTAATATTTCACTTAGTTTAATGTTTTAAGTCTCTTTAAATACATGAGTAACACTTTTGTACAACTTTCACATTTTAATAATTTACAGTAACATGAATCAATTTTAAATGTCTCTGAGTGAAAAGGACAAAAATCCATAACCCAAATCTAAATTCTGCTGAAGTCTGCAGACGCATCCTGGCAGCCTCTGCGCTCTCAGCCATGGGTTTGCAACTGTTCAGACTCCGTGGCTGGAGTCAATATTGCGGAGGGCCAGCAAGATCAGCTCCCCATTTTGTATCCCAGGGAAGTTTGAGCGCACAGAGCTCCGAGCTGCGTGCCAGCCCAGCACAATCAAGCCCACACTGTGGATCGTTGTATTTGGGAGCGTGGTGTGCATAAGCTGGTGACTGCACTTCCTACATTATAAATGAAGGGCCTTTTCCTTTTAGCATGCCACTGGCAATAGTGTTTCTGACTGTCTCAAGGGCCGTGTCTGACTGAGTTCTCTAACCAACAGCACAGTTATTTCAAAATCCCAATGGAGTGCTGCATAGTAATATTCCCAACATAAGTGAGATAAGCAACACACACAAAATGCTGCAGGGATTCAGCAGGCCAGGCAGCATCTATGGAAAAGAGTACAGTCAATGTTTCAGGCCGACTCTTCGTCAGGAATGGAGAAAAAAAGATGAGGAGTCAGAGTACGCAGGTGGGGGGAGGGAAAGAAGAAACATAAGGTGGCAGGTGAAATCAGGAGGGGGCAGAGGCAAAGTAAAGAGTTGGGAAGTTGATTGTTGAAAGAGATACAGGGCTGGAGACAGAGGAATTTGATAGGGGAGGACGGAAGAAAGGGAAGGGGGAGGAGCACCAGTGGGAGGTGATGGGCAGGTAAGGAGATAAGGTGAAAGAAGGAAATGGGGATGGGGAGTGGTGAAGGAGAGATGGGGGGGTTGTGCATTTCTGAAAGTTCAAGAAATTGATGTTCAAGCCATCAGGTTGGAGGCTACTAACATGGAAAAAAAGGTGTCGCTCCTCCAACCTGAGTGTGGCCTCATCACGACAGTAGAGGAGGTCATGCTGGAATGGGAGTGGGAAGTGGGATTAAGGTGGCTGGCCACTGGGAGATTTCACCTTTTCTGGTCTCCATGGCTTTCTCATGGCCTCCTCTAATATCACAATGAAGTCGAAGGCTTTACTGTCGTGATGATGCCATCAACTCCCATTGCTGCCCCTTCCCCTCTTCATTCTTCCATGACCTTCTACCCTCTCCTATCAGACTCCCCCTTCTCCAGCCCTGTATCTCTTTCACCAATCAACTTCCCAGCTCTTTACTTCACCCCTCACCTTCCTGATTTCACCTATCACCTTGCGTTTCTTCCTCCCCTCCCCCCACCTGATTACACTATCTCCTCATACTTTTTTTCTCCAGAACTGATGAAGGGTCTCAGCCCGAAATGTCGACTGTACTCTTTTCCAATAATGCCACCTGGCTTGCTGAGTTCCTCCAGCATTTTGTGTGTGCTGCTTGGATTTCCAGCATCTGCAGATTTTCTCTCATTTATAAGTGAGACAGGCTATATTCACACTTCAGAGATTCAAGACTAGAGTGCATATTACACAAGAGGCGTCTTGCCACCGTCAGTGCCCAAATGTTTAGTAATATGCTATTTAATACAGGGAGTTAAATCATCCCAATTAGCATAAGTGCTCTTCAACTTTAGTAGCAGTTTATCTCTTCAAAACAAACATGCTATTATAAAGGTAAAGACCAACACTAAATCTTTCCTAAATTGCACCATCTAATCCAGGGGTGGGCAAACTTTTTGACTTGTGGGCCACAAAGGGTTCTAAAATTTGACAGGGGGGCCGGACCAGGAGCAGATGGACGGAGTGTTTTGGTAATACACCTCATAAGAGAAAATAAAATATCATGGGATATGTAGAAAACATGTGCTTTAATTTCAATTGAAAATGAACAAATGCATTACAACAAAATATCTGTCTTTGAAGTCCCATGGTATTTAGCTATTTATTGAAATGACTTTTAAAACACTGAAAATTAAATGAATAAAATACAGCTTTTTTAAATAGTAACAGTTATTATTTTAAAGCACTGAAAATTCTGTTATCCTTCAAGATATTATCATCATCACTCTCCTCCTGACTGTCTTTATTTCAAAAACGGTAGGAGATGCAGGTCTACTTGTCCTGCTCCTTCTTATTCAATTGTCCCCTGTGCCAAAACTCAACAATGACCAGCACAAGGACAGAACAGTAACAGCGCGCCAGTATGCGGAGCGCTTTATTTGATCTGGAGCGCATTTTTAATTTGAGAACGTACCTGCACCTGCGCACTACTCATGTCCAACACTTAACAGAAATGACATGTAACATGTAAGGCTTATTGAAAAAAATATTTTCAAATGCATTTTTTACATAACACAACGAAGAAACTTATTTTTTAATTTCAGTGGGAACAGTGTTGTTGGTCTCCCTTTTTAGCCAGCGCATCAAAGTCTGGATTTAGTTTTGTTGTGGCGATTCTCAGGATGGATCTGAGGTGTTGGTCAGTTAACTTGGATCTGTGGCTGGCTTTGCTGATGTTCATGACGCTGAACGCCTGTTCACACAAATAGGTCGAGCCGAACAAAGAGTAAAGCGCAAATGTGGAGTAATACGCTGCACCTCAACAAAGGTCAATGTATATAGAGTGCGTCATCTATTGAGAAAATGCCAGAATTGTGGGGAAAAAACGTTAACAAGGTTTATTAATATAATTTCATCTAGTTCTGCGGGCCGGATTAAAAAGCTTAACGGGCCGCATATGGCCCCCGGGCTGTAGTTTGCCCATACCTGATCTAATCTCTTACATACAGTCCTGGTAATTGTCGTATGACAGACTATCATTCAGGGACCATTGATCCTACCATTGAGTCCGGAATAAAAAGTAATGGTGGATATGAAATTCAAAATCATGATAAAAACCAATTTGGTTCACCAGTGTCCCTCAAGGAAGAAAATCTACCATACAATATAGTCCATATTGGTACTAGTATTGTTTTATTATTTCCACGTGTACTGACATACAGTGCACAACTGTTGTTGGTGTGCCACCAGCCAGACGTCAACATTGCTGGTGGTGTCAGCAGCAATTGACCATTCTAATCGCCACAGAAATGAGCAGGGAACTAAGGGTTAACTGAATTAATAAGAGAACAGGTTCTGATGAAGGGTTTTCAACCTGATAGGACAAAAGCTTTTCTTTCCACAGTTGCTGCTCTAGCATCTGGAGAATTTCGTATGTTTATGAATTGTAAATTTAGTTCTCTAATATCATATCCTGAGGTTTTTTTGAGCATTTTTCAGTTTTATTTCAGATCTCCACTGTCTACTGTTTGCTTTTATTTTCATTAGAAGTCAAGGTTGGCAGATTTTCTTCCCTGGAGGGTAGTAGAGAAGTAAATTTAGTTTTGCAACTCATAAATATGAGAAATTCTCCAGATGCTGGATATCCAAGTGCCGGAGGAACTCAGCAGGTCAGGCAGCACCTATGGAAGTGAATAATCAGTTGAGGTTTCAGGCCGAGACCCTTCTTCAGGACTGGAAAGGAAGGGGGACGATGCCGGAATAAAAAGGTTGGGTAGGAGGGGAAGGAGACTTGCTGGAAGGCGGTAGGTAACACCAGGTGGCTGAGAAAGGTAAAGGGCTGGAGAGGAAGGAATCTGAAAGGAGAGGAGAGTGGACCACAGGGAAAAGAGGAAGAAGGGACCCAGGGGGAGGTCATAGGCAGATGAAAGTTTTAACTCCAGTTCCCATTCCCATTCCAACATGGCCTCTTCTTGAGTCAAGATGAGGCCACCCTCAGGGTGGAGGAGCAACACCGTACATTCCGTCTGGGTGGCCTAAAACCTGACAGCATGAATATCAGTTTCTCCTTCTGGTGAAAAAAATATCCCTCCACCTCCACTCTTCCTTTATTACCCTCTCTGGCATCTTACCTCTTCTCACCTGCCTGTAGCAACTGCCTGGGTGCCCTGCTCCTTTCCTTTCTCCTTTCTCCTATGGTCCACTCTCCTCTCCTTCATATTCCTTCCTCTCCAGCTCTTTACCTTTCCTTGTTGGCTTCAGCCGGCTGGTGGTGTAATGGCTTCGGATCCATTTGGCTCCGTGCACGCTTTCCATCCATGCAGGGTTGAGTAGCAACTTAGTCTTTTTAAAAGAACAGACAGAATGCTGAAGAAACATCAAAGTTGCTGCCTGATGCACCACAAGGCATGGAGAGAAATAACGACTTACCTGGCTTCACCTATCACTTTCTAGCTATCCTCCTTCCCCTCCCCCCCCCCATCTTATTATTCTGTCAGCTTCCTCCTTCCTTTTCCAGTCCTGAAGAAGGGTCTTGGCCTGAAACATCCACTGTTTATTCACTTCCACAGATGCTGCCTGACCCACTGAATTCCTCCAGCATTTTGTGTGCGTTGCTTTGGATTTACAACTACCCTGTAGTTTTATCCCGACTTTTACTGAAACTAAATTATTTTGAATTCAGCTTTCGAATTAAAATTCTGCAGCTGGCACGTTGGGGCTCTAATTCGTGCTGAGTCCAATATCTTTCCTTATTCACACAAGTAATTCTGGGAGCCTGCTCTGCAAAAACTGGCTGCAGTAATGTCAATGTTGCATGAGTGATGGCGTTGGTATCCTGAGATTATCAAAGGAAATATCTGAGAGCCAGTGAAGCATCTTACAAGTCAGTCAGCTGAGGAGTTCAGAGACTTTGGGCTCTTTAGCAGAAGCACAGGGTTGAATGAATGGCAGGAAGATAACGTATCGACTTAGATTGACGATCACTGCACTGAGCCTTTTCGACGATCTTCTCCCCTGATGAAATGTCAAAGGTTCTCGACAACAAATTGAGACCTCAGCAGGTGAGGTTTGTCAGAAGCGATTTCAGTTATTATTAGCGCAGTGTGGCTAACGTTAGAGCTGTCAAACCACAGTGCAATTTAAACTGCGGTAAAATGTGATGCTTCCTGAAAAGCCTGTGCAGTTAAACTGGCACTTCACCTCAGTAAGCCAGTCAGACACAAATCCATGACAATAAAGGATAGAGATGGGGGCTAGGTGGGAGCTGCCACTGGAGCAGGGAGGTGGAACAAGTTGTTGGATGAGCTCTATTGAGCAGCAAACACTTAGTAATCTCAATGTCCAATCCTCCCATGAGAACATTTCATATATCATACATGGAGAGTGCTCACTTTGGTCAAGCACAAGCTAAGTATCTTTATAAATCAGGCTGTGTAATTCAACTCTAATAGCTCCTGTATTTCAAAATGATTTGTACAGGAGTCTCCAGAAATTAGATTGACACGTATGTGCACCTTCCCTTCATGTGTAAAATATACTTATAAAGTATCTTGAGCCTGTTTCGAGGACTTTTCACCCATTTCTGGCAAATGTCTCACCCTTCAGGAAATTGAACTGGACGTATCTGGTGGTAATCCAATCAGATCTGCATTTCAGTCCCTTGTCATATTTCGCCCATCTGATGACATCATCAATGTGCACAAGGCTCAATAAAAGCTCGAGAACCTGTGCCCTTATCTGCCAATAACATCAGGGCAACATTATGAACGAGTAATGTATTGTGTGTCATTTAAGGTATCCACACTGGATATCTTCTTCCTGGGTCTCACCACCAGTCAATTTAATTTAATGAAAACATAATCGTCAGACAAAGTGACCGCAGACTGACGCAGCTGTACGTGAATCTCTTCTGTGCAGGAAGCTTTGCCTTGGGTCCCGATGCTCATGTTCAGTGTGGTAGTCTGAAGGACAACCAAACTGCTCCATATTTCAATGTAGCTCTCCTCAGGAAATCAAAATGTTGATTTCCCCCTGTAGGAGCCATGCATCTGTTTTCTATCTGCATTCTGTTCTATGTTGTGCATCTATTATGTTTATTTTGGTACCTAGTCATGTGGCTGGGGACATGGTAAAAGCGAAGGGTTTAGGTATGTTTTCATGCTTTGTTCTCGGCACTTTAGAACTGGGGACTGTCGAGTGTCATACCTTCTACTGACCGCTTAATTTCGCTCCTAGTCCACTTAAGTAAATTTAGTATCACTAGTTTTGTAAGTTTCATCGCTTCAAAATTACTTTTTACTACTAATAAAAGATCGAATGTATTTCTTTGACTTTTTAGACTATTATTCTTGGATTGATTGGAGGGCATGTCAAACAAGATAACTACCAATGTGATTGCCAAAGTGGCATTGGTTTGTCTGAGTCGCCACTACACCCCCTGTCTCCCTTCCCTGATGTTTCCTGTAACCCCTCACACCTCTCTCCCCACCCCCACCCCATTTCCACACATCTCCATGGTAGTCTGCAGCATTCTAATGCATGGAAGAAGGAGGAATGCACATTAGTTTTCTCTTAAAACAAAGATGTTCTACTTTTTCAATTTCTTTTCACGACTCTCCCATATGGCATTTTCACTGCACACAACTTATGTTTAACACAACAAAAAGACGGCAAAATTCAATTTCTCTGCAGTGATGAATAAAACCAAGGCAGTATTAAATGGTTATATTTTCAAGCAGATTTTAAGCAAATGAAATTGTCCAGATAGGTGACCATAAGGAAGAATTCTTTAGGTTACAGGAAGATCAGAAGGCTTGGAAAACTGGTCAGAATAATGATACATGTTATTTAATCTGGAGGAGTGTAAATAATGCATTAGGGAGGTTTAAAATGAATACAAAATAAATGGGAGGATATTGAGAGTTATGGAAGAACTCAGATGTCTGAAGGTTCACAGATCTTGTAAGGTAGTAGGTCAGATTAATAATGTAGCAAAGAAGTCAAGGGGCATCCATTCCAGTATTAACCAAGGTAAAAGAAATAAAAACGGGGACATTATGCTAATACTGCATTCAATACCACATGACTGCATGGTTTTGTTCTCCACATTGCAGGAAAAAATGAGCTTGCACTGGGAAGGTGCAGATGAAATCTAAGACAATGTTGCTAGGGCTGGAAAACTAACCACAAGGAAACATTAGGAAAGCTTGGGATATTTTCTTTGGAATGGAGGAAATTAAGTGGAGACCTAATAAAGGTGTTCAAAACTGTGAGCAGCCTAGATAAATAGAAAGGATTTATTTCCCTTGATTTGGGGGGGGGGGTGGTAATCAGACATCAGGCAGAACGGATTTTGCAGGTAGAATGATTAGAAGGAAATCAAAGAAAATGATTTTCATTCAAAGGACAAAGGAATTTGGAGCTCACTAACCAAAAGGATGAGGGATGATTTAAACTGCATTTGACTTTAAATTGCATTATAGACTTGAAAAGCTATAACTTGAAGAGCTACAGACCAACTTTTTGTAGACAGGATTAAACTGGGTTATTTCTTTTAGCCAGTCCAGACATGATGGGTCAAATGGCCTCCTCTGCACTTAAAAAATGTCCATAATTCTATGATACTAAGATTTACTTTTTTCTAACTTAGCAATTATCCTTATCTCTGTTGAGATGAATGACTCTGTCTTCATTAGTGCAAGTACACACCTCTCAGTTAATAAGAACATTGTCATGAAAATCTCAGCCCCATCTTGTGATTAGAAGGATGAGGGGGGATCTGATAGAAACATATAAGATTATTAAGGGATTAGACACGCCAGAGGCAGGAAACATATTCCCAATGTTGGGGGAGTCCAGAACCAGAAGCCACAGTTTAAGAATAAGGGGTAGGCCATTTAGAATGAAGTTGAGGAAAAACTTTTTCACCCAGAGAGTTGTGAATCTATGGAATGCTCTGCCTCAGAAGGCAGTGAGGCCAATTCTCTGGATGCTTTCAAGAAAGAGTTAGATAGAGCTCTTAAAGATAGCGGAGTCAAGGGATATGGGGAGAAGGTAGGAATTTGGTACTGATTGTGGATGTTCAGCCATGATCACATTGAATGGCGGTGCTGGCTCAAAGGGCCGAATGGCCTACTCCTGCACCTATTGTCTATTGCCTATTCCACCATTACAGGAGCCAGTTGTCAACCATTCAATTCACTTCATGTTATATCCAGAAGAAACCATGAACATTGGATCTGTGGGAACAAGATGTAATGGTGTTAGTGTGTGTTGGTGTTTATAGTGTCAATAATGCCCCTTCCCCTGACAAAGTTCAGCATGGTTACAACAGACGGCAACGTGGAAAATTGCCCAAGTATTTTCTGTTGACTAAAAGCAGGACAACCCACTCAGTGTTCTCTCCATCAGGCACAAAATGACAGAAGCTGCATCAGCAATGCTATTAAGTGCCATTTACTCACCAATACTCAATATGGATTTCAGAAAGACCACTCGGTTCTAGACTTAATCACAGCGTTTGTCCAAATGTGGATCAAAAGTAACTTCCACGGGGGAAGTGAGAGTGATTTTCCTGACATTAATGCAGCCATCACTTGTGTGTGGTATCAAGAAACTCCAGTAAAACTGATGTCAATGTGCATCAAGAGGAATCTACTCCAGTGGTTGGGGCCATATCTGACACAGACAAAGAGGGATTGTTGGAAGACAATCATGTCAGCCTCAGGATACTGCTGTAGGTTTATGCAAATAAAATTAAGTGAGCCGTTTTGTGTTTAACAAAAACCGTAAGGCATTTTATTGAACTCCAAAACCTACATCACCTAAGCATGCCACAAATCCTTACGTAACAACGTCACCACGCCAGACCAACCTCGTAAAGTGAAACTCTAACTCAATGTCGGTGGCTGTGAATTATGTGCATTTCTCCCAATTATGTTACCCTATACTGCTGCAGCAGTTCCTCAGGCCAATGTTCTGGGCCAGACCATCTTCAGCTGCTTCACCAATGATCTTCCATCCAACACAAGATCAAAAATGCGATGTTGGTTGATCAAAGTAAAATATTCAATTCCACTTGCAGCTCCTCAGAAAGGAAAGTAGTCCATTCCTGCTCAAAACAAGATCAAGATAACATTTTTACTTGGGAAAATAAGTTGCATTAATATTCACTACACATAAATGCAGGCAGAGACTGCATTCAGCAAGAAAGGGTCTAACCAGCTATCTTTCACATTCAACTGCTGAGACATTTTATTAAAATCTGTGGATTTCCATTGACCAGAAGTTCAATGTCACCAGCCATACAAATCCTGTGGCCAGGAAAGCAGGTCAGAGCCTGGCTCTCCTGTGGTGACTAATTGCTTCTGATACTTAAATCCTTTCCATCATCAATACGATCTCTATCGACCACAAAGGACAAAGGCTTCAGTAATGTAGGAACACCATGATGCATCAAACCTCAGGTATTCAAATGCTAATTATACAAGTAATTGCTAAACGTGCCATCAATATGATTTATCTCAATGAGGGATAAATCCTTCCGAGGAGATTTCAGCCTTTCAACAAATACTTGTCGTGTAGTACTAGACTAATGAAGGGTCTTGGCCCAAAATATTGACAGTTTATTAAACTCTATTGATGCTGCCTGCCTTGCTGAGCTCCTTCAGCATTTTATGTGTATGTGTGTGTGCTCTTAAGGTTTCCAGCATCTGCAGAAGCTCTTGTGCTTCTTTTTACTAGTTATTTGCCCCACTGAGCTAAATATCTATAAAGTTCTCTCTGGAAGACTATCATGAAAACAAAACTGAAAGTTAAATTGGAGACAGAAGAGATTTCAGAAGCTAGAATGTGAAGTAAAACCAAACTACTGCATGAACTCAGGAGCCAAAGGGACATGTGCAGTTAGCATTTTAGGTCAAGACCTTTCAACTAGATTCTTTAGTAACAAAATTAAGGAATATATCTGATATGTGCAATTTATTGTTAGTTTATTGCCATACTGGATTTATTTGTGTGGGTGCCTTTCAACCTCACCTGCTACACTACTAGTTCTGCATATGTGGTGAGTCTTTGACCTGGTGTTTTGCAATAATAGAACACTGACGAAATGTATGAGATCCAATTCAGACAACTACCCTCATCCACCAGTCATGACAACTGAAGAGATGCTATTCTGGAAGGGAACAAGTGTACTCCCCCGATTCACCTTCCCTTAACCCAAAATCCTGCAAAATGGCACAGTCTTTTGCCACCATGCACCTCATATAATTACATAACTAGTCGCTCATTATTCTAATCCTGGAACTATTGCACTGCGCCCTGCACTCTGAGGACATTGACACGTGACTAGGAATATTATCAAAAGGGTATCTGGCTGTCCTGGCCAAATTCAAATAGCCGCATTGAATGGATAGTGAAAAACTATTCCGCTTGGCAGAGACTTCTTAAAAACTTAACACATGATTTTCCAAAGACCTTATCCCTTGCAATTTTTAGAGATTTTATTACACGTTTCTTGTTGACAGTAGAAAGAATTTGAGGTTTAAGATGAGGAATAAAAATTTGAAGGTATCTGAGAGAATTATTTTTCACCCAGAGGATGGTTGTAGTCTGGAACAGAAACTGAAACAGGTAATTTCACAACATTTAAGAAGGATCTGGACAAGCACTTGAAAGCCAAGGCATGACAGGTTTTGGATGAAGTCCTGGTAAATGGAATTAGTGAGGAAGGGTACTTGATGGGCCAAAGGGCTTGTGTGCTGTGTGACTCCATGGCTAAGTGACGCCCTATGACTTGATTATTTAGCAATACATGTAGAGTAGGCCATCCCAGCCCTTCGAACCACATCAACCCCTGACACACCCAACCGACCCTAACCAAATCACAAGACAATTTACAGTGACCAGTTAACCGGTACATCGTTGGACAGTGGGAGTAAACCAGAGGACCCGGGAAGAACCCATACATTCCATGGGAGAAACATACAGAAACTCCTTACAGAATGGTGCCGGAAATGAAATCCAAAGTCTGGAACACCTCGAGCTGCTACAGCATCCCATCGACCACTACGCTCAGAAATAAAGCGACAGCATTCAGCCACTCCTTGGTGAGTCCAGGACCCACACAGACCCAGGAATTTCCCACCAACCTATTACTGATCTGGCAGTAAATTCTGAATGTGCTGGCGTTCGCTGGTATTACAATCGGGAATTCACTTTAGCGACTGTGCACCAGTCAAACCTGGCACAGTACAAACTTCCCTTTTCCTGCAAAGGAATGTCTGACCTGGAGATTAGGTGGAAATCAGTCAGCTTTATTTTGTTTTATTATTTTAATCATTTATTAGTGTTTAAATGTATCCAACATTAATTGTATTATAAAATATCTTTACTTTTGTAAATTATTTACAACAATATTAATAATTTCTGAACATTTCTAATATCAAGGACATTTAAAGACTATTAATACCTGCCAGCTTTCATAGCTAGTGAGTCTGCTCAGCATTTCCTCATGCCAAAGACTGTCAGTAGGCCCTGTCTCAGTGTTATGATCTCTGAGGCTGACTTGTGCTGAGATCTTGCTACCTAGCTCCTGTGTTGGAGATTCCGAACACATCTGAAAGGTTTGAAGGATGCTAACATAGCAGGACCTGATGGACTGCACCCCAGGGTTCAAAAAGAGGTGGCTGAAGAGATTGTGGAGGAATTATTAATTCTCTTTCAAGAATCAAAAGATTCTGGCATGGTTTGAGAGGGCTAGAAAATTGCAAATGTCACTCCAGTCTTCAAGAAGGAAGTGTGACAGAAGAAGGGAAATTCTAGGCCAGTAAGCCTGGTCTCTGGTTGGGAAGAAGTTGGATTCAATTGTTAAGGAGGTGGTTTCGAGGTACTTGGAGGTAGGTGACAAAATAGGCCAGAGTCAGCATTGAAAATCTTCAGAGAAAATCTTCCCTAGCAAATCTATCGAATTCTTTGAAGAAATAACAAGCAGGATAGACAAAGGAGAATCGGTGGATGTTATGTGTTTGGATTTTTCAGAAAGCTTTTGACATGGTGCCACACATGAGGCTGCTAAACAAGATAAGAACCAGGGTATTACAGGAAAGATAATGGAATTGAAAGAACATTGACTGATTGGCAGGAGGCAAAATCTGGGAATAAAGGGGTCCTTTCAGATTGGCTGTCATTGAGTACTGGTGTTCTGCAGGGTTTGTGTTGGGACCGCTTCTTTTTACATTTTGTGTCAACAGTTTGGATGATGAAACTGATGGCTTTATGGCCAAGTTTTCAGAAGATAGAAAGATAGGTGGAGGGTCAGGTTGTGTTGAGGAAGCAGAGAGACTGCAGAAGGGCTTAGACAGATTAGGAGAATAGGCAAAGATGGAAAGCAATGTTGGGAAGTGTATGGTCATGCAATTTGGTAGAAGGAATAAAAGCATATTTTCTAAATTGGGAGAAAATTCAGAATTCCAAGTTGAAAAAAGGGATTTGGGAGTCCTCATGCAAGGTTAATTTGCAGGTTGAATCGGCGGTGAGAAAGGTGAATACAATGTTAGCATTCATTTCAAAAGGACTAGAATATGAAAGCAAGGATGTAACGCTGAGGTAGTATAAAACACTGCTGAAGCCTCACTCAAAGTATTGTGAGCAGTTTTGAGCCATTTATTTAAGAAAGGATGTACTGACATTTGAGTGGGTTCAGAAGAGGTTCACGAGAAGGATTCCAGGAATGAAAGGGTTATCATAATGGTACCGATTGAAGACTCTGGGCTTGTACTCAACTGGAATTTTAAAAAGCGGTAGTGGGTGGGGGGGGGGGGGATCTCATTGATATCTATTGAATGCTGAAAGGCCTCAATGGAGTGCATGTGAAGAGGGTGATTCCTTTGGTGGGGTAGTCTAGGACCAGAGGGCACACCCTCAAAATAGAGGGTTGTCCATTTTTAACAGAGATAAGGAGGAATTTCTTTAGCCAGAGCATGGTGAATCTGTGGAATTCATTGCCACAGGCGGCTGTGGAGGCCAAGTTACTGGGTGAATTTGAGGAGGAGGTTAATAGGTTCTTGATTAGTCAGGTTGTGAAACATTATGGGGAGGACGCAGGAGAATTTCTTTGAGAGGAAAATGGATCAGCCATGATGAAGTGACTGAGCAGACTCGATGGGCCAAATGGCATAATTCTGCTCCTATGTTTTATGGTCTTATAAGTTACATATGTCATGAAATTTGATTTTTTTGTGACAGTGCAATACATAAAATTACTTCAGGTCTATGCAAAAGTCTAAGGCTCTCTCTCTCTCTATATATAAATGACTTTTGCACGGAGTACTAAACTTCAGTAATGCATTGAAGTAAATGTTTGTCCAAGCTGCAACTGGGCGAAACAAATGGAAGGTAAGACAGTGGTCACATGGGAAATATGCTCTTTCCAGCAAAAGATATAAAATAACTACTTACAAAGTAAAGAGCCTGGGGGACTGAACAAGCCAGCAGATTCATAAATCATTATTAACTCCTTCACTGGCTCTCTGATTTAGAATGGAGCTTAGGTTACATTGCAAACTCCAGATGTTTTAATTTTATCCATTTAGTACACTTTTTGCATGGCAGAGAGCAATAAATATGTCCTCATCAAGAAGATGGATGCCATATTAGAGCCTGATGCTTTCTTTCCCTCAGATGCTTTCTCTGAAACATCAAGGACTCCCTGGCCAGTTATAGCAGAGTCAAGCTCTTTCAACTTCAATCCAGCTGCTATTTCATGCCTTCAATGACATCTCTGTCGCATTAACTTCACTCTTGCTAACCTGCCCAGTATGATGTTTATACTTTCAGTGCGAGGCACTCTGTTTTTCCCAGGTACACTAGCAATTTAGTGTCAATTTGTCCTGAATTGTTGGTAGTTTCCCACTGTGAGCTCTTGTCTGCTACCAATTGTTCTGAGCTTATCCAAATTGGTTTCATTTAAGACAAGTACCTTTAGGAGAAGGCTGAAATCCACACAAGAGAAATGTATTTTAATTCAAGCTCAGACCCAGGAGACTCAGAAGTCTGCAGCTCTCTTCGTTTGCTCCTTTGATTTCCATTTACGGGCTTAATTGCTAATTTTGCCTCGTTTCATTCGCAGTTGCTTCAAAGGGTAACAGAAAACAAGAAGGAAGCCAAGTCCTGGAAAGCTTCTCATCATTACTTGTAAAATGACAGATGAGGTGCCGGTGTTGCTCAGCCTCAGAAAGAGCTGATTCACCAGGCCGGGTGTGAATCCCATTTCTGACCAGTGTAAGGGAGGGTGGGCAGTTGAGCTTGTCTGCAATAGGACCAAAGATAATTGGTTTCGATTTATTATTGCCACCACAACTGAGATACAGTGAAAAGTTTTTGCTTGCTTGCTTTCCAGAGGGTTCATTCCATAGATAAATATATTTATTTTATTTTTTGAGCCTTCTGACCCTTCGAGCAGTGCCACCCAGCAGTCTCCCAAGTTAACCCTAGTCTAAACGTGGGACAACTTATACTGAGCAATTAACCTACCAACTGGTACACCGTTGGACCATGGGAGGAAACCAGAGCACCCAGAAGATGGTCACAGAGAAAATGTACAAACTGCTTGCAAGCAGTGGCAGGAAGTGAACTCGTGTCATTGGTACCGCAGAGCATTGTGTGAACCACTATGCTACCAGGCTGCCATGTTGAGGTAAGTCAAAAAAATGCAAATATAGTGTCACAGTCACAGAGCAAGTGTAACACTATATTCAGTGCTCGAGCGGTTACTGACAGGCTGGATTGCTAGGAACTGTACCATCAATTTGTGGGAAATGTCGCTCAGGGTCTTGGGCTATGTAAGTTTTCTTTTTCGCGTGACCATGTTTTTTTGTTAACTCGTTATTTTGAAAGCGCTGTGTATGTTTTGCACCTTGACCCCTGCGGAATGTTCTTTCGCTCGGCTGTATCCATGTATGGTGAAAAGATAATTAAACTTGATTTGAATGCAGGTAGACAAGAAAGATGCAAGGGCTACAAAAAGGTAGATTAGGAGATTTTAATTTAACTCACGGAACAATCTCTTACACCCTGCTGGATGTTACTTTTGACTGAAGACCAATGGAGTTAAACATCAGTGGGGATTACAATTACCATTCTATCCAATTCTCCTGCCACACATGTTCGGATAAGTTTAGCCCTGCAGGGCTGGAAACATAACGTTGAAAGGGGGTGTTAAAATGAGGAGCACCATTCAGGGGATTTGCATAGGCAAAACTCTACAACTCTCTATAGAAACGGCTGTCAGACATAAAATCTTGAGGATAAATCATAAAGCTTAAATGCTGTTGTTAAAGTGTGGCTCATGTGATCAGAGGCTGCCAAGAGGAGAAGGCTCAGGAGAAGGTCAAGAGGGCTAAATCATGCTTTGGGGGATGCTGCAAAGTGACATTTTGTTTATATTTGTTGCTTGATTGTTTTCATCAATCTAATTTAAGAGAGGAAAATCAAGTTGTGAGTATTCTACATGTGAATTTAATATCACCAATTTTCAAAGTTCAAAGTAAATCTATTATTGAAGTACATATATGTCAACGAATACAACGCCGAGAGTCATTTTCTTGTGGGAAAACTCAATAAATCCGCAACAAAACAATAACCACAATAGAATCAGTGAAAGACCACCAACCTGGTTGCTCAACCAGTGTGCAAAAGACAAACTGTGACAATACAAAAAAAAATAAAAAATAAGAATAAATAAAAAAGCAATAAATATCAAGAACATGGGATAAAAGTGAGTCCACAGGTTGTGGGAGCATTTCAGTGATGGGGCAAGTGAAGTTAAGTGAAGATGTCCCCTTTGGCTCCAGGGCGTGATGGTTGAGGAGTAATAACTCTTCTTGAACCTGGTGTGTGTGAGTCTTGAAGCTCCTCAATTCAGCAATTCAGGAACAGCTGCTTCCCCTCTGCCATCCAATTCCAAAATGGACATTGAATCTTCGGACACTAGCTCATTTTTTAAAATTTACAGTATTTCTGTTTTTGTATATTTTCTAAGTCGATTCAATATATGTAATAGATTTACGTTTACTTATTATTATTATTATTTTTATTTTATTTTTTTCTCTCTGCTAGATCGTGTATTGCATTGAACTGCTGTTGCTAAGTTAACAAATTTCACGTCACATCCCGGTGATAATAAACCTGATTCTGATTCTGATTCCTGTACCTTCTTCCTCATAGCAACAGCAAGAAGAGAGCGTGACCTGTGTGGTGGGGGTCCCCAATGATGGACAGTGCTTTCCTGCAACAACATTCCACGTAGATGCTCTCAATGGTGGGGATATTTTACCCATGATACACTGGGCTGCATCCATTACTTTTTGTAGGATTTTCCATTCAAGGGCTTTGCTGTGTCCATACCAGGCTGTGATGCCATAGGTTTTTGCAAATAAAATGACGTGAGGCATTTTATGTTTCAAAAAAGCTGTAGCAACCAAACTGAACACCAAAAACTGAACCCAAGCATGCTAAAACCCTTTACGTAATTACGTCATCACATCAGACCAGCCTCTTAAAGTGAAACCCCAATTTAATGTCGGTGGTTGCGAATGATGTATAATTCCGCTAATTACATTACCCAGGAATGCCGTCAGTTGATATACTCTCCACCAGATACCTATAGAAATTTGTCAAAATTTTAGATGCCATGCCAAGTCTTTGCAAAATCCAAGGGAAGTAGAGGCACCGTCGTGCTTTACTTGTAATTGCACTTATATGCTGGGCCCAGGACAATTTCTCTGAAACTAATAATACCAAGGAAGTTAAAATTGCTGACCCTCTCCTCTGATCCTTTGATGGGGACTGACTCGTGAACCTCTAGTTTCCTCTTCTGAAGTTAATAATTAGCCCCTTGGTCTCGCTGACTTTAAAGAAGAGGTTATCGTTGCGGCCCACTCAGCAAGATTTTCAATCCCCCGCTTATATGCTAATTCATCACCACCTTTGATTCAGCCTAGAACAGTGGTACCATCAGCAAACAAATATAGCCTTGGAGCTGTGCTTAGCCACGTAGTCATAAGTGTAAAGCAAGTAGAGGAGGGGGCTGAGCACATAGCCTTGTGGTGCACCTGTACTGTTGGAGATTATGGAGGACTGGGGTCTGCAACTGAGGAAATCTAGGATCTAGTCCTTACGAGGAGGTATTGAGACCAAGATCTGGAAACTTATTGATTAGTTTTGAGGGGACGATGGTATTGAATGTTGAGCTGTAGTCGATAAAGAACTTCCTGATGCATGTGTCTTTGTTCATCCAGAAGTTGAGTGAAGAGCCAATGAAATGGCATCTACTATGGACCTGTTGCGCCAGGCAGGAGTCGATACGTTTCGTCAGCAACCTCTCAAATCACTTCAACAAGTGCTACTGGACCATATTCATTGAGGTAGGCTACCACATTCTTCTTAGGCACTGGCGTAAGTAAAGTCTGCTTGAAGCAGGTAGGTACCTTAGGGTGCTGAAGTGAGAGGTTAAATATCAAAGTGAGCACTCCAGCCAGTTGATCAGCTCTGGTCTTTAGTTCCCTGCCAGGTACCCCATTTGGGCTGGATGCTTTTTGTGGGCTCACCCTCCTGAAGTCTGCTCACACGTCACCCTCAGAGGATCTTTGGGCACTGTGGGAGATTGCGATAGTTCCTTTGTATTTTGATGGTTAAAGGCATTCGGCCCACTGGAAGCAAAGCCCTCTTGTCACCTATGTCGCTTGATTTTAGTTTATAAGAGGTGATATTATTCTAGCCCTGACACAACTGTTGACCAATCAAGTTTAGTTCGGAATTGCCACTTGTCCTGTGAGATGGCTTTCCAGGGATTGTACCAGGACCTCTTGTAACTTTCTGGGTCACCAGATTTGAGTGCCATCATTCAAAGTTAGAACCACACCTAGTGGAACAAAGCAACAAACAAGATGTGAAGGAATTCTACTGGCCAACCCATGGAGGAAAATGGACAGTCAATACTTTGTGCTGAGATCCTGCGTCTGGACTGGATACGGGACACATCTACGTATTCCCAATGGCACAAGCTCAAAATCCTTTGCCAGCAAAATAAAGTCACTATTAAATTGAAATGTTTATTGTATCTAAATAGGAATCATTACTCAGCATACTTTCTGTAACATGCAGTGAAGACTTTATTAGCTATCTCCTGTTCCTAGTAAAATGGCCACTGAGTGTATATTTGTGGTCTTCTGCTGCTGTAGCCTATCTGCTTCAAGGTTCCATGAATTGTGTATTCAGTGCTGCTCTTCTGCACACCACTGCTGTCGTGTGTTTATTTGAGTTACTGTCGCCTTCCTGTCAGCTTGAACCAGTCTGGCCACTCTCCTCTAACCTCCCTCATTATCAAGGCATTTTTCACCCACAGAAGTGTATCACTCACTGGATGATTTTTTTTTTTGTTTCTCGCACCATTCTCAGTAAACTCTAAAGTCTGTTCTGCATGAAAATCCCAGGAGATCAGCAGTGTCTGAGATTCTCAAACCACTCCCTCTGGTGCCAACAACCAGTCCACAGTCAAAGTCACTTCGATCACATTTCTTTCCCTTTCTGATGTTGGGTCCGAACGACAACTGAACCTGTTGACCATGTCAGCGTGCACTGAGTTGCAGCTACATGATTGGCTTACAAGATACTTGCATTAACATGCAGGTGTACAGGTACACGTAATAAAGTGGCCCCTGATGTATGTATCAGTTATTCATACAATAAAACTGCACTATGAAGATTACTGATTTTGGATATTTAACCTACTGGGAAAATTACTCAATTATTTTTATGTTATAATTGTTATGAAACCAGAATCTTACCTATTAACTAAGTTTGCCAATGTTGTGCCAACTGGGGACCTTTCTACTGATTCTATGATCCTGTCAAAGCTCTCCAGATGTTCTAAAGAGCAGCTGTGCAGCAGCAGTCCTCACTCTCTGGTCAGGGAAAGTGCTTTGGCTATTTCATGCTGACTCTGCCTCAGGCTCATGATCAGAAATCAATCCAGCCATCTGGAATGTCTTCACAAACAGAATAAAATCAGCAGATGCTGGAAATCCAAGGCAAACACACACACAAATGCTGGAAGAACTCAGCAGGTCAGATAGCATCTCCCTCATATATCACCTGTCACCTTGTGCTTCTACCTCCCCTCCCCCACCTTCTTACTCTGACTTCTCATCTTGTTTTTTCCCCAGTCCTGAAGAAGGGTCTCAGCCCAAAACATCAACTGTTGATTCATTTCCATCGATATCTACCTGACCTGCTGAGTTCCTCCAGCATCTTGTGAGCTGGAAAGTCTTAGTTGCTTTTGGAAAGGTGAGTGGGACATTAGGAGACTTACATGGAGGGTGTTAGTAGGAATCAAACTTCATGGTCAGCACAACATTGTGGGCCGAAGGGCCTGTAATGTGCTGTAGATGTCTGCGTTCTATATTCATCAAAGTCCTGAAAACTTCAGACTGAGGCCATCTGCGTATCAGGTTTTCCAAAATCCTAAATCATGTGGACCTTCATATCAATAAGTAATAACATCTTGTGTCATCATTTTGTCTCATGTCTGTGAATCTGTCATAAGTTCCTAGATTTGTCTAAAAAGTTTGTAAATATTCTAAATTATAGCTGGCTTGTTTACTTGGTGTCATGAGACTTATTAAAAAAATTCCCACTGATAGTGGAACACTATCATTGCTGATAAAATTGCAGGATTTTCTCAGTCCCAGTAACACGTGATAGGTTTGGCTACCCAGGGTGAGGAATGCATGTGAAAAGCAGCTCAGTTTTATGGAGTTGGGAGTCCTATTAGGATTAATATTTTATAATCTGTTCTACTATGATTAATGAGGATGGACCTCAATGAAATTATTGAATATTGAAAGGCCTAGATTGAGAGGTTGTGGTGAGAATGTTTCATATAGTGGGGAGACTTGCAGGAGAGGACACATCTCTCATTCCTTTTCTTGGGGAGAAGGCAGGAGAGTGGATTTGAGGGTTAATAAATCAGCCACAATGGAATAGTGGAACAAACTCAATGGTCCAAATGTTTTATTACTCTGATTCTCCAAAGGGAGGGAAAGAGATGAATCCCCTTTTTAAACTGTCTTCAGAAGCTAATTCAACAATCACAACTGGGTAGGCGTTAACTGGATGCCCACTTGCTCTTTCACGCATCAAACTCTACATTTCTCCATTCAGTGCCCTTAATCTTTGATGCCATCTGGCCAAGCAAGTCCTCCAAATGCTAATAAAAAAAATCAAAAGAACCCTATTGCAGCCAAGGTTGCATTGACATCGTAGGAAAATATATGAACTATAGCAATGGACACAATGCAAGGCTAATATCAAATGACAAACTTGTTCAGGTGCAGGTCATGTAACTATTTATCCCTATGTCTTCCTTTACATTCAATCCCTCAAACAGGTTTCCCAGCTGGTAGACAAGCAAATAGATGAAAAAATTATTAACAAACTCTAAACTAAACATAGATGTGAAATAGAAACAACAATTTTCCTTAAAAAGTCTCATAACTAAACCAGCCTGCTACCATTTAGAATATTTAAAAGCTTTTTAGACAAATACAGGAAGCTTATGACAGATTCACAGACATCTGATAAAATAATGACATGGGATGTTATATTATTGATATAAAGGTTCACATGATTTAGGATTTCGGAAGATCTGATGTGCAGTTTGAAGCTGACAGACATCAAGTTTTCCTGGCTCCTTAGAAATCATTAAAAGGGATTTACTGGTGATCAGCCACAGAATCTGACTGTGCAGAACAAACAGAAATAGACTGAACTAACAAAATAAAGGGGAATCATACAATATCACATTCTCAACACATCCTGTTGTACCTCTTGGGCTCCCAGACACAAATCCTGTTAATTGTCAGGGGTATGGTTGTACAACCTCTTTTACATTAGAAAAGCCTGAATATAAACAAACCAGTGGACAGCAGCACTATCATTGTACCAGATCCAGACCTGGACCAGACTAAATATGCTCTGACCTTTCTCATTAAGCTTGAATTATCTAAATTTGAACCATCTCAAATGATCACTTTAGTTAAGATGTTTCATCCCTGCTACCATATCAGCCTGATAGCCTTTGGCTACCGCAGCTTGCAGGTCATGTGATTGTAATTAACTTCTCTGTTCCCCTTTGATTTGTATAGACCTTTGGCCTTTATCAAATCCACGCAGCTGAGTTTTGCTCACTTGAAAGGATTCCTGACGAACTAATTGTAAATCAATGGTTTTAAGAGATTAGTGTCACTGTCATATCACAGCTGTGTGCTCACTGCATTTAACACTGGCTCAGCAACGATTATCCCTGCATATGGTTTTAATTTTGGGCACAGGAACCATAAAACAATGTTATAAACAACCATTTTGAAAGCTTGAGAAATAAATCAACTATAAGTCAATCATGCTACCAAGGATGCACCATAATTTCTAGGAAACCGTGTGAATGCTACAGCAATATGTTATTTGATGTGTAGTTTTGCAACAGAAACAAATTATTTTAAAAAATGTACACACAGATGAGGAAGCAGATATTTATTCCCAATTATTCGTTTGACAATTGGGACTCTTTTCAGGTATTCAATTACATTGCACGCAGTTGACATTGGGGCAAACCAATTGTCCTGATTGGTTAATGAAGGACTATCAGCTTGCTGTGTTTAACACACAAAGAAAGTTGCAGTAAGATTAATCACTGTTTCTCAGGCCTTAATGTGGACAGCATCAGAGCAAATAGGTGATCTCTGCTGTTAAATAGAAAATAACACTTGCTGAAGAATGTAATCTAAACTCAGGGGCTGATGTGTCTCCAGTTGATATAGTGGAGGAACTGGTAAACGGAAGGTGTCGAGAAGACAGTTGCCATTATCATTGTTGCAACCTGTAAAACATTTAACAGCTCATCTATGTCATACAAAGCCTCGTGGTCTGTCCTAGTGAAGGGTCTCGGCCCGAAACGTCGACAGTGCTTCTCCCTATAGATGCTGCCTGGCCTGCTGTGTTCTACCAGCATTTTGTGTGTGTTGTTTGAATTTCCAGCATCTGCAGATTTCCTCGTGTTTGGTTTACAAGGTGATACAGTTGAGTGAATTCTTTCTGCAGCTGTTTGAATGTTAATTTTAGCCATGTTAATCCATACCTGGCAGCAATCTGGATTTGACCCATTATAAAAGTCATAATAATTTTAATAAATCTGCTCATTTATAAAAATTATTGGAGGCCCAGCAGCTTCCAAAGAGATTTTGGGTCAATACAGGACGAAAACAAGTCTATAATGTCCTGTCATAGCTAATTATTGAGGTGGGTGCAGATTGGTTAGAGCCAATCAAAGACACAAGAGATTTAAAAAAAACTTTTTAAAATTTTTATTGAACACAAACAAAAACAGAAACACTAAACAAATGCTAAAAAAGCCAGGGAATCACACTTAAGCAGCACCAAATATATAACTATTAACTTTAAATATACAAATAAACAAGAAAATCCATTCTAAATACTGTTGGACAGAAGGAACTATATCTAAAAGGTGTCACAAAACAGAAGCATTTACAGAGATAACCTGAAACATTGACAGATTTGTACAGTATTTATACCTTTCTGGTTATGGGAATTTTTCAGATACAAAGATATTATCCAACCAATGTTTATTTGACAAGGTTTAATTCTGATATTGAAACTAACTGTTCTTCTTGTGGTTCATATCCAGAGGATTTATTTAATCTGTTTTGGGATTGTGAATAAGTTAAAACATTTTGGGTTGATGTTTGTCAATTTATAGATCAATATATTAATGTGAATTTTACTTATTGTTTTGAAAATGTCTTATTTGGTTTTACTAATAATATGAAATCTCATAGGGATCAGTTCATTATCATAAATCTTTTGTTAATTTACAGCTAATTTTATATCCATAAATGCAAATATAGCAATAAGAAACCTTAATTTATATTTTTTACGTCAGACTTCAAACTATACGTTAGTACTCTAAAGACACAAGAGATCCTGCAGATGCTGGAAGTCTTTAGCATTACACAAAAAAGTGCTGGAGAAACCCAGCAGGTCAAGCAGCGTCTATGGAGGGAATCGAACAGTTGATGTTTGGCACAGAGACCCTTCATCAGGTCATTGGTTGGAACCTATGGCTGGCATTGTAGAGGGACAGCATCAAAATTCCCAGGTGTGATAATTGGCTGAGCATTCCTTCCTCTCATTCAAAATCTCTCTGTCTTCAAGCAACGCAGGTCAGTCCGTGCCAGAGCCTCTGCAGGTTTTAACAAGTGCAACGCATCAACCACAGAGACGCAGAGACTGCAGGTGTTGGAATAAAGAGCAAAAAAGAAGTGCCTGTGGAAACTCAGAGAGTCAAGCAGCATTTGCAGAGGCAGAGGGATGGGCGACATTTTTAGGTCCTGATGCAGGATCCGAGTTCCTCCAATTGTTTAACTTTTACAGCAAAAATAGTTCTTTTTAAACACCAAAGTCTAAATATGAGGTGCAGTTCCAGAGAGGTGAGAGGTACAGTTATTCAAAGTACTTTTATTATTAAAGTATATATTGTGGCGACCCATTTCCTAGCGTATCCGAACTGACTCACAATTAGATAGCCTACGGGGGTTTGCGAGCACAGAGCTTTGGAGCCTCTGTGCCATGGGGGGCCGGTTGACAGAGGCTTAAAAGTGAGGCTGAAGTTTTCGAATAAAGTTTTTTCCTTCGACTGCAGTTACCGACTCCGTGTCGTAATTTTAGCGCTGCGTGTAGCACACCGCTACAATATGTAGTATACAACTCTGAGGTTCAACTTCCCACAGACAGCCATGAAACGAAGAAGGACCACAGGACCTGTTCAAAGTAAAAACATTAAACTCTGCTCCCTCCCCACACGCAAAATCAAACAAACCGCAGCAAAAACTGAGCAAAAACACAGACTATAAAACACAAAATCAAATGGAATATTTCAGTTCAGCTCAGCGTTCATTATCTGCAGTCCAACTCAATTCAAAAACCATCCAAAAATAGGAACAAAAAAGCAGCCAGAAAATAGAACACACCGGAACATGAAGCGTCCGATCCACACACCGTGTTGATTAAACCTTGCTCCCGCAGCATCCACCTACAGCTTTGAGGAGGAGAGAGAGAGAGAGAGAGAGCGAGAGAGAGAGCACTCAAACACACGGACCTTCCTTCAGGAGCAGTGAACGGGAGGGAGAGAGAGACCATCATGCATAGACACGCTCCCCCCGCGGCAGTGAGCGAGATTCAGGTAGACGCCACTGAACCTCCGCACACACCTCGATAATTTCAATCTTTCTTAGCACTTTAATCAGCAAGGTTGGCAAGAAATAGAGTCAATCACAGGCTCCTGGCCCTCATGCCGCACACTTTATTCACGGAACGCTCTCGGAGACCACCAGATGGCCCGATCAACCCCAAAATGCAGCGCTAGAATGTAGATGTTGTCTGCAACAGCAGCAGAACCGCATATGAAATAAAAAGATGTACAAGAAGTAGAAGGTGTTGCTTTGTGACCCATCCTGAGGAAGTCACCCTTGGGAGCAACATTCACTTGCGCTAACTTGTTTCACTAGTTAATTTTTTGAGGTGGAATATTGGACAGAAATTCATTATTCATCAGTTTATGGTGTCACAGAAAGCAATCATAAGCTTGCTCCAGTGTGTACAGGTGGTTCTATTTACATGGTGATCAACAGGCAGGTGGGGAGCATTATTAACAACAGGGCTTCACATTTTGTTAGCCTGAGCCTGAATATTTTACTGGGATGCATATTATAGCATACGTGGTAGCAATTGCTTCCTCCTTTTGTTTAGCTGGCCAGGCAGAACGTCATTCTTCAAACAGAAGTCTCCATGTTAACTCAGAGTAACACACACAAAAATGGTAGAGTAACTCAGTAGGTCAGCCAGCATCCATGGAAATGGATAAACAGTCAACGTTTCAGGCCGAGACCTTTAACACCAACTGTTTATCCATTTATATGGATGCTGTCTGACTTGCTGAGTTCCTCCAGGTGGGGTGTGTGTGTGTGTGTGTGTGTGTCTCTCTCTCTCTCTCTCTCTCTCTCTCTCTCTCTCTTACTCTGGATGTCCAGCACCTGCAGAATCTACTGTGTCCATGTTAATTCAGCAGTTTGTATTTGAAAAGCTGGCGCAAAATTAAGTTGATCTGCTGTTTGATTAGAGATGAAGCTCTATTTTGAATCAGACTTATTATTAATAACAGCTATTTCTGAGGCTCCGTGCTTCATTTTAAAGTCTCTATCAAGTCTATTTGTGTACAGACTTTCTTTAAAATGTAATGAAGATAAAATGTGAAAAAATATGATATGGTAAAAGACAAAAAGCAACAACACAAAAATACAACTGCAGATCCTGTGGATCAAAGAATATGTACACGACGCTGGAAGAACTCAGCAGGTCAGGCAGCATCTGTGAGAAAAGAGTAGTCAACGTTTTGGGCCGAGACTCTTCATCAAGAATGGGGGGGGGGGGGGAAGAGAGGGCCAAAGCCCAGTAATAGAGATAGGGGAGGGGGAAGGGCTCGAGGCGCCAGGTGGAAAACCAATCAGAGGAAGGATGGGGGGGGGAGGGGCATTTCATTTCCTCAATGGGATTCCCATTATGACGATACACATGCTCGCTGTGAAAGAGAAGCAATGCACCATACCTGGGAGATTATTATAAAAGTAGATTTGAATATGTACTCAGCCACTTTATTAGGTATGCATGTAGACCTGATTTTGTTAATGTAAGTATCTCATCAGCCAATCATGACGCAGCAACTCAATGCATAAAAGCGTGCAAATTTGGTCAAGAGGTTGAATTGTTGTTCAGACCAAGCATCAGAATGGGGAAGAAATGTGATATACTTGGCTGACAGGGAATGACTTTTTGTGCCAGATGGGGTGGTTTGATTATTTAAGGAAGTGCTGATCTTCTGTGATTTTCCTGCACAATAGTCTCCAGAGTTTACAGAGAAAGGTGTGAAAACAAAAACATCCTGTGATTGGCAGTTCTTCTTCATAAGGGGTCAGAGGGGAATGGCCAGATTGGTTGAAGAGGACAGAAAGACAACAGTAACTCAAATAGCCATGCATTACAATGGTGGTTTGTAGAAGAGCATCTCAAAACACACATCACAAGTGGATGGGCTACAGCAGCAGAAGATCCACAAACATACACATAGCGTCCACTTAATTAGGTACAGGAGATATCTAATAAAGAAGTAACTGAGTGCACAGGACTTTAGCCTGAAGTTCGTCGTGGATTTTCATCAGCTCAAGATCATATACCAACCAGTACTTCCAGAAAAGTTACATTTTTAATTTCCACACATGTATGCCCGTGCTGAGTTACCAAAATTGTGTTCAGTTGTTTGCTGGATCTTTTGCTAATTTCACTCTGCCGCTGAACTTTACTAAGTCCACTGGCAAATCCCAGAATTGAGGGAGTTCCATATAACATGGTATGAAAATCTGCATGAATAAATGGTGCAGGCAGATCTTTATTTGAATAATAGAAGATGGAAACAGGCCCTGTAGCCCATTTTGTTCATCCTAATTATATTGCCCAATCAGCTAGTGCCATTTCATACCTGCCCTCCTTCTCACATTTTCTGGTCCCCATTCTGGTTACCCTCTCTTCCTCTGGCTTCCTCCTCCTTCCCTTTCTTCCATGGCTTACTGTCCTTTCCTATTAGATTCCTGCTTCTTCAGCCCTTTACCACTTCCACCTATCAATTCCAAGCTTCTTACTTCGTGCCCCCTCACTCTGTCTCACCTGTCAACTACAAATTTGTTCTCCTTTCCCTCCCCTATCTTCTAATTTTGTCCCCCCCCCCCCCAGCACTGGTTCCTTTCTAGTCCTGATGAAATGCCTCACCCTGAATTGCCAAACGGAGTTTATTCATCTCCATGGATGCTGCCTCACTTGCTGAGTTCCTCCAACATTTTGGATGCATTGCTCAAGATTTCCAACACCTGCAGAATCTCTTGTGAATGGAACGGGTGGTGCCATCTGCCTGTGTTTGGTCCACGGCCTTCTAAACTTCTCCTATTAACGCACTTACCTAAAAGGCTTTAAAATTCGTTAATGTGCCCACCTTCCCGCTGCTGCCCGTAGGGAGTTTGTACATCCACACCGTGACCACGTGGGTTTCCCCCAAGTGCTCTGGTTACCTCCCACAGTCCAAAGATGTACTGGTTGGTATGTTAATTGGCCATTATAAATTGTCCCATGATAAGGTCAGGATTAAATTGGGGGGGATTGCTGGGTGGCATTGCTCAAAGGGCCAGAAGGGCCTTTTATTTCGCAATGTATCTCCAAAAACAAACAAGCTACTATTTCCAACAGACTTTATATGAAGATGCTAACACTGGTGTGCCTTTTACATCTTGCACCTTTTATCTTAAACCTATGCCCTCTTGTCTTTAACACCCCCTTCCAGACAAAAAGCCCCCTCCCCGACAAAAAAGAACTCCCTGCCCCCGTGATCAGATATGCCTCTGTCAGGTCACTCCTCCATCTCCGGAGTTTTTGATCTCTGTGAAGGAGAGCATCAGCAGTGGATTGTTAACGGTTATATTTTCAGATTTTTTAATGCTTCTGTTCTGTTGCTCTCAATTTTTTTAATTGTTTGAATTATTGCTCATCATTTTTGAATGTTTCTGAACGGTAGTAACTTTCATAGAGCTTTGACAGTTTTAAAAGCAGGCAAAATGTTGATATTGGATATGTCCCTTTGGTTCATCGGAGGGGGCACTAATCCTAGTTTGAGGTACCAGGACCACAATGTAGGATCAGTGTCAGGGGATATCCTATGGCGGCGTATGGCCTTACTGCTGAGGGTCTGCTCATCATCACCCAGAAGAGATATGAAAAGCTCAGGTGGAATTCAGACTCAAAACTTCGTTTTATCAACTGAACTTAAAATCCATGCTGCCACAGTAAATCTAAAATCACACTATCTGTGGGCATTCAGTGCAGCCTTTTGGATGACAAGCCATTTCAATGAGTACACCAACAATTCAGAATTTTGAAATCACAGCAAGAACATATTTTCATTTTTAGGGTAAAAATTTTAAAGTCCTACTGCCTCGCCATGTCTGTAAAGTAATACTTCTTCCAAGTGTTCATGAGGCTTTGGACAGCTAAAAATGACCATCATACATTTCCTCAGATTAGCTGTCTTCCTACATGCTGTGTTTCATTTTCTCATTTGAAACCAATATATGAGGATTTTCTACTCCGCAGCCTGACTTGGCAGTAAAGCACAGTTTTGATACCAGTGTCACCAAAGCAATGAAGTTCGTTGCGCACTGGGAATTGGGGAGAAAGAAACAAGAGAGCAAAAATAATTTCTGCAAGAAAGGGTTAACTAACCAACTGTTTCAGTCTGCCCTGGTCTGGGCAGAGCGACTGCAATAAATCATTCGGTCTGATGAAATTGCATTTTGTTTTAGAAAAGATTAGTGGTGAGATTTTACAAAGCAAAATCAGTTTCTGAAATCGAGCATCTGATTTTTCTATCAATCTGATTTATTCCATTGCACAGTCCAGTGCAGAGGATCTCAGACTTTCAAGAATTAAATGTGCACTGCACTTCCACACATCAAAGCTACGTAGAGCCAACTCACTCTGTAGCCTTAAAGGGATTACAATGCAGTGAAGAAAGCAAGTAGGGGGAGTATGTTCAAAGAATAAAAGGTTCATTAGGATAAAGACTATTGAATTAAGAGAAGAGCTCGAGTTGAAGGCTGCAGGGTGCCAACAACAAAAGATATCAGAAATCAATGGGCGATTAGCAGGTTGATTTTGTTAATTACTGGAATCGTTTCAAGCAGTAGAGATTGATAAAGCAAAGATATTAAAAAGACAATATCTACTGGGACCCAATACAGCTGCAACTACTTTTAAAACATTGCTCTACAAGAAACAGGCCCTTTAAAGTGCAAATTAGTTCAGTTTCAATTTTTCCCTTTGAAAAGCTTCCAGGCTTTAATATTGGGGAAGAGTGTGGAAGTAGAAGGAACTCAGCTATGATAAAGATTACTGCTTAAAATCTTGCTGTAGCTGGTGGTGTTCTGTTGTGCACTCCCCACGTTGTGTTGTAATATTGTGATCAGAATTACTTCACCTTTCTAGTCTGTTCCTCGGGACCAAGGATGTCTTACTTCCCGTCTGCCTTTGTGGGCTCTGAGGTGGCTGAAGAGACAAATGTGAGAGCCTCAGTCTCCTCCACAGATGAGGAAGGTTGGGAGTTTTTGACCTATGGTGATTCTTCCACCGTTTACACACCGTGTTCCCTGTGCCCTGAAGTTCTCAAACCATCCCAGCTGCTCCTTCTGCACTTAGAGCAGTCACATGTTGGATATTCCCAATGGTCAATAGGAATGTTACACTTTATTATGAGGCCACTCTCAGTCTGGAGGAACAACACCTCATATTCCATTTGGGTAGATTCTAGCCGGATGGTATGAACATCAATTAACTTCTGGTAATTTTATACCACCACACCCTCCCCACTGTTCTCTTTTTCTATTCCCCATTCTAGCTCCCCTCTTACTCCTTCTCTTCTTCTCCCCTACCCCTCACCTCCTGCTGGTGCTCCTCCTGCTTCCCTTTCTCCCATGGTCCACTCTCCTATCAGATTCGTTCTTCTTGAGCTCTTTACTTTTTCCACCTATCACCTTTAAGTTTCTCACTTCATTCCCCACTCCCCGACCCACCTACCTATGAACCCTCACCCTGGTTTTGCCCATCAACTTCTAGCTTGCACTCCTTCCCCTCCTCCAATACACAGGAAGAACCCCTGAGATTCTGGTGACATTAGCCAGAAATATTTTTTCCACTTTATCACCATCAATTAGGAAGAAGTTTACCTTCATCTTCAGCATGATTTTCAATCTAACAATTGTGGACTGGGATAGTTCCTGCTTATTAACAATAAAGTAGCTTTGACTAACTCTGTTTTACACTGAAACAAGACTATTTAAAGGGCCAAGTTCAAACTGAATTTATAGCCAGGCATTCTACAGCTTTGCTGCTCACACTAGACATGGCTTAGATTTAAGATGAAGCCTTCCTTGAAACTTCAATGACTTTTTTGCATTCCAAGCTAATTTCCAATTAGGAGGAAGAAGAGGTTGCTGGCACCCAGCACCACTGTAATTGAATGGCAAGGGGATAGATCGTATGTGACAGAGCCAGCTGCAGGGACCACATCAGAGGAGACGTCCACTGAGACATCATCATTCATTTTTCTACCTAGAATTTACAGTCAGCCGAGATATTATCTAAGTTCAAAGTAAATTTAGTATTGAAGTACAGTACATATATCACCATATACACCTTGAGATTAATTTTCTTGTGGGCATTCACAGTAAATTCAAGAAACTCAATAGAAAGAATGAAAGACTGCCCCCAACAGGACAGAAAACAATCAACGTGCAAAAGGTGACAAACTGCAAATGCAAAAAGAGAAAAAAAAGTAGTAATAATAATAAATAAATAAGCAATAAATATTGAGAACATGAGATGAAGAATCCTTGAAAATGAGTCCATAGGTGTGAGAATTGTTCAGTGATGGGAGGAAGTGAAGTTATCCCTTCTGGTTCAAGAGCCTGACAGTTGAAGGTAATAACTATTCCTGAACCTGGTGGTGTGTGGTTCATGAAGCTCCTGTACCTTCTTCCTGATGGCAGAAGCATGAAGAGTGCATCTATGTGAAACTTAAAGGGATCTTGGATATTGTCTACCCAGGGTGCATAGAGATTCATGTTCATACCTAGACTTGCTGAAGAGAGAAGTTTGCGACAGCCTTCGCTGATATTTCTAACCTCTTGCAATCTCTAATAAATCTCAGGTACAAAACGTGTCTTAGTCATATTCAACATTACTTTAACGTCAGCTTCTGAGCCTCTAGAGCATTCCAGGCTGCTACAACTGATCTTTCTGCTCAAGCCTGTATGATCTAGACTTCATACAAAAAGGAGAAGATTGTTTAACTTTCCAATTCCTTTCAAGAACAGAAGGAGCAGACTTGGGAATTTGCTACCATCATTGGCTTCCCCAAAATGTGGACATATGCATATTATATTTATGTAATGTTACTCGTTTAGAGATCTCCCAGGCACCATCCCGAAAGGAACATTTGCCTGTGTCCACGAACCTTACATAAAGCATGTGTTTCCCATGGATACCTCTCATCACTGATTTGTCCAGGTATGGAGCCTCTCTCTCTCTCTCTCAACTCCCAATCCTGCTGCGGAAAGACCGACAATGGGATTCATACAGATGCTGCCTGACCTGCTGAGCATTTCCAGTATATTTTCTTTCAATATTAAAAATTACAAGCTCTGGCTTTTGTCTGAGCCGTCACTTCTGGTCTCACTCAGCCCCTGTATTCCTTTCTTCAGCGTGGAAGATATCGGATTGTCTTTAATGCAACTGCTTCCTCCCCCCTTCCCCAGATCCCTACCGGCCTGGTCGAAAGAAGAATAATACTGGGCTTGCATCATTTTAAACTTATTTTTCTACTTTATTCTTTCCTTTTGGAGTAGGTAGGCCATTCAGTCCATCGAGTTTATGCCAGTACTCTGAGCACTTGCATCAATCTGATTCTCCGAGTAACTTCCTTGCACCATATTCCCTCTGATAGGTCTATTAAATCTCTGAGCCTTCTTAATGTGTTAAGGTCATGTTAACCTGAAGGAAATTTTACCCAAATTCCACAAAGCAGCCATACACCCTTATGTTGCCTCTCTGACCATATTTCCATAATGTTAATCTCACTGCTGAAAATGGAGAAACCAGTCAAGACAACCACCACTATATGTCAGGACTGGTTTGAATGGAGTAGCTGGCAAATCTTCAAGGAAGCCATCACAAATGGAGAAGACAGAGACTTTGAGGAATATGCCTCATCTGTCACCAGCTGCATCCATAAGCATGAAGATGATGTTGGTACCTCAAGAGTGGTCCTCTTACACCAGGTGGATATATAGAGACTAATGTTCCCATGAGTAGTTGCATAACTGGGAGGAATAACAGAAGTTAAGACACGGTCTTTTTAGCTTCTAGGGTCTGTAAGAAATGCAATTTTATGAAGTTTCTTTGCTGTCTTAATTTAAAGTTTCTATGTAGAAACAAAAAAATGGGGAATTTTTTTATCAAATCTGGCAGCATTCAGGGGGAGAAAAATCAAAAGTTAACATTTTAGTCCTAAGATATTATATCAAAAAATATATGATTAATGATTAATTTTTGACAATATTTTTGTTCTGTGATGAGAGGCTTAGGAAGGGATGGTAAGAACCCAAGTGCTGGAGTATCTGAGACGAGAATCGAGAAGGATTTCAAGACTGAGACAAGAACAGAGTTCTTGACTAGATGCTAGTCAAGAAACTGACGAGACTAGACAAGAATCTAAATGAAATGGAAATCCTAAACACATCGCAGACTGAACCAAAGTTGAGCTGACAATTGAGTGCCAAACCTGAGTTCAGATGTTCTTTAAATATCCAAATCTTGGTGCCAAAACATGGCCGTCAATTAGTGGAGCTGGGCAGAATCTTTAAAGAGCCCATGCCAGCTATCCATACTCCGGAAGCTGGTGCAGTCAGGTGTGTACCATAACAAGTTCGGCTTGGAGGTGTTCAGGTATTGTGATTGTTTGTCAAAACTGAATATTTTTAGTTTTTTAAAAGTATTTTAGACAAGTACACCATTTTATAATTTCCAAAATAAATTGCAAAAATGTTGGTAATGATGATAATACTAATTCACGTCATCCACTGCTGCCTGTGGTTTTCACTATTCAAGGTTTTTCTTTGCCATGCTAGAATTATTCTCCAATAGTGGATCCAATTTGTCAGCAAATAAAACTGTCTGATCAGTGGCCTTGTCTGTGTATCTGCATCTTGAAAGCCAGACCCTTAAAGGACAATTATATAGTGTATTTCCAAATATTAAATTGTCAGTGACAAAGGCTGAATTTTTGAATAAGTCTCCACATTTTTTCTGTTAATAATTTAAACTGAAAATTCAACTCCAAATCCTGATACTCTTTTTATATTTCAGATGTCCGATATCTGCAACATTTTGTTTGAGCTCCGTTTGGTTCTGCATCCAAATTAATCTAATCAAGTAACATGTCCAATAACCTTCATCCAATTCTCCAGAATTCTACATTCCACCTTCCAGGAAAGATGGCAAAGCACCACAACCAAGCCACAGTGGATAATATGTATTACTCACTGTGATTCTGACCCTGACTAATAATCTGAGTATGCTCATTCATGCATAACACGTATAAGGACTCAGGTTGCCGGATTATAAAATATTCAGTTTGCTTATGAGAAACATCAATTTTCCACAGGCACAAACTATAATGTAGACTTTTAATATTCAATTTGCAATTCCTTTTAAGTAAAATAAAGTAAGTATCTGTTGAATACCAAGATAGTCTACAGTTAACAAAGTGAATATATCAAGAACAATAGTGATGTAAGCTACTCATTGGACCCGATAGTCTCCTCGAGCTCGACAGAAAGGACACAATGAGTCACACAATGCTCAGCAATTGCTGTTGGGATTTGCTCTTGTTATCAAGATAGATTCTTACATTTTAAGAGATTACCTGGTGCAGTATGTCAGCTCAGAGCTTGCAAAAGCTTACAATGGTTCAATGGCTCTGTTTAGTATCACAGGATGTATACAGTATACAACCTGAAATTCTTATTCTCCACAGACATCCTCAAAAACAAAGAATGAAAGACAGAACAAATGTAAGAACCCCAAAGCTCCCTGCCCTTCCCACACACAAACAGCAGCAAATCACATCAACCCTCCTCCCTCCCCCTCCCCCACTTATTCCAGCAGAAAGCCTCAGCATTCCCACCACCCACCATTTATTCATTATCCGTGAATTTACTGAGCCATTCTTCCCCATTGAAACATGCCATGTTTTCCTCATAATGCTGACTTGGGTTCTCTCATTACCTCATCCCACCTCTGGGCAGTAGTTCTAATCCCCTGTCATTCCCTCCTCAACTCCAATCCCCCTACCACCTTTTACATCTCACTTGAAGAAAATTAGAACTCTCAGTAGTTCAGCTGAGAACCCTTCAGTCAGCTCTTACTGGAACGGGAAAAGATTATGAAAAGCTAGATGAATTGTTTTAAGGACCATATCATGGAGAAACAGCTCAGACATTCTAGTCCTTTGAGTCTTCATTGCAAAAGTCTGCAATCTCAGTCCACAATTTTCTGTCCATTAACTTTAATGAAGGGAAATGATTTGTCAGCAATTCAATTATCATTATTATGAGACTACTGCATTGGTAGAAATCAGACCAGATAGAATTCCTATATTCTTATGTAACATACAGATTAATATTACCAACCACTGCACAGTGACAGTACTCGATATTTATGCTCCTAAGGGATATTACTGTGCCATACAATCACAATTATCTTGACATATGCTAGTAATGGGATTTGCTGTATCTCTTTGGAGACATTGATGGATGTTCTAACTGTCCTTTATTAATCAATAAAGGAGGATTCAGGGCCTCACATGGATATATGAGTACATTCATTATGGTTCTATAATTCTTAGCAGTTGAGAACAAAAATATATATGTATGTTTTTGAATGAAAATAGTGGAAAAGAAGCCTCTATCTTCATATCATTGTTAATATTCACTGGACACCTAGACGAGCTACTCATTCAATGCAGTGTTGTTGGTTCATAATAGGTGTATTAAAGAAGGTAAATCTTCATTGATCACTTCAGTATTGCAACCAATCTTTGAAAGATGTTTATACAGTTTTTTTTCTTCTTGCACAAGGTCACAGTATAAGAGCTAGCAGAGTCAGGCTGGATCCAATTTCCCACTTGACCTCTCATATATATCAAGCGAGTGAAAAATCAAAAGAAGAAAAAAACTGCAGATGCTGGAAATCTAAAATAAAAGCCAAAAAAGATTGCCAGCAATACTCAGCGGGTCAGGCGGCATTTGAGGAAAAAGAAACAGAATCAATTTTTCAAGTCAAAGACCCCTTGTTATATTCATCATTTCATGCATGAAACCAGATATTACCCATTATTTGAGTAAAAATTAGGAACTAAAACTATAAGACAATGAATAAAGAGTGCAATTTCACCACCAATGCTGGTATGAAGCCGTTTCATTCAATGGCAGTAAAACTGTAAATCAGGACTAGCTACTGGTAATATATACTTTGTTGTAAAGCTGCTGTTTTGAAAGAGCCTAATAGTAATGTTCCATGGATCTTGAACCATTGCAGATGTTTCTGTGAATGCATGAGATATGTTTTCTGTTAATTCACTGAAATCAGATTAGGAGAATAACATGATGTCATAATAGCTGCTCTAATGACATAGCAGCTTCCTGATAATAAAACCTAACTGCCTAATGTGTCTACATAATGGATACCTGGGAGTGATTACAAGACACTAATTTAATTGTAACTATCTTCAGAAAGCAGAGATTTGATTAGTCTTAAAATTACTCCGGGGTATCTGATATATTTATAATATATATATGGTTAATTTTGTGAAAAACGCAGTATCGGTGCTCTTCAATTGTTGTCAGTGTAGTTCATGACTTCCAGATTTCAAACAGGGAACTATATAATCAATACTTACTGAGAAATCCTGTAGCCAATGCAGATTCAATGTAGTTTGAGGATCTTCAGTAAATATGAGAAAGTCTGCAGATGCTAGAAATCCATTGCAACACACGAGATGCTGGAGGAACTCAGCAGGCAAGGCAGCATAGATGGAAATGAATAAATATTCGATGCTTTGGGCTGAGACCCTTCGTCAGGACACTTCTTCAGGAGGTTTGTGCAATATAAATGTCTTGTTATAATAGTTATATTGCACAAACCTCAATAGGATATAGAAAAATATGCATTTGGAATCAAAGTGGATTAATGAGTAAATATGTAATTACAATTAAAGCAATTGTTCAGTTACATTTGTGAATAATCAGACTTAATGTTCGAGTCAATCATTTGAGCACCACAAGCGATTCTTAAATTCTTTGGCAACAAAGAGATCGCTTTCATACTGCATGCTGATCTACCCTAATACATGTGGTTTAAACCATGTAATTTTTGATAAATAGGAGATTTACTCGCATGTCTAAAGTTTAACACAGGCTATGAAGAGAATTGGGAAATGATACTTTCTGTATTTTAACAATGGACTTGAATGAATAGGGTGCTTAATCCCAAGTCCCAAAGTGGTTTGCACTCAATTCATTCCTTTTAAAATTGAGTCATTGTGTTTTGAAGGTAGTCATTTCCAAAGCACAAAATCCCAAAGGCAGCAAATATATAAATAACCAGGTAATTCATTTTTCGTGTATTTGTTGTGAGATAACACATTACCAGCCTACAAATTCATCAGTGGGATCCTTTACATCCACCGTAAGTGCAACAATGCAGCTCCAGTGCAAAAGTTGAGTACCAAAATCAGAATCAGGCTTATTATCGTTGTCTTACATGATGTGAAATGTGTTGTTTTGCAGCAGCAGTACAGTACAAAGTTAATATAAATCAATCAATAAATAACTAAATCGGACTTCCGATCAGGATGGCGCCCGTGTTCAATGCTCTTTCGGTCAACATCTTCTGGATGGATGTTCATGAGACCATGACAGCCCATGTCATATGAAACGGCACATAATGATGAGGACGGTGATACCAGGCTATGATGCAACCAGACAGAGAGCTCCCCACTGACGTTTACAGTCATTTGTGAGACTCTTGTGAGATCTCCTCAAACTCCTAACAAAGTAGAGCCGCTGGCATGCCATCTTCATGATTACATCAACTCATTGGGTCATGGACAGATCCTCCACGATGTTGACACCCAAACAGCTTCACACTGCTCACCCTCTCCACCTTTGCAAATAAATATAGTGTGTGTGTTCCCCTGACATCCGCTTCTTGAAGTCCATATTCAGCTCCTTGATCTTGCTGGTATTGAGTATTGAACACCACTCAACTAGCTAATCTATTTCACTCATGGTGCACCTATTCATTACCATCTGAGATTTTACCAACAACAGTGGTATCATCTGTGAATTTTTAAATGGCATTTGAGCTGTGCTTAGCCACACAGTCATGAGTGTAGAGAGATTAGAGCAGTGGGCCAAGCACATATCACTAAAGTATGTAATTACGTGGTCAAGGCTGCAATAGGTAATTGACATTATAAATGAAAGCAAAATATACCAGACAAGGACCATTTCATCCCTCCCAGTTCATGAATCAGGACCTTTGGTCATTACGGTACCACGTGTAATCTGAGACAGTTGAATTTGTGCAATGAAAAATGGACTCATACTATACAAAGTGACTGACGCATGATATATATTTGTACAATACTTTTCTTTCATTTTTAACTGTTTCTTGAACTCTCTCAAATGATATGTAAGTAGAGATCTTTGTTTATACAGTATAATTTGTTATACAACAAATACAGTATCTTCTTGTAGCCTAAGGTTCCTTTGCCCAAGACTCAGAACAGTAATGGTTCCGACATTGTCCCCTGAGAAATTCCAATTATTATACTGTATCTATTTATCCCAGTCACACATTATCACTCACCACTTTAAAAGTCGTACACACAATATTATTTGCATTTTCAGAGACACCTCCTTCGCCCTTATTAGGAAGGGAGCCAGCCTGTGGTATGTCGTCTACTTGATGAAACGCAGTCTTTGGGGTAACTGCAAGTCTGTGTCTTTGCTATTGCTTTGCTCACACTTTAGTGCTTGGTGGCGGGTGCTGATGCTTCTTTTTGCTAGTGGGGGGGAGGGAGCGGAGCTGGGGGGGCAGACTTTGGGGTTCTAACATTTAACTGTCATTCATTCTTCGGGGCACTTCTCTTTTTGTGGATGGAAAAGAAAAAAGCATTGCAGGATGTATATTATATACATTTCTCTGACATTAAATTGGATCTTTGAACCTTTGATTTTCTTTGTAGATATATTCCATGATTTTTGTAAAAAAATATGCTATTTAGCTTTCATAGAACTGTCTTGCGTCTTTCCCTTTAGTTACCTTTACCAGAGGTTTTAAGGTCATAGTGCACACGATAGCAACATCCATTGGGTGGCACAAGCTGCCAAAATTGACATTTCCTTCTGATTGACTCACAGCTCAATGAGATGTACTGTTGGTGATCAGGGAAGAAGGCAATATATTAACAATATAACTAACTAGAAATACAAGTGCAATGCACATTCCGAACAAAGTGTACTCTTCCTTAGAAATGCAACTCCATTGTAGGGGAAGCAATGTTAATGGCTGACTTCCATTTTGGCCCAGCAATGGAGCACCGGCAATTTATATCCTATCTTTTTGGTGTGATTAATTTGCATCATGTCTATGGCAAATAAATATTGACTCCTGCACTTAAATGAAATGAAAGGGACAGTCATAAAGCTTAAATATTTGTATAGAAATGACCATTTCAGCTGTGGAAAGTGAAGTGCATTTTGTCCTGCATAAGGTACCCAACAAGTGGCTTAAAAACTGGGAGGTCCACGTGCTTGTTCAAAAGTAAGGGCTCTTAACTTGAGGTCCACAGACACCTCAGGGGTCTATAGTGTTACGAATTCCCGTAACTGGATCACTTACCAGCAAAGATAGAGAGGTCCGTTGAAGTCTGATGGTACTATTTTTAAAAGTATTTATTAATAAAGGGGCACAAAAATAAGATTAATGCAAACATACAGATAATATACGTCGTCAATACTAAATCTAAAGCGCAGGTATAATCATAACCAATAAAACGTAACTCTATCGTTGTCTAGGGGATAATGTATTGTCCGATGGAAATATAAAAGTCATTAGCTCTTTCAGGCTGCAGCGTTTTGGGTTTAAGAGAGGGAGGTGTTTAAACTTGCCCAAGTCTTTTATGATGCCAATCCGTTGAGTCAGGGGAGCGGGTTTCCCCGTTGTTAGCTAAAAAGCCGTTTTCCGTGGTTTCAGCCACCAATTCTAGCCACGGAATTGAACGCACGTGGCTTGGTTTCCGATGACCGTCTGCTGTTACGTGGTCGCTTAACGTTTCTTCTGGTGCGTCTGAGGGACTGTTCCTACAGACCCTCTTTTATCCTGACTCGCAGGGTCGTAGATGTCAAGCAGGTTGGGGGTGATTCAATCTCTCCCTCAACCAGCCCACTTTGCCTGAGGGCATTCAGGTAGCAGAGCATCTCAATCCACAAATCTGTCTCCAAGAGACAATGGCCATGTCCCATAGCTTTACATTGCCGGAGAAACGAGCCAGCCTGCACGTCTCTTTTCCCAACCCAACAAGTGATCTTGCGATTCTCACAAAGGAGGGGGCTACGGATGTAACAATAGATAGATTCCAGGGGTGTCATGGACTTAGATGGGAAGAAAATTACATCTTTATATTCACTACCTCCAACTGAACTGTAGCATTTCCTTCAATTGTGAGTGTAAGCAACAAACCACAGTAGTATTAGCAGTATCTGTGACTTTGTCACCCATGGAAATCACAGATACCTTCCAATCATATTACAGTTGTTGCAAATATCTCAATATACTATTTACTACTCATCTATCAGGACACTGGAGCAGGGATCCAATCGCAAGCCAGTACTGTGCACACAGGGATATTAATTGAGTAACAAATCCTGAGGTGCAAACAAAGTCGGCATCAAAGCTCAGGCAGAGATCAAAACATCCAGAGAAATCCAAAAACGAGAATCGGGAAACAGGCAGAGTCAATATTCAGACAGAAAGAATACAGATGCTGGAAAGGCTCAAGAAAACTCACTGGTACAATCTGGCAACAAACAGGTGGAAACACGGGACTGAAATACACTGAGCAATAAACAGAGAGGCAGATGATAGTTGGAGCACAATGAGACACAGGTGGCAGCAATACAGGTAATAATGAGAAACAGATGAGAGACGGAGTACTCAGTGATACAGGAGCCGGAGTAGAGCAGGAGTGGGGACAGGAGCACATGGCAATACAAAACCACAGACTGACAGCTAGGGGGAAACACACAAAAAGACAGAGTTCAACTGGAGGTACTGACATCATCACTACTTCAAAATTACAGTAGTTACCCTCCATTAGATTGAATGTGATTACAGTCATTCTGTCTGCAGACACTTGGCAACATAACTGGCCAACTAACAGGCAGCCTAGTAGTTGTTCAGCCACCAAACAGTGAAGATGCATGTTCTCATATTTATGACCCAGATATCTATGTTGCTCTGCATTATTCCCTTTCTTTAATTGCTTGTTGATCAATGTGTGGAAGGAGGTGAATCTTTTTTTATTGTTTGTTAAAGATTTGCAGAATTGGACAATTCAAATGAGAATCCTTAACTCTCTGAAAGGCCGTGCGGCCTTTTCTAATGCAGGGTAACATAATTGGCTGAAATGTACATAATACACAAGCATCAACATTGAGATGGTGTTTCACTTTAAGAGGCCAGTCTGATGTGATGATGTAATTACATAAAGGATTTTTAGTGCCCTTTGTGTTCAAGTTTTGGAGTTCAAATCCTGTGTTGCTATGGTTTTCTTAAGCCTCACGCCATTTGATTTGCAAAAGACCTCCATTGCTGACCCAGATGCTCCAGAACAATTGCAGTGTTATTGAACATGTTGGCCACTGGAGTCGCTTTCAGACTTGCTGGAGCTTTGGGAGTAAAGTGCTGTTGTCTGGTTCGCACATGCAGAGGCCCAATTCGCACTGCGAAATATCTCCACCAATGACATCAAGTATTTCTATGTGGTAGTATTGCTCAGTAATTCCATGGGTGCGAGAGTGGTGAGTTTCCCAGAACACCCGCCTGAACCCGATAAATACCGATCACTGAAAACTCACATTTTACAGATTTTTGGACGCTTGGAGTCTGAGTGCGCTAAACAGTTTCTCTGCTTTCCTGGTCTTGGCAATACTACACCTATGGAGCTAATGGGCCATATGCTGTCTCTCCTGGGAAATTACCATCCTTGTTTGATTTTTGAAGAACTCCTCATGCAGCAAATACCTGATCAAGTTCACATAGCCTCCCTAATGCACCCATGAAGGACTTTAGGGAGCTTGCTAAAATGGCGGGTAGTCTACACTTAGCCAGGCAGAGATGCATCTCCCTGTCTCAATAAGCCTGATCAGCAAAGCCTCCAACACCAGATGCAAAAAGTGTGAATCAGACTCTGGCGGGTCTGTGTTTTCTTTTCACCATAATCACTTTGGTATGGATGCTGTGGAGTGCCGACCACCTTACAGCGTCAACATTTCCAGCATATCAGGACATCAGAGCTGAGTTCCAGCTGCCAGTGTCACCTACTTTTCATTACAGACACCCATTCAGGATGATGCCTCCTGGGTGACACAAGTGCTCAAGTCTGTGTACTACAGTCATCGCCTATTGATGAGAAGGCAAATTGCGATGGAACCTCACTTGAGACTGCCAAAGGCAGTAAGATCCAGACTTGCGGGTCATGAATGGGTGACACTCTGCTTCAGTGGGTGGCGTTACACATGGGACTTGGTCCTGGCTAAAGTGGCCAGACCTCTGCTTGGTGTAGATTTCCTGTGTGTCCAAGGACTGTTCATCTAGCTTAAGAATGCCAGCTTGTGGATATCAAGGACTTGGGGATGTGACCCTTCTCCCCCAGTAAGTTCCCCACAATGACTCTGTCAAGTACGTTCACCACCACATGTGAGTTTATTCAACTGCTGGGTGAATCCTCAACCTCATCAGGTCCACATTCTCCACTGCAGTCACAAAACAAAGAGTTGAGCACTACGTTTCCACATTTGTCCTGCCAGTCCGTGCCCATACTTGTAGACTGGACCCAGACAAGCTGGCAATGCGAAGGCTGAGTTTGTCAACATGGAAAGACTTGGCATTGTACACTGTTCTACTAGCCCTTGGGCTTTGCACCTGCATACGGTCCCCAAGTCCAATGGCGGTTGCTGCCCATGTAGTGATCACCGACGCCTAACCGAGGTCACCATCCCCGATCGTTACCCGGTCCCACACATCCAGTTCTTCTCAACACATATAGCCAGAAAGTTAATTTTCTCTGAAGTCAATTTAGTTAGGGGCTGTATGCTCAGAGGATATTCACAAAACTGCTGTGATAGATAGCCCTATTTGGCCCCCTGAGTTTCTGAGCATGCAGTTGGGCTGAGAATGATCTTTCCAACTGCTGAGTATTCGATATTAAAAGACTTAGATTTTCTTTTTGTTTACCTGGATGACATACTGTACTTGTCGCCAGGGCATCCAAATCTCAATACGTATCCCATCTCTGCCCACTTTTCAAGCGCTTAAGCCAATGCGGGTTGATTATTAACCCTGTTAAATACCAGTTTGGGTTGTCAACCATTGACTTCCTCAGCCAACACACCTCCACAGGAGGTGTGAAACTTTTCTCATCAAAAGTAGCTGCTGTTATGGATTTCCCACTGTCCCACATTACTAAACAACTGCAGGAGTTTTTAGGTATGGCGAATTTCCATCACCGCTTCATTCCACAAGCTGCTTCAAATTATGCTTCACCTGTATAGTGTGCTTAAAGGCAATACCCCTAATCTCCTGTTTGACCGGTCAGCAACAGGACCATGTTATGTGATGATTACAAACAAGCTCTTTCCAACACAACACTCTGGCGCACCCACTCCCCAACACACCTATAGCCATTACCACTGATGTTTCAGACTACGCTGCAGGTGCTGTGCACAAACAGTTGGTCAGAGGTGTGTGTTCTCCTTCTTCAACCAGCAGCTACGTCCCCCCCAAAAAGAAGTACAGCAAGTTTGACAGTGAGCTTCTCAGTCTCTGTCTGGCTGTACGCCATTTTTGTTTTCTTCCAGAGGGCTGCTGTTTTACAGCGTTCATTGACCACAAACTACTTGTGCACAAGATGGCCAAAATATCAGACCCTTGGTTTGTTTGGCAGCAATGCCACCTGGCCTATGTATCTGAGTTTACAACTGTAGACCTCTGTTAGTCTTGATAGACCATGGACTTGCTACTTGGAAAATTTCCAGGGCGCAAGCCTGAGCAAGGATTTTTTTTAATGGAAGACCGGCAGTTGCCCAATCTGCAAGTCTCCTCTCTCCATGCCACCGGTGTTGTCCAAGGGAAGGGCATTAGGACCCATACAGCTTGGCACCGGTGTCGTCGCAGAGCAATGTGTGGTTAAGTGCCTTGCTCAAGGACACACACACAGCCTCAGCCAAGGCTCGAACTAGCAACCTTCAGATCACTAGACGAACCCCTTAACCACTTGGCCACGCGCCAACACAAAATGGATATATAATTTATCAACTGGAAAAATTATGCCGTGGCTGATTGCCTCACATGGTCAACCATTGAAGCCATACACATAGGGCATGGCAGGTGGCCAAGCTGCTGACCCATTGGTCCAGGCTTACCAAACAGCAGTCACAGGCCTGTGGTTAGCTGACATTAAGTTCGGGGAAGCTGGGGTTTCTCTCCTGTGCAATATCTCAACTGGTTGCCCTCACCCCATAGTGCCTGCAAACTGGAGGCAGACTGTTTTTGACTCTATACATGACCTCTCATATCCGGGCCTGAAGGCCTCACAGAAATTGATCGCATTAAAATTTGTGTGGCACGGCCTTAGAAAGGACGTTCGTTATTGGACTACAGCATTTGTGGAGTGCCTGCAGGCAAAAATTAGCTGCCATATCCAGCACCATTGGCACCTTTTGAGATCCCTGAGCAAGGTTTGACCATGTCTATATGGACCTTGTTTGTCCTTTTCCTTTCTCCCGCGGTTTCATACATCTCCTTACCAAGGTAGCCGGACATGTGGCATCAGCACCCGGGTTGCTCGATTTGGCACCCCATTTGACATTTCATCTGACCACAGTCCCCAATTCACATTGGACCTCTGGGCTGCAATGGCCCAGAACCTCAGGGGTAGGCTACATCACACCACAGCATATCAGCCGTTGTCCAATGGGCTAGGCTACATCACACCACAGCTCCTTAAAGGCTGCTCTGAGAGCATCCCTGACCAAGAAGTATTGGCATGATCATCTCCCGTAGGTCCTGCTGTGGCTTAGAACAGCTCCAAAAGAGGCCCTGCGGTCTTCTGCAGCTGAATTGGTATGCAGTCAGTCGGTACAAATGCCAGGTGATTTCATCCCTGATGCCTCGACTGCCTGGTTGGCCTCGCAACAGTATTTCACCCTCTTCAGAAAATTCCATTGCTTTTCACCTATCCCTACCTTCCATCATGATGTAGAGCACCCTTGGCCTACGTTCCTCTTGACCTACATCCCCCTCATCTGTTTTTGCCCGCCATGATTCAGACTAACGTTCTCTTAGGCCCCCTTACGATGGCCCGTTCCATGTATTGGAATGGGGAGAAAAGACTTTTATCATCGATAAGAGGGCGAAACCAGGGCGTAGTTTGGTAGATCACCTTAAACCAGCCCGCTAAGATTTGGAGGGTTCCACTACAATTCCCCTGCCATCACAACATGACAATGAGCATGTCAACACACCTCTTGACAAGCCAGATGAGTCCTCCACCCATAGAATATAGGACCCGATCCCGGCAGCTCGACCAGGCTCTGGACTGGCTCACAATTCCAGTTTTAATGAATTCTGCAGGAATGGGGTGGCCTGTAATACACCTGATGGAAATGTACATAATTCACAATCACTGACGTTGAATTGGGGTTTTGCTTTAAGAGGCTGGTCTTTTGATGTTCTGATGTAATTATGTAAAGGGTTTTTAGTATGCTTTATGTTCAGGTTTTGGAGTTCAATAAATGTGCTGTTATAGTTTTCTAAACCCTCATGTTGCTTGATTTGCGAAACCCTACAGTAATACACACGACTCCTTGAGCAACAGCATCTGAATTCCAGGAAGGACGTGATGCCGGAGATACTGCTGTAATCCTCTGCTTATCCAAGTTTCTAAAAGCCATCAAAAGTGTTAAAGATTTGGATAAATTGTAGAACCAGCCCTATTTTACTTACTTGGCATACAAATTTCTTGAATATCTTACACTTCACCTAATTAATACACCGATTATTTTTCTTTGCAGGTGATTTCAGCAAACAAATTAGTTAAAAGCATATGAAAGTATTGGGTTTCAAAAAATGTCAATTGAATCAAATAATTTATATTAGCTTTATTCATTATATACTTTTGCAGATGTAATTTAAGTTGAAATGTCAAAGAAAATGAAGTATGACAAAAACTATGTATTATATGGTTTCATTTGCATTAATGGATGTGATAAGACACAAAAGCCACTGTGTTTTTTGTGCAGAAAAAATCTTGCAAATTGAAGTATGAAACCAGCAAAACTGAAAGAGCACCTCACATCTGTCCATCCCGAAAATGCATCTAAAGATGCAAGGTTTTTTTTTGTGCAAAAGACGCTCAATTCAAATAAGTTGGGATACTTCTAAAATTTGGTTTTGCCATTTCACAGAAACCCTTTCTTGAAGCATCCTATAAAGTTGCTTACTGGATTGCCAAACAAAAGAAGCCCCGCACTATTGGAAAGACCTTAAAAGAGCCATGCGGGCTGGACATTGTCAAACTGGTTCATAAACTGGAAAAAAACTGAAACAGTTCCCCTACCAAATTATGTAATACTTTAGAGAATAGTTGATGTTACTTTTAACATTTTGAAGCAGGTCACTGAGGAATTGGCAGCCTCGCAGTTCTAATTCAGCATGCAACTGGTTGAAACTACAGACATTTCTCAAAGTAGTCAGCTCCTTGTTTACATTTGTGACACCACCAAAGGAAAATGTGTATTTTGTGAGTTGCTTTTGGAAACTACAAAGGCCGTTGACATTTTGGAGTTGGTAAAGAAGAGTTTTTGACAGTGGAAAGAAAACCTTCATACTTTTTGCACAGATGCTTAGTGATGCATCTGGTTTTGCTACTTGTTGAAAAAGGAAGCTCCTCACATCATTATCACTCATTGTTTTTATACAGTCATGCACTGACAGTGAAGGTTCTTCCAACCCTGAAAGAAGTTTTGTCAACAGCCATAAAAGTCATTAAGTTTATTAGAAGTAGCTCTCTGAATAATCACATTTTTAAAAGACTTTTTCAAGAAATGAGTGCAGAATATGACATGCTTCTCTACCACAAATAAGTTGCTGGCTTTCAAGATGACAAGTCTTAAAGTGTTTGTTTGAACTAAGGACAGAAGTTTCACTTTTTCTGAAAGAAAAAGAAAACCCACTCTTGGAACAGCTTGAAAAAAGGATTGTACCCATGGGATGATTTATCTGGGAGATATGCTTTACCATGTGAATGAAATAAATCTTTCAATTCACGGTCCTGAAGTCACTATTATGGATGTGACTGAAAAATTACAAGCTTTCTTGGCTAAGCTGCCCATATGGAAGAAGGGAGCGGACGCAAACTTTCAAATTTTGGAGGAAGTGCTTTACCAAGTTGTTGAGATACAAAATTCTCTCTCAATTACTTTTGAAAAGAGGCATCTGAATATAGTACACCAGGAAACACTTCAAAACTCTCTCAAAAGTTATTTCCATCTTGATGGCATTAGAATTGATCCATGGATCTGGAATCCTTTACTTTCTGATAGAAACTCTATCAAATATGTTGATCTAGCAGAAGATGAACTCATTGCTCTTAGGAGAAAATACTTACTACAGTTGGAGTTTAACTTAAAAAGCCTTGTAGAATTCCGGTGTTCCTTGAGAGAGGCCTGTTCTTGCCTTGTAAAGTGAGTTATGGAAGTTTTAATTCCATTTGCAACAATGTAACTTGTGAACCATTAAAATGAAATACAAAGGATTACAAAAGAAACCAATTATATTGAAAAACAGCTATCAAAATATTAAAATTTGTGTTATAGTAATATCTGCTTTCTTTATGTGACAAAGTTTAACGTTCTTATTCAAGCTAAACAACAAAACCCTTCATACTGATATGTCTTTAAAAATAAAATTTAATTTTAACTTGCTTATATTTTAAATGTATGGCATTGTTAATTAATCCTTTGTATTTCATTTTATATATTCAAATACATTATTCTGAGAAGGCATCCATAGGCTACAAGGGACTGCCAAAGGGGTCCATGGCATAAAAAAGGTAAAGAACCCCTGTTGTAGAGGTTGCTTGGTATTAGTCTGGCTGTTTTCAAACCTTGGCAGTAGTTCGCTGGACTAGAGTTGTATGAGCTGGAGAGAGAGAGCAAGGGACTGAGAGAGAGAAAAAGTGGTGGGAGGGAAGAAGAGAGAAACAGATTCAGAAGGATTATATAATCAAAATCAAATGGTTCAGTTTAATATCAGGGAATGTATACAGTACAAAACCTGAAATTCTTACACTTCGCATACATCCATGAAACAGGAAACCCCAAGGAATGAATGACAGAAAGTTCAGAACACCAAATTAATCAAATCTAGAGTCCATCCAAAATTACAGTCAATAACCCAGCACTTCAATATCCCATCAAGGGAGAGAGATGTCGCTCTCCTGCAACAATGAGAGTGGAGACCAGCAACTCATTGCTCCAATTTCATAACCTTCCGCATTGTTTCTCCAAGCTCCCCAACACAGGGTCCGACAGGCTCTCACCCTTCATCCAGAGAGAGAGAGAGATTGCTGGAGTACAGGGGCCTTCTTCCTACAACAGCACCCCCCCCCTGCTGTCTCAATGTTTCGGTCTCCCACAATACTTCAGTCAGTGAAATCGGAGAAGAATCAGGTCATCTCCAGGGCCACTCCTTGAAGGTGCACATCTTTCCAGGCCGTTCCTGGAGATAGCGAAACGCCAGGCTGCGCACTGTTGAAAATTGTAGCTTGAACTGTAGATCACGGGCTCTGACAGAACTCCGACCTTGAAAAGTAAAGAAAAATATAAGAGAAGAAGAATAGCTGTTTCGTGGACAACCTGGAAGAAGTTGCCAGAGTCTACGAACACTGCTGGCACTTTCTTTCCTACTAGTGCTAGATTTTGCAATCAAATGTGAATTTTTTTTAAGGAATATCAATATTCGCAACTATCGGTGTGATCTCTGTTGCTTTGTGCAGAGATGTTGTATGACCTATTGTGCATTTCTAGCATTTTCCATTCATTTTTTTCTCTATTTGATTCAATTACTTGTGTGCTGTAGATTTGCAATGTAGAAGCTGCTGGAGATGGAATTAGGGTGCAATGTTGTTAAATTGTGAAATTGGGGCGGAAGTCTCCACTGGAAATTACAAGGGCCTTGAATGGTATTGCAGATATTGATAGCAGGTGAAGTCCTGACAGAAAATAACTAAGGTGGGGGGAACATGTCCTGAGACCTGATTGGAGAATTGACCATCAATCATGGTATTATGCTCATTGATGCACCAGGTCTTTAAGGTGAGGTCTTTTCTGAGTGATGGGGGTACGAAGGGGAGCAATCATAACTTGGCTACCTCCAAGTGCCCAACTCCACAATACAATGCTCAATGGAGATGGGGTGTCAAGTCCTATGCCTGACCCACAAACCCCTAATCAGGTGATGTATCTGAGTCTCTCTGCTTACAGCAGTGATTCGAGTTGCCTACAAATAGTGGTGGATGCAGCCTAGTCCATCAAAGGAACCCTCCCCACCACTGAGCACATCTCAAGGAATGCTATAACAAGAAAGCAGCATCCCTCATCTAGGACTCCCAGCATCTGTGGCATGATCTCCTCTTGCTGCTACCATCGGGAAGGAGCACTAGGACCCACACCACCAGATTCAGGAACAGTTATTAGCCTTCAGTCACCAGATTTCTGAACCAACATGTATAACTTCACTTACCTCATCACTGAACTGTTTCCACAAACAGTAGACTCAGCTACAAAGGCTCATGTTCACAGTATTATTTATTCATTGATTTTTTTTAGTATGTTTTTATTTCTTCAGCTTAAGCAAATACAGTATGGGCACAGCCAAGCACACTCATTTCTCAATTGCTAGGAACTTTCAGACTATTCTAGTGGTGCTCAGTATTGTGGCTTTCTAGAAATTTACATTCATGCGTAGGCCAAACCATTTAATGCTATTGTGTAGTGACTCTGGGATGATACCAGTTGTAGATATTATTGGAACAATGCACAGTATATCTGTTCAAGTTCCATAGTCTTTCAATTTCCTCTTTAATTCAGCACATTCATAATATAATTTGAAGGACTCTAACTCTAAAAACTAGATCAGACTTGTATTTATAGTAAGATAAGTGTCTTTTAAGAGTTTTTATTTTAAGCAAGATTTTGGTGAATGATACTTGCCACTTGATTGTGCCTGTGTCTATATTCAGATTGAGCTAAACTGTCGCAGGATCCTGTAATGGGTTGGATTGTTTCTGGTTTCGCTTGGCATTTTCTGCATTTATCATCTTGAATTTGCTGTTCTATTATTATGTGTTTTTGATCATCTTTTTTGTGTTAACCACCTGGTCTCCAAATCTGAGCCAAACGTCCAATACTTCCTTGTCGACATCTAGTCTGCTCAGATCATAGGGATATCTACCATTGGTTAACTTTTTCTTCTGTAGTGATAATTTGCTCATTTTTCTGGGTTGTGCTTTCATTTAAGTTTAGTGGTGTGTACATCTCATCGGAATTGCATATGCTTACATGAAGTGCTGAATGCTCTTTTCCTTGATGAAAATATATCCTTAGAAGTTTTATCTGACTGTTGTGTAAACTTCTTGTGTCTGTTATTCCTCTTCCTTCTGCTGTCCTAGGTAGCACTAATCTAAGTGTGTTCAAGTGTTCATAGACTTCTCTAAAATTTGTCATTCAGTTCTTATTTTTCTTAGTAAAATTTCCAGATCAGTTTCGGAACAAGATACCATACTAAAAGAATACATTAATATTGGTATAGCTTAAGTGTTCTTTCCTTTTGTTATGTTTTTACTATTAAGCTCTGTTCAGCAGATTTTTTAAGCCCTTAAGTAAGTTCTCTTGGAAGTTTTCCCTTTATTGCATTCTAATCATTTTTCTTTGCTTGTTGATATCCCAGATACCTATACGTTTAATATTTATCCATCAATTGTATTGTGTCCTGCTGCTCTGATTTGTATTCTACCAGCTCTATTGCACCTTCCCTTATGTTTAATGTTTTACACTTATCTAGTCCAAAGTTCATGATTATATGTTCAGAAAATAGTTATACGATTTGAATTAATTTCTTTAGTTCTACCGATGAAGGAGCATATAATTTCAAATTGTCCATATGTAGAAGCTGTGTCACGGCATAATTCATGTGGTTGTTTCTGCTTTGATATTTTCATCCAATCCAGTAATTTAGTCCAGAGCCGGTTTAAAGCTAGCCAAAATCATAGCGGACTTAAAGAATCACCCTGAAAAAAGCCTCAGTTTATTCTGATATCGGTGGTTGTTTATATATAGGGTGACTTTAGTATGCCAGTGCTTCATCAGACTTTGTAGGAATTTCAAAAGTGTTGGGTAAAGTTTTATATATATAAAAAGAATTTCTATTAACCATGGATGTGGAACAGAATCAAATGCTTTTTGGTAGTCAATATAACAATATGTAAGATATCTGCTTTTCCGCCGGGCTTGATTTATAATTACAGGATCTATTATCAGCTGTTCTTTACATGCTTTCATACCCTTAAGGCATCCTTTCTGCTCTTATTATTAGTCTTTTTTTCTATTAGCATAGTCTGTCTTTGTTTGCATACTGGTTGCTTGTCAGTCTTGGTGTGCAGAGTTTCATTGACTCTATTGTATTTCTTTGTTCTACTGTGAACACCCCCAAGAAAATTAATCTCAGATTAGTATATGGTGACATATGCAAACTTTAAAGGTAAATTTATTTTGAACTTTGAGTTGGGAATCACCAGGAGATTACAAATCTGGGTTTGTCCCTCTTGTACAACACATTGCTACCATACATCATAAAACTGAAAGCATGTGATTTGCGCTGTTTATTGCATATTTAGCTGCATATCAGTGGCATGAGAAACCACACACAGAGTCACTTCAGAGAATATTTCCATGTCCAGTACAATTTCTAACCTTCAGCTTGAATCAAAATGGTGCCTGGTGCCGTATCACGGAGGTGAATTTTTCAAAGTTTTTTGAATATGTTGTAGGACACAAACTTCAGTCAGTCAAATTCACATCTCATAATGAAGGTCCTAAATGTTGCATAAGTTCAGACTCTGTATTTTGTTTGTACAATTATGAAGTTATTACATTTCCAAACCTCTATTCCAGGACAGCTGGAATCTAAGAACTCTCACACAAGAAGTCAGACTTCATTGGAACAATGGCTTTTCCAATGGATTATCTCAAGAGGCAGTAAGTATGACTCTGATCTAGACAATATTACAGACAGCTGCAAAAACATTCAGAGATCACAGTCACATTGCTTTTATAAGAATAATCACCTCAGAGACCAGTTACCAGATCTGAATTTGTCCAAGGCCATAGCCTCATTGTTATTCACAAGTGCTTATTGATTTGCCTAATATAAGCTGGCAGGTGAACTCAAGTGTGGCTTGTAAACTATATGTTTCAGCAGGAGACTTGCTGTGAATAGCTAAGTTACATGCACAGTAGATAAAACATGTGGGATAATGGGATTTATAATTTGGCTGAAAATTTAAAGAGAGTCCCTGCTTACTCACACTTTATATGTTCACACTCCCATGATTTCAAGCAACTATAATCTCAGGGGTCCTATTTGAAATGCCACGTAAAATTGAGGAGATGGGGGCCCAGTTCAAAGTTTCAAAAATTGCGAACATCCCAGTCCTTGCAGTGTATACCTATTGTGCTTTTAATAGATAGAGACTGGATACAAAACACTGCCAAGAAGGCAGATTAGTTATTTAAATTGGCTCATAATGAAATTATGGTTAAAGTTTAAAGAAAAATTATTATCATAGTACATATATGTCACCATATACTACCTTGAGATTTGTTTTCTTGTGGGCATTTACAGGAAAATAAAGAAATACAATAAAATTTATGTAAAACTATAAGGAAGACAAACAACATAGGTGTAAAAATGACAATTTGTGCAAATTATAAAAACAGTAAATAAATTATACTGTGTAGCAGAGTCCTTGAATCTGGTTTAATATCATTGGTTGTGAAATTTGTTGTTTTGCAGAGGCAATACATTGAAATACATAATAAAAAATCTATAAATTATAATATTTATACAGTATATAAAAATAAATTAAATAAGAACTGCAAAAAGAGAGAAAAGTAGTGAGGTAGTGTTCATAGATACATCGAAGCTGTTTGTGAAGCATTGAGTGTGTCTTCAGGCTCCTGTACCTCCTTTTTGAAGGGAGAAATGAGAAGAGGACAGTTCCTGGGTGATGGTGGTCCTTGAAGATGGATGTCAGCTGTCCTACTCAGGCATTGCCTTTTGAATGTGCCTTCAGTGCAGGGGAGGGCTAGTGTCCATGATGGAACTGGCTGAGTTTACAACCTTCTGCAGCATTTACCAATCCTATGCAGTGGGTCCAGGTCCTTGCTTAGGCAGGGGTTGATTTTAACTGTGACTAACCTCCCAAAGCACTTTTGTAAAAGAGTCTACAGGTTGTGGAGTTAGTTCACTGTTGAAGGTAAGCAAAGCTATCCATGCTTAATCAGGAGCCTGATGGTTGAACAATAACTGTTCCTGTATCTGATGCTGTGGGACCCAAGGCTCCTGTAACTTCTGCCTGATGGTAATAGTGAGAGGAGAGTACGGCCTGGATGAGGGTCCTCAATGATATCTGAACTGGATTCAAGTAACTGAACTTGAATCTAGGAACCTGAACTATTGATCTAGGGCATGATATTTCAAGGCCGTTGGTGAACTAAAGGGGAACTAATTGTTCCATTACTTCTTATGTTAACTTGCACCCAAAACAGCTAGGTTAATTTAAAGGTTCCATGAAATGACCAGACAGGATAATTTTGGTGGCTAACAAACATTGACCAAGTAAATTTTGCTGATGGTTAGGTCTTTGTCTCCAGCACTGAGGCCTTGTCCCACCCTGTAAGTCTTGTATGATGATGACTCCAGTGTTGGAGTCTCTCCACAGACATGTGCATTGAATAAGTAATCTGGCATCTAAGTGCTAGAGAAATCACTCTGCCGGTTTAAACATACTCTTTTTGACTTTGGGAGATGTTCGAGCTGCAGAGTCAGGTCTCCCTTGGAACTTACGTCCTCTATTGCAGATGGAATCTCAGAAACCTCATCTGAACTCCTACTAAAGCCTCCACATAGTTCCTGTAATGGATGTCCAGAATTGCACACACAGATCCAAGTGTAGCCTAACCAAGTTTTTAAATTGTTGTAACATGATTCCTTCCTCAATGCCCCAAACCCTGAGCAGAGCCATGTCACACAGCAACATTCCCATCCCATTAACCTACAAAGCCACTTTTAGAGAGCTATGAACTCAGCTCTAAAGTCCCTGAAAATAGGTTGCAATCCCCTTCATTTGTGATATGCATATTAAAACAATTCCATTTTCTAAGGAAGTAGGAATCCTAAAGAGTAGCTGATTTTCCCAGACAATACAAATGATCTTAAGGGTTGTTATTATTGTGACCAACAAACAAGAATAGGTACTCAAGTACATAGAACAGTAAAACACAGGAACTGGCCCTGTCACCCCCCCCCCCCCCCCCCCCAATGTCTGTTACAATTACAATGTCAAGAAAACTAAACCACATTTGTCTGTATGTGATCCATATTCCTCTATTCTCTGCAGATTCACCTATCCATCTAGACACCTCTTTAATTCCAATGTTTGACCTGCTTCCACCATGAGTCCTGGTAGACTGCTTTGGGCACGCACCACTCTCCACATAAAAAAAACTATTGCAATGCAGGTTGTGTCACATGATTCAGCTGTCCAATCAGAATCACCACATGAGCACATGTAGATACAAAGAGAACAAACTGCATGAGCACAAGCTTAAAACGCAATGAGCCGCCTCAGGACTCTCCAGAAATTCTTTTCTCATCAACTTCCTCATGACCCAAACTTCCTCTTCACCCTCCATCAGAAGCCATTGGACTGGAATTACCACAATCTCTTCATACTTCTTTGCAGCCTTGTAAGGGCACAGGAGCAGGGATCCAATTGCAGACCTAGTACTAGGCACACAGTGATATTAATTGAGTAACATATCCCAAGGTGCAAGTAAAGCCAGTGTCAAAGTTCAGGCACAGACAGACATGCTGGAAAACTCATTGGCACAACCTGGCGACAAACAGGTGGAAACAGAAAACACAGGACTGAAATACACTGAGCAATAAACAGAGAGGCAGATGATAGGTGGAGCACAATGAGTCACAGATGGCAGCAATACAGGTAATAATGAGAAACAGAGGAGAGATGGAGTACAGGGGTCGGAGTAGAGCAGGAATGGGGACAGGAGCATATGACATCACAAAACCACAGTCTGACGACTACGGGGAAATTTCACATAAAGACAAAGTTCAACTGGTGGTACTGATAAGTCTTTTACTTATTTATTAAGCTACAACATGGAAAAGGCCCTTCAAGCCACGCTGGCCAGCAATACTCCCAATTTAATCCTAGCCTTATCCCAAGACAATTTACAATGACCAATTAACCTACCAAGAACTTGGACTATGGGAGGAAACCAGAGCACCCAGAGATGACCCACATAATCATGGGGAGAACAGGCAGTGGTGGGAATTGAACCTGATCGCCTGTATTGTAAAGCGTTCTGCTAACCACTGCACTACCATGCCGCCGATTCTTCCCTTCCTCCTGCTTTCTCAGCGGCACCATGTTAGTATCAGTGTTTTTGTATGTTCTCGTAGCCACTTGGGCAGCACGGTGTCATGGTGGTTACTGCGGCTGCACGAAGCTCCAGTGACCAGGGTTTCATTCTGACCTCTAATGCTGCTTAATGGCGTCCTCACGTTCTCCCTGTGACCACATAGGTTCTCTCCAGGTGCTTTGGTTTCCTCCCAAATCCAAAGTCACGCTGCCAATAATTATTTGCGACAAATTGCATCTGTGTGAATGGATTGCGAAGGAATTCTGAGGGGAGACAGCACGTCTGAGAAAAAAGGTTACAAGCAAATAGTATTCAAATGGCTGACATACACTCAATGGATCAAATGGCCTACTTCTATGTCATACAAAATATACGCCACCCCCAAACATTTTAGGCTACGGTGGAAAATATATTTGAATTACAAGGTTTTTTGACATGCTTAATTAAATACTCAATATTTATGAATTTGTGCAATCATCCATTTATAATTTAAGGCATAAAAATATATAAATTATTCAAAACTTTAATTATGTAACATAAATAACACAGCTAAGTGAAAATTTAATACCAAGATCTCGAATTATCAGAAAAAAATTAATTAAGTGACTTTGAATTTGCAGTATAATCTACTTCTGCATCGAGATTTGTAAGGTCATAAAGTAATTAGGCTTTGAAGTCTTGTCTTACATGGCCTTATTTTAACTTCATGGGTTAAGGGTGTAAAAAATAGACATGATAGTTTGATCAAATTATTCTCCCTATCACTGGTGTAGATTTGGAATACTTAATCAGAAAATACATGTGCACTCTGAATAAATTACAGCTTACCTTAGGTAAGGGAAGGTTTTAAATTGAGGAATTAAGACAGTTATTGAATATACATGAAGTCAAATTAAAATGACTGATCTGCAAAGGAAAGATTGTCTGACTAATCTCTTTGTTGTTATACCCTTAGAAGGAAAAACCAAGCCCCAAGTATATGCTACAGCCATGGACAAATGAGAGAACAGCCATAGTCTCATTTTAAGAAAGTATTTGTGCCTCCTGACAGATTAGTCAATTTGCATGCATTGCTGCATTAGACAAGTGACAAATGTGCTGAGTGCCAGGGCAGTTCAGTTCATCTCCTTTCACAATGGTAACTGTCAGATGAGTGAGTAAGGTGATTATATTTATATAGAATTACAGGTTCTCCAAAAGTGACTGGGTCTGTTGATCGGATTTGTGTGGTTGCTGCTGCTTTCATACAAACACACGTGCTTCTTGTAGAAAATTGTAAAGTAATGCAAGGATTCACCCAGCGATTGGCAGTTTGACTGGTTATAATGAAAGTGTTCCTTCTGCAGAGCCTTGCCCTGTGGAAAATGACAGCTGGCCTCCCAGGGTTTAGATCTGATGGGCATACACGGCCGGCCAACATAATTATGGAGTCATGGTCGTGGAGTCATACGACAATGAAAAAGGCTCTTCAGTCCAACTCATGCACGCCAACCACGTTCAAGATGGTGCTGGTCGAGATGATACCAAACTGCAGTGTCCATTGGGGTTGCAGCTCAGACTTAGCAGGTTTTTTTAGATTCGTAAGGATGATTTTGGAGACAGAGAGGTGAGCTGTGGGCCAAGATGGGGCTTACGGACAGGAATGAAGGGAATTTGATTTCAGGCTGGAGTCTAAACCCCTGTTCCCTGTTTGAAGGCCAGCAACACAGGTGTGGGACATCCCCATAGTCGGATGTCAGACTGGCAGACCGGTGTGGACAAGTGCCGGCGCCCAGTCAACAAGTTGCTGGCATGTTCTAGAATTGAAGTTCCCTGTAGGAAGGAGGAATGAGGGCCAGTGACCCCCTAGATACGCAAAATGGCAAAACCAGAGTTCAAGCCTTAGTGTTCAAGTCCCATCTTAGACGATTCTGGCACTTGAGGCCTGGAGTTTAGTTATGTCTGGATATCTGCCTCTTTCTACCACTCATTGCCCATTTGAGAGAGTTCACTTTGCTTTTGAAAGGCATTTTTAATGTTATTTTTCTCTCTTCTCCACCTGCCATTCTTGTGCTTTTGCACCTGCAGACTTTTGCATCTCCTTCCTGGAGGATTTTTTGGCGGCTGCCCCCTTTTTTTTTTGCCTGTAGCCCGATGGCCATTGGGGGCAGCTCTATTGGAGCAGTCTGCCTCCCCACACAGGCTACAACAGTCAGGTTTTCTGCCATCTTAAGCCTGGTGGCCTTCCTCCTGCAGACTTTGCAGGAAAGCACACTGCACAGATTCGCAAAGTGTCCAGGCTTGTTGCAAGTAAGGCACTGGAGTGGCCTGCATAATCCATAGGGCTGTGATTTTCTCCACCTGCACAAGCAGAGAGTGGGTGGGTGATGGCTTCCTTTTCTGCTACATTAGGGGTAACCTAAATCTAGTACTCGCTCATCCAGATTTGGAGAAGTCATGAATAATGATGCAGTGTCCTGGTGCATCTGTGTTTCTGGAAAGGACGCAGGGGATGAACATGCGCACAGATGGCCCTCTGTACATCAGGAGGCTCCACAGATGTCCTGTCTTCTGCTTCACTTCTCTTTTGCCAGAAGACTTGTAACAGCTTTAAACCTTTCACCATATTCCTAAGATAACTTTGAAACACTGGTGGTCTGGCCCACACACAAGCTAAGAGAGCTACTTTAATGGGACTGTGATACATGCCTAACCATTGCTATATGTGAAAAGGCTAAACCCAATGACATAGTGATAGCATTCCCCTTTGTGACCAACTGGTAGAAGATGTCCACAGTTTTAAAACAGCAGCAATCCGGGAGAAGATCCCCTTGGATCTTCCACATTCCTCACTGCCATTCTGATGGTGTTATGAGCAGTTCAGTCACCTACTTAGTTTGCAACCATGACTGTAACAAAGGAGCAAGCTACAGTTACTGGGAAAAGAAGTGATTAATTCACCGGATGGCAACCCAGCATGCAGAATCAAAGTTGTGCTTTGTACAAGGCTGACGTGGAGAAGAGTTCAAACCCATGCTCTAACTTACCAGTGGGACATCCATCAGCAATCATTTGGTTTTCTCAGTTTTGGAGTGGGAACACCAAACCTGAATCCCTGCACCAGCAACAAGACAACAAACTGACATCACTCCCACACACCCCCACCCCACTTCTGCCTAACACCCTCCCCTAGCCTGGATCCACCTATCACCTGCCAGTTCCGGTTTCATTCCATCCCTTTTGGCATTTTATACTGACTATCTCCCCACTACATTTCAGTCCAAATGAAGAGTCTTAACCTGAAATGATTTCCCTTCATAGATACTGCCTGACCTGCTAATATCCCTTTTTGCTCCAGGTTGCATTCAACAGCAACTCAATGAGAGTCAATACATCCAAGTCTTGGTCTTCCCTTCATTCTGAATGCCTGCAGTTTCCATATGTGTGTTGACCCTTTAAATACAGTGGAGATCCTGTCACCTCGCTGTGAAACTTGGAAATGCAAAGCTCAACCGTGAAAATTAATTGGCAGAATTGAATTCTGATCTCAATTTCACACCACTTTCCAGATTTAGCTTAGGCAATTATGTTGGAAAATGCCTTCAAATTAATATCAGGGCCAAGAGCTGGCAATGAAATAAAATGCAATATGATGAAAGTAAATTACTTAAAATGGAAAGAATTTTTTTTTAAAAGGATTGCAGTTGGAAAGGGAATGGGAAGTGCTGGACTTACTCCCAGATAAAGAGAAGCTGTATAGATTTATCAGTCTAGCAATGTTTCCTAATTGCAAAAGCTTCAGATAAGTATCAGGCCATTCTCCTTCATCATTTGTAGGATGTTTGCTGTAGTATCTTGATGTTTTGCATAACTAAAGGGCTGATTAAACCATTGCTAGTGAATCAGAGTTTACCATTCTTTACTTTTTGACATTGAAATAAATTGTATTTTGGACCTAAAATAGAAGCCATTTGGCTGAGCAGATACATACCAATGCTTGTGCCTCTTTCTACTCTGGATTCACATTGCCTCCTCGCATGTTCTTCAATTCTTGTTCCTCTCTTGTACATGTCTAGCTTTCTCTTAATGCTACGGAACTCAATGCCTTTGCATGGTTTTAAATCCATCTCTATAAGTAAATTCTTCTGAATTCCCTGCTAGATTTTTTGGTGCTATGTTACCCTCTCCATCAGTAACATAACCCAGTGATTCAAGGATCTTCAGCCCCTTGCCTGACTCATCTGTCAACACCTTCTTTACGACCCAGACCACTCTGAACCTCTCATCACCACAGAAAGAAGAGTAAATGTTCTTATTCAACAATCTAAATGTCTTTGTATAAGGATAGTTGGCTGTGATCTCTTCAGGAGGAACTTGTTTAACCTTTTGCTCATTTCAGTGTCCAGGACATTCAAGATTCAAGATTGTTTATTGTCATTGTTCAGCACACAGGTGTAAAGCAGAACAAAATAATTGTTACTCTCGATCCTGTGCAGCATAAGAAAACACAATAGGCATAAAGACAGCAAAAAAACCCCAAAAATAAACCATAAATATAAAAACAATCCTGTGAAACATAATTTGGACATAACTATTATATACATTGACTGTATGTATATAATCTGACGCTAGGTGATGTGCATGTAGTGGTATTGGGATGTGGTGTGTTGGGTTAATGGGTGACGTGTTGATCAATCTGACGGCTTGGGAGAGGTAACTGTTTCTGAATCTGATGAACCTGGTATGGATATTGTAACCTCTTCCCTGATGGGAGCAGGACACATAGTCTATAAACAGGGTGGGGTGGGATGTTAAATGATATTGCTGGCTTTTTCTGGCAACTTTCTGTGTGTATGGCATTGATGCGGGTAGGTTGGTACTAGTAATGCATTGGGCCATTTTCACGACCCTTTGTAGAGCTCTCCTGTCTGCTGTAGGGCAGTCTGCACACCGCACGGTGATGCAGCATGTTAGGATACTCTCCTCTGTGCATCTGTAGAAGACCGCCAGTATTGGTCTTTGTAGACCAGCTCTCTCAGCCTCCTCAGAAAGTAGAGGCATTGGTGAGGTTTCCTGACCGTGGGGGATGAGTTCTGGTACCATGAGAGGCTGTTCAAACTCCCAAGAGTTTGAAACTGTTCACGGCCTCTGCTGCTGCACCTTCGTGAAGAGGAGTCTAAATGGTGTGAGTTCTCGTGAAGCGATAACCATCTCATTTGTCCTGTTGATATTGAGGAAGAGGTTATTTACCTGCCACCAGGCCTCAAGCTCTTTTCCACCTCCTTTCTGTGGGACATCTTATTGTTGCTGGATAGAAGCCACGCTATTACTGTGTCATCGACAAATTCGACAATGTGATTGCCTTGTCCATCCGTGCAGTCATGTGTGAGCTGAGTGTACAGCAATGGGATGACTACACGGCCGTGGAGGGCACTCATGTTGAGGATGAAGGGGAAGGAGGAGTGGTTGTGCATCCTGAACATCTGAGGTCAGATGTATGTATGCTAGTAATAACTGACCTGCTGCCAACTCTAACTGAGGGCACCAGCGATGTGAGAGCAAAAGAATATCAAAGCACTTTTGAAGAGCCTGTACGCTGTATGCTTTCAAGTACTGGTACAGTTGTCCTGCGATCGGAGTTCAGTCTGATATCTGGTGCTCTCTCTATGGAGTCTGCACACTCAGTAGGTTTTCCCTGGGGCCCAGCTTTCCATTCACATCTCAAAGATATGCAGGCTGGTAGGGTAATTGATCAGTGTAAATTATCTTTAGTATGTAAATGACTGGTAAAATCAAGGATTGATGGGACTGATTTAAGAATAAAATGGGATTAGAGTCTGATCAGTATTAATGGGTGCATGATAGTCAGTGGGGTGTGACGGGCCAAATGGTCTCTTTCCTCATAATATAACAATGACCAATAACTCGTTTACAAAGGGCGAATAACAAAACATAGTTACATTGGCTGCTAACATCTTTATTTATTACAATGCAACCTTTCCACTCGCCAAACACTTCAGTTTAAGGAGATAAAGAAAATCTTTGTTTCACATTATTTCCTTCACTCTGAAGAACTGTAAAGGTTGTGTTCATTAAAGTGCTCCTTTTAATGGCCTGTAATAGTCCAAACCGGCACCAGCTGCCACTTCACAATAAGTTTTTGGCAGAGTGTTAAAAGTGTGAGTTGAAAGGAAGGCTTCCTGACGGGTCTTTACCTTTGATCCATCACTCCGTTCCAGTCTGATGGTCCCAGAGGTCTCCTGATAGGGGGCTATAGGAATGATTAGAAAGTAATGAACTTTACAAACAGATGGAAAAGATGGCAGGATTAGGCCTGCTCCAGTAAGCAGGGCCTGGAAACTGATCCGTGCAGATAAAATGTCAGCATCACCTCAGCCCTGCACAGCTGTTGATTTTCTCAAGAATCTTTCAGACGTCGTCTTTGTTCCAATTCCCTGAAGGAGAGTTCAGCCTTAGTCTGGACAACAACAAAAAAAAAGGCGTCTTTGTTGTCACATCTGGCTGCTTATACCACATGTGCTGCACCAAGATACAGTTAGCGGGGTGACGCCAAAATATCTCGGGCTTTCATTTAAATGCTCATTGAAATACCTTCTCCTACATAGAACTCAACATCAGAAACAGATCCGAGTAGTCTGAGCTTCAGAAAGAACAAAGGCATCAGCTTCTGTATTTGACATACATTAAATGAACTGGAAGATAAAGGACACCTTCAAGTGATTTACAAACTTGTAATCCAATCACTGGGGTCAGATGATGAAACCCACTGCCAATGTGAAGCTCAAATGCCCTTATTCCATTACCTGAATCTCAGATGGGATTACTGTTTGTGGCACTTTATAGGTGTTTGTTGTTATGTCTAATTTGTACCACATAGTAGTATATGATTTTTTTTTCATTTCCCGGCTTTGTTTCATTGGTTTTAAGATGAAAGTACTGACATATGATGTAAGCCAAATGTTAGCAATTTTATGGGGTAGAAACAAAGGTATATTTGCTAGTTTTATTCCCCCACTGCGGTGCAGCACAAAGAAAATCACCATCTGCTGTATATTATCCGAGATTAAAGAGCCAGGAAACACAGACTTCAGGAGTCGAGATCGCATTTACATGTGCATTTAGTACCATAGTTTCCTTTAGCACAAAGTTCAATAGAAGAGCACAAGTGAAAGACAAAATGAGGAACAGTTGGAAAACGGTAATGGATACTTGGCATAATTTTGTGGGTTTCACCATTTGTGCTCCAACCCGTGAGCCATATGTCCACTGAAGTAAGTTGAGGAAAATCTTGGGGGGCTTGTGAGTTCAGAAATGAAAAACCCCATCAGCATCTTGTTGAGGGGTATTTATGTACAAGTTCTGGGAAGGTTGCCACTGCAGATTACAGGGTGGGGGGGGGGGGGCAATTAAGGACATTAGAGCTGGAGAATAGGGAAGGTTCAAACTGTGCAATAGGGATTGGAGTGAGCAGTTCTCTTGCTCCCATGCACGTGCACCCCTTGCTGCTTTTGCCCTCATATCTGTGACTGAAAGAATGGGTTTACTGCTGAGCATACTAGAAACGTTGTTGCTTTTCTTTAGTGTCTTACGTCATATACTAGGCCTGCTCGGGATGTTACCCAATGTGCTTAAAGAGTAATCCACATCGTGTTGCAAGGGGAAAATAGTACATTACAAGTCCACAGAGACTTCTCCTTGTGGAGCTAGCAGCCTTTATCAATCATTTTTGGGCATCCCAATGCCCAAGTTCTGCTCTCACTCCATTACCTGGTAGCTTCAACTATTTCCCCAAAGCACTGTGTGAAGGACGCAAAAATGTGCAAATTAAGAAATGTTAATAGAATATCTGAATGAAGAGACACTCATGGTTACATAACTGAACCACTATCCAGAGGCCTCTTGAGTAGTGAAAGCGTTAGGTAGACTGGATGAGGAGAGGATGTTTCTTATAGTGGGTGAGCCTAAGACCAGAAGGTATAGCCTCAGAATACAAGGTCATCCCTTTAGAACAGAGATGGGGTACATTTCTTTAGCCAGAGAGTTGTGAATCTGTGGAATTCATTCCCACGGACGGCTATAGAGGCCACGTCATTTAAAGCCGAGGTTGATTGCTCTTGATCATAGAGGTTATGTAGGGAAGGCAGAAAAATGGGGTTGAAAGGGATAATACATCAGCCATGATGGAATGGTAGAGGAGACCTGATGGGCTAAATGGCCTAATTCTGATCCTATGAAGACTAAGTTCATAGGCTTTGGTGCTGGGGAATTTAAATTTGTTTGCATAATGTATTTAATCACATGGAACCTAATCCTTCTCTGTATCCATGTGTGTGTTTATATTGTGATATGGTTGGACAGTGGAGTCATGTGGTGCGCCTGCTTCCAAACAATAGCGTAGCCTGGAACATTTAATCTGTCAGCAAGTATAAGTCACAACATGTAAATAGTAATCGTGCTGTCCTGCAATTAAACCTTTATCTCTTCTTCGACATTTATATTCTGTGCCAAATCCTGGCCTCAGTCCCAGATGGGTTTAGTCACCATTTGCAGGTCTTCCAGCAGATGTATCAAATAAAATTTAATTTCTAAGCACGTGACCTGGAACATTTGATGTGCTCTGAAACCAAACTGAGTACAACTATAACAAAAATAAATAAATACATCTGCAAAGTGTTTTATTCTATTCATGTATATTGGCTAACACTCCAACTTCAAAACCCTCTGTAAACAGGGACATGGTTTTCCATGTGAGATGACTCTGTGCCTACGAATTGCAAGCCAACTTCTTACTTCCTGTTCATTCAGAGAAATGATCCTAACTACCACCTGTTGTTAATCATCGTCTTAATTGGCTAGACAGAATAACATCGAGGATGGCAAACTCTGGCTGCCTTGTTCACAGTCGACACACATCACTGAATGGCCACCTGTGTCTGACGGAGCAAGTGCCAGCAGTTCAGAACAATATGAATCCAAATGGGCAATGGGTGACTGGGAGTCCGTGAGCTTCAGGTTTCCAAAACCAAATTATTGTCGGAGAAGATGCAAGTGTGAGCAATTGCTATGAAAATTAGAGCCTTCCTGAATGGATTAGTTAAGTCCGCCATTTATGATTTGGATGCTGCTGGTTTCTGTCACTTAATATCGGAGGCTCACATTAATGCAATTCCTGCCTCTGGTCCCCAACCCCATTACATCTTCTAAAACTCCCCAATGGGCCTTTCCCCACTTTTGAGTCTTCTAAGATAGGTCAGATCATAATTGCTCTTTGGAATTTGCCACAAGATATTTTGACATAAGCACCCACTGACCCCAGCCCTCCAGTGTCGAAAGGCTCAAGTCTGGTTCAGTGGATCAATAAGTTCAGTAGTTTACATCTGTGAATCACTTCCATTTTACAAGAGAAAATAGCTAGAATATTTGCCAGTCTCTTGGGAAGTGACTGGTGTAGCTTGTGTGCTCTGACTCACAGCAGGAGTAACATTATTACAAAGTTGCATTTTCCAATTAAGGTGAGTCATTGACTATGACCTCAAAACACCTCTTTTACTGTACTTCTGTCACCACAGCTTGCTCTTTCATTATTGTACTTCTGCATTATCTATTCAAGTTTATTAACTATCAACTGGAGTTACTCTGATCATATTTCCTTTGCTCCGCAGCATGAAATGATCCTAATCATAGGGCTAGCAGACTCCATAAATTTGACCACGGCATATTTGGTGTATTATCATTTCTCAGTGTCTCTGCATTTTTCAGTGTGATCAACCACATCATTGTACTCAATGTCTTTCATGTGAATTCTACTCTTAATTATTCATCCATTCATTGCATGGCTTCTCTAGCCATCCTTTCCCATTACTTGTGGAATCATGCATGGATCCATTTTTGCCTGCCTCTTGTCCTTCATCTCTGTACACTCTTATCAACCATTGATAGTCAGTTCCTATTTTTAATCCATTGGTTATATAACATGATATCTCTACCACCTCCACTGAATTTTTGACATGGATCATAGTTTTACAGCCAACTTTTATGGATAGAACTATTTTTGTCCTCACCTGTCAACTCCCACCCTAGTTCCTCTTCCATCAAAGCTGTCATCAATGTTTCTTCCAGCTTGCACTTTGCATGTCTAAATATGCTGGCACTATGAATATCAATAAAGCCAAATAAAGATTTGTACTCATTGTATCCAGACAGTCCTGAAGTTACACAAGGGTCTGTTCTGGACTTCTGTCAATTTCTCAATAAGTCAGAAATCTCCACTTTCTACTGCTACCCATATCTTTTCACTCTATGTAAGCTTGCTTTAATTTGTTCACTTCATTGAATAATCATTGTAACACTTCCCATAATTGAACATAGAATATATACCGTTGTTGCAATGGAATGGGCCGAACCCAAATGCAGGACACAGACATGGTGGTAGAGTATCTGAGGTGTTTATTAATGGTTACAGGGAAGGCCGGGGAGCGAGGACTGGGCAGAGGAAAGCTGAGGAGTGAGGAAGGCTTAACCAGGGACTGAACCCAGGTGGCTACGGGGGGAATGCGGCGTTTGACCACCGAGCCAATGGAGAGTGTAGGCGGGAGGCAGAGCAGGGATGCAGACCAGGGTGCGAGAGTGGCTTGAGGAGAACAACAGGCGGAAGGATGAACAGGAAGACAGGAGGCATGCAATGCTCCTATTAACACGGAGAGACAGAGTTAACACAGGCAAACAGCGTGGAAACAGAACTTGGAATACACAATTCTAAGCAGTCGAGAGACATGGTTAACACTAGAAACCGGCACGGGAACAGAACTTAGAATACACAATTCTAAGCGGTCGAGAGACAGAATTAACAGGCAAACAGCGCAGGTGAATGGAAGAGCAGGAGGCAGGCAAAACTTTTCGTGACACAGGGCGTTGCTGGAGCTGAGCAGCAAATAGGAGACAATACTTTTCTTAACACGGAGAGACGGAGTTACACATGTAAGCCTCGGTACTGAAGTAAAACTTAGAATACACCATTTTAAGCGTCTGGGAATGTGAATTACCGCACTGACTGAAGCAACCATCTGGCAGCCATTGGGTGCAAAGCCACAGTTTTTATGCGGCAGGTTTAGAAGAGAATCAGGTGCTGCAATCAAGTAGCCCAAGAGAACACGGGGAAAAAGGAATTCGGATAATCAGAGGAATTAACGGTCAGGACCGTAACAACTGTATCCAGTCATTAACGAATGCAATGAAACATTATTATTTCTAGCTTGAAAAATACCTCAAAAATGTATGGGAAATGATGAGTATTCCAATTTTCATAAGTCAGCGAGTTTGTAACCTGGGGGCCCTGTATATATTTTCAAAGGTTTCAAAGGTACATTTAACGTCAGAGAAATGTATACAATAGACATCCTGAAATGCTTTTTCTTCACAACCATCCACGAAAATAGCAGAGTGCCCCAAAGAATGAATGACAGTTAAATGTGAGAACCCCAAGGCCACTCCAGCTTCCCCCCCCCACACGTAAGCAGCAGCACAGCAATGATCCCCCTCCCCCACCAGCAAAAAATGCATCGGCACCCCCCACTAAGCTCTCAAACATGCAGCAAAGCATCAATAAAGATACAAACTTGTAGTACCCCAGACTACTCACTCACCCGGTAATTCAACATACCACAGGCTCTCCCTTTCTCTCTCTAATAAGAGAAAAAGAGGTGCCTCAATTTCACAGCAAGAGGGGTGACATCTTTTTATGAATAAAGTTTAATTTGAAATAATAAAAAAATGACCCTAGAAAAAAATGTCAATATACACTAATTATTTTATTTAATATTCCAATTAATCATAATTCTGATAATTGCATGCAGATACGGGTTGTGAATGCAGTTATTTCCAAAATATTTAACGTCAACGAATGCGTCTAAGAATTGAGATGTTTGTGGAGAAGTTTGTAGAGAAGATAGATGTCAAAATCACCCTGTGGTTACAGAATAAGCAGAAAATAGTTTGATAATGAAATTGCGATGGATCTATTTTTTTAAAATCTATATTTTCTTTTTTAAATCTTTCAAATATATATTTTCTTCCTTGATCTTGAGTAGAATGCACATATTAATGTTAATTAGTAACATTACTCAAGCAATACTCAAAACGTTTTGATGGAATTAATGTTAATTATTTTATTTTATGTTTTTATTTTACCTGTTCCAATGTTATACCTGTTAAACCCCTGTCTGTGAAAGCACAAGTGATTGAAATCAGTAAGAGATATTTGCAGACAACCCATCTGGAACACGTGACACTGAGAAGACTTAATGCTTAGGTAATTCTTTAGGTAAGTCATGGTGCAACATGCTTTAGCCTAACATGTTTTTTAGTGACAACTATCAAGGAACTGCATGATGTAAGAGGCAGGATCACCTGCCCTGCTGAACCTATACAAATTTGGATATTGCTATGTAGTGATGATGATCTATGCTCCATGACAGTTAAACTAAGCGTGTGACTACTACACTGTTGGCAATCAGGAAACACTGCAGAGCTCTCCATCAGATCTTATAGGTTAGAAATTGTGGCTTGTTCCATCAAAACCTGTGCAGTGCTGTAAAATATAAGATTGTCGTCATGGTTTTAATCAGTTCAGACTCAAAGCTTAAATCATGTTATGACATTAACCAAAAAAGAACCTGCCTCCATTTAAAGATGAGAATGGCTTCTGTAAGTAAGATCTTGATGATAACATGTGCTACCTTTCAGTTCATTGTGAATGCAGGAGGGGAAGAGCACTAGAAATGGTTTACTATTCTACTCCCAAAACTGCGGCCGTATTACGAATGTTTCAAGTTGCAAATTTTTTATATTTTATTGTCAGTTCAGCGTGATCTTGCAAAAATTTTTTTTATGTTTTACAAATCAAAGGCTCAACCTTACCACCATTGAGGGTGGTTATGAAGGATGTTACAAATGATCGCACAAATGGTGTGGCACTTCGCTAATTCCCCTTTTGCAGTTACCCACGGAAACAGTCTGAAGCTGTTGAAATAGGTTATTAGTGATCTTGTTCCCTTATGACTCAAGTAAGCTTCTTTTCAATATTATAGATTATTTGCTGATTTCAGGAAGCTTTTTAGATCATGCTTCTCACATGGAATGGGTCCCTGTGTCTAAAATTCGCCTTAGGAATTTTTCAGGAGTGCAAGATGCATTATTTTTCTTCCTGGCTCCAAGGTGATCTCTAAGCTACATCCACACTATGCTGGATAAACCCGTAACCGAAGCTTTTTCTCTTCGTTTTTACCCTCTGTCCACACTAAAACGGCATTTTCGTCCCCCGAAACCAGAACATTTCAGAAACGCTTTCCAGACTGGGTATTTTTGAAGATGCTGCTAGTGCTGATCAGTGTGGACGAGATAACTGGAGACTTTTGTAAATGCTGTCAGACAGCAGCGCGTTATTTCATTGTTTTCTTGAACACAATCTAACAATGTCAGAACAGACGGCAACGAGACTGAAGCCAGAAGAGTTAGAAATGTACTCACCAAATACTTTGACCCATAACTTACTGAATAAATAAGTATACTGTACTCACTTTGCCCGTTTTCTGTCCTTGCTCGTATGAAGGTGGTTTACCTATTTATGCAAGTACTTCTCTGACAATAGATGTGAAACAGCCTAATGTAACATTGTATGGAAATACAAGATAACACTGATGCAGACATGTTTTATGCATTTAACAAGGTGCTTTATTAATGCAACGGAGTTAGTCAGTTTTCCAATGTTCGTTGTCAGCCGGGTCAATCTGTCCGTGAACTCCCTGTCGGTTGCCACCGTACGCTCCAGTGTTTGTTTTTTTTAGTTTTAAGTTCTCCTGCATGAGGGCCAACAGCTGTCCATTGTTTTAAGTTTTTCTAGTCTGTAACTACACAAATACGCACTTTTACAGCGGGATTTGACACCAAACATGTCGCTTGTTTTCGGTAGATGTGTCCTGCGCATCCCCAAGAGGAGGAGAATCGCTGAAATCTCCGTTTTAATGTGGATAGAGATATTTTCAAAAACACATGGTGTGGATGCCTATTGTTTTTACACGAAACCGGCGTTTTCAAAATTATTCAGTCTAGTGTGGATGCAGCCTTAGACAGTACTTCTTGTGTTGATAGCAGCCATCTCTAGGAAGCATTAAATGTTAACAGATCAAACCCAACCACTTACTCTTGGACACCGCTTATCACTGCTGCCCCTTATTTGCAGAAGACTCACTCCTGCCTTAAGTGGCTTCTCTGGATCCCTGCATTTACAAAGTCCAGCACAGAGTCAGAATCTGACATTTTGGGCACCAAATATAACATGAAAATCTATATTTTTGACACAGATTTTTTTTTTGCAAAAGCATGCAAGTTAGTTACTGAATAAATTTTGTCTAATCTCCATTTCTTTCCCAACCTGCTCACATAGATGTCAAAAGGTTGTTTCTGTAATCAATGAGAATGGAAGGAGGTCAATATCATGGAAAGAGTGAAGCATTTTGGACAGAGAGGGTGGAAAAGGCCGACGTTTTCAGATCTTGTACAACAGAAGGCTGTGAATAGCTGTGAAGGTTGAAAAATCCCCTTGGCTTTGCAGTCTGACTGGATTCATGTTTGGCAATTGGAGGATGTGAAATGGGGGTATTGACTTTAATAGAGAAGTGATATGAAGAATTACTCTGATTGAAGCCCTGACTTGCTTTTATCCATTGTCCTATTCATGCTTCTTCCACAAGGTAGTTAGAACTTTGGAACAGATCCTGGTTTAACTATAAGAGCAACACTAATACCCTCATCCTACATTGTCAACCTTTCCCTGAATCCCCCGGCAGCTTCCTTGTGCATATTTGAGGAACCAGCTGAAAACTCTGAGGTCAACCCCACATAGCCCTGACTCCACAGCACCCTGAAGAACTTAAGCTAAATAGTATGCCAAGTATTAGTGAACTTCTCTGTAAAGCTTCAATTCAAATACGAGGCAAGATTTTACCAGCTCAGCTATGAATCACTGACTGTTAAAATCAAGCCAACTCAACACTTTGCCAAATAAATTTAAATGTGTATTTAAATTTACAGCCGCCTATTTTCCACTTCTAATGAAAAAGAATGATAAAAAATCCACTAATGGCCAGCTCCACGCATTGCATCCTTGTCTTTAGGTGATGTGTGAGGGACAACCCAAGAAATCTTCCTCCCCCTGTATTCAAGGGGAGTCCTTTTTCCATGTGGATAAGAGCTGGATAACAGAGTTAAAGCTATGATCCGTTCAGGCTATTTGGTGGGGGTCGGAATCAGGGAAAAGTTCAAGGGTATGAGTAACTGGCAAGATTGATAAAGTGGTGAACTATGAAACAATACTGAAAATAAAATAATATCCACGCTGACGAGGTAAGTACGTGTGTCATAAAGTCATTTTGGCTCTTCAGGCAATTATCAAAGCACCCTAATTGTACAGTAATCCCATTTTATTCTCTCCATATTCCCATTAACTCCTCCAAGATTGTACCATTCACTGACACAATAGGGAGAATTTACAGTACCCCAATTAGCCTACTGACCTGCAGATCTTTGCAATTTGGGAGAACACTACAGGAAACTGATGTGGTCATAAGGAGACCGTGCAGACTTCATAGTGGCAGCTCCAGAGGTTGAGATCAAATCTATATCACTGGAATTATGAGGCAGGGAGTTTAACAGCTGCACAAATGGCCACTCCCAATGTGAAGACAGCAACTTGAGCCGCTTATAACAGCCATTGAGTAAATAGTTTGTTTCAAGACAAAAAAGCTATGTGAAATTTAAAAAAAAACTGCAGACGCTGGAAATCTTAAATAAACACAAAAATGCTGGGAACACTCCGTAGTTGAGGCAGAATCTGTGGGAAGAGACAGTTAATGTGTAAGGTCTGGTGTTTTATTATTAGTAACAGGTTTACATTGTCATAGAAGTTTACTTTGAACCTAACTGTTGCTTAACCTTTATATTTATTCATTTGGTCTCACCCCATCAGGGATATCGCTTTTCATCTACCCAACCTGTTTCCACCTCTCTGCCACTGGAAACAAAATTACTTTCTTTCTTCCCTAGTTCTGATTAAGTGCACCAGACTGAAACATTAAATGTTCCCCCTTCCATAGATGCAACCTGACCTGCTGAGTATTTCCAGCAATTCCTTATAATTATATATTCCTTATAATTCCTTATAATATCCTTATATTACAATTCCTTATAATATATATATTTCCTTATAATATATATATTCCTTATAATTATAAGGAATTACAATTCCTTATAATATATATATTTCCAGCAATTCCACTGAAAACACAGTTTGAGACTTTAAGCTCCTGTTGCAAACTAACTCTATGCGACATTGAAATATTACCGTGCAGCAAATTCACTACAGGAACCTCCTGTCCAATCAGGATCACAATGCCACACAAACAGATACACAGCATACACCATGACAATGCCCTACTGGCTACCGTTCCTTTTATGAAAAGGGAGAGGTGCCTTTGCCTCTCTCCTTCTCAGTTCTGTTGAATAGCTTTGGACTGGTCCCACTCCCGTTCTGATGAGTCGATCCATGGCCTCCTCTTGTGACAAGATGAGGCCACCCTCAGGATGGAGCAGCACCTTATATTCCATCTGGGTACCCTCCAACCTAATGGCATGAATATCAATTTCTCCTTTCAGTAAGCCAATTCTCCCTCCCCACTTTCTCCATTCCAGATTCTGATCTGACTTTTTACTCTATTCCCCACTCTGACCTGTTAATTCTTCTCACCTACCTTTACTTCTCCTGGGACTCTCCTCCTTTCCTATGGTCCACCCTCCTCTCCTATCAGATTCTTCCTTCTCCAGCCTTGACCTGTAACACTCACCTAGCTTCACCTATCATCTTCCAGCTAGCCTCTTTCCCCTCCCCTCATTTTTTAAAAAATTCTGGCATCTTCCTCCTTCCTTCTCAGTCCTGAAGAAGGGTCTTGGCCTGAAACATCAACTGTTTACTCTTTTCCATGGATGCTGCTCGACCTGCTGAGTTCCTCCAGCATTTTGTGTGTGGTGCTTTGGATTTCCAGCGTCTGCAGACTTTCTCACGTTGGAACAAGAGTTTTTTTAAAATATTTTATTTTATAAAATACACTAAAAATGAGAGCTACTGTGAAAAACAAATTATTTAGGAAGCAATGAGATATACTCTCCTCATAGTACACTCAGAGAGTCAAGGAGAGATACAGCATGGAAATAAGTCCCTTCAGCACACAGAGTCCACCAGCCCCTCATTTATCAAAACTCAACATTAATTCTATCTATTTTTATTTTCTCCTTAATCTCAACAACCTCAGAAAATTCCACCTCTCATTTACACACTAGAGGCGATTTACTGCCAATTGATCTGCCAAGTCTTTGGGATGAAGGAGAAAGGCAGAGCCCCCAGAGGAAACCCATGCAGTCAGATGCAGCACATGCACACTCCACCGACAGCGGCCAAGGCCAGGATCAAAACCAGGCCCCTAGCACTGAGAGGTAGAGGCTCTGCCAGCTGCACCACTCTGCTCCCTTCAAGGTGCCAACAGAATTGTGTTGTGGTACGTAACTGATGTACTACACTTCTAGCTCCTTATCCATGGCTCAATGATTTCAAATATTTCTAATGGCTTTGGGTTAAAGAAATCAGTCAGTTTCTGCAAAATATCTTAAAACAAGACACCGTGTCTTGAAGGAAGTTCCATACGGTGCCGTTTTGGTTATTTATTTATTTATAGGGATACAGTGCTGAATAGACTCTTCTGGCCCTTTGAGCTGTGCTGCCTAGCAACCCCCACCCCTGATTTAACCCGAGCCTAATGATGGAACAATTTATAATGACCAATTAACCTACCAACCCGTATGTCTTTGGACTGTAGGAAGAAACCACAGATGCTTCAGGCCTACAAATTTATGCGCCTGCAATTCATATTATTTTAGGCATTGACTGCATCAACCCCGCCTTCAGTCTCTGGGATTTTGTTCATTTTAATGTCTCCCCTTTGCTTCAATGTACACACAGGAGTGGAACCCGGTGTGGTCTTCTGCTGCTGTAGCCCATCTGCTTCAAGGTTTGACATGCTATGTGTTCAGAGATGCTCTTCTGTACACTACTGGTTATTTGAGTCACTGTCACCTTCCTGTCAGCCTGGCCACTCTCATTTGACCTTTTTCACTAACAAGGCATTTTTGTTCACAAACCTGCCACTCAATGGATGTTTTATTTTTGTTTTTCACTCCATTGTCTGTAATGTCTAGAGACTGCTGTGTGTGAAAATCCCAAGAGATCAGCAGTTTCTAAGATCCTCAAACCACCCCATCTGGCACCAACTATCATTCCGCAGTCAAGTCACTTAGATCACATTTCTTTTCCATTCCAATGTTGGGTCTGAACAACTGAACCTCTTGATCACATCTGTATGTTTTTAATGCATTGAACTGCAGCCACGTGATTGGCTGATTGAATATTTGCACTAGTGAGCAGGTGTGCAAGTGTACCTGATAAAGTGGCCACTGAATGTACAAGCTCATTGCTTTTTAATCTCATTTATATTTGCTTCTGTTCCCGATTGAACCATTAGGCTCTGTTACATCGTTGTGTTCCCAGTCAAGTTTGACATCACTAAGTAAAAGGCAATAATCTATGGATATATGATTGTCACTGCCCCTTGCTACTGGGGAGTCACAAACGACTGCAGATGCCAGGCTGCGGCAAAATAAAACAAACTGTGAGAGGAACTCAGTGGGACAAGCACCAGGGGAATAGACAGTCCATGTTTCGGGTCGAGGGGCTCGGCCTAAAATTTCGACTATATATTTCTCTCTACTGATGAGACCCACTGAGTTTTTTTGCTGTTGTGGCTTTGCATTCCTAGCACACTAATCAATTTACACAGACAACTGAGATCCTGCAAGAGTGGTCCTAGGGGAAATAAAGCAACATTGGTCGTCGAAAGTCATCTAAAGTTTGCCAAATGATAGGGATCAATGTCCTTCAGTATAACCTTATAGCTCAGATCCCTTATAGCCCTTGAACCACTCTAGCAGAACAAGTTCTAATCAGAAAGAGGTTTGAAAACTGGAAATAACAACAGGTTTAAAAAGTAACTTAAGTAACATCCAGCACTAGATCTGTCTCTTCCATCACTGCATTAAAACTCCTCTCACTTCTGAACAGAAAACCAACCAACGGATGTTAATTTTCTCTCTCCGAAATTCTATTAAGCCGACTCACATGTGGATTCTACACAGGCCAATTATTTCGAGTTGGCAAAGGCAACTGTTGATTAACTGTTGTTCTTCGATTAAAATCTTACATTTTGAAGAAATTTAAATAATACTTGTGACTCGGAGTTAAAATAAAATCCTAACGTGTATCATTGTAAATAATGTAGTGAGACCTAAGAAGAAGCAGCAATTACATTAGCCTCCTGCTGTCAAACTGGTCATTATAACATAATTAGAGCACTGCACTGTGAAAATTCAGTTTCAGTAGACTATTGCTCTCTTTGCCACCTACTCCCTTTCCTAATCACCGTCATTTCAGTGTCACTAGATTTATATTATTTATCTCTGTGCAGACATTTACACACTCCAACCATATCCCTGTTGTAACGTCTGCTTATAGCTTGTAATCGGCAACCCCTCATTACCGCTGTATCACTGAGGGGGCCACTGCTGAGGCATCAAAAAACAAATAGTTATCTTCCACCACTAACCTCAACAGTTGAGGTATTATCATAGTAGTTTTCTAAATGACGGCTCCTCCAGTTATTTCAGGAGTCTGTAAATGGCATTCCTCTGCCCTCCTGCCGAGATCCCATTACCTCGTAATTTTCAGCTCATTTCTTGTTCACCAGCAATGAAACTCTTCTCTATTTTATAACTTCCCACTCTTCTCTGTTCCATCTCCTCAAGGTGCCAAATGTATGAGCTTCTCTCAACTAACGGCTTTACTGAAATGTCAATTGAAATATAACCGAGTCAAGCTTGTTAAGTTGTGTCACACAGCATTATGTGTAATTTCATTGGAGACAACACTGTTCGCCTACAGGATGCAGGCAGGACAGGAGTTGTAGTTGCTAATACATTTTTCTGATTTATAGGAGTCACCGGGGAGACGACAGGATGGGAAATTGCAAAGACAGTTTTCTGATAAAAAAGCATCTTTAGATTCAAGTAGTTGACAAATTCAGTCTGAAGGGTACTGCAAAATATTATCCCTGATTCTAACTACGTCAAACTGGAGGGCAAATGGCAGGGAGGCAATTAAAATAACTGGAGTTACGTAATTACACTGAAGCCACTATAGGTCTCTTTTGTACTCATTCTGAAATGCAGCAAGGTCAAGGAGGATTCTATGTCCTTGCTCAAAGTTCAAAGCACAAAGTAAATTTATTATCGAAGTACAAATATGTCACCAAGTACAACTGTGATTAATTTTCGTGCGGGCACTTGCAGTAAATACAAGAAATACAGTAGTATCAATGAAAAGCCATACCCAATAGGATGGACAAACAATCAATGTGCAAAAGACAACAAACTGTACAATACAAAAAAGAAAGGAAAAAAATCAGCGATAAGTATTAAGAACATCAGATGAAGAGTACTTGAAAGTGAGTTCATAGGTTGTGGGAACAGTTCAGTGATGTGGTGAGTGAACTTGAGTGAAGTTGTCCTTTCTGGTTCAAAAGCTTGATGGTTGAGGATTAGTAAACCTGGTGGTGTGGGTCCCGAGGCTCCTGTACCTTCTTCCTGAGACAGCAGTGAGAAGAGAGCACGGCCTGGATGGTCGGGATCCTTGATGATGGATGCTGCTTTTCTTTGACAGCACTCGTAGATGTGCTCAGTAATGGGGATATCTTTACCCACGATGAAGTGGGCTATGCCCACTACATTTTGTAGACATCCCCATTCAAGGACATTGGTGTTTACATATCAGGCCGTGATGCAATCAGTCAAAGTACTCTCCACAGCACCTCGATAGAAGTTTGTCAAAGTTTTAGATGATGTGACCAATCTTAGCAAACTTCTAGGCAAGTAGAGGCACTGTAGTGCTTTCTTCATAACAGCATTTATGTGCTGGCCCAAAACAGACCTTCTGAAATGATAACACCAAGGAATTTTAAATTGCTGACTGTCTCCACCTCTGATCCCCCAGTGAGGACTGACTCATGGACCTCCGGTTTCGTCTTCCTGAAGTCAACAATCAGCCTGCTGACACTGAGTGACAGATTGTTCTGGCACCAATCAGCCAGATTTTCAATCTCCCTTTATATGCTGATTCATTAACACCTTTGATTCAGACAACAACAGTGATGTTGTCAGCAAACATAAATAGGGCATAAGTATAACGCGAGAAGAGCAGGTTGCTAAGCCAACAACCTTGTGGTGCATTTGTGTTGATGGAGATTGTGCAGGATATGTTATTTCCAATCCAAACTGACTGGGATCTGCAACCGAGGAAATCAAGCATCCAGTTGTACAAGTAGGCCTGCGTCTTGAAGCTTATTGATTAGTCTTGAGAGGTTGATAGTACTTCATTAATTACACTTTTTCTGCTAAACAATCACAGCAAACAATAGACTGTAACTTCCCTGTCAGTTACAGTCTGACTGTTCTAGAGTTCAGCTTTTGAACTGCCAATACGACCTGGAATTTTTGTGGTGGGATCTGGAGTCTTGAAGGTGCAGGACGGCTACGGCATGGTGTGTACAGGCTGAATCAAGGCGATGGCGTTTGGGCTGGAGAGCAGGGAATGAGTTAATGTTTGGCCATCCCTGGAGCATACTTGGAAGCAACTTGATTCGGTAGAACCAAGGTGAGGCGATGTAGAGTCGAGACAGCAGGGCCCGGGCCCGGGCCTGAGAGCAAGGAAAGACCCAAGGCTTGATTGATTTAAGTGCCAGGCCGAATTGGAAAAGTTAGGTACGGGCTGAATGCAGGTGGTTGGGAACCAGCCCGAGAGTGTTTTGAAGTGGCAGGGTCTGGATGATTTAAGCATTGAGACAGATTGAAAAGGACAGGGTGTCAAGGCAAGGAACGGGATGGTTCAAATCGCTTCTCTGTGAGCTTTAGAGATCTTGGCGCTGAGCTTCAACTCGTTACTCTGCAAGGTTTACTTATCACTGCACTGAACTGTGGCGATGGCCTGCAACGATTACAGTGTGAACTCACTTTTGTGAACTTCAGTTTTGAGTGCTATTTGCTTATTTTTATTGTCTGCACAGTTTATTTTTTCTTTTTTTCTCTCAACATGTTGGGTGTTTGACGGTCTTCTTCTGTTTTTATGGGTTCTATCGGGTTTCTTCGTTTCGTAGCTGACTGTAAGGAGATGAATCTCGAGGTTGTATAAAGTTTACATACTTTGATAATAAACGTACTTTGACTTTGACTTTTGAGTGTCGAACTATAGTCAATGAAGAGCATCCTGATGTCTGCATCTTCATTGTTCAAATGTTCCAGGGTTGAGTGAAGAACCAATGAAATGGCACCTGCTGTTGACCTGTTATGACAGTAAACAAATTGGACTGGATCCAAGTCACTTCGCAGGCAGGGGTTGATATGTTTCATCACCAACCTCTCCAAACACTTCACCGCAGTGGATGTAAGTGTGACTGAACAATAATCATTGAAACAGATTATCATGTTCTTCTTTGGCACTGGTTTAACTCCAGCCTGCTTGAAGCTGTCAGCACCTCAGACTGCCGAAGTGAGAGGTTAAGGATGTCGGTTAACACTCCAGCCAGTTGATCAGCACAGGTCTTTAGTACTCAGACATGTACCCTAATTGGGCCATATTCTTTCCGTAGGTTCACCTCTTGAAGGGTTCTCTCATGTCAGCCTCAGAGACTGAAACCACTGGGTCATTAGAGGCTGGGAGTTTATGAAGATGACTCTATGCTTTAATGGTTAAAGCAAGGATAGAGGGCATCAAGCTCATCTGGGAGTGAAACCTTTCGTCACCTTGATTTCACTTCGTAGGATGTGATATCATGCTCCTCTCATGGTCATCACATTACTCATTCACATTTGAGTAGGTAATTGCTTGGGTTCCTTTTTAGTTCTGTGGGTTCTGGGTTGAGGAGCCCTACGTGAGATCCATAGATTCAGTAGGGTTGCTTAATGGGGCAGGGGTGATGTTTGACTTAGTTCTTAAGGGAATTGTGCACTCCTTACTCTGCCAGTCATCACTGCAAGCTTCTGCTGTGGAGTCTTCAGGTGTCATTGCCTTCCCGTATGACAGATCTCCATTCGACTGCCTTCGGAGTGCAGGGAGTTAAACACCACCTCACAAATTACTGGAGCTGGAAGCCTTCTTCGGGATTTTTTAATGAGAAAACTTGTGGAAATGCAGGACGTTAAGCACATGTGAGATTCAATACAGAATTGTTGCACACCTGAAGATAATATTATTGATTATTCTCATATCAGCATTAACCCAGGTAATGCACACATGCAGCATACTGTAGCTGTGCTCTGCAGAGCAGTGAATTCGTGACACGATAGTTCAATGGCAATGAATGATAAACATAATACATCTGTCAAAGTACATCTACTAAACTGAATTAACACTATTACCTGCGTCCTTCATATACATGAGGAGTAAAAATCTTTACATTACATCTCCATCTGAATGTGCAATGTGCAATTTATAGTAATTTATAATAAATATTATGTACAACAGGATAGTCAATATAACATAGACCAGTTGTGTCAGTATGAGTTAAGCAGTCTGATGGCCTGGTGGAATAAGTTATCCTGGAGCTTGTTGGTCCTGGTTTTTATGCTGCGGTACCGTTTCCCAGATGGTAGCAGCTGCAGCAGTTTGTGGTCGGAGAGACTCATGTCCCCAATGATCCTTCGGGCCCTTTTTACATACCTGTCTTTGTAAGGCTACATCCACACTACACCGGATAAATCCACAACCGAAGCTTTCTCACTTCGTTTTTACCCTCCGTCCACACTAAAATGGCATTTTCATCCCCCGAAACCGGAGCTTTTCAGAAACGCTCTCCGAAGTGTATATTTTTGAGAATGCCGGATTGGCCGGATCAGTGTGGACAGGGTAACTGGAGACTTCTGAAAATGCTGTCAGACGGCAGCACGCTATTTCATTGTTTTCTTGGATGCAACCTAACAACTTCAGAACAGATGGCAATGAGTTAGACGCCAGAAGAGTTAGAAAAGTACTCACCAAATAACTTACTGAATAAATAAGTATACTGTACTCACTTTGCCCTGTTTTCTGTCCTTGCTCGTATGAAGGTGGTTTACCTATTTATGCAAGTACTTCTCTGACAATAGATGTGTAACAGCCTAATGTAATATTGTATGGAAATATAAGATAACACTGATGCAGACATGTTTTATACATTTAACAAGGTGCTTTATTAATGCAACAGAGTTAGTCAGTTTTACAATGTTCGTCATTAGCCAGGTCAATCTGTCCGTGAACTCCCTGTCGGTTGCCTCCGTACGCTCCAGTATTTGTTTTTTTTTAGTTTTAAGTTCTCCTGCGTGACAGCCAACAGCTGTCCATCGTTTTAACTTTTTCTAGTCTGTAACTATTCAAACGTGCACTTTCACGGTGAAATTCGCTTGTGGCTTGTTTTCGGTAGATGTGTCCTGCGCATGCACAGTAGGAGGAGATTCGCCAAAATCTCTGTTTCAATGTAGATAGAGATATCTTTAAAAACGCATAGTGTGGAAGCCTATTGTTTTTACGAGAAACCGGCATTTTCAAAATTAACTGGTCTAGTGTGGATGCAGCCTGAGTGTCCCGAATATTGGGAAGTTCGTATCTACAAATGCGCTGGGCCTCCTGCACCACTCTCTGTAGAGTCCTGCAGTTGAGGGCAGTACAGTTCCCACCCCAGACAGTGATCCAGCCAGTCAGGGTGCTCTCAATTGTGCCCCTACATAAAGTTCTTAGGATTTGGGGGCCCATACCAAACATCTTCAACTGTCTGAGGCAAAAGAGATGCTGTTGTGCCTCTTTCACCACACAGCCGGTATTTACAGACCATTTGAGATCCTCGATGATGTTTATCCCGAGGAACTTAAAGCTGTTCACACTCTGAACCCCAGATCCATTGATGTCAATAGGGGTTACCCCGTCTCCATTCCTCCAGTAGGCCACAACCAGCTCCTTTGTTTTTGCGACATTGAGGGAGAGGTGGTTTCCTTGACACCACTGTGTCAGGGTGATGACTTCTTACCTGTAGGATGCCTCATTATTATTTGAGATTAGGCCAATCAGTATAGTGTCATCAGCAAATTTAATTAGCAGATTGGAGATGTGAGCAGTGACACAGTCATGGCTAGACAGAGAATAAAGAAGAGGGCTTAGGACATAGCCCTGAGGGGCACCTGTTTTGAGGGTCAGAGGGGCAGAGGCAGGTTACCACCTGCCAGCGATCTGACAGGAAGTCCAGGATCCAGCTACACAAGGCAGGGTGAAGGCCGAGGTCTCTGAGCTTCTAGTCGAGCCTGGAGGGAATTACTGTATGGTGTTGAATGCTGAACTGCAGTCCAAGAACAGAATTCTCACATGAGCATCCCTCTTCTTTAGATGTGTAAGGATGGTGTGTAGAGCTATGTTTAGCAATATTAGGAAAGCTGTCCTGTGGGGGATGTTGGCTTATTCTGATTGTCGTAAATCACTTCCGTTGTGATTGGTAAGCTTAGAAACTGCAGCTGTTTTTCCTATTGGTTAGCTGCCTGGTGTCTAGTTTCAAATATCCTGAGTATTTAGAGAGCGCATGTGGGAGGCTCTCTCTCTTCCTTTGCTTAAGGCAAGTGGTGCACATGACCTTCGGGAAGGTGTGTATGCTTTGAGTGCACTATTAGCAAAGTATGTTTGTTGAATATTCAGCTTTGTAGTGTCTGTAACTTGGGGACCATGAATGTTTGGTCAATTTTTCAGTTTGTTAATAAATTATTAACATACTAATTGTTTTCTGTCTCACTTGCTAGACCCACACACCTGATTCAACATCACGAGGCTCGCAGATATTGCTGTTTCAACAACAAATAAGGAGTGGATAGAAATGGGTGTTTTTCTATTGTGTGCTATAAGTCAAAATTCAAATTAAGCCACACAAGAGATTGTGTAAAGACAGGCTATGAACAGGAAGTGATGTTTGTACAAAATTGAGTGCATACAAAATGAACAGCACTTCTGGAGGCAGAGCTTACAGCTTTAAGGTGCTGGTGAGTAGGTACAGAGGAGGTGTCAGGGGTAACTTTTTTACTCAGAGAGTGGTGAGTGCATGGAATGGGCTGCCAGCGGATACAATATGGTCTTTTAAGAGACTTTTAGATAGGTACATGGAGGTTAGAAAAATAGAGGGCTGTGGGGAAGTTCTAAGGTAGGGACGTGTTTGGCACAATTTTGTGGGCTGAAGGGCCTGTATTGTGCTGTAGGTTTTCTATGTTTCTATCCATTGTAGGCATTTTTTTTAACTGAATTTTTTAGTGAAATGTTTTGAATGGGCTACTCTCCAACATGGAATGTTACGGAAAAATCTCTGGCAGAAGACACCATGCGAAATCTATAAATCTGAAATGGAAGCAAAAAATGCTGGAAATTTCTATTCATTCAGCGAGCATGAGTGGTGAAAGAAACACAGATAATACTTCACCAAAAGGAAGAAAAACTGGTCCTGGTGAGATACTAACAGAAAAAGCTGTCGATGTTCAGCAGGTCAGGTTGCATCTGTGAAATAGAAAGAATTAATGTTTCTCTTCCCAAGATGAGGCTTGATCTGTTAACGATCTTCAGCATTCCTGTTTTTAGTTTAGATTTCCAGCACCTGTAGTTCTCTTTTTGATGCTTATTTAGTTCCGATAAGAAGTCATGAGTCTGTGCAATATTAACTGCTTCTCTCTCCAATGATGCTATCTATGAAAGCGCAGTACTAGGAATATTTCCACGTTCTCTAATAAAGTCAGGGTCTTTTCATAATGCTTATTCCAGGTGCATCTAATTCCACAAACTGGCGTGGAATTTCCTAGTAAGTGTTAATGATGACTGAACATCACACTAGACCGGATAATTTTGAAAATGTCCATTTCTCGTAAAAACAACAGGCCTCCACACTATGCGTTTTTGAAAATATCTCTATCCACACTGAAACGGAGATTTCGGTGAATCTCCTCCTTCTGCGCATGCGCAGGACACATCTAGCGAAAACAAGCGACATGCTTGGTGTCGAATCTCGCTGTAAAAGTGCGCATTTGTGTAGTTACAGACTAGAAAAACTTAAAATGACGGATAGTTGTTGGCTTTTGCGCAGGGGAACTTAAAAGAAAAAAAAACAAATACTGGAGTGTACGGAGGCAACCAACAGGGAGTTCACAGACCCAGCTGGCAATGAACATTGAAAAACTGACTAACTCTGTTGCATTAATAAAGCACCTTGTTAAATATATAAATGTTTTAATATCTGCATCAGTGTTATCTTGTATTGCCATACAATGTTACATTAGGCTGTTACACATCTATTGTCAGAGAAGTACCTGCATAAATAGGTAAACCACCTTCATACGAGCAAGGACAGAAAACAGGGCAAAGTGAGTATACTTATTTATTCAGTAAGTTATGGGTCAAAGTATTTGGTGAGTACATTTCTAACTCTTCTGGCTTCAGTTTCGTTGCCGTCTGTTCTGAAATTGTTAGGTTGCGTTCAAGAAAACAATGAAATAACGTGCTGCCGTCTGACAGCATTTTCAGATTTCTCCGGTTACCCCATCCACACTGATCTGCCTGAGCAGCGTTTTCAAAAATACCCACCCTGGAAAGTGTTTCTGAAAAGCTCTGGTTTTGGGGGACAAATATGCTGTTTTAGCGTGGATGAAGGGTAAAAACGAAGAGATAAAGCTTCAGTTACGGATTTATCCGGCGTAGTGTGGATGTAGCCTCAAATGTTCATTCTAGAGCAATAACAATGACTAGTTGCAGTAATGATGAATAAATGCATTTGAGGACTAACTAGATCAAGAGAAAAAGGTGGGGAACAGTGTCGGGAAGGACCTAATAGGTAGTATAGATCTGATGGGCCAATTAGCTTCCTTATAATTGTAACAAAATGTAGAATTATACTCAAAAGTAATATCTCTTGAAATCTAAGAGCTCAGATAAACTACTTGATTTACCTACTAATTTCAAGTATAAATCAAAACCTCATTTTTTCTGCCAAGATGCAAACAAATTTACTCCAATCTGGACAGAGTTGACAAACTTTCAGTCGAATAAATAGCCTTTGCAAATTTGTATTTCCTTCAGGTATCATGGCTGGCATGATATACAGTTTGCTTCCTGTAATACTTATGTAATGTAGTTTATATATCCGTCTCTTGAGTAAAAAGGGTTATGGTTTCAAATCCTGCATCAGGACTCTGTGAGGTCATAACCTAGGTTAACCTCCAGTGCAGTATTAACAGCATTCAGAGGGAATAGGTATAACCCCGTGCATAGAGAGTACAGCTAAAAGCCCTGCTGCTCTCCTCCATAGATGTTAAAGATAGGGGTCATTAGGCAGCTCAATGGTTTTATGAGCTACACCATCTAAAGTTCGGTTAAAACCCCAGTGCCTGACATTATCATGTCGTGCACATAGATCTTGAATTCTTACTTCCAAGGAGGTTACCAGCTTGATTGGTGATGTCAGTCAGCGGGCAATGTATTATTGACAGCACTTTTGCCCTTTATCTTGAACTTTTCACAGGCACTTAATGAACACCATTGGACTTGATCTGATGCAGGTCCTCACTGGGCAGTGAAAATTGGTGCTGCATCATTTGTAGGACTTGCCTTTACCTGCCCTAAGGTCATTATGTCGGTCAAAAGAGTGAGGCAGCTCTCAAACTCCCAGTATGAACCATTCCGAAGTTAGTGATGTAGCTGTTTCAGCTGCGGGTAGGGGGGACGGAGAGGGAGTGGGTGGTGGGGAGCTGGATCTGATCATTTGTCATCTTGCTCCTTTCCCCATGTCTGACAGCAAAATATCCGATAGCGCTCCAAGCCAACGTGCGTGGCCATTTAAAGTGGGAGCTCTCATGATCCTGGGTAGTAAGGTTACCACTTTATGCACAGCTGCTGCCAGCAGACATTTTAGCCTCTGAAAGTCTGGGGTTGTCAGAGTCACACGCAGCATGTTGCACAAAACCATTTCAGCAAGCTGGCACACATCCTGTGTGCAGTGCATCACTTGCATGCACAGGAGAATTTCCAGCCCCTGCTCTCTCTCCCGGCCTAGTCAGTATTTATCCGGTAGTGCTGGAGGAATTCACCCAGTCAAGCAGCATCTGTGAAAGGAGAAACCAGTTAATGGTGTGTCTTTAATTTTGAATGCCACACCCATTCCAAATTGTCTGTCCGTGGGCTCCATCACTGCCCTCATAAAGACTAATGCAATTTAGAAGAACATCTAATCTTCTCTCTGGGCACTTCACAAACCCCTGGAAAGGATATTGATTTCTCAAAGTGAAAATACAAGATGCTGGAGGAAATCTGTGGAAAGAAACAGACAGCTGATGTTTCTGGTTGCAACACTTCATTTGGACACAATGAGTTGATGACCCATTCCCTCTACTGGTCCTGCCTGAGCCCTGAAGAACCAATGAAATGGCATCTGCTGTGGTGGTAGGCAAATCGGAGAGGATCCAAGTCACTCCTCAGATGGGCATTGATATGCTTCATGACTAACCTCTCAAAGCACTTCATCGCAGTGGATGTGAGTGCTACTGGACAACAGTCATTGAGGCAAGCTACCATATACTTCTTAGGCACTAGTATGATTGAAGCCTGCTTAAAGCAGGTAGGTACCTCAGACTGCAAATCTCTGTCTCCATGGTTTTTTCTCTTCAACTTCAAGTAAACTACTCTCATCATTTCCCATTATTATGCTTAGTCCTTTATTCAACCTGGTTCTTTAAAATCTCTTGCTAACACTCAGTTTTTACGCTCCTTATCACCTGATCTATCTTAGCTTGTCTCCATGTGATCTGTTGACCAACACTTCAATCCTCCCCAGTTCTGTTTTAAGTCATCTTGTAGGGTTGTGATGCAGGTCTCAACCTGAAACTTTGACTGTGTCTTTGCCCCTACAGGTGCTGCGTGACCATTACATTCCACCAGAAGCTTGTTTATTTTTTTGGCTCTTCCATTTCTCTTTTGTTTCCTATCCATTCTCCTCACAAGTTCTGAGGAAGGATTATTGACCCAAAGCGTTGACTAGTTTCTCTTTGTAAAGATGCTGCTTGACTGACTGATTCCTTCCAGCATTTCTCTTCTAGTGCTGATTCCAACATCTGCAGTTTTTGTTTTGTTTTCTAATATTTACTCAGGATAGAACCATAATCGGTAAAATTCATAGAGTGGCCATTGTTGGTTTGAGCCATATTCAACCAACTACCACAATTCCTAGAATACTGCGGACACCATAAGTGCTCGTTATCCGGGTGGTGCTTTTGGGCATCCTGCGGCTATGACAGATGTGATATAATACAAGGGAGGTACAATATAATATAATTCTTTACTCCTTTAGCCTTCACAGAAATAGCTTGGAAATCTGTGCATAGGATTCAGACAAATGAGTTCAAGTAATTGGGAAGGAAAATAGGCCTTAAATAATTTAAGACTGTAATTGAAGGGGACAGATCCTCAGTTACTCTAAGACAACTGAGTCAAATTAAATGAATGAATTTTTGTACTGGTATAAAACAAATTAATGGTTATTCATTTGAGAATATTTAATCATGGAAATTTTGATTTTCATTTCATTTATTCTGTGTTTGCTACAGATTCTTTTTAATTAATGGAACAAAGCTAATATTTGTCTTTACAAACATCCTTCTTTCCCCAAGAAGTACAAGGAGCCTGCTTATTTTCAGCAGCTTTTTTTTTATTACTTCAGCCACATCATTCTGCCCTTTGCTGATCAGAAATGCAGATATTTAAATAACTCAAAACCTTTGAACATGGATTAAGAAGAATGTGGAATTCTGAAAACATAAGAAAATAGCCGCAGGAGAAGACCATTCAGCCCCTCGATCCTGTCCCACAATTCAAAATGGTAATACTTGATCTATGCTGGTCTCAACTCCTCTACTGTGCAAGTCGCCCGTTCTCTGTTCTTTCAGCTATTTATCTACCACTGCCTTAAATATATTTAATGATGTGTTTAATCTGCTTGGCTCTGGGATCGAGAATCCCAGAGATTTACTACCCTATGAGAAAAGAATTTAAGCAATTTATTTTGGCAAAGGACTTCAATCTCTTACAGGCCAACAGAATGCTTCAAAATAATTATGGAACATTAATCTTGGAGAAAGAGGTAGATACTGATGAAGTCTTGGAGTGATAAACTGGGAGAGTGAACTGTAATAACGAAGTTCATGGTAGCGAATGAGGAAATCTGTAGTATCTGGCCACCTGTAATGCACCACTGTTGGAGTTTCTGCACAGCAATTTATCTCCCGTAAAGCTGCATATCCTGAGGGAGTAAAGGGGTGTGTCCCACGTGGCTACAAGTGCTTGCACTCTTTAGTATTTTAAGTGGGGATTAGCATACTTTGAAGGAATCTCCAATGATAGTAGAAAACGTCAAATGTTGACCTTATCTGTATGGCAAAAAACAATGCCATTTATTGGATGTCTATTTTACACACCAACCAATGTCAGTAGAAAGAATTCAGTTGTCCGATCCGATGGCATCGTTTTCCCTCTTGGTAGGGGAAATGAAAGTAATCCATTCATTTTCAAATTTATTACCACAACAGATGTGCTGCAGATATTAGTCAAAGACTTGCCATTAATTTTCAGCCAGATTCAACTCCACCACTCTGTTATTTTCCCTGGGCTGATCCCAGCATTGTTCCACTCCAATTACTTCCCCCAACTTGGGAACAAACACTTACCAGGACAAACCCGTTGGTTTATTAGCTCAACGGTCCTTCTTTATTTCCAATGTTTTGATGTACAAATGAGAAGTAAAGATAATAGGTAACCATTTTAGTTTTACTACTGATTTGTCAATCCAGCAATTGGTGAAAAATTCAACAGAAATACCAAAGACAATTAAAAATTCTTGTATGAATGACCACTTGAATAAATCAATTGAAATGCTTCTTGCTCATGGGTGGAAAAAATAATTTCCTTGGGCACTGTTATTAATTTGACTTCAGCTGTAGATTGAATCTGATGTGGTTTTGCTTACTTTGAAATGCTGACCACAGCTTCTCTTGTATCGATTTCAAGATGTTTGCATTAAACACAATTTAAAGCCTCAAGTGGCATAATTAAAGATGAACTTTTGAAGATGACATCCATGCTTGGAATACGTAGAATCAGAAGGAACCTGCAGCCCAAAGAAAAGGGCCATTCATCTCCCAGCAGCCTAGCAACCTATGACAGCTCCTTCTCGTCCTTTAGTGGAACCCTTTATATTGTTCCGATCCACGTGCTTATCAAGCTGTTACTTCTTAAAATGAAACAAAAAATCATCTCTAGTAGAGAATGCCGCATTTTTCCCATCCAGATCTCTAATGCTAAGCATACAGAGTTTGCACATTCTCCCAGTGACCACATGGATTTTTCCTTGGTGTGCTGGTTTTCTTCCACACAGGTATGATGAGTTGGCAGGTTAATTGTTCATTGTCACGTGCTTCCCATGTATAAGTGAATGCTGGGATTCTGGGAGGAGAGAATTTTTCTTCTCAGTTCTATAACTGGATTTTTTAATGACCAGCTATGATTTCCCAAATTGTACTTCCATTTGATAATAAGCAATCAAAACCAGTCATAGTTTTAAAGATCTGGATTAAGTTGGATCTAGATCAGTCTCTTCTGTTCAATAGAGACCCTTCCATTTCTGAAGTCATCCTTCTGAAGTCTTTAGCACAGCTATTCTAGTCTATCAGTTTTATGTATAATATATTGATCAGAAAAAATGTACTGTAGACCTAGACTAATGGAACCTTCTTAAAATTCATGTATAATTTCTCACCTTTCCTATTCAGTGCCTTTGGTATAAAACTTGTTAATTTCTATCGGTACAATTAGAATCCTGTATTTTTAACTTTCAGACTTTCCTCTCTCTAATTCAGCTTGCTTTTTAGTTCCAATTAATAGGTAGACTCCTTATTTATCTGACCAAATTATGAGCTTCATTAACATTTATATATTAGCATGTAACATTGTTTTCAGTTAGGTTAACAGACAGTGTAATGCCAACCCTGATGATAAATTTGCATGTTGGTATGCAGTATGCCATTTCAACTGATTTATATTCAGACATCAAGTTCTTGCATGTAAATCTGATGTGAGATCTTACTGATTTATAGAAGCTGATGGTCCACAATTCCCAACTTAAGCCTTTGTGGTGCAGCACAACTACATGGTTTGAACTACCTGGGTTCGAGTCTAACCATGGGTGTTTTCTGTCTGGAGTTTGCATCCTCTCCTTGTGATTGCATTGGTTTTCCTCTGGGTGCTCCAGCTTTCTCCCACATCCCAAAGACATGTGGGTTTGTAGGTTAATTGGCCATTGTAAATTGTCTCCCATGTTTGTAAGGTGAGTAGTAAGCGTTTTCTGAGGGGAGTTGACGGGAGTTTAGGGAGAAAAAAGCAGGATTAGTGAAAATGAATTTTCAGGTTGAAGCCCCTTCATCAGGTGGGACTTCAGCTTGAAATATTAACTTGTTTCTTTCCCCCACGAACATTCAGAATCAGGTTTAATTTCACCAGCACACATTATGTTGTGAAATTTGTTAACTTTACCGCTGCAGAACATGCAGTACATGCAATACATGATAAATATAGAGAAAACAATGAATTACCGTATATGTAGAAGATTAGTGGTGCAAATACAGAAATAAGTAAGTAGTGAGGTAGTGTTCATGGATTCAAAGTTCATTCAGAAATCAGATGGCAGAGGACAAGAAGCTGTCCTTGAAACATTGAGTGTATACCTTCAGGCTTCTGTACCTCATTCTTGATTTCACTAGTTGAGTTCTTCCAGCATTTCTGGTTTGTATTAGATTCCAGCATCTGCAATTTTATTTGCTTCTGTCGATCTCTATGTTATATGAGTTCAAGACCTCAATAAAGTCTTTTAATTTAGAAAAGGCTTCAGTTCAAATAAAATAAAGATCAGAACAAGGCATAAGAGAATCATTACCACAAATTAACATGAATCTATGTACCATCACATAAAGTAAGTTACTGTCTTTGCTCTTAATAGTTGTTCAATCACATCCATTTCAGAGCTCTGATTGTGTACATTTCACTAGGAAATAAATGACAGATTAAATCTAAAGCCCCAGTGCCAATCTCATTGTAACATACAAATTCTCAAGACATTTTGAATTCTATAACTTTATGGAAAAACCAATTTCTCAGCTGTCACCACACAAGATAACCATATGACTGTTTAAAGGACCAGAATCGTATTAGTAGGCCTCTTGAAGTTAGAAGTCCTCAGCAAAATTACATGCCGGTGTTTTATTTCCAGTGATACTAATGTTTTGTTGTATATATCTATCTATGTTTTGGATAATATTTCCACATAAAATAACGTGTTTTCTTGTGCTGCTACAGCTGATAAAGCTCGCAGCAAACAAGGATCTGAAGCTGGTAGTTCGAGTGGTCTTCATAATCTAGATGCTGCACTTCAGTTCTTTATGAAATGAAATACACTTGCATTGGACCCTCAAAACCAGCCAATATGCCACGTATAAAAACTATATGTAGTTTTGTCCCCAACAAAAATCGAAAAATGATGGAAACACTTAGGAAATCAGGCAGCATCTGTGGCGTGAGAAAACAAATCTTTCAGCAGAACTCAAAAAGTTAGAAAGTACATGTATTTTGAGTGGCAGAGAGGGAGTGAAGAGAACTGATAGAATGCCTGTGATAGAATGGAGATCAAAGTTGCACTTAGTGCTGGATAATTCATAGATACCCGAAAGGGATGAAAAAGAGAAAAGCATATACAAGAGCAAAATGGAAGTGGAAGTTGCGAAGTATGGTCTGTTGCCGGAAATCTTAAAAAAAAACAAAAATGCTGGAAGTATTCACAGAGCAGGAAGCAGTTGGAGAGACAGAAATGTGCCAGCTGGATGGAGTTACATCACAACTGGCCAGTTTTGGCACAAGCAAGAAGGTTGGTCAGCTGAAATTATTTTGAATTGAATAATGAATTGAAGATGCCTAGTTATCCTGGTTCTATTGCCTTTTCCCTTGCTAACACTGTCTTTTTCTCCTTTCACAATAGAGGAGCGATCCCAGAGTTATATATTTTCTCACAGGTGTCTCCTATCACGTAGCTGGAGAAGTCACTACACACCTATGTTTTTACTTTCCAAACTACTATAAGGGAGGTCTAACCCCTCAGCCAACACATGAACAACATGCATATTAAGTAACAGAGACAAAAATTGCGAGAACAATAACTAGATTCTTGAAATATAAAATAAAAGTTGAATATGCTGAAAGATCCATGATAGATCGATTTTCCTCTAGAATCATCTTCTGCCCCTACCAATCAAGTTTGCCTTCCACCATCCTCCTCATCCTTTCATCAGCCCTGCAGTCTAAACCTGTTCCTTCTTCCCACGGAAGTCACTTTTCCATAAAGAGAAAAGAAGATGAGCTTTATCTATCACATGTACATCAAATCATACTGTGAAATACATCACCCTGCGGTAAATCAGATCAGCAAAGATTGAGCTCGGCAGCTTGCAAGTATTGCCACGCTTCCAGAACCAATATCGCATGCCCTCAAATCATAACCCTCACTGAACACCTTTGGAATGTGAGTGGAAAGCAGACCACCCGGAGGAATCCCACACAGTCATAGAGAGAACCTACAAACTCCTTACAGACATCAGTGGGAATCGAACCCCAATCTTATAGCTGGCAGTTATAAAGCATTGCGGCAACTGCCACAGTATCATGCTTCCCCACCTCATTACTTAACTTTTAAAAAATGCTAAATATTTAACCTGCTTTTTCTGACAGAAGAATATTGTGCTGCCACGTTAATCAGACTCATAGTGTACAAATGCTGCCCCAAAATATTCTCAGCATTGAACTAGAGACAAATTTGTCACCCATATGTTTTTATATTACATACTTGTTTTGCACTTGAAGTTTAGGCCAGTGGCAAATTAGATTGGGCACATCTTCTCACAGCTTATCCTGATGCTCATTTCATTTCCCACACATAATGACACCATCAAAATGCACAACTCACTAATGAATTCAAATGAACTGTGATGACAGAAGATGGATCTAAAGGTTTAGAGTAGATTCAGGTTAATTGGACCATTGGTTAATTGAGACAGCCATTTATTTAGTCAACTCTTAAAGAGTAAAAACTAACTTAGGAAAATAGCTTGGATTCCTTTCATTTATTTGGGACACTGTGCCACTTAATTGGGACAGGAGACTGTTGTGAAACAGGGTTCCAGCTAGTGTTAGTCATGTACACTTATGTGGCCATTAGAAACTACACTATGCTTAGAGCAATCAATTTTTAAAGGCATTGGTTCTACAAGGGGTGATTGATATGTTCATGCCCTAAGGTTGAAGGAGTCAATTTTAGAAAACCTAGCATATTTATTTTTCAACATAGTCCCCTCCTACATTTACACACTTAGTCTAGCAGTCGTGAAGCATACGGATCTTGGACCTCCAGAAAGTGTCCACAGATGGGTGATTGGCCTAAGGTAGAAGATGAGTTATACAGCTCTCGTTACATGCACATGCTGCTCAACTCTTTGAGTGATTATGCAGACAGTTTGAAGTTAATAACTCATTTCCTTCTACCCTAGGCCATAAACTTATCAATCACCCCTCGTATGTGTTAATGTTCAAAAAGGGCTGATAGTTGTTAAGAAATAAGCAATATGACAATTCAGAACTATTTTGCTCACTATGGTTCCAAGCATTCAATCTTGGAGATGCCCGGAATGGACAGGAGTGAAAATGAAACAAGTCCACTACTCCTACAAGTTAGGAATTACAAAGAATTTGAAAGATTGACAATCAAATCAAATCAAATCAAATCATAGGGTAGTTATTAGTAGCGACTTAATTTGTTCTATACTTCATTCAAATACATAAATGATTATCCAGTTAAACAGAAGTTTGCCTTTTTTATTCCTTTTAACTATTTCCATGAAATATCAGCTAATTGGGGCAGCTGCTGAATTGGGCCAAAATGTATTGATCCTGATGTCTTCCAATTAGCCAGAGTCCACTGTATTTGTTATATATTTTGGGAATCTAGTATTGATTCTATCTGGCCTAGATGTGGAGAAGATTTTTCCTACATTGAGGGAGTCTAGGGCCAGAGTGCACATCCTTAGAATAGAAGGACATCCATTTAGAACAGAGGGGAGGAAAAATTTCTTCAGCCAGGGAGTGATGAATCTATGGAATTCATTGCCACAGACAGCTGTGAAAGCCAAGTCATTTGGCATATTTAAGGCAAAGGTTGATAGGTCCTTGATTCATCAAGGCATCAAATTATGAGGAGAAGGCAGTAGAATGGGGTTGAGAGGGATAATAAATCAGCCATGATGGAATGGCAGAACAAACTTGATGGGCCAAATCACCCAATTCTGCTCCTATGTCTTATGTTCTTATGGTCTTATTGCTGGCAAGGCCAGAACTCATAGCTATTGGAGAGGGTTTCCAGAATTTAGACCCAGCAATGTGAATGAATAGCGATGCAAGGGAGGATGGTATGTAACATGAAGGGGAGACTGCAAGTGGTGCTACTCCCGAATGCCTGCTTTCCTTGAAAAACACACACAATATGTTGCAGGAACTCAGCAAGTCAGGCACCGTCTGTAGATGTTTCAGGCTGATACCCTTCATTAGTACATGAAAGGAAGGGGGCAGAATCCATTATAAGAACGCCGGGGAGGGATAGGAACATGGGTGGACAGGAGATGGGTAAGACCAGGTGAGGGATAAGTGGGGGAGCGGGACATGAAGTAAAAGCTAGAAGGTGAAAGGTGGAAGAGGTAAGGAGCTGAAGAAGAAGGAATTAAGTGGGAGAGGGAAGTGGACCATAGATGAAAGGGAAGAATGAGGGGAACCTCCCACCTTCCCCATCACCTGGTCTTCCTCTAGTTCTCCTCCCCCTTTACACTTCTTCCATATCCATTATCCTTTCCTCCTAGATTCCTTCTTCCTCAGCCCTTTACCTCTTTGGCCTCTCCCATTCCAGTTTCTTACTTCATCCCCCCTCCCCCACTCATGTACCTTCCCCCTCACCAGTTCTCATCTATCACCCTCCAGCTTGGACCCCATCTGCTCCCCCACCCTCTTATTCTGGCTTCTGCCCTCTTCTTTTCCGGTCCTTCTGAAGGGCCTCAGACCGAAACATCGACTGTTTATTCCCCTCCATTGATGCTGCCTGACTTGCTGAGTTCCTCCAGCATTTAGTGTGTGTTGCTCATGGTTCCCAGCATCTGCAGAATGTCTTGTTTTTAATGGCCTGCAGCCCTGTCCCTTCTTGAAAGATGAAGTGTGGGTTTGAGAGAGGCTGTTGAGGTCCCCTGGGCATGTAACTGCAGTCCAGTTTGTAGATTCTACACACCACAGGTACTATGAACCAGTGACAGGGAACTGAATATTTAGGGAGATGGATGTGCTGCGAATCAAGTTGACTGCTTTTCGATAGTTGTTACATTCATACACTTTAGATGTTTGGACCATAAATGACTTCTACAGCTCTGATGAACCAATGCATATCAGGGCTGTTGAGTGTCCTGCACTGTCTTCTACCACCTATCCTTTAGGTCATGGATTTTCTGCTGGACCTCTTAATTTAGGAGCCAGTAAATCAGTCAGCTTTCCTTCATGAAAGGTTGAGCTTCCATTGCAGGAGCACTTAATGCCTATAGTTAATTTGCTCCTTGATACACTGGTCATTCTCATTTAGCTGATGTTTGTTCTTCGGATTGAAAGATCACTTTACAAGTTCCAATTCCGGCAAACTTCAAGCCATTCCATATGTGGTGGATCCTTTGCAGCTTCTGTTAACTGGGAGTTGAGTGGTTGTGAAGACCATCTGGGAAGAGCCACCGTTGTAGGTTCTTGAGAGCTTTGATACTGATCACTTTGAATAATCATTCTGTGAACACCAATACCTTGGAGAAAGGTTGATGGAGGCAATAGAGCTAATTAGATGACAGTCCAACAGTGCCTGTTGTGATGCAAAACAGCAACTAATTTTGAGGTCTTTCACTCAGTGATGACAGAGTTGTCAGTATTTGTACTGGGATGTTGCCACGGTATCCCATGTTTTTTTTGATACAGCAAAGTGTCTATATGATGAGGCCAAGCTTCACACATGTTAATCAAGAGACCAAACCCACTAGGGAGTAAGTGCTACTTGACAGCAACGTTGATGATGATGATGATGATGTTGTTGATGATGATTTCCATCACGTGACAGCTTCCATCACTTTGTTGTTGATTGAGAGTGGACTGATTGGGCAGTGATTAGTGGGATTGGATTTCTCCTGCTTTGTGCAAGCAGGGCATAACCTGGGCAATTTCCCAATTGCTGGACAGTTGCCAGTGTTTTAACTGTACTGGAACAGCTTGAGTAGAGAGTCACAGGTCTTCAGTACTGCAGCTGGGATGTTGTCTGATCCCACTGTCTTTGCTGAATCCCATGCTGTCAACTGATTTTTGATATCAGATGGAATGAATTGATTTCAGCTGGAGACCGGTTTCTGTGAACTTGAAGGTTTTTGCCTTTTCTTCACATGCTGTGAAGTTGCATTAATGGTCACATGTTGTGCCCTGCTGTCATAGAGTCATAGAGTCTGTCATACATCACAGCAATATTGGCCCAATAAGTCTATGCCAACCATCAAGTAGCTGTCCATGCTAATTTCCCTTTAGCTGTAGTCTGCTATGCTAAGGTGAATCAGGTACTTGTCTAGACATACCTGAAACGTTATGAATGCACTTGCTTCCATCATTCCCCTGTGCACACAGGGGAATGATGCACACTACCTGTGTACATCATGCACACTACCTGTGCATTCCAGATTGTAAACAGCCTCAGATCTTCTCAAACCTGCTCAATCCTCACCTTAAACCAATGCCCAGAACGTGGGCACCTATGCCATTGGGAACATGTTCTATTTAACCTGTTTACATCTGTCAAAAATTTGTATACATCTATCAGTATTTTCTCTTCATCTTCATGTTATTGATATTTATTGCTTATTTATTTATTATTATTATGTTTGTTTTTTTTCTGTGCTTGCACAGATTGTTGTCTTTGCAAGGGGGTTTGTCCATCTTGTGTGAAGTTTTTCATTGATTCTATTGTATTTCTCTGTATTTACTTAGAAAAATAGAGGTCTATACGCTAGAGAAATTCTAGGCAGTTTCTAGAGTAGGTTATATGGTCAGCACAATATTGTGGGCCGAAAGGCCTGTAATGTGCTGTAGATTTCTGTGTTCTACGTTCTATGTATTATCAATGCTCACAAGAAAATGAATCTCAATGTAGTGTATGATGATATACACATACTTTGATAGTACATTTGCTTTGAACATTGAGATGGCATCTACCACTGCACGACACAATTTACCAGCATCAATACTATTCCATTGTCCTGCCCGGCCCTGCCCTGCTCACTATCTTTGCAGGTGGGAATGTTCTTCCCATTGCCACCTCCATTCATGAGCAGAAATGGTAGGACGTCAGACCTTTGAAATGGTTTGCTGATTGTGGGACTGCTTAACTCTTTCTGTTACTCAGTGTCACTGCTGCTTAATGCTGATGTGGTCCACTTCGGCAGCTTCACAAGATTGTGACTTATAATGTTGTCATGAAATTTGGGAAAGAAGTCAATAAAATGAGGAGTATATCACACTGAAAGTAACGAATTTAAACGATTTCCCTGGAGGCTTCCCCAGTTATTTTCGTTTTCAATTAATTGTTACCAACAGCCCTCTGTAAATGTCAGGGATCTGTGAACTGAAAACTGCGGCATGTAGATCTCTCAGATTGTGAAGATGATGCTACCCAGCAATCATGGGGCCCTGGGACACTTGCAATCAGGAGAGGTAATGGTGTCCTCTCTATTATTAGGGAATTCCCTTGGGAGACCAATGCAAAGTCACCCAGTGCACATCAAAATGTGAAATGTGTTGTTTACGTTAACAATCTTCATCCCTTTCATACTTTGCCTTGTTTCCTGCCGTCTTTCATCACTGACTGTTCCCTCCCCCCTCACCCGCCTCTAGCATTCTCCTTTCTCACTTTTGCTGCCGTCAGCAAGGGCCCTTAATATTAAACATCTCAGCAAAAATTCCTGACATTTGAACTTAGATGTCAAGAAAGCAGCATGGTGGACTCCATTAGTTAGTATGTTGAGTCACGAATACAGGAACTAAAATCATCAGGGTTGCCAGTTATTAATCATTCGTGGGTTGTTGCACATTCAGTTCCACAGAAAACAAAGGATCTGAATATCCAGAAATGATCACACCCACTGGCAAATAATCGTGCATGACTTGGTGTGATGAGTGAAAAACCAATTTCTCCTGCACTCTATCAGACCTCTGAGCATCTGAAGAAGCAATAAATACTTCATGTTTAGCCGTTATATTTCACTGCAATATCTCTTCACTCAAAATATTACACTATCACAGAATCACACACCATGGAAACAGACACTTAGGTGCCCTGAATCCCAGCCGAGCGTCAGCCAGCCATTTACATCAATCTTACATTAATCTAGTTATTATTCTCCACTCATTCTCACAACTACACCCCCACCTCCAGATTATTTTGCAACACACACAAAATGCTGGAGGATCTCAGCAGGCCAGGCAACATCTATGGAGAGGAATAGATAGTCGACATTTTGAGCAGAGGCTGTTCTTCAGGACTGAGGAGGAAGAGGGAAGTGTCCCCTCCACCTATCCTTTTATTCTGGCATCTTTCCCTTTTCTTCTCAGTCCTGAAGAAGGGTCTGGGCCTGAAACGTTGACTGTTTATTCATTTCTACAGATGCTGCCTGACCTGCTGAGCTCCTCCAGTACTTTGTGTGTGTCGCTTTGGACCTCCAGCATCTGCAGACTTCCTCATGTTCCAGATTATTTAACTCACTTACATAATTTACAATCAGTTAAATGTGGGTGGACCCTGGAGGAATCCCAAATAATCACCCAGAGAACACGTAAACTCCACACAGGCCTCGAGGTTCTGACTGAAGCAAGCAGGGCTCCCACCCCCATCTTAACTGCGTATTACAAGAGCACCATTGGGAGCGTCCTGACAAGTTGCATCCCCGTCCGGTATGGGAGCAGTCGAGCAGTGGACCAGCAGACCCTACAGTGAGAACAGCTGAGAGGATTATAGGGGTCTCCCTACCATCCATCAGAGACATTTATCAGGAGCGCTGCATACGCAGGGCTCTTAGTATAATTAAGGATCCCACCCATCCATCTAGCATCCTCTTTGACTTTTTACCATCAGGCAGGAGACTCTGATGCATAAAAACAAGAACGGTCAGGATGGGAAACAGTTTCTTCCCCCAGGCCATTAAGCTTCTGAACTCCCTGCTGCATCGTACTCAAAGTGTCTGTTCTGTACCATACAATATTAATATTAATGCACTTTAGTTTGTTATTTATGTGTGATCCTGTAGACGTTATCCTTATCTTCATAGGTCATCCTGTATAAAGTGTGTTAAATGTCCCACTGTGCTTCACACCCTGATTCGAAGAAACATTGTCTCATTCCTATATACATTATATGATTATATACATTGTACACACTTATATGGTTAAAGGACAATAAACTTGACTTGTTCTAGTAAGTAGTGGCACCACTGCACTACCTCATTTCACCTTTTCACATGTGATACACATCCCCAGGTTTTATCGTGCGTACGTCTATTTTGAATGTTAACAAGGCCTATTTTCAATGAGAACACACAGGTAAGCCTGTTACCTTGAAAACTGCCACTTAGTGGTATATCAAGAACCAGAGTTTCCCTATCTAGCTGACTGGATCAATATGATTTTGACTGCCATGATTAGAGCCGAATCTGAATTCATTATCTGTGTGTTTTAAACTATGAATACAAATAGTACAAATGTCGCCATTATATTGGTATTGATTTTTCAGTTTTACTTTTCAAATATAGTCAAGCAATCTATATCTAATTTCCATTCACCTTTAGTAAATCTAGATAAGGATTTACGTGCACTTGTTTCATATATTTCACAGGCTGTGAGTTTAAAACACAAATTCCATGGTGACAGCCTTTTTTAAATTACATTTCCACAGTTATTCACCCACAATAAAAGGTTAATTTGCTCATGGATTAGCTGTTCCACTAAGTTTTGTATGGTCATTAATGGTGTTAATTACAAGCATTTATTCCTTTTGTTCATTTAATAGGATTGAATAATATTGTTCTGCCAGTTTGATGGTATTACCATTGACAGTTGTTCCCTCTAATTAAAGAGGCGTCAAAAGCAACAATCATACAGGCAGGTGAGCCATCTGCATCGCACATACACAACAGCTACTTTAGCTCTCTATCTCCTCTGGAGGGCATTATTTAGGTAGGGGTTCTCAAACATCATGTTAATGATGAACATAATAAAATCTACAGATGCTGGAAATCCAAGGCAATCTACAGAAAATGTTGGAGGAACTCAGCTGGCCATGCAGTGTCGATGGAAAGGAGCAAACAGTCAATGCTTCAGGCTGTGATCCTCCTTCAGAGACCTGGTGAAGGGTTTTGGCCTGAAATGTCAACTGTTCCTTCTTTTCCATAGATGTTGCCTGAACCTGCTGATGGAGGGTTTCGGTCTGAAATGTTGACTGCTTCCTCTTTTCCATAGCTGCTGTCTGGCCTGTTGAGTTCCTCCTAAGTTTTGTGTGCATTACATCTGCAAATTTTCCAGTGTTCATTATTAATGTGATGTTCGTGAGCCTCTACTGAAATACGTACTTAAAGAAAGGGAAGACCACCTGGTACTTCTTCCTCCCCTCCCCCCCCACCTTCTTACTCTAACTCCTCTTCCTTTTCAGTCCTGATGAAGGGTCTTGACCCAAAACATCAACTGTTTACTCTTTTCCATAGGAGCTGTCTAGCCTGCTGAATTCCTCCAGCACTTTGTGTGTGTTGCATTAATGATGGACTCTTGGCTCCACAATCTACCTGCCATGGCCCTTGCATCTTAATGTCTACCTGCACCCCACTTTCTCTGTAACTAACCCTAATGCTGGATTCTGCATTCTGTTATTCCCTTACCTCAAAGTACATGTGTCTCTAAATAAACTGTATGGGTGGCCGGCAAAACTAAATTTTCACTGCCTCTTGGTACATGTGACAATAATAGACCAACACCAATGCCAGAAGTGTCACAGTGGTATAGGACCACATAGGATGGTAATAGGTCATTAATCCCAACTTGCCCAGGACAACCAAGGGACTTCATTCTCAAAGTCAAAGTAAAATGTTTTATTGAAGTAAATAAGTGTAATTATATACTACCCTGAGATTCATTTTCTTTCTGGAAAGTAAAGAAATGCAATGACGTTTACAAATAAAACAATGCATAAACAAAGACTGACAAACAATACTCCCACATCTCAACACTTGGTCTATATCTCTCTGTGCCCAGGCAATTTAGGTGTTCATCTAGACACTTGGCAAAATGCTGTCTGCAATCTTATTTCAACCATTCTGTCGGGCAGTCACCACTCTCCGAGTGGAGAAGGTGAAAGAGTCAAAGAGCCTATTCAGCCCGGAAATGGCCTCTTGGACCAATTGGTCCATGGCAACAAAGGTGCCGATTCAATGTAGTGTCATTTCCCATGTCTGACCCATAACCTTTCCTATCCACGGACCTGTCAAACCATTTTTTAAAAGTGTTATTACACCTGTCTCAACCACTTCTTCTGGCAGCTCCTGCCACATACAGACCACTTTGTGTAGAATGATGCCCCTCAGAAAGGCCCCCTCATATCCTCTCCAAATCTCTTCCCTCTTACCATGACTCCATGTCCTTTACTTATATTTACCTCTGATATTGGGGAAAAGCTTTGCAGTCTTCCCTGTTTATATCCCTCGTAGTTTTATATTTCTCAATAATGACCCCTTTTAAGTTCTTCCCCAGGCAGAACAGATCAAGTTTCTCCACTCTTTTCTTGTATCTGAACTGTTCCATCCCAGGCAACACCCTGATAAAACTCCTCTTTATCCTCTCTGGCACTATCGTGTCCTTTGTCAACCGGGGTGACCAGAAATACACACAGTAGTTCAGCTGAAGTTTTACCATGGTTCTACAAAGCACAAACTTCCTATTTCTGTATTTGATGTCCCAACCAATGAAGACCAATATTTCAAAAGTCTTTCTAAATATGCTGTCTACCTGTGTTGTCACCTTCAAGGTTTTATAGACTTGTACTCCAAGGTCTTGCTGTTCCTCAGTGCTTCATTAGACATGCATGTCTTAAGCATCATTAGTACTCCAAAATGCAACACCTCACACTTGACTGGAATAAACTCCACTTGCTATTTTCCAGCCTATTTCACCATCATGCCAGTATTTCATGCAGACTCAGGCAATGCCTGCCCCATACTATCAACAGTTCTTCATGTCCATGAACTTGCACCCAGACCCAATTCATTCATGTACATTACAAGCAGCAAAGGCCCCCCACTCGTGAGACATCACTAGTCACTAAAAAACTCTTTAGCATCACCCTCTGTCTCCTGTTCCCAAACTGGTTTTGGATGCAATTTGCCAGAATCTTAAGAACTTTAGAAGCAGCTTCAGCAATCTGTTCCCTTGCCTCCTATGGCAGACTGGGATTAATCCCTTATCGTTCTGAGGATTTATCCACCTTTAAATAAAGCATCTTTATTCATGGCTACCTGCTCTAGACTTCCACCTTACTTTTTCTCTTCACTGAATTCTCCAACAATATTTATTTATTTAGCAATACAGCATGGAGAAGCAGCTCTTTGAGCCCCACCGCTCCAGTAACCCCACTACCCCAATTAACTCTAACCTAATCACAGAACAAGTTACTATGACCAATTAACCAACCCGATACATCTTTAGACTGTGGGAGGAAACCAGAGCATCAGGGGGAAACCTCCAAAGGGAGGATGTACAGAGACTCCTTATAGAATGGTACTGGAATTGAACTCGAACTCCAGAATACCCCACGCAGTAATAGCGCTGCTCTAGCTGCTATGCTCACGTGGTGCTCATGCGTGCTACCCATGTTGGTACCAATTTATGACTTTACCTATACCTTCTGGCTGCATGCATAGATGGGCTATGTCCATTTCTTCAATGACATTTCTGCCAGTTCCTCATCACCACCAGTAGGCTAAGACAATAATTTATAGGCATCCGTTAGTCTCGAGAGACCATGGATTTGCGCCTTGGAAAGTTTCCAAGGCACAGGACTGGGCAGGGTTATATGGAAGACCAGCAGTTGCCCATGCTGCAAGGGAAGGGCAAGGGCCGATACAGCTTGGCACCAGTGTCGTCGCAGAGCAATGGGTGGTTAAGTGCCTTGCTCAAGGACACAACACGCTGCCTCAGCTGAGGCTTGTACTAGCCACCTTCAGATTACCAGACTAACGCTTTAACCACTTGGCCACGTGCCAACACCAAGGCAATAATATAAGCACAATAATTTACATTATCACTGACTCTGATGTCACAGTTAGTAAAATGAGAATTGAAGTCGTTTCTGCCATTTTATTACATCTGATCTTCGTCACACATGTTCAGCATGTTATCTGTTTACCACAATTAAGCAAGTTCTCAATGTATTGAGTGATTAGCAAACAAGAAACAGCCGGCTCTGACACCTTTTAAATCTTTACTGGGACTTCAATCAGGCTTGCTTGAAGAAATATCTGCCCAATTATCATCAACACATCACCTGCAGCACCAGGGGTCCCAACATATTTCACCACTGCAATTAGGAATGCCTACCATTCCATACCTAGACCACATTTTGGGAAATCTGATTAACTGGGTGCCCTCCTTCTACTGCAAGCAGGGGGAAGCTAAAGAGCAAGGCTCCAGAGGTAAGAACAACAAAGAAGTGGTTGCAAGAGGCAGAGGAATGGCTAAGGGATTACTGTGAGTTTGTGGCCTTGGTCATGTTTAAGGACTCCTCAGAGGATCTGAACGAACACCCAGCTGTTCTCAAGGACTTCTGAAGACAGTCGTAGATGAGTATGTCTCCAGAAAATAATTCAGGGTACTTACAAACCAGAAGTCCTGGACAAATCAAGAGATCAGAATCTCCTCAGGGCCAGAGCAATGTTGTTCAGGTCATAAGAACATAAGAAATAGGAGCAGGAGTAGACCATGGCCCTTCGAGTCTGCTCCACCATTCAATAAGATCATGGCTGATCTAGCCATGGATTCATCTCCACCTACCCTCCTTTTCCCCATAACCCTTAATTCCCCTACAATGCAAAAATCTATTCAACCTTGTCTTAAATATACTTACTGAGGTAGCCAGCACTGCTTCATTGGACAGAGAATTCCACAGCTTCACCACTCTCTGGGAAAAGCAGTTCCTCCTCATCTCCTTCCTAAGTATACTCCCCTGAATCTTGAGGCTATGTCTCCTAGCTCTAGTCTCACCTTCCAGTGGAAACAACATTCCTGCCTTTATCTTATCTATCCCTTTCATAATTTTATATGTTTCTACGTTCTTCTGAATTCCGGTGAGTACAGTACAAGGTGACTCAATATCTCCTCATAATCTAACCCCCTCATCTCAGGAATCAACCTGGTGAAAGTCCTCTGCATTACTTCCAAAGCCAGTATATCCTTCTTCAAGTTTGGGGACCAGAACTGCATACAGTACTCCAGGTGCAGCCTCACCAGAACCATGTACATTTGCAGCATGACCTCCCTGCTCTTAAATTCAATCCCTCTGGCAATGAAGGCCAACATTCCATTTGCCTTCTTGATAGCCTGCTGCACCTGCAAACCAACCTTTTGTGATTCTTGCACAAGCCCTCCCAAGTCCCTCTGCACAGCAGCATGCTGCAGTTTTTTATCACTTAAGTTATAATCTGCTCTTTCATTTTCCCTTCCAAAGTGGATGAACTCGCATTCATCAACATTATACTCTATCTGCCAGACCCTTACCCACGCACTTAACCTATCTATATCTCTCTGAAGACTCTCCGTATCTTCTGCACAATTTGCTTTTCCACTCAATTTGGTATAATCAGCAAACTTAGATACACTACATTCAGTCCTCACTTCCAGATCGTTAATGTATATTGTGAACAGTTGCGGGCCCAGCTCAGACCCCTGCGGCATACCGCTCACCACTGATTGCCAACCAGAGTAACACCCATGTATCCCAACCCTCTGCTTTCTATTATTTAACTAATCCTCTATCCATGTTAATACATCACCCCCAACTCTCCTCATCCTTATCTTATGGATAAATCTTTTATGTGGCACCTTATCGAACACCTTCTAGAAATCCAAGTAGGTAATGTCCATCTGTTCCCCTCCATTCACTGTGCTCATTATATCCTCAAGGAGCTCCAGTAAGTTTGTCAACCAGGACCTGCTTTTGCTGAATCCATGCTGCATCTGCCTGATGGATCCATTTCTTTGCAGATGCTTCACTATTTCTTATTTAATGATAGCTTCAAGCATTTTCCCAACAACAGATGTTAAACTAAATGTCCTATTGTTACCTGCCTTTTGCCTACATCCTTTTTTGAACAGTGGTCTGACATTCACCATCTTCCAATCCATCAGGACCTGCCCAGATTCCAGAGAATTTTGCTAAATCATCAACAAAGCCTCTACTATAATTTCTGCCATTTCTTGCAGTACCCTGGGATGCAATCCACCAGGACCAGGGGACTTGTCTATCATCAGGCCCATAAGTTCCCTCAACACTGCCTTTAGTGATAGCAATTGTATTGTGGTCCTCACCTCCCATTGCTTCTATAACATCTCTTTTTGTCATGTTAGATGTGTTCTCCGCCATGAAGAATGGCACAAAATAGTCATTCAAAGCTTCTGTCATTTCCTCATTACCCAATATCAATTCCATCTTCTCATCCTCCAAGGGACCTACATTCACTTCAGCCACCCTTTTCTGCTTTATATATTTATAAGAACTTTTACTATCCATTTTTATATGTGCTAGTTTATTTTCATAATCTAGCTTCCCTTTCTTTATTGCTTGCTTTGTGGCACTTTATAGCTTTTTAAAGTTTTCCCAGTCATCCAGTTTCCCACTACTCTTGGCGACTTTGTTTGCATGAGCTTTTAGTTTGATGCCTTCTTTTATTTCCTTAGTTATCCAAGGCTGTTTCTCCCCACCCTTCCTATCCTTGCTTTTATCTGGAATATACTTTTGTTGAGAACTGTGAAAAATCCCTTTGAATGTCTTCCATTGTTCCTCAACTGTCCCACTGTATGGTCTGTGTACCCAGTCTACACTAGACATATCCTCCCTTAAGCCATTGTAGCCTCCATCGTTTAGGCATAATACACTGGTTTTAGATTAAACAATGCACCCTCCATTTGTATGAAAAATTCAGTTATACTGTGATCACTCTTTCCAAGAGGATCCCTAACACCAAGATCACTAATTTTACCAGTCTCATTGCACAAGACCAGATCTAAGATAGCATGCTCCCTTGTAGGTTCAATAACATGTTGTTCTAGAAAGCCATCATGGATGCATTCTATGAAGTCCTTCTCAAGACTGTCTCGATTCAACTTGATTCACTTAATCGATATGCAAGTTAAAGTCCCCCATGATAACTGCTGTTCCATTCTCACATGCCTCAGATATCTCTCTGTTTATTGCCTGTGCCACTGTAATGTTATTATTCGTTGGCCAACAGACAACTCTTTGTACTGATTTGAGTCTCAGGTTCACTAACCTTGTTTCGAATACAGTACTACGGGCATTCAAATAAAGTGCTCTTCCACTCATTGTGCTTTTAAAATCTTGTAACCTTTTACTCTTTTGCACTTGACTTTTCTTCACTTTTACTTTTCTCTTTTTTATCTTTTTTTTTTCTGGCTACCATCAGCTTTGGTGCACAACTGCCCTGCTCTTCCCACTCTATGGCTATGGCTGTCTGGCTAAGTACAACTCCAATGCCACACTATGCTGATGACACCATTGTTGTTGGCCGAATCAGGATATAGGAAGGTGATTGAAAATCTGGTTGAGAGGTGCCACAACAACAATGTTAACAAAACCAAAAAGCTGATTATTGACTTCAGGAGGAGGAAACAAGAGATCCATGAGCCTGTCCCCATCAGGGGATCAGAGTCGGAGAGGATCATTTGTTTGTTATGTGCCATATAACCATATAACCATATAACAATCACAACACGGAAACAGGCCATCTTGGCCCTCCTAGTCCGTGCCGAACCCTTAATCTCACCTAGTCCCACCTACCCGCACTCAGCCCATAACCCTCCACTCCTTTCCTGTCCATATACCTATCCAATTTTACCTTAAATGACACAACTGAACTGGCCTCTACTACTTCTACAGGAAGCTCATTCCACACAGCTATCACACCCCACGTGTTTCCCTTAAACTTCTGCCCCCTAACTCTCAAATCATGTCCTCTGGTTTGAATCTCCCCTACTCTCAATGGAAACAGCCTGTTCACGTCAACTCTATCTATCCCTCTCAAAATTTTAAATACCTCGATCAAATCCCCACTCAACCTTCTACGCTCCAATGAATAGAGACCTAACTTGTTCAACCTTTCTCAGTAACTTAATTGCTGATGCGGGCGATCATGGTCTTTCTATGACCATGACTCTGTTTGACAAGTTTTTCTACTGATATGGTTTGCCATTGCCTTCTTCTGGGCAGTGCCTTTGCAACACGGGTGACCCTAGCCATTATCAATATCCATCAGAGATCGTCTGCCTGGCATCAATGGTCACGTAACTGGATTTGTGATATGCACTGGGAACTCATACAACCATCCACCACCTGCTCACATGGCTTCACGTGACCCTGACTGAGGGGGGGGGGGCGGGGTAAACAGCTGCTATTCCTTGCCCAAGGGTGACCTGCAGGCTATTGGAGAAAAGGAGCACCTTACACCTCTTTTGGTAGAGACGTATCTCCACCACACCACCCAATGGGTCAGCAATTTAAAATTCTTCAGCATCATCATTTCAGAGGATCTGTCCTGACCCCAGCATGTAACTTGGTATGTCATCAAGGAATCTCGCAAGTTTCTACAGGAGTACCATGGAATGCATTCTAACTGGGAAATGAATCAGCCATGATGAAATGATAGGGCAGACTCAATGGACCGAAGGGCCTAATTCTGGTTCTATGTTTTATGGTCTGATGGTTGCAACACAGTCTGGTATGGGGGGTGGGGGGTGGCTCACTGCACAGGATCAGAAAAAGTGGCAGTAAGTTGTAAACTCAGCCAGCTCCATCATGGGCACTATCCTCCCCAGCATCAAGGACACATTCAAAAGGCAATGCCTCAAGAAGGCGGCATCCATCATTAAGGATCCCCAGGATATGCCCTCTTCCCATTACTACCATAGGGAGAAGGTACAGGAGCCTGAAGACATACACTCAGTGTTTGAAAATCAGCATCTTCAAAGTTCAAAAATATAAAGTTCAAAGTAAGTCTTATCATCAGAGTGCATACATGTCACCACATACAACCCTGAGATCTTTTCTCTGCTGTCATACTTAGCAAATCTATAGAACAGTAACTGTAACCAATCAATTAACAGCAAACTGTGCAAATGCAGAGATAATAAATAGCAATAAATAATGAACATGAAATTGCAAGATAAAAGAGCCCTTAAATGAGTGTCGTTATCCCCTTTTGTTCAAGAGCTTGATGATTGAGGGGTAATAACTGTTCTTGTACCTGGTGCTGTGAGTCCTGAGGCTCTTGTATCTTCCCCCTGATGGCAGCAGAACGAAAAGAGCATGGCCTGGGTGGTGCGGATCTTTGATGATGGATTTGCTTTCCTACGACAATGTTTCATGTAGATGTGCTCAATGGTAGGGCTCAATGGTTTTACATGTGATGTACTGGGCCAAGTCCACTACCTTTTGTAGGATTTTCCACTCAAAGGCATTGGTGTTCCCAAAACACGCCATAATGCAGCAAGTCACCACACATCTATAGACGTTTCCAAATCTCCACAGACTCCTGAGGAAATAGAGGCACTGTCATGTTTTTTTCACAATTATATTCACATGATGAGTCCAGGACAGGTCTTCTGAGATAGGGACACAAAGGAATTTAAAGTTTTTGACCTTCTTCACTTCTGATCTCTCCTGGTTATTGGCTCATGAACCCCTTGTTTTCCTGTCCTGAAGCCTACAATCAGTTCTTTGGTCTTACTGACATTGAGCGAAAGGTTAATTTATTTCATCACTCAGCCAAATTTTCGATTTCCCACCAGTATGCTGATTCATCACCATCTTTTGTACAGCCCACAACAGTGGTGTCATCAGCAAATCTGTACGTGGTGTTGGTGCTGTACTTAGCCATACAGTCGTAGGTGTAAATCGAGTAGAGCAGGGGGCTAAGTACCCATCCCTGCAGTGCTCCTGTGCTGATGGAGATTGTGGAGGATATGTTTTTGCCAATCGGACCTGAAGGGGGTCTACAAGTGATCCAATTACACAAGGGGGTAATGAGGTCCAGGTCCTGGTGTTTACTGATTAGTTTTAAGGGGATGATGATGTTAAATGCTGAGCTGTAATTGATAAAGAGCATCCCGATGTATGCACCTTTGGTGTCCAGATGTTCCAGGGTTGTGTGAAGAGCCAATGACATAGCATCTGCTGTAGACTTGTTGCTTCGGTGGGCAACTTGAAGTGGATCCAAGTCACTCAGACAGCAGCTGATATGCTTCAACACCAGCCTCTCAAAACATTTAACGCTATGTTTGTAAGTGCTACTGGGTGATAGTGCTCTTCTTGGGCACTCGTACGAATGAAGTCCGCTTGAAGCACACACCGCTGGAGCAAGGGGTTGAAGTTATCCATGAATACAGCAGCCAGCTGGACAGCATTGGCCTTCAGTATTCAGCCTGGTACTCCATCCAAAACAGATGCTTTCCTTGATTCACTCTCCTGAAGGCAGCCGACACGTCATCTTCAGATACTGAGACCAAAGGATTATCCGGAGACGTTGGGGAACGCGATGGTTCCTCCCTGTTCTAGTGGTCAAAGTGAGCATAGAAGGCATTGATCTCATTTGGAAGCAAAGCTCTGCTCTCCCTTAGTTGCAATATTTAATTTTGTAGGAGGTAATGGCATTCAAACCCTGTCACAGCTGTCGAGCATCCCCCGTTGATTCCATTAGGGTTCGGAATCTCCAGTTGATGACTTTCCAAGGATCATACCTGCACCACTTGTGGCATTCTTGATTTCCAGACTTAAATGCTTCTGACGTGGCTGTCAGCAGATTGCACAGCAGTGCCTGTATTTTTTTTAGAAGTTTGTCAAGATTCAGCAGGTTGCATCACAGCCTGATATGGAGACACTAAAGCACCTGAATGGAAAAGCTGGAATAAAATAGTGGATACAGACCAGCCCATCATGGGTAAAACCCTCCCCACCATTGAGCATGTCTATATGGAACACTGTTGCAGAAATGCAGTATCAATAATCAAGGAACTCCACCGGCTTGGCCATGCTCTCTTCTTGATGCTGCCATTGGGAAGGAAGTACAGGAGCTTTCAGATCCCACAGTACCAGGTCCAGGAACATTTGTTTCCCCTCAACTCTCGGGCTCTTGAACAGGAGAGGAAAACTTCTCTCATGCCTACATTGAACTCATTCCACAAACTATAAATTCATTTTCACGGACTCTACAACTCATGCTCTTGAGATTTATTCATTCATTCATTTATTTGTTTGTTTATTTATTATTTTTTCTTTTTTTTTGCATTTGCACAGTTTATTTCCTTTCGCACATTGGCTGTTCGTCCATTTTGCGGGCAGTTTTCATTGATTCAACTCTTTGTACTGACTGTGAATGCCCGCAAAAATGAATCACAGGGCAATATTTGATGACATCTTTGTATTTCGGTAATAAACTTACTTTGAAATTTGAACCTTCAACAATATTCCCTTTCACTTATTGTTAGTTCCTTGTAACTCGATAACTTCAGTTATATTACTCAGAACGCCTCGAAAGTCTATCCCAACTTTTCAAGGTTTAATAAATACATAGATATTTCTGTAAAAATCCCTGATTACATGAAAATAAAAAAAATCTGATACTGGAAATCTAAAATAAAAACAGAGACTGAATTCTGATGAAGGGTCAGAATTGTTAAGCTGAAACCTTAACGCTTTTCCGTTCCCGCAGTTGTAACTTAACCTAATAAGTATTTTCAGCATTCTATGCTTTTATTTTTTTCCCAGATCCCATCCTGCCAATTGCTTTTATTTTCTATTCCTGCTATTAAGCTAGTCTCATAAGCAGGTCAATAATTTGAACCCAGTTCCATAATCTTCAGCTTTAGCCATTAATCCATTATTAAATACTGTTCAGAAGTCATCATAAATAATATTAACAGGTACACTGTTCACTTTGTGTTGTACACAGCTGTGTCCTTGACGCTCTCAACACCATCTCCATTCAGGTCATTGCACAAGGGATGTGAAGTCTCCTCTGCAAGATATATTCTCATGCCAAGTGCAGTTCAACCAGGAGCCAAGGAAATAAAAGATATGCTTTTTGCAAGTTACATTCAAACATCAAAGGAGTATAGAAATGAGCATATCTACTGCAGGAAGGTGCAACGCTCGAATACTTTAAAGTTGAAAGAGAGTTACTAAGAAAAATGTATGCCCTTCTATCGTAGAAACAAATTTGCCATGAAAACATGAAGGCTCCTTGAAATTCATTTCAATACAGGATCTTGTCATTCAGATGTACAAGCAGTTAACCTTATATAACTCGATTTCAAAACTTCCATCCTTCCAAGATATCACTCTGTCCAGAAGGCTAAATACAAATCAACTCTTTTCAAAGAATTATCACTATGTTAAAATGGTAATAATTGGTTTCATTTTAAAAAAGAGAAAATATCTGTTTAGGAAATATCTAGAAATGTAGCTTTGCTCTTTTCAATGCTTTGCTTCTGAAAAATTACTTCCAAGATGCTGTGAGGATGGAATAAGAGGAAGACAGTGGAAGAGATGGTCAGGGAAGAAAGGGATGGATGGAGGGCATGGGTGACAGTGGATGGTGAATTGGTGAAGGTGATTGAAAAGAGAGGGAGTAGGATTGTTCACAGTTCCTCGTCGGACATGATGACCCATTTTTAACCAGGAAATTGTCTGCTCCTGATGATGTTGGTGCACTCAGCCTGTACTATACATAAGGCCAGTAACATCATGAAGGATCCCACACCTCCCTCCCTGCTCATGGATTCTGTTCCACTCCCATCAGGGAGGAGGCTATGGCGCATTGACACAAGAACCAACAGACTCTAGAACAGTCACTTTCCTCAAACAATAAGGCCGATCACTGCCACAACCCACTAACCAACCCCTCCACACCCACCCGCACCACCTCAAAATTGAGAGGCAACCCTTTAGAACAGAGGTAAGGAGGAATTCCTTTAGCCAGAAAGTAGTAAGTCTGTGGAATGCTCTGCCACAGACTTCGGTGAAGGCCAAGTCTGTGCATATATTTAACGCGGAAGTTGATTGTCTCCTGACTGGTCAGGGCATCAAAGGATATGGTGAGATGACAGGTGCATGGGGTTGAGTAGAGTTCAGGATTAGCCATGATGCAATGGCAGTGCAGACTCGATGGCCTGAATGGTCTGCTCCTATGTCTTATGGTCTTAATCTTATTGTGTTCTTTTTTGTGCTGCATCAGATCCAGAGTAACAACTATTTCATTCTCCTTTAGACTTGTGTACTGGAAATTACATAAAACAATCTTGAATCTTGAATAATCCTCCTACCAATACTCTCTGAAGTTCTTTCTGGTCTGCAGCGACACTAGCATCAAAAACAGCTCAAAACAATGATCTCAGAGTGAAATTCCCAGGAACAATGGGAGGCAATTGTTTCCAATAGAATTCTTCTGGTCTCATTCCACAATCATTTCCTCAATCTTTTTAAGAAGTTCTCCACTTAGCCTAACCAAACACCATCAGAGGGGCTCTGACCAGTTGCCAGATGCATTGCATATTACGACTGCCCAAACCACCAAATTTGCTTCAGCTAACATAAGTCTAGGTATTCAATCACAAAAGAATTCCTGACATTTGGTATGCTGGGTTGATCATCTCAAGGAGTGCCTTGTGGTCATTTGCAAAATATAATGGCCTACAAATTGATGCTCATTAGTAGGGCATAATATTCTGTTTCTTCATCACCCTAGGACCCTTCACAACTTTGACTGCCCGGGACATACTGAGATTCCCTTCAAGCATCACTTTTTATCAAAGATGGTATGTGGAAAATCAGGGCTGGGATGAAGAGTATGAAGAGTCTCAAACTAAAATATTGATTGCTCATTTTCCTCTACAGATGCTGCCTGACCCATTGAATTCCTGCAGCATCTTATCTGTTGCTCTGGAATCCAACTTCTGCAGTCTCAAGTCTCTCCATCTTCTATCAATCTTAATGGCAATGAACATGTATCAGGATATAAGCAGTTCAAATTCAACAATTATTTTTGGGGACCTTTTCTTGAGGCATTTCAAGCAGTAGTGCTATTCTGCAGGACCTTTGATTGTTGATTCTGTTGCTAAGCACACGGAGAACAAAATAAAAAGATTCACGCAGAAAATGCTGGAAACACCCAGCAGGTCAAATACTATCCATCATAAACTACGATAATGTTTTATATGTCAAAAACTACTTTTTGGGCTGAAACATTCCACAGATGCTGCCTGATCTGCTGAGTGTTTTCCTTGTTTTCTGTTTTCGTTTCAGGTTTCGAGCATCTGCAGTTTATTTTTTAACTTTCAAGAAAATTCATACATCTGACTCACTTTTGCCACATAACAGCTCATAATCTCTGCTGACTCTATCCATTGTGCACATATAGTCAACAGCATCAGATATAACCAAGATCTCACACAACACATCAATACCCATCCCACTCCACATTATTCCCATTAGTCAATCTAGCTAGATGATTTTCCCTTTGAGAGATAATGTACTCTTTTCACTACTACTTAGCTGTCATAGATAGCATGAATCATAGATTTACACTGGAGGGCAGAGTTAAGTGCTTTTGGTCTTGTATTGTCTATCATTGCTTTGCTACACTGACAGATCATTACCAGAGGACAATTCTGCCACAGCATATTGTTCAATCAACTTTCATTTTTTTCCTGATGACACCTGCCTAGTGATAGTATTAATCATAACGTTATGTTTCTGACTAGGAGGCATAAACATGACTGAAGTCTGATGGAAACAAAAGACATCTGGTTTTGTATTATTTCTTTTAAGACGATAAAGAGAAGCATGTGAACAATTTAACAAACATTTAGCCAATCTGTAATGGCACCACTCCGAGGTTATTTTCAGTTGATGAAATGCTATTAACATGGTTGAGGAGCAATTGAAACAAAACCATGGCTGTTCATCAAGTCATCTCTTCCAGCATGAAACATTCCCACTGGAATTTCTGTAAGTCAAAGCAGCGAGGAGTTAACATGATTATTGGTAATAATGATTGGTTGCTATGCTCCTCAAAAAAATATAAAAATTGTTTGAACAGCAGATTTTCATTTGCAATAGATCCTGTAAAATTAGAAATGTCCTTCAAATAATCAATAGAATGAATGTAAAAGCTTGTTTGAAAAATTCCTATACGCTTCAAGGAACCTGGCCTCAATAACCCTGCTCCCAGTGCTTGCCATACTAAATTCAGCAACTTTTAAGCTGCAAAGCACTCAGCTACATATTTTACAATATATTCACAAAATTGCTAAGGTAATAGTGTATTCTACCTGGACTAACATTGCCCCATTCCCTCCAGATGTACACGGTTCTGTCATTAGAAGTATCTGATGAAGGGTCTTGGCCCAAAACGTCAGCTGTTTACTCTTTTCCATAGAAGCTGTCTGCCCTGCATTTTGTGGGTGTTGAAGTACCTAATTCCATTTACAAGTTTGCAGATGACACCACAGTAGTGGGTCAAATCTCAATGAGTTAGAGTACATGAAGGAGGGAGAGAGAGAGGTGTCATGACAACAACCTTTCCCCTATTGTCAACAAAGGAACGGGTCATCAACTTCACGAAGTGTCAATGCTCATGCTCCTGCTTACATCAACAATGCTAAGGTCAGAGTGTTGACAGCTTCAATTTCAAAAGAGTGATCATTGCTAATAACGTGCCTTGGTTCGGCCATGTGGACGCCACACTGAAACCTCTGCTCCCTCAGGAAGCTAAAGAAATTTGGCATGTACTCTGTGATGGGATTAAGATGGTGCTGGTGACGCTGAGCAGTTAGTTACTGGCCGCAAATAAAATAAAGTACTGCTAAGTTCTTTATTGATAACATTTTTTCTTGTAAAATTCATGGTAAACAATCACCGCAAACAGTGGATAACCAAGCAAAGGTGGGGCTGAGTCGAGGGTCAAACTGTGCAGATGTGAGTGAAGGGAAGACAAGATCGAGGCATGTTCGAGGAAAAATCAAGTCAGTAGAGCAGAGCAAAGTCAGAGTGGAGGAGATGCAGATTCAAAGCCCGTCCACCTAAGCCAAGAGTGATGTTTCATCAGTCTTGTGATGGCCCTTATGGCTAAAGGGATCAGGGGAGAGAAAGCAGGTACAGGGTTCTGAGTTGGACGATCAGCCATGATCATACTGAATGGCGGTGCAGGCTCGAAGGGCCAAATGGCCTACTCCTGCACCTATTTTCTGCGTTTCTGTGTTTCTAAGAACCAGGCTGACTTGGAAAGGTCAGGTACAGGCCGAAACGTGGCAGCAGGGTTAAGGCCAAGATTGTATCGATGCAACAGGGCCTGGGTCCTGGGTCCTAATGAGAGGAACGACCAGATGTTTGGATAATTTAAATGAGGTGCCAGATGGATTGAAAAGGCAGTGTTTTCAGGACAAGACTCAAGGGTTGGGCCAATTCTGCTTGCTGCTCCATGACATTTACTCAGCTCTGCACTGAACAGAGGCTGTGGCCTGCTCCAGCTGCTCCCAGCTCCAAGCCTGAGGACTCCACAATGTTTACTTGGCTCCACACTGAACTGAGGCCGAGGCTGCGGCCTGCTCCGACTGCTCCAAGCTTTGAGTCTATCACTCACTTCTGTTCTGAGTGCTATTTGATTACGTTTATTGTTTGTACAGTTTGTTTTTTTTACTGCACATTGGGTGTTCGACAGTCTCTTTTACATGTTCTTTTAGGTTTCTTGCTTTGTGGCTGCCTGTAAGGAGACAGATCTCAAGTTTGTATAATGTATACAGATTTTGATAATAAATGTACTTTGAACTTGAACTTCGAACTTTGTCGCTCACCAAATTTTGTAGATGCACCATCGGAAGTATCCTATCAGAATGCACCATGGATTGGTCAGGCAACTGCTCTGCCCAAGACCACAAGAGACTGCAGAGAGATCTGGACACAACTCAGTACATCATGCAAACCAGCATCTTCTCCGCAGACTCCGCAAGGAAGCCCACAAAATCAAAGATGCCACCCATCCAGAATATTCCCTCACCTCCCTCCAATCAGACAAAAGATGCAGAAACTTGAAGATACGTACCACCTGGCTCAAGATCAGCTTCTATCCTGACTATTCAAAGGTCTCCTTATACAAAAGGTGGACCCTTCATCTCACAACCTACTCGTCATATCCTTGCAGATTTTTGTCTTCCTGAACTACAATTTCTCTGTAACTGTAACACCTTATTTTGCATTTGGTTGTCGCTTTTCCCTTGTATTATCTCAATGTACTGATGTCATGAAGTGATCTTTATGGATGGCATAAAAAACTGAATTACCATTTGATCTACTACATCCGATCTACCATTATAAGACCACATTTTCAATCCAACAGTGCTCTTGTCCAACTACAGATTCATCCTATCTCAGATTATACCTCAGATTTCACAGATTCATTGATTTATATATTGTGGCGACCTTCTTGCGAGCTCACAGCCTGCTGGTCGACTTGCAAGGGAAAAGACTGGTACATGCCGAGACTTTCCAGACGTTCTCCCTGGGTGAAGCCAAGTTGCCAGCCCCACACCTTGACTCCAACACGCTGTCGGATAACGAATTCACCAGAATCCTGGCGGACTTCCCAACGATTCTGGCACCGCAGTTCACGCAGCCATGCCCAGACACGGAGTACATCACCATATCCCGACCCAGGGACCACCCCTCCACGCCTGACAATGAAGGCTCCCCCGGAAAAGCTCTGCCTGGTGAAGGAGGAGTTCAAGAGGATGGAGGAATTGGGGATCATACGGCCCATGGGCCTCCCCACTGCACATGGTGCCCAAAGCAGCCGGGGGTTGGAGACCATGTGGCGACTACTGCAGACTGAACGAAGCTATAACTCCAGACCGCTACCCCTTGCCGCACATACAGGACTTTGCAGCAAACCTGCACGGGGCAAGAATCCTTTCTAAGGTAGACCTTGTCCAGGGATACCATCAAATCCCTAACACACTGAAGACATCCTCAAAACAGCACTCGTCACCCCATTTGGCCTTTTCGAATTCCTCCTAATGCCGTTCGGCCTGAAGAATTCTGCACAGACGTTCCAGTGGCTAATGGATGCGGTGGGACGTGACCTGGACTTTGCGTTCACCTATTTGGACGATATCCTCATAGCCAGCAGTAGTCATCAGGAGCATCTGTCCCACCTCTGCCAGCTCTACTCCCGCCTGAGTGATTTCGGCCTCACGATCAACCCGGCCAAATGCCAGTTCAGTCTCGACATCATCGACTTCCTGGGCCACAGGATTACCAAAGACGGGGCAACACCTCTGCCCGCCAAGGTAGATGTGATCCGCCACTTTGCCCGGCCCAACACAGTCAAAGGCCTGCAGGAGTTCATTGGTATGGTGAACTTCTACAACCGTTTCCTCCCCTTGCAGCCTGTACCATGCACCCTTTGTACACCCTGATGTCGGGTAAAGGCAAGTACATTACTTGGGACGAGGAGGCCGCGGCCGCTTTCATTAAAGCCAAGGAAGTCTTGGCAGATGCCGCGATGCTGGTGCACCCCAGAACGGACATTCCGACCCCACTCACAGTGGACGCATCTGACACAGCAGTTGGTGGGGTGCTGGAGCAGCTCATCGAGGGGCGCTGGCAACCCCTGGCATTCTTCAGCAAGCACCTACGACCACCTGAACTCAAGTACAGTGCCTTCGACCAGGAGCTGTTGGCACCATATCTGGCAATCCGGCATTTTAGGTACTTCTTAGAAGGCAGGCCGTTCACCGCGTTCATGGACCACAAACCGTTGTCTTTCGCATTCACGAAGGTGTCCGATCCCTGGTCGGCTCACCAGTAGCGACATCTGTCCTACATCTCCGAGTACACGACGTACATCCAGCAAGTCTCGGGAAAGGACAACGTCGTGGCAGACGCACTCTCCAGGCCAGCTGTCCAGGCCCTGTCCCTGGGGGTGGACTATGCAGCCCTGGTGGAGGCACAGCAGGCAGACGACGAGATGCCTAGCTACAGGACCACAGTCGCAGGTTTCTGCAAGACTTCTTCATAGGCGCAGGTGAGAGGACCCTCTTGTGCAATGTGGCTGCCGACCAACCTCGCCCCATCGTCCCGGCATCCTGGAGGCGGCAAGTTTTCGACTCCATACATGGTTTGGCCCACCCACCTATCAGGACAACCGTCCGGCTGGTCTCCAGCAAGTTCACGTGGCTCAGACTTCGCAAACAGGTCAGCGAACGTGCACGCAGTGCCAAACAGCCAAGGTGCAGCGGCACACTAAAGCCCCACCACAGCAGTTCGAACCCACCCACCAAAGGCTTGACCACATTCATGTGGATATCGTGGGCCCCCTACCAGTGGCACGAGGAGCACGGTATCTCCTAACTATGGTAGACCGGTTCACGAGGTGGCCAGAGGCAGTCCCGCTCACCGACACATCTGCCGATTCCTGCGCCCTGATTGCAACCTGGGTAGCACGTTTCGGGGTACCAGCCCACATTACCTCTGACAGAGGCGCCCAGTTCACCTCCAGCCTGTGGTCCGCTGTGGCCAGCCTGTTGGGAACGCAGCTACACCACAAAACTACCTACCACCCAGAGTCGAACGGACTAGTGGAACGCTTCAACCGTCACTTGAAGTCGGCTCTCATGACCCGCCTGGGTGGACGAGCTTCCCTGGGTCCTCCTAGGACTTTGCACAGCACCCAAAGAGGATCTGCACGCCTCGTCGGCCGAGTTGGTGTACGGCACACCCCTGGTCATCCCAGGAGAGTTCATACCAGCCCCAAGGGGGCAAGAGGAAGAACCCACAGCAGTCCTGGACAGACTATGCAAAAGGCTTGGCAACCTGGCCCCCGTACCAACTTCACAGCACGGACAGACACCGACCCATGTACCCAAAGACATGCAGAACTGTAAGTTTGTGTTTGTACAAAGGAGCGGACACCGGGCACCACTACAGCGGCCGTACGAGGGGCCATTCAAGGTGCTCAGGAACAACCGGTCCATGTACGTTCTGGACAATGGGGGGAAAGAGGAGGTTTTCATGGTGGACTGACTCAAACCAGCCCATGTGGACTTGGTGCAGCCGGTCGAGGTTCAGGCACCGCAGCGCAGAGGCAGACAGCCAAACAGAGACTGATCCAGACTGAGGACATTGGGGGGTGTATCGCTGGTTCTGGGGGGAGGGTTACATGGCGACCCCCTTTCTGCACAGGCAAACCGGCTCACAAATAGCCCGCAAGTGGGGAGAGAAATTGGTAATGCACCTCTGACGTCATTTCCGCTTGGAGAGGGTGGGAACTGGGGATTAAAAACCAGCGCCACGAAGTTTGGATAAACTAGTCTCAAAATGACTTACCGACTGCGTGTCGTTGTTTCTAGCTCTGTATATAGTACATCACTACAATATCACATGTACATTGAAACATCTCACCTGCAGCACCAAGAGTCCTAACACACTTGACCATTGTTCAACTACGATTAAGAATGCTTACCATTCGCTCCCTAGATCGCATTTCACAAAATCTGATCATCTGGCTGTCCTCCTTCCACCTACATAAAGGCAAAGACTGAAGAGTTATGCTTCAGAGGGAAGGGCAACAAAGAAGTGTTCACAGGAGGCAGAGGAGCAGCTACTAGATTGCGTCGAGTCAGTGGACTGGGCCACGTTCAAGGAGTCATCAGATGATCTGGCTCTATACACCATGGATGTCATGGACATTAGAAAGACGGTTGTAGTACCTGGCAGAGTACTGAAGACCTGTACTATTCAACTGGCTGGTGTGTTCACTGATATCTTTAACCTCTTGCTCCATCAGTCCAAGTTACCCACCTGCTTCAAACAGGCTTCAATTAAACCTGTGCCCAAGAAGAACATAGTAACCTTTCTCAAAGTCTAAAATTCAGTAGCACTTACATACGCTGTGATGAAGTGCTTTGAGGAGTGACTTCCTGCCTGATGAGTGACTTGGATCTGCTCCAATTTGCCTACCATCACAGCAGGTGGACATCAGATGCCATGTCACTGGCTCACCACTCAACCCTGACTCATCCGGACATTGAAAATGCATACATCATACTACAGCTCTACATTCAGCACGGTCATCCCCTCAAAACTAATCAATAAGCTTCAGGACCTTGGCCTCAATACCTCTTTGTGCAACTGGATCTTGGATTTCCTCACTTGTCAGTTCAGATTGGCAACAACATCTCCACAATCTCTATCAGCCCAGGTCAACCTCAAGACTATGCACTTAGCCCCCTGCTCTGCTTGCTTTACACTTATGGCTGTGTGGCTAAGTATAGTTATGATGCCATATTAGATTTGCTGATGACATCTCTGTTGTGGGCCGAATCAAAGGTGGTGATGAATCAGTATATAGGAGGGAGGCAGAGAGTATGGCTGAATGGTGCCAGACCAGCAACTCAATGTCAACAAAAACCAAAGAGTTGATATTGACTACAGGTGGAGAAAACCGGAGATCCATAAGCCAATCCTCATCGGGGATCAGAGGTGGAGAGGCTCAGCAACTTTAAAAGTCTTTAAACGTCATCTCAGAGAATCTGCCCTGGCTCCAGCATGTAACTGCCATTCCAAAGAAGGCATGGCAGTGCCTCTACTTTCTTTGAAATTTTCACAGATTCAGCATGTCATTTAAAACTTCGACAAATTTATATACTGTAGATGTGCGGCAGAAAGTACACTGACTTGTTACATCACAGCCTGGTAGGGAAATACCAATGTCCTTGAACAGAAAAAATTGAAATAAAGTAGTGGATATAGCCCAGTCCATCACAGGTAAAGCAGTCCCCACCACTGAGCACATTTACAAGGAGCACTGTCACAGGAAAACCGATCCATTATCAAGGATCCCCACCATCCAGGCCATGCTCTCCTCTCACTGCTGCCATCACGAAGGAGGTACAGGAATCTCAACTCCCACACCAGCAGATTCTGGGACAGGTATGACCCCTCAGCAATCAGGCTCTTGAACTAGAGGAGATGACTTCAATCACTCCAAAACTAAACTGATTCCATAACCTATGGAGTCACCTTTAAGGAATCTACAATTCATGTTCTTGATATTTATTGTTTATTAATTGATTTTTTTTCTCTCAGCTCAAGCTGGTAAAACCTGAGGTACAGGCATAGCCAAGCACACTGTTTTATCAAATGCTAGGTACTTTTGGACTATTCTAGTGGTGTTTTTTATTGCGGCTTCTGAACGTTTAACTAGATATTACTGTGTAGCCCTAATCATTTAATGCTATTGTGTAGTGCCTTTGGAATAACAACAATTATAGATATTACTACCAGGACAATGTATATTTTGTTCATGTTCCAAAGTCTTTCAATTTCCTCTTTTAATTTAGCATTTTTCTGGTGTTTTTCACTTACTGATTTCTGTAAGTTATGTGTGTTTGGAATGGCCATATCTATTAAATAAGTTGTTCTTGCTTGCTTATCCTGTAATGTTATATCCAGACGGTTATTATGGATTCTTCTATCTATACTAACTGATCCATCATAATATAATTTGTGGTATTCTGACTCTAAAACTGGATCAGGCTTGTATTTATAGTAGGGTGTGATTTCATTTATGAGTCTGCATTGTTAAGTAAGCTTTTGATGAATGATGGTTGCTACCTGATTGTGCCTGCGTAAGTAATCAGATTATGTTAAACAGCTACAGGATCCTGTGATGCTACTGTACAGGACCAAAAGAAGCTGCAGAGGGTTGTAAATTTAGTCAGCTGCATCTTGGGTACGAGCCTACAAAGTACCCAGGACATCTTCAAGGAGCGGTGTCTTAGAAAGGCAGCGTCCGTTATTAAAGACCTCCAGCACCCAGGGCATGCCCTTGTCTCACTGTTACCATCAGGTAGGAGATACAGAAGCCTGAAGGCACACACTCAGTGATTCAGGAACAGCTTCTTCCCCTCTGCCACCCGATCCCTAAATGGACATTGAACCATTGAACACTACCTCACATTTTTTTTATTACAACTTACATATTTATACTGAGCCTGAAAGGATACACAAGCAATAGTTACAATATAATTAAGTCTTCCCAAATCATGAATGATACAAATAACATATAAACAAAGCAAAACTAGGTTATATCATAATATATATTTAAAAAAACAAAAAGGAGAAAAAAAATTATGCTAGATAAACTAATCTAACAATCTAATAACTAATAAAGAGAAAAAAAGAAGAAAAAAGAGAAAAAATAATTTTTAAAAAATGGGCTGTTTATAATATCTATAAAAAATACAAAATCATCAGTGTGGCCAACTCCAATCCTCTCAACATAGGTATAATCAAAACTGGAAAAACAAATAGGTTTGGAACAGGGTCTCATTACATCATATGAAAATATTGAATAAATGGTCTCCATGTCTTTTCAAATTTAATAGAGGGGTCAAATACAACACTTCTAATTTTCTCCAAATTTAGACATAACATAGTTTGAGAAAGCCAATGAAATACGGTAGGGGGATTAATTTCTTTCCAATTCAACAAAATAGATCTTCTAGCCATTAATGTAAGAAATGCAATTATTCGACAAGCAGAAGAAGATAAATGGATTGAGTCCCTCATTGGTAAACCAAAAATTGCAGTAATAGGATGAGGTTGTAAATCAGTGTTCAATACCATGGAAATAATATCAAAAATGTCTTTCCACAATTTTTAAATATATAATATTTCTGTTTTTTGCACAATTTTAAATCTATTCGATATACATATACCAATAAGGGTATACTGAGTAAGATTTTTATTTATTTACTTCTGCGTTATGTATTGCCCTGAACTGCTGCTGCTAATTAACAAATTTTATGTCAAATGCTGTTGATAATAAACCTGATTATGATTCTGTGTAGGATTGTTTCTGGGTTTTTTCTCAGCATTTTCTGCATTTATCATCTTGAATTTGTTGGTCTTTTATTATGTATCTTTGATATTTGTTTTGTGTTAACCATCCAGTTGTGCTACAAGGAACCCTTCTGTTTCTGGGAAGAGGCCTCCAACTCTGAGCCAGGTTTTCGATGCCTCCTTGTCAACATCTAATCCGCTCAGGTTGTTGTGATGTCTTCATGGAGGGTCATGCTCTTCCATTGGTTAATTTTTTTTCTTAAAGAGTGATAATGTCTTCATTTTTCTGGGTTGTGGTCTCATTTAAGTTTAGTGGTATTTTTATCACTTATCTTTTCTCAGCTGAAGCTGGTAAAATGCAAGGTACAGACACAGCCAAGCACACTCATTCCTCAATTGCTAGGAACTTCCAGACTATTCTTCTGGTGTTTAGTACTGTGGCTTTCTGAAGATGTACATAGATACTATTGTGTGACTGTTGATGAAGTTTGTCCCAGTATCCTGTCCTGTCAGTCTTAAACAAGAGAAAATCTACAGATGCTGGAAATCTGAGCAATACACACAAAATGCCTTCTGTCTCAAGTTCTGTTACTCAGTAATGTACGTGCATTATGAATACGTTCGCTTCTAATGAACATTTCATGCATGTCTTTTTCTCTTAACTGCTTGAATAGTCTCAGTTGTAAGTTTATTATTATTATTAATCTTTTCTTTTTGTATTTGAATAGTTTGTTGCCTTTTGTAGATTAGTTGTTTGTCCTTCTCCCTCTTGTACATTTTTCCATTGATTCATTTGTATTTCTTTCTATTTGCTGTGAACCTCTGTAAGAAAATGAATCTCAGGGTAGTATATGGTGAAATGTATTTACATTGATAATGAACTTACTTTGAACTTTGAACATACAGCTGAATGCACCATTTGCATTAACAACCAACATGTTGTATCTACACTCCATCCGCCCAACGTAGATTGGGAAACCACTTCGCCAAGCATCTACACTCCGTCTGCCAGAACAAGCAGGACCTCCCAGTGGCCATCCATTTTAATTCCACTTCACATCCCATTCTGATATATCAATCCATAAACCCCCTCCACCTTCGGGATAAGGCCACACTTAGGATGGAGGAACAACACCTTATATTCCATTTGAGTAGCCTCCAACCTGATGGCATGAACATTGATTCCTCAAATTTCCAGTAATACCTCCAGCTCCACCCCCCCCCCAACCATTTTCCATCCCTTTGTTCCTCTCTCATATTATCTCTTTGCCCGCCTTTCACCTCCCTCTGGTGCTCCTCCCCTCCCACCCCTTTCTTCTTTCTTCCTTGGCCTTCTGTCTTTTTCATCAATCTATTTCCTTGCTTTTGGCTTCATCCTTCCCCCTTCAAGTTTCACCTATTGCCTGGTGTTTCTCTCCCCTCCCCCCACCTTTCAAATCTACTTCTCAGCTTTTTATCTCCAATCCTGCCAAAGGGTTTCAGCCGGAAACGTCGACTGTGTTTTCTTCTTTAGATGCCGCCTGGCCTGCTGAGCTCCTCCAGCATTTTGTGTGTGTTGCTCGGATTTCCAGCACCTGCAGATTTTCTCTTGTTTATTAGCTAACCATGTGCGGGTGTCAGCTTGAAATTGTCACCATAGATTCTGGCACCAACATAACATGCTCAGAAAGCTTGGCACTGCAACACAGAACATAACAAAGCAGAGCGCTACAAGCAACAAAACAACAATGGCCGAACGAGCCCCTTCCTTCCCTCCAACCCATCCGCAAACACAAATAGTCTTTAAACCCCAGGACAGGATAGGCCTCCAGGCTCTGGCCTTCAGGCTCCAACTTCCAGTCTTCTGATCAACCCTCAGCATCTTTGGTATGAATGTCCAGGAGGGTCCGATAACAGGACCCAGAACTCCAGGATCAAACTCAGAGCTTGCTGACTCATCAGTCCTCATGTGGATATCTGATCCAAAGACACACTGCCCTGGGACAGCCCAACATCCATGGATGCCCTTCATCCATATGTCCCCATCGCTGGCTTACAAAAGCAGAGCAAAGGCCTGGACTACGGGTTTCCTTTCGATCTGTCTATGTCCTTCAAACAGAGGGTCTAGACTCCAGGCTGACCTCTAACTCCTCCACATCCCCATCTCTAAACCCTAATCTGACTTCTAACTCCCCTTCATGCCTATCTTTAAACTCTAACCTGAACCCTAATCCCCTCCTCTGTCCCCCAAACCATTCCTGCAAACATAAGAAGAATAACTACCATAAGTCTAAGCCACAACTTCAACGGAGACTTCAGCTCGATGCAATCTTGACCAGAAGTTTCAATTTAGCATCCTCTATGGAGCACTTACTCCAACCTGTGTACAATAAATCATCCAATGGGAGTCTTCTGATTTAATAAACTAGACCTGATGAAAAGTCATTGACCTGAAACCATTTCTCCCTGCAAGGATGCTGTCTGCTCTAACATTCCCATCACACTGTTTTCATTTGGATTTTCAGCATCTGTAGTATTTTCCTTTTGATGGAGAAGGGAGTTACCTAATGCACTTTGGCTGACAACAGGATTGTCATCATACACAAGCTCCAAGAAAAATTATTTCCTATTTACAATGAAGTAAGCCATTTAAATTATTGAAGTAATATTTCAGCAACATCCACACATGTAAATCCAGTAGTATAAATCCAACATGGTAACTATAAATATTTAAAAATTCCACTTTTAGTTTATGAATATTTTGTTGCCTAAAACCATTTTTAAAAGCAAACAGGAAAATAATGAAACCCTTTATCAGTTTTTCCCTCAATTTACAATTTTTATGTAATTCAACTATTTTAAATCATAATCTATTTATCACAAATGTCTCAAGACTGAATTACTTTTTATTCATTTTTGTAGAATTTCTCAAGTTCAAAACCACTGTAAAGCTAATTTAACATTATATTATTTATTACCAAGTGACCTTTTGTTTCATAAATCACATGGGACCTCTGCTGTTTTCCCTTCAAGCCTGCCATGTCTGACAAACTTATGAAATCATGGCTTGAAGGAGAAAGTCTTACATTATGTTTTTTCCTGGCATAATTACTGAATGAAATGAGTCCATGAAATAAAAGCAAGAGCTGTCCATTCAGCCCCGCCATTCAATATGGTCATGGCCGATCTCTGCTGGCCTCAACTCCTCTTCCGTGACGGCTCCCCATAATCCCTCAGTTCCTTCATCTTTCAATTTTTTATTTACCTCCACCTTAAATAGATCTAGCCTCCACTGCCTTTTAGGGCAGAGAACCCCAGATATTTACTACCCTCTGAGGGAAGGAATTTCTACACACCTCAGTTTTAAGTAATCATCCCTTTATTTTGTGGCTATGTCTTCTTGTTCATGATTCTCCCACTGATGGTATACTTCCCTTAGGAGTGTACATATCTGAGTGAGGGCAGCCCTTGTTCTTCTGAACTCCAAGGAGCACAAACTCAAACTTTCTATCTTCTCTTGAACAGAAAGTCCTGGTGAGTCTCCATTGGACTGGCTTCAATATTACGATACCCATTTTTATATAAAGAAAATGAAACTGTGCAGTATTTGAGGCATAGCCTCACCAATACCCTAGGCAAATGGATCCCGGTATTCTTAAACTCCAGCTTCTTCAAAATAATTGCTAACATGTTGCTCTCCTTCTCTACCTGCTAATATTTTGTGATTTGTGTACCTAGATCCCTCTGAATGTTGTTTACCTGGTCTTTCTCCATCTAGATAATTAATGGCCTATTGATTCCTCGTACTGAAGTGCTAGAGCCCACATTCCCCTTTATTAAATTGCATTTGCCAGGTTTTCAAGCAATCACTCAATCTATTTATATTCTTTTATAGAATTGGAATGTTATTATCATAACATGCTCTTCCATCTATTTCTGTATATTTGCTGAATCTGGAAACCTGACATTTCTTTTATTACTCTAAGTCATAAGCGCGAAGAGTAAACAACTTAGGGCCAAGAACTGATCACTGGCATACTCCACTAGCTACATCACTCCAGCCTGAAGAGGTGCTTATTTATTCCAGTTCTCTGTTTTCTATGTTATAACCAGTTTTCAATCCACGCTAACACTTTTTGTCCAATACTATGGTCTCTTAATTTATGCACCAGATTCTCTTGTTGCACCTTCCAAATGCTACTTGGAAATCAAATTACACTGCACCTTTAGTTCCCCTCCATCAATTCTCCCTGTCACAGATTTAAAGTATTTGAATGAATTTATCAGACATAGTTTACCTTTCATAAACCTACGTTGGCAAGGTTTAATTATGCTCAGCTTTCTAAAATAATTATTTATTTTCCCTTAGGTTAAAGATTCGGTCATCTTGCCAACCGAAAACATTCCAACCAATTGTCCTATAGCTCCCCGCCTTCCATCTTCAACCTTTGTTGAACAAGGAAACTCCATTGGATGGTTTGAATAGGTCTCAGCACCATCTACCTGTGTGCAACCAATCTCTCTCTCATGCTCACCTGCGTATGAATGGTTTCTGTTTCTCCCTCTCACTCAATGCTGCCAGAGTCTTGGGTCTTGGGCCAGGTTTAGTGGATGCACTTTGTGAATTGAACTCCGTAGTTCATGGTATGATGTGTTTCTGTTTTTTGGCCCCTTCTTTTATTGCCGCTATTTTCTGCAATGCTGATTGGGGCAGACTGGCTCTGTGGTTAATGAATAACACAGCGCTAGACTGAACGGATATGAGCTGAACTGAATAGGCCCGGAGTCTTTCAATAACTTTGCGGTTTAGTGTTTTATATTCTGTGTTTCTTGCTCGTCTGTTTTTGCCATTTCTGCAATTTGTTGTTTTTTTGCGCATTGGGGGTTTGAAGTTTTTCTTTGAGCCAGTTCCATGGTTTTCTTTGTTTAGTGTCTGTCTGTTGAAAGACAAAACTCAGCGCTGTATACTGCACACATAACTTGAAAGTAAATGCACTCTGAATCTTTTAATCATCTGGTTCCACCAGTTCTGAACAATGAGTATGCAAACTATGGAGCCGCATTACCCTATATATAAAACGGAGTTAGCATCACCTTCCAGAGCATGTAAGTTTTGTTTGAATGAGAAGTAAAAGATGTTAATAATTCAGAAACAGATCTCAAGGAACCTCAGGGCTATTCATTTTGATTGTAACAGAGATGTGCAACTGAACAACACACACAGAGGAAGCAAGTTAATCACTGTAAGTTTTATGGGAAGCTGCCTGCCGCAGTTTTAAATATGTTCCTTCTGTTATCTCATCTTGGCTGACTTCCCCTGCTCTCAGGAAAGTCAAAAGGTAAAGATAAGCTAAAAGTGTGAGGTATTTCAGGGAATAGTCTGTACTGAATGTGATTGCAGCCCAAGAAGAACAGGAGTGGCTCCTCCAGGTTTAACCTTTAAAAGGCCTGCCTGATTTCCCAGCTCTACAGTCTCCACTGACATTTATTAATTTCCCTCTGGCTCTGTTGTATCTGTTAGATGCTGATCTCATTGGCCCAAATACCATCAGTAATCTTGCAGTCTCTTCCTTATCACCTGTTACTGCCCCAAAGCTAACTCTGGAGAGGATCCAGAGGAGGTTCATGAGAATGACTCTGGGAATGAAAGGGTTAACGTATGAGGCGTGTTTGATGGCTCTGGGCCTGTACTTGTTGGAGTTCAGAAGAATGAGGGGGGGATCTCATTGAAACCTATTGAATATTGAATGATCTAGGTAGAATGGACATGGAGATGTTTCCCATAATGGGGGAGTCTAGGAGCAGAGGACACAGCCTCAGAATAGAAGGACAGTATTTTAGAATGGAGATGAGAAATTTCTTTTGCCAGAGGGTGATGATTTGGTGGAATTTATTGCCACAGGTAGCAGTGGAGGCCAAGTCATTGAGTATATTCAAAGCCCCAGGTTCAAGGGTGTCAAAGGTTATGGGGAGAAGGAAGGAGAATGGGTTTGAGAGGGATAATAGGTTAGCTATGATGGAATTGTGGAACAGACTCAATGGGCTAAATAGCCTAATTATGCTCTTGTGTTTTATCTAAACTTCCCGTTTCCCCCATTTTCTCAGCCCTATTCTGTGATCATTCTCCTTCTGAAACCTTAATGGCCAGTCCCTGAAAGTCCTTTCCCCAACTACACTGTAACCCAAAGTCTTTCAACTGTCAGCCATGGTCTCCTTCCCAAATACACTCATTCTGCCTTCCTGACACCAAGCTCAATGCCCATTGGTTGATTCCTGGTGTGGCAGCAATTACCGTCTAAGAATGAGTTAACTTTGCTCATTTGCCTGGTTCTTGGGAGGGGAACTTGGCGAGCAAGCTCATTTACTCCAGAGTTACAATATTCAGGGAAACCCAAACAGCTACTACTCTCTAAACATAATTGCACCTCTAATTCCCAAGATCATTCAAAACATTTCCCTTTGAAAGATATAGCAATTGGACTGAAGAGTTCAGATTATTAAGACTACACTTCTGTTTTGCTGTTAGTTAAAATGGATTTTTAATTTTTATATGTCATGAATATCTCCTCTTGCATGAAAAAATTGCGAAAAATATGATATAGAGAGATTAGACTCCCAAAGTGACTGAGTATGGGTATCAACAATGATATGGGCAGTGGCACATGGATTGCCCAAAGATGAGACCATATTTGGAGTATTTTGCACAATATTGGTTTCCATATATAAAGCAGGTTGTAAATGCATTGGAACTAGTTCAGAGAAGGTTAACTAGATATACCTGAATGATGAGGTTGTCTTATGAGAAAAAGTTGAACAAGCTTAAAAAAATATATGAAGTGACTTTACTGAAAAATATGAAGTTCTGAGGGGATTTGACAAGTTAGATATGAAGTTAGACATGATTTTCTGTCACGGGAGAAGTTATAATTAAGAGCCACTGTTCAAAATTAACAGAATAATTTAGGTGGAGCTGAGACTATTTTTCCACTTTCAGGGTCATAAATCATTGGAAGTCTCTCACTCAAGAGGCAGCAAAATCAGAATTTTTGAATATGTTTTAAGGACAATGTAGATTCCTCACTAATGCACACACAAAATATTGGAGGAACTTGGCAGCTGCACAGCATCCATGGAGAGGAATAAACGGTCAAGATTTTGAGTTGAGAGCCTTCATCAGGACTGGCAAGGAAGGAGGCAAAAGTAAGATGAGGAGGGAGGGAGGGAAAGCCGCAGGCAGGGAGTATTGAGACAGGGTCTCACTGAACTCTCATCAAAGAGAAACTTTAATCTTCTTCAGGGTAGGTATACCTCAAAGCAACCACGATGGTGCATCAAATCATAAACACAAGGGACTCTGAAGATGCTGGAAATTTTGAGGAATCATACAAAATGCTGGAAACACACAAAATGCTGGAGAGACCGAGCAAGTCAGACATCTATGGAGAGGAATAAAGAGTTGATGTTTCTTCAGCAGCAAGGGATAAAAGATTACTGGCAGTAGATGAGAAGGCAGAGTTAAGGTTACAATCAGAACAGCAATGATTTCATTGAAGGCCAGTGCAGACTCAAGAGGACAAGTGTCCTTCTTCTAATCCAAATTCAAATATTTATCTACATGCAAAGCATATTTAAAATCCTAAGAAAATTATATTTTGTTTGTTCCATTTTGTTTATGGTTGCAAAACATCAAAAATTGGCACAGAGTATCCTGGAACTAAAAACTAATCACATGTTCACCTTGGAAATCATGAGGAAAAATATCTTTTATTATTTTCCTTGAATGTTTGCAGTTGTTATATTTGAAAATAGTGGAGAGCGGGGAATATGAAAACTTTGAAGGGGTTAGTTGGTGGATTCAGGGCGTTAAGTGCTAAAATCTACAGTAACTATAACTAGGGAGGAGGCATTGAAAGAGCTTTCTACCAATCAATGGAAAAGTGAATGAATTCATGTCCTTCTTGTGAAACATTAGATTAGATGAGATTAGACTGGATTCAACTTCATTGTCATTGTGCGGAGTACAGATACAAAGCCAACGAAATGCAATTAGCATTTGACCAGAAGTGCAAAAGAATAGTGTTACTTACAAAATAACTATGAATAAAATTTGTACTACTGCATACAAATATAAAAGTACTAAGACAGTCCAATAGGGTGCAATACTACTTAGTGCTGTGATGTGAGGTTCAGCAGGGTCACAGACTCAGGGAAGAAGCTCTTTCTGAGCCTGCTGGTGCAGGAGCGGAGGCTCCTATAGCACCTACCGGATGGGAGGAGAGTAAAAAGTCCATGGTTAGGGTGAGATGCATCCTTGATAATGATCTTGAAACAAGTAGTGACATTCCTCTCATCTAGGAAACTCTCTGAAAGCAACATTCACACCACCTGACATTCTGATGAAGGATCTCAGGCCCAGAACATGAACTGCTCCTCTTTCCAAAGGAGGTGCCGAAACTCATCAGTGTTTCAGGCAGCTTCTGGTTTTGTTTCAGAGTTCCATAATCTGCTGAGTTTTGACATTCATGACATTAAATGTAATGTTTCTTCAGCTGTTTATTTTTTTTATTTAAAAAATGTAAAAATTAAATAACGTTGGTTGTAATGTAAAAATTCATGAACAAAAATAATGTTTTCTTTGTACCTACTATCATTTATTTAGAAAAATAAACCACCCTGCCCTGTTAGTTCACATGTTTGATTTATTGTCAAATACACCATTTGTTATCTTCCTGTAGAACACAGATAGACCCTGGTACAATCTATTTCCGGGCTGTACTCCAAGACTGATTGCACAAAGACATGTTAGTAGGCTGCAATTTATCTTCTGGCCTTGTTTACTGGCCTTGTGAACAATACAGAAGGTCTTAGAACCCTTTAAATATTCAACAATATTATTCCCTTAATATAAGTAGAAAGAAAATGGTCTTCATCACAGTTTTCTGGTAGCAGAAAGCTCAAACGTTTCAGGATGAATTTATTCTGAACAAGCTAATATTGTTAAGCTGCTAATAGCATTATAAAACTAGTGATCACTCACTTTCAAGGGCTGTTTTATCAGGTGATCTGACAATAATGAACTTGAAAGCATAAACCAGATTATTAAACTAATAGTGGTTAAGGTCGAATTTGGATTTCAGGAGACTTTTTGCATCTTCCCACTAAGTCTTAGTGGCACAAAATTACATTGATGATCACATCAGTAAGATCAAGTTCAAGTTTATTGAAATTTAGCAGTGTACATGTATACCATCAAATGAAACAACGTTCTTATGGACCAAGGTGCACAACACAATACGTATAACTCACACATAACAGGTAACGTTCTAATAATAAAAAAGGTTATTGATAATAATCTATATTCCAGATGAATTACATTTAGCATAATATGCATTTACAACACCAGTTAAAAAGTAAACACTATAATACTAATGGTGCTTCATAAGTGATAAGACCTGGGCAGTGGCAAGGAAGTCAGTAGTTTTATGGCCTGGGGGAAGAAATTGTGTCCCTTCCTAAGAGTCCTTGTCCTAATGCTATGGGACCTCTTGCCTATTGGTAGGGGATCAAAGAGATGTGGGATGAATGGGGGGGTGGGATCCTTGACTAAACAAAGGATCCTGCATGTGCGGCACTCCTGATAAATATCTCAGATGGTTGGAAAAGAAATGTTGATGATCCTCTCGATTATTCTTACAATCCTTTGTAAGGGCTTGTGGTCAGATGCCTTGCAATTGGCATGCCAGATGGTGATTAAACTAGTCAGGACACCCTCAGCAGTGCTCCTGTAAAAACTGGTCAGAATGGGAGAAGGGATTCCACACGCAAGGAGATTCTGCTGTGCTTTCTTGACTAAAGAGGTGGTGTTGAGGGACCAGGTTCATTATGTGTTCTCCCAGAAACCTGGTGCTCTTAACACTCTCCGTGGAGGAGAATTGTTTATGTGCAGTGAGGAGCAGTCAGCCTACACATTCCTAAAGTCAGTAATGAACTCAGTAATGAACAGAGATAAACAAAAGGATTAAGAGACTTTAAGAATATTTTAATATAGCAAGTCAATCAATAATTATTGTAAGGCAATTATTCTTATTTATATTTGAAAGCCGGAGTTCTGTGGATCTCAATGACAGAGTCCATGATTGAGCTCCCATACAGCTATGGTACAGCTCCCATACCAGGCAGTGATGCAGCCAGTCAGGATGCTCTCTGTTGTGCCCCTGTAGAATGTTCTTAGGATTTGGGGACCCTTCTTCAACTGACTGAGGTGAAAGAGGCACTGATGTGCTTTTTTTTTCACTACATGGCCGGTATGTACAGACCACGTGAGATCCTGGGTGATATGTATGCCGAGGAAATTAAAGCTGTTCACCCTCTCAGCCCCAGATCCATTGATGTCACCAAGGGTTAGCCCAATAGGGGTGAGCTGGAATTTAGCCTTCCCCGGTGCAGTTTTATGCAGGATATTTTTATTCTTTTGGCTCAGTGTCCAACAAATCCATTCTGTGGAATAAACAGTCTGAAAAGTGCCCTTCAGGATTTCACATACCGCAGATATAAACAGCCAACTGAAAGGATTTTGCACTGTTCCCCATTTAATCAGAGTGAGCAATTTCATCTAAACAGTAAGAACTCAAAGCACTTAACAAAAGTCTAAGTTTCATCAATAATTGGTTCGGCTTCCATTGTGTATCTAGATAACATTTGTGAGAGGTTGATTGGGTAATGTGTCAAGCATCAAGAGTCTGACAAATAGGGAACATTTCATTCTTTGAATTATACATGGTAGGAGGTAACTTGGGGTTTTGGTATGCTATCTTTGGACTAGAATTATATTTGGCACAATTAAGTGCCTGTCTGTGTTCAACTGTACAGTCTCTATTGCTAATTGTTCGTAGTCCAGCAAGAGCTGCTTAAAATTAGTAGGGTGATTCCATGACTTGGCTACCACCAGCAGGCAATGATGATAACGAACAGCAACACCCAAAAAACGCGTTAAGTAGGCCATGATTTTTCTTCCACTCCTTTTAATGGATAGAAAATCAGACATCTGGATTTCCCATGGTATACTTGCTCTTTGAGGGAAGCTTGACTGCTGAATCAACCTTTAGGTTGCTCATGTGGTCCATTAAGCCTGCAGTTCATTAGGATGAACAATGTAAGTGAATTATGTGAGCTAGACTGTGGATTTGATTGTGACCAGGTACCCGAAGCACTGTGGAAGAATTTTGGGGGAATTCTAACAGGTGGGTTCAGGAGATACGGGAATGAAGAGATTTTAAAATCCAAAACCCATCTCCACCTCTTCTTGATTTAACAGTTGTGGAATAAATAGATGATTGGCCATGTGGGCATTTCAAACTAGAAGAGAAAAACAGTTACTAGGATCTCTTTAGAACACTTCCCCTTTAAAAGAACTTCTATTTTCAACCACAGGAAACCAAATATTCTTTTGCTCAGGATTCCTATCAAGTTTTAAGGGAGAGCAAAGACTTGTCTCCTAAATGATCACACAGGCAATTTATGCTGGGTTTAATCTGATCTCAACACATAGTGCAGGATTAATGTGGAAGCTGCAGCAAGGTAAGGGTTAGGATAATGTCCAGGCAAGAAAGGACTTTGCAGAGCATAGCTTCCCTTTGCACAAACAGTGACTGGAGACATTTGACAAACAGAGAGAAGATAATGATGTAACAGCAGGATGCAAGCAACAGACACCAACTGAGGGACGATTACTTTACTAACTTCAAATATTCACAGTAGTTAGCTTGTAGTTTCTATTGACATATAACACCTGTATGGTAAAGAACAACTGACCTTGCAAATAAAGAATGAACATACACAAGGTTACCAATTGGTCAAAATCCATAATTCAGAGATTCAAAGTACCTTTGTTGTCAAAGAATTAATACATTATACACATTGAGATTTGGGTTTGCTTGCAGGCAGCCTCAAGCAAGAAACCCAAATAACCCAATTTTATTTAAAAAAAAGGGAAGACCATAACCACTGCACAGAGAAAGTTGAAAAAAACACACATCATGCAAACAATAGAAGCAAATTACACCATTCCAAACCAGATTCCATCCTTAGATCTGCTCTTCAGAGCAGGCAGAGTAAACCCAAGCCTTGATCTTAATTTGTCATATTAGTGGAGCAAAGATGCCACAAAACTCACAGAGATGACAGCGAGGTGAACTCACAGAGAGGGGAATGAACATTGTGGGAGAGCGAGTGAAATCAGCCTGACCCTTGCCTCCAGTCCCCACACTCGGAATTGCTAGTCAAAATGACACTTCTCGATTCAGATTTGAGAACGGTGTAGTGACAGGGGGCATGTTGTTTTCCTTGTGCACAAATAAAGTGTGACTGAGGAAAGAGTGTGAATATTCAATGTCCATTTAATCGGTCACAACATCAGCACTTGACACATTGTCAGCACAACAGCCCCTTGATACTTCAATAATACTCTAAGAGATGCTCAGAAATATGAGTTAAGTCAGAGAGGTTTTATACACTGGATGCCAGAGGAACTCATGTGTCAGGAGTATCCATAGAGGGCAATGCACAGACGAGATTCGGGTTATGAAGTGAGGCTTTAAGCAGTTACATTGCTTCCAACATGAACTATTCCGTGGTAAGTGAATTGGGGGAGCAGACCTGACCATTGTCATCCTGCCCCAGTCCATATGTCTGAGAGCAAAGAACACAAAGAGCCCAATTTTTAATCAGGGCAGATGGCATCCAGTCCGATAACTCCCCAAGCCGAGTGGCATGTCCAGCTGAAATAGAAATTCCCACTAGGGAATGTGGCAGGAGACTGGGCAGGAAAATTTCCATTTCATGCACGTCTTGCTGCCAGCATACATGTTACCATATCTAACTTGATAGCCTTTGAAGGCCAGGGGTTTCTGATCTACCACACTCTACACAAAACTATTTCATCAAACTCGCTAACATCCTGTGCGCAGTGTATCATTTGCATGCACAAGAGGATTTCCAGCCCCTGCTCTTTTTCCCAGCCTGGTTCATATTTATCCAGAAATGCTGGAAGAACTCAACCAGTCAAGCAGCATCTGTGAAAAGAAATACCTATTAATATTGACTTTTAAAGTCCTTTCTAGCCTGCTTGTCTGCAGCTTCCTGTACTGCCATAGTGAGACCTGGTGCAAACTATAAGAACATCATCTTACCTTTACTTTCAGCTCTTTGCAGCTCCTGGAATGAGCATTGTATTCTCAAAGCAAAGAACAGGCTAGAGGAATGCAATCGTTCGGTCATCATCTGTGGAGGGAGGTGGACATTTCGGATTAATATCCTCCTTTGAGTCCCAAAATGTCAACTGTCCATTTTCCTCCATTGATGTTGCCTGACCCGTTGAATTCCTCCAGCATCTTGTGTGCTATTCCAGATTCTAGGATCTTCAGGCTCTTGTTTCTCCAGAGGGTTTTTGCAACTATCCACCACTTTCATAGGTCACCATCCCCCAATACCAAATTCAAATTTTTTGCTTGAATTTAAGTTCCTCAGCTGTCATGGTTGGATTCAAACCTATAACCCTCAGTCAATAGCCCTGCCCTCTGCCCACTCGATCAACGTCGCTATCCTCTTTATATCTAATACGCCGATAGTGTTAAATTCTCTACACAGCTCTGCCTAGAGATGTGATTTTGTATCCAGATGAAGTGCCAGTTGAGATTGCCTGAGAGAATTGAAAGTGATGTAACATCACAACAATTGTCCGCATCTATTATTGTTGGAAGAGGTCTGTTCAGCACAGGTAACTGCAGGGAGCCCTCACTCGATGGGAGTCATAGATCATGCCCACTGGCCAAGCTGCAGTCGGGGAGTAAATGAACTGTTCAGTTTATGATTAGGAACGCATGTAAACTGATTCAATTTGAGGAAATTTGGGGGGAAAGATACAGCAGGCACAGTGGGAGAATGTTTGATTATCTTTAGATCTGCACAGTGCTTGAGGATGTGCATGCAATTAATTGTCCAACATTCTAAATTCAAAAGCCAATTAACTGTAAAATATTATCAAATGACCTCAAAAATCCATTTTTAGTTACTCAAACATAGATAAACAGTTAATTGAAAACTTAATCCCTCCTTCTAATAGTAATTTTATTCATATTCATCAAATGACATAATAATGTAAATAATTAACTCTCACTTTGATCAGCTGTATTTTCAGGCTGCGCTGACGATATATTTTTTAACTTGCGAATCCCACACTGTATCAGCATGATCATACATTATTCCCACTGTCAGTATGCTGACTTTCTAGTTCAGACTGCCAACAAAAGTGATTTTAGACACTTACTCTGTGCGATTCTGATGATGATGTGGTAATGACTGTTCTTTGCACTTGAAGGTGGTGACACTTGCAGAAATCAAGGCTGATGACTACTCTGATGCCTTCTAAAGCTAACATAAGTAAGACAAGCTTTCCTGCATCATTCACAGATCCAAAGAGTCAATTTGCAGCCATCAAGCAGCTCCTGCCCATTTCCACAGTTCTCATTTCTCCCTCCGCAAATCAATGTGACAGGGGAAAATGCAAGCCATACGAGGCAGCACAGTTGCATCACAGACAGAGCTGCTCTCTTTCAGTTCCAGCCATTGAAGATCGGTACAGCACAAAAACAGGCCCTTTGGCCCATCATAGAATCCTGTCCTCTGGTACTGTCTGCATGGAGTATGCATATTTGCTCTGTAGAAACCAGATGTTTCCTTGGGATGGATGGGTATTTTCCCAGATCTCAAGGACGTGCAGATTGGTACAATAATTGGTCACTGTAAATTGACCTTGCAAAGTAGGTGGAATCTGGGATAGAAGATGGTACAGGAAAAACTGGTGGAGAATAAGTTTACTCCATGAGCCAGTATAGACTCAATGGGTTGAAGTAGCTTCTTTCTATGTCAGATGGTAACATGGCCAATACAATGCATGGATGAAGAAGTGACTGATACAATCTGTACAAATAGCTTAAACCAGCAAGGTTAACAATACAATTACACAATTAACCAAATGGAGTTATGTCCAACTTCAGCTGATATGGATAGCACTGGCAGTCACATGTATCACCACTTGTTCCTCAGCCAGCAAGCTGAGACACACCTGACTGTAGGCACTCTTGTCTCACAGCTTGAGCTTGTACTTTGGTATGGCTCAATATCTCTTTCACAACACATCCTTCTTGTTCTTGCCCCAGAGCTCATGCATGGTGCACAATGTGTTATCTCTCCCCAAGCCTCACCGATACTAAAAATTATTCCACAGAGCAAACTTGTAAAAGGAACAACAGAACCTATTCACATGCTCTACTGGATCACGGAAATCTTCCTGCTTTTGCTATGCAAACACTCAGGGCAGAATCTGGGATGTGAACTGATTACGCTAGAATCCCAAACTTTCCTCGGCCTGACATGTTGCATGGTTCACAAAACACTGCATCATACAAAGCATAATTTATTATAAGATGGCGCAATAGCATAGGGGTTAGCACAGTCACTTTACGGTGCCAGCGATCACCGAACCAATTTCAACTGCCACCGCAGTCTGTAAAGACTTTATTATGTTCTTCCTGTGGCTGTGCGGGTTTCCTCCAGGTGCTCCAATTTCCTTCCACGTTCCAAAGGCACTCAGGTTAAGGTTAGCAAGTTGTTGGCATGCTGTGTTGATGTTACACTTGCAGGCTGCCCCCAGCACATCCTTGTTGATTTGATGCAAAAGATGCATTTCATTGCATTTTTCGATTTTTCGATGTACCTGTGACAAATAAACTTTTAACTTTATTTTAAATCTTAGTACTGCTGGATGCTAAATATACTCAAGGACTCTCTGGAATCTTGAATTTCTGAAAACTGAAAGAGGTTTAAATGTTCAATGAATGCGAATCAAAAGCATTTCTGGAATGATAAATATTCACCCTTTTTAGAAAGCGTTTGGCATCACCATAACTTTCCTGTCGGATATCGGTGCCCAGTTACAGCACAAATTGTGCCACCCACTAACAATATTTTTGCAGACTTAAGTGAGTTCTGACATATATTTAGTTCAAATTCTCATTTCAACTGTTGAACAAAGTCACTGGAGAGACTCGGAAGCTAAAGGATATAGAAGTGTTTATTTAGCAAAGACATGAGTCACCCTTAGGAAAAGAGACCTGCCCGACCCAGTATTAAATCTTTAACTGTAAAGATCAAAAGTAACAGCAGGACAACTCTATTGTTGCAATGTAGCTACAAAGCTTCCTTTGAATTACATATAGTTTTCAAACACCTCCTTCTTCGTACCCTTGGTCCTGGCATCCAAAATGAATGTTAATCCCCACTGACTCCAGGCTGCATTCATGCATATGTGGGCATCCGAGGTCTAAGTGAAGTGTTCCTTTGTATGTGATTGTCCCTAACCTGCAAATCCAGAAAGCCCATTATTTTGAGTTTTTAAATTCAATCTGCAATCCACCTTCAAATCTGAAGAATGGCTGCTGTTGAAAATAATATTTCCTATATACTCTTCTGGAATACGCCCTAACATCAGCTACTCCTCAATATATCACCCTCACAACCAATAAGCAACTCTGCTTATAAACCTTGAATTCCATAATTGTAAAAGGATGGAATATGGCTTCTTTCTCTTTTGCATGGGAACGAATTACAGGTGAGCCTGATGTCATTCAGTCTTCTTGTTCACTTTCTCCATAATACAAAGGCAGGCTAAAGGTGAAAGGGCACTTCTAATATTTTTACCAACAAAATTAGATCAATCACACAGTTCTATGAAAAAGCAAATAGGTTGTTAAAGGAATGATACAGCAGGTAGACTGCAAAGCTGGCCACCATATCCAGAGTATCAGTTTTCTTCATTTAGTCAAAGAAAAATTAATATTGCAATTCAAGTTATTGGTTAAAGGCTTAATTGTAAATATAAATTCAGACAGAATGGGGTTTCATATATAGAGGAATTTAAAATCAGGTCAAATTAATCAACTAGCAGTGAAAATTACGTGCTGAAATATTTCCTAAATACAAATAGGTAGACTAACGGATGATAGAAACAGCTGATTAGATTGGTGTCAATTGCAATGTAACCGAAGTTGACATTTTCTTGGAAATGGCCAGAATGAGTTGTCCGGGTCAAGGAACTGTGAAGGGTAATTTATATCTCATAAATGTGCTGACTTTGAGAACCACAAATAACAAAGTGAAAGGGACAAATTATTCTAGGCACTGTCCACTGGTGTTTGTGAAACAATTGATAATGTCCCCACATTCCTGAATTGGCCTCCGTTAGGAAGCAAGTCCAAAGCCTGCTTGTGCAATGATCCAGCATTAAAGCAGTGCTTAACCACAAGAGGAACACTGTTGACTCATAGAGGATAAAACTTCGTCATGGTTGACATGGACAATAGTTGACTTGCCTCTGCGATTAAAATCAGAAATGACTGTAGACAGCCGTAGCCTGCTGGTTATCTACAAAACACAGCACCATGGTAGAGTAGTGGTCGGTGTGACACTATTACAGCTCTGGGTGTTCCAGGGTACCAAGTTCAATTCCAGCACCGTTCTGTAAGGAGTCCCTGTATGTCCTCCCCGTAGAATGTATGGGCTTTCCCTAGGTGCTCCGGTTTTCTTCCACAGTCCAAAGACGTACCAGGTAGGCTAATTGGTCATTGTAAATTTTCACCTGATTCGTTGGGTTTGTGGGGTCGCCAGGGCAACATGGCTCGAAGGGCTGGAAGGGCCTGCTCCACACTATATCAGATAGATAGATGGATCAGACTTGAAGCAATTGCAGATTCCTCATCATCACTGAATATAAATGTGGGAGTTCCTAACTGACAAAATTGTTGGAATACCTTCACTAGAGGACTTCAAAGGCACAGGCAACCAACACCTTCTCAGGAGCAATGAGGAACAGACGATAAAGAATAACTGTAAACAATGTCCAGATCTTGGAAAAGGAATATTAAAAGTAAATATTTGAAAAGTGAAATAAGCTGCTCTTGTAAGTCAAGTGTCCATCATCCCAGCAGATTCCACACACTAAACTACACATTTGACGAACACAGAATACACATTCTCAACTCGCTTGTCTAAATCTAAAGATATTTAGTTGGCAGAATACACAGAAATACCGTTGTCATTTTAACATATATATATTGCTTGTCAATGCAAAAGAATAGCGTCCTTTCCCTTCTTCATCCAGCCAAGACAACCATCCACAATAGCATTAGCAGCCCTCGCAAGGCGTCAGCCTCTGACATAGTATCTGATAGGGCTCCAAACACTTGTCCCAAGCAGCTGACAGGAGCGCTCAAAGACTCTTTCAATCTCTCACTGCTGCAGTCAGAGGTTCCCATCTGCTTCAAAAGAGCGACAATCACTGGTCATACTGCCTCAAAGACTATCACCCAGTGACACTCACATCTACACTGATGAAGTGTTTTGAGAGGTTGATTATGGCTAGATTAACTCCTGCCTAAGAAAGATCTTAGATCCACTGCAATTTGGATATTGCCACAATAGATAGATAGAGAGGCTTTATTGATCCCAAAGGAAATTACAGTGTCACAGTAGCATTACAAGTTCACAGATATAAATATTAGAAGAGAAGTAGAAAGAATAAAAGTAAGTTACCACTAACAGTCTAATGGGTGGGAGTCATCACTTCCCTGGCCATAGGTTGACTCATTATAGAGCCTAATGGCCAAGGGTAAACATATAGGGCTCTTTGTCTTAGTCTATTACTAAAAGTGCTTCTCTGTTCAGCCCAGGTGGCACGCAGAGGGTGAGAAACAGTGTCCAGAATTGCCAGGATTTTCCGTAGGGTCCTTTGTTCTACCACAACCTCCAGTGTGTCCAGTTTGATTGTTATAACAGAGCAGATGCAGCCACACTAGCGCTCCACTCAGCCTTGGATCACCTGAATATTAGGAATGCCTACCTCAGGCTGCTGTTTATTGATTACAGCTCAGCGTTCAACACAATCATACCTCAGTTCTAATCAACAAGCAGCAAAATCTGGGCCTCTGTACCTCCCTCTGCAACAGGACCCTTGACTTCTATACCAGGAGGCTACAGTCTGTATGGATCTGTATACCCCAAAAATTTGCCATCAACAGAACTACTGGAAGGATTTCAGGTGGTGACGAGAAAGAGTACAGGAGTGAGATAGATCAGCTGGTTGAGTGGTATCACAACAAGAACCTTGCATTTAGTATCAGTAAGGCCAAGAACAGATTGTGCACTTCAGGAAGGGGAAGCTGAGGGAGAACACACCATTCCTCATCGAGGGATCTGAAGTGGAAAGGGTGAGCATTTTCATCTCTGAAGACCTATCCTAGGCCCAACACATGGATGCAATTACAAAGGAGGCATGGCAGCAGCTATATTTCTTTAGGAGTTTGAGGAGATGTGTATGTGACAAAGGACTCTCAAAAATTTCTACAGATGTACAATAGAGAGCATTCTAAATGGTTCCATCATCATCTGGTATGGCGGGTCCACTGCAAAGAATCGGAAAAAGCAGAAGAGCGTCAGAAACTCAGCCAGCTCCATCATGGGTGCATCACGTTCACCTTCTAACGGCAATGTCTCAAAGAAGGTGGCATCCATCATTAAGGACCCCATCACCCAGGGCGTGCCCTCTTTTCATTGCTACCATCAAGGAGGAGGTAGAGAAATCCAAAGACGCACATTCGTCAATGTTTCAGGAACAGCCTCTTCCCCTCTGGAATCAGATTTCTGAAAGAAAAATGAACCCATGAACATTACCTCACTTTTGTTTCTCCTCTCTGTTTGCACTACTTATTTAGATTTATATTTTAACATATATATATGCACACTGTATATATTTATTATTGTAATCTATAGTTTATTAATATGTATTGCAATGTACTGCTGCCACAAAACAATAAATTTCATGACATATGCCGGTGATATTAAACCTGAATCAGATTCTGAACCCAAATTCCAGTCTGTTTCTGCAGGTTCCATTTTTGAGCCAGGTTGATTATTCATCTGAATGTTGTCTTAGAGCTGCCTCAGTCTCAAATGGAACTTTTAAAGCAGCACTTGAAAGCTCTTAGTGTAATTGAAAGCTACTGAAATGATAGATTATCTGTCAGCGTAGCGCAAGGCTGCAGACTCATTAAGTGAAAGGAAATAGAACAGTTGTCTGTGTTCGGCTGTAATAGCAAACAATAACCCGGATTGGTTTTACATTGGCTAAAGTCTAGCAAACAATAACCCGGATTGGTTTTTCATTGGCTAAAGTCTAGCAAACAATAACCCGGATTGGTGTTTCATTGGCTAAAGTCTAGCAAACAATAACCCGGATTGGTTTTCCATTGGCCAAAGACAAGCAAACAATCACACAGATTGGCTTTTCATTGGCTAAAGTTTGGCAAACAAAAGGAAAATGATAATGATGCTGGAAATCTGAAATCAAAATACAAACGTCTGTAGAAAGCATTGCAAGTTCATCTGATCAGGCAGCATCTGTGCATAAAGAGACAGAGTTAACATTTCAAGCTAATGTTTTGACTAGAGACTGGTCACTGCGGTGCAGATCATACCTTACAAATTAGATCAAGTTTTTTGAGGGGGTGGGAGAGGTGCTTAATGAAGGTAAGGCCATGGATGATATCTGTATGGTAAGGCATTTGACAAGGTCCCTCATGATGGGTTCATTTGGAAGGCATAGAATCCTGGGTGAACTGCAAGTTTGGATTCAGAATTGGCTTTACCCAGAGATGACAGAGAGTAGGAGTGGAATGCTGTTATTCTGGATGCAATTCTGTTACCAGTGCCGTTCCACAAGGATTGGTGCTGAGATCTCTGTTCTTTGTGATTATCATATATCAATGATTTGGTTGAAAATATAGATGGGTGGATTAGCAAATTTGTGGAGGACATCAAGACTGGTGGAGTTGTGATATAAGTAAATGACTATCAAAGAATACAATGCAATATATGTCAGTTACTGATATAGGCAGACAAGTGGCAGCTGAAGTTTAATCAAGACAAATGTGAAGTATTGTATTTTGGAAAGTAAAATTAAAGCAGAAAGTATCAATTTAATGTTAGGGCCCTTTATAGCATTGAGGTATGGCACTATAGTAAAGCGGACAGTGGGTAAATTATTCTTGTGTTTCCTGATCTTGATACTGGAGATTCAGTATTATCCACCCTGCCACTTCAGTCTGACCCTCAACTTCATTTACCTGGTCCAACACTACTTTCCTTTATTGGGATCTTTCTCATTCCACCATCTATCTTATTAAGGTAGATGAATATGCTAAGGGATTGTGGGGTTATTACTTATAGTTGGTGTGGGAAAATGAATGCTCATTCACTGGTGTGGGTGTGGGCCTGTAGAGGGATGAGGAGGTTAAGGTTAGGATTAGAGATAGGGGTAAGATTTGGTGAGGGAGATGAGAGACTAGAAGAGACAGTGGTGTGGAGGTTAGGGTTAGGGATAAGGGTAATATTGGGGGCTGGAAGTGAGGGGTTGCATGATAGAGGGTTGTGGAGGTTAGGAGTAGGGTTGGGAGAGAGAGAGAGAGGGGGGAGTCCTGGTGGAGAGAGAGATGGGCCTGATAGAGAGAGTGAGAGAGAGTCCTGGTGGGGCCAGGGTTTGTGGGGGTGTGGGCCAGTAGAGGATGTTGAGGTTAGGGTTACAGATAAGAGTAGTGTTGGCAGACACAGGTGAGGGTCTGGAGGGGAGAAGGGGGCCTGTTGAGGAGAACGAGGGATACCAAAATTGATTGGGTTGTCAACTGTGTAAATGACTTTCAAAGAATAATGGGATATAGATCAGTTATAGATATGAGATAATAAATGGCAGATGAAGTTTAATCGAGGCAAGTGTGAAGTATTGTACTTTAGGAAGACAAATGAAAGCAGGAAGTATACAATGTTAGGCCTCTCAAAAGCATTGAGGTACAGGAGGACGTTGGGGTCCAGTCCATTCTTCACTGAAAGTGGCTACACAAGTGGATAAATTGGTAAAAAAGGCATACGGTATGCTTGTCATCATTGGTAGGGTGTTACATATGAAAGAGAAGGAACTCTTGCTGCAGTTAGATAAAACTTTAATTCAGACTACACTTGGAGTATTGTGCACATTTCTGGTTGCCTTATTACAGGAATGATGTGAAAACTGTGGAGAGGGTGCAGACACAGTTTACCAAGATGCTTGTCTGGATTAGATGGTATGAGTTGTAAGAAATTGTTGGACACGTTTCTATTGTTCTTCCTCGAGCATCAGAGGCTGAGTGGTAACATTATAGAGGTTTTTTTAATTATGTAAGGCATAGACTTTAAGAATCTTTTCCCCAGAGCAGAAATATCACATACTAGAGGACATGCTTTTAAATTAGAAGAGGAAAGTTTAAAGGTGACTTGAGCAGCAAGTTCTTTACGCAGAAGCTGGTAGGTGCCTAGAATAGGTTAACAGGGTAGAAGAGGAAGCAAACAGTTTGGTGGAGTTCAAGAGATATTTAGATAGGTGCATGAATATGAAGGGAATGGAGGGATATGGATAATATACAGGAAGATGATATTTAGTATAAATTGTCATGAAGATCAGCACAATATTTTGGGCTGAATGGCCTATCTAATGCTGTCATTTTTTTAAGTTGTATGTTTTACGACTGCAAACATCATGTTTAAAGATACTGTTTATGATGGCAATATTTGAGTCCCTTCAAGAATCATCTGAACTAAGCTTTAGGATCTTGTCAGAACATTATTTAATTTCTGACTCAAATTTTCAGCATAAGTAATCAACTGCACGAGGGAGGCAGAAACCAATAAACTGTGTTTGCTGCTTTAGCAGGAACTGCACTCCACACTACAGTAACCAGGTGATCACAGGTAACTGGTAAGGATAGCGTTCTCACAAATTCCAACAGATAAAGGGAAAGAGGCGGTGGGTGGAGTATCTCACTGGTCTTATTAGTCAGCGTGGTGGATTGCTAACTCACCTCCAATCTGCCCTTTAAAAGTTGGGGAAAGAGTATCCATAAAGGTTGTAAATGTTTATGTCATGGACGGCCACTTCAACAGGAGTCAACCGCCTACCAAGCACATAAATCAAATGGCTATAAGATGTCAATGAAATCCGACCACTCAAATATAGTTGAAATAAGGAAATATTAAGGTACAGCCAATTTTTACATTTCAGAATTAAAAGAAAGGAGACCTTGTATAAATAAAAGGAAATGTTGTTTTGAATATCACTGGTACCATCAACATCGCTGTCTCTCTCCCAAATGAGCTAAATCTTTTTTTACACTTGATTCGATGTTGCCAAGACTGAGGCCCTGAGGAGAGGCACAACTGACAGGACCTGCAGCTTGGCCATCTCTGAGGCCAAAGTATGCAGGTGTTTCCAATGAGTGAACAGTCACAAGGCTGTGGGACCAGACGGTATCCCAGGGCAGGCACAACTGCCAGGTGTGTTTACAGACATTTTTAATCTCTCCCTCTCCCACAGTAGAGTGCCCTCCTGCTTCAAAGCATTCACCATTGTTCCTGTAACTAAAAATACCAAAGTAACATGTCTGAATGACTGGCGTCCTGTTAATAATAAGCAAATGCTTTGAGAGGCTGGTCAAGGACTACATTTGCAGCATGCTATAACCCACAATGGACCCCCTACAATTTGCCTCCCGACACAAGCGATTGACAGATGACACAATAACCACAGCTCTACATAACGTCCTTACACATCTGTGGAAGAGTGATACTTATGTGAGAATGCTATTCTTGGACTGCCTTTCAGCATTCAACACCATAATTCCCTCCAGGCTCGACGAGAAGCTCGGAGACCTCAGCCTTCACCCTGCCTTGCATAGCTGGATCCTAGACTTCCTGTCAAATCGCCGGTGGGTGGTAAGAGTGGGCTCCCTCACCTCCAACCCTCTGACTCTCAACACAGGTGCCCCCCCCCTTTATTCTCTGTATACCCATGACTGGATCACCACCCAGAGCTCCAATCTGCTAATTAAATTTGCTGATGACACTGCACTGATTGGCTTAATCTCAGATAATAATGAAGCAGCCTACAGAGAGGAATTCATCACCCTGACACAGTGGTGTCAAGAAAGCAACTTCTCCCTCAATGTTGCAAAATCAAAGGAGGAATGGAGACAGGCTAACCCCTTTTGACATCAATGGATCTGGGATTGAGAGGGTGAACAGCTTTAAGTTCCTTGGCATAAACATCACTGAGGATCTCACGTGGTCTGTATATACTGCCTGTATAGTGAAAAGGGCACAACAGAGCCTCTCTCACCTCAGACGGTTAAAGAAATTTGGTATGGACACCCAAATCCTAAGAACTTTCTACAGGGGCACAACTGAGAGCATCCTGACTAGCTGGATCACTGGCTGTTATGGGAACTGTACTTCCCTCAATCTGAGAACTCTTCAGAGATTGGTGTGGACAGCCCAGCACATCTGTAGATATGAACTTCCCACTATTCAGGACATTTACATTTACAAAGACAGGTGTGTAAAAAGGGCCCGAAGGTTCATTGGGGACCCGAGTCACCCCAAATGTTCCAGCTGCTACCATCTGGGAAACATTACCGCGGGGTAAAAGCCAGAACCAACAGGCTCTGGGACAGCTTCTTCCACCAGGCCATCAGACTGATTAATTCATGCTGATATGATTGCATTTCTATGTTATATTGACTATCCTGTTGTGCATACTATTTATTATAAATTGCTATAAATTGCACATTGCATATTTAGACAAAGGTGTAACGTAAAGATTTTTACTCCTCATGTGTATGAAGACTGTAAGAAATAAAGTCGATTCAATTCAATTATTGTGGTTACACTGTTCAAGTTGGTTATGAAATGCAAGCAATCTTCAAACTTCCAGGTTTTGTTGGAGGATTTCAATGAATTTAGACTGGGAGAAACATTTTCAAGGGCATTCTCAAGCTGCCTTGGGAATTCTGCCTACAATGTCCCAGATAAGCCCAATGGGAGCAATTGCTTCTGGCCTCTCTGTTTCCTGTAGTAGCCCTCAACAAGCAAGAATGCTTCCTGGCTTTGTGGGAAACGAAAAGAAAATAATAATCCACTGACTAGATTCAATACTATAATTTAACCATTAGTTAAACTTATAAACAGCTTTCTCAATTCAACTGTACTCCTTACTCCTTGTCACTGGACCTCTTCACAGATGCTGATTGGTCTGCTGAGTATTCCTGGCATTTCCTTTTCCTCTTCTGGTTTTCCATTACCTGTATCATTTTCATCCTCAAGAGTATGTCTTTTCTGATGTTCCAAAAAGAAATTCAGCTGCTAATGAAGGTCTGTCATTTGAAGAGGTAAGAGACTACGGATACTGGAAAATGGAGCATCAGTCTGCTGGAGGAACCCAGTAGATGGAGCAGCATCCAAGGGGGAAGTGAAAAGGCCATCACATTTTTGTATGATCCATGAACCCATTAACACAACCTAACTCATTCTCTTTTGCGCTTTATTAGTGCAACTTTCAGTAGGTAAATTGTTACTTTGTTGTTTTGTGGTAGCAGTACAGTGCAAGTATTCTGATTCTGCTTCTGAATATCTCCCTGTCAATTACCTGACAATTTCCTTGTATTGGTGGGAGAGAGAAGCAATGTACAGGCATGTCGAGGAGCACGAGTCTGTTGTCTCCAACGTTAGGACATGGAGCAGGGGTGGATAGCTCGAGAGTGCCGTGTCCGAGTTGTGTGTCCTGATGAAGAGTTTCAGCCCAAAAATATAGGTTGTTTCTCCTTCTCCATAAATGCTCCCTGACCTGATGAGTTCCTCAAACACCTTGTGTCTGTTTCAAAGATGGTAGATTCCACTGGACCTAGTGCATGGTCGTACAGTATATGCCACACTTATTTTTCTGTGCTTGACTATTTTAATTGAACACAAGGCCATAAAAAAGTTGACACTACAGTTCTCCCCTCCCTCCTTCAAAGTTGTAGATATACTGCATGCTCTGAATGCTGACCTTTATATTCCTGGCTTTGAATTGCCTACTCCAGGCATTTCAGAAAGGATTATATAGTTAGTCTTATTGATAATATTGTATTGAACACAAACTCTCCTGGGATTCTAATACATTCTTCTCTCTTCATGAGCAGTATTATAATCAATAGTATGTGGTTGTGGTCCTTCTAAGTGAAATGTTATGTCTTTATACTATTCTAAACTGGATCTTGGAGCTATTGATTGGATATTAAAACCACTTTTGCAGACTCACACTGATAGCTACATCGCACAGGTGAATATAACCCATGAAGATGAAGATGATGGTCTATAATTTTACAATGGAGTGGTGATCCTTTTTTTAAGGTATGTTGGAGTTGAAATGAATCAAAAATGTCAATATATGCTGTAACCGGACAACTTCTACGAGTTAATACTTGCATTTGGCTTTCTAAATCATGTAAGCTCCTCCAAAGACACAAGTTAGTAATCTATAATTAAATCAACAAATTAAGTCTAAAACCAGGAGTTAAATCTGGCAGTGCATTCACGGGCTTGCAGGGATATTTGAAACTCAACACTGAAACTAGGCCAAGAGAACAACAACTCATGGGATTCGCTGATAGTTGTGCAAATATTGTGATACATCAGGTATTTGGCCTCCTTCGCAAGATTAATGGAAAAGTGCTCATTGTGAGCCTTTGTGGTGAGAGGTCATGGCATTCTGTTCTTTTTCACTTTCTGTGAGTTACTGGTGTTCAATTCTGTCAACAGATCGTGAAACATCTCAAGCCCTGACAGCTGAAAAAAGTCACCTTTGCATTTCCACATTTATCCTGCCACCTACACAATTGGTTCCTGCCCTTTCCGGTGGAATTCTACAGCTGTCAACGGATCGTGAAACATCTTAAACCCTGACAGCTGAAAAACTAGTCACCTTTGCATTTCCACGTTTATCCTGCCACCTACACAATTTGTTCCTGCCCTTTCCCGAGGAATTCTACAGTACGTTTACTTACGTTACTTACTGCCCCTTGTAATGCTGGCTCTCAGAGCAGCAACGAAGGTCCTCCACCTCTAAAACCAATTTTTTTCTTGGTTTTGGCAGTGTTCAGGACTTCCTTCTTCATGCCCATAGTTTCCTCTCAGTTTTCATTACTGTCAGCCAAGCAAGCTTCAGGCAAGATGGTAGCATAACAAGTCACAACGGTTTCTATAGGGTCAACAAAAGGTTCTACCATTCTACTTAAAAGTACATCTAATGATAGCAACATGCTGCTATACATTAAGAAATTAAAGTACTGCAGGTCTGCACCATCAATGAGTTGCTCACTAACAGAGATAATGAAGGAGCTACACAAAGTGCTGCTGCCTGATTCAATGGAGGCTAATAGTCAAATATTTGGTGAGGCGTAGCTAAGTAGTTATGGCGCCCAATGGTGACTCCTTTGCTTGCATCTTCAAAAACAATCCTGTTTCCATCTTTAATATCTCCACTTTTCCCTTTCAGGGTTCTTTTGAAGACCCTGACCTGGAGTTACATGCTGACTACGGTTCTTTGTGGGAATGCGACCCGCTCTCGGGGTTCCACAATCAGCCGCTACTCAGCGTGCCAAAGCTTTGGCCTAAGATTTCGGCACGGTTTCAGGAGCCTAGAATCTTGAGTAACTGGAGACGGGCGAATCAAGAGTCGGTGTCTCCACAGGAGGCCCTCGTGTTCTTGGGGGAGTCGGAACATCTGCTGTGTGCCGGGGGACCCAGGATCCTTGCGATCTCCAGGCACAGAGATCCAAAAAGGCAATGTTACAGACTTTTAGCACGGTAAACCAGCAAGCTGTTTGTTACCTCTTCCCACTAGTTGGAAAATGGAGTCACCTCTTTCTCCCTTATTAGGAGAGAGAGAGAGCTGGCAGCATGTCGAATTATTGGATGAGCGGTGTAGTCTCTGGGGTAACAGCAAGTCTGCGTGCCTTTGCTATTTCTTTGCTCACGCTTGAGTGCTGGTAGCGGGTACGCTTCATTTTTGCCGGTGGGAGGGGGGGATTGTTGCTCGCTGCCACTTACATGTGGGAGGGAGAGGAGTTGGGGGGGAACTTTGGGGTTCTAATATTTGACTGTCATTCATTCTTTGGGGCACTCCTGTACTTTCGTAGATGGTTGTGAAGAAAAAGAATTTCAGGATGTATATTTTATACATTTCTCTGACATTAAATTTTACCTTTGAATCTTTGAAATAGATTAAGTCACATGGTCATGCTTCTTGTGATCGCAGGACCCCTTTGGACAATGTTAACCTGGCACCACGTGGGTTTGAATCGCTGGTTTTCTGGATGAGAGCAGGGGCGGATGGCATGGGAGCTCCCTGGCCTCGGTCATAGCGAGGACCAGGCCGTGTCGCCTGTTCGCAGCTGCCGGAGCAAGGAGACAAATCCGTCGTGCTTCACCAGTGCGGTGCGGCACAGCGTCCAACAGGGAGTCAGCACTGCCCTCCCAGGGTTTCGCTCAGCGATAGACAAGCTCGTTTGTAGTTGAGCGCAGATTTCTTTAGTGGCACTCATTGCAACTTGGGCCTCAAGCTGCAGGTCACTTACTTTCCACTCGCCAGCGGAGAGGCACCCAAACCGTTGCGCTCTAATGGGGCAACGTAGCACAGTTGTGGTTGACTGAAGATTTCAATTGGATTGAGGGGTCTGAACTATATATATAATTTGTCTGATTGTGTTTTTACTAATATTCTATATGTGCCTTTATATGTGAGGGTTTGGCCTCTATGCTGCACTAACGCCTAGTGGGCATTGGGGTGGGCATAGGGGCCAGTCAGGAGATGATCTCGGTGGGCTGGGAGCTCTAGACTACACACCTGCATATTTTTCATCATTGGATTTTTATTAATATTCTATGTGTGCTTGTACGTGCGAGGACAGGGCCTCAGAGCTGTGTCACCTAGTGGGCGTAAGGGACCAGTCAAGAGATGATCTTGCTGGGTTGGGCGGTCTGGTCTATATACATTCATATTCTGCGTCATTGTATGTTACGGATATCCTATATAGGTTTGTTAACGTATGTGCAAGGACTGTATCAAGCTGCAGTGTCATTGGGGGGTGGGGCAGGCATTAGAACTCTTTTATTCCATGAATGTGTTCTTGTGCGTGACTGTTGCTACTATGTTTTCCACCTTGACCCCACAGTAACGCTGTCTAGTTTGGCTGTATTCATGAGTATTCGTGTATGGTTGATAACAACTAAACTGAATTGAACTGAGTTGAAGTCCTGGTTGGGGACACAGATCACGCACAGATTTAGAAGGACTCTTCATTGTTGTTTCCATTATGATTTTTTCTGACCATTCGGGGTTGTTAGCCCTGAGCTGAACCCGTGAACCTGGATGACCGGTGGACCACTCTTACTCTGTCCTCTAACCTGTGACCTGTTTGGCATGGGTGACCCTACCAAGAATCAAAGCACAAGGCCCTGACTCCAGCCAACATAGTACGCGTCTCCAAACCCTACAACAAAGTTGTGGTCCTCCTGAAAAAACGCTACTTTTAGCCAAGCCCAAGCGTAGCAATCATTTCACCAAGATGATAACCAGGAACGGGAATTGAATCACATATGAAAAATAATCATCGATGTCGATAGATGAAAAAAAATGCATCTACTTCCTCAGAAGTACCAATGACATCTGTTTGATCCTGACCTCCTGTAAGTGTCTGCAGAGGATCTTTGTGATTCCATAAGTTTTTACTGGATGTTCCAGCTTTGACCCAAATCTTAAGGAAGTGCTGGTTGCTAAGTTAATTAGGCACTATGAAGTATCACCAGCACTTAGGTGAGTGGTGGAATCTTGGCAGAAGCTGATGGGAATATGGGAAGAAGAGGGAAAATTATTAGGGTACTAGGAATCGTTGCAAACCTGCAGGCCTGCTTCCATCTTATATGGAGATCTGGAAAATAGTTACAGCACATTGAAATGCCACAGACAGAGGCGGCAATTCTTTATTGTTTCCCTTCCCATGTTCGTAACTTTTTCTCTTCTGGCTTTTCACACGTTTTTCGACTGATCAGTTTTCTTGTTCTTCTCATAACAGTTAGTATGGCAACATAGTGGTTAGCACAGCACTTTACAGCAGTCAGCTGCAAGATCGGGGTTTGGTACCCATAGCTGTCTATAAGGAGTTTCCATGATCACATGAGTTTCTTCTGGGTGCTCCAGTTGCCACCTATGTTTCAAAAGTTACCCTTAGGTTTAGTGAGCTGTAAGCATATTATGTTGGCACTGGAAGCATGGCAATACTTGTGGACCATCCCGCACAATCTTCGCCAATTTGATTTAATGCAAAGCAACGTATTTCACTGTAAGTTTCAATGTACATGTGACAAATAAAGTTTATCTTTACGTCTTTACCTTTATAAATGTCACAAAATGTAAAGAAACTATTGAGCACATTAAAACAGTTGTAAACTAATCTGTTCATTCCTTGCTCTTTCCCCACACCTGGCCTTTTTAAAAATTCCAGATAGTTAAGCAATTGTATTTTGGTAACAACAATTAAATCTGCATCTACCTCGCTTTCAGACAGCTTATTTCCAGATCATAATTAGTCACTGCACAAAATATAAAGCTTCCAGATCCTTTGTCAAACAGTTTAAATTCATTTGCTTTGATAAAAGATCCCTTTAGTAAGGGAAACAGCTTCTCTTATTTGCCCATCTACCATGGATTTGTCTGTCAAATCCCCTCTCAGACTTCACTGCTCCCTTGTACTGAAAGCCCTCCGTTCCTGAAGCAATTCCCCATAATTCATTCCTGCATTTTCTCCAGGAAGAAACAGCACTTCAGATCTTCATGTAAATGGATGCAAGCATATTTGATGTTAAGGTTGTCGGGCCAATAAAATTACCATGAACAGATTTACATTTTCATACCAAGACAAGAAGCCTTTTTTTCCCTGTTCAGTGGGTTATGGTCAATGTCAGAATTGCATTCAGTGATCTAATGTTTAAAACAGCAACTGGTAACTGGAAATATTCATCTTAAACACATTCATGTATGGATCATGAAGTGGCTGTGGTTGTGAAGTTTTATCTTGCAATAGCCATCTGCTGTCTATTGTGATTTTATCACTAGCAAGTAATAAAATCATTTCACAGAATTGATATCATCACACATTATAGAACATTAACACAGACTATTCCATTTACCATCCAACCAGATAAAGCAGATGTGTTTAAGGAGCATGCTATCACTTCATTTTCTACTTTATCTTTTTCTTTTGAATTGTTCGCCAATGTGCTGTTAAAAGCGAAGGCAAGATTTTCCTGTTTGACCGCATCTGGAAGTAAATTGCTTTAAGTTGCCATGAAGCTACTAAGGAAACACCCTGGCCATTTCCCTTCTCTCTTCTACCTTCTTGGAGAAAGTACAGGAACTTGAAATCCAGATGACCAGACTCAGCAATCCTTCACCATTGCTATTAGACCTCTGAACCAGCTATCTCATATCCCCATCCTGATGCTACTGTCATGTTCTTGAACCCTTAAATCTGCTTTTTCCATTTTGTCCACCAATGAGGACATCTTCGAGAAGCAGTGTCTGAAGAAGGCAGCATCCATCATCAAGGACCCTCACCATCAGGGCCATGCCCTCTTCTCAATACTACCAGCAGGGAAGAGGTATGGGAACCTAAAGACCCACATTCAATTATGCCTCCAGCATTCGATTTCTGAATGGTCCATGAACCAATGGACACTACCCTGTTAGTCCTTTCTTTTGCACTGGTTGCTTACTTTGTAATTTATAGTTATACTTATTTTTGCTCTGTAACGCTGCCACAAAGCAACAAGTTTCACTTCATGTAAGACAGTGATAGTAAACCTGATCCATTGCGTCGTGGTAGACATGAAAATAAACTAATCTAATCTGAAACTAACTAAGATTGTGTGTGTTGTAGAAAGGATCCAAGTCCTTTGTTGTGCTTTTCCCCAAACCTGCTCCTTAATGTGGAGTCGCATCATGAGTTGGGTTGACTGTGGATTGATGACAAAATGACAAATTCATGCTAATCTTCCCTTTTGTCATTTGGTTGTGGAAAAAAGACATCCTAGTTTGTGATAGGGTTAATTCCAACAAGTAGGAAAAAGCACAGCCAATTAGTAAAATTTTTTCTACAGTCACAATTGGAAATATTTCTTTATCTCCATTTTCCAATGGTCAAAAGAAAACCATAAGAATGGATACTCTGTCATTATTCCAAAGCAGCAGAGTAGCACAACAGCTTAAAGTTACCTCTAAGCTAAACATTAATTGGTGTTGTCCTCTCTACAATACTTCAGCTAGCAGTTCGTTCAAAGGCAATGGCTCAAGTGAATGCCTGAGGTTTTACAGCAACAAGCACCAATTTTGGTCAACACCTATGGTGCTTGACTCACTGAGTTCCTCCTGCAGATATTTTGTTGCTCCAGAATCCAGCGTCTGCAATCTCTTGCGTGACCTGAGGTTTTACCTTGGCTTTGCCAGCTTTTTAATTCTGTTAGCTCAATGCAGCTTTGGGTGCTGATTAGTTTTGCATTATGTTTATACTGTAATGTGTGTTGGGTGGTTCGGGAAATGTAGAATTGATTTAATTATTGGGCTGGAACTAGCTGACAGATGCCAACCCTTCCGTACTTCCCTGCCAGTAATTCTCAGATCAAATGCTGAGTTTAGGATTCCTTTTTATTATTTTATTGCTCACTTGCGGGATATGACACAAGTAGCAATGCTACCATTTTTATCCTTCTCTAATTGCTCCTGAATTCATGAAACAATTAAAAATTAGCTATTAATGAGCCTGGAATTACTGTCCTGAAGAACATAATGGGTTTTCAATGGAAATTCAGTAATTTATCTTGATTATCTATTTTAGGCAAAAAGAAGTTCCAGACTTATTGAATAAATTTGAATTTAAATTCCAGAGCTTCAAATTTGAGCAAAAGTTTCTGGTCCAATGGCCCAGAACTCTGGCTAATAGTCAGATAACTTAATCAGTATGATACCATATCTCCTCCTCTACACAGTCATAGAGGTTCTGAGCTTGCTGGCTACTCTTCACCAGGGATACATTGACACTGGTATCGGGTCTCTCGCTGAATTCCTGAAATTAAGTATTGTGTTAAGGTGTATTAAATTTTGTAAAAATATTAGATGAAAGTCTGAACAATTCCAAGTGACACACTAAGGCTACATCCACACTACGCCGGATAAATCCATAACCAAAGCTTTTTCTCTTCATTTTTACCCTCCGTCCACACTAAAATGGCATTTTCGTCCCCCAAAACCGGAGCTTTTCAGAAATGCTTTTTCAGGGTAGGTTATTTTTGAAAACGCTGCTCGGGCAGATCAGTGTGGACGGGGTAACCGGAGAAATCTGAAAACGCTGTCAGACGGCAGCGCGCCATTTCATTGTTTTCTTGAACACAACCTAACAATTTCAGAACACATGGCGAAGAGACTGAAGCCAGAAGAGTTAGAAATGTACTCACCAAATACTTTGACCCATAACTTACTGAATAAATAAGTATACTGTACTCACTTTACCGTTTTCTGTCTTTGCTTGTATGAAGGTGGTTTACCTATTTATGCAAGTACTTCTCTGACAATAGATGTGTAACAGCCTAATGTAACATTGTATGGAAATACAAGATAACACTGATGCAGACATGTTTTATACATTTAACAAGGTGCTTTATTAATGCAACAGAGTTAGTCAGTTTTTCAATATTCGTCGTCAGCCGGGTCAATCTGTCCGTGAACTCCCTGTCGGTTGCCTCTGTATGCTCCAGTATTTATTTTTTTTTAGTTTTAAGTTCGCCTGCGTGACAGCCAACAGCTGTCCATTGTTTTAAGCTTTTCTAGTCTGTAACTACACAAATGCACACTTCTATGGCGAGATTTGACAGCAAACAGGTCGCTTGTTTTCAGTAGATGTGTCCTGCGCATGCGCAGGAGGAGGAGATTCGCCGAAATCTCCGTTTCAGTGTGGATAGAGATATTTCCAAAAACGCATAGTGTGGACGCCTATCGTTTTTACTTGAAACTGGCGTTTTCAAAATTATCCAGTCTAGTGTGACTGTAGCCTAACTCTTTGTAAGCTTACAGCATGTAAAGTGTCTCTATAAGTTAAACATTGTAGGTTTGTTAAATGTTAATAGCAGCTGGATTCTTTCTTGGCCTCAAGGCACCAGTGGCGTGAGAGCAAAAGACCAAAGAGTTTATTCACCTCTGTATGTCTCAATGCTTGTGGATCGGACCCCTATTTATTGAGGCCCCTTTCATTCGGTCCTTTGGATTTCATCTAGACTGAGGAATTGCGATCATCGGTTCCCGGGACAGACCCAGGGTGATTTCAAGAATCGGAATTCAGAGTTCTCCCAACAATAGTGACAATCAAGTCCCCCAACAATAGCAACGATCCAGTGGAGGCTACAAAATGTGAGCCCTGAAATCTTTGTGGAAACCTCTGTAGCTTACTACATAGTATTTTGTGTGGTTTATTTGTGTTTTTTATTTTATAATAATAAGTTAGGCTTAAGTTACATTGTTGTTCTTGTATGCTTATTACCCCATTTCCTGGACACTGAAATTGTTTTGGGTCTTTTGGGTTTGATCACCCCAGCCATTACATCTATCAGTAACACTTCTGAAACTATCTGCTGGAAAGGTACTGTGAAGCTTTTCATTTCAATGGAGAGGAACATCTACAAAGGACCTTGGTAAATGTCAAATAACTTACGTGGTTCTAAATTAATTGAGTTTAATGTTGTGTAATTAGGTATTAATACTAAGTACATTTCTGCACTTGATGGCATTTAGGAATGTTTAAAAATAATTATTACAATGAATATTTTAACATTTCATTGATAGTTAATGTTTCTGAACGTCAAGGATCATTCAGAAAATCTCAGTGTCCTTTAAATGTGTGAAAGCTAAGGAAGCTGTCGGCATGATTTGGCTGGCTATTGAAGTTCAGAGGCTTGTTTTTGCCTAACCACTCTGACATGCATATCCCTGATGTAGAGCCTCAGCATTTCAGGTTTGGACAACATTGAACAGAAGGTCCACAAAGGCAGATCTGGAGAAGTTAAGTCCATAACTTACCAAATAAACTACCGGCAGCAAGTTCTAGCCCAATGTGTCCTAGTTTCGGTCTGACAAAGAAAAACTAGTGGAAACAAGTTACACTAAGTTCTATGTTCTAAAACGGAGTCAATCCAGAAAATACAGAAGATCGAAGTTAAAGATGATTGTTAGCCATATGATGTGGGTCAGAGATATCCTGTGATGTGAAATGCTTCTGTTGAGATCTTTAAAAGTGAAAATTGAAGCTCTCTTTTACTCTCATATTTGATTATTGCTATAACAATCCATTTCCAAACTGCATTTAATCAATTATTTTGCTAATCTTCCAAACATATAATATATATAATTTATTTATTTTAAATTTTTACTCAGAAGGCTTTCTTTTTTATTTAGCCCATGGAAGGGATATGGAAGAAAACTGAAAGGCAGAATATGTACTATCTGTGTCTTCTAGTTTGCTGAAAAAGATAGTATAAATAGTTGTTGTTGCTATTAACAAGAGGAAGATAGAAATAAACTAAAAATGCATAAATAAAAAATATTAATGAATAAATGGTTGTTAATACTGAATGGAAGTGTTTAATTGTTTTGTGTCACTAAACCAAAATCAGTGTTGGTTTCTGCAAACATCTATAGATATCTGTCATTTATGTCACTATTAGATCAAATGTTAAATATACAATTATAGTATTATCCAGTCGACCATTCAGCATTTGTAGAATTATAGATTCAGAGAGAAAGAGATGAACACATCTGCCATGTATTGTTAATACATATTCATGCTTAAATTAGTTCAGATTTCTAGCATTTGCAATTTTCATCCAATCTGTTGGATACACTGGATTATTTTTCAGATGTGATGCCTTTAAGCTCGATATAATCTGTTCCCCTCCTTGCTGACAAACTCTTCCTCCCGCATGATATATTTTCTCTATTGCTGTATCATATTTGCTGGTTATTGAGATTGAGACAATTGAAATTACAGCCATGACAGACGGTCATGAATAATTAAGGGAGAATACTGTGAAATGCAGTAAGCTGCAACATTTGAAATGTAATTTTATATTCCCAAAGTACTCTACAAAATAAAAAATGTGCATAAAGTGAAACATTGCCTTGGATAAACAGTTTATTTCTGCCTGTCGTGTCACTCTGCCAAGGGCTGAGTACATGCGAATATCACAACACACCAACAATTATAGGTGTCAGGAAAAATTACCCTGCATCTCAAAGCACTAATCATTTCTTCCCTTCTGTGACAATATGTCATAATGGCACTACATTAAATAGTGCAATGGTTAAGTTGCTGGCCTAGTAACCCAGAGGTCTGGACTAGCCATTCAGAGTCACAGGTTTAAATCTTCCACTATGGCATCCGTGAAATTTTAATTCAGATTTAAAAGAATCTGAAGCAACTAGTCTTAGTAATAATGATCACAGGACTAATAAATTGTAATAAAATCCTGTTAGATTTACTGTTGGTGCTTTGGGGAGGAGATCTGCCATTTAAACCTAATCTGCCCTACATGTCAGAATCAGGTTTAATATCACCAGCATATGTCGTAAAATTTATTGTTTTTGCGGCAGTACTACAATGCAAAACATCATAGTAGAGAAACAATGCTGTAAATTACAGGAAGTAGTTAAATTAAATAAGTTGTGCAAAAACAGAAATTTTAAAAAAGTAGTGAGGTAGTGTTCATGGGTTCAATGTTCATTCAGAAATCAGATGACAGAGGGGAAGAAGCTGTTCCTGAATTGTTGAGTGTGTGCCTTCAGGCTTCTGTACCTCCTTCTTGATAGTAACACTGAGAACAAGGCATGACCTGGGTAATGAGGGTCCTTAATGAAGGATGCCACCTTTTTGAGGCACAGCTCCTTGAAGATGTCCTGGATACTACAGACCCTAGTAATAGGTTTGCAATTCTGCAGCTTATTTCGATCCTGTGCAGAAGCCCCTCCCCCCCCCCAATTCCAGACTGTGAGGCAGCTCTCCATGGTAGATCTGAAGAAATTTGTGAATCCAAACCACCAACGTACTTCATTAAGTTCAGGGGAAGTAAAGGATGAGCTCCAAGTGCAGGTCCTGTTAGTGATCCCAAAGTTTTGGAAAGCAAATTAATTTTGTAAAAAGTCAGTACACGTGACCAAATGATGCACAATTTGTCCTTGAACGGGATGTCAAGATTAACACATAATTTAAAGGCAAAAATTTCTAAAAAGCTTTAGATGAGGGAATTCTTAAATAAAAACCAAAAAGTGCTATAAGCATGAAGCAAGTCAGGTAGCATCTGTGGAAAGAGAAACAGAGTTAACATTTCAGGTCAAAGACCTTCCTGATGAAGATGGGAGAGAGAAATTGCATTAATGTAGCAGGTTAGTAATTTGATTAAAAAAGTCTTCAACACAAAATTGTATGTTTTTCTCTCCATAGAAGCTGCCGGATCTGAGGAATATTATTGGCATTTACTGTTTGATTTTAAGATACAACTTCCCTGATTTTATTTTGGATAATATTTCCTTCATTCCAGGAGCTTCCGTAGACTTCTTTTAACTAGACAGAGATAATGAGGGTGCTGAGCTTTGGTGAGATCTTATCTATTCTTACTCCCTCCAAAATATTGTTCCCATGGTGTTCTCTTAAAATGGAGTAACCAATTTAGGATTTCCCTCAATTCAGACTTGTACCCTAAATACTGTCAAGCAGCTTTTGCAGGACTTTTATGTAAATATATGCATTGAACCATTTAACAAATTGGTGCTGGCTCCATGTTGTTTCTTCGGCTAGATTGCTAAGAGAAATTCCAAAGCACATAATTTGTTGCCTAACCTAAAATCATGAAAAGTGTGGTTAAATTAGCCTTTCAGAAATATTCTCTCCAGCTCCTGAATTGTTTAACAACAGAAATTGCTTTCTTTGTCTGCAGAACCTATACCTCAGAAGCTTTTAAAGTGTTTGGTTTTATGGTAATTGGATATGTAAAGGGCTCTATACTTCTTGAACATGCATTTCTCTTGTGCTCCAAGGAAAAAGCTTGTCTGAGATATCCTAGAGAGGTCATACTCAAGCTATTATCTATGGGAAAGGAGCAAAACTCTCTGTAAATCCTCATTGGTGTAGTTACCTAAAACAATTTGACAGCATTCCAAAGTCTTATTAGCTAACACAGCAATGTGGCTTAAATTTTTTATCTCAATCCACATAGCATTTCACACACATATTTCTGATCATTTTTTCTGATAATCATTGCATGTAGATTTATGCACATAAATCTACTCGGTGATAAATGAATGACTGAATCTACTTTCTTCCCACAAACCCAGCTAAAATGAGTGTTGCAGCAATGAACTCTCATCCTGACTGTAATGGAAAACTGGATTTGTGTAACAGTAAATCATAAACACAAAAGATCCGGCGGATGCTGGAAATTCAGAGCAACACACACAGAATGTTGGAGGAACTCAGCAGGTTAGGCAGCATCTAGAGAAATGAATAAACAGACAACATTTGGGTTAAGATCCCTTCTTCAGGACTGGAAAGGAAAGGGGAAGATGCCAAAATAAAAAGGTGAAGAGAAAACATTTTGCAAAAATTTCTGGATGAGGGAATACCAATGGCAAAGCTACTTGCTCACTCTCCTTCCCCTTCCATACCTTTCTATTCTGGTGTCGTCCTCCTTTATTTCCAGTCCTGAAGAGTCCCAGCCCAAAGTAACTACTGTTTATTCATTTCCATACATGCTGCCTGACGTGCTGAGTTCCTCCAGCATTTTGTGTGTTTATGTAACTGTGTCAATAATTATCTAGTCTTTGTAATATAGACAAGTTTTCAAATGTCATCATGGTAGGAAACAGAAACAGCAGTTGTTTACTCTGATTGTTAAAGGCACATAATCCTCCTGGGAAACGGGACATGGTTAGTTCAACGTTATGTCACTTTTCATTTTTACACAGTACAGATGAAATTCCATGCAAACCAACCATTGCACAAATCAGCAGTTCTGATTTGGAAAGCTGAAATAAACATAAAGGAAGAGATCTTGTTGTGGATTTTTCACTGGTTGCTGGGCTCACTGATGTTTTATTTCTACGTTAAATCCTTAATCTGGGTTTTCTCATGGGAATACAGTTCACACTCAAATGGCTAATGGTGAATTTCAAACTGTTTTAAGACACATTGTGCATTTTTTCCAATTTTAATTAATTCAGATGTAGTCTGATAATGAAGTGGAAAACCTCAGTGACAGAAATCCTGAAAGCATTTGAAAAGCAACTCAGTGCATTTTCAGAGTGAGTAACCATACAACTACAAAGAGCTGAGAAGTGAAGGGAAAATGTACACAAGATTGAGACAAATCTATAGCCAACCCGAATTCTATTTCAGTAGTGGCACAAGAGACTGCATGGGTTTTAGTCGGAAACATCAATTGTAAAGTTCCCTGTACAGATGCTTCCTGACCTATTGAGTTCCTTCAGAAGATTGTCTTTTGCCCCTATTTCAGTGATAGTGTGTGATATTTGTGATGATGGCTTGTCTTTCTGCTTTCTCACTGCACTAACTTCAGAACTCTGTTTCCTGTCACTATCAACTATTCCTCTCACAGATGTGCTGACTCCAAGCTGACTTTCTGCCATTCTTTGATTTGTGAAATGGTGATTTCACAAGAGCTTCTAAGTATGGATGATTGTACCTTGGAGGGTTCAACCAATCCTGACATAGTAAGTAGAAGTTAGTCTATCATGACTTGTACATGCTGTACTATTCAGAATGACTGAAACAGTCCCAAAAATAACACCCAAAATATGGTGAGCTAAAAAATGTACATATCTCACAAGAAGATACCATGCCTATTGTCTGTGACAACCAGCCTTTTGAAACATGCAGATTGTTAGATCTTTCATCATGGCTTGACACACCTTATGTCTTAAAACAGAGCAAATACTCAAGCTAGTCCACAAGATGCATGGAGTATAAGAAATAAGGTGGATAATCTTGTTGCACTTTTAAAAATTGTCTGGTATGATGTTGTGGCCATCACTGAATTGTGACTGGAGAATGCTTGTAGTTGGGAGCTGGATGTCCAAGGTTACATGTTATATCGGAGGGATAGGAAGGTAGGCGGAGGGGGTGGTGTGGCTCTGCTGGTAAAGAATGGCACCAAATCATTAGAAAGATGTAATATAGGAGATCAGAAGATGTTGAATCCTTGTGGGTTGAGTTAAGAAACTGCAAGGGTAAAAGGATCCTGATGGCAGTTATATACAGTAGCTGCAATGTGGACTACAGATTACAATGGGAAATAGAAAAGGCATATCAAAAGGGCCATGTTATGATAGTCATGGGAGATTTTAACATACAGGTAGGTTAGTAATGGATCTCAAGAGAGTGAACTTGTTGAAAGTCTCTGAGGTAGCTTTTTAGAGCAGATTGTCGCTGAGGGCCATACTCAGTAATGCTGTGGCTACAAAAGCAGAATGGATGATGAATACCCTGTGGTGAGTGACTCACCTCCCGACATCCCAAGCCTTTCCACTACCTTCAAGGCACAATTTAGGAGTCTGTTGTGAGCATGCATCTTTAATCCAACAACATTCAAGAACCTCAACCCCCATCTGATCAGTATCTCATTCACCACCCTAAGTATTTATTCCTTCCCCCATCAGAGAACAATGTATACCAGCTACCAAATGCACAACAGTCATTTGTAGGGTTATTTTTTTACCTGTCAAACCCAAGACCTTTACTTCCAAGAAGGAACCAGTGTATTGGAACACCATCCCCTGCAGGTTCTGCTTCAAATTACAGACCATCCTTATTTGGAATTAGATTGTCATTCCTTCATCAAAACCCAGAACTCTCAAACCTAAAGACATTGCAGAAACTGTTTTGTGAGAAAGATTGCAGCAGATCAAGAAAGGGACTCAGGTCAAATCTCTGAAGGGACAGAGATAACGCCATCACCAATTAACTGGAGTCCGACAGCTTGCACTTGTCTCTCAACACATTTTATTTACTCGTGCACAAGGAGAACAGGATGACTTCTGTCCCCACACTGTTCTGAAGTATGAACAAAGAAATTGACTAGTTGGGTACAGGTATTAACCAAATGGTAATGTTGTGGATATTAACCAATTGGTAACCATGGAGAGCATTCTGACAGGCTGCATCACTGTCTGGTATGGAGGGGCTACTGCACAGGGATGAAAGAAGCTGCGGAAGGTTGTAAATCTAGTCAGCTCCATCTTGTGTACCAGCCTTCAAACTACCCAGGACATCTTCAGGGAGCGGCATTTCAGAAAGGCAGCGTTCATTATTAAAGACCTCCAGCATCCAGGGCATGCCCTTTTCCCACTGTTACCATCAGGTATGAGGTACAGAAGCCTGAAGGCACACACTCAGCGATTCAGGAACAGCTTCTTCCCCTCTGCCATCCGATTCCTAAATGGACATTGAACCCAAGGACCCTACCTCACTTTTTTAATATAGAGTATTTCAGTTTTTATATATTTTTTAAAATCTATTCAATATATGTAATTGATTTACTTGTTTATTATTATTTTTTTTCTCTCTCTGCCAGATTATGTATTGCATTTAACTCCTGCTGCTAAATTAAATTTCACGTCACATGCTGGTGATAATAAACCTGATTCTGATTCAGATTCGTTATTTGCATGATCAATTACCACCACACTTCAGTAACATAGGTATTAATATCCAGTAGAATCTACATGTTAAAGGCCAATAATTCTTCAGAATGAGTAAAGTAACTGACCAATATTAAGTGTCACCCTAGAATCCTTCATTTGCATCTTGACTTTGTCTTGAAATGCCAAGTGGCTCTGGCCCCATGCTGTGTGAAGAGAAGCTCTGCTCTTTAAAGACCTCTTTTCAAAAGCCTCCCATGCCTGGGTTGACTGCACACTATCTGTAAACTGCCCTTGCCTGGACACTACCTTAACCCTTGCCTTGCTGCAAATTCCATAAGGGATAGGCTATAAATGTCAGTCTTAGTAGCATATCCAGATGATTAAAAAAAAAGGATAATGGAAGTTTAACGGTTCTGTGAGGCTATGGTGAAAATCGACAGGTGCTGAAATTTTAAAAATCAAAGAAAGCGATGGAAATACTCAGCTAATCAAACCATATCTGTGGGACAAGGAAGACAAAGGGTCTTCAATTTGTAACAACAACACACACAAAATGCTGGTGGAACACAGCAGGCCAGGCAGCATCTATAAGGAGAAGCACTGTCGACATTTCGGGCCGAGACCCTTCGTCAGGACTCGTGTTTGCTCTTCAATTTGTAACACTGTCTTTTTCTTTTCACACAGTTGCAGCCTAACCAGCTAAGCATTCCAGCATTTCCTGCTTTTATCTGTGACACTGCAGAAGGGGTTGCCATGTACATTGAAACAACTTCTGTTTCATCAAATTGTCACTTATTCCATATAGCCAATTAAAAATTTGAGCTACTCAAACCAACCCATCTAGCTCTAACAAAAATTTCTGCATTTACACTCAGTGATCACTTTATTAGCTACATCCTGTACCCAATGAGGTGGTCACTGAGTGTATGTTTGTGGTCTTTTACTGCTTTAGCCCATCCACTTCATGCTCTGGCATGTCATGCATTCAGAGATGTTTGTCTGCACACTACTGTTGTAACACCTGGTTATTTGCATGATAATAACCTTCCTATCAGTTTGGGCTTCTCCTCAGACCCCTCTCGTCAACAAGGCAATTGTGCCCACAGAACTGCAGCTCACTGTACGGTTTTGTTGATTTTTGCACCATTCTGTGTCAACTCCAGAGACCATTGCGCGTAGAAATCCCAGGAGTTCAGCAGTTCCTGAGCTGCTCAACCCAACCCATCTAGCGCTAACAATTATACCATGGTCCAAGTCACTTAGTTCCCATTTTTCCGCCATTCTGATGTTTGATCTGAACAACAACTGAATGTTTTGACTACGTCTGCATGCTTTTGTTTGTTGATTTGCTGTCACATGATCGGCTGTTTATTTATCTGCATAATAGACCTGTTGCATTAACGAGCAGGTGTACAGGTGTACCTAATAAAGTGGCCACTGAGTGCAATTTTGTGCTAATAATTTGCTTATTTTAAACAATTATTGTTTGAAAGTTTACATAAGATTAGGATGCCCTACTCTATTAATGATGCACTATTGGTTTCACTAATAGAAAGTCATATATCATAGATAATAATACACCAAACTGTGAGTGGTCTCCCAGCAAGCCCTGCTTTTTAATTTACTAGTTTATCATTATCATTAAAATTAACATTTCAGTGTGTTTTATTCTGGAGTAGAGTACAGCAAGCTGATTAAATCCTGAGGTGCTGTCAAGTGCTTTATCAGCTCGAGATCCTCTATTACATTAGAAAGCAAGCTGAATGCTCATTATGTGACTATTACCAGGCAGACTATAATGTAACTATTAAGTTGGCCCACTTAAGCTTGTGAGAGGAATGAGGCTTTTAACAAACTTACATAATTCCTGCACTCTCAACCACCATAATCACCCTGATTCAATTACCTTTCGACTATTACAGGATTGGAAACTGACAGATGTTAAATATCTCTTTCACCAAATCTTTTTAAAGCTTTTGTTTGGATTAAAAAACCCTGTGCAATAATTCCAATTAAAGCCTTTCATTTTATTGGTTTATTAGATACCAGATTTGGCATATTTAATATAAATTGAATTAACCTACAGTTAAACTTAATGTAATGACACACTTTTGTTTTTATCCTTATCAAAATTTCACCTTTCAATACCGTACTGGTTGTAATACAGCTTAAATATAATTTGTTATTCATCTGGTTTTAAAGAAGGCCAGATGAATAATTGTGTTTTATCCTACAAACAGATTTTTAAATCAAAAATGACCATTATCTAAATGATTTTCTGTACAAATATCAAAATTAATAAAGTGGAACTAAACCAATAGATTCAAACAATGTCTGATTCTGAGTGAATCATCTTTTAACCGAACTATAATTTTGCTAATGCCCCTAGGACTTCTCATTAAGTAATTGTATGCCTAGTCAACTCTCTTAATTCGATGTTCAATGCAAAATTTCCTCCAAGAGGACCACAACCTTGTCGTAGGGTTTGGAGGCTTGTGTGCCTCAATGACCCAGAGAACGATATTGGCTGGAGTCGGGGCCTTTTGCTTTGGTATAGTCACCCATGCCAAACAGGTCAAAGGATAGAGGCCAGACTAAGAGGGATCCACAGGTTCTCCAGTTTTGGGGGTTCAGCTCAGAATTAACAACCCTGACTGGTCAAAAAAATTATTATGGAAACAGCAACAAAGAATCCTTCCATAGCTGCATGTGACAGAGATGGAGGATCTTCTTTGCTGCCCTAAACACTAGCAGTGTAACAGGCAGTAACTCAACCAATCTTCAAAAGAAACCTGCTGAACCTCACACCACAGCACTAAGCAGTATTGCACCCATATTGGACTGAATCAGTACTTTTATATTTGCGTGCTGTAGCACTTACTTTTTATTCACAGTTATTTTGTAAATAATACTATTCTTTTGCACTTCTGGTTAGATGCTAACTGCATTTCATTGGCTTTGTATCTGTACTCGGCACAATGACAATAAAGTTGAATCTAACCTAATCTAAATCTAAATTGATGATGGTGGTTAAAATGAGGGTTTTATACTGAGTATGTGTTTCCAGGGGCATAAATAATGACAAACGTTGATCTAACATGACTGAAAAGGATCAACAGCAACTTGAGGAGAATTTACTTTCCATGACTATGATTCAGATTTTAACAGAGTAACTAATAGTGGGTACAGGCCTTCAGAAGAGAATTGGGATAAATATTTGGTGATAGGAATAAGAAGGAATGTGGTTCATTGAGTCACCATAGACTCAGCGGGGTTAATGAATTCCTTCTGTGCAGTAGTCCCATTGCTTGGTCATCTTCTGACACATAGGCAAGGCTTGTGCCATAGCACAAGTGTTTAGTTCTGATTGGACACCATCCGACTGCACAAATGATTCATCAAAAAAACTTTATGGTCAACTCTTCTCCTGCAATTAGGTTTGAATAATAAATGTTGGTATTGTTGCTATTGTCAATGACAAACATAACTTGTGAATGTCATTCTCAGGTGAAAATGATTCAAGAAGACTGTCCCTCCCCTGAAGCGCTGAAATCTAATGAAAAACATGTCAAGTGGTAGAAAACCTCCAGTATTGTTTCACTTAGCTGATTAAATTCCTGGACGGAAGGTAATTAACTTTAGATATGAGCCCTTAATGCAGCTATCTAGATAGTTATACATTACACAAATAAGTAAAACAGTTTCAAGCGGTTATTGGGGGGGGGGCTTCAAATATGAGGTTCTCCACATTGGACCCAAAATGGATTGAATGGAGTACTTGATAAATGGTGAAGATCTAGAAGTAATGAAGTTCCAAAGAGAATTAAAGGTCTATTATCCAAATAAATAAAGGTAATCAGCAGACATAGAAAACAATCAAAAAAATAAATTGGGATAAAACGGATGAAAGGACTTGACACTGTGTTTTATTACAGGTGGAGATTTAAATTAAATAAATCTTGAATTAAAAAGTAACATTCCAGAAGAAGAATCAGAATCTGGTTTAACATCACGGATATATGTCATGAAATTTGTTATCTTTGCAACAGCAGTACACTGCAATACATAATAATAGAGAAAAAAAGTTAATTATGGTAAGTAGATATATGCTAAATTGTTAAATTAAATAACTCACACAAAAATACAAATAAAAAAAGTAGTGAAAATAAAAAAGTAGTTCATGGGTTCAATGTCCATTCAGAAATCAGATGGCAAAGGGGAAGAAGCTGTTCCTGAATCCTTGACCCTGTGCCTTCAGGCTCCTGGACCTCCTCCCCAATGGTGGTAAGGAGAAGAGGGCATGACCTGAGTGATGGGGGTCCTTAATGATGGATGCCACTTTTCAGAGGCACTGCTCCTTGAAGATGATCTGGATAATACGGAAGCTAGTGCTCATGATGGAGCTGACTGAGTTTACAACTCTCTGCAGCGTATTTTTTGGGCTCTACAAGATAGATGAAGAAGCATCTGCCTGCTCTGCTCCAAATTTAAAAACCTCTGCAGTAGCTCTCCCATACCAGATGGTAATGTGGCCGGTTAGAATGCTCTCCACTGTACATCTGCAGAAATTTATGAATGTCTTTGGTAACAAAGTTCCACAAACTCCTAATGAAATATAGTCATTAATGTGCCTTATTTGTAGCTGCATCAATATGTTGGGTCCAGAGTAGATCTTCAGCGATATTGACACCCTGGAACTTGAAACTGCTTACTCTCTCCAATTCTGATCCCTCAATATGGATTGTTGTGTGTTCCCTCATCTTACTTTTTCTGAAGTCCACAATCAGCCCTTTGGTCTTACTGACATTGAGTGCAAGGTTGTTGCTGTGACACCACTCAACTAGCTGATATATCTTGCACCCTCATCACCATTTAAAGTTCTGACAACAATAGTTATATTGTCAGCAAACCTATAGATGGCATTTGAGCTGAACCAAGCCACACAGTCATTGATGTAGAGAGTAGAGCAGAGGGCTAAGCACACTTCCCTGAAGAGTGCCAATGTTGATTGTCAGCAAGGTAGAAATGTTACTTCTGATCCACACAGATTGTGGTCTTCCAGTTAGGAAGCCAAGCCTCCAGTTGCAGAGGGAGATACAGAGGCCCAGGTCCTGGAGCAAATTAATCAGAACTGTAGGAATGATTGTATTAAATGCTGAGCTGTAGTCAACAATAATTACCCTAACATAGGTATTTGTATAGTCCAGGTGATCCAAGGCCGCGTGATGAGCCAATGAGAGCACATCCACTCTAGACCTATTGTGGCGAAGGACACATTGCAGTGGATATAGGTCCTTGCTGAGGCAAGAGTTAATTCTAGCCATGACCAACTTCTCAAAGCCGTTCATCACCATAGATACAAGTGCTACTGAATGATAATCATTAAGGCAGCTCACCCTGCTCTTCTTCGGCACTAGTATAATTGTAGCCCTTTTGAAGCAGGTGGAAACTTCCGACTGTAGCAATGAGAGATTTGTAAATGTCTTTGAACACCCTCACCTGTTGGTTGGCACAGGTTTTCAGAGCCCAATGGGGTCTGTCGCCTTGCTCAGCTTCATCATTTTGAAAGGCAGCCTGCCATTGGCCTCTGAGACAGAGATCACAGGGACACCAAGTGCTGCAGGTATCCTCATAGCTGTAGTCTTATTCTCCCTTTCAAAGTGTGCACAAAAGCCATTGAGTTCATCTGGGAGTGAAGCTGCACTGCCATTCATGATGTTAATGTGGTCAAGGTAGGTACAATTACAATGTTTAAAAGACTGCAACATGGATTGGAAATGTTTGGAGGGATTTGGGCAAAATGCAGGAAAATGGGACAAGCTCTAGAAGGCACCATGGACAGGTTGGGCCAAAGGTCTGTTTCTGTACTGAATAAATCTGCATCTCTGAAAAGTTGATTGTCCATTTTCCTCGACAGATAAAACTTGACCTGTTGGGTTCCTCCTGCATTTTGGGTTCTTCAGGCTTTCAATTCCAGCATCTGCAGTCTCTTGTGTCTTTAAAAAAACAGAAATGCTGGTATAACTCAGCACATCAGAGAACATCTGTGCAGAAGGAAAAATAGATTTGATGTTTCAGGTCATTCACCTGTTATCATCAGAAAATAAGATCGTGTTCTTCATATCTGAAAGATTCAAATACAAGTAAAGAGATCAAGTGCTACAACCAGAGATAGACCTGGTTAGTCCACTCCCAGCTTACTGTGTTCCATTCTGTCATCCACACTTTAGAAACAACTTATTGGCCAGAACTTAGAAGCAGACCGTGTTTCCCACTAACCTACAAGACATATCATTTGCAGATGCACCAATGAGGACTTGCTGACAGAAGACATTGAATCCTAAATGACACAGCCCAGGGCAACAGCAGGGCCTTGAAGCAATATAACGCTAATATATGGGAAAGTCAGGATAAATTGATAAAAAAAATTCATATCTGATGTGGCCCCAATCTTAACCAGATGACAAATAAGTCAATAAATATGAATGATAATAATTAAGGCAGGTCACCCTGCTCTTTTTTGGGCACTGGTATAATCGTTACCCTTTTGAAGCAAGTGGGAACTTTCAACTCAAGCAATGAGAGATTGAAAATGCCTTTGAACACCCCCGCCAGTTGGTTGGTACAGGTTTTCAGAGCCCTACCAGGTAGGTACCCTATCAGGGCCTGTCACCTTGCAAGGGTTCACCTCATTGAGCAATTCATGGCCTAAGGTAGAAGAAGATGTGTTATACAGCTGTTGTTACATGCACATGCAGTTCAACTCTTTGAGTGGTTATGCAGAAAGTTTGAAAGTTAATAACTCAACTCCTTCTACCTTAGGCTACAAACTTATTAATCACCCCTGCCGTGGGCACTTTCTGGAGGTCCAAGATCTGTATGCTCCACGACCACTGGACTAAGTGTGTAAATATAGGAGGGGACTATGTTGAAAAATAAATGTGCTAGGTTTTCTAAAATGAACTCCTTCTACCTAGGCCACAAATTTATCAATCACCCTTCATAAATACAGATCGCTGAAAACTCATCTTTTATAGACTTTTGCACTGTCAGACTCTGAGTGTGCCAAACAGTTGCTCTCCTTGCTCATCCTTGACAATGGTAAACCTTCAGAGCTAATGCCGTCTCTCCTCGGAAATCAACATCCTTGTTCTGTTTTTAAAGAACCCTTCATGCAGCAAATGCCTGGTCAAGTTCATGTTGCCCCCACCAGTGCACCTGTGATGGACAATAAGGAACTTCCTAAAACGGCTGATACTCTACACTCAGCTAGGCAGCAAGGCCCCCAGTGTAAGAACGCCCACACCTGTGAATCAGATGATGCTGGGCTTGTGTTCTTACCATGTTCGCTTTGTTAGGAAGTGCCAAGCACCTTGCAGTTTTGACAGTGTCAGCATATTGGGACGTCAGAGGTCTGTGAACACTGTGTGCTTCAGCTGCCCGGGTCATCTACTGTTCATTGCAGACACCCTTTCAGGGCGACCCTGCTTGTGTGACACAGATGCTCAAGTGAGTGTACTGCTAGCAAAGAGCAATGAAAGCCGGCTGGAGGCCACCAACGGCAGCAAGATCCAGACTTGCTGGACACGATGGGTGACACTCTGCTTCAGGGTGAAGTTACACATGGGACTTCGTCCTGGTTATAGTGGCTAGACCTCTGCTCGGCGCAGATTTCCTCTGTGCCCAAGGACTGTTGGTCAGTCATAAGAACAGCTATCTGGCTGTCTGCCATTTTTGTTTTCTTTTAGAGGGTCACCATTTCACAACATTCGTTGACTACAAACCTTTCGTGCACACAATGGCCAAGATATCAGAACCTCGGTCTGCACAGCAGCTAGGTCACCTGGCCTACGTATCAGAGTTCACAACTGATACACAACATTTCAAGGAGTAAGATAATGCCTTGGCCGATAGCGTCTCACAGCCAAAAGTTGAGGCCATACACAAAGGGGTTGACTATGCCGTCATGGCAGCCGACCAAGCTACTGACCCAGAGGTCCAAGCTCACAGAACAGTAGTCACGGGCTTGCAGGTGGTTGACACTAAGTTTGGGGAGGTTGGTATTTCTCTCCTGTGCAGTGTTTCAACTGGTCGCCCTCACCCCATTTTGCCCACAAACTGAAGACAGATTATTTTTGGCTCCATACATGGCCTCACAAATCTGGGCTGGAAGGCCTCACAGAAATCGGATGCAGTACAGTTTGTGTGGCTCGGCCTTTGAAAGGACATGCGTAATTAGACTGCAACTTGTGTGGAGTGCCAGCTGGCAAAAATTAACTCTCATGTTCAGGTACCATTAGCACCTTTTGAGGTCACTGAGCGATGGTTTGACCACGTTAACGTGGACTTTGTTGGTTCCCGTACCCAGACCCCCCTCCCCCGACAGTTTCACACACCTCCTTACCATAGTAGGCCTTAACACCAGGTGGGCAGAGATCAGCCCCCTAGCATCAACAATCTCCACAGCCTTGGCTTGGGCATTCATCAGCACCTGGGTTACTTGGCTTGGCACCCTATTTGATATTTCCTCTGACCGTGGTCCCCAATTCATATCAAACCTCTGGGCTGCGATGGCCCAGAACCTCAGTGGTAGGCTACATCACACCACAGTGCATCACTTGCAGTCCAGTGGCCTAAGCGAGCAGTTTCACCGCTCCTTAAAGAATGCTCTGAGGGCTTACCTGACTGATGGGAGTTGGCATGATCATCTCCCATGGGTCCTACTGGGCTGCGAACAGCTCCAAAAGAGGACCTGCAGTCATCCATGGTGGAGTTGCTATATAGACTGTCATTACAACTGCCGGGCGATTTCATTCTTGACGCCACGACCAACTGGTTGGCCTTTCAGCAGTGTTCCAATCTCCTCAGTAAATCCAATTCCTCTCACCTATTCCTACCTCTCTCCATGAAGCACAGCACTCTTGAGTTCCGGTTGATCCACATTCTCCCTCATTTGCTTTTGTCTGCCATGATGCACTCCAACATCCCCTCAGGCCACCTTACGATGGCCTGTTCCACGCTTTGGAAATCGGGGAAGAGACATTTACTATAGATAAGAGGGCAAAACCTGGATGTATTTCAGCAGATTGCCTTAAACCTGCCTATCAAGGTTTGGAGTGTTCCATTACCATGTTCCTGCCATTACAACATGACCACAAGCATGTCAAAGCACCTCTGGACTGGCAGCTCGTCTGAGCTCCAGACGGACTCACAATACCAGTTTTAATGAATTCTGGGGTGGGAGGGGGCCTGTGCAGGGTAAAATAATTGGTGAAAATGTACATAATTCACCACCACCAACACTGAGTTGGGGTTTCCCTTTAAGAGGCTGTTCTGACGTGATGACATAAAGGGTTTTTAGCATGCTTGGAGTTCAGGTTTTTGGTGCTCAGTAAATGAGTTGCTACAGCTTTTCTGAAGCGTAAAACTCCTTCACCGTTTTTATTTGCAAAAGCCTACACGATAAGATTACATGATACTGGCAGGATAATGCAGGTTGAACTGAGACACATAAAAGAATGTTTTGCTGCCTCTATGTCTTTAAATACAATGATGCAATGATCCCTTTACATCCTGTCTGTTCAGTGACATCTCAGGAGACCCAAATTGGCCATCTCATTTCAAATATTATCTTAAACTCATTGATGCGTAGCGCAGAAACAAGCCCTTCGGTCTACCAAATCTGTACCAGCCAGGTATTTACACTTATTGTACATTAATCCCATCCTTCATTGTCCCCAGGTTCCCTTCAATTTGCCACAGATTCTACCCCTAAGCTATAGATCAGGCCTGATCTAATTAAGTGGTGGAACAAGTTTCAGGTCTCCTCTGTCCCAAAAGCCTAGTTACCTTAGCCTCAGAGCAGTCACTTGTAACGTCAGTGATTGGGTCCCTGTGCCCCCGCCAGGATTTCAGACACAGTGACATTGCTCCCTTTAGAAGGGGTTATTGAAGACAAGAATGAATCCCTTTGAAGAGCCCATACAGGTGTATTTAAACTGCACCAAGTTTCTTTGTACACAGTGATCCTTGAATTATTTACGTTGGATGAGAGAAATAGTCCAGAAAAGAAAGCTAAAGAGAGAGAGAGACGAAGGGTCTCAGCCCGAAACGTCGACAGCACTTCTCCCTATAGATGCTGCCTGGCCTGCTGTGTTCCACCAGCATTTTGTGTGTGTTGTTTAAAGAGAGAGCAGAACTGGATGCCTCAGATTGAGCAGGCTCCAGCCCAGCTTCTTTTCACATACAGCAGAACTGAAATTCCCGTCCTCAGGATGGTTCAGTCCTGTGGTGCTGTGATTCCCAGCACAGTGCGAGGATACATTTCTGAGAAATGCACACAGACAGGGGCTAATCCCAAGTGGATACAATTTCTTCAGTTCTCAAACGAGTGTGCCTGCCTCCACTCCAAGACAACTGTGCTCGTTTGGCGTCAACTTTGTTCGCGCTCTTGTACTGTTTGCCCAGTGCAGCGAAGCGTGTCCGCCTTCATTAGCCCAGCTGTTTGTGAGTAGACAAAGCTTACACACAGCCTCTGCAGTCCATCGAGCATGCTGTTAACATTTAATGCTTAATAATAGTTGCCTTCCAGCTTTTGATTTAGTGCAAACTCTGTTGGGTTCCTGCTGAATGTGCAAGTTCTGTAACCTAAGGTAAAGTCAGCTCTGTAACCTACAGTCTATTCATCTTGCTAGGAGACCAGTAATGCAAATGATTATTCCATTAATCAAGTTTAAATCAAATACGCTTGTGGTTGATTAAAATTTTCATGGTTGATTTATCAGACTTGTGCCACTTTCATGCCTGCCTGTCAGTGCATTTGCTAAACAAATAAATCACACATAAAATGTTTCCATCTTCACTATTGTGATACAAAATAAGTGTCATCTTAAGAATTTATAATTCTGTCATCTGGAGAATGCATGGAGAATGTAATGAACTTGAATAGAGTTTGACACCAAGAATTAAAACAAATTACAGTACAGCATGTTCACAAACTTTTGGAATGCACCTGAGGGGAATATTGTAAGCAAACTTCTGTTCCATGTACTCATTTATCCACACTGATGGCTGAGAGGATTGAATCATTGATATTCTCATTGGTTCATAGATTCACAGGGTGCAGTTTTGACGTGAGGCCATCAAATAGGTAAACACTAGAAATTCAAGGCAACTCTGTCCACAAGTCCCAACCATTTTAAAATGGTGATCAGAAAATTACTCTCCTAAACTTCTGCCAAATATTTTCAAAGGGCAATGTGTCCTACTATAACCTCAAAATGTGAATGACTAACTGGCTGATATATTACGGTTTTCTCATTCAAGATGTTTGTTGTAATATTTATTACCTACTAATTCCCATATTTCTCCCAGCAGGCCTAAAACAGTCCTGGATGTTTCCTGCCTTTTTAGGTGTTAGCATTTGTCTCCATTTTCAACTCACAGTATATTTAGGCACTGCAGTATTCACCAGCTGCAATTCAACTTCAAACCTTTGGACATTCAAAAGGAAACAGTTTTACTTCTCATGGAGAAACAAGGGAAGACTTGTGTTTACAGAGAGAGCACTTTCCACAAAGCTCCAGCTGCAATGAAGTAATTTTGAATTATAGTCAAAGTCGCTCTGGGCACATCCTACATATTGTCTTCCTTGTTTGACATCAAAATTGTGCTATGGGATGATTTTGCTCTCTGAGAGCAGACAGGTTATTAGCTTAACATCTCCAAATGACAGATCTCTGACAGTGTGATACTCACTTGCAATGTCAGCTTAGTTTTTTTGTGTGTGGGATGTCTCTGGTGTGCCAGCCCTAGAACCTCTGGCCAAGAGACATGGATGCTACAAACTGAGCCAACTAAACTTAAAACAATTATAGTTGCCTCATCTCAGACTTCATGAGACCTTTTAGCAAGTCCCGTAAGAACAAAGGGATCCGTAACTCATTCTCAATGCAATTTTCATTCACTCTCATAATTGGTTATGGTCTCTGCTACATTTATTCTTAATAAAGACAGAGAGTGCGGGTAAAAATGCTGGCACATGTTCATTTACAGGACACTCCAGTAACAGCTCCATCTCAACACCAGCATGCACAACCAGCTCCCCAACGTCACTTCTGGTTGAACCGCCCACATTACACACTGGGAAGCACAGTTCTTTATTATGTACACATATAACACTCTCAGATAAAAGTTGCTTCACACTGGATCCCAATGCCTCACAAATTGATAGAATCTGCTTTACTGAAGCTGGCTCAGAGAACCTTAACAAAGGGACTGCTGTAGAAATGTTTGGAGTTGCCATATGAACCGTAAATTCTGAATTTTCTCTTCTGGCAAGTGTGAAGAGCTATGGGTCTCAAATGTACAAGGAGATCAAAGGAATTGGCATTAATGAGGCTGAAAATTGACAGGCGTCTAGATCCTGCTGTCAAACTTTCTGTGTGTTTGAAGGAAGTGGCAATGAAGATAATGAATAGACAGATTATCAACTTCCAAAGTTCCCAAAGAATAAATCCACAGATTGGAAGGCAGCAATGCAGCCTAACGACTTGGAGAGAGACAGAGAGAACAATAAACAAGTAAGCTTCATGCCAGTAATAAAAAAGATGATGGAATCTATTTAGAGAGTACAGTGAACACACAGTCATAAACAATAGTAGGTGTGAGCATAGTCTCCGTTTATTTATGGACTTAATTCACAATAAAAATGTGCACAAAAATACAGAAAAAATCTTTCATATTCATGCTCATTAAATTCAGCAGTGTTAACTTACTGTTTTTAAAAAAAAACTTATGCCTCAGCCCCTCCAAAACAGATTCCCAGCACTTTCAGGTAGTCAGATCTGACAGTGAAGGGGACATTATTTCGGTCAGGTCAGTTGCTGGAGAGCATGGCCTCGCTCTTCCTGTGGTTGACTCTGGTCCCCGATGCCAGCTCAAGCTGGTTATAGATGGTGATCAATCTGCAAATTGACCGTGGATCCAAGTAGAAGACAGCAACATCATCTATGCACAGGGAGGTTTCGACTTGTGTGCCTCCGCTGTCTGGCAACAGATCTCATCCTTCCTCATTGATTCGGCAATGGTTCTAGGCCGCACATAAACAATTCAGGGGAGAGAGTGTCCAATCTGCTTGACTCCAGACTTGATGGGGAAACTGTCTTCCACCCATTAAATTGGACTGCACCACAGCAATCTAATTCACTCCCGGAATCCACTCTGGGGAGCACATCCATCAAGCACATGTATGATATCCTGTCGAGGACCTTCTGCTGGTCTGAGTTATCTGCAATTAGGTAACGGTGTCTCTGAGCAGAGGTCTGGTTTGAGTGGATCGCCTATCCCACAGCAGAAACGACCTGATGTCATCCCTTTCCCCCTTCTGCTTGTCGACAAGAGTGATGATACCCTTCCTCACAGAGTCGCACAGAAGCAAAGCATTGTACACTTCCACTAGGTTCAGACCCATCCAGTTTCACAGAATTGAGAATAACTTTGTAGTGAGCCATCACTTCTGGAAGTTTTATTCATACCTGGGAATGGATGGAGCCTGTCAAATCATCCAAAGACGATGGTAGATCCAGACTCTTCCACTTGTTATTGTCTAATACCTCCATGATAGAGGACAAGAAGTTCTGGGAAGCTGTGTACTTTCTATCATACAAACAAGTATAGGAGGATCTGCAAATCCTCAAGGCTGTGGATTACAGAACTCCCTCTGCAATCCTTTTGGAAGAAGTATGAGAGCATCTCATGGTGCTCAATTAAGCGCACCCTTAAACAGAAGATGACCTTGGAGGATTCAGAGTCCAACAGCACAACTTGCCTGCTGAAGGGTTTCAGCCCGAAACATTAACTGTACTCATTTCCGTAGGTGCTGCTTGGCCTGCTGACTTCTTCCAGCATTTTGTGTGTGCACTTCTTGGAGTTTCTCTGTCACATCCATCTTGTCACCCACTCCCCCCCCCCCCCCCCCACCACCAAACCCCTTGTCTGCAGAAGCAGAAGTTGCTGTAAGTCTGTCTGGAGTTAGCATAATTCCCTCTGGCTCTGTCTTGCTTTCTGAAACCTTTTAGGATGATGAACCCCTTGATGTTTACCCTGGTTGCTTTCCACCCATGAATCAGAGAGTCAAAAAGAGGCTTCACAGTTCTCCAACCTATGTAGTCCTTCTTTAACTCCACATTGTTCTTCATGGTCAGCTGTTGACATTCTGCCTCCTTCTTGCCCTCCTGCTTATGAGAGGAGGTTCAAAAGAGGAGTAGACCAAAGATTAACAATCGCATAACGTTGATGTGAAATTGAAGTCCGTTTGTGGACATAATGGGTTGTCTATTCCGGACCAAGGGTGCTGAGGCTGTGCTCCACCCACAGGGATGCTGAAGGCGTTGTACAACTTTGCATCTTTAACTAGCTCCATGAGGAGCCTGGAGCTGCTGTCCAATCTCCAGTCAGCACTGCCTGGTCGATGCACTTTATGATGTAGTTGAAGTCAACAGCCAGAAGGACAGATAGGGATGTTTCCAGCAACAGTGGGAGGTGTTGCAGGAAAGCTAGCTGCTCGCTCAGCACGGGCAAGGCATTGGTCAGACAGAATGGAGCGTTATGGTACTTTAGGTCTGAGGGAAAACTTGTTTGACAGATCTAGTACAGTTTGTGAGTTGTAGCTAATACAATAGATAAGGATGAGCCAGTACTCCTTCTGCTTATGATCTTATATATGTTAGGATGCCTGGAGGATTGTAGGACGTTATTCATTACTCAATTATTGATTGATGTTGTTCATGAACTTTCCCAAACTGACCCTGATTTGTCACAGTCTTGTCAAACATAAGCACCTGAAGTTGATAGTGTGCTTTGTACATCATGTATCCATTGGTTAATCGATTAGTAAAATATTCAGCCTTTCTCATTGTGGTTGGAGGCTCACAGCATCAGGGATCGGTTAGAATATAAGCCTGCAGTCCATTGGAGCCAATCAGATGATAATTTCTTCAATATCTGATCACTGGGATGTTAATGGTGGGGGGAATGTTTAAGCATCAAATGTCAGTGGTTTAGATGATCTTTCCAATAGGAGATTACCATTGACCTGAATGTGTGAGTGAATGTTACTTGGCTCTTCAACTCATGCTTGAATTTTGCCTGGACTAATTGGATGTTAGTTACTGCCTGTCATGGCATTTAGGGCAGCAATGAAGGTCCTCCACCTCAGTCTGTCCTTGGCCGTCTTCTCTATTATGCCCCAGCTGTGCTTCATGGTCTTAATTTCTGCCTCCATAGACAACAGTGCCAAGTTGTCTTTAGTCTCTCGCATTTCCTTCACCCTTTAGGAGTCAAGTGAAGAGCTGTCTTGATGATGGAGTAGGCCTCTCTTCTCATCACATGCCCGATGCATCTCCAATGTTTCCTCATGATGATTATGATTACGTCCCCTTTGTGACCCAGCAGGAGTAAGGCATGGTTGGAGATCTTTCTTGGACAGAAAACACGGAGGTGTGGAACGATGATGGCTTGGCAAGTTCATTGAGGGTCATGGTCTCAGTCTTTCTCTGACTGACTCTGAGTCCAACCTATCAACCAAAGGTACACAGACACTGAGTCTTCTCTTGCGTGTGCTGGTCTGTATATGATAGTAATGTGATTGGAAGAGAAGACAACAAATTATTGACACCTACTTTGTCCTTGTCTGCAACTGGGAAGTTCTATTCTTTTTTCACACACACTCAAAAAAACTGTTTACAACCTTCAGCGATAGAAATTCTGAATTGAGTAACTTGCATACAGTTTCCTGAAAGGAGATGTAAAGACATGTAACAGCACTGCAAACTTTATTGTTGACGTGAATGATGCGAAAAATACAAAGCTTGGCTTCTGCTTCTCATCCCGAATTGTCACTTTGGCAGCAGTGAGACTCTCTCCCAGCTGCTGTTTAAAGGCACTGACTAACCCATCACACAGATGACTGCTCACCAGTTCAGGCCTGTCTGATGTAAACCATATAAATGGGTGATGTAAGGAATCAAAGAGAAAACAATGTAACAGTTGTATTTTATACTTGACTCTACTCATCAATACCAGTTCAGGGGACCTGGGCAGTGGGACAGCAGGCGCACAGACACCTCAGTGAGAGTGGAGTTGAAGAGTTAGCTCCACTGCAGCTTGCTTTGGATTTGCAGCATAAAGCACTGCTTCATTCATCTATCATGAATTGTAGGTGTCTGTGCTTTGCACAAGTCTTCTCAAAACCCAGAGATAATTAGGAATAACACACACACACACAAAATGCTGGAGAAACTCAGCAGGTCAGGCATTATCGATGGAAAGCAATAAGGAGTTTACGTTTCAGGCCGAGATCCTCATTAAGAATTGTTAATTAACCAATGTAAAAGGCTTGTATTTCTGCCTCTTTTCACTTTCAATTCCTGTATATTCGTGCAGCAAGGAACTCACTTGATTTTTCTTGTAATGTTTATGGTACCCTTTTTAAGTAGTGTCCAGTCTACGTCTTACAGCATTTTAGACATTTAAGTCATAAACTTCTTGCTTTATTTTGTCCACCTCCAACACAACAATTCTGGGTTTATCCAGTATGAGTTGAAAGATTGCATCTCAAAGAAGTGATCATAGATGGAAAGAATTCACGTGGAGTTCGGGGTTTATCTTCAGAACAAACTTCTTCTTAATAACAAGCTGATAGCAACAGTCACTCATGTTAAACAAATGCTCCTCAATCCAAAGTTTTCATTATTCCTATATTATTTCTTATCAACCTCCCCTCTTCCCTATAATGTCTCTGCCCTGCATATGTTGTGTATGCACAGAGTGAGGAAAGCCTGTTGCAGTGTCAAGATTCAGCACTTACTGTATAAAATGAGATTCATATTTGGATTCAGATTCATGTCACAGACTTCCACAGCCTGGTACCAACCATGCAGAGACCCCCTTTATCCCACTACTGCATGCTCATCCCCCTATTCCTCTCTGCTGTGCTCTGGAATCAGGAATTTTCTATTCCCTACTATGAATTTACTATCCCCTATTAAAGTCGTCAATGTCCCTATCATATCAAGCCCCACTGTCTTCTACCACTGACTTGCGACAGCTACTTAGTTAAGCAGCCTAGAGCTTGGCCACCTGAACCAAGTGCACCATGCAAGGTGGAAATGACAAATCAATTGCAGATTAAACACTGAACCCAATTCTTTGCCCCGTGCTTCTGACTTGTGTAGTGCAGCAGATAACCTGCTGCCCTTTAATGGCATAAGCAAATGAAAGGGCCTCTGAGAGGAGATGGTTGCGTTTTGAGGCTTCGCGGTAACACCCTGAACTCTGAGCTACAAGGCTGTTCAGGCCTCACCTTTGAAATCGTCCACATTCTCCAGTGGAGGGCTGCCTCCGTATTTCACCATCTCAGGTAAACTTGAACAATCCAGGGGCACTGCTTGTGGAGGAACTGGGAGATACTCCCACTGGCTCAGTATTTATCTCCCAACCAGCATCACTGAAACTAATTACCCATTTGCTTATTAATTGCCTGTGATGGGACATGACTGCTTACAGATAGCAGTGGAAGCAATGCAATCACTCGAGTCGAGTATGATGTTCTTTCAAAAGGCTGTCTATCGCTGGATCCTCAGGCGGCTCTCGAGGCTGATCCAGGATACACAAATTTATTTTATTACTTATTGGGATACAGCATTGAGTTTGCCTTTTGGGCCCTTCAAGCCATGCTGCCCAGCAACCCCCGATTTAACCCTAGCCTAATAACAGGACAATTTACAATTACCAACTAACCTGCCAGCGAGTGTGCCTTTGGACAGTGGGAGGAAACTGGAGCACCCAGAAGAAACCAAAGCGGTCACGGGGAGAATGTACAAACTCCTTAAAGGCTGTGGCGGGAATTGAAACCAGGTCGCTGGTACTGTAAAGCGTTGTGCTAACTGCTATGTTACTGTGATGCCCATACCTAGGATGATAGGGTGGATTTCCTTAATGGAGAATGCCAGTGTGTGACCTTGTTTGATATGGGCAACCCTGTGGCCCTTGACAGATCAGGGTCAGGGTCAAGTGGCATGGAAAGCAAGATGACTGGAGACCTTCACTGATACTGCCTTCCTCCGACCTCACTGCTGTGATGCGTCATCATCTTCTACCAGCTGCACTGTTGACGTTTTGGCTGGATCACTCTTTGTCTGGAGCCTCCTCATTGACCTTACTACTATGGGTGGCCCGACCAGGATCTAAGCACCAAATGGCTATACTGCAGATCTCAGACCTCTCCACCATGACAAGGTGGGACAATCCTTTTGGAGAAGATAGGTGCTATGCCCCAAACAGGCTACACAAAACATGAAGAGAAAATGCTGGAAACATTCAGCAGGTTGAACAACATCTGAAGTTTCCTGTGCTGTAACGTTCTATGGTTCTAAAGGGAAACAGATTAAACATCTTAGGTCAATGACCCTCCATCAGTTTATATAACTCTCATAAGGGTTCATTGACAAACAATAACTCTATTTCTCTTTCTAAGTATTTCTAGTATCTTCTGATTTTACTTCAAGTGTATAGTACCCACAGATTCCTTGTTTCTCTATCCCTGTGTAAGAAGAAACGGATTATTTCCAACTCCCTTTATTCTGCATGTTTTGAATCTGCTTCCAAAATGTAGCCGGTCTCCTGGATCTAATCTGAAGCTCGTCTGCTGGCCGATCACTGGCCCTGTTTGTTTGATGCAGATTTAAACGATGAAGCACTGGAAAGGGGTCAGTGTGGCCAGACGTTCAATTCAATGTGGCGCAATGTGGTATTGTGTACTCACGCAGCAGTGCCGTAGGAGCTGCGTACTCACACAGCAGTGCAGGTCGGACCAAGGGTTTCTCACAAGTGTGCATTGTGTAATCAGGCTCTCACAGCAATGCCATAGGCTGAGGGTCTCGCATAGCAGTGCAATCTTCAGAAGCAGAGTCACGCAGCAATGCAGCAATGAATGTGCAAGTTAGATAAAGCACTATAGTATGGTGTGTTGGTCTCACAGCAGTGCAGAGAGCCTTGCAGCTAGGCTTGCTAATCAAATCTAAAACATTGAATTCATAAATTCTCTGCGATGCAGCTGGCTTCTCACCACAGGGCCTCATTGTAAACAATTATTTTGTGCTAAGTGGAGTTGTCCCACTGATTGATGTCCTGTGCAGTTCTGACATATTGATTTGGGACTTGCCCTCCATACATATTTTAAATAAACATCTGCAATAAATTAGCAATCACTACTCTGTAAATTGAGAAGGAAGCACAGAGCAACAGCAATACTTTTGAAGAGGAAAAAAACGTGGAAATATGAAACTATTAGAAGTTGTTCCAGCAGCTTCACATTGAGCAGGAGCTTTGCAAGCTTTCTCTAAGGTTCTGAGCAGCTTTGGTAAATCAAACCTGTTTTGGACCTCCCAATTTTCACTCTGTATTTACACTCTGAATATTACCACTTGCTGTTCAATCCAAAAGTCACTAATTAATTGGAAAACTTTCAGCTGAAGGAAAAGATTGTATTTTGCCAGCAAAAATCCCACCCCACAGAGTATCTGACATGCAGTCTACCTACTCATATTTACCTGATCCAAACGTGATGTGCCTATCTTGGATTATAAGGCATCCCAGAACTTCACAGACCTTCAATGGTGCACTAAAGGTGATCAACCCCCAAAAATACTTTTGAAAGGTTTGACAGCTGGCCAAACTATGACCCAGCCTTTATCCTTTGTCCCTAGATTGCAGCATAATGGTCAAGGCTCTGGAATAGACTCAGAGATACAACTCTCACAGAGAAGTTCAAATTCAAGTAATTGAATAAATCTGGAAATAAAGCTGAAGTATCCATGACAGTAAATGTGAAATCCAACAATAATTCACAAATGCCTTTCAAATCATTTTCTAACCAGTTTAGCCCTTATGTGACTCCACGCCAATCAAGGTGGTTGTCTCTTAACTTGATATGGCCTGGGAAACCACTCAATTCATAAGGATGGACAATAATTGCTCGCCTGGCCAGTGATATCCATATCCATCAATGATAAAAAAAAAATTGAGCATACCCTTAAAGTAATCTTGAAAATTAGTTATCTCGGAATAAGGCAATGTCGGGGGAAGCCTCAAAACGATGAGGGGTAGTTAAGTTATTTAAACAGTCGCCAGAATTGAAAGGGGATATTTACTTTCTTCCACCATGTTCCTCTATTTGATAACTCTGCAAGTGAAATAAAATCACACAATTTCAAGTCCTTTCATAACGCCTGGATCATGTTTTGAGCGTTCTCTTTTCTAGTGGGCTAGGGGCTAAGGAACTGCTGCTAAAGGTGATGAACCCTTTTAGGGGAAGCATCTATATGCCACTTAATTGTGCTCTGCTAGTTGGGTTCTGGAGCCATTAGTGTTTCTTTACCAAGTTTCCCCGCATCATAGACCATTACTGTTGCAATGAACCTGCAACAAAACAAATTTCCTTCATCAGCTCCTTTAGGGCTCAATCATGAGGAAGATGTGTTCATAAGGGATCAGCAATTGCAGATATACAACCCCTGAGGCATCCAGTCTGCATCTGTTACTACTCCAGGAGCAGCTGTTAGAGACCTTGATATCCTCTTGGGTATGTCAGCTGAAACTGACAGTTACCACCTCTACTCCCAAGGACTATCAATGAGCTGAGCCATCTGCTTCAGGGTGCCCTACCAACAACATCTAGAACAAGGCCAACATTCCTATCAGTGTGAAGGTTACCTTGGCATTAAGATTTAAGACCACTGATTTACCATAGAGTAACTGCTAGAAGATAGCTGTCCCATTGGCCAGTGTTAGATGTATCAAATTCCGTTGGAATATTTCCAAAGAGCATTGACTTCATCACTGTTTCTGTGGAACGGACATATTGAATTGACTGGGGACAGGTCAAGTTGAAGGAACTAGAGGTTGGGTTTGCCCATCAACAATGTCAAGCCAGGACTTACCAAAAAATGAGACCTCCTAAAATAGCCCCGTTTATTAAGGTGGCAAAAACTAAAGGCCATTGCTTTAATTTGCCCGATACCACAACCCCTCTCCACACCAACTGTATGCTGTCCTGATCAATTCCCAACAGTGCCTGTGACCATCTCCTGTGATCAGCGTCTCACCCACCTCCACACACAAGATAATCAGTCAGGATCGTACTCTACCTCCCACAAGCTCATCCCCAGCGATGACTTGTTTTCCCTAGAGATATGCATTCCACAGTTCTGGAATCTCGATGCTAGAGCATTTAAATTGCTATATTTGACTGAAGAGACCAGGGTGTTGTTAGAGCGATTTTTTTTTAATTAGCACATTCAGCAATTAACCTTGACTGACTCCAGCCACTAGCCTTCAGATTTGAATATACATTGAAGATTAAATTTAAAATGAAGCTCAGATCAGTAAAAAGCAGACCAGACAGACCAGGAAACAGGCAATTAACTAATTGTCTGCATATGCACAGACCCAATCAACATCCCATATAGAGTCATTGAAAAGTACAGCATAGAAATAGATCTTTTGACCAATCTAGACCATGTTGAAAAACCATTTAGACTGCCTAGTCCCATTGTCCTGCACCCATACCATGGCCCTCCATGCTCTTACCATCCAAGTGCCTCTCTAAACTTCTTTTAAATGTTGAAATCAAGTTCACATGTACCACATACCTGAGCAGCTCATTTCACACACTCACTACCCTCTGAGGGAAGTTTCCCCTTATGTTCTCCCAAACCTTTTCACCTTTCACCCTTAACCCATGACCTCTAGTTGTAGTCCCACCCAACCTTAGTGGAAAAAGCCTGCTTGCATTTACCCTATCTATACCCCACATAATTTTATATAACTCCATCAAATGTCCTGTCAATCTTCTATGTTCTAAAGAATACAGTCCTAACCTATCCAATCTTTCCTTATGAACCAGAAAATAGTCAGAAATTTTCTCTGCACTCTTTCAACCTTGTTTACATCTTTTCTGTAAGTATGTGACCAAAGCTGCACACAATTCTCCAAATTAGGCCTCACTAACATCTTGTACACCTTCAACATAACATCCCATCTTCTGTGCTCAGTGCTTTGATTTATGAAGGCCAATGTGCCAAATGCTTTCCTTTTGACCCTATCTACCTGTGACAACACTTTCCATTAATTATGGACCTGTATTCCCAGATCCCTTTGTTGTACCATGCTCCTCAGTGCTACTGTTCACCATGTAAGTCCTACCCTGGCTGGTCCTACTGAAGTGCGAATTGGCTGCATTAAATTCCATATGCTATTTTTCAGCTCATTTTTCCAGCTGATGCAGATCCCTCTGCAAGCCATGGTAGTCTTCCTCACTGTCCGCGACACCGCCAATCTTGGTGTCATCCACAAGTTTGCTGATCTAGTTAATCACATTATCATCCAGATCATGGATATAGATGACAAACAACAAATGATCCAGCACCAATCCCTGTGGTCACAGTCTTTGGTCTTAGGGGGTGGCCTCTGACTGCTCTCAGGATTCTCTCACATCTAATCCAGTTTACGACCTCATCCTGAATGCCGAGCAACGGAACCCTCTTGACCAGCTTTCATGTGGGACCTTGTCAAACGTCCTCTTTCCTGATAATTTCCTCAAAAAACTCTATAAGGTTGGTTAGACATGACCTACCATGCACAAAGCCATGCTGACTATCAGACAGACAGACATGCTTTATTGATCCCGAGGGAAATTGGGTTTTGTTGCAATATTATCAACCAAGAATAGTGCAGAAATATAGCAATATAAAACCATAAATAATTAAATAATAATAAGTTAATCATGCCAAGTGGAAATTAGTCCAGGACCAGCCTATTGGCTCAGGGTGTCTGACACTCCGAGGGAGGAGTTGTAAAGTTTGATGGCCACAGGCAGGAATGACTTCCTATGACGCTCAGTGTTGCATCTCGGTGGAATGAGTCTCTGGCTGAATGTACTCCTGTGCCTAACCAGTGCATTATGAAGTGGATGGGAGACATTGTCCAAGATGGCATGCAACTTGGACAGCATCCTCTTTTCAGACACCACTGTCAGAGAGTCCAGTTCCACCCTTACAACATCACAAGCTTTACGAATGAGTTTGTTGATTCTGTTGGTGTCTGCTACCCTCAGCCTGCTGCCCCAGCACACAACAGCAAACATGATAGCACTGGCCACCACAGACTTGTAGAACATCCTCAGCATCATCCGGTAGATGTTAAAGGACTGCAGTCTCCTCAGGAAATAGAGACGGCTCTGACCATGCTTGTAGACAGCCTCAGTGTGTTCTTTGACCAATCCAGTTTATTGTCAGTTTGTTAACCCAGGTATTTGTAATCCTCCACCATGTCCACACTGACCCCTTGGATGGAAACAGGGGTCACCGGTGCCTTAGCCCTCCTCAGGTCCACCACCAGCTCCTTAGTCTTTTTCACATTAAGCTGCAGATGATTCTGCTCGCACCATGTAACAAAGTTTCCCACTGTAGCCCTGTACTCCGCCTCATCTTCCTTGCTGATGCATCCAACTATGGCAGAGTCATCAGGAAACTTCTGAAGATGGCAAGACTCTGTGCAGTAGTTGAAGTCCGAGGTGTAGATGGTGAAGAGAAAGGGAGACAGGACAATCCCCTGTGGAGCCCCAGTGCTGCTGACTACTCTGTCCGACACACAGTGTTGCAAGCGCACGTACTGTGGTCTGCCAGTCAGGTACTCAATAATCCATGACACCAGGGAAGCATCCAACTGCATCACTGTCAGCTTCTCACCCTGCAGAGCAGGGTGGATGGTGTTGAACGCAAAAGTCAAAAAACATGACCCTCACAGTTCTCGCCGGCTTGTCCAAGTGGGCGCAGACACGGTTCAGTAGGTAGACAAAGGCATCCTCAACTCCTAGTTGGGGCTGGTAGGTGAACTGGAGGGGGTCTAAGTGTGGCCTAACCATAGGCCAGAGCTGCTCCAGAACAAGTCTCTCCAGGGTCTTCATGATGTAGAAGGTCAATGCCACCGGTCTGTAGTGATTGGAGCCACTGGGGTGCAGCGTCTTCACAGTTGAGGCAGGACGTCTTCCACAGCACAGGAACCCTCTGGAGACTCAGGCTCAGGTTATCCTGTATCAGTCCATGTCTATCCAAATCCCTTAGAATACCTTCCAATAACTTTCCCACTATTGATGTCAGACTCACCAGCATATTATTTCCTGGTTTCTATTTAGAGCATTTTTTAAATAGTGAAATAACATTGGCTATCCTCCAATCCTCTGTTACCTCTCCTGTTTCTAAGAACGTTTTAAATATCCATTGCATGGATATGACAGCAATTAGCACTTACTTTGGCTGTGATAGTGGGAAAATCCAGGCATTTGAAACTTGTTACATGCATTTCAAAGAAAGCATTGTAAATATGGATTTGTTTGAATTGTTCTAAAATTTTCTTTGCTCTTTAGCACATAAAACATTATGTAGTGCTGGGTCACACAAGCCTCTTTCCTCTGAAAGTGTCTCCATCTGATGCCTGTTGTATCTCACTTTGTCAAATAAAGAGGCTGCTTCATATCTACCAGTACATCTCATTCACACAACTTACAGCCTTCATTATATCGAATAAGCACACGTAAAACTACTGATGTAATATATTAATCAGGCAGCAATGATACAATGAAGGATCACCAGGTGCCAGGACAAATTCAGTGGAGACCAGCAAGTGAACACACATTTCAACAGTGTCCTGCACACTACACAGGAAACATTGCTGATTTCTAAAGCAGAATAGGACAGTGATGGAGGAGAGAAAGAAGATTCCTCCATCAATGCAACAAGAGGATATTGCACCAGGAGGAAGAGGTAGAGCAAGAGATCCATCAGTCCACAGTTAGAAACGGGAGACACAGTTTTATCACTGATAGCTTTCAATAAAGAAAGGTCATACACAGAAATAAAAAAAATCCTTCTTTAGTGACTGGTGATCCCCATGCCTCAACTGGCTCATTAAGTCTTGTACTCCCAAAGGCATTCTATAGAGTGCCTCAGTAATAGAATTCTCACAATTCACTTACACTGTACAAAGCCTAACGTACAAAGGGTGGTTGGTAGACGTTTGCAGTTACAATTTATGAATAGCAAATAGTGGTAAACCACTTGTTACTTTAAAATTTTGCTCTGATATTTTTCTACAAATATTAAGTCTGTAAAGTACAGATTGTGCATGATTTCATTGAATAGTAGACCAGACTTCAGGGACTAAATGGTCGACTCCTACTGATATCTTCTATTATTCCTTCAATCTGAAGTCACAGTTGTTCAGCGAACTGAGCCCTGCAATGACAATCGATGTCTATCTTTCCTATTTAACATTTTTGTCTAAATTTTTACATTAAGCTCAAGGATTAATCCTAAATATTTGCTCCAACTTGTGCCCGAGTTCTTACTGAGCCCTGCATGTTCACTGAGTGTTGATAGGCAGGTGATACAGATGTTTTCCTGGCGTTTTCAAGGACAGAGCTAGCTCTGTGTCTCAGTGAAGCTGCAATCACTGATCAATTTGCAGATGAAATCTGAGTTCAAAGCCTCCAGTAGAAAAAAGGCGGTCCAGTTAAAGTAACTTAAGTCAACAAAACAGGGTAAGGATGAAGCAGAGGTTCAAGAAAGAAAATTTAACTCTCAGTAACCTGAGAAGTACAGTACAAAGGAACAGAAGTAAAAAATAAAGAGCTGGCTACAGTACACAGGCAGAGGGTGACAGGACGGCACAAACTTAGTCTGGCTTTGGCATTGTTTGTGAGTCTGATCATTTCACGACTTTCCCAGGAGATACTTCTCTCTCCGTCTGTCTCTATCCTGACCACTGACGCCCATCTCGTCAGTGTTACGTATCCCGTAACTGGATCACTTACCAGCAAAGATAGAGAGGTCCGTTGAAGTCTGATGTCACTATTTTCAAACGTTTTTATTTATAAAGGGGCACAAAAGTAAGGTTAATACAAACATTCAGATAATGCACGTCGTCAATACTCAATCTAAAGCGCGGGTATAGTAATAATCATCATTAAGCAATGAGCTCGACTGTTGTCTAGGGGATAATATACTGTCCGTTGGAAATATAAAAGTCACTCAGAAGTCTGCAGGCTTCAGCCTTTTGGGAATCGCTGGGTTTCACATGTTGCGACAGAGAGAGAGAGAGAGAGAGAGAGAGAGAGAGAGAGAGATTGGTGAGAAAAGGAAGACTTGCCCGGGTCTTTATGAGGCACTCAGTTGAATCAGGGGAGCGTTGGTTCCCCGTTGTTAGCTCGAAGTCCTTTTCGGTGTTATCAGCCACCCGCTCCCCAGGCAAAGGAGAAACGGAACGCACGTGGCTTTCTTCAAAATGGCTTCCCGCTACGTCGGGATCGCTGTTGTGTCTTCTTGGTGCGTCTGAAGGGGCTGTCCCCCCCAGACCCTCCTTTATACTTCCTCACGGGGTCGCAGGTGTCAATCAGGTTGGGATGATGCAATCTCTCTCTCAACCAGCCCACTTTGCCTGAGGGCTTTACGCGTGGTCTCCATGAGACAATAGTCAATGTCAGATTATTTTGCATCCCAGTGAAACGCGGTATTCGGCACGTCTCTCTCTCTCTCCCACTTCCTGTGTCTATTCAGCACGTCTCTCTCTCTCCCACTTCCTGGGTCTATTCAGCACGTCTCTCTCTCTCCCACTTCCTGTGTCTATTCAGCACGTCTCTCTCTCTCCCACTTCCTGGGTCTACTGACCCCCCCTCAACTAGTGCTCTTGCGATTCTCACAAAGGAGGGGGCTGGGATCATGACATCAGAACCACCCAAATCCTTTCCAAGCATGTCCAGAATTATCTATCCTCCTTCCTACCTTCTGACAGATTAGCCAAGATGACCGCAGCAAATTCCTAAGACATGTAAATGTATACGGCAAATAAACTTGATCCTTGTCTTAATTCCTGCTGAACATTTTACTTTTTTTTTCCCCAACCCTATTGCTCACTGAACCTGCTCTGTTTGTTCCAATTCAAAACCCATTAACCTTCTGATTCTGATTTTGATGACTCTTCTCGCGGATAGAATTAGATTGAATGAAATGTGTTGACTAAAGCCATTTAGTCCTAATGGATGAATCTCTTCAAATCCCCTTTCACCTATCCCAATCAGAAAAACAATCTATTCATTATATCTTTATACAAAGCTCTTCGATCACTAGGATGAGGTAGTTTCTATTGAGCTTATACCATGCCTTCATAACTCTAAATGAGGTTATTTCTACTCTGCATATCATAAGAACCAGAATATTTCAGTATAAGTGCATTCAACCATCCCTGCAGTGTTGTGCCACTAGTTACCTAGAGTAATAGAAAAGCACAACATAGCGAAAGCCCTTTCAGCCCATCTTGTCTAGGCCAAAGCATTTAAACTGCCCAGTCCCATTGACCTGCACACAGACCATAGCTTTTCATACCCCTACCTATCCACATATCTATCCAAACTTTTCTTAAGTGTTGAAATGGAGCTGCAAGCATCACTTGCACTAGCAGCTCATTCTGCACTCTCACAACGTTCCGAGTAAAGCAGCTTCCCATCATATTCTCCTTAAACTTCTCACCTTTCACCCATAACCCAAGACCTCTAGTTGTAGTCCCACCCAACCTCAGTGAAAACCTCGCTACACTTTACCTCTACCCCTCATACCTTTGTATACTTCAATCAAATCTCCGCTCAATCTTCTACGTTCCAAGGAATAAAATCTTCCCTTATAACTCAGGTACTCCAGTCCCAGCAGCATCCTTGTAACTATTCTCTATACCCTCAATTTTATTTACATCTTTCCTATAGGTAGGTGACCAAAGCTGCATGCAGTACTCCAAGTTAGACCTCATCAACTTCAACATAACATTTCATCTCCTGTACTCAATCCTTCGATTTATGAAGGCCAATGTGCCAAAAGCTTTCTCTTTGACCCTATCTACCTGTGACACCACTTTCAATGAATTATGGACCTGTATTCCCAGAACCGTTTGCTCTGCTGCACTCCTCAGTATCCTACAGTTCACTGTGCAAATGGTTGTCCAACTAAAGTGCAACACCTCATACTTGACTACAATAAATTCCATCTGCCATTTTTCCAGCTGATTCAGATCCCACTGCAACCCCTGATAGTCTTCCTAGCTGTCCACGACATAACTAATCGCGCAGATTTGCTTATCCAGTTAACCACATTAGCATCCAGAACATTGACATAGATAACAATCAACAACAGACCTGGAACTATTTTCTCACTTAGCTGCCTGATGTTGCCGGTTCACTCTCACTCAGTGTTGCCATCACGTTCCTTCGCAGTTCATCTGCTTGTTTTAGTTTCTTTCTCAACGTAAGCTATTCGTGCTGGATGACTCAGCATCTCACAATTTAAGTAGCACTTTGATTACCATTGAATGTACATTCTTCTCAATTAAGGGCACAACAGATGATTCAGTCAAGGATCAGCTTTTCTGAAAACACAAAGATGTGGCTCCATGCATAAAAGAAAGACATGCACAATGTGAGTGCAATCTGTCATTGGAGAGTTCATATTGAGGCAGTTGGTATGAATAAACAATAGCAGCAGCCCTGCTGTATTGCTGAGATGCCTCAATAGTCACAACGTTACAGCAGTTTACAATGTTCCACAAATGCCTTTAAATGCTCATTTTGACTGTCAGAATAAAGAAGAGCCATCACAAACTCTCATAGCCCCCAATAGCCCGGTGATTTGTGTCACTGAGGATGATGTGAGAGCTTTCTTCAGGAGAGTGAACCCACGGAAAGGATCCAGCCCAGGTCGGGTACCTGGCCAAGTCTGAAAGACCTGTACTGAACAACTGGCTGGAGAGTTCACTGAGGTCCTTAACCTCTCGCTTTGAAGTAGCTGCCTGCTTCATGCAGATGTCACTTATACCAGTGCCTGAGAAGAATGTGGTAACCTGCCTCAATGACTATCATCCAATTACACTTACATTCACAGTACTGAAGTGTATTGAGAGGTTGGTGATGAAAGATATCAACTCCTGCCTGAGAAGTGACTTGGATCTGCTCCAGTTTGCCTACCAGCACAACAGGTCCTCAGCTGATGCCATTTCATTAGCTTTTCCCTCAACCCTGAAACATCTGGACAGCAAAGGATGTTCTTTGTTGTCTACAGCTTGGCATTTAATGCTATCATCCTGTCAAAATTAAGCAGTAAGCCTCAAGACCTTGGACTCAGTACCTCCTTGTGCAATTGGATCCTTGATTTCCTCACTTGCAGACCCCGGTCAGTTTGGATTGGCAACAACACGTCTCTTGCACATCAACATCAGCACAGGTGCACCAGAAGGCTATACGCTTAACCCCTGATCTACTTGCTTTACTCTTATGACCATGTGGCTAAGCACAGCTCCAATGCCCTATTTAAATTTCCTTACGACACCAATATCGTAGTCCGAATTAAAGATGGTGACAAATCAGCAGATAGGAGGGAGACTGAAAATCTGGCTGAGTGGTGCCACAACAACAACCTCTTACTCAACGTCAGCAAGACCAAGGAGCTGATTATTTACTTCAGAAGGAGGAAACCCAAGGTCCACGAACCGGTCCTCATTGGGACATCAGAGGTGGAGATGGTCAGCAACTATAAATTCCTTAGTGTTATCACTTCAGCGGACCTGTCCTGGACCCAGCATACAAGTATACATACAAAGAAAGCATGACAGCTCTTCTATATCCTTAGGAGTTTGCGAAGATTCGGTGTGACTTCTAAAACTTTGACAAACTTCTATTGATGTGTTGTGGAGAGTGTATTGACTGGCTCCACCACAGCCTGGTATGGAAGCACCAAATGGCGTGGAAACTCCTTGTGTGGAAGCTCCTGCAAAAAGTAGTGGATATGGCTCAGTTCATCACATGTAAAGCCCACCCCACCACAGAGGAAACCTACACAGAGCATTGCCACAGGAAAGCAGCATCCATCATCAGGAACCCCACCACCCAGGTCATGCCCTCTTCTCGCTGCTGCCATCAGGAAGAAGGTACAGGAGCCTCAGGGCTCACACCAACCAGATTCAGGAACGGCTATTACCCCTCAACCATCAGGTTCTAGAACCAGAGGGGATAATTTCACTCAACTTCACTTACCCCATCACTGAACTCTTCCCACAACCTGTGGATTCACTTTCAAGGACACTTCATACTGTTACCGTTGGGAAGGAGATCACATTCCAGAAGGCAGGCACTCCATGATTCAGGAACAGCTTCTTCCCCTCTGCCATCTGACTTCTAAATGAACTCTACCTCACTGCTTAGTTATTTCTGGCTTTTTTTTTTGCACTATTTATTTAACTTAACTATTTAATTGAGTTACTATTACAGTATACTTAATGTAACTTAGTTTATTCTTTATATTTATTTATGATGTATTTCATTGTACAGCTGCTGTAAAGTTAACAAATCTCATGATATGTGGCAGTAATATTAAATCTGATTCTGATGTTCTCAATATTTATTGCTATTTATTATTATTGTTTCTTTTTTTCCCTTCTTTTTATACTTGCACAGCCTGTTGTCTTTTGAACACGGATAATCCACCCTGTTGGTGCAGTCTTTCATTGATTCTGCTATGGTTATTGAATTTATTGAGTATGCCCACATGAAAATGAATCTCAGGGTTATATATGCTGACATATATGTTTTGATAATACATTTACTTTGAACTTTGAACTTCCTGAAGTTATTTTAAATTTGTGTTGGTCTCTTTGTTCAAGTCTCAAGACAGAATGAACCCTATAAAAAGGATGGGATTTTTGCTAGCGGGGTGTGAAATTGTGGGACGTCCAATTTGTGGAATAAGGGAGGAGATATTCTGTTTCCTTTGGCAAAGAAAACAAAAAGGCAGGCTTCAGACGCTATATTCAGAAGTCAGCCATTTCATAACACTGCAACTATTACAATCAGATATTAAGCAGCCAGGAATAGGCAGGGTAACTTGAATAGAACCACTGTGTTATCACCCTATCTCAAGGATAAAGGCTTAAGTGTATATTATACTGCTTAAAAGGAGAGAGGAAAATGTAGACAAGTCTCAATTAAATGTGCTAAAAGGAAACCAGAACATTCATCGTAGGATATTGCAAATCTTTTTCTATTTATAATCATTTCCCTGAATGTGCTACAGTTGGTCCATCCCTCTGAGTCTAAACCTAGCTCTGTTTGCTGTATGCTCCCTTGACTTACACTTGATTGGTTTTCCACTTAAAATGACTAGCTCCAGGCAACAAATAAATCTTAGCGTTCCTTGTCTAGAAATACCCGCACTTGGTGGATTATTCGCAGCAAAATAATAAGTAAAAAATAAAGGGCTTGGATAGCATCTGCACATTACACACATGATTTAATCATTAATGATTACAGCTGTAAGGCTTCTTAATATTACTCCTATGCTTTTTATTTAGTCCATCTATTTAATGTAATTCTTGTACTTTTAACTCTCATCATTCATTACATGAGCAGAATATATTTGGCTACTGTTTAATGTTGGTGATCAAAATGAATATAATATTCAGTGTTATAAATTAGTCAACACTGACTTTATGAAATCTATAATAGTTAAAAGTAGGTCTTCTTTGATGCACTATTGTGTTATTCTCCCATCCTATCACCTCGCATTAAGTTTATGAAACATAATTGTAGAAAACACCACATTCAGCTTATAGCAACAGACTACAGCATGTGCACGGTGCTTACATTCAAACGTTATGTTATAAATTTAATTACATAAACTTTGCTTTTGTAGTATTGTGTGTAGTCTGGTCACCACACTCTGGGAAAGATATGGAGGCTCTGGAGAGAGTGCAGAAGAGGTTCACCAGGAAGTTACCTGAATTGGAGTATTAGCTATAAGGCAGACGAAATCGGACTTTTTTTCCCCTCTGGAACATTGAAGGCTGAGGAGTGAACTGATAGAATTTTATAGAAGTATGAAAGGCATAGATAGAGCATTTTCCCCAGGGTGAACAGTTCAAATACTAGAGGACTTGAGAAACTGAGTTACAGAGAAAGGTTGAATAGGTTAGGACTTTATTCCCTGGAGTGTAGAAGAATGAGGGGAGATTTGATAGAGGTGTGTAAAATTATGATGGGTATAGACAGAGTGAATGCAAGCAAGCTTTTTCCACTGAAGCCAGGGGAGAAAAAAAACAGAGTACATGGGTTAAGGGTGAAAAGGGAAAAGTTTAAAAGTAACATTAGGGGGAGCTTCTTCACGCAGAGAGTAGTGGGAGTGTGGAATGAGCTGCCAGTTGAAGTGGTGAATGCAGGCTCACTTTTAACATTTGAGAAAAACTTGGACAGGTACATGGATGAGAGGGGTATGGAGGGATATGGTCCAGGTGCAGGTCAGTGGGACTAGGCAGAAAAATGATTCGGCACAGCCAAGAAGGGTTAAAAGGCCTGTTTCTGTGCTGTAATGTTCTATGGTTCTATGGCATAGGTTAGGTTGAGAGACAGCCAGTTCAAAGAAGATTTGCAAGGCAACTCTTTACACTGATTGAAAGAATTGCACTGTTGTGGAAGAGGTAGAAGTAGATGAAACATTAGCAATGGAGGAGAAATGGTCGACTCCATTGCAACATTGAGGCAAATGGGTTGACGGTCACTCTCAATGATGGCCATGTCGGGCTGGCAATCGGGAGGCCACGGATCAGCAGTTGGTCCCCACGGAAGGACTGAGTTCAGCTGTCGCTTGCCTCGATGCTGATTGAGGATGTTTTCAGAATTCTGAGACTAATGTGATCATTAGTCTCCTTCAGTTTTCTGTGTTTTCTTTCATGTTGTCACTTTCCGGGTAGGCTTTCTGTTAGCGTTTGTGCGAGGGAGGGTTGATATCTTTTCTTTCAATGATTTCAATGGTTTTCTGTACCTTGTGGCTATCTGGAGAAGACAAGTCTCAGAGTTGTATTCTGCAAACATACTTTCATAATAAAATGAACCTTTGAACATTTGGAGGGGCATTTAAACTGCAATATACACATGCAAGGAATGGATATGGACTGTGTGCAGGCAGATGTGATTAATTTAGATTGGCTGCATTGTCTGTGCAAACATGATTGGCTAACCAGCTTGTTCCTGTGCTGTACTTTATAGTCAAACTTGTAACATGCAGGTTAGAAACTGGCCATTCTACACCAGGTGCCCTCCCAGTTTATCTTCTCAATGTTTATAATCTTAATTCATTCTGGGACATGTAAAGAAATACCTGCACTCAAACATTATTGATAATGTATTTTATGTCTTTTACATATGTCATCACCTTCTTCTACTAATCCATGTATTAATTTTGCAATGATACCTACTGCTGTTAGCCATGAAGTTAAGAAAAAGTAATTTGCTTTTACTTTCCAACAGTCCTAATAGAATCAGTCACCAAGGAATGAAATTTACCCTGAGATACTTTTCCATTCTAGACCATGCTCTGTTCCATTTTCACTCCTTGGCTGTACTGTTTACCTTGAGACTTTTAGAGGAACTTGTTGAATGTGCCAAATTTCCACAGGTCCACAGTTTTCCCTGCTGAATCAAATGGCCTATTGGATTTAACCACATATTAGGCTTATTCAGGCTCTATGGGGTCCCTAATTAGGAAGTAGAAGATCAGACAAGTTTGCAGCCCTCAGAAAGAAACTTAGATTAAGAGAGCCATACATAAAAGAAATAGAACCTTTGATCCATTAAGTCCATTCTGCCCATCCAGTAAGTAGACTAAACAGAAGAGATTCTGCAAATGCTGGAAATCTTGAGCAACACACATAAAATGCTGCAGATGCTTGAGATCTTGAGAGCAGATGATTTTGTCTGGAAATCACATTTTGTGTGTGTTCCTCAGGTATAGCAAATCCATTTACTAATCTTTGTCCAAGGCTGCCTACACCTCACCGAGTCACGTGTAGGATGTAGTTATCGATGAAGTATCAATGAGCTTCATCTGTGAACGTTGCTGCTAAAATTCAAATCAACACACACACACACACACAAAATGCTGGAGGAAGTCAGCAGGTCAGGTATCATCTATGGGAATGAATAGATAGTTGACGCTTCAGTCCGAGACACTTCTTCAGGACTGAGAAGGAAGGGGGAAGATGCCAAAATATAAAGGTGGGTGGAGGGGAAGGAGGCTAGCTGGAAGGTGATAGGTGAAGCCAGGTACCTAGAAAGGGTCAAGGGCTGGACAGGAAGGAATCCGATAAGAGAGGAGAATGGACCACAGGGGAAAGGGAAGGAGGAGGGTCCCAGGGGAAGTAGTAGGCTGGTGAGAAGAAGTAAACTGGGGAATAGAGGAAGTGGGGAGGGGGAAATTTGTTTACTGGAAGGAGAACTCGATATTCATGCCATTAGATTGAAGGCTGCTCAGAGCTGTTGCGCCTCCACCCTGACAGTGGCACAAGGGGAGGCCATGGACCAACAACTAGTAATATTCAGCTCCCTTAATACAGCAGAGGTACTTCACAGGGTGTGAAGGTTTTAGACAGCTGATCCAGTGCTGGCAAGGGTCGGTTTCAGAGAGAGCTCTAAAGAGTGAGAAGGGGGAGCTGATTGTGGAAGGAATGCCTGAGTTACAGATCAAGACAGCTTAATTAAACACCTAAAGGTGACCTTTGCCATAGTGTCATTGTTGGGTTAGCAAGCAATGTACATCAGCGAGTGCAGGAAAGGTTGGTGTGAACAGGAAAACATACATAAATCGTTAACTGGGTGAGATACTGGTGAGTCACAGGTGGCTTCGGAATTAGTGAGTTTTCAGGGCATTCAGGAGAGAAAAGGACGGGAGATAATCCTCAAATAATGATTTTCTTTTACTTTCAGCCACATCAGTTTGGAAAGAGATGTATTATTTTCCTTGTCTCTGGAGCTGTTTGCAGCCTTTGATTGATGCTGTCTCACCACCATCCATCTGATTGAACTCACTAAGTTCCATTATCATCTATCCAGTTGTTCAGAAGTTCAAAGTTTAAAGTAAATTTATTCTCAAAATATATATACGTCACCACTTACAACCCTGAGATTCACTTTCTAGCGGGCATAATCAATAAATCTATAATGGAATATTAGCCATAATATAATCAATGAAAGACCACACCAACTCGAGCGGTCAACCTAGTGTGCAAAAGACAACACAATGTGCAAACACAAAAAGGGAGAAATAATCATAATAATTAAACATGCAATAAGTGAGAGATGAAGAGTCTTTGGAAGTGAGTCTATAGGTTGTGGGAATATTTCAGTGATGGGGCAATTGAAATTAAGTAAAGTTATCCCCTTTTGTTTCACAAACCTGATGGTTGAGGGGTAATAACTCATTGTGGCCATAGAATCGTTACCACAGCTTCCTCTCGCACAGCACCAACTGACATCAATCTGTAAACATAGTATTTATATCCACATCAATCCTGGGGCCACAGAAAGCTTCCTCACCACTGCTGACCCTTCTGTTCTCTCTAGTCAGATTGCTTGCCTACCACCCAAGGCTGGATGAGCAGAAGCCTCCTCCAAATAAAGACTGGGAAGACTAAAAGCATTATCTTCAGTACTTGCCACAAACTCTGTCCCCTCTCCTTTACGTCCAACCCCCTCTTCCAATTCATACCAATCCATGCCTTTCACAACTTTTGCATCCAGGCTGAGCCACATATCCAGGGCATCAGCATCATTTCTTGCTTCCACCTCTGTACTAAGTAACGAGTAACATCTGCTGACTTTGTCCATGCATCAATTCAAGAGCTACTAAAGTCCTCATCCATGTTTTAGTTAGCTCTAAGCTTCGCTGTAATACTGTCCAGCCTCCCAACAGATGGAAAATAGCTCTAACACCTGTAATCTTAAAGCAACACCCAAAATTCTGTTGCCCGTGTTCTAACTTGTACCATTTCTCATCGTTCATGTATTTGCTACATCACAATTTTAGATTTCTTGGGTATTTCCAAATTTCTCCATGTTCTTGTCTCCATCCTCTGAATTTCTCCATTTGTGTAACCCTCGAAAATACTCACACTTCTCATAATTTGACCTCTTGAACACGGCCAAATTAAATTGCTCCAGGTCCCTAGGCCTTCTACCAAAGTTCCAAGCTCTGGTATTCTCTCTTATCACCTTGCTCTCCTCTTCTCAAATGTTCCTCGATAGCCATCGTTTCGCCTTGGTGTCCTGTCCCTCAACGCAGAGTTGCCAAATTGACTTTTGTAACTACTGTTGTGAGCCATCGCTGGGTGCCTTTGATACATTGAAAGCACTACATGAACATAAGCTGTTGTCGTTGTCAAGTTCTTGAGATGAGAGTGACTATGACTGGTGATTCATAGAAATTTGAAGAGCACAAGTCAAGCCTCTATCCTGTATGCCTTCTGGAGTGGGGAAAAAAAGATGAATTGCTGCAATAAGCAGGAATGCATAGTTGCTCCATGTGCACATCAGGAAATAATATGTAGCACTAATGAAATGAGGGCAACAGATGGAAAATAGCAGGAGCTTTTTGACCCACCCATGTTGCCATTGCCATTTACATTCTTTGCCTCTCCATTTCCATTAAATATACTGTCTGGAGGGAAGCATACATTTCGTGGCCTGTAAAGCAGTTAGGCACACCGGTGAAAAAAGTGAGAATGACAGTGTTCATGTGTAAATTAATATTTTGACAGGAGGCCATGCTCTCTATTATTAATTTATTCTAATATTCCATGTATTGTTTACATAGAAGCAATGGTAATATTTTCTAAAGTCAAAGTTACCACTACTAGAACATCTGAGGTGTGATATTTTCAATCATAAATGAGGTAGCAAATTCAAATCTGGCAATGTTGGCTGCCGCAGGTGTCCAAAATTAGGGGTGAATTCTCTCCGTTGCATCTTTCTTACACTGTTTATTCTGTTCCTCTGTTTCTCTATATCACACACACACACACACACACACACACACACACACACACACACACACACACACACACTCCCATTAGGAATTTTCCAAGTACACTATTGGGAGGTAATTTGTTGGAATTTAATAAATTCAAACAGGAGTAGCTTGAGCTTGCTTCTCATTAAATGAGATAATGGCAATTTTACCTCAAACCCCATTTTTTACACTATCTCCATATCCCTTTATTCTTTAAATATCCAAAAGTTATCATTCACTCTTTTGAATGGAATCAACGACTGAACCTCCAAAGACTTCTCAGATAGGGAATTCTGAAGATTCATCACTTACTGATTAAAGGAACATCTCCTAATTTCAGTCCTAAATAGACTACAACTTATTCTGAAATCAAGATCCCAAACCCAATATCCCAGAAGAAAAAAAGACTCAAGCAACACACACAAAATGCCAGTGGAACGCAGCAGACCAGGCAGCATCTATAGGAAGAAGTACAGTCGACATTTCAGGCCGAGACCCTTCGTCAAGCCTAAAAAAACTGTTGAATTCTCACCTCTCCCTCTATTGCAAGAATATTCCACTTTAGATGATGAGAACAAAACTGCACACAATCCTCCAGATGTATCATAATGCAGCAGCTACAAAGCATGATCCATTTCTCCTGAGCAATAAGCAATCTGCTGGAGGAGCTTAGTGGGTCAAACAGCATCTGTGTGGGAAAGGAAATGCCGACTCACTGTGCTCCTCGAGCAGATTGTTGCTCCAGATTCCAACATCTGCACCGTCTCTCGAGCACTTTTGCAGATATATTAATATGCAGCTGAAATGAACCACAGGTACGCAAAATGCTCTTTACGATCAGTTGAATCAAGTGACCACTCCTTGCCTTGCTGTCTGAACAAAAAGGAACAACATCAGCTCGCAAAGATCAGGGTAAACAGTTGGCAAGAAAATTGAAGGCTTTAGAGGTTTACAGATAACTTTGTCTAATCAACAGAAGAGAATTGTCAGGGGTGGGGATGTAATGGTTTGAGAATATCAGTGAACCTAGGTTCAGTTTCATTCTCTGTAATGCAGCTACCATATCAGTTTCAGGTTTAATATCAGTGGCATTTGCTGTGAAATTTACTGTCTTTGTATCAACAGTACAATGCAATACATAATAGAAATAAAACATGAATTACCGTGTGTATATATATATTAGCTGAATTAAATAAACTGTAAAAATAGAAATAAAAAGTAGTGAGGTTGGGTTCATGGATTTATGGGTTCAATGTCCATTCAGAAATCGGTTGGCAGAAGGGAAGAAGCTGTTCTTGAATCATTGAGAGTGTGCCTTCAGGCTTCAGTACCTTCTTCCTAATGGTATCAATGAAAACAAGACATGACCTGGATGCTGGGAACCCTTATTGATGGGTGCCACCTTCTTGAGGCGTCACTCCTTGTCAATCTTCTAGATACTGTGGAGGCTAGTGCCTGTGATGGAGCTGACTGAGTTTACAACTCTCTGCAGCATATTGTTTGGGATCAACAAAATAGACAGAAGAAGCATTTGGTTGCTTCAGGTCCCAGGCCAATTCCAATGTGTAAATCAAAATACAATCAAGTACATTGATGCCAATGTAATCTAATCTAATCTAATCTAATCTAATCAATGCACTTTTGGTATCTCAGTTTTCACTGCATAGCATCTGCTTACTAACACCATGTGTAATGTGTACAGTGCAGTGGTATTTTAAAGGATAGTTGCAAACTAAAAGTAAAAAGAATAATTCAAGTTTTCTGTCAAGGTTGCAGTGCCATGGCCCACATCTTCCCTGCTCATCATTACTTCAACACCTACTCATTATTTCCAGCTCAGCTTCACAAAGCAGCAAACTGATTGCCCAACCCCTGAAAGCAGAGATCACAGCTTTCCACTGAACTCTTAATGAAGTCCAACATGCAGAATGATTCGGGCCTTCTGGCAAGGTCATCAGGCCCTGCTTGTCTAACATTCTCCAAGGTTAACTTCGAGCCCAGGGCTGCCATTATTAATTGAGACTGCCAGTGATTCCGCACCTCCTTCTCTGACAGAAATCACGAGGAAGTTTTCATTTGGAAAGATCAGCAAGAATTTCATTACTTAGAGTGCTTTAAGCAGACCAGAACAATACTAAACAGCAGAGAGAACTGAACATTGTGTAAATGCTTTTAGTGTTATTTCGGTTTATATTAAGCCATGGTTCAGAATTCTACGCAGCACTCCAGATAGAAATACAAGTGTAAGTCTATCTCTGTGCATGTCATCTCAGATATTGTGCTCTTGTGTGTGATATTATAAGGCTAGGGAGTGCTAATTTAAAATTACACCATACAGTGAGAGTTTCCTTGCATTAAGCAAAATAAACAAGATGTTAATGTTTAACTAAACCTATTTTCCTGTAGCCCTCCTCTTACAAAAACATAATCATTTTCATCACAGATAGTTTAGCAAAATGTTTGATAAATGTAACTATCCTCCATTTAAGAATGACCCTAAGAAATTTAGCCTTAACACGGTTTCATTTTCAAACACTTGTAAATAATTATAATTAATTACAAAAGTCTTTCAATTTAATTTAATTCTGCTGGACATAGAGTAGCTTTCAGTGAAAATGAGGTAATCTAGCTGGGAATAGTTTCATTGGTTGATGAAACAGGTGAATTGAATTAATAAACTCACCAGTAATGATGTTTCACTAAAATCACCTTGTTAATAGAATGGTAAGCTTAATGATGTTGGGCTAACTCCCAATAGCATTATTTTTAGAACGGACTTATCATGTATTAAGTGTAGTTCAGCATTTGGTTCAGTATGACAACTGCCCAAGACCACGTAAAACTGCAGAGAGCTGGGGTCACAGGTCAGCGCATCACAAAAGCCAGCTTCCCCTTTGTAGATTTTCTCTACAAACTCCTTGCCACCTCAGTGAGCAAAGATTCCTCCCAAGCAGGATACACAACCCACCAGGCTCAAGGTCACCTTCTTTCCCACTGGTATAAGATCAACTTATGACAAGGTATTCTCTTAACCTCACAATCAACCTAATCACGGCCTTTCACCTTATTGTCAGTCTGCACTGCACTTTTTCTGTAACTGTCATATGATATTCTGTTATTGTTTTTCCTTAGGGCTATCTCAGGGCACTGATATGATGAAATTACCTGTATGGATGGCATGCTAAACAACGTTTTTTCACTACATCTTGATTTATGTAACTATGATAAACAAATCACCATTTTAAATCAGGTTTAATATCATCAGTATATGTCATGAAATTTGTTAACTTTGCAGCAGTGGAGCACAATACAATACATGATAATGTAGGGAAAGTCAATTGCAGCAAGTTATATATATATAAAATTGTTAAATTAAAAATAGTGCAAAAGCAGAAAAAAAGTGAGGCAGTGTTCATGGATTGAATGTCCATTTAGAAATTGGATGGCAGAGGGGAAGAAGCTGTTCCTGAATCGCTGAGTGTGTGCCTTCAGGCTTCTGTATCTCCTTCCTGATGGTAACAGTGAGAAGAGGGCATGTCCTGGGTGCTGAGGGTCCTTAATAACGGATGCTGCCTTTCTTGAAGCACCACTCTTTGAGCATGCCTTGGATACCATGGAGGCCAGTACATATGATGGAGCAGGCTAATTTACAAACTTCTGCGGCATCTTATGATCCTGTGCAGTAGTCACCCCCTCCCACCCATGCCAGACAGTGATACAGCCTGACAGAATATTCCCCACAGTACCTTTGTAGAAGTTTGGGTGTCTTAGGTGACAAACAAAATCTTCTCAAACTCCTTATGAAATATAGCCATTGTCTTGTCTTCTTTATAATTGCATCGATATGTTGGGACCATGCTGATCCTCAGAGATATTGACACCCAGGAAATTGGAATTGTTCACGCTCTTCACTACTGATCCCTCTATGAAGATTTGTTCATATTGCCTCTCTTACCACTTCTGAAGTGCACAATTAGTTCTTAGGTCTTATTAATGTTGAGTGCAAGGTTGTTGCTGCGACACCACTCAACTAGCTGGCATATCTCACTCCTGTACACCCTTTTGTCTTCATCTGAGATTCAGCCAACAATGGTTGTATCATCAGCAAATTTATAGATGGCATTTGAGTTATACCTAGCTACACAGTCATGGGTATAGAGAGAGTAGAGCAGTGGGTGAAGCAGACATCCCTGCAGTGCACCAGATTTGATTGTCAGTGAGGAGAAGATGTTATTACCAATCTGCACAGATTGTGGTCTTCTGATTCAGAAATCGAGGATCCAGTTGCAGAGGGAGGTACAGAGGCCCAGGTTTTGGAGCTTTTTGATCAGGAATGTAGGAATGATGGTGTTAAATGCTGAGCAATAGTCAATGAACTATTGTCTCTTTTGTTGTCCAGGTGACCTAAGGTAATCTAATTAGGTAGTCTAATTCCCTCTTATTCTGGCCTAGCTGCCCACTATTAAATTGAAAGAGTTCACCACCGATCAGGGCCGGCTGGTGGTACAATGGCATCAGCGCTGGACTCCGGAGCGAAGGCTCCCAAGTTTGAATCCGAGTCGGGCCATCCCTGAGCACGCTTTCCATCCGTGCCGGCTTGAGTTTCAAGCTAGCCACTCAGCCTCATAAAAAATACAAGGGTTGAGTCAAGAATGTTCATATCGTGACCCGGTCAATCTGAAAGGAGACCATCATGCACCAGACAAGAATGGCTGACTGCCTGGTGCGACGTGCTTAAAAAAAACATTGTTCATGCATACCTTCAGCCACTATGGCTAGTGGCTCTTGAATTGCCTCCCTGAATGTTCTCCATCCCTCTACCTCTTCTTTACTCAAAAGTACCTTTTTTTAAAAGTTTTTAATCTGTCCACTCAATAGGTTTAATTGTGAGCATCCTGGCCTGCACCCAATGCTCAATTTGCATGGGATGCCTGTGGTTGCACTTACCACTTTTCTGGCCAGAGTTTGGGGCATTCACTACAGTGACCTCCCCTGCAGTAAGGAAATTTCTGGCTAGTGACAAATCCTCAAGCAAAGAAAACTGAGCTCATGGCCGTAGGTTTCTGCTTTATCCTTGTGCACTAGGATCAGAGGCCTTTTCCATTCTCTTGTCTCTAATCATCTAATGTATATAAAAACAGGTGGAATAAATATAAGTCCTAAGAAAGCTAGTGGAGCTACTGTCACACTGCTTCAGTGACCTAGGCTCAATCCCAACATCTAGTGCTGCCTCTGTGGAGCTGTATGTTCTCCCTATGAACTCATGGGTTTCCTGTGTGTGTTCCACTTTCTCCCCACATCCCTCAGGCACGCAGGTCAGAGAATTAATTAATCAGTAACTGTAAGTTGCCCCTGATGAGCAAGGGAATGTCAAAATCTAGGATGAGTTGACAGGAATACAGTGAGAATTAAGTGCGAGAATTGTAGCATAAGTGAAAATGGGTGCTTGGTGGTCAGCGCAGACTGGAGGGACTGTTTCCTTGTTGTATGATGCTATAAATCCATCGTTAAGGTGCCCCATCACCCAGGAGATGCCTTGTTCTCATTGCTACCACCAGAAATTAGGTTACAGAAAACAACACACACAAAGTGCTGGAGGAACTCAGCAGGCCAGGCAGCGTCTATGGAAAAAAGTCAACACTTCGGCCAAGAACCTTCATTTGGACTGGTAGTAGGTTTGGATGAGTGTGTGGTTGAAAAGTCGGAGAGCAGCAGAGATCACAGAGGGAGGGCAGTGAGAGAGGGTTTCACTGAACTCCCGTCAAAGGGAAGACTTAAACCATCTCTGGAAGACACATTGCAGCGTAGTAGAAACACAAACAGGGGAAAAACCCAAGTAACGCACATACAATGCTGAAAGAACTCAGCAGGCCAGACAGCATCTATGGAAAAGAGTAAACAGTCAACGTTTTGGGCCAAGACCCTTCACCAGGAAGTTACAGACTTCTGAAGACAAACCCTCAATGATTCAGGAACAGCTTCTACCCCTCTGCCATCTGATAAAACAGTGATATTAAACCTGATTCTAATTAACCTTACTAATTACTGCTGATGTTAGTAACCCGATATAAAAATATTGAATGATAGAAATACCTACGACCATTCTGATAAAAAGGTTAGTGGGCTGAAATATTAATTCTCTTTCTTACTTTATTGATGCTACCTAACATGCATATTTCCAGGGTTCTCTGCTGGTGCTTTAGAATTTGGCTTTACTCCATTTGTCTCTCCCAGAGAAATCTACATTTAGGTGCAATTGCTCACTGGTGTATTAGCAGCTTCTCATTTAGGCTTAGATTTCTTTATTTGGCTTGTGTAATTAGCAGCTCCTTTTCGGGCAGCAGATAAGTCAGTGGACAATTGGATTTTCATTGCTCCCTAGCTGGTTTAAAATAGCACATTGTTTCTCTTAATCAATAAACAGAGAGCTGTGAGTTGTTGAATTCCTTAATCTAGAGAACTTTTAACATTCATTGGTCAGAAGCTAAGTGTCCAGGTCTTAGTTGCTGGATTTCTGTTCATTACTCTGGAGATGCATTGACAGTAATGAAAAAGTCTTGTCTCCAATAATACAGCCACTGCAATTCCTGACCAACAAACTCAAAAAAATGAGCATAATTCATAATGATAAAAAGTGGAAATCTTATTCTGCGCAGGTAGGGAAATTAATCTCCTCAAATAAATCTACTTCACTTCAAAATGGTGGTGGAACACAGCAGGCCAGGCAGCATCTATAGGGAGAAGCACTGTCGACGTTTCAGACCGAGACCCTTCGTCAGAACTAACCAAAAGAAAAGATAGTAAGAGATTTAAAAGTAGTGGGGGGAGGGGGAAATGCGAAATGATAGGAGAAGACCGGAGGGGGTGGGATGAAGCTAAGAGCTGGAAAGGCGGGGGGGAACACCAGTGGGAGATGGAGAATAGGCAAACAACTAAATATGTCAGGGATGGGGTAAGAAGGGGAGGAGGGGCATTAACATTAATTTGAACATTGACTTCTCTAACTTCCATTAATGCCCCTCCTCCCCTTCTTACCCCATCCCTGACATATTTAGTTGTTTGCCTGTTCTCCATCTCCCTCTGGTGCTCCACCCCCCCCCCCTTTCTTTCTCCTGAGGCCTCCTGTCCCATGATCCTTTCCCTTCTCCAGCTCTGTATCACTTTAGCCAATCACCTTTCCAGCTCTTAGCTTCATCCCACCCCCTCCAGTCTTCTCGTATCATTTCACATTCCCCCCCGCCCCCCCCCCCCCACTACTTTCAAATCTCTTACTATCTTTCCTTTTGGTTAGTCCTGACAAAGGGTCTCGGCCCGAAAAGTCGACAGCGCTTCTCCCTATAGATGCTGCCTGGCCTGCTGTGTTCCACCAGCATTTTGTGTGTGTTGTTGTTTGAATTTCCAGCATCTGTAGATTTCCTTGTGTTCACTTCAATACTGTTTCATGTCATTTCCTGTACACAAGTGTAAAGGACGATGAAATCATTTTTATTCCGGATCCAATGCACCGCTATAAAAGACACAGTAAGACAAAGAACATTGAAAAGCACAATAAATATAAATATATAAGATAGTTTATTATACATTGACTGTATATCCATAAAATGACACTACTAGGCGCAGGTGATGTGATATGAGGGCCTCCGTCAGTCAGAGTTGACTATGAGTAATTGCATCCTAGCTGTCCAGGTATACAAGCTTGGCCAGTATGATATGGAGAGCAAGCTGTTGCCCATGTAACAAACTCCTCCTTTTCACACATCTATTGAACCCAAAGGAACAACAGGGACCGATACAGATTCCTTGGTTGGAGGAACAACATCTCATATACCGTCTGGGTAGTCTCCAGCCCCTTGGTACGAACATTGAATTCTCCAACTTGCGGTAATTCCCTCCCTCTCCCTTCCCCCATCCCACTTTCACTCTGCCTCCTCTTCTAGCTACCTATCACCTCTCATGACTCTGTCTTCTTCTACTACCCATAGTGCTTTCCCCTTAAATTCCTTCTTCACCTCTCCTGCCTACCCCCCCTCCCTGCTTCCCCTCCCCCACCCCTTGATCTTTCCTCTGACTGGTTTTCCACCCTCCCCCCACCTTCTTTATAGGGCCCCTGCCCCCTCCTTCTTTAGTCCTGACAAAGGGTGTCGACCCGAAACGTTGACTGCCTCTTTCAACAGATGCTTCCCGACCTGCTGAGTTCATCCAGCTTTTTTGTACTTCTTGGTTTGACCACAGCATCTGCAGCGTACTTTGTGTTTAGAGACCCATACAGTTTGGAACCAGCAGCGTTGCAGGAGTTGCCAGTCAGCGTTGTACTCAATGTAGGACTGCCGTAGGGACTCCAACTCTGGATCTTTCCCTCGGGGTTTACTCTCGAAGCCTTCCCCATGGGTGGGTGTGGCCACAAGGCAGCAGAGGCTTGAGATCAGAGTTTTCCTTCTCCTAGTTGAGCTATTAACCATGGCTGATTAGTCTCCTCTGCCCAAACTAACAGTAACCTGCCTATCAATAGAAATGATTCCACTGGGCTTAGTAGCTAAGCCATACTTGAACCCCCAGGAGCTGGACTTGGTAATCAGAGGCTATTTGAGGTGCACACAATTGGGAGCTTTCAATAGGTAGTGGGATCTTGCCCCCATTACCAATCCCGGCTGTAATGACCTTAAGGAACTGGCCACAGGAGTGTCTTTATATAAGGTGACTGACAGGAAATGATAAAGTGGTAGTGGTGGGGATGTGGAGGTGTTGATCAGCCTTACTATTTGCGGAGAGTAACCTTTTGAGTCTGGCAGCTCTGGTATGGATGCTGGCTAGCCTCCTTTCGAATGGGAGTGGGACAAGCAGTCCACGAGCAAGGTGGTTGGGATCCTCCATGGATCTTTGCTGTTACCTGACCTTTTATAGCACCTTTCTGTATACATTCCATGTCCTCGATGGTGTCAGTGATAGGTAGAGCAGCTTTGACTGTCCCTTGATCAGCCTTCCTGTCTGCTGTAGGGTAGTTTCCCTACCACACTCTGGTGCAGCTCGTTAGGTTGCATTGTAGAATGATGTGAGCATAGATGTGCATAGTCCAGCTCGCTTCAGCCTCCTCAGAAAGCAGAGGCATTGCTGAGCTTTCCAGACTGTGTAGAAGGTGCCACTGCCGTTGTGTCATCGGCGAACATGGTGATGGAATTGCTGGGGTGTTCGGCCGTGCAGTCGTGTGTGATCGGGCTGTACAGCGATGGGCTCAGCATACGCCACCTGTATTGACGATGATGGGGAGAGAGGAGTAGTTGTGCATCCTGAATATCTGGGGTCTGTTGTTTGGGAAATCCAGCCACCAGTTGCACAGTGAGACCGAGGAGTAGGAGTTTGTTCACTAAGGTCTGTGGGACAATAGTGTTGAATGCCGAACTGAAATCCAGAAGTAACATTCTGACGTAAGTGTCCTTGTTTTCTACGTGTGTTAGTGTCAGGTGCACAACAGATGCTATGGCATCTGTCGTAAAGTGGTTCTGTCAGTAAGCATATTGGTGAGTGTCCAATGTGGCAGGAATGGAGTATTTGATATGTGCCATTACCGGCCATTAAAAGCACTTCATGACGATTGGCATCAGCTGTGACGGTGGAGAGTTCTTCAGTGCAGGGATGATGATGGCTGGTTTTGAAGAATGCGAGGACAGCACCCTGGACAAGTGAGGTACTGAAGATGTCAGTGAGCTTGTGTGCATGCTCCCCGAGTACTCGACCTTGTGGATATTGTCTGGCCTGACAAGGGTTGACTCTCTGCAGAGATCTTCTCACACCTGTTGCTGCTGCAAAGAGTGGCTGCTCACCTGGGAGGGGGTTGCTTTGGTGGCTAGCATTGTGCTGCATGCCTCAAAGCGTGCATAGAAGTTGCTTAGAGCATCTGGGAGAGAGGTGTCACTCGCACAGTCCACACTGTTCTTTCTTGATTCATTATCAAAATTACTGAAGGTGTTGGCAAAATACTGATACACAGCTGCTTGTGCAATCAAATACGTAAGTGTTTTTATTTGGTCCATGACTTAAATGGAGTATACTCTATTACATAGCAAGACTGAAATGCTTTGAAAATAGACGTTTCTGATTATAGTGTCATAGAACATTACAGCACACAAACAGGACCTTCGGCCCATCTAGTCCATGTTGAATTTTTACTCTGCGTAGTTCCATCAAACTGCACCCAGCCCATAGCCCTCCATACCTCTCCCATTAATATTCTTATCCAAATTTCTGTAAATGTTGAAATTAAACACGCTTCCACGATTCTTCTGGCAGCTCTTTTGATACTCACGCCGGCCACCCTCTGAGTGAAGAAGATCCCCCTCATGTTCTCGTGAATATTTCTAGTTCTAGTCTCAGCCAACCTTAGTAGAAAAAGCCTGCTTCCATTTATCCAATCTATGCCCCTCAAGTTATTATTAAAGTACTTATATGTTATCATATACAAACCTGTGGTTCATTTTCTTGTATGCATATGCATACAAGAAAGATGATAGAACCAGTGAAGGGCCACACCCAATAGGACGAATAAACTGCCAATGTGTAAAAGCCAGCAAACTGTAGAAATAATAATAAGCCATTCCAAACACACATAACTTACAAAAATCAGTATGTGAAAAACACTAGAAATATGCTGAATTAAAAGAGGAAATAGTGCTCGCTTCAGCAGCACATATACTAAAATTGGAACGATACAGAGAAGATTAGCATGGCCCCTGCGCAAGAATGACACGCAAATTTGTGAAGCGTTCCATATTTTTTAAAAAAGAGGAAATTAAAAGTCTTTTGAACATAAACAAGGTATACATTTTCCTGAAAGTAGTATGTAACACTGGTATTATCCCAAATACACTACACAATAGCATTAAACAATTAGGGCTACAAAGTAATATCAATGTAAATCTTCAGAAAGCCACAATACTAACCTCCACCAGAATAGTCCTAAAGTTCCTAGCAATTGACAAATGAGCATTCTCGGCTATTCCTGTAACTCAGGTTTATCGGCTTGAGCTGAGAAAAGAAAATAATAAATAATAATAATAATAATAAAAAATGGAGAACATAAGATGAAGGGGTCTTGAAAGTGGGTTGTGGGGACAGTTCAGTGATGGGGCAAGTAAATTCATCTCCTCTGATTCAGGAGCCTGATGGTTCATTCATACCACTTCAACATGAATCCCATTTCCTGTATCCAATACTGCGACTACTGAAGGCCAGCATGCCAAAAGCTCTCTTTATGACCCTACCTACCTAGAACTATTGTTTCTAGAGTAGAAATTTTAATACAGGATACCCCTTAAGCAAGTAACACTGAAATGGATCCACCTGGTCTATATATGTTGCCGTGGCAGAATGTTTGAATATGGACAGGACATCTTTAATGTGGCTCCTGGTGACTACTCAGGGGAATCATCAGACAACTGCTGGGGAAAAAAAATACATATACAGTATGCAGGAAGAAAAATCAGGTGAAGAATATACTTCCTCTACCTTCAGTGAGACTCCTCCCATGCTCAAAGTAAAGAGGTTTGCACATTACCAAGCAGTGTCTGGTGAACGGGAAGGCCAACTAGGATCTTCATAAATTCTCAAATGTGAAAGCAGCTTCCGCAAAGGGTGTTCAGCCCACCATGTGGTGGGTGTTTTACATGGATCTGTACCTTGGCTCATGAAACCCTAGTTGGTCAATTACATTACTGCCTTTGCTCCTACTAAACCAATAACATGGGATTAGTGTAGGACTACTGTAAATGGGATCCCTACCACACCAGTCATGCTCACTTCTCACCGCTGCCACTGGGAAGAAGGCACAGGAGCCTCAGGACTCACACCATCAGTTTCAGGGATAGTTATTATCCCTGAAGCATGAGGCTGTTGAACCAAAGTGGATGACTTCACTCAACTTCTCTTACCCCATCACTGAAATGTTCCACAACTTATTGACCCACTTTCAAGGACTCTTCACCTTGTGTTCTCTATTTATTGTTTATTTATTAATTAGTATTATTTATTTGTTTTTATATTTACACAGCTTGTTGGCTTTTGCACATTGGTTGAGCGCTCAAATTGATGCGAACTTTCATTGATTATTTTGTGACTATTATTCTATCATGGACTTATTAAGTGTGTTGGCAAGAAAATAAATCTCAAGGTAGCATATGGTGACTTCTATGTACTTTGGTAATAAATTTACTTTGAACTTTGAAATGGATGCTTGATGTTTGGCAAGGAATCAATGGGCCAAAGGGCCTGTTTCCTTGTTGCACATCTGTATAACATTAATCATCATTTCTCTCTGGATATTTCACTTCATCCAGAAATTCCTAACACTTATCCCCTAATCTTAGGTTAAAAAACCTCTCTGTTGTTCTTTTAAAGATTTAAATTCCCACAATAGTAGTCTCTCATTTGAGTTAAAATAATGTATTTAATGCAGTGTACTGTGTGCTAAAACTGGAGCAGAAACTGATTACTAGAGTCATTAGTTCTGCATCATCATGAATTTACAAAAAGATTACTCTTATGGGGAACCATGATAACTTATTCATTTGTGCAGTTAACCTACATCATGGTACAGTGTGATTTGTTTTGTGTCTTTATGAAACATTTTAAATTATATTCATTTACCAAAAGTCAATATTTCTTCATTTTTAAATATTTCAATGAATGTTTTTGTAATCACTTTTGAGGATATATCTATGAACAGCCCGAGGAATGCAATTAAAAAAAAATCCTTGCCCATAATTGTTCACAGAATTAATAAAATGAAAAAATCCTCTAACAAGAAAGCAAACACATAATTAAATTACATTTTTCAGATTTGCTCATTTTTCTGTTGCATTTCCATATGGCCTTTTTAGACAGAAGTTTAGAGGTCTATATCTCAGATAAAAAGCAAAACACACTAATTACCTCTGAAGCATCTTGTAACTCTAAGGGTGACCTTTCGTGCAGTAGAATCTCAGTCTCTTAAAAACCTTATTAAAGGACAGCTACAGTGCTTAATCAATCAGGAGGACATTACCAGGAACAGATCATCATTTCCCTGCCTTTAATTCACTTACCACCAGATAACAATGTCCTATTTATCAAAGTACAGGCATGTAAGCTTTTTTTTCCCCTCTCACAAAGAAGAATAATCATTATGGAACAGTTTGCTGGACAAAGTGTAACAGATGGTAACATAAATGATTTGCATCAGAGCCTTTGTACAGTCACTCACTTATTCAAAGCAGAATGCTGGTGGTGGAGACAACGCTTATTGAGGCACTGATCTTCATCCCATGTTACTAATTATGTCTCCTTGTCAGCTGAGTCTATCTTGCTTGCTCTTTAACTGACCTTGCCCAACCTCTTTGACATTCTGCCCAGTACATCGTAGATCCTGCTTCCCTTTGATTGTTGTCGACAATCTGAGTTTCCTCCTTTGAACCTCTCTTCGTTTGAACCCCACTTTGGACAAACAAGAACCTGTTTGATCGTGCGACCTATTGTGACATATTCTTGAATGTAGAAAATGCTGCAAATACTCAGGAGGTGTAAAGTGTAAGTGGAGAGAGAAAAAAAATGCTGTATGTTTCAAGGCAATCATCTAAATGAACATAGAACAGGTGCAGATCCTTTGGCCCACAATGCCTGTTCTGAACACAATGCCAATTCAACAAAATTTCTTATGGCTGCGCATGATCCATATCCCCCCCATTCTCTGCATCTTCATATGTCAACCTAAAGCACCACCATTTCACTTGCTTCCACCACCACTCCTCACAGCCTGTTCCAGGCGCCTACATTTTCTATGTAACTAAACTTGCCCAGCATATCTTCCTTGAACTGTCACCTTTTGTGGAATTGGAAATTGTTGCTGATTTAAGCCAGTTCAAAGACAGAATGTGCGGGTGGGGTAAAGAGCAAAAAGTAGTGGATAGGGCCCAGTCCATCACCTGTAAAGACTCCCAACCATTGAGCACATCACAGGAAAGCAGCATCATCAGAGAGCCCCACTAACCAGGTCATGTTCTCTTGTCGCTGCTGCCATCAGGAAGAAGGAAGGTAGCACAAGAGTCTGAGGACTCCATGCTTCAGAACAGTGACTACCCCTCAAACGTTAAGCTCTTGAACAAAGAGGATAAATTCACTGAGCATCACTTGCCCCATCATTGAAATGTTCCCACAACCAATGGACTCACTTTCAAGGGCTCGTCATCTCATGTTCTCGATATTTATAGCTTATTTATATTATAATTTCTTCTTTTAGCATGTACACAGTATGTTGTCTTCTGCACTTTGGTTGAAAGCGGTCATTCATTGATTCTGTTATAATTACTATTCTACAGATTTCTTGAGTATGCCCACAAGAAAATGAACCTTAGTTCTAGATGGTGATGTATATGTACTTTGAGAATAAGTTTACTTTGTACTTTGAACAAAAGCGAAGGTTAATGAAGATGTAGGTTGACAATATGGTAGAAAGTGTTGCAGCAAACCTGGGCTGCATGTATCTTAATTTTCTTGAAGATAACTTATAATATTACTCCATTGCTAACAAAATATAGGGAACCTTGGGCTTTAAGAATATAACACAAAGAGTATAAAAACCACCATATGACCGATTGGAACATTAGCTCAACGACACTGAATTTTGTATTAGGTTCTGGGAGCACACTTCAAACAGGACATGAAGGTATTGTGAAATGGATTTATTAGGATCAACTCAAGATAAGGGTTATGATGAAGATAGAGAAGCAGATACCCTTCTCCTTCGGGCAGTAATGATTGGCAGCAGATTGGATAATGTTGGATGTTTCAACTAAGTAGAAGTAGGTACAATTCCAGATGTTCCAGAATACCAGGAAACAGAAAATTCCAGACACACTCAGTGGGTCAACCAGTGCTCAAGGAAAGAGAAACAGAGTTAACATTGGAATAAAGAAAGAGAGAGAAATAAGTTAATTTTCAGTTACAGAGAAGGTGGAGGAGCGATGAATATAATAAAGGGAATATCTCTAATAGAGAGAAATCAAATGACCTCATGTAACAGTTAGAAGCAGATTAAGCTCCTGTATAATCTTTAGCTAATGAGGAAGGGTGGCATGGTAGCATAGTTGTTAGCACAACACTTTACAATACAGTTGACCCAGGTTCAATTCCTGCCACTGCCTGTACATTCTCCTATGACTGCTTGGTTTTCCTCCCACAGTCCAAAAACATAATCGATCGGAAGGTTAATTGTCCCGTGACAGATAATGAAACAAGGAGAAACAGATTGTGTTTTGTAAAATCTGTGTTATATGTATTCAATAGCAGGTTTGTGGATAATACAGTACCCAGCAGATACTAGTGGAGAGAGAAGAATTTGTCAAAAGCACAGATAGATACGTCAGTTCTGACACAGACAGAAGGGAAAAGTTGGATATCTGAAGTTGCCAAATTCTTTATTGAGTCCAGAATGCTGCAAAGTACACAGGCTGAAAATTAATCAGTTTCTAAAACTTGTGTTGGGCCTCTTTCTAACAGGAGGCTACATACAAATAAGTCAGATTGGGAGTTGGATTGAAAATTAAATACGGCAGCCGACAGGAAGCACAGCGTCTCCAATGTGGAATGAAATCAAGTCCAGTAGCCGAGGACCCAAACAGTACTCCTGTCAATTCCGGTTTATTGTCAGGTGTACAATTACAGTGAGGTCCCTGGAGGTCAAGAAACAGATGGTGCAGCCTGTGACACAGAGCTCTCGGTATACACACTCCTTACATACACATACATATTGCCTTGTCATTCTGCGGTTGTTGTGCTGAAAGTACACACTTCAATGTCTTCCCCGGTATATTCTCGTAATGGGTCTTAAACCAAGATGATGCACACGGGTTTGCTTTATGGTGCCACGCACAATGGAATATTCCATTTCTTTAGTAATGGAAAGTGTGTATTTTGTTCATATACTCTAGTTAAGGAAGATACTCCTGTTTATTTTGTAGTTATAATCATATTACATTGTCAGGTGCATAATATTCTAATTCATATGTTGTCTTAAGTTAACTTTGTGCGTAGTTAAGGATAATATGTCCTAGTGCCCAATAAACTGGGTCTTTCTTTCCCAGTGAAGAGAAATAAGGAACTGGAGTTCACACAGGACAAAATAGTACGGAGATATTATTGTGTTTTTTGGTAGATTATTTTTGTAACTTTTACAGTTTTTGCTATTTTCACAAATTTTTGTAAGTTTGATTTTCGGCGCATCTAATAAATACACTTGCTCCAAAGTGCTAAGTGACTCCAGTCTTTTTTTTCGGTCATAACCCACGTCTCTATCACAGCGCCAGTAGCATATCAAGAAATTTCTTTGTGGTTTAAAGGTCGATAATGAAAGGGCGCAGAATTAAGGTGATTGGCAAAAGAACAAGATACCAGAGGAGGAAGAACATTTTAATGTAATGACATAGCAGTTAGCGCCTTGCTTTACAGTGCCAATCACCAGAGTTCAATTCCTGCCACTGATTGTAAAACGTTTGTATGTTCTCCCCATGACCGCATTGGTTCCCCCTCCCACATTCCAAACACATATGGCTAGGGTTAGTGAGGTGTGGGCATGCTGTGTTGGCACTGGAAGTGTGGCAAAGCTTGCACAATACCTGCTGATGTGATTTGATGCAAATGATGCATTTCACTGTATGGTTTGGCACATTGATACACATGTGACAAATAAAGCTAATCTATATCTTTAAATCTTTATTCAGGCATGCACTCACTCATAGCATGGTGGATAGAGCTTCAAGAGTCATCATAAAAGTAGATTTAAGTAAATACATAAAGGTGAAACACTTGCTTATATATGGTGAAAGAATGGGACCTAGGACCAACTCCTGTGAAAGAGCTGCCACTAAAATTAATGGCCTGAACGTTCTTCATTGCATTATATGATTTCAGGATCCTATGCTCTTGTATCATTTTACTCAGCAATGAAGAATTGAAAGACCAAGTCCCATTGTGCTTCATTGGAACAGAGTCAGGCACTGAGAAGAGCAGGAGTGAGAAGGCAAAATAATGATACAGATGATTGGAAACTCAATCGGACCAACTGATTTAGCAAAGTAATCCACAGATTACATTTGCCCATCATAATGTAAAACACTCATACTACTAGCAGTAACTACAAAACGCTCAATTCAAAGTACAACCAAATCATTGTTCCAAGCAGAGGGAAATGGTGGGAAGGGAGTCAAACAAAATGAATGTATTGCAATTTCTACTCAGGTATGGGCAAGTTCTGTTGGAGGGGTAGCTAGGGGGCAAAGGGAACACTGGCCTTCATTTGTCAGGGCAGTAGCCAGACTTCAGCTAGAGTATGAGTCACCATACTCAGATGTGAGAGCACTGAGGAGGGTGCAGAGGAGATTTACCAGGATGTTACTCAGTGTAGAGTGTTTCAGTTGTGAGGAGCAACTGGAGAACAGACTATGCTTTCCCTGGAGCTGAGGAATTATGAAGGGAATTATGTCGTTTATAAAATCATGAGGAGTACAGACTGCAGGAAACAAAGACACATCAGAGTGATCACTTGTTCACTACTGGCCCCATAGGAAAGGTCGATACAATTAGAGAACTAGATCTGGGGTGAGGAGTAAAGAATTTAAGGAGATGTGAGAGACGCCTTATTCACCTATATAATGGAGAGTGACTGGAATACACTGCTGGAAGATGGGATTAATATGAATGAGTTCCCATTGATCAGTGTGGCCTGGATGGTCTGTTTTAACATATAATAGTACAGCACATTACAGGCCCTTCGGCCCACAATGTTGTGCCGATCTTCAAACCCTGCCTCCCATATAACACCCCACCTTAAATTCCTCCATATACCTGTCTAGTAGTCTCTTAAACTTCACTGGTGTATCTGCCTCCACCACTGCCTCAGGCAGTGCAGTCCACGCACCAACCACTCTCTGAGTGAAAAACCTTCCTCTAATATCCCCCTTGCCTTAAAGCCATGTCCTCTTGTACTGAGCAATGGTGCCCTGGGGAAGAGGTGCTGGCTGTCCACTCTGTCTATTCCTCTTAATATCTTGTACACCTCTCTCATGTCTCCTCTCATCCTCCTTCTCTCCAAAGAGTAAAGCCCTAGCTCCCTTAATCTCTGACCATACTGCATGTTCTCTAAACGAGGCAGCATCCTGGAAATCTCCTCTGTACCCTTTCCAATGCTTCCACATCCTTCCTATAGTGAGGAAATGTTCATGCTTTATGCAAGTGACTCTAATGGGAGTGATGGAAGAAAGGAGCACAGAGCCACAAAAACAAGTTATCCTTTCAGAATACGGGAAGGGAAAGGGAGGCAGGAAATAACATGGAATTTTGCAGTCTTTGACACCCAAAAATGAATTTAAGTTTTAAGTTGGGTAAGGTGAAAGAGTGAAACACTACTGGACAATTCTGAACATCACCAAATCAGAGTGCCTGACAGAGGTGAAGAAAACGTCGATGGCTGTACAGAGTGCTGAGAGCACAAGTTTACAAAGCACCACGTATCATGGAAGAATTTTGATTCATGTGTGGATCTGAAAAGTGAAGACCAGAATTTCAATTAGAACATAGAACAGTACATCACAAGAACAATCCCTTTGGCTCATAATTAAATTAAATTAGTAATTAAATGCTCCCTCTACCTACATGATATCCATATCCCTTCATTCTCTACACATTGATGTGCCTATCTCAGAACGTTGTAAACATCTCTATTAGAATCCATTTGGAACAAACTGATGTTGGAAACAATTGCTCAGAAAAGCCGTGTGACTGTTAAAGTGAGTCCCGGTTGATGCCTCATTTCTAGTCTTAGCACCTATCATCGTTCTTCCACATCAATAGGATTGGGGCATTAGATGTCAACATTTCAAAGATTTGAAGTATATTTGTTATCAAAGCATGTATAAATTATGCATCTTGCTTACAGACAGCCACAAGCCAAGAAACCCGGAGAACTCAATTTGAAAAGAGACAGGCCATAACAACTGCACTGAGAAAGAAAAGGAAACACACACACACACACACACGCACGCACGCACGCACGCACGCACGCACGCACGCACGCACGCACGCACACACACACACACACACACACACACACACACACACACACACACACGCATTCCAACCCAGACTGAGTCCTTAGATGTGCTCCCCAGAGCAGCCGGAGTAGGTACAAATCGCAATCTCAGTTCATCACTTAGCGAGGCAAAAAACAGTGAAACCCGCAGAGAAGGCGGCTGCCAGGGCAGTTCGCGGCCTCAGCACTTCCAGTCTATCTAGACCGGCGTTTAAATTGTCCAAGCACCAGGTAGTGCCTCGCTCTAGAACCCAGATCTCAGCACAGTGACACACTTGGGCCACACAGGCCTAAGCCTTTCTGTGTAAATGTAGACTGAAATGGCTGTTGCAGAGTGAAATGTGGAAGTTTCTATACGTGGTCCCACTTGGAGATGTTAATACCTTAGGGCGCCAAGGGGAAAGGTAAATATTTCCTACAGGGAAGAAACATCATCTCATTGTGCTGTTTCATGTAACTGAGTAATAAAGTGAACACTTGTTCAATTATGACTGCACATCTCCAGGTGTTCCTGCCTCAAGCATGCTACCATCAATAACTTGAGAAGCAGACAAGCATCAGTCGGTGGATCAATGACATAAACTGGGCAGGTTAAGTTAACTGTTCAGGATGGGAAGGATGCAGAGAGACAACAAGGTGGAAGAAGCATGACAAAAGAAAGGAAAACTCTTTGATATCATCTTTCACCACCTCAACAAAAGAGTTGACACCCAATTAGGTATTCCTTCAAAGTGGTACCAGTGTAGTAACATAGGAAAAGACAGCAGCCAAATTGTGCACAGTAAGGCTACATACATACTAGATCGGGATAATTTTGAAAACACCGGTTTCGCGTAAAAACGATAGGCGTCCACACTATCCATTTTTGAAAATGTCTCTATCCACACTGAAATGGAGATTTCAGTGAATCTCCTCCTCCTGCACATGCGCCCGACACATCTACCGAAAACAAGCGACATGTTTGGTGTCGAATCTTGCCGTGAAAGTGCGCGTTTGTGTAGTTATAGACTAGAAAAACTTAAAACAACGGACAGCTGTTGGCTCTCGCGCAGGAGAACTTAAAACTAATAAAAAACAAGTACTGGAGCATACGGTGGCAACCGACAGGGAGTTCACAGACAGATTGACCCGGCTGACGACGAACACTGAAAAACTGACTAACTCTGTTGCATTAATAAAGCACCTTGTTAAATGTATAAACCATGTCTGAATCAGTGTTATCTTGTATTTCCATACAATGTTACATTAGGCTGTTACACATCTATTGTCAGAGAAGTACTTGCATAAATAGGTAAACCACCATCATACGAGCAAGGACAGAAAACAGGGCAAAGTGAGTATACTTATTTATTCAGTAAGTTATGGGTCAAAGTATTTGGTGAGTACATTTCTAACTCTTCTGGCATCAGTCTCGTTGCCGTCTGTTCTGAAATTGTTAGGTTGTGTTCAAGAAAACAATGAAATAGTGTGCTGCCGTCTGACAGCGTTTTCAGAAGTCTCCGGTTACCCCATCCACACTGATCTGCCCGAGCAGCATTTTCAAAAATAACCTACCCTGGAAAGCGTTTCTGAAAAGCTCTGGTTTCGGGGGACCAAAACGCCGTTTTAGTGTGGGCAGAGGGTAAAAACGAAGAGAAAAAGCTTCGGTTACGGATTTATCCGGCGTAGTGTGGACGTAGCCTAAGACTTCACAAATAGCTTTGAGATAAATAACTATTTGATGAAATAATTGAGATGGAACTTTGGAACTATTTGATATGTAAGCAGCTAATTAATTCTGTATTACTGCGATTGCCTTCTAAAAACGTGAATGATTTAATTTTCTCTTTATGCAACACATGCTACTGCTGTGCTGAAGCATGTTAAAACCCAACGACAATAATGAGCAGGCAGAAAGAAATTGTGGTAGGTTATCCATATTAATTGTTCAAAGCAGAAACCCTTTACTTACAGTATCCTACATGGAGCCAATCCAAATATATATATATATATATATATATATATATATATATATATGTATACATATAAATAAAACCTTCTGCTTCATGCTGGTATGAATATGAAATATGCTGAATTCAGAAATGGTGTGAACATAATGAAAAGTAAAATCTCCTCCATCAATAAAATAAAGCAGTGTAAATGTCCTGAATCCACTACCTTATTTTATTTAAATATCTATTACAGCCTCCAAATCCCTATATATTCTGAACACATAGCCATTTTATTTTACAATGATGACAGTTTAATCACTTTTCAAGTCATTGCAATCCCAGATCTACTTGTCACTGGTGAGGCTTCACTTTATTGAGGCTTATAATATATATTATTAAAAGAATTATGGATCACAGGAAGTCCATGGAAGATTGTAATTTAAACTGAAGATTCCATTGATACTGCTCAAGCTGCATTCACATGGTTGACAATGTTATCCGGTCCTTTGGAGTAAATTGCAACCGAATTCACTCTCAAGTTCCGGTGGCAGCTATTTATTGTTAATGGATCAACAGATCCATGGACAGTTATGTGCAATGTGGGGAAAGAAATGAAAATGTCTGGGGATAACTTTTTATTGGCACTTCTGCAGCAGAGCTTTGGTAGGTTCTTATCAGAGCATAGATTAAAATTGCCTAGATAGAGCTAGTTTTAAAAAAGAAAGCACTTCCTGGTCCTCACCTCGGTAACACTGATGATTACTGCCAACTGGGTAATCCAGCATGGTCAAACTAAACTGAAAAGTGGTAGCATGCACTGCACAGTATAAGTCTATTGCCCTTTTCTACACATTGCTTAATTTCAGGGAGGTCATAGAATGTAGATTCTCTAGGACAAACATAAAGCTTTTAATGTGACATGGATGCAATATTTCTTCCTGTGAAATAGGTTTGCGCATTATACTCTATTAAGGGTGTTATGTAAAGGCAATTTGTCATGTTGTAAACGTTGAGTGAGTGAACTAGCTGTGACTAGAATTGGAATGTAGATTACACTTGTATATAAATCTCAGATGTCTGGATGCTGGCCTCAGTTCAGGTACTCTGGTAATTTCTAACACCCTACATAGACAAAGTAAACTTTTTGGAGATGTGAACTGGCAGGAAAGAGCTCAAATTGAGATGGCCAATACACTCTTGTGTAAGAGGCTGCAGGCTGTGACAAACTGATTGCACAAGCAAATGATTTTTCCCAGACACGAGAGATTGCAGATGCTGGAAATGCGTTGCTCAGCTACTTTATCATTCTCCTTGTAGACCGCTCACCCTGTTAAAATAGCATACAGGCATGCATGCAATACAGATTGTGGCTTTTGATTCTTCAACCATCTGTTTTTACTTTGGTGTCTTCCCATGCTTCATGGGTAATATCACAGGTACGTAGGAAATGAAATCATCACAATAGGTTGGATTACACAGTTCCCAAAGGTAACTTCCACATTAATCCCCAGAACTGGGACTAATTTATGGGAACTGAAGTTATATTCACAAGTGAGGTGCAGTATGTGAAAGTGCAAAGTACAATGAATAATGTCAATGATATAACACTACCTTTCCTTCACAAGTCAGTGAGAATTTTGCACCAACTAGATCATTCTTCAGAAGAGGAGAGTAAATTGGCAGACCCAACAGATGACACAAGAAACATTCTTTTACACTTCACTCAGTCTACTGTTCACACCATGAAATTACAGTGCATTCTGGATCAGCAAAATCTATGAGTTCTGATGACATCCCATTGATAGAAGTAAACAACCAATTACATCTTTACTCATTCTGGTGCACAACCAGGCCTGAGAATTGTTGAGGTATGTACTGCCTGTAGAAAGCACAACAAATCCAAAGAAAGTATTTATCCAAATCTCAATCACCAGCCATGATGAAACTTGCTATTCGCAATGCCAATATCAATATCATAGTTACAGAGGCACCATTTAGCTTTGGTCAAGCACAAACTAAAGGGCTGCATTCCAGGGTAGAGGTGTAGGTGACTAACCTCTATAACATTACAACAACCTCAACATCAAATGATCTCAATAAAATTAAAGCTATTGGGAATCAGCACAGCAGCTCTTAATTTGCCGGAGAAATGCAGGTTAGTGTTCTTTACCCGAGAACTCTACATTGTAGGGCAGACTCAAATGGACCAAATGGGCCAAATCTGCTCCATGTTTTGTGATCAAAGTGATTGCAAGACAGAAATGAACAAAAACAATGCGTGGGAGCGGACAAACAGGAACAGGGAAAGGTGGGGTTAGGACCTGGGGAGGGAAGACACACAGAAATGCTTCATTCCCCACTGACAGAAGAGGCCTGTAGCCATCCAGAGCCAACAAATCCATCCCCATCCATCCCACTGGCTTCCTGGCAGCTTGTTCATATGTACAACGTGCACACAAGCAAGGCATTCATAACCCGGGGAGTACCTTTCAGAAAGGAAGATGGTTGTAATTGTTGGAGATTATTCATCTCAGATGCAAAACATCACTGCCAGTTTTCTCAGGAAGGGTATTAGACTCAGTACTGTACTCTCAAACTGTGTCATCGATGGTTTCCCCCCTCAGAAAAGGGGATATTTGCTGATTTTAATGCAAAATTCAGCTGCATTTGCACCTCCTCAACTAGTGAAGCAGGATTCAAAGATTCAAAGTACCTTTATTATCAAATATATAAATTAATCAACCTTGAGATGTGATAACTTACAACTAGCCACAAAGCAAGAAACCCACAAGAACCCAATTAAAGAAAAAAAATAAAGAGACCAACATCTGATGCACAAGAGAAAGGGGGGGGGGGGGGAACACAAATCATGTAAACAATAGAAGCAAACAACAATATTCTAAACCAAATTGAGCCCTTAGATCCGAACCCCAGAGCAGCCTGAAGTAGGCCCAAAGCCTTGTTCCTCAGTTCATCATATTAGTGGACACGGATCACAGCAGCCAGGTAGTATTCTTAGCCTCAGTGCCACGGGGAGAGGTGTGACCATCATGGAGAGTGAATGAAATTGGCTTTCGCCTTGGTTCCCGACGCCCTGTCTTTTCAGTCTGTCTGGGCCAGCAATTAAATTGACCAAACAACATTCAGTATTAGTCCGCTAAGTGGCAAGGAATACGTACAGTATATCAAACAAATACCAAGCATTGACCATCTTCAACAATTCTAACCATCATCTCTTGAAATTCAATGAATCAATTTAAAAATGGAACTCTTTTGAGCACCACATCATAGTCTCATAATAGTGTAAAAAATATTCTATGTGGGAGAAATAAAACAAACATTTGCTTTTATACTACTGTCTTGTTTCACCCACAATGATTTCAAGTCCTTATTATTCACAAAGCAGTGGTAGTTTTCAAATAATGAATATACACAGGATTTAAATATAGCTTTGATCTCAGAGGCGTAACATGGTAATATTTTCTCTTTCTGACAGTACAACATCATACTTGCATGTGTTATCAATTCCTACTAAAGCAAGCAACCAATTTATTTTCCACAAAAACAACATTTTGTGATGTGTTCCAAAACTGGAAGCAATACAGGTGGATTTGAGAACAATTGCAGACAGAGACAGAGTTGGTCAAATGACTTCAAACTTTTACTTCAACAGTCAGAGGTGCTTAGAACAACCATCTGTAAGATACAGAAGCACTTAAGAGTTCACAGAGAATTTAACAAAAAAAGGCTTTAGATAAATTGTCCCAGAAGATCCAAGGCTTCAAGAGAAAATCCGGCAAGTCAGTCCACAAAACAAAGGGGTTATTTCCACAGGCTAGACGCCAGAACCGACACAGGAGAATGATAACTCTAATAGTTGATTCCAATGAGCAACTGATAGACGCAACCACCAGCCATAAACACCTCTCAGGTGTATTTTGTAATCCATTTGAGGTTCCTCCCAGTGATTAGCGGTGAGGATCTCTGCCCAGACGGATGACATCATTGCTCTTGGAGGTGTCAGTACCGCCTGCAGGGCGCTTCAGGCGTTACAAATCTGACTGAGTCCATACCTTGGAACTGAGTTTACAGCCAACCATCCTGTACTGACTTGGAGTCCCAGTTGCCATTTGAAACTCTCAGATTGAAGACTAATTTACAGAAGCAACGCTTAGATGCTGGAGGGACTCAGCAGATCAGGCAGCATCTTTGAAGGAAAATGGGTAGTTGATTCTTCAGAGTGAGATCCTTCTGGACTGAAAGATACAGGGCAGATAGCCAGTATGTAAAAAGATTATGGGAAGGTCTGGAACAAGATCTAACAGGCGATAGGTGGCTCAAGGTGAGAGGGGTATTTGGCAGATGGATGAAGGGAGAATGGGGATAGCAGCTGAAGGTGGGAGAACGCCAAGGGCTGAAGATGATCGACATAATACATAGGCTCTTATAGGACTTTGCGAAGAGCAACTACAGAGCAATCACAGTCTATCTGACCAGACGAAGATGATGAATAAGGACAAAGGAGAAGCAATGCTGGAACTGTGAAGTGTAATTGCTGGAACTCTCAAATAAAAGAGAATGCTGGCAATACTCAGCAGGTCAGACAGTACCTGTGAAGAGACAAACTGAAGACCATGCTGTTGTGTAGAGGGACTTGGGAGTGCTTGTGCATGTATCGCAAAAAGTTGGCTTGCAGGTACAACAAGTTGTTAAGAAGGCAAATGGAATGTTGGCCTTCATTGCTAGAGGGATTGAATTCAAGAGCAGGGAGATCATGTTGCAACTATACAGGGTACTGGTGAGGCCGCACCTAGAGTATTGTGTGCAGTTCTGGTCTCCATACTTGAGGAAGGATATACTGGCTTTAGAGGCAGTGCAGAGGAGGTTCACCAGGTTGATTCCAGAGATAAAGAGGTTAACCTATGAGGAGAGATTGAGTTGTCTGTGACTGTACTCTCTGGAATTCAGAAGAATGAGAGGGGATCTTATAGAAACATACAAAATTTTGAAAGGGATAGATAAGCTAGTAGGAAAGTTGTTTCCATTGATAGGTGAGACTAGAACTAGGGGACATTGCCTGAAGATTTGGGGGGAAGATTTAGGACAGAGATGAGAAAAAACGGTTTTTCCCAGAGAGTGGTGAATCTGTGGAATTCTCTGCCCAGGGAAGTAGTTGAGGCTTCTTCACTGAATATACTTAGATAGATTTAGATAAGTATATTTAGATATTTAGTTAGATAGATTTTTACATAGTAAGGGAATTAAGGGTTATGGGGAAAAGGCAGATAGATGGAGCTGAGTTTACAGACAGATCAGCCATGATCTTATTGAATGGCGGGGCAGACTCAAAGGGCCGGATAGCTGACTCCTGCTCCTATTCCTTACATTCTTATGTTAAACACTGAACTAATGTTACACGTGCATGACCTTACACCAGAACTAGCTGTCTGACACAGGAGAGGATGGTACTTCAAATTGTTGAATCCTTCATTGAGTGACAAAGGTTATAGGGGGTTCCATGGACCCTATGCTTAACGGTATTGGTCCATGGCATTAAAAAAAGGGTTGTGGTTTGCAATAAACCCAGTCAGAAGAATAGTTGCTGTTCGCCGAGCCAATATACCACTCTGCTGGAATGATCGCAAAGGAGTCAGAGTGAGATGGGAACTTCATGTGGCAGGGTTATCCTTACCGAGCGACCACTAACGGTCTGCACAGTGGTCACACAATCTCTATTTGTCTTCTCCAATGTCAAGGAAATCAAATTATGAACAACAAATGCAATGCCTGATATTGGGAGAAGTGAAGCGACATTTAAAAGGCATTTAGTGAGGCACATGAACATTCCAGGAATAGAGGGATATTGATCATATGCAGGCAGATGGGCTTTGTCTAATTTGATAACAAGATCAGCACAGGTATTGTAGGATGAAAGCCCTGCCACTGTGCTGCACTACTTGATGTATTTTTGTTCCATACAAGTGCAAGAAAATCACTGTTTCACCTGGAAAAAGTGTTTGTGTCCCTGTATGGTGGGAAGAAGAGATGAAAAGACATACAGCATAATACATCTCCCACCAGTTCAAGAGAAAATGAAGCGAGAAGGGAACTGGTTATTAGTGTGATCAGGAAGTCACAGAAGGAACAGTTCCTTCAGAATTCTGAAAGGAAGGGCAACAGAAAGTATATTTGGTGGCGGAATATTTTTTTACTTATTGGGGGTATTCTTATTAGGACACAAAATGGGGACCATTTTGCAGGTAACTGTACTTCTACACGTGCAGACAAGGTGGTAAAGAAGGCACATGGCACACAGGCACTTATTACATGGGATATTAAGTACAAGAGTTGGGATGTCATGCAAGGTATTGGTGAGGCTGCTCCGGAAATATTGTGTGCAGTTCTGCTCACCATACCATTGAAAAGATGTGATTTAGCCACAGAAGATGCAGGAACGACTCACAAGGATATTGCCAGGACTGGCGCTGTAAGGAGAGACTGACCAGGCAGGGGCTTTTCACCCTGGTGTGAAGGACACTGGGTGGTGACTTTAAGCAGGTTTACAAAGTCATAGACGACGTGATTAGGGTGGAGAGTAGGGAAACTTGGAAATGTAGGTTGAAGGTGAGAGATGAAAGTTTTAAAACAAACTTAGGGGCAGGTTTTTCACATGGAAGATGATGAGTACATGTGAAAAGCTGCGACCGGTACACTTAGAACATTTAAAAGTCACTTGGACAGGTAAATTGATGCAGAAGGTTTAGAGGGATATGGGGCAACTAAAAGCAAGCGAGACTAGCTCAAGAAGGCATGTGAGTCAGCATTGATGAGTTAGGCTGAAGGGCCTATATTTATCCAGTGTAATTCAATTACTTTATGACTGTTATTGGAACACAAAAGGGGGACCATTTTATTTTTCCTGGAGATGCATGAAATCTCCCTCAGATTCAGCCATTCATCTACACAATAGAGGTAATTTTTGATGGTCAGTTAACCCACAGGCCCACATGTCAGAATCAGGGTTAATATCACCAGCATATGTTGTGAACTTTGTTGTGTTTGTGGAAGCAGTACAATGCAATACATAATAATAGAGAAAAAATATATAGTTAAATTAAATAAGTAAAACAAAAATAGAAATAATAAAGTAGTGAGGTAGTGTTCATCAGTTCAATGTCCATTCAGAAATCGGATGGTAGAGGGGAAGAAACTGTCCCTGAATCACTGAGTGTGTGCCTTCAGGCTTCTGTACCCCTTTCTGATGGTAGCAATGAGAACAAAGTCACCTGTGTGATGGACGTCATTAATGATGGATGCTGCCTTATTGAGGCATCACTCCTTGAAGATATCTTGGATACTATGGAGGCTAGTGCCCGTGATGGATCTGACTAAGTTTACAACTCTCCGTAGCTTATTTTGATCCTGTGCAGTAATCCACCCCACCCCCATACCATGCTGCTTCTGTGAGGGAACTTGTAAGTGTCTTTGGTGAAGTAGCAAATCTCCTCAAACCCCGAATGGAATATACCTGCTGTCGTGCCTTCTTTGTAGCTGCTCTCAGGTTTCTGTTCAATTTCTGTTCATTGGGGAACTCCTAGGAGTCTAATTCCAAGGTTTCAATTTATTTTAAGGTACAAACAAACATACAAGTACTAACTGAAGAGCTGAGGAACAATGCGAAGAGAAGGATTAATGCTAAGGGGACTAAGATAAAGGAATAAAAGACAGGGCTTCGGAAAAATCCATCAGCTTTATAGATAAGATTTATAGACAATAGACAATAGGTGCAGAAGTAGACCATTCGGCCCTTCGAGCCTGCACCACCATTTTGAGATCATGGCTGATCAACTACTATCAATACCCGGTTCCTGCCTTGTCCCCATATCCCTTGATACCCCTATCCATAAGATACCTATCTAGCTCCTTCTTGAAAGCATCCAGAGAATTGGCCTCCACTACCTTCCAAGGCAGTGCATTCCAGACCCCCACAACTTTCTGGGAGAAGAAGTTTTTCCTTAACTCTGTCCTAAATGACCTACCCCTTATTCTCAAACCATGCCCTCTGATACTGGACTCTCCCAGCATCTGGAACATATTTCCTGCCTCTATCTTGTCCAATCCCTTAATAATCTTATATGTTTCAATCAGATCCCCTCTCAATCTCCTTAATTCCAGCGTGTACAAGCCCAGTCTCTCTAACCTCTCTGCATAAGACAGTCCAGACATCCCAGGAATTAACCTCGTGAATCTACACTGCACTTCCTCTACAGCCAGGATGTCCTTCCTTAACCCTGGAGACCAAAACTGTACACAATACTCCAGGTGTGGTCTCACCAGAGCTCTGTACAAATGCAAGAGGATTTCCTTGCTCTTGTACTCAATTCCCTTTGTAATAAAGGCCAACATTCCACTAGCCTTCTTCACTGCCTGCTGCACTTGCTCATTCACCTTCAGTGACTGATGAACAAGGACTCCTGGATCTCTTTGTATTTCTCCCTTACCTAACTCTACACCATTCAGATAATAATCTGCCTTCCTGTTCTTACTCCCAAAGTGGATAACCTCACACTTATTCACATTAAACGCCATCTGCCGAGTATCTGCCCACTCACCCAGCCTATCCAAGTCACCCTGAATTCTCCTAACATCCTCATCACATGTCACACTGCCACCCAGCTTAGTATCATCAGCAAATTTGCTGATGTTATTTTCAATGCCTTCATCCAAATCATTGACGTAAATTGTAAACAGCTGTGGTTCCAATACTGAGCCCTGTGGCACCCCACTAGTCACCACCTGCCATTCCAAGAAACACCCATTCACCGTTACCCTTTGTTTTCTATCTGCCAAGCAGTTTTCTATCCATGTCAATGTCTTCCCCCCGATGCCCTGTGCTTTGAATTTACCCACAAATCTCCTATGTGGGACCTTATCAAATGCCTCCTAAAAATCGAGGTACACTACATCCACTGGATCTCCCCCGTCTAACTTCCTGGTTACATCCTCGAAAAACTCCAACAGATTAGTCAAGTGTGATTTACCCTTGGTAAATCCATGCTGGCTCTGTCCAATCTTATTACTGCTATCTAGATATGCCACTATTTCATCCTTAATAATGGACTCTAGCATCTTCCCCACCACCGATGTCAGGCTGACAGGTCAATAGTTCTCTGTTTTCTCCCTCCCTCCTTTCTTAAAAAGTGGGATAACATTAGCCATTCTCCAATCCTCAGGAACTGATCCTGAAACTAAGGAACATTGGAAAATGATTACCAATGCACCCGCAATTTCCAGAGCCACCTCCTTTAGTACCCTAGGATGCAGACCATCTGGACCTGGGGATTTGTCAGCCTTCCATCCTATCAGTCTACTCATCACCTTTTCCTTCCTAATGTCAATCTGTTTCATTTCCTCTCAATTCCCAATTTTTTAGATAGAGATAAATTACTTAATAGGCTACATAATTAAAACTATTACATCACATGGATCATGTGCTAATACTTAGCCAATGAAAAATGAGAAAGGTGATAAATCGTTAGTTTAGCTGCTATACCACTTTCTGCCAGTGTGTGTGAAAAATACATGTAATTGTTAAAGAGTACAAATCTTATAAAAAGTATTTTTGAAAAAACGGTGGTTTCCAACAATGCATCGATACGTTTTTTGTATATTAAGAAACTGGAGCACCCAGACAAATCCATGAGGTCACGGAGAGAACATGCATACTAACAGCACCAGAAGGTGACATTGAACTTGGGTGCCAAGCTGTATGGCAGCAGCTTCACCAGCTATGCTACTGTGCCACCAACAGCCCTGTTCATAAAGAGAAACTACTGTGGTTGTTCTGTTGTTCTGTGGTTCTGTGTTTGGCGTGACATAGTAGAACAAGATAGCGTATGAGCAGCTCATTAAATCACTCATTTATGTTTTGCAGAACACTCTGTCTGGATAGAAGCTCACATTTCACTGCCCTTGCTGTTTATAGGTAAGAATACCAATATACAGTAATGTGATCAGAAACTCATTGACAATGGACAGATAATGGAACAAAATACAAAAGGAATCAATGCCTTCAGATTGTAACCATTGAGAAACATTATTATGCAGCAAATGCCCGGTAGTTATCATCCAATTTTGTGATTTCCATATGCACAAATAAAACACCATACATCAAAATTCAAAAAGCTATTATTTTCAATTCTCTATAATGGAAATTTGAAGACAAAGCTAGTTGTTTTTCTCTTCCTTTTGCCTTTATAACATAAATAAATTATTCATGGGATATAGTTTTATCCACTGATTTTCTATTTTGCATTCTTAGGGTACAGGTGTTTATCCTTCAATCACAGCCCTGAGATGTAGAGCAACTTTAGAGATCAAGTAAAGATTGACTGCTTGAAAGTTTATCCCTGCCCATTCCTGTGATGGTGAGTTGGAGAAAGTAGGAGAAATTCAAAGGTTCAAAGGTCCAATTTAATGTCAGAGAAATGTCTACAAATACATCCTGAAATGCATTTTCTGTGCAAACATCCATGGAAACAGAGAAGTGCCCCAAAGAATGAACAACATTTAAACATGAGAACCCCAAAGTCCCCCCCAGCTCTCCCCTCCCGTGTATAAGTGGCAGCGAGTGAGGGGGGCAACTCCCCCCTACCCCCACTGGCAAAAATAAACAAGCATCACACTCAAGTGTGAACAAAGCAATAGTAAGTACACAGACTTGCAGTTACCCCAAAGACTTGGCATCTCACACCGGCATTCGACATACCACGGGTTCTCTCTCTCCTTAATAAGGGAGAGGGAGGTGTTTCCATTTTCCCAGCAAGCAGGGAGATATAACAAACAACTCGCTGGTTTACGATGTTAAAAGTCTGTTACATTGCTTTTTTTCAAGCTCTGTGCTTGAAGATCGCAAAGATCTTGGGTCTTCGGACTCACAGCAGAAGACTTTCTGACTCCCCTGATGACACACGGATTTCCTGCCATGACACCAACCCTCACTCTGCCCATCTCCAGAGCCCCGAGATCTTAGGCTTCCAAATACAACCAGACTCTCAGGCCGAACCCTTGGCGTGGCAATCAACGGCCAGTCCTGAAACCCTGAGAACGGGTCCCATTCTTGCAAAAAACCGAAGTTGGCGTGTAACTCCAGGTCAGGGTTTTCGAAAGAACCCTGAAAGGAAAAAATAAAGATATTAAAGATGGAAATAGAGCTGTTTCTGAAGATGCAAGCAAAGGAGTTGCCGTTTAACACCATCTTAAATCCACCTCTCTGGAGATTGTTTAGAGATCTGACAAAGAACATCACCAAAAAATCAGTGTTTCAGACTGCTTTTGGTGTTGTGGAGAGCTTGAAAAAGGCAAACAAGGTTTGGAGTATAAAATAGGCAGGATCGCATTTTCTGCACAATTAGAGATTTTCATTACATTGGACAAAACTAAGCAAACTTCAGCCCCTATTTTAATCCTGTTCCTGTTGTATTCAGAATGGATTGCTGTTTTACCCATGTCAGCTGCCCATTCTACCATGGTGATGTACATTCATATCAAACTGGTCAATTGGATACCCATTTCATCTGGCTTAGAACTGCTTAAACCATTTCAGGTACATACTTTACCCAGACACATCTGCATGAAACGTTGCCATAGAAAAGCAGCATCTATCATCCTCACCACCCAGACCGTGCTCTTTTCTTGCTGATACTATCAGGTAAAAGGTACAAGAGCCTCAGGACTCACACAGCCAGGTTCAAGAATGGTTACCAACTTCAACCATCAGGCACTTGAACAAAAGAGATGAGAGAGTCTAGGACACGAGGGCACAGTCTCAGGATAGAACGGCGCCCTTTCAAAACAGAAATGAAGAGAAATTTCTTTAGCCAAAGGGTGGTGAATTTGTTGCCATGTGTAGCTGTGGAGGCCAGATCATTGGGTGGAGTTAAAGCAGAGATTGATTGGTTCTTGATTGGACATGGCATCAAAGATTACAGGGAGAAGTCTGGGGAATTAGGGTTGAGGAGGAGGACAAAAAGGATCAGCCATGACTGAATGGCAGAGCAGTCTCGATGGGCCAGATGGCTTAATTCTGCTCCTATGTCATGGTTTTATGGTCTAACTATGCTCATTCTATTTCTGGTGTTCCTCCAACCAATGGTCTCACTTTAAGGACTCTTTATCTTGTTATTTCATGACCCATTATTTATTGCTATTTATTTATATTTGTATTTGCACAGTTTGTTGTCTTCCATGGCCTTCCTCTTTCATTGATCCTGTTTACAGTTACTGTTCTATAGATTTGCTGAGTATGCCCACAGGAAAAAGAATCTCAGGGTTGCATGTGGTGACATGTGTGTAATCTGATAATAAATTTTACTTTGACTTTTGAACTTTGAAATTGACATCCATTTTACCTGGTTCAAGCAGCCATTTTATCCATGTCATGGGTGATATTTCCCAAGTCACTTGGTGCACAAAGCACTAAAGATAACTAATCAAGGATGAAAGCAGGATGCTATCTGCCAACTTGTACTCCGTCCCCCTCCCCTCACTGCCTTATTTTGGCTTTTTCCCCCTTTCTTTCCAATCCTGATAAAGGGTAAAGGGTCCTGGCTCAAAATGTAGATTGTTTATTCCCGCCCCACAATAGACACTGCTGGCCTGCAGCTTCTTGTGTTGCTCTGGATTTCTAGCAGAAGAAGAACCTCTTTTTTGAAAAATATATTTTTTATTAAATTTTTAAGAGAATTACATAAAATGAATAGAATAATAGATTAATGAAAATTAATATCAGCCCTCCCCATCCCCTTAACCCTTCCCCCCTTAACATCCCTATCTAAAAAAAAAGAAAAATGAAAAAAAAGAGGAAGAAGGGAAGAAAGAAGAAAGAAAGATTGCCTGGATATCGGAAGATCCCCACATGCTTCATGGAGTTCAAAGTAGCTTTAGTATATATCTTTATTTATTTATTTTCCCAAATAGCTAATAATTTTATCTTCGAAGGACCTGTCTATTTAATCCTATCTTTTGTAAATAAGGGTGCCAAATTTTCAAAAATATATCATATTCATTTCTTAAATTATAAATAATTTTTTCAAGTAGAATGCAGCTAAATATTTCATTATTCCAACGGTCCATAGTTAAGTATGAATCTGATTTCCAAGTAACTGCAATAGTTTTTTTGGCTACTGCCAATGTAATTTTTATAAATTTTTTCTGATATTTATTCAATTTAGGTTTTGGTATTATCCCTTCAATATCACCTAATAAAAATAATATTGGGTTTTGTGGAAGTTGTATTCCAATAATTTGTTCCAGTAAAAGTCTTAAATTTATCCAAAAATTTTAAAACAAGACCAAGTAGAGTGTAAAAAAGTACCAATTTCTTGATTACATCAAAAACATTGGTCAGATAAATTTGGGTTTAATCTATTTTTTTTGTGGTGTAATATATAATTGATGTAAAAAATTGTATTGTACTAATCTAAGTCGGACATTTATTGTATTTGTCATACTGTCAAGGCATAGTCTTGACCAACTTGTTTCATCAATTTTAATATTCAAATCAGTTTCCCATTTTTGTCTTGACTTATGAATTCCTTGTTTAATTGTCTGTTTTTGAATCAAATTATACATACAAGAAGTAAATTTTTTAATTTTTCCTTTTTGAATTAAAATTTCTCTTTCATTAGGCTTCGGCATTAACATTGTTTGACCCAGTTTATCTCTTAAATAAGCCCTTAATTGAAAGTAACAGAAAAGAGTGTTGTTTGATATTTTATATTTATTCTTTAGTTGATCAAATGACATCAATATACCTCCTTCAAAACAGTCACCAATATATCTAATCCCTTTTTGAAACCAGTTATATAAAAGTTGGTTATCCATTCTAAAAGGAATGAGTCTATTTTGAATTAGGGTTCTCTTTGCTAATAAAGATTTCTTTATCTCATCATCAACATGTATCTTATTCCATAAATCAATCAAATGTTTTAATATAAGAGATACTTTCTTTTCTTGTATCCATTCGGATTTCCATTTATATATAAAATCTTCTGGTATATTTTCTCCCATCTTATCTAACTCTATTCTAATCTATGCCGGTTCATCTTCATCAAAAAAAGATGCAGTAAATCTAAGTTGATTTGTTTTATAATAATTCTTAAAATTTGGGTGTTGTAACCCTCCTAGGTCAAATTTACATGTCAATTTTCCCAACAATATTCTTGACATCTTACCTTTCCAAAGAAACTTCCTCACACATTTATTCAACTCTTGAAAAAACTTCTGTGGTAGTTGTATTGGTAATGTTTGGAATAAATATTGTAATCTAGGAAATATATTCATTTTTACAGCATTAACTCTACCTACTAATGTTATTGGTAACATCATCCATTTATCAAGATCCTCTTGAATTTTGTGGAGGAATTGATTTACAGATGGAGATTTAATTCAATTTTATTAAAACGTCAAGATTTTTGTGATTTTATGGAAAAACAGAGTCTTTTTTTTGGATACAAACTCACATTCAGTTGAAGATAAATTTATATTATGGGAAGCGATGAAAGCTTATTTGAGGGGCCAGAAAGTAAGTTATACTTCTAAAATTAAGAAGGAATATATGGTAGAAATAGATCAATTAGAAAAAGAGATTACAAAATTAGAAAAAGAATCTCAAAGATATATGACAGAAGCAAAATGAAGACAACTTGTCAATAAGAAGTTACAATATAATACGCTCCAGACATACCAAACAGAAAAAAGCAATTATGAGAACTAAACAGAGATATTATGAATTAGGTGAAAGATCACACAAGATTCTTGCTTGGCAGTTGAAAACAGAACAGGCTTCCAAAACAATAAATGCAATTAGAATGAGTGCAAATAAAATTACTTATAAACCTTTAGAAATTAATGAAACCTTTAAAAATTTTTATTCTGAATTTTATCAATTAGAATCACAAAATGAGGTTGCTGAGATAGAATTTTTTTAATCACAAATAACTCTTCCAAAACTGAATTCCGAACAGAAGGGATTAGATGTGCCTTTTACATTAAAAGAGGTCGAAGAAGCCCTAGGATCACTCCAGAGTAATAAATCTCCAGGAGAAGACGGTTTTCCGCCTGAATTTTATAAAAAAGATTTAAAGATTTATTAATCCCTCCCTTTATGGAGTTAATATATCAAGCAGAAAGAACACATAAACTTACACAATCTTTTTCAACAGTGATCTTAATAGTATTGCCAAAAAAAAGATAGACATCCTTTAAAACCAACATCATATAGGCCTATCTCTTTGTTGAATACAGGTTATAAAATAATAGCAAACATTTTATCTAATAGATTATCTAAATATTTACCAAAATTAATACATATGGATCAAACAGGCTTTATTAAAAATAGACAATTGGCGGATAATGTAACTCGGTTACTTAGCATAATTCATTTGGCACAAAAGAAGGAGGAAATGAGTATGGCAGTTGCTTTGGATGCAGAAAAAGTATTTGATAGATTGGAATGGGACTTTTTATTAAAGGTATTGGAAAAATATGGGTTAGGAAAATCTTTTATAAACTGGATTAAAACCTTAAATACTAGTCCCAAAGCTAAAGTAGTGACAAATGGTCAAATTTCAACATCATTCCAGTTAACAAGGTCAACTAGACAAGGCTGTCCATTATCACCTGCCCTATTTGTATTGGCGATAGAACCATTAGCTGAATTAATTAGAACTGATTCAGATATTATGGGCTTCAGAGTTAACCAGGAGGAATATAAGATTAATTTATTTGCTGATGATGTTCTGATTTATCTAACAAGCCCATTGCATTCGTTGCATAAACTATCTTTTAGATTGGAAGAATATGAGAAAATATCAGGGTATAAAGTAAACTGGGATAAAAGTGAAATTTTACCCCTTACTAAAGGAGATTATAGTCAATGTCGATTAGTAACTCAATTTAGATGGCTGATAAATGGTATAAAATATTTAGGGATAAGAGTCGATAATGATATAAAGAATTTATATAAATTAAATTATTTGCCATTATTGAAGAAGAACCTCTTGTGTGTAGGGTATCAGTTAACTGTTTGAGTTTTGCAGGCTAAGTGAGGATATCATTCACTCTTCTACCTCTGCAAATATACACTCCCCTTCCTGTGGAAGCACAGGAAATGCAGCATCTCTTCTTTTATCTTCTCCTTCCCATGTCGAGACATCCTTTCCAGGTGAAGCAGCCATTTGCTCATGCTTCTTTCCCAGCTTCCGTCGATCCACCCTTTCTCTGGAACTTGCCTCATCTTGACTTTTCATCAGCCCTCAGATGAAAGACCATCATCCTGAAAAATCCTCCTCCTGTTTCGCTCTCCATCGATGTTGTCAAGCCTGCCGAGTAACCCTGACGAGCATTGTTTAGTTCCGTCATTTCCTTCAGAAGCCGGCTCCTTTCTACATTTTACGTCTCAGTCCATTTGCTCTATCTCGAAATGACTGGGAGCTGGAATGACATCCAAGCTGAAGCAAAACTCTTCTGCTTTTCTTTAGTTCTGGTGTTCATTGTCAAACTCCTGACATAAGAAGCTTGAAGCAGAAAAAATATTCATTCCCTGCTGCAAATATTGCTTGTTACTTGCTACAGAAAGAGGTAAGCACATATAAGCACTACATTCTGATTGGTTTAGCCTACAGAGAACTGCTCTATAATTTTGAACATATGTTCACAATCTTCAATATCCTAGTATTGTTTACTGTGGCTGAGAAATGACTGTTCTAAGTGCAATAGATGAGACTATTCAAGAAAAGGATCACAAACACAAGAGTATCTGCAGATGCTGAAAATTCAAGTCTGAGTACTGTGACTTCTCATCTTTTTTCCCCAAAACGTTGACTGTTTATTTATTTCCATAGATGCTGCCTGACATGCTGAGTTTCTCTGGCATGTTGTGTGTGATATCAGTTTGGAGATCCTTTGAGAGAAGGGAGGAGTCAATCTGAAAGAAAGAGTCCATTTGAAATGTTAATGAGAAAGTTTCAATTGCAGGAGGTCCCCACAACAATGAAGTTAAAGAAAATGAGAGAACTAGAAAGATATTTACAAAGGATTCATTAAATTCATAGACTTGCAATCATTATAATGAGTTATATATGGATTGTCTGTTAAAGAATGTTGTATTGACAATTGCCTGTTCTCCTTGTTCATCTCTTATTAAATATATTTGTTTAATGGATTGGAATTTAAAATGAGCTTTGAAGGTAATCTGTTTATCTGCTAATTGAAGTTGAGAAAATTCCATTGATTGGCATAAGAGAGGTTCAGTAGCTGTTTTAGTTTCCCGAAAGTGTTATCAAATATTTATCAGCATCTCAGTCTACCATAGATCATGTCAGAAGTATAAAAAGTGGGGCTAGGCACAGACTTCAAGAGCCAAATTGGTCATTGGAAGGCAGAAAAGGCCTAATAATTTAAAACAGAAGCAAAATTAGGTGGGAAGCAGCAAATTATCAGCAGACAGGCCAAACATTTTAAATGGTTAAGTGTAATCCAACACTTCATTTAAAAGAAACAGCAGACCCTGCTCTCGGGATGGATGCGCTGGGGAGGAGACATTCACCTGCCTCTTTGCAGACAGTGGATTTGCTAACAGGGCACAGAGAAGGATACAAGGGTCCTTGTCTCTGTTCATCCCAAGCAGCTGCACAACAGAGGACTCTGATCCAGGGCGGTTCCTAGTGGCACGCACCCAGAAAGAGATCAAGTGCTCTTGGAAGGTCATCAACTCGACGATAGACAGTCTTCGATCTGCCCAAGACTTGTTGGTCTTCCAGCCCAGTGAGATCTCCTTAAGGGCATTGTGCCAAATGGCACGATGTAGGTTGTAGGATGCGCTAAAGCTCAGTGCAGTCAATGCAAAAGTTCTGTGGGGTAGGACCACAGACTAGGTTCCTTCCATTACTGGACGTAAGGGGCTGAGTCAGTGTTGTGGGGGGAGAGGTGTAACTCCCCCATAGAATAAAAGGATGTGTCATTCTAGGGAGCTCATGAGTGGCAATGATGCTCTGATTAAAAGAATATTACTGAAAACATAAACGACACTAAGAATGCAAGGAGTTTCACACGCTGTTTTTCTTTTTGTATATATATTTTATTATCAATTACATATATTTTTGAAAGTAAGGAAAGTCAGGATCTAGATGAAAGTTACAGAAATTTGAGTGCAGGTCCCAAATGGCATTTGGGGAACTTAAATTCATTCACTTAAGTGATGTGGAAAACAAGGTTAGTCTCAGCAAAACATTTCGTGTTTGCTAACCTCTTTTAGACGAGGAGAATGAATCCACTTTCCTAGCCTGGTAGAAATACATCTGCAATCCCACGGAGCTGTGATTACCTGTGAGAAACAGTCTGGAATGACTAAGTAAGCCACATTGTTTGATGCATTGTAATGGGGTAATGCAATTGGAAATAACTTGGAAAATGTGTAGCTCAGATGGCTGATGGTTGGGTTGAGACGTTCTCCAACCTTGGCAATCCATTTGCAAACACCATATGAGGAGACAAGAACAGTGCATTGATGATGCCTCCTTGTGTGTTGATGGAAAATTTACAAATGGATTACCCAACCCAGCCAAGGTAATAAAATGAGTGAACGTGCGATGAGAGTGTGGTGCAGTATGAGAAGAAGAAATATCATTCCCATCTCTTGGAGTCACCTTTCCCCCATGTTATGTACCTGTAACATATTTTTGTACCATCTTCTCAGATCACGGTACACCTTTCCTTTAAATAGTGCAGGCTGGCTTTAGGTGTCAGTCACTGTAGGGGGCGCGATGAGAAAGGGAGTGGGGTGTACAGTACTGATCTGTTTGGGATTTGTCGATGATTTTCGGAGCGTGATACTTATACAGTTGTTAATGATTATGCTGGGTTGCTCGTAAGCATATATAGTGTTGGTTATGGGTGGTGTTGAGTATAGGGGTTGCTCATGAGTATAGAGGTGTTAATTAAGGGGGTTGTTTATTGTGAGAGTGTTGATGATTTCTGTAAGGTTTGGTGTAAAGTGATCAAAATGTGAGCAATATTTAAACTATATATGTGTAGGATGTAGAAATCACAAATATTAATTTTATCATTGAGTAAAATGTTAATAGCTTTCTAATTAAAATAATGGCATTATTTTATTACCCGCTTCAGCTGGAATGGGCAGAGGGAAGTGCTTGTCCTGCAGTTCTTCTCACTTTACAGTGCTGAAATATAACACCCTTAAACTTGAAATATTCTGTACTAAATGGGGAAAAAAAAGATGAATTCAGGCCATTCATTAAAATCACTAATAAAGATATGCTGCAAATGTTGGAAATCTGAAAGTGTGAGTAATACACATGACCTGGACAAGTGAAAAAAAGTCCCTGTTTTCTGTATAGATGCCTTGTCAGAGCACATTGATTGCCTGATAAATAGTAAAGACCACTGCAATCCATCATACTTTTGTCCCAGCTCCATGGTGCTGTTGTCAATCAACCCAGATAACAGTGCATTGTTGAAAATGATGTCAGTCATCCAGGAGTGATGCACAGAGAGGACAGACAGGTAGTGAAGTAGATGTCAGTGGACTGATGGTACGTTCATTTCGCACCAAGAAAGCACATCAGTACCTGATTTTAAGTTACCATTAGTTTAGATAGGCAGAGATACAGAAATGAGAAATTAATAACAAGCACTCCCTTACACAATCCAGCTAATCTGGTTTCTCTGTGTTTTTGATGCAGCCCTATTATTTGTGCTAGCCCATCTCCAACATCCTCTGTCACCAAAAGAGAAGTAGCTGCCCTTAAATATGATCTAAAAGCTTATTTTTAAATCAATATCAAAGCTGCTGAAGTTAATTTTCTAGATGTAAAAATGTGACTCTAAATTTTACTGCAGATTTTGTATCTAAATTTTATTACAGCTTTTAACCAGGAAAGAAAAACAAATGAAAGCCCTTTAGAACTGTGAGAGGCTGAAAGGGCTTTAAGTCGGCATAAATATGCTCCCATTTATTGGAGGTGGGGAAGAGGTAATACCCTAAATTCAGACTGATAAAAAAAACTCAGAACTAATTCCACAGTCAGTAGACTCACAGTCAAGGACTCTACAACTGACGTTCTCAGTATTATTTATATATTTACTTATTATTATTTGTTTTTTATGTATTTTCACAATTTGTCTTCTTTTGCACATTGTGTGTGTGTGTGTGTGTGTGTGTGTGTGTGTGTGTGTGTGTGTCTTTGTGTGTGTAGTTTGTCATTGATTCTATTGTATTTCCTTGTTCAGCTGTGAATGCCTGCAAAGAAAATTACTCTCAGGGTGGTAAATGGTGACGCATACATACTTCGATATTGAGTATACTGTGACCTTTGAACCTTTAAAACATATACTGTTTGTAGTAGGCACAAAAACAAATTTAGCTAATATTTTGCAACCCCTTGTCCATGAGTGTTAGCTCTGGCTGTTTGGCTTCCTTCCTAAATCCCAGGGATGTGCTGTTTAATCAGCCGCTGTAAATTAAGAGGAATTTGAGAGAATACGCTGCAAGGGTTTATTGCATACTACTGCTGAAAACTGTCATGGATTCAATGGAAGGAATGGTCTCATTCCATAATAAACACAAAGTATACTGCAGATGCTGTGGTCAAATCAACACATACAAACAAGCTGGATGAACTCAGCAGGTCGGGCAGCATCCCTGACGAAGAGTCTTGGCCCGAAACGTTGACTGCTCATTTCAACGGATGCTGCCCAACCTGCTGAGTTCATCCAGCTTGTTTGTACTTTTTCCCATGGATGCTGCCCGACCTGCTGAGTTCATCTAGCTTGTTTGTATGTGTTGCTCTCATTCCATGCTGTAATAAGTAAGGGGAATCATCAACCCTAGATCTATGGATTACAACTCTGAGAACCCTCACAATTGATGACAGCAATAACACAACACTGTTTGCACTGTTAACAAGTTGGATTATACAGTTCTATATATGCCAGAAGTGTATGCTGGTGATGCACTACAGTATCACACTGAATTAATATTAGCCTGGTCTAACGCCACAGCATTTATGCATTTTATATAAACTGTGCCTCTGAACAGTGAGAAACCTGAAGCTTGAGGAGAGCTCACTGTGATCTATGAGCTGAGGACAACTCCTGGAAGAATTATACTGACTCCTGCACTGCAGGTTTGTTTTTACTTTTAGATTGTTCAGATTATTCAAAGCCTTCATTAGGATTCTACTGGACCTCCACCATAACTTACCTCAAAGGTGTTGAGGAAAAGGGCATTGATAAGGAAGTCCTATCATTATCAGCATTCCGATGCTCAAATATCAGTAATATTTAAACCAAGTCTATTTAAAAGAGATTGACAAGAGATTATGCACTCAGTGACAACTTTATTAGCTATATATCTGATCATTAATGCAAATAACTAATCAGCCAATCATGTGGAAGTAACTCAATGCATAAAAGCATGCAGACATAGTCACTCAGTTGTTGTTCAGACCAAGCATCAGTATAGGGAGAATTCTGATCTAAGTGACCTTGAAATGATTATTGGTAGCAGACAGGGTAGTTTGAGTATCTCAGAAACTGCTGATCTCCTCGGATTTTCGTGCAAAACAGAAGCTATAGTTTTCAGAGAATGGTGTGAGAAACGAAAAAAAAAATCCAGTAAGCAGCAGTTTGAAACATAGAAACATAGAAAACCCACAGCACAATACAGGCCCTTTGGCCCACAAATTTGTGCTGGACGTGTCCCTACCTTGGAATTTACTAGGGTTACCCATAGCGCACTATTTTTCTAAGCTCCATGTACCTATCCAAAAGTCTCTTAAAAGACCCTATCGTATCCGCCTCCACCACTGTTGCTGGCAGCCCATTCCACGTTCTGCGTGCAAGCACACCTTGTTAATGAGAGAGGTCAGAGGAGTAAGGCCAGACTATTCCAAGCTGACAGGAAGGTGAAAGTAACTCAAATAACCACACATTAAGCATTGGTGTGCAGGAGAGCATCTCTGAATGCACAACTCATCGAACTTTGAAGTGGATGGGCTACAGCGGCAGAAGACCACGAGTAGTTGGTACCTAATAAAGTGGCCTCTGAGTTTTTGTTCCTATCTGTCCATGAATCCTGTTTCAGTTGAGGAGTGGAGCGCGGCCATCAACTGTAAGTGCTGATGCCCTTGGCTGTGGAGCATCAGGGAATTCTAACCTTCTGCAAACCTGGGAAACCCTCCTTTCTGAATCAATAGTGTTGGCCATCCTTTTCAAAAACTGAATCAAGAATTACTGCGGCACAGTGTGAGCTTCCACAGGAACAGCCTCTGTTCACGCTACAGTGAATTCATCCCAGTGAGACACTCTGTGGAGCCTCTGTCCAGTCTGCTGCTTTGGCTGTGCACTGTAGAGAAAGGGAAGAGCTCGAGTGCTCTGTGATGTGTCTGTGATGGATCTTTTAATATTAGCTGAGAAGTGCTGATGTATTTGTGTGAGACTTGAGTGAGTGTTAAGTCATTGAAGCATAAAGCCAGACAGTGTGGAAACATGCCTTTCAGCCTACTAAGTCCATATTTATGCACTGAATGTGACCACAAGACACTGCAGAGCACTAAGGTACAGCTCAGCACATCACGGAAACCAGCCTCCCCTCCACGAGCTCTGTCTATAGTTCGCTGCCTCGACAAAGCAGCCAGGATAATCAAAGACCCACCCCCCCCCACCCCCACTATGGATATTCTCTTTTCTTCTCTCTTTCATCAGGCAGAGGAGAGAAGACAACACACATGCACAAAATGCCAGAGGAACACAGCAGGTCAGGCAGCATCTATGGAGAAGAATAAACAGACAACATTTTGGGCTGAGGCCCTTCTTCAGGACTCGAAAGAATCTGTTATAAAAAAGACCATCGAACACCCAGTGTGCAGAAAGAGAGAAAAAAGGATGTGCAAACCACAAAAGTAAGCAAACAGCATTCAGATCTGAAATCCGTCCGAAGACATGAAGCCACAGACCCTCAGTTCTGCGCAGAACAGCGAGCTGAACCGGCCCATGCCTCACCTCAGGCTCCGATGTCCTGACCTTTTCATTCTGGCCCGGTGCTTAAACTGCCGTCCAAGCGTCGAGTTATGTCACTTGGATACGCTCTAGGGCCTGGACCCTGCCACCTTGATTCGGCCTAAATCTTAGTCCAAGTATCGGGTTCTGCCATTTCGGGATGCTGATTTTTCAATGAGCTCACTGATCTTGATCACGTCTAAGGTCATGAAATAATTTCCATGCTGCTTTCAGGTCCTTGGAACTTGCTTCTGGCTTGTCCTGTGGAGCTGCTTTCTCTTCTAGCGGCTGCATTACATCTCCGGAGGATTCCTGCGCCTCTTAAACCCTTGACCTTCTCTCCTACTTTTCAATTCATGTAAGGATTGCGATGTGTAAGACTCAGGGTGCCCAGTGTTAATCCGGATTGCAATGATGTCACTAAAACTTTCTTAATTCGTGCAACAGCTTCCAGCAGTAGCTGGAGTCAAAGAGCACTTGTTTAACTTACAGACATGACTACAAACAACAGCTGGTGTATTAAGCTGGTGTAGACGATGTTTGAAACTGCACACAGTAAACCACCCAAATGACACTGCCTGAATCATGTAATCCTTAGCAAGAAACACGTCCACAATCTTTTGGTGCAGTTTATAGAATATTGAACAGCACAACACAGGGATTGGAGCTTGGGCCCATCATGATTGTGCCAAACATGATGCCAAATTAAAGTCCATAAGACCATAGGACATAGGAGCCAAATTAAGCCATTCGGCCCATTGAACCATCCTGTTAAAGGTTGCGCTGGCTAGACAGTAATGTTTTTCTGGCAACAAACAAATCTACTAACTATTCTATTAATTACTCTTTTTCTTGACTACAATCATTGCAATACACAGCCTGTAATTTCCCTTTGGGAGTTATGCTTTTGAACCGTCTGTACGATCTGGCGTTTTTGCGGTATCCTGAAAGACGAGGCAAACTGGACTCTCGAGCATGCAGGTTTGACTGTGGTGGCCGTTGCTGCAGCGGACTCGGGGCCAGATCAAAGTGCTGGGGTGGGGGGCCAGTCCTGAGCATGAAAAACAAACCAAAGTTTGACCAGTTTCAGCGCCAGGTCAGATTAAGAAGACCAAGGCGCCGTCTGAGGGTGATGTTCAGCCCACTACTCCCGGAGGCTTGCTCACTTCAGTGCTGAACTGACCAGGCAGCTGTGCCCTGCAGCCATCGCCCTATCTCTGAATTGGCTCCGTGGCTGTGGCCTTCAGCCATTGTGCTCCTAAACGTCTGCAACATTTATCTGGCTGCATGGCTATGGACTCGCTTTCAGGAACTTTGCGGTTCATGCTCTGTGTTTTATTTGTTCACTTGTTTTTGTCGTTTGCAGGACCTCTCCTTTCCTTTTCACACATTTGGTGCTTGACGGTCTTGGTTGTGCAGATTTATTTAACGTGTGATATTGTGTTTCTTTGTTTTGTGGCTGCCTGCTAGAAGACAAATCTCAAGGTTATATATTACTTAGATAATAAATGAACTTTGAACATTGAGTCTGCTCCGCCATGACTGATTTATGCTCCTTCTTGACCCTATTCATTGCCTTGTCCCCTTACTAATCAAGAACCTATGAACCTCAGCTGTAAATGCATGACTTGGCCTCCACTACTGTCTGTGGCAATGAATTTCAAAGATTCACCACCCTCTGGCTAAAGGAATTCTCCTTCATCTAGTTCTAGGGACACCTTTCTATCCCAAATTAAACTTTTTTCTGCATTTATGTAATCACATTACATCCTCTGCATATTTATGTGTTAATCTAAAAGCCTATTGAATAGGACTATCATAATTGCTTGCACCGCTACCCTGGCAGACCATTCCAGGTACTCATCTTTCTCTGTGTAACCTTCTTGCCCTGCACATCTCCTTTAAACTTTTCCCCTCTCACCTGAAACGCAAGCCCTCTAGCATTTGAGATTCTGCCCTAGGAAAAAAAGATTCTGAACATTGACTCTGTCTATGTATCACAGAACTTTATAAACTTTATAAGTCTCCCCTCAGCCTCTGCCACTCCAGAGAAAACAGCCCAAGTTTGTCCAACCTCTCCTTATAGGTCCCATTCTCTGATCCGGGCTGCATTCTGGTAAAGCTTCCCTGCACTCAATACCTGCCTTTATATCCTCGCTTTAATAGAGTGAACTGAAGTCCACACTGTTCTCCAAGTGCAGCTTGAACAATGTTTCATATAGCTACAAAATGATTTCTTCACATCTATACTCAAAGCACTCTCCAGTGAAGGCAAGCATGCCAGATGCTTTTGCCACTTCATCTTCTTGCATCCTCGAAGAGGACCACCACCCTGTTGTAAGATCTGAAGGCTTGCTGACGAGCAATGTTGGCTGGAGTCAGGGCCTCGTGCTTTGGCTCTTGGTAGGGTCACCCATGCCAAACAGGTCAAAGGGTATAGAGCAGATTAAGAGTGGTCCACCGGTCCTCCAGGTTCAGGGGTTCAGCTCAGGGCTGACAATCCTGACTGCTCAAAACAATTGTCAGGGAGACAGCAATGAAGAATTCTTATATATCTGCGTGTGACAGAATGAACAGATGGAGATGGAGGACCTTCATTGCTGCCCTAAACACCAACAGTGTAATGGGCAGTAAGAAAGTAAGTTTGTACTTGCGGGGCTACTTTTGACATGGAACCCTCACAAATCACGACTCTGGGATTCCTTTCCAATATAGCCCAATTTAGGGCAAGTTTATTTCTAAGATGGTGTTTAAAACATGCAACTCATTACCACATGAGTGGCTGAGGTGAATCAAGTGGATGCATTTCAGAGGAAGCCAAAATATTGCACATGGGAGTAAGAAATAGGTGGGACAGTGTAAGATGGGTTAAAGAATGGAGAGGCTTCATAGTATGAAGTACAAATATTGCCAATAACATCCTGGGCTACAATCCTGCTTTGGAACTGTTAATACCATGTTATTTTATGTACTAAGTGACATTTTGAAGGGATTTAATTACTTTGGTTCCTATCAATGGAGAAGTTATCATCATGAGTTCAGTCAACCCACATGAATCTAATCGAACGGACTGTCAGTGACAAAAGTTCAAAGCCACCAAGCTTAAGTGTAGTACTTTTGTTTGCAGTTGCATTCATATAAACAACCATTCCTGCGACTGAGCAAAAACCAGATGTGGAATCCCTGGAGACTAAATCTGCCAAGAGAGACAGTTCTCAAGAGGGTTCCACTCACATTTATAAGTGTTTTCTAATCTTCTCTTTGAACTGGTTAACGTACAATGGAATCAGCTGGAATGTCCGCCAGCTAAATCTGCCCAAGAGAGACAAATAAAGCTCCAGGACTAGGTCAGTGCTTCAGATTCAGCAGTGCATTTGAACCCTAAGTTTTCCAGAATGAGATATTCATTTTCTCATTAAAATAACTTAGAGCTTATTCATCACTGGAAGGAACAGGGAAACAGTGAGAAATAGAAATGAACAATTAGGTCATCTACTCTGGGATGATGCATGTCAATACTTTCATCAATGCCCCAATAAGAATGAAGTTTCAGGCCACTTGGGGGTGCATGATAAAAGAGGCCAAAGTTAGCACGGTTTTCTCAAGGGAAATTCTTGCCTGACAGATCTGTTGGAATTATTTGAGGAAATAACAGGCAAGATAGATAAAAAAAGAGTCAGTTGACACTGTTTACTTGGATTTTCAGAAGGCCTTTGACAAGGTGCCACATATGAAGCTGCTTAACAAGATAAGAGGACATGGCATTACTGGAAAGATACTAGGAATAGAAGACTGCTGAATGGCAGGAGGTAAAGAGTGGGAGTAAAGTAGAACACACACAAAATGCTGGAGGAACTCAGCAGGCCAGGCAGCATGTAACAAAAAAAGTACAGTCAACGTTTTGGGCTGAAACCCTTCAGTAGGACTGGAGAAAACAAGCTGAGGAGTAGATTTGAAAGGTGTGGGGAGGACAGAGAGGTTCGCCAGGTGGTAGGTGAAACCTGGAGGGGGAGGAACAAAGTAAAGAGCTGGGAAATTGATTGGTGGCATGAGGTGAGAGAGGGAAAAGAGGATAGGATATGGAGAAAGAGGTGGGAGGGTGTTTGAGGGGCACCTACAGCAGTTTGAGAAATTAATGTTCATGACATCAGGTATGAAGCTATCCAAATGGAATATAACATGTTGTATCTCCAGCCTGAATGTGGCCTCATTATGACAGAGGAGGAGTCCATGGATGGACATATCAGAATGAGGAACAACACCTTATATTCCGTTTGGTAGCTTCCAACCTGATGGCATGAACATCGATTTCTCAAACTTCTGGTATTGCCCGCCAGACCACACTCTCCCCCCTTCTCCATTTTCCATCCCCTTTTCCTTCTCTCACCTCATCTGACCAATCAACTTCCCAGCTCTTTACTTCATCCCTCCCCCTCCAGGTTTCACCTATCACCTGGTAGTTCTCTCTCTCCTCCCCCAACCTTTTAAATCTACTCCTCAGAGGATTTCGGCCCAAAACGTCAACGTTACCTTTTTCCATAGATGCAGCCTAGCCTGATGAGTTCCTTCAGCATCTTGTGTGTGTTGCTTGGATTTCCAGCAACTGCAGATTTTCTCTTGTTTGGGGAACAAAGGGAGGTCTTTTCAAGTTGGCTGCGTTGACTAGTGGTGCTCCTTCAGGTTTAGAGTTGGGAACGCTTCTATTTAGTAATATATCAATGATTTGAATGAGTGTCCAAGTTTGCGGATGAGACAAAGACAGGTTACAGAAGCAAGTAATATTGATGAAGCAGGGTCTCTGCAGAAAGTCTTAAACAGATTGGGGAAATGGACAAAGAAGTAGCAGATGGAATATAGTGTGGAGATGTGCAAGGCATCGCATTTTGGCAGAAGGAATAAAAGCATAGACTATTTTCTATACGGGGAGAAAATTCAAAAATCAGAGGTGCAAATGGACTTGGGTGTCCTCGTGCAGGATTCCCTAAAGGTGAGCTTGCAGGTTGAGTTGGTGGTACGAAAGACAAATACAATGTTAACATTTATTTTGAGAAGACTAGAATACAAAAGCGAGAATGTAATGCAGAGGCTTTATAAGGCATTGGTCAGACTGCACTTCAAAGTTGAAAGTACATTTATTATCAAAGAATGTATAGTATATAAAACTTTGAGACTAGTCTCCTTACAGGCAGCCATAGAACAATGAAACCCAATAGAACCCACTAGAAACAAATCCAGGAAACAATAAAAGTCAGCAAATAGCATTCAAAACTGAAGTTCACAAAAGTGAATCCACAGCAACGAAGACAGTCTTTGCTTTGAGTATTGTGAGCAGTTTTGGGCCCCTTATCTAAGAAAAGATGTGCTGGCATTGGAGAGGATCCAGGTTCATGAGAAAGATCCCAGAGAAAAAAAGGATTAACATATGAAAAATGTTTGAAAAATGTTATACTCACTGGAATTTAGAAGAATGAGGGGGTTCTAAATGAAACCTATTGAATATTGCAAGGCCTAGATAGAGTGGATGTAGAGAGGAGTCTAGGACCAGAGGACAGCCTCAGAATTGAGGGATGTCCATTTAGAACAGAGATTGAGAAAAATTTCTGAAGCCTGAGAGTGGTGAATCTATGCCACTCCATTGCCATGGAAGCTGTGCTGACTGGTTCATTTGGTATAATGCAGGCACAAGTTGATTAGTTCTTGATTAATCAGGGCATCAAAGGTTATGTGGAGAAGTCAGGGGAATGGGGTTGAGAAGAATAATAAATCAATCGTGATGGAATCGTGATGCAAACTCCACGGGACGAGTGGCCTAATTCTGCTCCTATCCTTTATTGTCTGGTAATATTCTGGCAGACATCTCATCTTTAATGCTTTTGCACTGAGAACTTGGACTTCAAAATATTAAATATAATTTCTATTAGCTTACAACAGAAAGCAAGCTGTACATTTATCGTTTTGAAAAGTTGCCTTTTCAACTAGTGAACACTTGGCAAATTAATGCGATCGAGAGTGTTCTTACCACATCCCAACTCTGCATACCTGTCTTGAATCCTTTATCTCTTAATATCATTGGTAAAACTTATTCACAGAAAATAGTAACCTGAAACTCAAAAGCATTATTTGTGGATTATGTGTGAATGAAGTCGTAATTCTGTTATTTTGTTCCTGAAAGAAATGACTAATTATACAAAACCTATAAAAGGGCAGCACTTTTAGCTGTGTAGCTCTAGGGTTAAATACACAAAGGAAGCCCTTCAGAACATCTTATTTATGTTTTCTTGTTGTCTTATTTGCTGCATTATCATTGTTGTTTGGAGGCACCCTAGAGCAAATCTTTTTGTGCGTCTTCCCCTCTGCTGTGACAACATGTAGTCTAGCAGCAGTTGTATTAAGAGTTTGGTGAGAGTGTTGTACATAAAGAGAAGACCTTTGTTATGTCCCACTGAGCTGGATTTGAACCAAAATCAAACAAGCTTACTCTAGTTCCAAATAAATATAAATTTTGTAAGTCATTGTGTTTGAAATTATAATGCAGGCTTTGTTAAAATCTATATTATAAAGGCACAGAGTCATAGTGTTATATCGCACAGAAGTGGCCCCTTAATAATCATACCTCCTACATTGACATCCAAATTGTTAATATCTATTATAAACAACAAAGGTCCCAACACTAATCCCTAGGGTACTTCACTGGTCACAGACTTCCAATCAGAGAAGCATCCATCCTCCACTATTCTCCGCCTCCTATCATCAAGCCAATCTTAGATCCAATCAGGCAGTTTGTCTGATCCATCTGCCTGCCTGTCCAGGTAGACCCATTGTTTCTGTTTGTTCTTGTCCCCTCTGAATTTATTTCTGTAAACCTGAACTCAGTTTTATCCCCCCTGATTCAGTCCCTTCCTACCTACATCCGTGACTCCTCACATGCTCTTAATCTTTTCAACGATTTCAAGCTTCCTGGGCCCGGTCCAGTCCTGTTCACCAACAGGAAGACCTCAAAGCTCTCTGTTCCCTACTGCATACCCAACCAGTTCCCCTCCACCAACACTCTCCTCCATCTAGTGGAACTTGTCCTCACTTTTAATAATTTCTTCTTTGGCTCCTCTCACTTCCTTTGAACAAAAGGTGTAGCCATGGGCACTCACGTGGGTCCCAGCTTTGACTACCCATTTGTTGGCTACGCGGAACAGTCTAAGTTCCAAGCCTACATTAGTATCGCTTCCCAACTAAATAAAGACGGCTTGAAGGAACTGACCTTTTCTTTGGCGAATAACACTGCGCCCAACCCTTTCTGCTCTTACAATGCAGGGGCTATCTCGGATGCAGGTTACTAGTTCCTGAACAAAGATCCAATAAGGTCGATCCTGTACTAAACCACCGACGACACCAACTTTACTCAATCCTTTGGTTTTCCGTACTTCAGTAAATCTTCACTCTCCAATACTTGGACTTGAAAATTAAATCGAAGATACATCAATCATAACTGGCAGTGATTTTCAAAACTGCCGGCACGACGATAATGTACCTTACAGTGGAAATTAAAACTCCACTTTAAAACAAAACTGTGTCATGAATCCAAATATGCAGCATAACAGAGTAACGGACGACTTAAACGACGTCCCAACAACAACACCTTCCTCACAGCAGGGTTTCCCCGTTTTATGCCTGTTGGAACAGGCCATCACTTGACCTCATCTGGTGGGAAAATTACATCATGTGACCTCACACTGGCGGGAAATATATCACGTGACCACACACTGGTGGGAAAAATACATCACCCCACCATCACAAGACCATTACATCATGCTCACCAGATACTCAATTACATCATGGTCATAAGAAAGTCACAAGATCCCCACGGGGTATGTAACACTATTATTAATCTACTGACATTCGCAGATACCTGGACTGCACCTCCTCCCATCCTGTTACTTGTAAAAGCGCCATCCCCTTCTCTCAGTTCCTCCATCTCCACCGCATCTGCTCTCAGAATGAGGTTTTCCTTCCAGAACTAAGGAAATGTCCTCCTTCTTCTACGAAAGGGGCTTCCCTTCCTCCACCATTAACCCAACCACAACCGCACCTCTTTCATTTCGCACAAGTCTCACCCCATCCTCCCGTCTCCCCACCAGGGATTGGATTCCTCTTGCCCTCATCTACCAGCCCACCAGCTTCTATGACCAGGTCATAATTCTCAGTAACATCCCCCGTCTCCAGGGGTATCCCACCAACAAGCACATCTTCCCCACCCCACGTCCCCTCACTTTCTGCATTCCAGTCAGGGCCCTAAACAGTCCTTCAAGATGAGGCGACATTTTACCTGTGAGTCTGTAGGGGTCAGCTGCTGTACCTGGTGTGTCCTGTGTTGCCTCCAGTATATCGGTGAGACCCGACGCAGATTGGGAGACCACTTTGATGAGCACCTACGCTCCATCCACCAGGAAAAACAGGATCTCCCAGTGGCCACCCATTTTAGTTCCACTTCCCATTCCCATTCCAACGTGTCAGTCCTCGGCCTCCTCTACTGGCACAATGACGCCACACCCAGGTTGGAGGCGAACTACCGTATATTCCATCTGGGTAGACACCGACCTGATGGCATGAACATTGATTTCTCGATGTTCCAGTAATGTCCCCCTCCCATCCTTCATCATTCCCCATTCCCAGCTCCCTCACTCCTTATCTCCTTACCAGCCTATCACCTCCCTTCCTCTGGAGCTCATCCCCCTTTCCTTCTGTCTGCAGCCTTCTGTCCTCTCCTATCAGACTACCCCTTCCCCAGCCCTGTATCTCTTTCACCAATCAACTTCCCAGCTCTTTACTTCACCCCTCCCCCTTCCAACTTCATCTATCACCTTGTGGTTCTTCTTCCCCTCACCCCACTTTCTTACACTCCAACTCCTCATTTTTTTTTTCTCCAGTTCTGATGAAGGGTCTCAGCCAAAAACATCAACTGTACTCTTTCCCACAGGTGCCGCCTGGCCTGCTGAATTCCTCCAGCATGTTGTGTGTGTTGTTTGGATTTACAGTATCTTCAGTTGTTCTCTTGTCTGAGGCAGTTTGCCTTGTACTGTATCCTTAACTTGGATCAATCTACCATGTGGGCCATTGTCAAGTGCAATACCTACCACTCCGCCGACATCAGTCATCTTAGTTACTCCCCTTTGCTCACCACTTCATCACTTGCAGTGATAATTTACCATAAACTCAAAGTACACTGCAGATGCTGGGGTCAAAGCAACATGCACAACACGCTGGAGGAACTCAGCAGGTCGGGCAGCATCTGTGGAAACGAGCAGACAACGTTTCAATCCTGACAAAGGGTCTCGGCCTGAAACATTGACTGCTCGTTTCCACAGATGCGGCCCGACCTGCTGAGTTCCTCCAGTGTGTTGTACTTGATAGTTTACTTTAATTTTTAATATAGAAAAAGTGTGATTAATGAAGTATTTAGTTTTATTTCTTGTTTCGTTAATCACTTGTAAGTTGTCGTTCACCTTCTGAAACCGGCAACCCTACAACATTTGCTATTCACTCTCATCAAAACATGCTGATCCTGAACTCTTACTAACACTCTCTTGAAAGGCTTGTTACAGATGAGGTATCAACTGTGTTGCTGTGGAATGTTAGCTTAATTTCATGAATAAGAAATATGTTTAATTCCTAAGTAAGAGTGTGTTCTTAATGATTGATACAGCTACACGTTTAAATAGCACTCCATCAGCTGTTCTATGGAGACTAACCATATTAGAAATCTAGCTGTGTGGGGCCACTTAACAAGCTTAGAGAATGATTTAATAGTCCCCATGGAATGTGAGGCAGAGTTCATTTCTTTGAAGAGGGTTCAGCTGCCACATGCACAGATTCTGATATTGTTGAAAATAATGTAGATTATTACAGCCCCAGGATGCAACATTTCATATTTGTATTTATTTATTTATTGAGATACAGCATGGATTAAGCCCTTCCTGCCTTTTGAGCCACACTGCTCAGCAACCCATGACTTAACCCTTGCCTAATCATGGGACAATGTCCAATGATCTGTTAACCTACTAATCAGCATGCCGATGAACTGTGGGAGGAAACCAGGGTGCCTGGAGAAAACCCATGCATTCCATGGGGAGGACATACAGACAACACCAGAAATGAACTCCAAACAACCAATGCCCTGAGCTGTAATAGCACAGCGTCATCTGATGCTGAGGGCCAGGTTCCTGCGGTCATCACTTAGTGGTGCGATGAAATCGTGAAGGTAACCAAAGCAGAATTTCATTTGACGTATCATGGGTGTGTGTGTGTGTGTGTGTGTGTGTGTGTGTGTGTGAGTGTGAGTGTGAGTGTGAGTGTGCGTGCGTGTGTGAGTGTGTGTGCGTGTGTGAGTGTGTGTGCGCGTGCACGTGTGTATGTGTGAGTGGTGTGTGTGTGTGTGTGTGTGTGTGTGTGTGTGTGTGTGAGTGTGAGTGTGAGTGTGAGTGTGAGTGTGCGTGCGTGAGTGTGAGTGTGTGTGCGTGTGTGAGTGTGTGTGCGCGTGCACGTGTGTATGTGTGAGTGGTGTGTGTGTGAGTGTGTGTGTGCGTGTGTCTCTGTGTGTGTGCATGTGTGTGTTTGCATGTGCATTTCTGTGTGTAGTTTCATTCCATCAAACTCCAGAGCTCACGTAACATAGTAAAAGAATGACTTGTACTTATTAGAGCCTTTCATGACTTCAAACTTCAGGGCATCCAAAAGCACTTGCAGTTATTTCTGTAACTTTGGAAGTACAGTCATTGTCCTAAACTTTGAAAAACATTAGCCGACTTTCTTATTGTATTGCCCATGAGTAGTAATGTGACTGCACCAGATTATTTGTTCCATTGATGATAGTTTAGGAATACAGTTTTTTCAAGTAAGCCCCTGATAGCTTTCACATCCATTCATATGCTTTCCATGAGCGCTCACTTGTACATGCAAAAGAAACCATCTTCCCAAAATGGCTGATGACGCTTGTTCAACTGTTAAATTCAAATCTGTAATAGATTATTTGTTTAACTGAGATATTGACTTATTAAGTCTTCTGTTTTCCCAACCAGATAAAATAATTTCAGTCTATCAGTTCTCTCTTTAAAGGCTCCTAAGTTCTAGGTCTCAAAGGATCCATGTCTTCTATGGCCAGAAGTCCATGCACATTTTTGAACCGATATGGACAGAGGTATAAAATAATCAATTACATTGCAGATTACTGGGTTTAAAAACTGGAGGATTAGAATGCAATATAATATGTCGGAATTATGCTGACGTATTTGTTTAGTCACGTCAAGAGTGCTGTGTGCATTTCGCTGTAATGGATTTTATGGTGCATGGGCCTTGAGGAGGTGAACTGTATACTGACTACACCATTTAAATAATTTGCCTAAGCTTACTTATTTTTGTCGCTCGGCGGAAGACAAGCTGCATTGTGGTGAACTGCGGATTTCTGAGGCATTCATGGCTCAAGTTTGGACCGGTTTTTTTCGCATGGTTGTATCTTACTGATTTCTTTATGTGCTTGTTATCTTGTACATGCTATGTGTACTTTGTGCCATGTGACTGTTGGTACTTCACCTGTTGTTTTCCACCTTCACTCTGGAGTAGTGCTGTTTCATTGGCTGTACTCATGTGTACTCATGTATGGTTGAATGACAATTGAACTCGAATTAAATTGAATTGAGATCAAAGGTGCTCATGGAACAATGGGCTTAAAGTCTAAAGGATCCTTATGTCATGGTCTCTCCATTATTTCTAGGTGTAAAGTCCTGGTTCCTATTTTTACTGTTATGCTGTATGTATTTCATTTTGGCAGTTCTGGAAGAGCTATCTGTCCTATTTTCATGCTGTTTGGGTTACTGTTGAAGATGGGAGATGAGGAGAAATGTGTGCCATCCAGTTAGGATGGTCGGATTAAGGGGAGATTTCTCCGGTGAGGGACACTAAGGTTGGGCTTGGGGCTTCTGTTCGAGAGGAGATACAGAGAGAGAAGACACTGGGGAGCATTGGTCGATACGAGCTGGTGGGAGACCCGTTTGTTTGAGATGGATTGTGACCGACGATCGTAACGTGGTGTGTGCTTTCACGTTGACCGAGGACCCAGCGTGTGAGTGTCAGAGGAATTCAAAATGAGCTCCAACTTGTGCACATTAGGCTGTTTAATTAGAATGGGCCTTTCTCTTTTTGTTATCCTTTACTAACCCTTTAGTTAAGATTCATAAATATAAATCCTTTAACCGTATGCAGAATACTGTCTGTTATTTCGTGGCATTAATTTGTAATTGGGTAGCGAATTACACACCATTCAACCATACAGGGGCTTGGGGTGGGAGCACGCCTCAATCTCACGAGTTTGGCAGGGCTGGAAATAGTCTTCCCTAGATTTACACAGCTGAAGAAATGAGTGTGTTTCATAGGTTTCTGCCACTTAGTAAGTGTTCTGTTCTGATCTGTATAAACGGACTTGCCTGTATCGAAATCCATTTTTCATAATTTTGCCCCATTTCCTCTTTATTAATATCTCAAACAAGAGAAAATCAGCAGATGCTGGAAATCAAAGTAACACACACAAAATGCTGGAGGAACTCAGCAGGCCAGGCAGCATCTATGGAAAAGAGTGAACAGTTGATGTTTTGGGCCAAGATCCTTCATCATGATTGGATATTATTATCACTTTGTGATTCTACATCTCAAGCACAGTCAGTAAAATCACTTCAGTTTCCTGAACATGGTGCAATATTTTCATCTGTTGTAGAATGAGCGTGTAGAGGGGGAGCGGTGGGATAACCATAGAGGTGTGGGTGATAGGAAGAAAAGTGAAATGAGGGAAAGGCAGAGACATGGTGAGACAGCCAAGTAGAGTGGTTTGAAGCTCAGAGATGGAGAGCTGACTCCAGTGCGAAGTATATCCATTCACTGAACAACTTTGTTTACTTAATGAAATCTCACACACACATCCCAAAAATAACACCTTTCATCGTATCAAGCTGATCTGTTATATTTCACCCTAACATTAACATGCCACAGTCAGTTGTTCAGTTTGTGGTTCAGATCATTTTGGAATGGTATGCTTGGACAAATACAGAAGACCAAAATAAGATGAAGCTTGGATGTGTTGCAGGGAGAAACTGGATACACTTCACACCTGGCCCTTTCTGCTTCACACCAGGAGTGACTGGTGTTCAGACAGCAACCTATGTGTTTCAGTGGGGTTTTGGCCTCGTGGACAAAAGTAAGTGTAAATAAATGTTTGAATCATTTTATTCTAGCTTGCTTTGTTTGTATATTTTAATCACTTCATGTTATTTAAAACTTCTAATTATTTATTTAAAGAAATAAGTTACAGAAATTAAAACTTCAGTTTTTATTTAAAATTCTAAAAGTCTTCTGGAAAAGGTTTTTTTTAAAATGTCTCCTGACATTGTCTGCACCTGAGATGTAGTCATTACTTGGAGCCTGCTCCAGTTCAGGGGACACCTCTTGTCTGCAGATTGTCATTATGTTAAGTGCCTGCATCCCAAACTGATCAAACACTGGTTAACGGGGAGTCTGCTGCGGACTGGACCGAGATCAGTCATCCCACTGTTTTCAATACAAATGGATTTTGAATTGATTGCACTGACAACTGGCAAAGATTCATCCTGTCAAGACAATGTGTCTCTCAAAGCAGTCATGTCAGTTTCCAGTAAAATGGCACCATTAAGTGGTGACTGTTTGCATGCAGCTCCGATGGGACTGATAGCTGAAATCCACATCAGAGCCATGGGTACTTCAGTAAGCAGTATTGTTTTAATACGTTTAAAAATCTATAGAAAAAATCTATCAAAATCTACGAATTTACGATGTGTGCAGTACAACTGGCTGGTGTATTTACAGACATTTTTAATCTCTCCCTCTCCCAGTGTAGAGTGCCCTCCTGCTTCAAATTATCCACTATTGTCCTTGTACCAAAAAAGACCAAGGTAAGATGCCTGAATGACTGGTGTCCTGTCGCACTCACCTCAATAGCAAGCAAATTGCTTTGAGAGGCTGGTCGAGGACTACATCTGCAGCTTGCTACCACCCACAATGGACCCTCTACAATTCACCTACCGACACAACCGATCAACAGACTACACAATAGCCACTGCTCTAATACTGTCCGTACACATCTGGAAAAGAAGGATGCTTATGTGAGAATGCTGTTCTTAGACTACAGTTCAGCATTCAACACCATAATTCCCTCCAGGCTCAACAAGAAGCTCAGAGACATCGACCTTGCAGCTGGATCCCGGACTTGCTGTCAGATCGCCAGCAGGTTGTAGGAGTGGGCTCCCTCACCTCCAACCCTCTGACTTTCAAAACAGAAGCCCCTCAGGGCTGTGTACTGAGTCCCCTCCTTTACTCCCTGTATACCCATGACTGTATCGCCACCCACAGCTCTAATCTGCTAATTAAATTTGCCGACAACACAACACTGATTGGCTTTACCTCAAACAGTAACGAGGTGGCCTACAGGGAAGAAGTCATCTGTCTGACACAGTGATGTCAAGCAAACAACCTTTCCCCCAATGTCGCAAAAACAAAGGAGATGATTGTGGACTACAGGAGGAATGGAGACAGGCTAACCCCTATTGACAGCAATGGATCTGGAGTTGAGAGGGTAAACAGCTTCAAGTTTCGCGGCATCCACATCACCGAGACCCTCACATGGTCTGTACACACCAGCTGTGTGGTGAAAAAGGCACAACAGCGCCTCTTTCACCTCAGACAGTTGAGGAAGTTTGGGATGGACACCCAAATCCTAAGAACTTTCTGCAGGGCACAGTTGAGAGCATCCTGACTGGCTGCATCACTGCCTGGTATGAGAACTGTACTTCCCTCAATCGCAGAACTCTGCAGAGAGTGGTGCAGACAGTCCAGCGCATACATAGTTGTGACCTTCCCACAATTCAGGACATTTACAAGGACAGGCGTGTAAAAAGAGCCCGTGGGATCATTGGGGATCCAAACCATCCCAACCACAATCTATTCCATCTGCTACCATCCGGGAAGTGGTACCACAGCATAAAAGCCAGGACCAACAGGCTCTGGGACAGCTTCTTCCCAGTTTCTTCCCAGTTTCTGACCAGGCCATCAGACTGATGAGCTCACGCTGATTTGAGTGTATTCTATATTACATTGACTGTTCTGTTTATTATAAATTATTATAAATTACTATGATTGCACATTGCACATTTAGATGGAGACGTAACGTAAAGATTTTTACTTCTCAGGTATGTGAAGGATGTAAGAAATAAAGTCAATTCAACTCAACCTCGGACACCACACATGGATCATGAAAACAGAATCAGAGACGCCATGTTGGTATACAGGTACAATTGAAATGCAGAGGCCTTAGACTTTCAGTGCCGACTATTGTCCTCTTGAATTTACAGTCTCTGGAAAATAAATTGAGGACCTCAGAGCAAGATCTTGGTACAAAAAAATAATCAAAAAACACAGGATAAGATGTTAACATCCCTCATGCCAATGGGTTGTGAGCACTTGCTCGAGACTGTCTTGATGTTGGGAATGGCACAGGGTTGACATGAAGGGGCTTTCAAGTGTGCACCCTCCTTCTTCAATGCTTCTTCGGTTAGCTGACTACATCTCTGGAGGGATTCTGGCATCCCAGAGTCACCCCCTCCCCTTGTTTCTTCCCACTCTCTGGATTCTATCATGGAGCCCAGGAGAGGTCTTTTTACTTGATCCAAAGTCAGTGATTGGTTCTTTCTGCTGCCTCTCCAGCGGCACTGAAGGTTTCCTGTAGAGTCTGAACTCCTTCGACAATCCAATACCCTCAAGAATCCACTTGCACAGGACAACCTTTGGCTTTTCAGCCCCGTTGCCAAGCTTCAGCTGCTAGATCTGCATAGCGTAGCCTCTTGTGTTAAATGCTTCAGCCACTGAATCCTCCCACAGGACCGTGAGTTCCGCAGTGTAGATTATCTGTAATAAATTGGACCAGAGAACCAAGTCTGGCCTAAGGTTGCTGGCAGCAATTTGCAGTGGGAAAGGTGAGTTGTTTATTGACATCCACCAGTGTTTTCCAGTCACAGACCATGTTCGTCTGTCCTGTTTCTGGCTTAGAAGGGAGATGAGTTGCCCTTTTTTGCTCCCTCCCGGATTAATACTGCTGGTGTCAGAGCATTAGTTGTCCTAGGGGGGTGAGGAGTTGGTTGCTGTCCTCTGGGTCTCGATTGCTGATGCCAGACTCTTCAAGACCTGGTTGTGACGCCATGTGTCTGGCCTCCTGTGAGGTGGGCTTTGCGGCTTGCCATGATATGCTTTGGCAGCTGCCGGAATTGGACACAGGGCACAAGTTGGGTCCTCACCAACCCACTGGTGGAGGTTTGTTTGTGAGGGAAGAGCATCATATGTACCTCTCATGAGAAAGCTAAGACTGTTTGCTTCCTTGTCCCATATGTCCTTCCAGTTGATTTTCCTACACTCAATGCTTTCCCACCACATCCATTGCCCCTGCTTCGCTGGGGGGACAGCCTTTGTTCTTCTGCCTGACTCGTCTTGTTGCCGCACTTCCTCGACAACCACCTTCCTTTGATCTGGAATTGTGGCCTTGTGCCAGGTGGGTCCACTTACTGCCAGACCAAAACCGTCCCTGCCCTGCTGGACCTGCCCCACAATGACTCTATGCCTAAAGGCAGCTGTTGCTTGCTGCATCGCATCAGCTGGTGTTCTTTTCCACCCAGTTGATAAGGTCCATGCAGCATTACTGATGGTCTTGCCATGAGAGTCTTTGAGTGTCATCTGTAGATGCACCTTAGAACACTTGATTTCCTCTCTAAGGCCAGTGGAAGGTAGTTCAAGGACTCCTTTACCATAGAGACTGATGTTACTGATATGCCTTTGGATTCCGAGCCACTTCTTTATGAATTATGTTCACTCGAGCTTCTTCACGGTCGTTAATGGGACCTCGTACACAGTGAGTGGCCACATCACCTGGGGTAGGAATACAAACTGTAAGCACCAGAGTGTCAATTTTCCAGACAGCATCATCTTGTCAATGCTGTCCAGGCCGTTGGCTATGTGTTGCTTTAGTTGGTGCACCTGCACTTTGTCCGTGAGGCTGGCATTTTACCATCTACCCAGACTTTTGACATGCTGTTCAGATACTGTTGGAATTGGGTCATCACTGATGAAGAACTTTGTCTTTCAGCATTCCCTTGACTCTGGAGATGCTTCGCGACTTGTTGAGTTTGATTTCCATTCTAGCCCACTTGACGTTTCCCTGCAGTTTTCCAACTAGTCACTTGGTGCCTGCTGCAGTAGTGGTCAGTGTTGTTACATCGTCCACGTACACCCTAATGGGGGGAAGACAACGATTATTGCTTGTTCTTTCACCACCTACCACCCATTTTGAAGCCCTAAAACGTTTCCCTTGGCCTTCACAATAGAGGTCATTATTAGATGCTCTTCCCTCACAAACAAACCTCCACCAGTGGGTTGGTGAGGACCCAACTTGTGCCCTGTGTCCATCAGAACTAGAGGGCACAGCTTCAAAATTGAGGGGCAACCTTTTACAAACAGAGGTAAGGAGAATTTTTTTTAGCCAGAGTGTAGGAAACCCAGGGAATGCTCTGCCATGGACTGCCAAGTCCATATTTAAAGCAGAAGTTGATAGTTTCCTGATTGGTCATGGTATCGAAGGATATCGCAAGAAGGCAGGTGTATGGGGTTGACAGGGATCCAGCATCAGCCATGGTAGAATGGCAGAGCAGACTCAATGGGCTGAATGGCTTAATTCTGCTCCGATACCTTATGGTCTTATCTTGTACTGGATTTTGAATGCCACAGAAGTCCAGGTGCGGCCCATTTTAAGGGCGATAAAACAATTCTGATTGAAGTTAGAGATGGAATCAGATGCTTTACTTCCTACAAAGAGAAAGCTAACATCATGAATGGCTGTGACGCTTCACTCCCAGATGAGTTCAATGCCTTTTATGTGCACTTTGAAAGGGAGAATGAAACTACTGCTGTGCACAATCTTCTGAAGGACTCAGCAGACTTACCGCTCAGAAATGCAGGTACGGCATCTTTAAGCAGACAAAGATACATCACCATGGCAGGAAGAGAGGAAGGAGGGGAGTGCTTCAAGCCAGATTGAAATGGTGGCATGTAAAAGTTCCTCTATCCGGTATCTTGTTAGCAATTATACAGTTGCTGGAGAACAAGACTAAGGAGCTAAGGACAAGATTGCTGCAGCGGAGGGTAATGAGGGATTGCTGCATTCTGTGTTTCATGGAGAAATGGCTCACCTCAGATATGATGGATATGTTGGTAAGACCTGAAGACTTCTCAATACATCAGATGAACCAGACTGCTTATTCAAAGAGGGCAAATAATAGATGTGTGTGCTTCATGACAAACACTTTGTGCTACTTGTAGCAGTCTTATCACACTCTTGTTTCCCCAACCTGGAATATCTATTGATAAAGTGCCAACTATTCTACTTACCAAAAGAGTTCCCTCCATGATTCTGGCCACAATTTACATGTTGCCAAGGTCTGTTGTTCAGCAGGCACTTGAGGTACTTAGCAAACAAATAACAGCCTACCCCAATGCCTTTCAAGTCATTCTCAAGTCCTTCAATCAGGCTTGTTTAAAATCTTCCCAATTATCAACAACATATCACCTGCAGCACAAGGGGTCCCAACACACTTCACTTCTGTTATACCATGCTTAGGAATGCCTACTGTTCAATCCCCAGACTAAATTTGTGGAGATCTAATCATCTGACTGTCCTCCTTCTACCTGCATTCAGGCATAAGATGAAGAGGTGAACTCCAGAGATAAGGACAAAGGGGTAGAGGAGCAGATATGGGATTGCTTTAGGTTGGAGGACTGGGTTGTGTTCAAGCGCTATCAGAAGTTCTGAAAGAATATGCACAGTTCAGAATCAGTATCAGGTTTATTATCACCGGCACTTGTTGTAAAATCCTCATAGAGGGATCAGAAGTGGAGAGAGTGAGCTGCTTCAAGTTCCTGGGTGTCAAGATCTCTGAGGATCTAACCTGGTCCCAACATATCAATGTGATTACAAAGAAGGCAAGACAGCAGCTATACTTCATTAGGAGTTTGAAGAGATTTGGTATGTCAACAAATACACTCAAAAACTTCTATAGATGTACTGTAGAGAGCATTCTGACAGGCTGCATCACTGTCTGGTATGCGCGGGGGGTGGGGGGGGGAATGGGGTGGGCTACTGCACAGGACTGAAAGAAGCTGCAGAGGGTTGTAAACTTAGTCAGCTCCATCTTGGGTACTAGCCTGCAAAGTACCCAGGACTTCTTCAGGGAGTGGAGTCTCAGAAAGGCAGCCTGCATTATGAAGGACCTCCAGCACCCAGGGCATGCCCTTTTCTCACTGTTACCATCAGGTAGGAGGTACAGAAGCCTGAAGACACACACTCAGGACTGCCAACACAGATGCCCTGTGCAGGAAAGCACAGAGTCGACTGTACTTCCTCAGAAGGCTGGCGTCATTTAATGTTTGTAGTGAGATGCTGAAGATGTTCTATCGGTCAGTTGTGGAGAGCGCCCTCTTCTTTGTGGTGGCGTGCTGGGGAGGCAGCATTAAGAAGAGGGACGCCTCACGTCTTAATAAGCTGGTAAGGAAGGTGGGCTCTGTCGTGGGCACAGAACTGGAGAGTATGACATCGGTGGCAGAGCGGAGGGCGCTGAGTAGGCTACAATCAATCATGGAAAACCCTGAACATCCTCTGTACAGCACCATCCAGAGACAGAGAAGCAGCTTCAGCAGCAGGTTGCTGTGAATGCAATGCTCCTCAGACAGGATGAAGAGATCATTACTCCCCAACGCCATTCGGCTCTACAATTCAACCACCAGGGGCAAGACATGTTAAGTGCCGGGGTTAGGACTGAGCTTAAGTTACCACTCAATGCACTTTAGTAAACTATTTATTAATGCTTTTTGGGAGGGTGATTTTAGATGCATATCATATTTATACTGAGTTAAATGCTGTATGTAATTAGTTTTGCTACAATAAGTGTATGGGACACTGGAAAAATGTTGAATTTCCCCTTGGGGATGAATAAAGTATCTATCTATCTATCTATCTATCTATCTATCTATCTATCTATCTATCTATCTATCTATCTATCTGATTCAAGAACAGCTTCTTCCCCTCTGCCATCCAATTCCTAAATGGACATTGAACCCTTGAACACTACCTCACTTTTATTTATATACAGTTTTTCTGTTTTTTTGCATGTTTTTTAAAACCTATTTAACATACGTATACTGTAATTGATTTACTTATTTATTTATGAATTATTTTAATCTAATTTTTTTCTCTGCTATATTATGTATTGCATTGAACTGCTGCTAAGATAACAAATTTCACATTACACGCTGGTGATAATAAACCTGGTTCTGATTATGATTTATTAACTTGTCACAGAATGTCTTAAAGTAGTCATAGATGAGTGTCACTGGTTCTTCACTCAATCTGAGAACATTTGGACAGTGAAGATGCATACATCAGGATGCTCTTCATTGAATGCAGCTTAGCATTCAATATTATTCCCTCAAACTGATAAACAAGCTCCAAGGCCTATCCTTGTGCAACTGGTTCCTCGATTTCCTCACTTGAAGACAACATCTCCTCCACGATCTTCCTCAGCACAGGTGCACCGCAGGTGTCCTTAGCACCTGACTCTACTCACCTTACACTTCTGACTGTGAGGCTAAGCATGACAGCAATGCCTTATGTAAGCTTGCAGACAAAAACCACTGTCATTGGCCAAATCAACTGCGGTAACGAATCAGCATATAAAAAGTTAAAAAGTCCAAAGAAAAACTTCATAGGAGGAAGATTGAAAACCTGGCTGAGTAGTGCCAAAATAACAAGTTTTCCCTCAATGTCAGCAAGACATTGACTTCTGGAGAAGGAAACTGAAGGTCCATGAATCAGTCCTCATCAGGTGATCAGACGTCGAGGGGGACAGCAACTTTAAATTCCTTGGTATATTTATTTCAGTGGATCTGTCTTGGGCAAGCGCATAAGTGCTGTTACAAAGAAAGCATGGCAGCACATCTACTTTCTTAGAAGTTTGTGAACGTTTGGCATGTCTCTTAAAACTTTGACAAACTTATATAGATGCGCAGTAGAGAGTATGTTGACAGGTTGCATCATGGCGTAGTATGGAAACACCAATGCCCTTGAATGTAAAAGCCTACAGAAAGTGCTGGATACAGAGTCTATCACAGGTAAAGCCCTCCACACCACTGAGCACACTACATTGAGTGTGTTGCAAGAAGGTAGCATCCATCATCAAGGACCTCCACCATCCAGTCCATTGTCTCTTCTCGCTGCTGCCAACAGGAAGGAGGTACACGAGCCACCACCAGGTTCAGGAACAAGCTCAACTCTCAGGCTCTTGAACCAGAGGGATTAACTTCACTCATCCTAACACCGAACTGTTCCCACAACTTATGGAATCACTTTCAAGGACTCTTCATCTCATGTTCTTGATATTTATTGCTTATTTATTTATTATAATTATCTTATTTTTACTTTTTCTCATTTAGTATTTGTAGTTTGTTGTCTTTTGCAAATTGGTTATTTATCCATCTTGTTACCTGCAGTCTTCCATTGATTCTATTGTGTTTCTTTTTATTTATTGTGAATGTCTGCAAGAAAGTGAATCTCAGGGTCACATATGTACTTTGAGGATAAATTTACTTTCAATTCTGAACTTGGAATGAACTTGATTTGCTGGAGCTGTAAAGCATCCACCATTGTGCCACCCATCTGATAGCCAGTACAAGCAGTGCTCCCATTTAACCTGTCAAGTTCAGAATCAGAATCGTAAATGTTAATGTTCTTGTCTTTCATTGTTACCTTTACTTGACTATCATAATTAGTAGTTGGACTACTAATGAGGGGAGATCTCCTCATTGAATATTGGAAGTCCTAGATAGAGTGGACGTGGAGAGAGTATTTCCTATAGTGATAAGTTTTGGACCAGAGAGCACGGCATCAGAATAGAGGGATGTCCATTTAGAACAGAGATGAGGAGGAATTTCTTTAGCCAGTGGGTATTGAATCTGTGGAATTCATGCCACTGATGGCAGTGGAGGCCAAATCTTCGAATATATTTAAAACGGTAATTGATAGTTCTTGGTTGGTCAAATGTTACACGGAAAAGACAGAAGAATGGGAATGAGAAGGATAATAAATCAGCCATGATGGAATGGTGGAACAAACTCGATGGGCTGAATGGCCTAATACTGCTCCTATGTCTTATGGTCTTATAGACTAGTTTACACATTAACAGTGAAGATGAATGACAAACTTTAAGCTGTTGTAATTCTCAGGTAGCCAGTGAATATCACAAGTTAATTCCACCATTAATACAATGGAGAGGCTAGAAATTAATGACATCAATCAGTCGAGAGATCTCTTTCCTCTAACATTTTCAAAGCATGAGAAGATTTCTGTATTTAGTTCCTGGCACTTCACAACAAGCTTACCTCACCATGTAAAACTTCATGTGGGCTGCAAACTGATCTGTTTGTGAGACTAACCCTGACATTTTCAAAGAAATAAATTCCAAGAAAATGATAGAGCTGAAGGAACAGCATCAAACTCCTTCACATTAACCTTTCCACTCTTGAAAACTTAAGAGCAAACCATCATGGGTTAAAGGTGAAATTTTACTGTTAGATTCCATTAGGATGAGGGGGAATCTCATTAAACCTGTGAGACACTGAAAGAAACAAGAGAAAATCTGCAGATGCTGGAAATCTGAGCAATATACCCAAAATGCTGGAGGAACTCAGCAGCGAAGCACCACCTAGGAAAAGAGTGTAGTCGACGTTTCAGGCCAAAACCCTTCGGCAGGACACTGAGAAACCTAGATAGGGAGAGCCTGGGTGTGAAAGCAGTCTCAAAATAAAAGGATGCCTATTTAAAACTGAGAGGAGGAGGAATTTTTTCAGCAAGAAGGGGATCAAGCTGTGGAATTCATTGCCAAATGTGGAGGTCAAGTCATTGGGTGTATTTAAGAAACTGCTAGGGTAGAAAGACGCTGATAAGAATTATACACAGGCCTTTGAACAGTAGCCAGGAAGTGGGCAATGGGAGATAGAAAACGTATATCAAAATCAAAAGGTCAGTATTATAGTAGTCCTGGAGTATTCCAATATGCCAGTAGATTGGGAAATCTGGTTGGTGGTGGATCCTAAAAGAGAGAATTTGTTAAATGCCTACGAGATGGATTTTGAGCAGCTTGTGGTGAGACCACTAGGGGAAAGGTTGTTCTGGACTGGGTGTTGCATAATGACTGAATTTGATTAGGGAACTTAAGGTAAATGATAACTTAAGAGGCAGTGATCTTAATATGATGGACTTCACCCTGCAATATGAGATGGAAAAGCTAAAGTCAAATGTATCAAAGTATCTGTATTACAGTGGAGTAAAGGGAATTATAAAGACATGGGAGAGGAGTTGGCCGAAGTTGATTGGAATGGGACACCAGCAGGGATGATGGCAGAGCAGTAATGCTGAATTTTCAGAGCAATTCAGAAGACACCGGATAGATAAATCCCAAAGAAGAAGAAATATTTCAAAGCCAGGATGACACAAGCATGGCTGATAAGTAAAGTGAAAACCAGCATAAAAGCAAAAGATAGGGCATAAAATAGAACTAAAAAAAATATGGGAAGTTAGAGGATTGGGAAGCTTTTAAAAACCAACAGTAGGCAACTAAAAAACCATAAGGAGGGAAAAGATAAAAATGAAGGTAAGCTAACCAAAGAGGATAACAAAAGTTATTCAAAATATATGCAGAGTAAAAGAGAGGTGAGAGTGGATAGAGTAGGTGAGAGTAAATGATGTCGTAAGAGTAGTAATGGGGTCAAGGAAGTGGCAGATGAACTGAATAAGTATTTTACATCTGCCTTCTCTGTGAAGGGGTAGAGGTAAGTGCAATTGCTATTATTAGGGAGAAGGTGCTTGGGAGCTGAAAGGTCTGAAGGTAGATAAGTCACTCGAACCAGATGGATTACACCTCAGGGTTCTGAAGGAGGAATTTGAAGAGGTTGGGGAGGTATTAGGAATGATCTTTCAAGAATCACTAGATTCTGGCATGGTTCAGGAGAAGTGGAAAATTACAAATGTCACTCCACTCTTCAAGAAGGGAGGAGAGCAGAAGAAAGAAAATTATAGGCCAGTTAGTCTGATCTCAGTGTTTGGGAAGATGTTGGAGTTGACTGTTAAGGATGAAATCCTTGGAGGTACATGGTAAAATAGACCAAAATTTGCATGGTTTCCTTAAGGGAAAATCTTGCTTGACAAATCTGTTGGAATTCTTTGAGGAAATAATAAACAGAATAGACAAAGGAGAAGTGGTGGATGTTGTGTACTTGGATTTTCAGAAGCCATTTGACAAGTTGACGAACACAAGGCTGCTTAAAATATAATAGTCCATGGTATTACTGGAAAGATAGTTATAGGATTGGATTCTTAACAAGAGGCAAAGAATGTGAACAAAGGGAGCCTTTTCTGGTTGGCTGCCTATGACTAGTGGTGTTCCACAGGTGATGGTGTTGGACCATTTCCTTGTACATTATACAGTATGTCAGTGATTTGGATTACAGAATTGAGGACTTTGTGGCCTGTTTGTGGATGATATGAAGATAGGAGGAGTGGTAGGAAGTGTTGAGGAATCAGGGAAGTTGCAGAGGTACTCTGACGGATTAGGAGAATGGACAAAGCTGTGGCAGATGGAATACCATGTTGGGAGTGTCTGGTCCTGCATTTTGGTAGAAGGAACAAATGCACAGACTGTTTTCTAAAGGGGCAGAATATTCGAAAATCTGAGGTGCAAAGGGACTTGGGCATCCTTATGTATGGTTCCCTGAAGGTTAACTTGCAGGATGAGTTGGTGGTGAGAAAGGCAAATGCAATGTTAGAACTCATTTTGAGAAGATGAGAATATAAAAGCAAGGATGCAAGTCTGATGTTTTATAAGACACTGATGAGGCCTGATGGAGTATTGTGAGCAGTTTTGAGCCCCTTGTGTAAGAAAGGATGTGCTGACATTGGAAGTGTTCAGAGGGAGTTCACAAGAATGATTCCAGGAATGAAAGCTTTATTGTTTGAGGAGTATTTGATGGCTCCAGGTCTGTACTTGCTGGAGGTAGATAGATTCTTGATTAGTCAGGGCGTGAAAGGTTATAGGGAGAAGACAGTAGGATAGGATTGAGAGGCAAAATGGATCAGCCATGATGAAATGATGGAGCAGACTCAAAGGGCCAAATGGCCTTATTCAGCTCCTATTTCTTATGATCTTATGGTCACCAAAAACTTTGACAACCTTCTATCGATGCTCTGTGGAGAGTATCCATTTGGTTGTGCCACGTTCTGCTGTGGGAACGAGAAAGGCTACAGAAATTGGTGGACACAGCTCAGTCTGTCACAGGCAAATCCTCCCCACCACAAAGTATATTTACATGGGGCACTGCTACAAGAAAGCAACATTCATCATCAAAGACCCCCACCATCCAAGACATGCCCTCTTCTCACTACTACCATCGTACAGAAGGTTTAAGTCTCACCCCACCAGGTTCAGGATCAGCTATTACCCTAGAACCATCAGGCTCTCGAACCGGCATGGAAAACTTCATTCTCCGCTACTTCGAGCTAATTTTCTGACCTACAGACTCACTTTCAAAGACTCTGTAATTCATATTCTCCGTGTTTCTTTTATTTGCGCAGTTTGTCTTCTTTGCATATTGGTCATTTGTCAGTCTTTGTTTATTTATAGTTTTAAATAAAATTCTTTCGTGTTTCTCTTTCCCTGTAAATGACTGCAAAAATGAATTCAGTGTAGAATGTCGTTACATATATGTATTTTGATAATAAGTTTAATTTGAACTTTGAACATTGAAAATGTTCAAAATGAATAAATGCAGGTAGAGTAGTAATTTCCAGCATTGGTTGGAGATGGAATAGGGCTGAGAGCTCCAGAAAGCTCCTTAAAGAAACAGGACTGGAATGAGTGATAATGCCCTTTTGCTGTGGTATTTCCTGTGATAATTCTCTAATTCTATAAGAAGCCATTTACTTTATGCAAGAATGAATTTTATACCACTTCATGTATTGGAAGCGACCATTAATATCTGGCTAGTGCTTTTGTTCATACACTAGTCAAAAGCTCCTCAAATTATATTCTCTGCTGACCATCAATAAGTCTTTATCAAACTTGTCAAGGTTCTGTGCCCTGTCTAATAAGCCTGCGGAATTCATATTAAATTCACAGAATGTGAGGGAGAAGATTAAAATGGACCATTGTTCAAAACAATTATCTCAGACTGGTGAGATTAGGTTGTAAATTAGCAGAAGCTGTCTGAATCTGAGATAAAACCAACTACAGACTAAATAGATTTGACTCTCTGATCTTTTACATTTTATCTATGTTATGTCTAAGCTCTATTGATCTATCATTTATCCATTTCTGAAGGGCAGCATGCTGTAGCAAAATGTTCTCTGAAACACTTGCTTACATTTTACTCTCAGAAGACTTGTGATAACGGGTTTGAAACAATTTAGTCAGGGATGTCAGTTTTGAAGAGGGGTGCAAATGTCTCAACCTGAAAATGTATGATCAAACAGCTTTTGTTTTGCATGAAGTAAGTTGGCTGAACTTTTCCTTCCCTATATCCATTTAGTTATCTGATACAGAATAAACTGTCCTTATTGCTAAACAGTTTAGGAAACACATGAATATTGCAAGCAAATGTAGTATTTTTGCAACAGATATAGAAGGTGGATATGAACCACATATTTATATATGTATTTTTTATTTCTCTAAAGATACAGCACACTTACAGGCTCTTCCAGCCCAATTAGCCTGTTCTGCACAATTATACCTCTGTGAACAATTAACCTGCTAACCCATATACATCTTTGGAATATGGGAGGAAACGGGAACATCCACACACTCACAGGGAGAACGTAAAACTCCCCATAGACAGCAGTGGAAATTGAACCAGGGTTGCTAGTGCTGTAATAGCATCAGACCAACTGCTACGCTACTGCGCTGCCCCCATATTTTCATCTTCCAAGATCTCCATGGTGCCAGTCGCAATGTTTGCGAAAATATGCAATCATACATTTACTCACTTATTGATTTATGTTTTCCCCTAAAACAGGGGTTCCCAATTTTGATGGCATCTTCTAAGGCATTGGTCCATGGCATAAAAAAAATGTTGGGAACCCCTGCCTTAGAAGATGCCATCAAAAGGTCGCCTCTCCCACCACACTATCAGACTTTCATTGATCCAATAAAAGAAAATGATGATCACGGACATGTCAGAATCACAGCCTTCCCATAGTTGTCCATAAAAAGGTGGTGAACAGACTTCACTTTTATGTCCAGGCTAATTTATCCCACAGTGTTATTATTGATCCACTGAGGACCCTTGAAATTACCGACCAAAGATACCACCATGCCTGATGCCTCATTTATGCAGTTTGCTGGGGTTACTGGTAACAAAATAGCTTGGTTTGTGGACTGGTGTCCCAAAATTTGAGTTTCTATCCTATCCTGCCAGAAAAGAATTTAAATTTAGTTAATTATGTTAAGTTTTAATAAAAGGTTAGTACCAGAAATGGTGACAGTGATTTTTAAAAAAACTGTCAGATTTACCAATGTCCTTCAAAGACGGAAATTCAACTTAGATGTGCTTATTAATGGTATTGATTCTTAACGATCAAGATATTAAAATAAGCTCAGGGATGGAATTGGCTAACATTTTAACTCTTCCACCATTTTATGATGCCAGCTGTAAAACGGTCAAGCAAGGCATCCAGTTAAGCTCTAATTGGACGTTGTAAGCCAACTTTCATGAGGAATAAAGACGCGCGCATATGTTGCATGTACAAAAGTTCAAAGGAAAAAACTGAAGGGAAATCATAAGCACCTAATCATGCCATGCCTACACTTCGCAGGAAGAACTGTATAACACAATGCTCTACATATTTTGAGTAAGTCGTCATTACTTTTTAACAATTTCTTAATTCATTAAATACATGTACTTGGCTTTCAATCGCTTGTGGTTTTTATTTGCATGCAAGAATGTTTGACAATTTGCCATAATCATGAAATAGCTGCGAAGTAAAACGGGCAAGCTCACTCACGCTGCAACCAACAGGAACAGAGTCAATTAATTATGCATGTAAGTTGCATTTATCTTTAATGTGGAGCATCAGCACTGATAATTTCATCCAATAAAATTTTATGGGCGAGGTAGCTGCCACTGCTGAAAAATATTTTGACATCCTGTGAAAATAAAATAGAGAGCAGCTTCATTTGCCAGGATTTCATCTCCAATGAGCCATGCAGTTTGCAGCTCCTCTCTGCAGTTTTCTTGCACCAATATGGCTTTGAATGTTTTCCTCGGAGAAATTTAGTAAATGGAATAACAATGGAATATTGATATTCACCGCAACTATTTATCCTTACCTTTGCAATATCTGTCTGAAAGGAGTGATATGTGTAGTGATTGATTATAGAAGCAGAGCAGTAAATATGCATAGCAAAACTTGGATGGAATACTAGTTTAGTGGATTCTGATAGTTACTTCAGGATTCAGCAATAATACATGTATGATGTATAGCCCAAGTGCTCCACCAGTATTGCCTGTAATTGACAGCTTAGAGGCTTCAGGGTGTGACCAGGAGTTCCCTTCAACGCTAAGCAAGCTGTCATCTTCATTGATCTCTGTGCAACCATTGGCCGCGGCCTTTATTATGGCCAGACCAATTACAGCCAGCGTTTTTTTTTACCTCTCCAGACTGTTGCTGCAAGCCCAAGATGAATGCTGAATATGAGAGAGCCATTTGTTAGTCAATATCTTTCAAGGTCTTTGGATATAATATACTTAGTTAAATAGCAACAGTTTGTGGAAGCTACAGATATGATGTAATTATATAAATCAGAACATAATTAGAATTGGGTATATGAGCTATAAAGTTTGTTGTCTGGTGGCAGCAAATCAGTGCGAAACAAAAAATTTCTCTAAGTTGGAGAAAATAAATGAACAGTGCAAAATAGGAACAGCAAGGTAGTGTTCACAGGTTTTTGGACCTTTCATAAATCTGATGGTGGAGGGGAATGAGCTGTCCCTAAAATGTTGAGTGTAGGTTTTCAGGCTCCTGTTCCTCCTCCCTGATGGTACCAATGAGAAAAGGGCATGTCTTGGATGGTGAGAGTCCCTAATGCTGGATGCCACCTTCTTAAGGCAATACGGAAGGGTGTTGTAGGCCAGATCCCAATTCTGACCGGTGGTGATGGGCATGTGATGTGTTCAACAGCATATGAGGATAGTGCTGCAAGTGGCAAGAGAAGCATTGATCATGTGCCTAAGGGTCATTAACATTCTACAGCTCCTGATGTTGGCACCCTTGGTCTTTTGGATGCAAAGAATTTCTCACCTCTTCTCCCCAGTCAATTGCATTGCAAAATCCGGGTCACTGCCCTTTCTCATGTTCTCACATGTCCTCCACCCAAATGCAAAGCCATCTGAGTCATTATATACCCCCACCCCCCGCTTCCCCACCTCCACTATTTTAAGGATCATAACTTTGTCTTAATCAGAGCAAGCCGACTTGAGCTGGTGTTAGTCATTCATAAAATGAAGCCTATGGTTCAACCACCGTGTGGTTATCAGGAGTTGCTTATTGAAATTATAATAAGACAGCGTAAATTTTTGTTTGTCGTCTCTGTGCGATCCACGAGTGCAGGTTAATTATACATTGTAAGGCCATCGCACATTTGCCAGCACTATCCAGTCAAGCCTCTTTTAAATAAATGTTCATAATTTCAGTGGTTGTTTCTAGCCAACATGTCTGTATATCAGGGAAATCTCACTATCATGTTGCAAATATATAGAAAAGATCAGGTGAGTTCTTTTTATTCATCCTGAAACAATACTGACATTGTATTCCCCCCCCCCCCAATCCCCACTCTGATTTTTTATTTCTTCTCACCTGCCTATTACCTCCCCCTGGGTCCCCTCCCCCTTCCTTCCACTCTCCTCTCCTATCAGATTCTGCCTTCTCCAGCCCTTGACCTTTCGCACTCAGCTGTCTCCACCTATCATCTTCCAGCTAGTCCCTTTCCCTCCCCCCCCCACCACCTTTATATCCTAGCATCTTCCCCCTCCTCTCTCAGAACTGAAAAAGGGTCTCAGCCCGACACATCAACTCTTTATACATTTCCATGGACTGTGACTAATCTGCTGAGTTCCTCCAGCATTTTGTGTGTGCTGCTTAGGTGAATTTTTTTTTCTCATCATGAAAACAACATTAACATTATATTTACTATGCTGTCAGCTTCTTGGCCATCTATGGCTAACACACTCAACTGGTCCTGTTAATCCAGGAATATTTTATTTAGTTTTTAGTTCTTCAAGTACTGCAGTGTGCACAATTTCTCCCATGTAATGTTCTTTTCAGTCTACAAAGCTTTCACATTTAATACATTCTTTCCCACGGAATATATTGAACATCAGCATGGCCATAACTTAAATTTTCATTGTAAAAAGCCTTGTACTTTAAAAATTCCTTGATACTTGCTGCAAAATTGTCCAAGTAATAGCTATTCTTTGATGCTATTCTCATAATGTAATGCTGCACTGTGATTGCCACAAGCCAGCACTGCAGATATCTGTATTCATTGATGTGGAAAAGTCAAAAGGGACTTATAAGTACCTCTACAAAAGTGTAGGAAGAATCTAGCAGTCTTTAAGAGCACTTTCATGGGCTCAAGGAATAAATGGATCTTTAATCTGTGCATCTACAAAGTATGGTCTGATCTAAGCTACCACACTTCGATCAATATGACCTTTGTATAAAAGAGGACTACTTCTAATTTTGAATCATGTCATGCATGTCAGAGAAATAGATGGTTTTAAAGAGTTTGGGATAAATCTGTCATGTGCACATTTTCTGTGCTTTATGACCTTTCTTAATTGAAGTCTAACTGATAATCTGGGTTTTTTTTTTATCTTCTACCTTTTTTTCTGGCACTAAGGACGTTAGAGACTCCCAGATTTGCCAAGGGTAGCTGTGGGTCAACTGCAGCTGATGATTCTGGACAGTAGGACTAGTCAGTCAGTATAGGAATTTCTCACTCTTTAACTTTTACTTTCAGTTGTTTTTTTTGTCCACATTCACTGGAATTGTAGGTTTAAGACTAGAAGGGTTTGGTTGTTGTACGTTGACTAAGAATTGCTCATGGAGTTTCTTTGGGATTATGCTGCCCCTCTTGCCTTTATTCCATTTTTTTACAGTTGAAAGCTGAAAATCTAATCTTGGCAAATGTATGTAGTTATTATGAACAGGAATAACTCTTAGCCTTAACAAGAAACATTTGTATGCAATTCCTGGCTAACAAAATGGATCAATATTATCGGTACTATTAGTAATTCACAGAAAGGGATAAACACTGGGATCCTTTTAGGATTTGGAGTGTTTCTCAGCCAAACCTATTCAAAGAGGTAATTTCAGCCAATGGCAACAAGATGTCATGGAGTCCAAGAGTCAGAGAGTAATGCAGCCCAGAAACAGACCCTTCAGCCCAACTTTTCCATGTCAACCAACAATATGCCCAACCAAATGCGTCGCATTCGCCCTCCTTGTTTATCCCTTTCACAAATAAACTTTCCAAAAGCTCTAGTGATGTCTAGATCATAGATATCCAAGTTTATCAGCTGCACCACAGGTGCCAACAACAGTGATGACATAAAGTACTCTAAACAACCAATCACACTCAAGTTCTGTCACAAACTTTTAAAGATTCTAAATATTAACTATTGTCTTAGCTTTCAAGATGGACCTAAAAATTGAAATTTCTGTTTGAGTTTAAAGTGAAAACTGAAATATAACAAATCTAAAGTAAATATAATTGTTTTTAAAAGAGCAGGGCTCATATTTATTCAGAGGGAATTGTTCAGGAGTAGGCAACAGATTAAGAACTAATCATAACTGGTATAATATCCAAGTCCCTCCTCATTGAAAAAAAGGCTTTTCCAAGGGAATTTATTATTGGAATACAATAAAAAAAGATGAAGTATTCAACAAATCAATAATTTTAAGAAGATTGCTATCTACTAAGACTCCAAGAGCAGCTGAGCATCAATAATATAACCTCCTAGATTTCTCTTATTAATGTGCATGTGCAGACTCCAGAAGCCACTGCCAGCTTTGCAATGTTTTGAAAGTGAACACTGACAATTTTGGCGGCATTACAACCCCAACATGTGAGCTACAAAAAGCTTATTCACAAATGTCTCTACAAGTTGTTTGCAAAGCAAATGACATTGCAAGCGCACAAAGTAGCTCTTCTTTATCCGTCCTCATTAACGCCTGCCTGCTCCATGCTGGAGGTAGAAAATCCAGTAATTACACTATGATCTCTTGTTAGCACCTCAGCATTTCAGAAAATGATATGTTATCTGGTAGCACAGATCCTTTTAAACAGCCATATTTCCAGAATCCATTGGCGGCAGTTGGCATAAAGTCATTAATATTGAGAACACTGTTACAAATAACATTGGATAACAAGGAGGAACAAGGTCAAGTACAGCACAGATCACTAACAATGCTGACAACACACTTTAACCCTTATATCAGAATGGTCTCATCTTCCTGCACTGCTACAATATTTGCACTCTCAGCACATTCATTTAAAGGCTGCAAAGTTTCCTCTGATCCAGCAGTTCAAGAGAGCATAGCTTAATCTTTTCAGTGTATGCTCATATTAGGCTATGGTTAAATATAAAAAATGTGCTAACATTACTGAATGTATTCACACTAAGAATGTAAAGAGATTTCCACTGTCTTTATTTTTGTTTTATTATAAAGTTTATTTTTTAAATTTAAAGAAAATGCTGGTATCAAGGAAACCATCTTGAGTGGCACAAACTGGGATGATGAACTTTGGCCTTATAGTATTTGAAAGTTGGAGTGCAAAGTAAGCAAGAAATTTCCATACCAATAGAATGGAGAAGTCTTTAGCATTTGTATGTGATGACATTTGCTTTGTAATTACAAGAAAAATACTTCTTTGACTTCTTTTGTTTACTTTGAACCCATTTTCCACTTCCCATACAATAACACAGTGATGACACTTCCAACGTGCCCTATTGCATTCTCACTGGGGCCTCCTCCAGATTTGGTGAGACCAAGTATTTTAAAGAACACCAGTGGCCTGTCCACAACAGCTATATTAAGCTTTCAGCTGCATTTCACTTCAGCTCCCCTTCTCAGTTCAGACCTGTCTGCCCTTGAGCTTCTCTATTTCCACTGTAAGGTCAAATGCAAACTGACACAACACCTCATATACTAGCAACACACATATTATACATTGGACAAACCAAACACCTACATCAGGATGCTGTTCATTGACTATAGCTCAACATTTAATACCATCATTCCCACAATCCTGATTGAGAAGCTGCAGAACCTGGGCCTCTGTACCTCCCTCTGCAATTGGATCGTCAACTTCCTAACTGGAAGACCACAATCTGTGCGGATTAGCGATGATGAGAAGGTGTACAGGAGTGAGATAGGCCAACTAGTGGAGTGGTGTCCCAGCAACAACCTGGCACTCAGCATCAATAAGACTAAAGAGCTGATTGTGGACTTCAAGAAGGGTAAGACAAAGGAACAAATGCCAATTCTCATAGAGGGATCAGAAGTGGATAGAGTTAGCAGCTTCAAGTTCCTGTGTCCCTGGTCCCAACATATCGATGCAGCTATGAAAAAGGCAAGACAGCAGCTATATTTTATTAGGAGTTTGAAGAGATATGGCATGTCAACAAATGCACTCAAAAACTTCTATAGTTGTACTGTGGAGAGAATTCTGACAGACTGCATTGCTGTCTGGTATGGAGAGGCTATTGCACAGGACCAAAAGAAGCTACAGAAGGTTGTAAATCTAGTCAGCTCCATCTTGGGTACCAGCCTACAAATAGGCTCCCAGGACATCTTCAGGGAGCGGTGTCTCAGAAAGGCAGCGTACATTATTAAGGACCTCCGGCACCCAGGGCATGCCTTTTTCTCATTATTGTCATCAGGTAGGAGGTACGGAAGCCTGAAGGCACACACTCAGTGATTCAGAAACAGCTTCTTTCCCTCTGCCATCCAATTCTTAAATGAACATTGAATCTTTGGACAGTACCTCACAGTATGCCTTATGATCAACTCCTCTTGGTACACAAATGTAACAAGCTGTAAGGTTTCACTGCAAATGTAATGGTTTCTCTGTAATGTTTGGGTTATGATTTGAGATAACAAGGCTTTGGAATGTGGGGACTGTCCAATGAGAGAAATGTTGTTCTTTCTTGTGAGTCTGGAAGAGAGATTTTTGTGGTCTTTTGTTGGCGAGAGAAGACGTGTGTGGAGAGAGCTGGGAGACCACCGGATGGAGTGGACTGGGAGCAAGGGTCTGAAGGTCGGCAACACTCGGAGGAGGTCAATGGTTGATGAATGGCCATGTTAGTGAGCTCCAACATACACTTTTGACTTTTTCCTTAAAATGGGCCTTTTTTTTCTTCTGATTTTCTTTACTAACGCTATATTCAGATTAAGATTAATAAAGTTCAATCATTTAATTGCATGTGGTGTACTGTCTGATATCTTGCAGTGCAGATTCGTAACCAGGCAACACATCACGCAGCATCCACTACAAACGAGATTTCTCAGTTTGGCTGGGCCAGAAGTTGTCATCCCCTAGATGAACACGTGCTGGCCGAGCCTGAGGGTTACACAGATATATCAGCGCTGTCCCAATTCTGCTCATCAGACCTGGAATACCACTCAATTAAGTGCCGTCCATCTTGCCTACCACAGGAGATTTCCATGACATTCCACCTCAGGCCAATATCAATCAGGCTTTAGATGGTCTGAGCAATGGGATCAACATCCACGAAACAGCGCACCCTAACACCTTCACAATCATTTTGAGGGATTTTGACCAGGCCAGTCTGAAAATTTCACTAAGCAATTACCATCAACAAATCACTTGCAATTCAGAGGAAACAACACACTGGACCATTGCTACACCACCATCAAGAATGCTTACCGTGCTATTCCATGCCCACACTTTGGGAAGCCTGATTATCTGGCTGTACTTCGACTCCCTGAGTATAGACAGAGACTGAAGTCTGCAGCACCAGTAGTGAGAACCAAGAAGTTATGGACAACGGAAGCACAGGAGCACCTACAGGACTGCTTTGAATCGGTGGACTGTACTGTATTCAGGGATTCATCTTTGACTCTGTGCAGGTGAGTGTGTGCCTACAAAGGCTTGTTGTACGTTCCTAAAGCAAAAGCCATGGATGAACCAGGAGGTACTTCCAAGGCTGAAGGCTAGATCTGTGGCATTCAAGTCTGGCAACCTAGGCCTGTATCAGAAAACCAGGTATGACTTGCGGAGGGCTATTTCAATTACAAACGAAGCAGGAGGCGACATCGGATGCACGACAACTCTGGCAGGGTTTGTAAGACATTACTTCCTATAAAGTGAAACCCAATAGCATGAATGGCAGCGATGCTTCGCTACCAGATGAACTCAATGCCTCCTATGCCATCTTTGAAATAGAGAATATAACTGCAGCTGTGAAGATCCCTGCCGCACCTGGTGACCCTGTGATCTCCCTCTCAGAGGCCGATGCTGGGCTGTCTTTAAAGAGAGTGAACCCTCGCAAGGTGGAAGGTCCTGACGGGGTACCTGGTAAGACCCTGAAAACTTGTTCCAACCAGCTGGCGGGAGTATTCAAGGACATTTTCAACCTCCCACTGCTATGGATCAAAGTTCCCACTTGCTTCAAGAAGCCAACAATTATACTAATGCCTGAGAATAATAATGTGAGCTGCCTTAATGACTATTGCCCAGTAGCACTCACATCTACAGTGATGAAATGTTTTGAGAGGTTGGTCATGACTAGACTGAACTCCTGCCTTGGCAAGGACCTGGACCCACTGCAATTTGCCTACTGCCACGATAGGTCAATAACAGACACAATCTCAATGGCTCTTCACATGGCCTTAGCTGCACAACACATATACTCATGTCAGGATGCTGTTTATTGACTATAGCTCAGTATTTAATACCATCATTCCCACAATCCCAGTTGATCAATTACAGAACCTGGGCCTCTATACCTCCATCTGCAATTGGAAATAACTAACTGGAAGACCACAATCTGTGCGGATTGGTGATAATATCTCCTCCTCGCTGATGATCAACACTGGTGCACCTCAGGGGTGTGTGCTCAGCCCACTGCTCTACTCTCTCTATACCCATGACTGTGTGGCTAGGCATAGCTCAAATACCATTTATAAATTTGCTGATGATACAACCATTGTTGGTAGAATCTCAGATGGAGATGAGAGGGCATGCAGGGGCGAGGTATACCAGCTAATGGAGTGGTGTCCTTGCACTCAACATCAGTAAGATGAAAGAGCTGATTGTGGACTTCAGGAAGGGTAAGACAAAGGAACACATACCAATCCTCATAGAGGGATCAGAAGGGGAGAGAGTGAGGAGTTTCAGGTTCCTGGGTGTCAAAATCTCTGAGGACCTAACCTGGTCCCAACATATCAATGCAACTATAAAGAAGGCAAGACAGTGACTGTACTTCATTAAGAGTTTGAAGAGATTAGGTATGTCTACAAAACCACTCAAAAACTTCTATAGATTTACTGTGGAGAGCATTCTGACAGGTGGCATCACTGTCTGGCATGGGTGGTGTTGGTGTCAGGCTACTGCACAGGGCCAAAAGAAGCTGCAAAGGGTCATAAATTTAGTCAATTCCATCTTGGGTACTGGCCTATGGAGTACCCAGTGTCTCAGAAAGGCAATGTCCATTATAAAGGACCTCCAGCACCCAGGGCATGTCCTTTTCTCACTGTTACCATCAGGCAGGAGGTACAGAAGCCTGAAGGCACACACTGAGCCATTCAGAAACAGCTTCTTCTCCTCTGTCATTCGATTCCTAAGTGGACATTAAACCCATGAACACTACCTCACTTTTTTATATATATTATTTCTGTTTATGCACAATTTTTAATCTATTCAATATACATATACTGTAATTGATTGATTGATTGATTTTTACTTTTTTTTATATTATGTATTGCCTCAAACTGCCGCTGCTGCTGAGTTAACACATTTCATGTCACTTACCGGTGATAATAAACCTGATTCTGATTCAAATAAGTAAAAACTATTCTAGGCAACATCTTGGTGATCTCTTCTCCACTCTTTCTAATGCTGCCACAGCCTTCTTGGACCTTAGTGACGATACTGTGCATAATACCCCTGATGCAAATCAAACTATGTTTTTTTACAAATGCAACAACAATATCCCATCTCTTTTTCTAATGGCCTTGAACCCTTGAAGGTATACTGCTGAATGCCATCCTAACCACACTATCCACCAGTACTGTCACTTCCAGCAAGCCTTGAACCTTTTCCTCCCAAATCCACCTGAATATCAACTTTCTGTGCTATGTCCTGCATATAGAGCAAAAAGCTAATTTCTGAAGAAACTCAGTGAGTTGATGGAAGTGGACGGTTAATGTTTTGGGTTGAGAGAGCCTTCATCTGCACTGGATTTAATATATTTTTTTTGTTAGAATTTGACGTGCCAAAACGTGTTATCTCACATTTGTCTGGATTAAATTCCACCTGCTTGTGCTTTGCCCAACTTTCCAACTGACCTGAGAACTTATACAAAACACTAGAGGAACTCAGCAAGTTAGTTAGCATCTAGAGAGGGAAATGAACAGTCGATGTTTCGGGCTGAAACCTTTCATAGCATCTCTAGGTTTCCAGCATTTGCAAACCAAGTTTTACATATTACTAATCAATTTATTTACACTCTTATCCAAGCTGTTTACAGTATACATGTAACAAAGAACAAAGATCCCAACACTAAAACCTGCAGTATACTACTGATTACAGATCTCCAGTCAATGAACACCCCTCAACAAGCACACTTTGCCAATTATCACTAAGTCGGTTTTGGATCTAGTTTGCTAGTGAGCTCATGTGCCCCAACTTTCTGGATTAGTCTATTTTATGAGACGTTGAAAAAAGCCTTGCTAAAGTCCATGCAAAGCACATCTACCAACTGACCTTCAGTTGTCTAAGTTGCCTTGGACTGAAGAGTCACCTGTAGTGTGCAATACAACTAAAAATATTACATTTATTTTCAAAAAAATCATAGATTAATTTACAATGCAGAACTAAAACCTCTCTACCTATACTTCTTTAAAGGGAATTCACTTTTATACTTCTTTAAAGGGAATTTAAAGGGACTTAAACATAGTCAATGGGAATTCATTTCTGAGCCTTGGTGACTCCTATCATTGCCATTCATCAAAATCTGCATCAGTCTTAATTGCTATTAAAGATAGGTGCTTGTCAATTTCTACATTAGCCCTTATATCACTGGCATCTCAGGACTTCAACAGCATCACCGCAAAACCAAAAAAAAAAGTCTGTCTTCACATGACCTAGCATATGAATCCTAGAAGCTTGTGACTGCTGTTACTTGTACAGAACATACTGGATGAGAGACAAATTGCACTTCTCAATGTCAACCTTGCTATTTAAGTCAAGGAGATAGCCAGTCATGATTTATTCAGTACCCTTGTTAGCAACAGCAGCCACCTGAGCAGTGAGAGAACTAGAAACTTTCAGTTGGTCTAACAACATGGTGCAGGCTATATTAAATTAGAATCGGCATTCAGGCAAACACCTCAAATTTAACTGGCAGGTTGGCAGTAACTTATGAACATAAATCATGCTCTGGGCAGTGTCATTTCTCCTGATGTGACGGAGCACCATAATGAAGCCAGAGCTGGGTATCCGTTCTTAGCTTGACGGCAGTGTTCCCTCATCATAAATTATGTTATGTCCAACCGGATCCCATTAAATGAAACAACAGTATCCACGTAATTCCATTATGTTGATGCACATAATCCAATAAAAAAGCGATCAATATAGCTTAGTGTTATCGAATAGATCAGAAGTGATCGCTGATCACTAAAACAACAACCCATAAGAATATTAAGTTCAAGCTGATTTTATATCACAGTGAGCCCTATGAACATGACAATTCATGTTTTAATACAGAATTTGACAGTGATTAAGTTGTAGAGAAAAATGCTGTGCACCAGTATAGAAGTGTCAGTGTGGTCAGTGTAATAATATAGTTGCACACAGATACCTTGGGAAAACTGTGATCACATCGGTAGCATTATGCCAGTCAGAGCAGGTTTATAAACATCAAAGCAACTTGCACGTAAATTAAATAGATTACTCTGTTCCGCACATCTTGAGTGGGTTGTGTGATGCATCCAGTTCCAAGGGCCATGAACATCACATTGTTACAGCACGAAAATAATTGGCTGCACAGCAGACAAAAAAGTGATAAATATGAGCACAATTTGTAATTGAAAACTGTGTCTATAATCTTAAATACTCAACAACTATTGTACCTTTTAAGTGATTAACACACACACATATATACAGTATATATAAAATGAATAATATTTCAAGAGCAGGAGTGCTTTATTATAATCTGTTCCTGGGAGAACACTAACCTGACAGGTTGGTGCACCTTCATCTGAGGGTATTGCAGAGAAGGGCAATCATCCCCTACTGGGAAGCTAATTAAGGGACAGCCATCTGATGACAGAAAGTACGTGGGGGTGAGAAGCAAAGATTTTCAGCAGGTGCCATCCTGGCAAGAGTTTCTGGATCACAGGTCCCCTCGGCACAGTCTCTCTCATACCCCAGCAAGCACAGAAAATCTGCAGATGAAACCACAAATCAAGTGCGTAAGGACCAATTGGATGCAGAAAGAAAGCCAGCATGAGTTTTCTTCTAAATTTATTCCCTAATGTGAATGAAGCTGGCAAGGCCGGCTTTTAGTGTTATTCCCTATGTTGTTGTTACTTTTTTGGTATTTCTCAGCCAGCCAAGTCTATGCCAACTCTGGACACTTTCCTATCAGTCTTATTCCCCCATTTATCAGACGATAAATGGTTCCCTTTCATACGCCCATCAATTTCCCCTGGAGCCACCTACTACTCACAATACTTTTGGATGTAGGAGGAATCACCCAAAGGAAACATATGTGGTCACAGGGAGAATGTACAAATCCCACACTGACAGAACTGCAGGTCAGGATTGAACCTGGATCACTGGAACTATAAGGCTGTTCTACCTGGCTGCCTTGGATAGACAGAATAAGGAAGACAGAATTTTTTTCTCTGCATGGCAATGTAAACCAAATGGAATTTTACAATGCAACAAACCATGTGCTTGAGAAAGTCGATGGATCAGGCAGCATACGTGGGATGAAAGAAATGGGTGATACCTGAAATCAAACCTCTGTATCAGGATATGATCTTCAAGGTTCTGAGGTTTTTAAATGTTAGATTTATTTAATTGCATGAATTTGGATCCCCTTCCTCCTTTCACAGTGACAACATTTGAAATGTCTCCAGATTAAGAAGTTCAGGTTCCTGATAGTTTTACTTGACTACATTGACCCTATCTACAGTCTACAGCCTCTACATTGACACTTTGTTCCAGCAGAGGAAATGCAGAGAAGAAAAGAAACCTTTCCTTCTTTCAGTCTCTCACACAAAACGTTTTCGGTAGCTGCCAAGGAGGGTGCTACAGTACTCCCATAATATTCCTGAAGAGGTTACTCCGAGTTCAAATCCTTCAAGCAAATTGCCTTCACCTGCTGCCTACGAGAGCCTTTACCTGTACATCATAAAAGCAATTTGTAGTTATTCTGCCAGTTAGACAGAATAGAAATCATAATTTCAGCTTTGCTCTATCACATGAGCTCATCAGATCATTGCAAATTAAGTAGGTGGTAGAATATCATGTTCTTGGAACACTGAGTTGCCAAACAAATCTGGGGTCGCATGGTGGTGTAGTGATTAACACAACGCCTGTACAACACAGGCGACCTGGGTTCAATTCCCTCCGCTGCCTGTACGTTGTCCCAGTGACTGCATGCATTTCCTCTGGGTGCTCCGGTTTCCTCCCACAGTCTAAAAATGCACCAATTAGTAGGTTAATTGGTCATTGTAAATAGGCTCAGATTAAATTGGGGGTTGCTGGGCAGCATGGCTCAAAGGGCTGGAAGGGCCTATTCTGCACTGCATCTTAATAAATAAATGAATAAGTAAATAAACGGATCTACTAAACTGCGGAGTTTCTTTTGTGGTGTTACTGAGCTTCTTAACACCTGCAGTCGGGATAGAGCGCACATGCTTTCTTCGAGAAGGACTCTGGACGGCAACATGCAGAAGTGACTGGAAAGGGACACTAGCAAGAAGGACAGCAGAGCAGCAATGACTGGAGGTTCTGCAAAAAATGGGGAAGTGCAAGACAGATATATTTCAAATAAGAAGAAATTTTCAAATGGAAGAAGGGCACTACCGTGGCTGACAAGTGAAGTCTGAGCCAAAGTAAAAGCAAAAGAGAGGGCATACAAGGAAGCCAAAGCTTGTGGGAATACAGAGGATTGGGAAGCTTTTAGAAACTTGCAGAAGGAAACTAAGAAGGTCATTAGGACGGAAAAGATGAACTATGAAAGGAAGCTGGCGACTAATATCAAAGAAGATACTAAGGGCTTTTTTAAGTATATAAAGGGTAAAAGAGAGTTAAGGGTAGTTATAGGACCAATAGAAAATGACACTGGAGATATTGTAATGAGAGACGCAGAGGTGGCAGAGGAATTGGATGCATATTTTTCATCTGTCTTCACAGTGGAAGACACCTTCAGTATACTAGACATTCAAGAGTATCAGGGAAGTGAAGTATGTGCAGTGAAAATTACAACTGAGAAGGTGCTCAGGAAGCTTAATGGTCTGAGGGTGGATAAATCTCCTGGACCTGATGGAATGCACCCTTGGGTTCTGAAGGCAGTATCTGAAGAGATTGCAGAGGCATTAACAATGATCTTTCAAGAATTGATAGATTCTAGCATTGTACCAGATGACTGGAAAATTGCAAATCTTACTCCGCTATTTAAAAAGGGAGGCAGTAAAAGGGAAACTATAGACCTGTTAACCTGACATCAGTGGTTGGGAAGTTGTTGGAATTGACCGTTAGGGATCAGATTAAGGTGTATCTGGAGGCACATGACAAGATAGACCAAAGCCAGCATAGTTTCCTGAAAGGAAAATCCTGCAGACTAACCTACTGCAGTTTTTTGAGGAAATTACAAGCAGGGCAGACAAAGGAGGTGCACTAGATGTAGTGTACTTGGACTTTCAGAAGGCATTGGACAAGGTGCCACCATGAGGCCGCTTAGCAAGATTAGAGCCCATGGAATTACAGGGAAGCTACTAACATAGGTGGAGTATTGGCTGATTGTTAGAAACAGAGAGTGGGAATAAAAAGATCCTATTCAGGCTGGCTGCCAGTTACCAGTGGAGTTCCACAGGGGTCGGTGTTGGGACTGCTGCTTTTTATGATGTATGTCAATGATTTAGACTATGGGATTAATGGATTTGTGGCTAAATTTGCCAATGATACAAAGATATGGAGGAGCGGGTACTGTTGAGGAAACAGAGAGCGTTCAGAGAGACTTAGATAGTTTAGGGGAATGGACAAAGAAGAGGCAAATGAAATACAAATGGAAAGAAAGTGTATGGTTATGCAATTTGGTGGAGGAAATAAATGGGCAGACTATTATTTAGATGGGGAAAGAATTCAAAATGCAGAGATGAAAAGGGATTTGGAAGTCCTTGTGCAAGATATCCTAAAGGTTAACCTTCAGGTTGAGTTGCTGGTGAAGAAGGCAAATGCAATGCTGACATTCATTTCTAGAGGTATAGAATGTAAGAGCAGGGATGTGATGTTGAGGCACCATAAGGCACTTATGAGACCACACTTGGAGTACTGTGTGCAGTTCTGGGCTCCTTATTTTAGAAAGGATGTACAGACATTGGAGAGGGTTCAGAGAAGATTCATGAGAATGATTCCAGGAATGAAAGGGTTACCGTATGAGGAACGTCTGGCAGCTCTTGGACTGTATTCCCTAGAGTTCAGGTGAATGAAGGTGGATCTTCTAGTAACATTCCGGATGTTAAAAGGCCTGAACAGATTAGATATGGCAAAGTAATTTCCTATGGCAGGGGAGTCTAGGACAACAGGCCATGACTTTAGGATTGAAGGATGTCCATTTAGAACACAAATACATAGAAGTTACTTTAGTCAGAGGGTGATAAATCTATGGAGTTTGTTGCCACAAGTGGCTGTGGAGTCCAAAGGTTACTGAGCGCATTTAAGGCAGAGATAGATAGGTTCTTGATTAGTCAGGGCATCAAACGATATGGGGAGAAGACAGAGGAGTGGAGATGACTGGAAGACTTGGATCAACCCATGATTGAATGGTGGAGCAGACTCGATGGGCTGAATGGCCTCCTTCTGCTCCTATATCTTGGTTTTCTGGTGTTAATTGATTATCTGTACATGATGCATGAATGCCAGCAGTGCAAAGAACAGGGAGACCAAAACAGCAATGTGCCGTGCCCACTGATAGCAAGCACGAGTGTTGTGGACTGCTGCTGATGCCAATACTACCAACAGCAAGCACCTATCCTCAACATTACCTTAGCCTATGTCACTAAACCTGAATGGAAGTAAAACCTACTTCACAGGAACAGGCCCTACAGCCCACAGGGCTGTGCTGAACCAATAAAATTAGTAATCAAATGACTAGCTAACCTAATCTCTTCTGCCTACACAATGTCCATATCCTTCCATTTTCCTCATATTCATATGTCTATCTAATCATCTCTTAAAAGTCTCCAATGCTTCTGCCTCTATAATCACTTCAGACAATGCATTCCTGGCATCCACCACACTCTGTGTAAAAAAGCTTTCCCCTCACATCTCCTTTGAAATTGCTTCCTCTCACCCTAAATGCATGCCCTCTGATATTAGACATTCTAATCACTGGAAAAATATATTGTATATTTACTCTATCCTTTACCTGGCTTCAATCATGCACAAGGGGTTGTTTATTTCTGAACTATTTTGTACTTCTGTAAGAACTTATGCTAACAATGGAGAAGCTTCACTAATGCATATGTTTTGGACATATCCGAGTCTTGAGAAATACTGGAAGGAAGTATTCCAAACTTTCTCTGTACTTCTCAAAGAAAATTTTAAGCCTAAACCTTTGACTGCCTTATTTGGTATTGTTGGAGGAAAAGATATTATTTTAGAGACATCTGATTTGCATATTTTGGCCTTTATTTCTCTTATAGCTAGGAAGGCAGTGTTGCTTAAATGGCAGTGTTCTGCCTGCTCACGCTCAATGGTTTAAGTGATGCTATGTCATGCTCAAATTTAGAGAAGATCCGTTGTTCAATTTCTGAATCTAGTCAAGACTTTCAAACATTTTGGGGACCATTTCTGAACTATTTTCAAAACCTTTGATTTGCTCTTAAAGTACAGATGTTGACTAATAACATACTTCATTATATAATAAGGATTTTTTTTTCCTTTTTTCTTTCTTTACCAAAGAGTTTTGATCTTGATAGTGGGCTTAGGTTTTTTTTTTGTATAATAAAATAATCACATTTCAATATTACGATTTAATTTAATTTACATGAATACAGGGTAATGAGATTTCAAGTGTGACTCAAATATAATGTTTGAATATAAAGGATAATACTTTATCCTTTTTTGACTTATAATATGTATCTTCTTGTACTCTGTATTCTGCTATGTAGAAATTAATAAATATATTGAAAGAGAACTTATGCTGAAACAAATTATTTGAGACCTTGATGACCTGGCATGGCTTCCTCTTGGACTTCAGTATCACCCACAGGGTAAACAGGGAAAAACAAGCTACTAGAAAAGGGAGAAAGAAGAGGAGGGTGTGTAAGGTTACATGGAGGCTCTGTGAAGGTGTATTATGTCAAATTAGATCCTTTCATGAATTAATACCACTAAGATACTATGATGCTGTCATAAGGCCACATGTCAGTTCATGTTATCCTGGCAGTATTCATTATGCCTTCTCCTTGCAGCAGTCTTCTTTGGCAGCTGCATTTCTCCTGCCAATGCAATACGAGAGTTAACCCCCTAATGACATGGCCCTGATTCCATTTGCAAAGTTATAGGCACCGAGCACAGAACACAAGACATGCTGTCACCAGGAACACAAGTGTCTTCAGCCAACACTTATTATCCTTTTCACTACAGAGGAAATGTGCAGTGCTTAGTGTTATGTATTTCAAATTTTAATAATATTTGAGTAATATATAGAGGTTGATTAAGCATTCTTGTTCATTTAAATAATTCATTACAGGTTATAAGAATAAATACATGAATGGCATACAACATGACACCACCACATGATATATGTATGCCTCGTTTAAAGTAAGCAAAAACTAGGACTCGCATCTCTCGGCTCTCTCTTTTTCCTTTGGATTAGTTTCATGTTTTGAAGATAAAAACATAGCAGTTAGCTGATGAGTTCCATGATCTGTGGCAGACTGCTGCGTACTCTACAAGCTGAAGCCTGTGCTAGAGCCAAACTCTGGGGAGAGCCAGGAACGCAATGGAAGAGGAGGATGGGGAATTGGAAGGACTGGAGATACAGGAAAAAATACCACAAGATCAGCTTTGGTTTCACATGATGACATAATTAGTGGAAAGGAAATGCACTGTCCAACCAATTCCACATTTGCTTTAAATCACATCAGCTTGAGATATCCTTCCTTTATTGTTTAAATGCCATTGCTATTCCTGATACCTCTGCATTCAGGTGGTTTGAGTTAGCGTAGTTGCTGAGAAGAGGAGACTGCAGAAAGACCTCCTAATAGACTGAGTTCAGATGACAGGACATAGAGCCTCAGGCTGTTCCAGAATGGACCAGCTTACAGAAAGTTCCAGGGCACATGTAAGAGTGATAGCGTTGGGAGTGTTAGTACTGTCATGCTGAGAGAGGTCATCAGGAACTAATAATGACACTTGATCTACATTCCTGCTTGATCTTCTTGCTTCTCATAATCCAAAAAAATAATCCAGCCCTGCCTTAAATACATCCAAAGCACATGCCACTCTCCAAAAATTTGATATTGGTATTGGTTTATTATTGTCAAATGTATCAAGGTATCATAATTTATATCTGAATTTGCATAGTTTGTTTACAGTTTATATTTCCTGATGTTTAACCATATAACCATAACCATATAACAATTACAGCACAGAAACAGGCCATCTCGGCCCTTCTATTCCGTGCCGAAAGCTTACTCTCAGCTAGTCCCACCGACCTGCACTCAGCCCATAACCCTCCATTCCTTTCCTGTCCTTATACCTGTCCAATTTTACTTTAAATGACAATATCGAACCTGCCTCTACCAGTTCTATTGGAAGTTCATTCCACACAGCTACCACTCTCTGAGTAAAGAAATACCCCCTCGTGTTACCCCTAAACGTTTTCCCCCTAACTCTCAGCTCATGTCCTCTTGTTTGAATCTCCCCTACTCTCAGTGCGAAAAGCCTATCCACATCAACTCTATCTATCCCCCTCATTATTTTAAGTACCTCTATCAAGTCCCCCCTCAACCTTCTATGCTCCAAAGAATAAAGACAGTTTACAGTTACTGTTCTATAGATCTGCTAAGTACGACCGCAAAAAGTGTTGTGCATGGTGACATATACGTACTCTGATAATAAATTTTACTTCGAACTTTGAACTGTGAAAATCTTGTGTATTATTTATGCAGATCAAATCATTACAGTGAGCTAAAATAAGGTAAACATTAAGAATGGAGAATAAAGTGAAAATGCTACTGAAAAGTGTAGTGTGGGTAAATTATAAAGAGCAACATCATAATGAGGCAGATTGGGAGGTCAAGAGTCCATCTTATTGTACTAGAGGTCTGTTCAAGAGTATGATAACAGTGGGCTAGAAGCTGTCTTTGAGCCTGGTGGTACGTGCTTTCAAACTTCTATATCTTCTGCCCGATGGAGAGGAAAGAAGAGAGAATGGTGTACGAAAGAGAAAATGTTGAATGATAAGATTGAAAGCAAATGTGGGTGGTGTCTTTGGGTTTACAATCCTGAAAAAGGATATTCATTCTTGTAGAGTCATAGAGAAGTACTGCATAGAAACAGGCCCTTGACCTATCTAGTCCCTGTCAAGTTTATTAAACTGCCTACTCTCATCGATCCACAGCAGGTCCATAGCCCAACATACCCCTACTATCCATGTACCTATCCAAATTTCTCTTAAACGCTGACATTGAGCTTGCATGTACCACTTGTGCTGGCAGTTCGTTCTACACTCTCACGACCCTCTGAGTGAAGAAGTGGAGAAGTGATGTGCCTGTTCCCACACCTCTACAATCAAGGCCTCCATTGCTTCTTCTGAAAACCTCACACACAATCATCATGACGCAAAGAATTAGAGTCCTGTGTCAATGATCCCACCCCCCCCCCCCACATCATTATTTTGCAGCCACGGAGAACCTCCTCGCTTTAGATGTACAGGCTGTCAATTAAATCGCACTGGGCATTTGGATGCCCCGCTGATGCAACTGCCAAGAAACAGTGTGCCCAGCGCCAGCTGTAAGCAGCAATTATGTATCTAAAAAGGCAAGGCTACACTGTTTACTTTACAATGAACAGGCACTCGCTAACTGTAATCCCAGCTCTTGTTTTCAGAGATTAGATTTGTTGTCCCCTGGTAAATTACCTTCAGAATTAATTATCCATCCTCAGAACAATCAGTTTGGCTGCACTAAACTTCAAAGTGAATTGGAATGTTAATTTGTAAAAGAGGCCTCTGTGTAACATTGTAATTTTGTTCAATGCTTCCTTAAAATCAATAGTTTCTAAAATCATAAGGCACTTAAATGATTGAATCAATAAAAATGTATCTTCTCTGTAAATCACAGCATTCTCACAAATTACACGTGGCAGATCCATGACTAAGCCTCTCCTTCAATTGAAGGTGTCAGGATAAGTTCAAACGTGACTCTCGGCAGACGCCTTCAGCAGGTATACTGCTGGGGAGGGTCGGGGTCAGGTCAGCCCTCCAGAACAGGTGAGTTGTGGGCGTTCGGCTGCAAAATGTTTTCTCAAATCTCTCCTCAAATGAGCAATGAGCAGCTTCAGTTATGATGGAGGGTGGTTAGGTTTGGGCAAGCAATATGCCCTCAAGAGACAGGCTGTGTAGTAAAAGCTTTCAAGGAGAGCTGTCTAACGTCTTGTTCTTTATTTTTCAACTTTTATTTCCCAGAAAATGATTCTCAGAGGATGTCTCTCCTTGTGGATGAGGACATATAGTTTCAGAATAAAGAGGGAGTCATTTCTTCACCCAGGTGTAATATTCTTCCCCATAGGGTTGTGGAGGCAGAATCACACAGTATTCCCAAGTCTGGAATTGGCAGTCAGTCTCTCGGGAAGGCAAAGATTCTGTGGAACAAGCAGGAAAATAGCGTACAATCAGACGAGCTGTGAATTTACTGAATGGCTACGCAGACTTGATGGCCCTTCTGGTGCTCCCGTCTCTCATCTTCTGATGTTTTAATCAGCTGGGAAGCTCAGACACAAAGCCACTGTATGAGTTGTTGTGGCTGTAATCAAAGTCACTGGAAAGACACTGAAGCTGGTGACATAGAAGTCTAATCATCACCACCAGGTATTTTTCTGGAGACCCTCTCAGCAGAGTCTTACAAACTCAAAGATACATCACATTTTTTTTTATCCCTAAGATCAAAGGTAACAGTGGGTTATAAAACAATGCCAATAGTTACAATACATAATTTATTTCAATACTTTGGGTTGACAATGCTTTCTTTGAATGCAGATCTACAGTGGGAAACAACTTTGCTGGGATAAAGTAATTCACACAGAGTGTCTAGAAGCTTCCTAGGACAGAGACTCAAGGCACTCAAAATCAATGTTGTTTTGGACTAACTCTGAGTAAACAATGCTTCCAACTATCGATAGGTCAGCTATTTGATGTGCTAAGTGATAATATCAGTCTGGTCTGCAAAGTTCCTTGAACTTGTTTACAATGGTGCAAGTAACTTAGTCACGTTGCCCAGTTTGATGCAGGCCAATTGACATGGCCCTATTGTCTTATATTTGCATACTAGAATGTATCATTGTCAGTTCACTTTACAAACTCTTAGTCTGCGGGATAGCCTGAGTTCCACAATATTATTGTTTGTTTATAAAAGAGTGCTTTTAATTTCAACTTACTGCTTGCCATTTAGAACTTACATTAAGAACTGAAGACCGGTTCTTTTTAAAATTAACATCTGCTATAACTCACATAACTCCAGAATACTCCCTAACATGAGTTAAATGTGATGTTTTGGAATATATAATGACTTTTCTTCACTCACTTCCTCCCCTTCACCTCAGGACCAATAAAATCCAAGGGAAATAAGTTATCGTTGATTGCAAAGAATTATTTAAGAAGTTAACCATTTTATTGCAGCTTCAATTCACCCGAAAGATACTATCTTTTTTTTTAACACCTTTGTGATTTCCTGATGTTTTCCCACCCAACCATCCTCATGTCTTTTTATTGGTTCACCTTCTACCAGCCCTAATTGCCACCTCACCTTTTACAGAAACTTCAGACTCACAGCTCTATAAATTGCCCCTTTTCTTTACCGAAGTACCAAAACATCATCCCAGCTCGCCACCTCCAACTTACCTGCCAGCTCTGTTCAACTATATGAATTGGAGGCTTCATTTCAATAATATTAAGAAGACCATCTGGCACAAATATTATGGGCCAAGGAATCTACTCTTGTGCTGTCCCGTTGGGTTTTAACAGTCGCAGAGTGTTGTCGTCATTCCCAACATGAGCTGGCTATCTGGTGGAAAAACTTGCAGAATAATTTTCAGTAATTCGGTAGGAGCCATGATCTGTTCTCTACCTGTATCATATTCTGTGTGGCATGCTTACTATGTTTATTATGGTAACTCGTCGTGTGAGTGAGGGCGTGGTAAAAGCGAAGGGTTGAATTACACATTCTTGCTTATTTCATTGCAGTTTCTAACTTGGGTCTTATCTTTTGCTGACTGCTGAGATAATGGTCAATAATGCATGACTGTATGTTTGCTATTTTCTAATAAAGGATTGAACAAAGGATTCGACTTTTGGAGCAATCATTGGAGCTGTGGGCACGTCACCCAAGTATAACAGTCCTTACAGTCGCAGGCAGGCGACATTTTTTTATTATTATGGATTAGCTTTGCCACCATAAATTCTTTGTCATAGCCATTGGGGAAAGTATATAGCCATGTTCCTCCCACTGGAATACCCACCCCACCCCTCCCCTCGATGCCTATTCCCTAATCCTTCACCCCTGGAAAAAAAGAGCGAAATTAAATCCAGATTTCTAGCTTTCCAGCCACAGTCATCACATCCATGTCACTCTAGGTTATTGAGTCTATTTTGCTTACAAATTACTGGCTATGTGCACCTGTACAATAGCCGCAACATTCTGAATTAACTTATCTTCTTATAATGGTTTATGTCTTTGCTGACAGATATGAAAAGCTGTAATATAAATACAAGTCTTCCTTTATTAATGTAATTTAAATTCTTAATCTTTTGTTCATTTGCTATTTCCCCATGGTCCAAACTGCTGCTTACATGTGCAAATGATAATAAAATTTATGAATTTATTATGGATGCACTTGAATAAGATGGTACTGAGTCTCTCAACAATGAAGCTAAAGGAAATGTTTGGTTCTGTGTTATATCACAGTGCAGGAACTGAAACTTCAATAATATGGCTTGTCTCTTCTTAGGCAATTCCTTGCAATCGAGAATAGCATGCTTCCTTTTGCATTCTATGGTTTTGAGGTGGTTAGCAAAGCTAATATGGGAACTGCAGGTCCTTCCATCGAATGATCAGGTGTTGTTTGATGGAGCAGCTGGGTTTGTGCTGACTAAGTTGGTACATTCCTTCTACCATTTACACAGGGCTTTTTGTTCTCACAATGAACAGTCCCAACTGTAACAACCTTCAGACGAGCGGACCCAGGTGCAGAGTAAATTCAGGACTCATTAGTAGATATTAACAATGAAGATTTATTCAGAGAATAATACAAGGAATAGTCAAATAAAGAGCTCACTTACTTGGGGTTTGAACACACAGAGTGGTAGTTCACACAGAACTCGGATCGAGGACTCAGCAATGAGCACTGTCCCTAAATAGAATGTCAAACACAGGAAACCCACGAGGGTCGAAATCACAAACTAACCCTCAAGAACGAGAAGCATAAGGAAACCGGATTCACATAACATGCATCACAAAAAGCACAGTGACGGCTTAATGATAGAAGTAGTTATTGCACAACTCCAATAAACTCAAATAAATGACATTCAGGTGTGTCGAGACCTGCCACTAACCGACACCTCTCGCTGGTCAGAAGGGTTCACGACATCAACATTCTCAATATTCTTTATACACTCTGAGTGTTCATGGGCTGAGGATTCCAAAGTCATAAAGTCATGCACACTACCAAGTCCATGTTACAGCTGTACCTGTCTACACCGAGCCTACTTATCCTCATTAAGTCTGTAGCCTTCTGTGTCACCAGGGAGTAAGTGGGAATGCAGCAATTCCTCAAGGAAGCTTTGAGCATGTTGCTAAATCATTTTCTCTGCCCGTCAAGTAATTGCTTCCATTGCTAGTAGATGCAAACAATTTTATTCTTTACTGTTACTGGGATAGCTGTGGCAGGCATTCATTTTATTTTCACTTTGAATATCTATTTAATGCAGTTACCACAAGCAGCATTGCTCAAGGTGTAACTCTGCAGTTAAGCCAAGTATTTATGAGAAGAATCTTTTTCATAATATGTGACCATCAATTTTCCATACTAATTAAGGGATCATTTTATTTTAGCTAGTGCAATAGTATTAGACCACTCTCATTTATATCATGCACAGTGTGAGTTTGGATGCAATATCAATGTGTCCTCTGAGGCCCTTAGGTTAATAATAATATTTTAAAACATCAAAATTGAAAAGAATGCTAGTCAATCAATAGAAAATTTGAACTCATTGCTGAGAGTGTCTGCATGAACTCCCAATGATCTGACAACTTCTGCAAAACTATCAAGGAGAGGGCTGCAGTCCCAACTTTATGCCATTCTGCCAAAAGATGGGAAGAGTACCAAGAAATTCTTCTCCAATAACAGCTTGAACAGGCTGAGGGATACAGTACTGGTGGATCAGTTAAATGACTAGATCAACCATCTAGAGACCTAAATTCATATCTCAGCAGCTGTGGAATTTAAAGTCAGTTAATAATCAAGATTATTTCAAAAAAGAATCTGGTAAGGAAAGCAGTATTGATGATCATGAAACTACCAAGGATTCAAAGTATATTTATTATCGAAGTTACGTATGCAGTATACAACCCTGAGATTCATCTTCACACAGACAGCCACCAAACAAAGAAAAGCATGGAATCCATTCAAAGAAAAACATCAAAGACACCCATGTGCAAAAAAAGATCTGGCAAATAGCAACAAAAACAATGAGTGAAAACACAGAATATAAAACCATCGGACCATAAGACATAGGAGTAGAATTAAGTCACTTGGCCCATTGAGTCTGCTCCGCCATTCAATCGTGGCTGATCTTTCTCCCCCTCTTCAGCCCCACTCCCCAGCCTTCTCCCTGTAACCTTTGATGCGGTGGGCAAACAAGAACCTATCTACCTCCGACCTGGCTTCCTCAGCTGCCTGTGTTAACAGATTCCACAAATTCCCCACGATCTAGCTAAAGAAATTTCCCCACATCTCTGTTTTAAATGGATGCCTCTCTATCCTGAGGTTGTTCCCTATTGTCCTAGACTCCCCCACCATGGGGAACATCCTTTCTATATCTACTCTGTCTAGACCTTTCAACATTTGAAAGGTTTCAATGAGATTCCACTCCCCCACCCCATCCTTCTAAATTCCAGCTAGTACAGGCCTAGAGTCATCAAACATTCCTCACATGATATCCTTTCCATTCCCGGAATCACCCTTGTGAACCTTCTCCAATGCCAGCACATCTTTTCCTAGATAAGACGCTGAAAACTGTTCACAATTCTTCAGGTGATGCCTCACCGGTGCCTTATAAAGCCTCAGCATCACAACCCTCCTCTTGTATTCTAGACTTCTTAAAATGATAGCTAACATTGCATTTACTTCCTCAGCACTAACTCAACCTGCAAGTTAACCTTTAGGGTGCACTGCACCAAGACTCCCAAGTTCCTTTACATCTCAAATTTTTGGATTCTCTCCCCGTTTAGAAAATAGTCTGCATATTTATGTCTTCTACTAAAATGCATGACTATGCTCATTCCAACATTGTATTTCATTTGCCACTTCCTTGCCCATTCTCCTAATCTGTCTAAGTCCTAATGCAGTCTACCTGTTCCATCAACAGTACCTGCCCCTCCATCAATCTTCTGCAAACTTGGCAGTAAAACAATCAATTCCTTCATATAAATCATTGATACATAGCATAAGAAGAAGAGGTCCCTACAGTGACCCCTGCAGAATACTACTTGTCGCTGGCAGCCAACCAGGAAAGGATCTTTTTAGTCCCACTCACTGCCTCCTACCAATCAGCCAATGTTCTAACTGGGTTAGTAATCTTCCTATAATACCATGGGCTCTTAACTTGGTAAGCATCCTCATGTGTGGCACCTTGTCAAAGGCCTTCTGAAAATCCAAATATACAACATCCACTGCATCCCCTTTATCTATCCTATTTGTAATCTCCTCAAAGAATTCCATCGGGCTCGTCAGACAGGATTTTCCCTTAAGGGAACCATACTAACTTTGTCCTATCTTGTCCTGTTTCACCAAATACTCCATCACCTTTTCTTAACAATTGACTCGAACATCTTCCCAACCACTGAGGTCAAGCTGACTGGTCTATAATTTCCTTTCTGCTGCTCCTTCCTTTCTTAAAGAGTGGAGTGACACTTGCAAATTTCCATACCTCGGGAACCATGCCAGAGTCCAATGATTCTTCAGAGATCATTGCTAATGCCTCACAATCTCTGCTGCTACTTCTTTCAGAACTCTAGGGTGCAGTTCATCTGGTCTGGATGACTTATGCACCTTTAGGTCTTTCAGCTTTTTGAGCACCTTCTCCCTTGTAATAGTAACTGCGCCCACTTCTCTTCCCTCACACCCTTCAACACCTGGCACACTGCTAGTGTCTTCCAAAGACTGATGCAAAATACTCATTTAGTTCATCTACCTTCTCCCTGTCCCCTTTTATTATTTCTCAAGCCTCACATTCTAATAGTCCTCTCTCCATTCTCATCTTTCTTTTATGTTTTATATACTTGAAAAAGCTTTTTCTCTCCACCTTGATATTGTTTGCTAGCTTGATTGCATATTTCATCTTGTCCCTCCTAATGACTCTTCCAGTTGCTTTCCGTAGGTTTTTAAAAGCTTCCCAAACCTTTATCTCCCTGTTACTTTTTGCTTTGTTGTATGCTCTCACTTTTGCTTTTACATTGGCTTTGACTTCCCTTGTCAGCCACATTGTACTATTTTGTGTTTTGAGTATTTCTCTGCTTTGGAATAGAACACGAAAGCACATCAAACACAAAATTAAAGGAGTCCAGGTATGTTCAGTTTAGCTCAGGTTCATTATCTGCAGGTTGCCCCAATTCAAAATCGGCCAAAATAGCAACAAAAAAAGGGCCAACCAGAAACCAAAAACACATCATAACATGAACTACAGAGTCCAATCCACAAACCACTGGCATTGACCTCTGGCATTGTCTTCCATCAGCATCAAGTGAGAGAGACCATTTAAATCAAGGACCTTCCTTCAGGACCAACAAGGGAGAGGGACAGAGAGAGACCATCACACACAGACACCTTCCTCACAGCAGTGAGTGCGAGGCTGGTAGAGGACACTAAACTCCTCTGGTTCACTCATGTTCTGTAAAGGAAGAAATTCGCCATCTTTTATCTTGTCTGGCCCATGCGTAATGATAGACATAACAACGTGGATGATTCGGATATTTCCTAGCAAGCCAGTTAAGATTGGGCAAAAATTGTTGGCCATGCATAAAAAAAAGTGCACTGAGGGTGCCACATCCCCGTCCAATAGGGATCTCTGGGCTATGATCTCTCAGAGTGGAAGCAGCACTCTGCATGGTATTGGGAGTTTTGAAGACATGTTTCAGGAGCATATAGGAGTCCTATGTAAATGGTAGGCGTGCACCTCATACCATACAATATACCCAATTGTACCATCAACTACCTCCGACCCTGTCTGTGGAAGAGTCAGAGATTTCCACAATGGCCTCTGTTATGAGTGCAGTAGCAATGAATATGAAACTGAGAGAGGACTTATAAAGAAATCCTGAGATTTATTTACCTCTGCTCAAAACTTAGAAAAGTAAACAAACGACTAACTTAACCAGAAGTTAACAGTTAGGCGACAATGTCTAACAAAAAGGCAAACTTAGAAACTGTTCTTAACAAGTTCTCATCCAAGCAGACTTAAAGTGATAAATTCAAAAGTCCATGTGATTTAGACAGTCATTAAGGAGAGACTTCCCTGAAACAACGATTCCTTTGAAGTAACGACAAATCTGCCAATCCCACAGCTGACAGATGCCTTGGTTGAAGAAATCACAAGGAAATAAAAGGAGCTGAGCTTTTGACAGTGACTGGACAGTGACAGTGACCTTCCTGACCTTGTATGGGTTTAACGTAAATGTGCATGCAACAATTCCTGAGCGAAGTCACAAAGATCTATCATTCCCAAAACACTGAACAACATTAACTTTATCCAATCCTTTGAACTCAGATAACTCTGGTAATGCCTTCACTCTCCAATACTGGACTGCAAGGGAAATATAAACGTGCAACAAACAAAACCGGTGGAGTCTCCACTCCTCTGACTGGCAACAACAATGTTGCACAAAAATAAAAATGAGAACTGCGTCACAGACCGGGGTTTTGGTTTAAATACCATTTGGAACATGCCATCACATGACATAACATCACCCCACAGTCATGAGATAATTACATCATCCCACTCACAAGACCATTATATAACGCTGTCCCGTGTTCAAACTGTGAGCATGTAACACCTCCCCCCTAAAAGGGGAAATTTTGGTCTATTATGAACAAAATTTTAACTACCATTTACAAAAAATATACAAATGTATAAAACCCACAAAATATACATATAATTGTTAAACAGCACCTTACAAACAGTAGGAATGTTACAAATATTGAAACTCCACTCCATAAAAAATTTACATTGTAAATTCAACATCTGAACAGACTATTGCCAATCACCTTATCTTTGTCTTTAATATGCATTATTAAGATATCATACTCCTGTAAAATTAAACTCCAGTTCAGTAACCTTCTATTCTTGTTTTTCATCTTACTTAAAAAACACTAATGGATTATGATCAGTGTAACCCACGAGTGGTTTCTGGGTTGCACCTACATTCACATCAAAATGTTGTAAAGCCAAAACAAGGGATAATAATTCCTTTTCTATGGTTGAATAATTTCTTTGATGCTCATTAAATTTCTTGGAAAAGTAAGCTACCGGATGATCAACCTCATCACCATCATCCCTTTGGCGTAACTCTGCTCCTGCAGCCTCATCACTGGCATCCACAGCTAATAAAAATGGTTTTTCAAAGCCAGGTGACTTGAGCACAGGTTGATAACATAGCATAGTTTTCAATTTATCAAATGCATGCTGACAAAGCACTGTCCAATCAAACTTTTCACCTTTCTTCAAGAGGTTAGTTAATGGAAGGGCACTATCAGCAAAAAAAAACCATGCAACACCTCATAACCTACCTCAAAACCGTTAGGGAAGTAAATCATCCCTTCATAACACTTGGCTTAAATGCAGATTTACAGCTTGAACAATATTGTTTGTAATTAATTAACTGTAGAAGCTGACAGAGATAAAAGACAAGCCCAGCACAAGGATCAATTCTTGTGCTGCAACTGGTAGACCCAAAGCTCTTTTGACATTTGGCCTCATTTTAATTAAGCCAGTGACACACAAACTTAAATATCAGCCTTATGAAGTTAGCGATGTGGTGCAGAATGGGCACAGACTTTCCACTGCTAAGTTGGGGGATTTAATTACTTTGCGGAAATGATCATTATGGCCAGTGAATTCTCCCTGGAATGCTTTTATATTTCAAAATATTTGGGTCTGAAAAAGGTCAATGTACCACAAGTAACAATGATAGTAGGTAACACAGAGACACAAAAGATTCGGCAGGCACTGGAAATTTTATTTGGTAATAAAGCACAGTAATAGGCCCTTCTAGCCCAATGAGCCCAGACTACCCAGTTACACCCATCTGACCAATTTGTCTATTATCTCCTTATATTGTCAGCACACACAAAATGCTGGAGGAGCTCAGCAGGTCAAACAGCACCTACAAAGTGAAATAAACACTCAGCTTTTCAGGCCAAATCTGTGAAGGGTCTCAGCTCAAAATATCAACTGTCTAGCTACCTCTTTAGATGCTCTCAGACCTGCTGAGCTCCCCTAGAGTTTTGCATATGTTAATCTAACTAGGTAAGTTCCTTTAGTATCAAGCAAAGCAAATGAACTGAGATCTGAGCTACCTGTGTTTGTGAGCTGCGCTGGGACATCCAGGCTGTGTGCTGCCACCTGGTAGCAAGCTTGGAATCAGAGTCTGTAAATCATAATGTTGGTCATTTCATCCAATGTTGACCTGCCACACGTGCTGTCATACTGCACTCACAGTCAGGCTGCCACCCTGTTCAGAGACTGTCTGTCCCACTCCATTCCAGTGTTACTTTTAAGGCCTGCTCTGCCAGTATCCAGTGGCCTGAAGGTAATAATGTCTATCCCTAACACCTGCTATCTTGAACATTGGCAGGTAGCAAGATCCACTAAAAAAATGCTCGAGATGTAGGCGTCTAGAGAGAGAACGGAAGTTGCTGTGATGTATCCATCCCCAGTTCATTGTCTGGGACACGGGTCCTCCAACAAGCATTGTCAGAAACTGGACTGAACAGGCCAATAGGAGTCTCTTATGCAGTAGACTCAACTAAATCTAGATAGAAACAAATTTGTCCTCAGAATTAGCATCTTCATCACTTATTCATAAAGCAGTTTCTTCAGCCCCCATTCAGTGAATGGAGAAACGAAACATCCTTGAGCGTTCATTATTCAAATATATGTGACGTTTTTTTTTTGCTTAGATTCTCGCAAATGTTTATTATAACAAATTCTGTGGTCATCATTATGTTGCTATTTGTGGGATTTGGCTCTGCATTACTTATCAAGTCACTTGACTGCTGTTTGTCTTGGATCTTGTGAAATTTGGAGTTATAGATGAAAATCACTTGGTATGTGCTGCCTGAGGTGTCATCAAACTGTATTAAGAGCCTGAAGAAATCACATCTTTACTATTTGTATTTAATGTTGTATGTTGTATATAATGTATCATGTTGTCAAAGTGTTTGTACAAGTGTAAAATTCCCAAACACTTCATCTACCATTTGTTTTGTCTTGCGTGGCTGTAAGCTGTGTCAAAATGGATACATATTACATTACTGCAAGGACTGACAATCACAGTGATCTGTTTAAGTAGGAAGCTCTTGTTTCATTCAAAGCTTCCCTGCAAGTCACATACAATCCTCATGGAAAATAAATCATTATTCCTTTGCGCTGGATCTCCTTATCTGACAGCACTGTGGGAGTACCATCACCAGAAGGTGAATCAAGAAGGCAACTCGGCTCCATCTTGGGAAAGACAATTAGGCTAACATGTGAAATAATATAAAATAATTGATTGATATAACTAAGAGATTAAATTGATATACAACAGAATATTCATTCTTCAAGTAACAAAGAATCTGCCTCGAGTTTAGGAGAATGAAGGCGCCCAATGGCAACTCCATTGCTTGCATCTTTGGAAACAGCTCTATTTCCATCTTTAACATCTCTATTTTTCCCTTTCAGGGTTCCTTTGAAGACCTTAACCTGGAGTTACATGCCGACTTAGGTTCTTTGCGGGAATGGGACCCATTCTCAGGGTCTCACGATTGGCCACTATTCGACTTGCCAAAGACGCGGCCTTGAGGACTAGTGCGCCTTCAGGGTTCCGGGATGTCATGACCTTGGAGGCAGGTGGACTCGAGGTTGTTGCTGCCACAGGAAATTGGTGCATCGTGGGAGATGGAAGATCGAAAGCAGCGAGCTGGCTGTGTGCCCAGAGACCCGAGTTCTTTGGGCACAGAGCTCGGAAGTAGCAACACAACAGATTTTTAACATCGCAAGTCAGCGAGTTGTTTCTTATTTGTCCTCTCTCGCTGTGAAACCAGGTCACCTCTTCTTCCCTTATTAGGGAGAGAGAGAGGGCCTGTGGTATGTTCAATTATTGGGTGAATGAGTAGTCTTGGGGTACTGCAAGTTTGTGTCTTTATTGATGCTTTGCTGCACAAGCGCTCGGTGGGCTGGCGACAATGCTTTTTTTGCTGGTGGGGGGTGTTCATTGCTTTGCTGCTGCTTGTACGTGGGAGGGGAAACCTGGGGGGCTTTGGGGTTCTAACGTCAGAATCAGAATCAGATTTATTATGTGAAGCATGTGAAGTGAAATTTGTTAACTTAACAGCAGCAGTTCAATGCAAAACATTATCTAGCAGCGAGAGAAAAAATAAATAAAATAAAAAGTAATAATAAATATGCAAGTAAATCAATTATGTATATTGAATAGATGATTTTAAAATGTGCAAAAACAGAAATACTGTATATTAAATAAAGTGAGGTAGTGACCAAAGCTTCAAAGTCCATTTAGGAATCGGATGGCAGAGGGGAGGAAGCTGTTCCTGAGTCGCTGACTGTGCTTTCAGGCTATTTTACCTCCTACCTGATGGTAACAGTGAGAAAAGGACATGCCCTGGGTGCTGGAGGACTTTAATAATGGACGCTGCGTTTCTGAGACACTGCTTCCGAAAGATGTCCTGAGTACTTTGTAGGCCAGTGCCCAAGATGGAGCTGACTAAATTTACAAACTTCTGCAACGTCTTTCAGTTCTGTGCAGTAGCCCCTCCATACCAGACAGTGATGCAGCCTGTAAGAATGCTCTCCACGGTACAACTATAGAAGCTTTTGAGCATATTTGTTGATAGGCCAAATTGCTTCAAACTCCTAATAATGTATAGCCTCTGTCTTGCCTTCTTTGTGACTACATCAATATGTTGGGACCAGGTTAAATCCTCAGAGATCTTGACATCCAGGAACTTGAAGCTGCTCACTCTCTCCACTTCTGATCACTCTGTGAGGATTGGTATGTTTTCCTTTGTCTTACCCTTCCTGAAGTCCACAATCAGCTCTTTCGTCTTACTGACGTTGAGTGCCAGGTTGTTGCTGCGGCACCATTCCACTAGTTGACATATCTCACTCCTCTCGTCACGACTTGAGATTCTACCAACAAGATTCTGTCATCAGCAAATTTATAGATGGTACTTGAGCTATGCCTAGCCACACAGTCATGTGTATACAGAGAGTAGAGCAGTGGGCTAAGCGCACAACATTTAACTGTCATTCATTCTTTGGGGCACTCCTCTGTTTTTGGGGATGTTTATGAAGAAAAAGAACTTCAGGATGTACATTGTATACATTTCTCTGACATTAAATATACCTTTGAAATACTATAAGTTGCTTCCTGATCGTTATAGTTGAATATATTGAAAGGGCGACAGTCTTCTTTATAATATTACACATTTTGCAATAGGGCCAGAAATGAAGAGAGCAATCCAAAATGTTATTTATGTTCTTTTATTCTGGTTAACAGTTTTTGTACTTTAGTAACTGATATTTACCCATCATTGATAATGGCACAAAGCAGAGCAGATTCTAACATCTGACCAATAAAATTAATATTCTTATTGATCATTTCTGGCTTGTTTCCCAAACCTGTACTTACAATCACAGTTTGTTCTGGAGGGAATGAGGATTTCTCAATAAGAGATGTCACTTGTTTTGAACAAGAGGGAGATATTTTCCTATGAGCCTGCATTTGTAATGATGACAGCCCTCTGCACAACCCCATTCGATTCCTAATACAAGGAATCTTATGATTCCATCTGAAGTCATGGGTCACTTAACCATCAGTAAAACAACAGCAGTGAAAGAATTTAATTATTTCAATACTTTCCTTCCTCTTAAATCTCCAGAATAACTAGCCTCCGGCTGTGATATATCTGCATCACAATCATCTTTTCAAAAACACTCCCCTCCTGCCAGTAAGCAGAAATCCCAGGGCATCTGAATATTATATGCAATAAAGATCTCAAATCACAATTACACTGCCAGCATACATCAGTGGATTGTGAATAAATTCAAATTAAACTTTATATCGACAAAGACTTTCTATGTACCATGTCTGTTGCAATATTCTAAGACGAGAACTTGATATAACATCAAACTTACTGGCCCAAAGAAACTATGTTTTATATATGGATTACTTTTGTTTAAGATGACACTTCAATATACTGTATAATTGGAGTAGAAACTCAAAGTTGGATGCATGTGGTCAATGAATACGTAATCGTGCATGGTGATCTGATGATCTGAAACATTAATGTTTTGTTTTGTAACTTCAAAACATTATACTAATTCAAAGGAAGACCTACATATATGTGAATTGCATAAGTCACCACACTACCATGACACACATAATTCACATGTGTACACATATCTCAATCATGTTATACATATAACTTGTAATAAATTACTTAAATGAACAAGAGTGCTTAATCAACCAATATATATACAAGAACACTCAAATATTGCTTAAATATTAAATACACAAAACACTCTGGCCTGCTTAGCTATAACTCAATACATCTCAACTATATCAAAGTCAAAATAAAACTTATTATCCAAGTACATACACGTCACCACAAACAACCGTGGGATTCTTTTTCTGCGAGCATGCCAGCAAATCTATAGAACAGTAATTGTAAGCAGGATCAATGTACAAAAAACTGTGCAAATGTAAATATAAGTAAGTAGCAATAAATTACAAGTATGAATTAACAAGTTAGAATAGGAATAGGCATCCGTTAGTCTCGTGAGACCATGGATTTGCTCCTTGGAAGGTTTTCCAGGGCATAGGCCTGGGCAGGGTTGTATGGGAGACTGGCAGTTGCCCAAGCTGCAAGGCTTTCTCTCTTCACGCCACCAATGTTGTCCAAGGGAAGGGCACTAGGACCCATACAGCTTGGGACCGGTGTCGTCACAGAGCAATGTGTTGTTAAGTGCCTTGCTCAAGGACACAAACACGCTGCCTCAGCTGAGGCTCGAACCAGCGACCTTCAGGTTACTAGTCCAATGCCTTATCCACTAGGCCATGCGCCAACATATTAACAAGGTAAAAGAGTCCTTAAATGAGTGTAGTAATGTAGTTATCCCCTTTTGTTCAAGAGCCTGATAGTTGAGGAGTAGTAACTGTTCCTGAACCTGGTGGTGGGGGTCCTGAAGCACTTTTACCTTCTCCCTGATGGCAGCAGTAAGAAAACAGAATGGCCTGGGTGGTGAGGATCTTTGATAAGGGATGCTGCTTTCTTACGGCAATGTTTCATGTAGATGGTGCCCAGTTGTTGGGAAGGTTTTACATGCAATATACTGGGCAGAATCCACTATCTTTTGTAGGATTTTCCACACAAAGGCATTGGTGTTCCTATACCCAGGATGTAATGCAGCCAGTCAACACTCTTTCCACCACACATTTATAGAAGTTTACCAAGCTTTTTGATGACATGCTGGATCTCTGCAGGCTCCTGAGGATGTAGAGACACTGTTGTGCTATCTTTGCAATTATATTTATATGATGGGTCAAGATAGTGCTGATGTACTTTGGCGCGGGCTGTAGAAAATTGTACCAGTTTTACTCTTAACTATATACACAATATATTATATAATAAAACTTCTGTATACAGACAACCACAGCATAGTAAATTTCAAATTGCCTCATTCAGGCCTAAAGATTTAATCACTGTGGAGGATTTCTTACTCGTGTGGGATCATGGCTTTCCTGATAATGGAGGTCACTCTGCTTGGGAGGTGAGACATGTGACTGTGAAGACAATCTCAGTTTCTGAGGCCTCCTCCATGGTGATTGCAGGAGATGACACTGAGACTGCAGGAAGTTGTTCTGACAGCTCTGGACACACTTTTTCTTCTAGTTTGTACACCTTGCTCTTGGGAAGGTCCATTTAGTTCACTGCAGCATTCTTTTATTAATACTTCTGTTGCTTCCTTTACAATCTGATCTCTCCTCCTGGTTTCCTTATCCACAACATCATCTGACAAATCCTCTGTTTTCGATTTCTATTAATTCCTTTCTTTTTGACCTTCCATTCATCCAGCTGGGCTTTGGTCTTTGAATCTACTTTTACAAGCTGCTTTTCGTCTCCCGCTTGAAGTTCATGCAATCACACGGAGTAGATTTTGGTTCTTTATAATCACAAAAGATGAATGCTTGCTAGTTTCCTGAAGCTTATTGAACTCCCTTCCAGTTTAAAATTAAGCCACATTTTGCAAGTAACTGCCTGATTAACATATCATAAACTTTCTAGATATGTTACCTACAAAAACTGTTGTAGTTGGACCACTGCTTCTGTCACTTTCATGATTCCTCTCAGCAGCATGGTCCTTGGTCCAATATGTTCTCCAAACAGTGGCACAGAGGTCGGCGTCCACTTGTCCTCTGTTGGGCAAAGGTCCATGGTGCTTGGCATGGGGACAGTTGTGGCATCATCTAGTATCTTTCTTAATTCACTTTCAGTTGGTTTCATTGCAGGGAATGTGGCATGCAATTTGTGGATGGATCTCTAATCGATTTGGAGTTGTCTTAGTCACTCATGTTGGTGCTCCTGTTTTTACCACATACAAGCTCAATGTGGCTTTTTGGTCATTGCATTTCACTGTCACAAATGCCACTCTCACAGGAGTTATCTTTTCTCCACTATAAGTTCTTAGGTGGATATCTTCAAGGTTCTGTTCAGTATCTTTGAAATGCCTCTCAAACTCATTTTGTGGAATGACTAAAACAGCCAAACCAGTGTCCAATTGAACCTTAATTGATTTTCTGTTTACTTCTGGTGTAAACCATACTGCTTGTCTATTGCTAGTTTTCACATTGTAAATCTCAAGGTTACACAGTCCTGTATCACTCTCACCATTATTGGATTTTTCATCAATAGCAAGCAGATTAGTGCTCTTTTTGAAACTGGAACTTGACTTTTTAGTGTTTTCTCTTCTCTCTGAAGTCCATTTATTTTTGTCTGCCCAATGTGTTCTATGTATGTGTCCTACTTTGTTGCATTTTCTGCAAGTTTTACCTATAAACCTGCATTTATTTGGGGTATGTGACCCCCTGTTACAAGGGTAACACAATATGTTTGGCTCGGCTGATTTTTTGTTTAGATGCTGCAATCTTGTTCATGCTCACTTTCATTCCTGACTGCAACTTAATTGTGCCTCTGTCTGTGGTTTCCATTGAAATAGCAATCTCAGTTGCTCTTTCACATGTAAGCTATGCTTTAGGGAGAAGCCATTTTTGAATGCTTTCTTGTCGGATTCTGCAAACTAAACAGTCTTTTAGTGTATCACTAAGCCCATTACCAAATCTGACAATGCTCAGTCAATCACTTCAATTCAGCCACATATGCTGAAATGACTCCCCTTCTTTTTGATTCCATTTATTAAAACTAAAGCAATCAACAATAGCTTTGGTTTTAAATGTTCCTGCATTACTTCAATAATATTAGCAAAGCGCACTTCTGCTGACTTGGCTGGAACAGTTAAACTTCATACCAAACTGTATGCCTTTAAATCCACAGCAATTAGCAAAATTGATATCTGATTCTCATTGGCTATTTCAGTTACTTCAAACTATTGTTCAATTAGCTTAGTATATAAAATCCAATTATCTGTGATGTAATCAAATATGTCTATCTTTCTGATGTAGCCAACATTTCTGATTTTTTATGATTATTATCACCCGGTACTTACTCTTTATGAACACATGAATTCTTCCATTTTCAGACTTTGAAAAATATTCAGTCATGTCTTCCATTGTAAAGAACACATGCTGCACTGCAGTGTTTTTAACTTGACCATCTCTGCACGTGCTGTGCTGCGATTTTTACTCACAGTTCTTGCTCCTGTTTTTTTTCAGTTTGAACGTCTCACTGCACTTCAACAGGTCGGTAGCTGTTTCAGGTTTGTTGTGAAAATACCTTGTCACCAAATGTTATGTTTTGTAAATTCAAAACAATAAACTAATTCAAAGGAAGACACAGGAGTCTGAAATGTGAGCCCACCTCTGTGTGTACTATAAGTGAGGTGGAAGTGTATCCTGTGATAGCGTGATGATGTATACATTTCATATATTTATACATATAACTCATATTGAATTATTTAAACAAATAAAAATGTTTAATTAACCAATATATATACAAGATTGCTCAAATATTACTTAAATATAAATATACAACAATTAACTCTGTTTTCTTTCCACAAATGTTGCCTGATCTGCTGAATGTTTTAGTTATTTTAAATGTGTTGTACTCTGTTTATGAAAGTATGTTCCACTCAGGTTAAAAGAACGGAATTTCCAAAGTAATCTTTAACAGACACTACCCATTCAATTATGCCTTCAGTATTTGTGACTGAGAACAAAATATGATAACTTTAAAATATATTTCTTTTTAAAAAGTGTTTATTTCTAATATTTCAATGTCTAACTCGTTTATTTGTTGACAGTCCAGTCTTTATTTTATGCTCTGGAAACTGCTTAAAACATTAAAACTTTCAGTCTTTTCCCTTTCTAGTTGCATTTCCCAGTGATTGCTCATCATCCTGAAAGATGACAGTTGATGAATATCAAGGGTGGCTTTAACATAACACTTGACGGCAAATGATGTCAGAAAGACTGGAACTGCACACCACACAGATAGGGTGTGCTTGCATATAGTCTCAGCAAAGTTCAGAATTCCTACCCTTGTATGACTAGTACTGAAGTCTCAAAGTTCTATAATTATTGTTTGCCTCTGATTTTCTGAGTGGGGCCCCTCCTGAACGAGTGAAGTAAATTAAGGTCGTAACAGCTTTCCAGTATCTACAGAAACTGGATGAAATCCTGGCACAAACAGGAGTATTCCCATTCATGTGAATGGAGGCAAATGAATGCAGGAACATGGGAAGGAATCGGTAATTTACATACCATGAATGAGCTTCATTAACTTCTTTATTTGTTTCTTAAAATTTCTTTAGTACTAAGTGCTTTGGTATCTATTTTTATATGCTTTTTTAAAAACATTGATTATTTATGTGTTTGTTTCTGCATGACAGAAACACCTCTACTCTTTGGCTACTGTATTAGGTACTTCTTGTACCTAATAAACTGGCCACTGAGTGTATGTCCGTGATCTTCTGCCGCTGTAGGCCATCCACTTCAAGGTTCAATGTCTTGTGTGTTCATAAATGCTCTTCTGCACACCACTGTTGTAATTGTGTTTCTTTATGTTACTGTCACGAACCAGTTCTGGCCATTCTCCTCTGATCTCTCTCATTAACAAGGCTTTTTGACTCACTGGACTTCCATTGCGTTTTTGTTTTTGCACCGCTCTTTGTAAGCTCTAGAGACTGTTCTGCGTGAAAATCCCAGGAGATCAGCAGTTTCTGAGGTACTCAAACCACCCCATCTAGCACCAACAATCATTCCATGGTCAAACTCACTCAGATCACATTATGATGTTTGCTCTGAGTAACAACTGAATCTCTTAAACATGCCTATACGTTTTTATGCATTGTGTTGCTGCTATTGACATGATTGGCTGATTAAATATTGGCATTATCAAGAGGTGTATGTATACTAGTACCGAAATAAAGTAACCGTTGAGTATATTAACATTCAATTATGCTAACAGATTTGACAGACATTTAAGAATGAGAAATGACTTAGACAGCAGTCAAATTTTTTCCAGTTACTTTGTCCTCAAGGCTTGTTCAAGACACCTCATCTAATGTCTTACTGATGTTATTTATCACTAAGGGCTCACTGCCTCTGTCTAAAGGGTTAAAGCTACCAGATGTGAACTTGGTAAACATGTTCCCAGTGGGTACACCATTGAACCAGCTGACTTGCTTCTGACTGAAAATCATGGCCAAGGTTTTAGTGGAAAACTTGCTTTAATGTTACTGGCCTGCATTCTCATTTTTTTTTTGCTGAAATTTATCCTGAAGCACCTTTATGATATCATAATAAATATTGAAATGGAATGGAAAGCAGTCTTCCAAAAAATCAAGTGTTTCCCTGCGGAATAAATATATGCCGCCTCTTTTTTATATGTCCCATAATTAGCGGCATGGTAACATAGAGGTTAGCACAACACTTTACAGTACCAGTGACACAGGTTCAATTCCTGCCACAATCTGTAAGGAGCTTGTACGTTCTCCCCGTAACTGCGTGAGTTTCCTCCTAGTGCTCTGGTTTCCTCCCACATTTTAAAGGTGTACCAGTTGATAGGTTAATTGGTCATTGTAAACTGGCCAGTGATTAGGCTAGGGTTAAATCAGGGTTTGCTGGGCAGCATGGCTTACAGAGCTGGAATGGCTCATTCAACACTGTATCTCAATAAATTTAATTTTAAGCTCATGCTGGATGACAAGGGGCTCCTGATAAAAAGGCAAGATGAATTATGTACTATTTTTCTCTTGTTTTTTTTCCCTGCAGACTTTGTGATCTGAGGATGATGACTTATACATGTTCCTTGAAGCCCTCTGGTACACCATGTGGGTAGTTCCAAAAGTTACAAGTGTTGATGCCAACAACAGAAGAAGCACGAGGTGCTTCTGGAAATCTTGAGCAAAATGCACAAAAGACCAGTTGAAGGGGAAAATGGGCGGGTGGATGGTCTAAGAAGCTGGGGAGGTAATACGTGGAAGAGGTAAAGGGCTGAAGAAGAATGAATCTGATAAAAGAGGACAGTGGGCCATAGAATAAAAGGAAGGAGCTGGGGAACAAGAGAGATAACATGAGGGCAGAGGAGGGAAGGGAATGGATGGCGGGGTCACCAGAGAAAACAAAAGGGGGTGGCATGGAATAGAGGGAAGTGGTTAGAGAAATTGATGTTCATACCATCAGGTTGGAATATGAGGTGTTGCTCCTCCAACCAGCATTTGGCCTCATTGTGGCAGTGGAGGAAGCCATGGATAGACATGTTTGTGAGGGAATAGGAAGTTGAATTTGAGACTATGGGACGCGGCGTCAAGATTCGGGAGAGTAGATTTAGGACAGAGATGAGGAGGAACTCCTTTTCTCAGAGGGTGTCAAATCTGTGGAATTCTCTGCCCTATGAAGCTGTGCAGGCTACATCAGAAAATATATTTAAGATCAGGTTGGATAGATTTTTGCACAGTAGGGGAATTAAGGGTTATGGGGAAAAGCCAGGTAGGTAGAGATGAATCCATGACCAGATCAGCCATGATCTTATTGAATGGCAGAGCAGGCTTGATGCGCCAGATGGCCTACTCCTGCTCCTATTTCTTACGTCTTCTGTTAATTGACAAGTTCCGATGAAGGTCACATAGTAGCAAGTCTGGGTGAGCACCCGGCTGAAGAGTTGGACAGCAGCAAAGAACACAGAGGAGGACCAGTGAGAATGAGTGTCGTAGAACTCCTATCAAAGAGAGGAGGAAAACTTTGGGACAGGCATACCTCAAAGAGACTATGCAGTGGCAGAGGAAACCAGAGACATGAGAGATTCTGTCAGCAATCCACTCAGTGGATTGTTAGGTACCATGTTAGGAATCATGACAGTTATCTTTGCAACACAATGAATTTGGAAGCACACAGGTTGCCCCAATCCTACGGCATAACTGCAGATTAATATATTTTGCACAGACCTGCTGAAGCATTTATAATAACATTTCTGTGGAAATAATTAACAGAAAACTAAATGCCATGTATTTTTTTGCTAACAAAGCGCTGAACAATCTTTGAACAGTAATTTCACCAAATCCCAGTGGTAGGTATGGTTCTTTCAGCATTATAAAACAGTCATTAAAGAAAGAGGAAAACTGGTCAATCAAGATGTACTTCTAATAACTGTCCTTTCACACATCTCCAGCAACTAAATTGCAACTTGATGAGTATAACTGGCACTTGGCCACAGCCACATTTTTCAACTGTTGCGACACTAAATATAAACTGTTAAATTAGCCACAGATCTTGATGTTTATAAAGAGAATTGACAGACCTATCTCATTTGAAAAAATGTTATTCCACAGACAGGAGGTTGCATTGCACATGTTAATCACAGCAAACGCCAAGGACCCCATAATGCACAAGCTGTCCTTGTTTAATAACTTTGAGTCTACTGTGGTAAATGTCATGGTTTATTATTATAGGATTAATGGCACTGGATCTGAGAGTGAATGTGTATCAGAACTGATCTCAGCAGATAAATTGCAACAAGAAGATTAAACATTACAATCTGATTGGAAATTAATATTCCTAAGCTCAAATTAAATCAATCAAAATGCAAATGAAATTGCTAGCAACAGATTTTATTCCACCTGATTTTAATAAATCATAGAATCTTAGCAATTTATGGCACGGCAGGATACTATTCAGTCCATCATGTCTCTGTCATCCAACAAAAAGCTATCCAGCCTAATTCTGTGCTCCAGGTCATTGTCAGTTATCTTGTAAGTCACCACCCTTCAAGGTGAAGAGTTTTGCCTCTACCATCCTTTCAGGTGTTGAGTTCCACCGGCCTCGTAGTGAAAAATATCCTCCTTAGCTCCCTTTAATTTTTCTAGTATATTTTGGATTCGATCTGTACCCATTTATGGTATTTTTTGCTTATGATTTTGATTCATGTGCTGTATATGTTTTGCACTTGCCCCCAGTGTAACGCTGTTTTGATCGGCTGCACTCATGTATGGTTAAATGATAGCTAAAATTGAATTTGATTTGCTCTAATCAGTTATTGACCTTACTGCCTGGGATACAGGTCTGGCTGCAAATCCTGGCATTGGGAAATGAGGAGCTTCCACAAATTTCCATGGAATTTTGACTCCAAGCTCAGCCAAACCCCTGACTGCCAAAACTGTCAAAACACTCCGAGTACTTTGCTTATTCAGAAACACTCTAAGTACAGTGGATTCCAGTTAATTGGGACACATCAGGATTTTGGCCCAATTAGGTGGCTGCCTCAATTAGCCGAAGGTTCATGGAAATAGTTAAAAACATATGAAAGGACAAAGTAATGTTTAGCTAATTAAGAAATTATGTATTTATATGACATACAGAACAAATAGAACACTATCATTAATACTACAGAACTACAAAACTGTGTATTAGTTCCTAATTGTTATTGATGGAAGAATTTCCAGTATACACTGCTGTGTTCTTTTGATTGACTGTAAATGAACAAAATCAATGCAGACTTATAGATTAGATAATTGACTGCCTTTATACAATGCTGTCATCGACTGCATCCTCCAAATCTTTTTTTTCATTGTAACATTCAAGATAATTGTTGATACCTTCAAATTCGTTGTCATTCCTAAATTGTTGAAGTATCGCTATCATTTCATTTTCACTCCCTGCTGTTTTTGGCAACTCTGTACCTGAATGCTTGAAACTGCAATGAGCATAACAATTCTGAAATGTCATACTCCTTATTTCTCGCCAACAATCAGTGAGAAAAGTCACAGCTTTTTGAACTCAAACACATGCAACGGGTGCTATCTAAAAACTGTTTGCTCTAGCAAGGTGTTGTGTCTAACGGCCACACAAGTGCACATGACTGATGCTAGATAGAAACTTTTCAGCAACAGCCTCCTGCTCCAATTAAGTGGTATCATGTCCCAAATAAATGAAAGGAATCCTGGCTATTTTCTCGATTAGTTTTTGCTCTTGAAGAGGTAGCCCAAATAAGCAGCTGTCGCAATTAACCGATGACCCGATCAAGTGGAATCTACTATAATTTAAAATATTAAACAATATACAAGCAACAAGAACTATTTTAGTATGATTAAGACTAAAAAGGTAAAGTGCAAACAATCTTATGTACACATAAAAACGTTTAGAAACAGTTAACCCTACATAAGATCTTGCTGCAAATGAATGTTTCAGTTAGTATTGATTTGTTACAAAGCAAATATGCCACATGATTCTACAGTTCAGCAGGAACAGAGCGTGTCCACACATATAAATACGTAAATTGTATTCCATCCATATATATATAAACCACAGTATATCCCACAGGTATAAATATATAAATTAATGTCCATGCTGCTATATGGACAGGCACACAGGTATTTCATGGAAATATATTAAATGATTCAATATAATATCAGAGAATGCATACAGAATACAGTCTGAAATCCTTACTCTTCACAGACATCTGCAAAACAAGAACCCCCCAAAAAAATGTATGGTAGTAACATCAGAGCCCCGAAGACCCCTCCCATTCCCACGCACAAGCAGCAGCAGAAGCATCGACCCACCCTCTCCCCCGACTCCCACTTGCACCAGCAGATGCACCAACCAACCCCCCCCCCCCCAAACTATGCAGGCAATAGCAGATGCCTCCAAAGGCACCTTGGTCTAGAGTCCATCAAAAACTACCATCCGTAACACTGCACTTCTCCATCTCAGACCGGCTCTCTCTCTCCCTCTCCAGCAAGGGAGAGAGAGATCACCCTTGCAACCACAATTACATCTGCAGATATAGATATATAGACAACAGATCTCCACACATCCAGCTGTATGAATTGCACAATATGTCTACTCATATTAATAAGCGAACCACAACACGCCCATACATTCAAAAGCAATCCGCTGCCTCAGACTTTGTGTGAGCTCAGATTATTCATGGATCAGTGCTGGCATTGGTGTTTAATTTTGCATGAAACTGGGTTCCTGATGATATTTTTGACTCATATTTCTGAACTGAGGAGATCAGAAATGGGGTCATTATCAGAAAAATGTCTTCAAATAGTCTATGACGTGCTCATGTAAACTTCAGCTTATCTGCAGTAAATTCTGTAATGGTACGCGAAACCATGTATTTTATACTGATCCATTTCCTCAGCCTATTGATCTGCACCAGAATACTGTCATTCCATTTTCTCAAGTGTCCACATGTACTTTCTGAATAAGTGTAGTTAGCCAAACCCACATCTGCAGGGAGATTTGATGAATACTGTACTTAATTACCAGTACTTCAAGATCACAGCCCGAACCAAGCCAAGTAAATTAAGATTTTAGTGAATTTCTAATTGCTTCATTCTCACTATATTCAGGGTAATGTATGGCCAAATATTTGCTCCCAAAAGGAAGATGAGAGGAGACATGATAGAGGCATAGAAGATAATAAGAGGAGTAAATAGAATGGACAGACAGCGCCTTTTCCCCAAGGCACCACTGCTCAATACAAGAGAATATGGCTTTAAGGTAAGGAGTGGGAAGTTCAAGGGGGATATTAGAGGAAGGTTTTATACTCAGAGAGTGGTTGGTGCGTGGAATGCACTGCCTGAGTCAGTGGTGGAGGCAGATGCACTAGTGAAATTTAAGAGACCACTAGACAGGTTTATGGAGGAAATTAAGGTGGCAGAATATATGGGAGGCAGGGTTTAAGGGTCAGCACAACATTGTGGGCCGAAGGGCCTGTACTGTGCTGTACTACCTTATGAGTATGTTCGATAAAATAGTATATACTACCATGCTATGACTCCTGATAATGAGAACCCTGCTTATGTGACAAAGGTGTTTGATGGTCACCACATTTTCCATTGCTGGCTGCAGGACAATGATACTGCTTCCCAATGCAAAAATACACAAGTTGCTTTGCTTCAGTTTTACATTGTGCTCATATAATCTCCCAGACACTGTGTGCTAAATCAACAGATTTTATACATGCAATGACCAACTGCTTCATGAGTTAGAAAACCTTGGGTCATGACTTGATATCAAAGATTTTGTTTTTCTCACCTTCCATCCTCTAACTTTCACATCCAGTGGATCATCCTTTGTACCTTCTGCCAGCATTAACAAGGTTCCACTGTAGGATAATGTCACTTGGAGAAACGTATGTTATTCACAAACACCAACGTTGAGTTGGGGTTTTACTTTAAGAGGCCGGTCTGATGTGATGACATTATTATGTAAAAGCATTTTAGCTTGCTGTTGTTGTATAGGTTTTAGAGTTCAATAAAATGTGTTACAGATTTCATTAAACATAAAACACCTCACTTTGTTTTATTTACAAAAACCTACAACACCACCAGTCTCCTCTTTTAGCACGTGATAGGGTGATTCCTTTATCAACTTCCTGGTTTGTCTCCCAGTCTCCACTAATAGTTAATGAGAACCCTGGTAATTAAGGTATTTTCCCATGCAACTCAGGAGAAGCCCCTTGCTACTGTAACTTGCTGTGCTATGTCTTCTTATTAATATCTAGTGATACCCTTAAGCAATTGAGATTTCAAGTCAGTGGATTTTAGGAAAATGCCACAAAGTTCAGGTTTGACCGAATTAAAACTTGAAACCAAGAACTATCAATGTTCTTCATCAATCTAAAACAAAACAAAACAAAAATCACCTTGTCAAGTGTTTACAATATCTTCATAATTGCATTCAATCAAAGTGTTCATATATCAGTAGTTTGCTTCCAAAGTAGAACAAATTACCTCCATACATGTTGAACCTTCATGCTCCTGTTATAGACTATTTATCATTACAGTGAAGGTGCTCCACATGACTTTCCTGACCAACAAGTATATGTGCACACTTAGATAAATAGAGCACAATACACCTGTATACACAGCTACACTACAAGTAATAGTATATTCACAGTTAGCATCACCTTGTCTTAACCAAGTCCAAAATGTTGTCGATACAAAAGTCCCTTCAGAACTTGATTGCACAATCTAACCTGATAGCAATATTCAGAGAGTTGTTCATCAGTGCACTGTCTCACACAAGATGCTGTGATGAGGCCCCATTTCCTCATGCAAATGGATGTAAAATCATATCATTTTAAACACGAAGGAATGTTGCAGCTATATAGGACCCTGGTCAGACCCCACTTGGAGTAATGTGCTCAGTTCTGGTTGTCTCACTACAGGAAGGATGTGGAAGCCATAGTAAGGGTGCAGAGGAGATTTACAAGGATGTTGCCTGGATTGGGGAGCATGCCTTATGAGAATAGGTTAAGTGAACTCGGCCTTTTCTCCTTGGAGCGACGGAGGATGAGAAGTGACTTGATAGAGGTGTACAAGATAAAGAGAGTCATTGATCATGTGGATAGTCAGAGGGTTTTCCCCAGGGCTGAAATGGCTAGTGTGAGAGGGCATAGTTTTAAGGTACTTGGAAGTAGGTACAGAGGTAAGGGTCAGGGATAAGTTTTTTTTATGCAGAGAGTGGTGAATGTGTGGAATGGGCTGCCAGCAACGGTGGTGGAGGCAGAAATGATAGGGTCTTTTAAGAGACTCCTGAATAGCACCATGGAGCTTAGAAAAATAGAGGGCTATGGGTAAAGCCTAGCTAGTTCTAAGGTAGGGATATGTTTGGCACAGCTTCGTGGGCCGACTGGCCTGTATTGTACTGTATGTCTTTCTGTGTTTCGATGAATGGTCCTAATAACTTGACCAATGCATTCATCCACAGATACCGCTGTATAAGGGACTTAGCTGAGCATAACTGTTTGTTGTATATTGCTATCAAACCAGGATAGTCTTCTGCTCTAAATTACTATGAGATTTCCACAAGAGTGGTAAATTATATCTGACATGAAAGTCAAAAAGTCAAAGTCAAATTTATTGTCATAAACACACATAGGTGAATTCACAGGTGCAATGAAAAACTTACTTGCATGTACCACAGGCACATGATGTCATATAAACAGCCGCTACAAGAAAAACATCAAAGGTAAATTTATTTGACAGAATATTTATAAGAAAGAATTCAATTATAACAAAAAATAATGTCCAATTTAGTTTAAAGTAATCGAAGCAGTCACAGTGCTGCTATACTGTTCCAGTTGGTTTAAGAATCAAATAGTTGAAGGGACGTAGCTGTTCTTGAACCTGTTAATAAGAATGTTGATGTAATACGCAAACCATCTGCATTCAGTTTTCTGTATTTATATTCACTCAAGTAAAACATAAGAAAATCAATATCATATTGAAATTATTGGCCTGTATTTTGCTGGTATTGTGAATGAACCTCTGCTATTTACCTGCTTTACTGGAAACTCATTTCTTCTGAGCAAGCACTACCAAATGCGGAGTTCCCAAATTTGCTGACGGATTCAGACAATCAAATCTGCCAGTTCACTCTGCCTTGTTGGAGATCCAACTTGGTAAGAATCCAAGCATTTATTTGAGGGAATCATCTCTCAAATATGCAGTGTTAAAATTTTTCCAACAGTGTTGCAGGATTCAAGTTACAAGGTAAAAGATGTTTTCATTTCATTAAAATATGTTTGTTTTGTTTAATATTTTAAATTATACAGTGCCTATAAAAAATACTCCCCCCCTGGAAGCTTTCATATTTTATTCTTTTACAACTTTGGATCACAGTGGATTTAATTTGGGTTTTTTTGACACTGATCAACAGATCATGTCAAAGTGAAAACAAATCTCTACAAAGTGATCTAAATTAATTAGAAATATAAAACACATAATAATTGACTGCATAAGTATTCACCCCCTTCAAGTCAGTATTTAGTAGATGTATCATTGGAAACAATTACAGCCTTGAGTCTCTGTGGATAGCTTTGCACATCTGGACACTGCAATTTTTCCCCATTCTTCTTTACAAAACTGCTCAAGCTCTGTCAGATTGTTTGGGGATCATGAGTGAACAGCCCTTTTCAATTAGCTTGAGGTCTGGACTCTGACTTGGCCAGTCCAGGACATTAACGTTGTTGTTTTTAAGCTATTCCTGTGCAGCTTTGGTTTCTACGCTTAGAGTCATTGTCTTGTTGGAAAAGAAATCTTCTCCTAAGTTGTAGTTCTCTAGCAGACTGCATCAGGTTTTCCTCCAGGATTTCCCTGTATTTTGTTGCACTCATTTCACTCTCTATCTTCACAAGCCTTCTGAGGCCTGCTGCAGTGAAGCATCCCCACAGTATGATGCAGCCACCACCATTCTTCAAGCTAGCATTTAGTCTATAGCATTATATATTATAATGCTAATATATTATAATATTATAATATATTATGTATTATAGCATTTAGTCTGATGGCCAAAAATCTCAATTTTGGTTTCATCAGACCATAAAACCTTCTTCAAGCAGAATTCTGAGTCTCCCACATGCCTTCTGGCGAACTAGTTGAAATTTCACGTGAGATTTTTTTTCAACAGTGGCTTCCTGTTTGCCACTCTCCCATAAAGCTGCGACTGGTGAAGTACCTGGGCAGAAGGTATAGGCGCAGTCTCTCCCATCTCAGCCACTGAAGCTTGTAACTCCTCCAGAGTTGTCATACATCTCTTGGTGAACTCCCTCTTCACAGTCACTCAGTTTTTGAGGACAGCCTGCTCTCGGCAAATTTACCACTCTTCCATATTCTTTCCATTCCTTGATGATTGATTTAACTGTACTCCAGTAACTTGGAAATCTTCTTGTTTCCATCTCCTGACTTGTGCTTTCCAATAATCTTTTCGCAGAGTTGCGTGGTGTCCTTTTGTCTCCATGGTGTAGTTTTTGCCAGGATGCTGACTCACCAGTAGTTGTACCTTTCAGATACAAGTGTATTTTTACGACAATCAATTCAAACACTTTGACTGCACCCAGGTTTATATATAGCTCAGACACCTTATCTAGTTATGTGACTTCTAAAACCAATTGGATGCGCCAGTGATGATCTGGTGTGTCATATTAAAGGGGGTAAATACTTATGCAATCAAATATTTTGTGTTTTATATTTGTAATTAATTTTGATCATTTTGAAGAGATTTGCTTTCACTTTGACACAGAAGAATCTTTTTCTGTTGTTCAGTGCCAAAAAAGCCAAATTAAATCCAGTGGGATTCAATGTTGTAAAACAATAAAACATGAAAACTTCCAGGGGAGGGCGAATACTTTTTATAATCACTGTATATCTGTTTTAATATTTCTGCTAATGTAACAGGGATTAATTGATCGGCACATTTCCCTCCATGACAGCACAATGCTTGTATTTATGTACCATCCTTAATGTATTGCACTGCCTGTCAGACTTTACAGGAGTGTTACCAGCCTACACTACATCTTAACAACAGTAATTAAACGTTAAAATATTCTCTGGGGATGGTTCCTACAGACTGACACTTAATGGTTCCTGGACAACTCGGATTCAAGCTTCTCATCTTTGTTTTTCAGATCCCTCCATGACTTCTGCTCTGTCTGTCTCCAATTCTGGCCTATTATACACCCTTGATTTTAATTATTTCACACCCTCAGTGGCCTAAGCTCCCACTGTCTGTAATATCCTCTGAAGTGTCAAATTTTGTTTGGCCGTATTTTGGGATGCTTTGTCGTGTCAAAGCTGTTATATTAATACAATTATTGCTGCTGTTGAGATGTCATGATAAGCTCTACACAAGATCCTTCTAAATCACTATGGGTAAAAAAGATTGATAGGCATCCAAAAGTGCGAACAGAGACAAGTTCTTCATTTCACTATAAAATCAGATGAATAAACTAAAAGTGTGACCACTCTAATTTGCATTCACTAGGTCATCTACTATGCATTGTTACTACTTCCACAGTTCTATAGCTGTAGGGGGTGTATATCGTCTGTATTCTAATAGTATCTTAATACATTTAATTTCGCAGAGTCATTTCTCTGGGCCAATTAAGGTAGAGTATCTTGATGCTGATTACATAACTATGCAATTAAAAGTAATGACTGAGCTGCGAGTCAAGGGTACCTTGCAGCAAATTATCAAAGGCTAATTGGTGCCAGTGAGCAGCCTAATTGTAGTTGTATATAGATTTGTAGTTTTTTGTCGTATCTTTCACTGATTCTTTGAAGTAATTCTGTGCCTGTTCTTGACAGGAGCAGGTTGCTTCAGCAAGAGTCTTGGAGTATTGGACAGAAGTATTAGATACCCAGGCGTACAGAATCGTCTTTCAGCATCATCAGTTGTGAGGCAAAATTAACGGACAAATCCATCCTCTTCTGACCATCAGTTTTTTTAAATACTTTGCTTAACTCTATTTAATTCTACCTTCGCAAAGGAGAAACTGGCAGAGAAAAATGGGTAGGTGAGTGAGACAGGTGGTGGTTGGGAGAGATGTGGGGAGTCAGGCTGGGAAGGCCGTGAGATTCTGATCAAGGTAGTTATGGTAAGTACGAGATTAGGATGTGGTGAGTCAGCACAGCGACGGTCAAGGTCCAGCTTGGGCTGGGACCGACAGTGATGGCGAGTGATTGGTAATGGTAATGGATTCATCATTATCACTTTCTGAGATACAGTGTAAAACTTCCATTTGCATGCCATCCATGTCAATCAGGGGGTTCTCAGCCTGGGGTCCATGGACCCCATGATTAATGGTTGGGGTCCAAGACATAAAAAGGATTTGGAACCCCTGATATAGATCAGGGTATTATAGAAGGGAAAGTATTAACAGGATGTAGAATATAGTGTTATAGTTATGGAGAAAGTGCAGTGCAGGTAGGCAATTAGGTGCAAAAGCCATGATGAGTGAGATTGTGAAGCTCAGAGTTCATTTTATCATACAAGATGCTTATCTGAGAGCAAAATAGAATGTGTCCTTAAGCCTGCAAGGTGACTATTCATTGGGTAATGAGTGACAAGTAAGAGGAGCTGTTAAAAATGATCAACCCATCTGCCAGATTAATTCACCGGACTCATGCAGCCTAGTACCAAATAAGGTTGCTCCCCTTTAGCTACATACGTGCCTCAGTCTCAGTGGTCTTGTTACAACCTGTTTTATGTGAGTGGCCCATTTACACAAATAAACAGTCCATAACTGTTTTGGCTAACCATAGGTCAACATTGTCTGTTTAACAATCCAATGGTATACATGATTGTGTTTAGATCAAGTCTAATCTTGTTATTAAGTCAAGACTAACTCTTCATAACCTCTTGGACCAGAGGGTCTACAGGGTTTTCATGGCAAGATACAGTAGTAGATTGCCAGGCCTTTCTTCCGAGCAGATACTGCTGCTGCACAAGTTTGGACCAGGGTTTAGGTTTGGGTTTGGGTTTGAACTCAGGACCATCTGCCTTGAAGTCCAGTGCTGATGCCACTACGCCACCAGCTGGCCCTAACTATTGGCCAGTGTACTAATAATCAACAGCAATGTGATACTAGGTGTTATTGATGGCAATATCATGCAGATTTTCCCAATACTCTCCCTGCAGACGCTCATGTTTCCTTTTCCAGGGCTATCTGGTCCCAAACATTATTGCTACATTATTGCTAAGATACAAGACTCAAGATCCAAGTTTATTTGTCATGTGTACTTTGAAGCATACAGTGAAATGTGTCATTTGCATTAATGACTAATCTACCAGAGGCTGTGCTGGAGGCAGCTCGCAAATATCACTGCATTTTCAGACGCCAACATTGCATGCCCACAATGCTAGGCAGAATTACACAGAACACATCAAGCAACAAACAACAGTGGCAAAAATAAGTCCCTTTTACCCCTCCAATTCACACACATACACAGTTCTTTAAGCTGAGGATAGATCTCCAAGCTCTAGTGGACATGGATGTGGGCCTCCCCAGCAGACTTACAGGGATTTGCAGACTCAGCTCCAGCCACTGGGCTTCAGATTCATCCTGTGGCCTCGATCCTCGGCATTGATCCAGGAATACGCCAATCGCTGACCACATGGGCCTCAAAATTCAGAATCACTGATCACAGAAACCCTGAACTCTGGGCCTTGAATTCCAGTCTAACTGATCCATGAACCCAGGGGATCACTGGAATTCAATCCTCCTGCTGGCGAGCAACTCCACCTCCAGAACCTGCCACGATTTGCTGACCAGGGTGCGGGGAGAGGGGGGAGAGGGGGGAGAGTGTGCAATTACCTCATCCACTCAATGTCAGCCAGCCTGACAACGGGTGTCCTAAGTCCTCAGTGGGGCATGTCACAGTGGTCGTCCAACACAGAATTGGAACTTATACTCTAACCCCTCCCCCATCAGTTCTTAAAAACCCTAATCTGAGCCCCAATTCCCCTCTCTGTCCCCAAAACCATCCTTACAAATCTAAAGGAGACCAGAACCATAGAAACAAGATAAGAATGATTGCATTCAGGAAGTATATGGCATTCAAGAAGTCTTGGTAAAGTTGGTTAATATGGGATAAACTCTCCACAAGTGGGAGTCCCACTTTGCACAGGAGAAGATGGTTTCAGTTAGTAGAGATCTTTTATCTCAGCTCTGCAACATTGCTGCAAGAATTCAGCAAGAATATGGTGAAGGTCCAACCATCTGTGTTGTTTCATTTATGACTCCCCCTCATTGATAAGATCAGAAATGGGAATGTTTATTATGTCTATGATTCTCTTTGCAAGTTCTTAGCAGGCAAAGCTGTACACCCTCGAATGCAATTTGAACCGCACAATTTTAGACATAAATTCATGAGCAGCGTTTAACAACCGCATCTTGCAATGACCTTTGCATGAGGAGAAAGCCTAATCACTTACACTTTACATTAGCATTGGCAAGGTTCCTGCTTTAACAAGACCAGGACTATCATGACCAGGAACTCGGCTAGACCGATCACATACAGTAAATGGAAAAACTGCACGAGCATTACCACACATGGAGAAAATTGTGATTTGCTTCGAAGAATTCTGAAATTCTTCTATGTGATCTATTCTTCTGTTTATTCAGATGCATAGTAATGATACATTTACCTTTGCAAGTATTTTCATGATGAAATTCCTTTGCAAGGAACACACTTTATCTTTCTCCATACTCTCTGATGAATTGTGTGCAGGACAGATGGTGTAACAATTTTCCTGTTCCTTGGCAGATAGTGTGGGGTCACAGTCTGTACTGGCAGCTCAGTATGCTAACATCTCACTATGGTGGCTTCATAGAGGCAAATGGTGAAGTTGATTAAAGAGATATATACCAATGTCTTTACCAACACCTATAAATGTTGGTTATTTTTTATATAAAACACACCCTGAAAGATTTATTTTTTTGTTTATAGACAAGGCCATAAAGCCTTTGATAAAAAAAAATCCATTACTGCTCTCATCTTCTTAACAGTGCAGCTGCATTTATATGGGCAGTAAATGAGCGTTCCACAGCGAGTAAAAAAGAATTAAACTGTGCTGTACATCTGGGAATTACCATGAGCCAATGTTGTTCATGCAAATTTAATGAGTTTTTATTACAGATCTGAAATCCAGTTTCCTTCACGGTGTTTATATGGTTATTAAATTTGCTACATGATGTTTTGGCAACAGTCCTGACCCAGATTGTTGGGGATTTAGTCACAATCTTGGCAAGCATATAACATGCCAGCTTTGGGCACTGTGTAATCATGCCTTTTCTGCCTATTTTACACTTCAGATTATTTTAAGACTATTTTTGGTAGTGTATTACTAAGCCACACTGGGCTGCAAGCTTGTCAGGGTTTTGGTCTGAAGTGATAGAAAACAGTTTAGTATAAGATGGCACTGAGCTAAAGTGGCACGATTTAGCAGGTCGACAAATAATGGTCTTGGAATTGAAACAAGTTCATGTCAAGAGAGCACAAGTTCTCCTCTGGATTTAAGGAGAGACGTGCCAGGATCAGTGAACCAATCAGAGGGTTGGACAAGTGGGTCACATTCTAATCCAAGGTCATTCTCTGGTATCTCAGCATCTCCCTTCAGATATGCTGCCTGTCTTGCTCTGCAGTTATAATTTCTATCCATATTCCCTGTAGTATTTTGGTGTTTGATTCCTTATTCCTGCTTGGACTTGGTTTTCTTGATGTACATGATTTTCTTTGCTGACAATAAGCAGATAATGATAAGCGTAGAAGTGAAAAGAAGCAATTATACAAGCTTTAACTGTCTGACATTTTTCAGTTTTTTTCTTCTCCAGTTATTCTGAGACGCCTGCTGAATTCAATTTTGCTGAATTATGCAGTGCAGTCAGAAGTGTTCGATCTTTCAATGGCAGTACTTAAGTCGGGAAGCTGAGCATCTGCAATGGCAAGAGTGGGCATCCTCAAGTCCCTGATGTCAACATCTTGAAGGCTCTGTCCTGGGCCCAGCACACAGATGCAACCATGAAGCAGGCATTCCGGAGTCTCTACTTTCTTAAACATTTAAGGAGATTCAGCATATCATCAAAGACCATAAGACCTTAAGACCTAGGAGCAGAATTAGGCCATTTGACCTATTGAGTCTGCTCCGCCATTCAATCATGGCTGATCCTTTTCTCCCCTCCTCAGTCCCACTCCCCAGCCTTCTGCCCGTAACCTTTGATGCTGTATCCAATCAAGAACCTATCAAGCACTGCCTTAAGTAGTCCCAACAATCTGGCCTCCACGCTGTCTGTGGTAATAAATTCCACAAATTCACCACCCTCTGGCTGAAGAAATTTCTCCACATCTCTGTTTTAAATGGACGCCCCTCTATCCTGAGGCTGTGCCTCTTGTCCTAATTCGGACAATTTTTTGCTGATGTACAGCGGAAAGCATTCTGTCTGGTTGCATCATTGCTTGGTATGGGAGCTCCAATTTGTCAGAACACAAGAGGCTACAGAGCCCAACACACACAAAATGCTGTCGGAAATGAATGAGAAGATGGGGCAGGAAAGAGGGAAAGGTAGAGGGTGGTAGGTGAAGCCAGGTGAGTGGCGGGGGGTGTGGGATGAAGTAAGAAGCTGGAAAGTGATAGGTGGAAAAGGTTAAAGGGCTGGAGAAAAGTGAACCTGATAGGAGAGGAGCATGGACCATGAGGGAGAAGGAAGGTGGAGGGGCACCATGGGGATGGTGAGGCTGAAGGGAGTGGTGGACTTGGGTACAGCTCTCCTCACCATCGAGGACATCGACACAAGGTGATGTTTCAAGTAGGTGACATCTATCATGAAAGACCCCCGTCATCCAGAACATGTGCGCTTCTCATTGCTGCCATCAGGCAAGAGGTATGGCAACCTGAAGACCAGCACCTCCAGACTCAACAATAACTTCTTAACCACTGCTATCAGGTTCTTGAACCAACCTGAAGCCCCCTCATTCTTCGTTGGATTATATTTCCCTCAACTTGCACAAGTGTTTTATTTAGCTGAGTTTATTTGTGATATGTAACTTAATTAATTTAAATTTGTGCCATTTATGGTTGTCATGTTTATAATGTCCATAACAATGAAATTGAACTTGCTGGGAGTAATATGCCACTTTCTTCACAGATCCCAACCAGATGAAAAGTGCACCTCCGAAGCTGCACCGTTTCCATTCCTGAGTTGGAATACATCCTAATACATCTCCATTCCCAGCTTCTTCTTACAGGTGAAAAGATTACAACGTGTTGGAAAGATTTACAAACAGAAGAGGACTCAGTGGCACAGTCAGTAATGCCACTAGTTCACAGCTCCAGTAACCACAGTATGATTCTGAGCTCACTTACTGTCTGTCTGAAGTTTTCATGTTGTCCCTGTGATTGGGTAATTTTTCCTCCTATGCAGTCACAAGGCTGAAACAAAAGGGACTGGGGGACTGGTCATTTAAAAATTATGTTGTGGAGAAAATTCTTCTCTCAGATGGCAGTGAATCCCTGGAATTTCTATCAGGTCATTAGATAAATTTAAGATCAAGATAGATAAATATCAGAAAGTTGAAAAATTTGAGAGTTTTGGGGACATGCACGTGAAAGGAATAGAGGTCATCGCAGATCAGCTCTGTGAATTTTGACTGTGGAAAAAGCTTGAAGGGCAAACTGACCTGCTTTTACTTCTATATGGTGATATATATGCACTTTCATAATAAATTTACTTTGAACCTTGAACTTTTCCTGTGTCCTCCTGAGCATTGGTTTTCTCCCACACCCCAAGTAAAAAGTTTGGGTCAGTAGGGTTAGTTGACCCACTGTAAATTGTGCCTAGTGTGCAGATGATTGGAAGAACATAGAAGTTGATGAAAAAGAGGGGAGAATAAAATGAATCAGGGAAGGATTAGAGTAAAAAGTGTGCCTGATAGTCTTCATGCATTTGGTGGGCAGAAGGCACTGTTTCTGTGCTGAATCTTTCAATGACGATAGCTAAAGTAGACAGTAACAGTTTTCTCCCCCCAGAGTCAGGGAGTCCAAAATTAGAGGGCATAGATTTAGGATGACAACAGAAAGATTTAAAAGGGGCAGCTTTTCATCCAGAGGATACTAAGCCCCGGGTATTTAATAAACGGTCAGAGGAAGTGTTAAGGTGCAGCTTAGAAGGATATGGAATGAACACAGAAAATTGGGTCTAGATAGTTGGGTATGGACTTGTTGGGCTGAAAGGCCTGTATCTGTGCTGTATTGGTCTATCAATCTGTGACTCTATGACCGCTCTATAGCTCATCAAGTGTGTGAGTAAATTCATGACATCCAGTAAGCTTGCTTTTTCCTTGATGCTTTGGTGAATAGTAGACTAAAAATGACTACATTGCTCTTTTGAATTTATAACCACAGTATTCCAGATTTAGGACACCAAAGTATAGGAACATTCAGCAGCCTTGCTATATAAATTATAACTTAATATGTGATGAAAATTAGATTGCAAAATATGTATTTATTTATGGAATATCTCTCATTGACATCTCCTGCACTAACATACAAGGGAAAGTAGTTTTATTCAGAGTGTACATTGACACAATCACATCAGCCAAGGGATTTTAAACTAGGAGTCACAGAAGCCTGTTTTACAGCATTGGATGACAGCAGGCTACAGAATTCACTCATGAAGAATATACAAAATAGGGAAGGCATGATTGACCCGAACCAATGTTTCTCCGTACGATCAGAAGTGTTCATCACTTACATTCTCATTAGAGGATTGTTAATTGCTATGTTGTGGTGCACTGAATTTTGTAATATATTAGATAAAAGTCTGAAGAAGTCCAAGTAACTCTTTGTGAGCTCGCAGCATGAAAAGTAACTGTACAAGGTAAACACTGTGGAACTGTTCCATGTTTGCTAATAGTGGCTGGATTCTTTTTGGCCTCAGACAGTATTGGCATGAGAACAAAAGACTAGAGAGTTGACCTGTCTCTGCGTACCTCTCAATGCTTGTGGATTGAATCCCTGTTTGTGGAGGCGCCTTTTGCTCAGTTCTTGGGAGTTCAGCTAGACCGAGGAATCGCGATTGATCAGTACCTAGGACGGACCCAAGATGATTTCATGAGTCAAAATTTGGAGATCTCCTGTCAACAATGACAATCTAATCCTCTGATAACACTCAAGTGGAAGCCAGGATTTGGGAGTCCTGAAACCTTCGTAACTTATTACGTAGTACTTTGTGTAGTTTACTTGTGTTTTCTATTTTATGATAATAAATTAGGCTTAAGTTACTTTGTTGTGCTTGTACGCTTATTATCTCATTTCCTGGACACTTGAATAGGTCTGGGTCTTTTGGGTCGCATCACCCCAGCCCATTACAATTGAACGAAAGGAATCCCAGTCACTTACCAAAGCAATAGATGGTGAATTATCTATTCCTTTTGTGAACACCGAAGCCAACTTCGTTCTGCAGGTGAAGCAGCAATAGCTCAAAGCAACCAGCAAGGAATCTGCTACACGTGATGCCACATTACTAAAAGAGATTTGATACTCTGAGTGATAGTGAAGAGGCACTTATATTCAATTAAATACGTTATCAGCATGAATGAAACACAGCAGGACTGTAGTGAATGCTGGAGAATGTCGGAAACAAATCTCTATAAACATTTCTGATTAGTTATTAGCTGATGTGAATGACATAATTTTCTTTTTTGACTATCATCCGGTCTTTTTTAAATTCATTGCATGCCAGTTATTCTTAATAATCTCTATGGAGCTTTTCACTGATGCTACCACCAAGCGGGAGCCAATTTAATTATAGTGAATCATTATGGAACCACCACCTCAATTAAGTCTACTATGCGAAGTTAATTTGGTGATTTGAAAGATTGAAATGAAATAAAAGACACATCCCGTTTTTATTTCAAAACAAAATGGGGTAAAAGCAATTAATTGTAGACATAACAGTGCTGGTTATATTCCTTTCTATCCACTTCCAACCAATATCAGAAAACAACTTCCAATGGTCAAATTGAATGTAATACCCCTTCAATTACCACTTGAATTTTCACATTCAACAGTCATTTGGAATCCCATCCTACTGCAGGGACTCAACCCGAAATGTTGTCAATCCTTCCAGCTCCACAGGTACCATTCGACCCACAGAGTTCCTCCAACAGTTTACTTCGTGGTATCATTATACAAGTAAATCCTGTAAGTTTGCTGGTGAATTAATGATCTGATCGGTTCTATAGCCAACAGTTTAGAATAAATAGAAAGATGTGACAAATAAAAAGCAATCGTAGCATTTACTTTGCGATTGATTAAGAGAATAAAATAATTATTTGGGGTAGGGATGGAATATAGCCTTTCAGGTCAGGATTTCCACTCACATAACTGAATGCACAAAGTATTTACAAGATAAGTGCATTGTTTGTGGTAAATAGAGGTTCATGTGTTTTTTGAAAATTGGTTGTAGGGATGGGAATTAAATACTGCAGAATATTTGATATCCAAAGAAGGAAGCCAAAAGGATGTGAATGTGACTCTGCCAATAAATGATGAGGAAACAGGAAGAATAAAAAACTTGGGGGTGGGGTGGGGGTATTATTGGATTAAATAGGGTTAGTGTAAATGTGTAGGTGATAGTTAGCATGGTCTTGACAGTTCAAAGGGCCAGTTTTGGGCTGTATCTCTCTAAGACCTTCTCTGTGGTTCACTGAAATCAATCCTTGAACAATTGACACCATAGGTGTAGAAAGGCTACATGTCTTGAACCATCAGGCTCAGGTTCCAGCTTAAGGTTCTCCACTTAAACTAAAATAAGGAAAATGTTGTTCCTTAGAATATTTAAGATACTCAGAATTCTCTGTGCTAGAGGGCTGTGGGTGTTTCATTATTGAACTTGGTCAAGGTTGAGATCAGAAGATCTTTGATCACTGAAGAAATCAAACACAAAGGGAATGAGATAGATACATTAACCAGAAGTGCATTGATCAAGCACAATCTTACTGAATAGCCAGTTCCTGTTCCTTATCCTTTCATCTCAACAAAAGTTCTTGCATTTTCCCTGCTATAGCTTCTTATTCCACTGTCAGGTTGAAGTCTGTAGAGTCTAGAAAGAGACAACAAAACTCCCACGTCTATTATTGGCTTTATCTCACATGTGCCAGAACACAGGTTAATTTTAGGCAACAACTTATTTAATTTGAGTTCTTAACTTGTTATATTTAATGCTTGAAAACAGGGGAAAGAATCTTCAAAGAATTAAGAAAAGTCAGTAATCACTTTTCTTCCACTGATGTTTCCCAAAGAGCCCACACTCAAACAGATTCTGGAAGCAATGATAATTTTTTTCCCAAAGAACAATTCACAAATGGGCCAGTGAAGAAACAAATGTTTCAATTATAATGAGATAGCAGAAAGGAACAAATTAAATTATTCTGAAAATCCAGAACATAAGAACTACTTTAAAAATAAAATATAATCAAAATCTAATTGGTGTATTGACTTAATATCACAATAATCACTGTTGCACAAATGTAACATGGCGCTTTTTAGTTTCAGATATAATGGAGGATTGGAAATTGAGTTAAAACATAGTGTCATTTGGCCCCAAGGTTACCTGCAGGCTATCTAAATTTCTCAAACTAGAAGTGTATTGTTTATTCCAGGAGGAAATTTAAATTTGATCAATTACTTTATTCAGCTCTTGTTACAGACTTGTAAAAAAGTAAAGTTCATTCCTGTCTATCATGTCATTGCAAATGTTCCCTTTTGTAACATTTCCTCTGGCTTCTCCTTCCCACTCTGACTCTGCTCTTCTACCTGCGTACTGAATCAGTTGCCTACCTAATGAATGGTTATTTATTTGAAACACTTGGTTGAATCTCATTGAACTCAGCCTGCACCTGGCAGTTGTTGCCTAGGCTAGATCTATGGCTGCACGAGGTTCTGGTTTCTCTGAAGATTGTCACCCTGCCCTGGTGGAGAGGCTTTGTGAGTTTCTGAGATCCAGAATAGCGATGCTATCTGGAGTTTGGCTCCTGGTAGAGTGGTGCTAAGGTCAAAGGGGAAGTTCCAAACAAGAAGCGATCCAACCAAGATCTCAGTGGTAGAGGTGGCAAAAGATGATAACAATGGCAGTGAAGGCAGAGGAAGTCCACAGCTGTAAAGGGTCCTAAATCATCTTGCATTCCATGCTACTGGACCCTAACCCTGATCTCTCATAGTCCATGCGGTGCCAACCTGCGCATGAGCCTACCCACATTAAACAAAGTCACACACAGGCATTCTCTACTAAGGGAATCATCTCTTAGGAGGACAGAATAATCGACTTGAGTGATCACAGTACTATTAGCTTTTGGTATGAAATTTACCAAAAGCTGGGCTGTACAAAGTTGTTCCTACAAACCTGGTTCTGGCTGGTTGTGGTTCTCAGGGGGCTTCGAAGTTCAAAGCTCAAATTAACTTGATTATCTAAGTACATATCGTATATGTCAGCATATAAAACCCTGAAATTTGTTTTCTAGTGGACATATTCAGTAAATCCAAGAACCATAATAGAATCAATGAAAGACCGCACCCAAAAGGGTGAACAAACAACCAAGGTGCAAAAGACAACAAACTGTACAAGTACAAAAATATAGAAAAAAACAGTAATAATGAATAAATAAATAATAAATTTCAAGAGATGAAGAGTCCTTGAAAGTGAGTCCACATGTTGTAGGAGTAGGTCTGCAATGGGGCGAGTGAAGTTGATTGAAGTTATCCCCACTGATTCAACAGCCTGATGGTTGAGGGATAATAACTGTTCCTGAACCTGGTGTCCCGCTTGGTGGTGTAATAATATCAGCGCCGGACTCCGGAGCGAAGTTCCGAATCCAAGTTCGAATCCAAGTGGGTTTGAACGTCGAGCTAGCAACTCGACCTCGTGAAAACAAGAATAGCTTGCTACGGAAACACCGTCACGACGGTGCCCTGGTAACTCCACAGCCGAGTTAAGGGCTATCCTTCCTCTTCTGAACCTGGTGGTGGGAGTCCTGAGGCGCCTTCTTCCTGATGGGAGCAGTGAGAAGAGAGCAGGAACTGGGTGGTGGGGGTCCCTGGTGAACTATGCTGACTTCCTGTGACAGTGCTCTATGTAGATAAGCTTTACCCATTTTGGACTGGGTTACATCCACTAGATTTTGTAGGATTTTCTGTTCAACGACGTTGGTGTTTCCATATCAACCTGTGATACAACCAGTCAACATACTCCACCACGCATCTATAGAAGTTTGTCAAAGTGCTGATTCTTCGCAGACTTCGAAGAAAGTAGAGGCGCTGCTGTGCTTTATTCATAATTGCATTTCAGTGCTTGGCCTAGAACAGGTCGTCTGAAATGATAACAACAAAGAATATAAAGTTGCTGATCCTCTCCACTTTTCAGTCTGGATGCGGATTGGCTCATGGTCCTCTACTTTCCTCCTTCTTAAGTCAATAATCAGCTCCTTGGACTTACTGACAGTGAGTGAGAGTTCGTTGTTATGAAACCACTCAGCCAGATTTTCAATCTCCGTCCTATATGCTGATTCACTGTGGTGAACTACATATACCTGTCTGGACACACCCCCTGCTGACTGCTCCTGTGGCTCCTCCCACAGACCCCTGTATAAAGGCGATCAAGGCCTGAGCCCGGCCTCTCAGTCTCCAGGATGTAGTATGCTGGTCACTCACTGCTTGTTCCTTCTTCCAGTCAATAAAAGCCGATATCTCGCCTTTACGTCTCAGAGTGAGTTATTGATGGTGCATCATTCACCACGGACTTTGATTCAGCTCATTGCTGACTGTGGTGTTGGAGCTCTGTAAGGTAAATGGTGTGTAGGTTGGTATCTCCACATCTGCTTCTTTTAACCAAGGCTCTCTAGTAGTCTTCCCAAAATCCTGCCTCCTTCTTCAATATAGCCCTCCTCCTTCATAATCTCTAATGACCATGATGTCATGTGTCTGAACAGTTGACAGGTCTTTTCCATTCTGTGGCAGCAGTGTATTTGTTTTCCTTAGACATTTTCATTTGTGCTTCTGCACCTATGTGCATTTCTTCTTCTGTAAACAACATCTGCAAATTCATCTGTGGGTTGTGCAACTGAAATGATTGAAGCAAACTTCAGCCTCCTGTCATAGTACATCTTTACCAGACCCACCTGCTGTTCTATATTGTTTTCAATTATCAATCTGACGTCTCTCTTGTCAACCACAATGAAAAGTCATACAGGAACTCTGTTAATTCTCTTGGGTTTACCACTATCAAAGAGCGTCTTCCATCAGCTTCAATGTGTTTTTGGTGCAGATTAAAAGCACATGTCCTATTGGTTTTAATTGCATCACTTCATGATAGACAGTTTGCTTTGGAGAACATTACACATTGCTTCCAAGTTCATTTGGAATATCACTATTTTCCCTTAAAACAACATCTTTGCATAGATATACCTCATGGGTGGTCCTTCAAGAGAACTGACCTCATTGGCCTCCACAGGTTGGGTATTTAATGGTCATCAGAGATTAGAGAGGCTGTGGGGCATATTTCCATGCAATGTGACTACATGTATTTTTGTCAGAATCAGAATCAGGTTTAACGTCACCAGCATATGTTGTGAAATTTGTTGTCTTAGTGGCAGCAGTACAATGCAATACATAATAATATAAGGAAAAATGTGAATTACAGTAAATATATAGCAAATTGTGAAATTAAATAAGTCATAGGTAAAAAAAACATAGGTAAAAAGAGAAGTGAGGTAGTGGCCATGAATGTCCATTCAAAAATCAGATGGCAGAGGGGAAGAATCTGTTCCTGAGTCACTGAGTGTGGGCCTTCAGGCTTCTGTACCTCCTTCCTGATGGTAACAGTAAGAAGAAGACTTGCACAGGTACATGGATGCGAGGTGTATGGAGGGATATGGTCCAGGTGCAGGTCAGTGGACTAGGCAGAACATTGTTCAGCACAGCCAAGAGGGCCAAAAGGCCTGTTTCTGTGCTGTAATGTTCTATGGTTCTAAGTGAGTATGTTCTGGGTGGTGGGTGTCCTTAATGAATGACGGCACTGTTTTGTGGCACTTCTCCTTGAAGATGTCTCAGATACTGTGGAGGCTAGTACCCATGATGGAGGTGACTAATTTTACCACTCTCTGCAGCTTACTTCGATCCTATGTAGTAACCCCCCCCCCCCCCGCCCCCAATACCAAATGATGATGCAGCCAGTCCAGAATGCTTTCCATGGTACATCTGTAGAAATTTTTGAGGGTTTAGGTGACAGACCAAATCTCCTCCAACTCCTCATGAAATATAACTGCTCTCTTGTCGTCTATATAGCTGCATCAATATGCTGGGACCAGGTTAGGTCCTCAGAGATACTGACACACAGGAACTTGAAATTGCTCACTCTCTCCACTTCTGCTCCCTCTATATGGATTAGTTTGTGTTCCCTCATCTTACCCTTTCTGAAGTCCACAATCAGCTCTTTGGTCTTACTGACATTGAGTGCAAAGTTCATAAGTGATGCTGTCTCTCTTCCCTGTAGAATTCACCACAACCACTCCATGGAAATTCAACATCCTCATCACTGGACAGTGCTTATAGAAATTATTTTCCAGTTCACATTATTTTGCCTTCATAGGGCATTTCTTCAGTTCCACATGTTGTTGCCTACAATACTAGTGACAAATAAACCACCCAGGCTGTGTTTTCTCTACCTCATCTGTAAGAACCTTGCATCTGTTCTCTATCTGCATTGTACTCTGTGTTGTGCATTTAATATATTTATGGTGGTAACTAGTCACATGTGTGAGGCTGTGGTAAAAACGAAGGGAATAAGTTAATTCTTCATGCTTTGTTCATTGCAGTTTGCAGTAGCTGGGGACTAATGGAAACCGTAACTTTTGCTCTTTTGCTGACCGCTCAATAACACGCAATTGCATTTAACTTACACTTGGGCACACTTAAGTTTCATCACTTCAGGATTGTGTATTTGCTAATTGCTAATAAAGGATTTGACTTTTGGAGCAACAATTATTGGAGTAAGGGCCAAACATAATAGATCTGTAGGATAAGAACATAACATAAGAAATAGGAGCAGGAATAGGCCATATGGCCTGTCGAGCCTACTCCAACATTCAATAAGACCATGGCTGATCTGGCCATGGACTCCTGTCCACCTACCTGCCTTTTCCCCATAATTCTCCTACTTTGCAAAAATCTATCCAACCTTGTCTTAAATATACTTACTGAGGTCGCCTCCACTGCTTCATTAGGTAGAGAATTCTACAGATTCACCACCCTCTGTGAAAAGCAGTTCCTCCTCATCACCATCCTAAATCTACTCCCCTGAATCTTGAGTCCATGTCCCCTAGTTCTAGTCTCACCTATCAGTGGAAATAGCTTCCCTGTCTCTATCTTATCTATCCCTTTCGTAACTTTATATATTTCTATAAGATCTCCTCTCATTCTTCTGAATTCAAGTGAGTACAGTTCCAGGTGACTCAATCTCTTCTCATTGTCTAACCCCCCTCATCCCTGGATTTAACCTGGTGAACCTCCTCTGGACCATCTCCAAAGCCAGTATACCATTCCTCAAGTAAGGAGACCAGTAATGTTTGCAGTACTCCAGGTGCAGCCTCAGCAGTACCCTGTACAGTTGCAGTATGACCTCCCTGCTCTTAAATTCAATCCCTCTGGCAATGAAGGCCAACATCCCATTTATCTTCTTGTTAGCTTGCTGTACCTACAAACCAACCTTCTGTGATTCATGCACAAGCACTCCCAAGTCCCTCTGCATAGTACATAGAACCATAGAACATTTCAGGATAGAAACAGGCCTTTTGGCCCTTCTTGGCTGTGCCAAACCATTTTTCTGCCTAGTCCCACTGACTCACACCTGGACCATATCCCTCCAAACCCCTCTCATCCATGTACCTGTCCGTTTTTCTTAAATGTTAAAAGTGAGCCCGCATTTACAACTTCATCAGGCAGCTCATTCCACACTCCCACCACTCTCTGTGAAGAAGCCCCCCCCCCCAGTGTTCCCTTTAAACTTTTCCCCCTTCACCCTTAACCCATGTCCTCTGTTTTTTTTCTCCCCTAGCCTCAGTGGAAAAAGCCTGCTTGCAATCACTCTATCCATACCCGTCGTAATTTTATACGCCTCTATCAAATAACCCTCATTCTTCTACGCTCCAGGGAATAAAGTCTTAACCTATTCAACCTTTCTCTGAAACTCAGTTTCTCAAGACCCGGCAACATCCTTGTAAGCCTTCTCTGCACTCTTTCAACCTTATTAATATCCTTCCTGTAATTAGGTGACTGGAACTGTACACAATACTCCAAATTCGGCCTCACCAATGCCTTATACAACCTCACCATAACATTCCAATTCTTACACTCAATACTTTGATTTATAAAGGCCAATGTACCAAAAGCTCTCTTTACTACCCTATCTACCTGTGACGCCACTTTTAGGGAATTTTGTATCTGTATTCCCAGATCCCTCTGTTCTACTGCACTCCTCAGTGCCCTAAAATTTACCTTGTATGTTCTACCTTGGTTTTTCCTTCCAAAATGCAATACCTCACACTTGTCTGTATTAAACTCCATCTGCCATTTTTCAGCCCATTTTTCCAGCTGGTCCAGATACCTCTGCAAGTTTTGAAAACCTTCCTCACTATCCACTACACCTCCCATCTTTGTATCATCAGCAGATTTGCTGATCCAATTTACCACATTATCATCCAGATCCTTGATATAGATGACAAATAACAATGGATCCAGACTGATCTCTATGGCACACCACAAGTCACAGGCCTCCACTCAGAGAAGCAATCCTCCACTACCACACTCTGACTTCTCCCATTGAGCCAATGTCTAATCTAATTTACTACCTCACCATGTATTCCTAGCCACTCTTTCTAACTAACCTCCCATGTGGGACCCTGAAAAGACCTCACTGAAGTCCATGTAGACAACATCCTCTGACTTCTCTTCATCCACTTTCCTTGTAACCTCCTCGAAAAACTCTAATAGATTTGTTAAACATGATCTACCACGCACAAAGCCGTGTTGACTCTCCCTAATAATCTATCTAAATACTTGTACATCCTATCACTTAGTCCTCCTTCCAATAATTTACCTACTACTGACATCAAACTCACAGGCCTATAATTTCCCGGATTACCGTTAGAGCCTTTTTTAAACAACGGAGCAACATGAGCTATCCTCCAATCCTCCGGCACCTCACCTGTAGATACCAACATTTTAAATATCGACATCTGCCAGGGCCTCTGCAATTTCAACACTAGTCTCCTTCAAGGTCCAAGGGAATACCCTGTCAGGTCCAGGTGATTTATCTACTCTGATTTGCCTCAAGATAGCAAGCACCTCCTCCTCTTCAATCTGTATAGATTCTATGACCTCACTACTCGTTTTTTCTTATTTCCTTAAAAAATACAGATGCAAAAAACCCATTTAAGATCTCCCCCATTTCTTTTGGTTCCATACATAGCCAACCACTCTGATCTTCAAGAGGACCAATTTTATCCCTTACTATCCTTTTGCTCTTAATATACCTGTAGAAGCTCTTTGGATTATCCTTCACCTTGACTGCCAAAGCTACCTCATGTCTTCTTTTCGCCCTCCTGATTTCTTTCTTAAGCATTTTTTTTGCAATTTTTATACTCCTCAAGTACCTTATTTGTTCCCTGTTTCCTATACATGGCATACATCTCTTTCTTCTTCTTTATCAGAATTCCAATATCCCTAGACAATCAAGGTTCCTTATTATTCTTAAGCTGCATGCTGCAATTTTTTACCATTTAAGTAATAATCTGCTCTTCTGATTTTTCTTCAAAAGTGGATGACCTCACATTTACCAACATTGTATTCCATCTTACAGACCCTTGTCCATTCACTTAACCTGTCTATATCTCTCTGCAGACTCTCCATATCTTCCACGCAATTTTCTCTCCCACTGAATTTAATGTTATCAGAAAACTTAGATACACTAGACTTGGTCCCCTCTTCCAGATTGTTAATGGATATTGTGAACAGTTGTGGGCCCAGCACCAACCCCTGCAGCACACCACTCACCGCTGATTACCAACCAGAGTAACACCCATATATCCCAATTTTCCCAACCTTCCCAAGGATCACTGGCAGTGCCAATTGTTTTGGCTTTGGTTATGGCTTGGGCAATACACTGTCTTTCTCTTGCTCTTTGCTGTATGTTTTACCTACCCTCTATTGGCCATGCATCAGTGCTATCCTGATGACACTAGTATTTTTTTGACACTATGGCTATGTCAAACTATACTATGGCTCGACAGCTCAACATGCCTGAACATCCTTTCCTACTGTAAACTCTTATCTCACCTGGCTACCTTAGGGTGGACTTACACATTTTGACAAAGAACCCAGTCTCTAATGAGCACATCTTTTAAATCTGACTGCAATTATCTGCAGAAAAGCAAAACTATATTAAGGAATTGTCAAAGGTTTCTCTTTCTCCTGGCAGCAAATGAGGAGCCAGTAACAACCAAGAGCTTCACCTCTCAGAAGGTTGAAATGTTCTTCTGTTGAACCTAACACATTCTCCAGGGTCTCGTTTAAAGATGTTACAATTGGGTGAAAGTCCTACCCATGTGACCAATGAGATCGTAATTTTCATTCATTCTGGTTTCTCTGCCACAGCCAGTGGAGTCTCTTCCTTCTCTTCCTTCCTTTGTGCTCATTACTTAGTCTTGTTTTTTTTTGACTGGAAAACCAATAGTCCAGACATTATGTAACTACTTCAATTCATTTGGGCAGCTTCGAACCTTTCAACACACCGCCACACAAAATTTCAATTGAAAGCGACTATGCCCAATGTTATGATTCTAACTCAGGCGCAAGCATGTTGTATTCCCCTGGGAATCCAATAGAACATAATATAAAACAGTATAGCTCAGGAACAGGCCCTTCAACCCTTAAAGTTGTGCCAAAACAAATGGCCAACTAAACTAATTCCTTGCCCATAGTCCTCAATTTCCTTCACATTCATGTGTCTATCTAAATATCTCTTAAAAATCCCTGATGTATCTGTATCAACCACCATCCCAGGGAACACATTTCAAGCACCCCCCATTCTCTGTGTTAAAACAATTTGCCTCTCACATCTCCTTCAGAATTACCCCCTCTCACCTAAAATATGTGCCCATAAATTTCAACACTGGGAGAAAAGATACTGTCTGTCTATTCTATCTATGCTTCTCATAAACTTATACACCTCTATCAGATCTCCCCTCAGATTCTGCCACCACAGAGAAAACAACCAAAGCTTGTCCAACCTCATGCTTTAGCACATGCCCTGCCCTCTAATCCAGGCAACATTCTGGTAAACCTCCTCTTCACCTTCTCCAATACCTTGACATCCTTTCTACAATGGGGCAACCAGAGCTGTATGTAATGTTCCAGATCCGGTCCATCTAGAGTTTTATAAAGCTGCAGCCTAACTTCCTGACTTTTAAAATCAATGTCTTGATTAATAAAGGCAAGAAAGCCATTTAAGATAATGGAGCAGAATTAGGCCATTTGGTCCATCGAGTCTGCTCCACGATTTCATCATGGCTGATCCAAATTTCCTCTCAACCCCAATCTCCTGCATTCTCCCCAAATCCCTTCAGGCCATGATCAATCAGGAATCTATCAACCTCAGACTGAAGTATACTTGGCTCTGCAGCTGCATGTGGCAAAGAATTCCACAGATTCACAACCCTATTGTTAAAGATATTCCTCCTCATCATCGTTCTAAAAGGACACCCCTCTATTCTGAGGCAGTGTCCTCTGGTCCTAACTCTCCCACCATAGTAAACATCCTCTTTACATCCACTCTATGAGGGGTGATTGATAAACTCGTGGCCGAATGTAGAAGGAGTCAATTTTAGAAAGCCTAGTATATTTATTTTTCAACATAGTCCCCTCCTACATTTACACACTTAGTCCAGAGCTCGTGGAGTATACGGATCCCTTCTTTGTAAAAGTCGGTGTCTTGGACCACCAGAAGTGGTCCTCAGCAGGGGTGATTGATAAGGTTGTGGCCTAAGGTAGAAGGAGATGAGTTATTAACTTCAAACTTTCTGCATAATCACTCAAAGAGTTGAACTGTATGTGCATGTAACAAGAGTTCATTTCTTTCTACCGAGGCCACGAACTTATCAATCACCCCTGTGGTGCATCATTTCTGAAGGTCAAAGACACCGACTTCTACAAAGAAGAGATCCGTATGCTCCACGACCGCTGGACTAAGTATGTAAATGTAGGAGGGGATATATTGAAAAGTAAATGTGCTAGGTTTTCTAAAAATGACTCCTTCTATCTTAGGCCACAAACATCAATCACCCCCCATTTCAAGGCCTTTCATCATTCAATAGGTTTCAATGAGGCCACCCCTTATCCTTCTGAATTCCAGTGAATACAGGCCCAGAGCCATCAAACTTTCTTCATATGACAAGTCATTCAATCCTGGAATAATTTTCATGAACCTCCTTTGAACCCTCTCCAGTTTCAACACATCCTTTCTAAGATATGGGGCCCAAATCTGCTCTCAATGGTCCAATCGAGACTTCACCAGTGCTTCATAAAATCTCAACTTCACATCCTTGCTTTTATATTCTCATTCTCTTGAAATGAATGCTAATATTGCATTTGCCTTCCTCACCACAGATTTAACTTGTAAGTTAATCTTTAGGGAATCCTGCACAAGGATTCCCAAGTCCCTTTACACCTTAGTTTTTGTATTTTCTCTCCATTTAGAAAATAGTCAACCTTTTCATTTCTTCCACCAAAACGTATGATCATATATTCCTTATATATTCCTCATATATTCCAATACTGTATTCCTTCTGCCATTTCTTTGCCCATTTTCCTAGTCTGTCTAAGCCCTTCTGTATCCTCTCTACATCCTCAAAGCTACCTGCCCCTCCACCTATCTTCACATTGTATGCAAATTTTGCAACAAAGCCATCAATTCCATCATCCAAATCATTGACATATAACATAAAAAGAACTGGACACAACACAGACCCCTGTCAAACATTACTAGTTATTGGCAGCCAGACAGAAAAGGCTCCCTTTATTTTCACTCTTTGCCTCCTATCAATCAACTGCTGCTTAACCCATTCTAGAGTCTTTTTCTGTAATATCATGGGCTCATAGCTTGTTAAGCAGCCTCATGTGTGGCCACTTATCAAAGTCCTACTGAACATCTAAGTACACAAAATCAACTGATTCTCCTTTGTCTATCCTGCATGTTATTTTTTCAACAAATTTGTCAGGCATGATTTTCCCTTGAAGAAACCATGCTGACTATGGATTATTTTAACAGGTGCCTCCAAGTACCCAGAGACCTCATCCTTAATAATCAACTCCAACATCTTCTCAACCACTGAGATCGGATTAATTGGCCTATAGTTTCCTTTCTTATGCCCCTCTCCCTTCTTGAACAGCGGAGTGACATTTGCAATTTTCCAGTCTTCTGGAACGATTCCAGAATATAGTGATTCTTAAATTATTGTTAGTAATGCCTCCACGATCACTTCAGCCACCTCTTTCAGAACACCTCTTTTTGGGGTGTACACTATCTGGTCCAGGTGACTTATCTACCTTCAGACTTTTCAGTTTCCCAAGAAATTTCACTAGTTATGGTAACTTCACACACTTCATGCCTTTGACACCTGGAAGCTTCACCATACTGCTACTGTCTTCCAGGGTGAAGACTGATACAAAATATTATTCAGTATGTCTGCCATTTTGTTGTCCCCAATTATTACCTCTCCAGCGGTCCGACATCCACTCCCACTTCTCTTTTACACATTAAGTATCTGAAGAAACTTTTGGTATCCTCTTTAATATTATTGGCTAGTTTGCATTCATATTCCGTCTTTACCTTCTTAATAATTTTTTGTTGCTTTCTGTTGGATTTTAAAAGCTTCCCAGTCCTCTAACTTCTCACTAATTTTTGCTGTATTATATGCCCTCTCTTTAGCTTTTATGTTGGTTTTGACTTCTCTTGTGGTCACCTTTCCTTTAGTATACATATTCCTCTTTAGGATGTATATATCCTGTGCCTTCAGAATTGCTTCCAGAAATTCCAGCCATTGCTGCCCTGCCATTCATTAACCCTGCCAGTTGATTCTTTTCCAATCAATTCAGGCCAACTCCTCTCTCATGCCTCTGTAATTCCCTTTATTCCACTGTAATACTGATACATCTGACTTTAGCTTCTTCTTCTCAAGTTTCAGGGTGTATTTCATCATACTATGATCACTTGCTCCTAATGGTTCTTTTACCTTAGGTTCTCCAGTCAATTCTGGATGATTGTACAACACCCAATCCAGAATAGTGGATTATCTAGTGGGTTTAACCACGAGCTGCTCTAAAAAGCCATCTCAAGGGCACTCTAGAAATTCCCACTCTTGGAATCCAGCACAAACCTGATTTTCCCAATCTGCCTGCATTCTGAAGTCCCCTATGACTAATTGTAACATTGCCCTTTGGGCATGCATTTTCTATCTCCTATTGTAATTTGTAAGCCACATCCTTACTGCTGTTTGGGGGTCTGTGTGTAACTCCCATCAGGGTCTTTTTGCCCTTGCAGTTCCTCAGCTCTATCCACAATGATTGAACACCCTCCAACCCTATGTCACCTCTTTCTAATGACTTGCTTTCATTTTTTACCTCCACTCCCCCCCCTTTCCAGCTTGTCATTTTGATACAGTGTGTAGCCTTGGACATTAAGCTCCCAGCTATATTCTTCTTTCAGCCATGATTCAGTTATGCTTAGAACATCATATCAGCCTTCTTAACAACCCTATCAACCTGCATAGTCACTTTCAGCGAGCTATGAACTTTATCCCCAAGATCCCTCTGTTCATCCGCAGGTTAGGTCTCTGCCCTTAACAGCAAACTGTCTTTTACATTTGACCTACCAAGGTGCAACTCTTCACAATTGGCTTGATTAAACTCTATCTGCCATTTCTCTGCCCAAATCTGCAACCTTTCTATAGCCTGCTGTATCCCATGATATATCATTTTTGCTATCCACAATGCCACCAGTCTTTGTATCTCCACAAACTTACTAACCCAACCATCCATATTTTCATCTAGGTTACTTATATAAATTACAAACAGTAGAGGTCTCAGTTCAGATCATTGTGAAACATTACCACTAGTAGACCTCCAGCTAGAATAAGTCCCTTCAACCACCACCCTCTCTCTTCTATGGGCAAGCCAGTTCTGAATCCAAACAGCCAATTTACCATTGATCCCATGCATCAAAAATTTCTGCTTGAGCCTCCCATGAGGGACCTTGCCAACATCTTACTAAAATCCATGTGGACAGCATCTTCATTAATCACTCTTATTACCTTGTCAAAAGACTCAGTCAAGTTTTTGAGACATACCTTGCACTGCACAAATCCATACCACCTCTCCCTAACTAGGCTATGGATGACCATATTCTCACAGATCCTATCCCTAAGAATTCGCTCCAGCAACTTCCCTACCAATTAATTTAGATTCACCAGTCTATGGTTTTTAGGATTATCCCTGATTCCCATTTTGAATGATGGGACAACATTAATCACCCACCAGACCTCAGGTACCTCACCTGTGGCTAGAGAGAACACAAAGATATTGGTCAAGACCCCAGCAATGTTCACTTGCCTCTCTCAATTACCTGAGATATATCCCATCAGACAATGGGGAAATATCCACCTTAATGCTCCTTAAGAGACCCAACACCACCTCATCCTTTACTTTGAAGTCTCCTGGCATATTAATACACTCGGTACTAATCACCCTATCTTCCACATCCTTCTCCTTGATAAATACTGATGTAAAGTACTCATTAAAGTCTTCATCCACATCCTTCATATGTTCTCCCCTTTATCCTTGAGTGGCACCATCTCTCCTTAGTTGTTCTCTTTCTCCTGCTGTATGTGTAGAATGCCTTGGAATTCTCTTTAATCCTACTTGTCAAGGACTTTTCATGGCCCCTCTTGCCTTTCCTAATTACCCTCTTAAGTTGTTTCCTGGATCCTTTATATTCCTCTAAGGTTCTGTTCAATTCCAGCTTCCTAAGCTTTATGTGTTTTTCTTTTCCTTCTTGACTAAATTCATTGACTCCCTTGACATCCAAAGTTCTCTTACCTTGCCATCTTTGTCCTTCCTTCATACCTGAACATACCTGTACCCTGTGCGCTTGGTTAAACATCCTTTAGACACATTGTGCAACATGCTTAGGACAACAGAATTTGCTCTGCATTTGGATAAGTCAACTTTGCCATGGTTCAAGAGTTGTTATTTGCAAGGACACTAGGAAAAAGATTGAAGGAGTGTCAGTATTTTGGGTTGTTGAGCAATTTTTCAAAAGAGAAGGACATTCCACTCACAAGCATCCTTGCATGTGCAACAGATGACAGGATACCACCATGGGACTTTAACTCTCTTGAAAAAAAATGTACCTAACAGATTTGCCATTCACATGGTAATGTTACAACCACGGATTCAGCAGCACAGCAGATTCAGCAATTGCGCTTGTGAATATGCATGTGTCAGCTAATTATTATTTCATTGTGATAGTATTTAACTCTATTCATTCCGTTGTAGTTTTGTCAACGGAACATGGACACAGTAGCACTTCGCTTCCTGCATTAGCCTTGCCTGAGAAACTGGCCTGTTGAGTCAACTGAATCTGAAGACAGGTGTATTTGTTTAATTCTTAATTGTTCTTTTCAGTCTCAGTGTAGGCTTCGTTTTCCTTTTGAGAACTTTAGTTAACAGCCCTGTTTGGCCTAGCGTTTATTGTTTCTTTCCCCCTTTAACACTGTTCACATTAAAGTCTGTGAACTATCAACCTGCTTCAGCGTCTCTCACTCCACACCTGTCCATATCTGCACCTGGTGACAGGTTATTCACAGACAACATCTTATCACACAAAAGTTAAGTGAGCAATTGCACACATCATCTTCTCGATCCAAATTCCAGATTGGGTAATTACTCAATACTTGCTATGAGGAATTAACAGGAAGGACGGAGGAAGTACTGATCTTGTTACAAAATGACTTTGAGCCGAAGCCTAGGTTCAAAAAAATTCATATCAAGAGTTTCGGTTGCAGGAAGAAATCTTTCACTTAGAAAAAGGTCAAATATTCTTATTGCCCTTCCAACATCACACTTAGTGGAGCACAGTTTCTGTGCAGTCACTCAACTTCTTTCAAGGTAATGAAACAATCTGCAAATTACTGAATATGGGATCTGAGACTCCTTCTGAGTGACATTCAGTCTGATGTTGGGAAGCTGCTATCACTGCACCAAGCTCATCCATCTCATTCAAAGGAGAAAAAGTAATGAAGTAGTAATTAGTTGGACTATTAATGTACACTTTAAAACTGTCGATGAAAATTATTTTTACTGTAATTAAATAAATAAACAATTTTATTTGTAGCTTTAAATTGATTTGATTATTTTGCATTATTTGTGACTTCTATGAATTTGCAGTTCCGATTTCCTTTTACAGTACATTGTAAATCAAAATTCTTTATAGTTTTTATGTAATGGCCAGAAAAGGAGAGGGGGGGGCCACTGGGAATGTGGTCTGGGAGACAGGGATGGTAACCCAAAAATAGTTGTGAATCAAGGTGTTATGTTTACCAAATGCAAAGGTATAGAGAAAAAAAAATGCCTTCCCAAACTGACTAATCAATGCCATTCAAAGTTTAGTGCAAGGATTTGTGCAAAAGCTCAGACGTGATGTAACTATGTCAATTGAGCTGGGCAGCTTCGAACCTTTCGAAACATGTCAACACAAAATTTCAATTGAAAGCAGCCATTCCCAATGTTCTGTATTCTAATTGAGCCACTGTTCCATGAATCATCATCAATTCTGAATCTGCACGTCGGTGTCTATGTCTCAACTATGAGAAAATAGTTGCCACTTCAAAGTAGCAAGGATACTTTTTTTTGAACAAAAATACAGTGAACAGCATCTTTGCTGTGACTTCTTTCCATGCAAAAAGTTTCTGCGCAGTGCGATGAAGGAATATTTATATAAACAACATTAACAATTACTAATGACATTCTACAGTTCTGACAGAGGAAATGGTTGCTTATAGCCAGGGGTGGTACTGGGGATTAGCTCAGACTACCTTTAAATGCTGCCAAAGGTGTGCATCTCAAATTGGCTCTGAAAACGAAGTCCAGCTCCTGACCTTCACGTGTGGCTTAGTTACTAAGCCTGGCAGAACCGTTTCTACTGATGGGGAAGGGATGAAAGCAGGTAACTGGCTCCTTAAAACCATTCACTTCGGGTAGATGGAGCTCATCAGCCATGGTTGGTACCTCATCTAGGAGAAGGAAAACTCTGATCTCAAACCTCCACTGCCTTGCAGCTATACCCTCTCATGGGAAAGGCTTTGGGAGTAAACCTTGAGGTCTACTCTGGAAAATTCTGGAGCTGGAGTGCCAAGGGTAGTCCTACATTGAGTTCAACCCCAACTAGCAACTCCTGGTGCCAAATTGTATCAGTCTTTGCTGTTCCTTTCCATTCGTCATCTAGGTGGACAGGGGGAGCCTACTGCATGGGTAAAGCTTTCTCTCCATATCATACTTGTGTATGGACTTGTGTTTCACGTGCACAGCTAGGACACAATATCCATGGTCAACCCTGACCAATAGAGGGCCTCACAGAGGAGGTACACCCAATTTTACATAGGCCACCAATGTTTCTGAAATTCAACTCTATTGTTAAAGATTTCAGTAAAAATCTTTCTGCTGAGTGCATGTCATGTAAGGTGGAAGTAAAAAAGGAAGCAAGCAGATAAGAGTCTTCGAACTATTCAAAGTTTCATCACATACATAACTTTATGCAGACGGTCATTTTTACCAGCGAGAATATGATGACTGTCTGGATTTCTGCAGAATAGCAATGCAATCAATTCTGAAGCCAACAACTGAGGCAAAACTCCAGCTGCTTATAATTAAAGAACCCTGGTGATGTATCACTGGTGTCTTTTAGCTTAAGTAAATACAGTAAACCACTTTACACCAAAAATCTCTTAGTTAATTTAATTTTATGACATTAGAAACACCGAGATTTCAAAGAATTAGCCTCTCTTTTATTTATATATTTATTTATTGAGATACAGCATACAGTAGCCCCTTTGAGCCACACCCCCCAGCAACCCCTGATTTAACCATCGCCTCATTACAGGACAATTTACAATGATCAATTAACCTACCAACTGGTACTTCGCTGGACTGTGGGAGGAAACCAGAGCACCTGGAGGAAACCCATGAGGTGAGGGGGAGAAAATACAAACTGCTTACAGACAGAGGCAGGAATTGAACCCAGGTCGCTGGTACTGTAACGCATTGTGCGAACCACTATGCCACCATGCCACACTCATTTTGCTTCTTTACTCATACAGATTGACCATTGTTACCCTAATTAATCCCGATCTGACTGTAAACTAACCTTTATCGGAACAAAGGAATTAAAACACATTTCTATGATTCAAACTACACATGGACAGTCACACCAAAGTAAGACAATGGTGAAGGTCTATAGTGACATGTGACATATTCAGCTAAGTTAAGAAGTTTTATAAGGACACTACCTAGAACTTCACTCCCATTCAGGTAATGCTCATTTGGAGACCTATACCCTTTCTCACAAATTTATTGTGGCTCTTTGTAAAATGAATTGCTTATTATGCAGTAAAGTGAAGAAATTTGTGACACCTGCCCTTTTCAGACAACACAGTAATGTGGCTGTTAGAACAATGCTATTACAATACTAACAACCAGGTTTAATTCCGCCGCTGACTGCATGCTGCAATTCCCTCCCACTGTCCAAAGGAACACAGGTTAGTAGGAAAATTGGTCAATTGAGTGTAATTGGGCGGTGTTGCATTGTTGGGCCAGAAGGGCCTGTTATTGTGCTGTATTTGGACATAAATAAAAGTTAACCTGATATTTATCCTCCACGAAGTCTGCAACTTTGTTGTAGGGTTTGGAGGCGTGCATACTGCAATGGCCCAGAGAGCTGCGGTGGCTTGTTCTTCGGCTCTTGGTAGGGTCACCCATGCCAAACAGGTCAAAGGGTAGAGACCAGACTAAGAGTTGTCCACCAGTCCTCCAGGTTTGGGGGTTCAGTACAGGGCAAACAACACTGACTGGTAAAAAACAAAAATTGTTACAGAAACAGCAATGAAGATTTCTTCTCTGTGGCCAAGGACAGAGAGAAATGTAAGACCTTTATTGCTGCCTTAAATGCCAAAGGCATAATGGGAAATTAATAATAAATCAAAACTTGACATTTGTAGCCTCAAGCATTCATTCTCATTGTATTTGTACTTTTATTTCAGTTTTGAATGCTACACTGGCCATTCACTATGCAATTTCCCATTTTCAGAGGAGTTCAAACATCGAGTACATTGAAAATTATCTCCTTGCTGGTCTATGACCTTTGACACTCCACCAAAGAAATTCACGGTAAGTTTCACCAACAACTGTCATCTCTTATCTTGGCTTATCACAATCCTCAGGTCTTAATAATAATTACAACAATTTCAGTTATCGGTTCCACCTATGCTTAATTATATTACAACTTAATATAGTCACCTGCCTGAAGCCCGCTATTCCTCGTGACAAAAACAATTGACTAGATTGCATCAACAACTAACACAGTCTGAGAAAGGTCTTGGCCCGAAACGTCGACTGTACTCTCTTCCACAGGTGCTGCCTGGCCTACTGAGTTCCTCCAGAATTTTGTGTGTGTTGCTCGGATTTCCAGCATCTGCAGATTTTTACTTTGTTTGTGACAGTCCAAATATGTGTTGGAAGAAATCCTTCAAGTATCGCCATGCTTCTGGCACCAACACAGTACATCCACTATTCACTAAACCTAACTTGTACGTGTTTGGAATGGAGGATATGGGGAGAACGTACAAACTCCTTACAGACAACAATTTGAATTGAACTCAGTTGCTGGTACTGTGAAACATTGCACTAACCGCTATGTGACTATGTCACCCTTGGAAACTTCTTCAACATCAGCGACTATTTCCTGAACAAATTAATGGGGAAGTGGCAAAACTGGATAGCACTTGAGAACAAGTGATACTTGAACTGATATTAACTGATAATGAAAATGATGAAAATGATAATAATGACAAGAATTCTGAACTAAGGCAATTAACATCATGCCCAATTCTGTATGTCACTGCAAGTCTTGTAAAAGGGCATGGATTAAATGCTTTGTGCATTACACATTTCAATCCTAGGACTTGTTTCTCAGCGCTTTCCAGTTTAACGTCTGCCCTCATTAACCGTTCTAGAAACATCCTTTGATGTTGAAGAAGTTCCAAACTAACGTTCATTAGAGCTAGCCTGAAACACTTAAAAAAGACCTTTAAAATCTGCAGATGCTGGAACACTGATATCAAATCCAAAAATTCTGGAGGTCAGCCAACATCAGCAGAAAGAACAAGTTTAGCATTTCAGCTCCAGGACCCTTCATCTGAACGGAGGAAGTGAAACAAATTAGCAGAGTCCATTAAAAGCAAGGTGCTTCGTGACTGGAAATTTAGGAACTTTTTGGGCAAGAAATACCAGACGTCAGGCTCGCCTAATCATCCAATGTGAATCAAGCAATGGCTCACGATTCCATTATTATCCAAGTATACAACTCTGACATTTTTCTTCTCCAGATAGCCACAAAACCAAGAAAGAAAAGAATGGCAGCACGGTCACCAATCCCCAAATCCCTCATCCCCACACAAAAAAAGCAAAGGAAAACAGAACAGCCACATTGACCTCCAAATCCCCCCACCCCCGCACACAAAAAAGCGAGAAAGATCGGGCGAAAAACACAGAATATAAAAAACTATATGGCTGAAAAGAAATGTACAGTCCAAGTTCAAATCCAAAATGCAGAATACCTGGGTTACATTCTCTGGACACAGTGACACGCTCTCCCTCTCTGACAGCAGAGCAATCCCACCAACGATCAAAAAGCAGTCTCCCTTCTCCGGCATCGGCAGGTGGGATAGAGAGGAAGAGGATGGTTCTCCACCTGCTGTGACCTATGAAACAACCGAAGCACGTCGTTAAGCAGCAGAGGGAGGACGAGCTCCTGAGAAGTTTCCTCAGTTTACAGACTCAAAGGTATCCATGCAGTGCCAGAAAATGATAAATATCCTGAAATTCATGGGTAATTCATCACATCCATCTCCGACTAATTTGCGACTTTCTCATTGTAATGATCAATTAAGCACAGTCACTTTCTGTCAGAACAACCTGTCAGAGAGTCTTGTGTGAACGGCTATCCCAAACCTCATGTCCACAGCTTATGGTCTTCCCAGGCTCTGAACCATTCAACTGTCCTATACCCAAATTTACTGCTACTATCTTTCTCACATGCTCGCAGGAATTGGCAGTACACAACTAGCGGTATCAATCAACAGGTCTCTAGGAATATCTATAAACTCAATTGCTGACTCTTCAGAGGCCACCAGCTAAATCTGAGCCTTCTAGAAATGAAGGCATACTACCACTGTATGATAGTTTGCAGCATCTGGTAACCTTGTGATTTGTGTCTCAGAGGCCAACGTCAACAGCCTTTCAAGAGGGCGAACCCCTGCACGGTGTCAGGCCCCGATGGTGTACCTGGTGGTGCACTGAAAACCTGTGCAAATCAACAGGCTGGAGTGTTCAAGGACATCTTCAGTCTCTTACTGTTGCTATCAGAGGTCCTCACCTGCTTCAAAAGGGCATCAAGAAGAGCAGGGTGAGCTACCTCAGCAACCGTCGCCCAGTACCGCTCATATTTACAGTGATAAAGTGCCTTGAGAGGTTGATCGTGGCTATAAATAACTTCTGCTTAAGCAGGGACCTGGTTTTTATGTGTTACACTCTACTACTGCTACAAAACAACAAATTTCATGACATACAACACAGAACGTAGAAGAGTACAGCACAGGAACAGGCCCTTCATCTCACAATGTCGAGCTGAACCAGCTAAAAAGCAAATCAAAAACACCCGAACACTAATCCCTCCTACCTGCACAATATCCATATCCCTCCATCTTCCTCACATCCATGTGCCCATCTAAATGTCTCCTAAAGGCCTCTAATGTATTTGCCTCTATCACCATATCAGGCTGCACATTCCGGGCATCCACAACTCACTGAGTAAAAAACATATCCCTCACATCCTCCCCTGGGAAAAAGATACTCTCTGTCCACCCTATCCATGTCTCTCATAATAGTATAAACTTCTATCTCCTCTCAGCCTTCACCAATCCAAAGAAAACAACCCAAATTTGCCCGACCTCTCATTATAGCACATGCTCTCTAAACCAGGCAGCATCCTGGTAAACCTCTTCTGCACCCTCTCCATCACCTCAACATTCCTCCTATAGTGGGTGACTAGAACTGTATGCAATATTCCAGATGTGATCTAACCAGAGTTGCATAAAATTGCAACATAACCTCTTGACTTTTTAACTGAAAGCCTTGACTAATAAAAGCAAGCATTCCAGAAACCTTCTTAGCCATCTTATTAACCTGTGTAGCCGCTTCCATGGAGCTATAAACTTGGTCCCTAAGATCTCTCCGCTCAGCAACACTGTTAAGGATCTTGCTCATAACAGTGTACTATTTCCTTGTATTTGTCCAGCGCAGGTGCAACATCTCACATTTATCTGGGTTAAATTCCAGCTGCCATTTCTCTGCCCATATTTGCAATTGATCTATATCGTGCTGTATTCTTTTCCAGTCTTCTACAGCTCCACCAATCTTGGTATCATCTGTCAATTTACTAACCCACCCATTTACATTCTTATCCAGGTCATTTATATTCATCACAAACCACAGCAGTCCCAGCACCGATTCCTCTGGAACACTATTATTAAGTAGCTTCAACTACTACCTTCTGCCTTCTATTCGCGAGCCAGACTTAAATCCAAACAGTCATTTCGCTGTGGACCACATGCACCCTAATTTTCTGGATTAGCCTCCCATGAGGTACCTTGTCAACTGCCTTCCTGAAGTCCAAATAGACAACATCCACTGCTCTACCTTCATCAATCTCCCTCATCAGCTTGTCAAAAAACACAATCAAGTTAGAAAGCCATGACCTGCCCTGCACAAAGCCATGCTGGCTCTCCCTAATTAGGCCGTGGGTTTCCAAATGCTCATAAATCCTATCCCTAAGAATTTTCTCCAGCAATTTCCCTACACCTGACATGAGACTCACAGGTCCATAGTTCCCAGATTTTCCCTTTGTCTCTTTCTTAAACAGAGGCACATCAGCCACTCTTTAGTCCTGCCGGACTTCGGCAGTGCCTGGAGAGGACATGAAGAACTGGTAAAGGATATTTGTGAGTGATAAACCTGATTCTGGTTCTGTTAGACCATTTGGCAGATTAGTTGCATAAAAAGAGAGAGAGAGAGTAAGAACAACTGGCAGTTACTCATGTTGGCAAGGTATGACATGGGGATCTGCAGTGAAATGACAACTATTTACTATTTTTATAAAGTACTTGATTGATGGGAAAGAAAGCTTTAATACTAAATTTACGCAGAAAGAAATCCAAACTTCAATGTTTCAAGATGAAAGAAACTGGATATATTCTCTGGAATCTAATGGGATTAATAGATGCTTAATAGATTAATTAGCTACTGTAAATTATCCCAAGAGTAGGTGGTGGAAAGGGAATCGATGAGGGTAGGGTTTGCAGTTCAATGTACGAGCTAGGATAGAGAAATAACTGAGTGAATGGGATTCATTGGATAACTCTAAGAGGATCTGATACAGGTCTTGGACCCAAAATGTCAACAATTCCTTTCCTCCCAGAGACACTGCTCAACCCATTGAATTCATCCAGAAGATGGCTTGAAGGTCAGTTTAATTTTCCTGGTGTAAGAAAAACTCATGTGACGTACCTAATGCAGCAGTATATCAAATTGTGATATATCACTAATGTCCCTAACACCATAATGAAAAGGTGCTAAGGTGCACAGAATTAGGGCCTCTATTAGGACCTTCAATACCACTGGCAATGCAGTTCTAACCCTGCTCAATGGCTACGGTTGGGGCTGTAACACGTGTCACTCTTCAGTGATCACCTTCCTGACCCATAAGCTTAAATAACGTTTTGATGTCAAATTTGAACTGCTGCACTCCTTCACAACAAATGAAACTCCGGTATTCTCCCAGATCACAACCTACATCCCCATTAGCTCCCATTTCTGATCAGCAGTGAGCCTAAAAGCAATTAGGGATCCCTTTATTTGGAGTTGGTTGTAGGAAGGTTAGGATGGGTTGATAATAACTGCTTCCTCCTGCTGACTAAACATTGATTTCTGTGCACAAGTTGAACTCATGGCATTTTTCTGAATTATCGGACTCCATTATTTACAGCATCGTGTCAAATCAGTCCAGGAGAACTGATGTCACCTCCCTCTTGCCCTGCACCTACCATCAGCCCCTCCAAGTATGGGGGACAGCACAAAGTGTGTTCAATGCATGCATGCCTGCACTGTCTATCATGGTCCAGTTGACAGCAGAGTAACTAAGCAAAGGCAATTGGTATCACATTTTTATGAAATATCTTTGTCACATGTAAAAAAGGCTGTGAAAAACATTGTTTTTCTAAGAGAGTACATTTGGTTCATTATCTTGCCCTCTATATTGTTGCAACATCTGCTGTAAAATATTTTTCTTTGAGTGCAACAGAGGAAGCCATGGTAAGAACGATAGAGTCATTTTACTAAAGTTTCTTCTTTGTTTCATAAACTACTTTCTGTTGGTTTGAATGATCAACTACTTTTCTGAGATGATGATTCATTACAATTCTTTGTAATATTTCATTCAAAGTTCAAAGTAAATTGATAATCAATACACATGTATGTCACCATATACTACCCGAAATTTCATTTCCTTACCGCATTTCATTCATTGTGTTTATAAATTTCTGTGTGACTTCCTGCCCATACCTTACATTTTCTTACGTTGTTCCGACAGGAAAGGTTATCAAATGCTTCTTTTGCACTTCATGCAGTACTAACTTTCTCCGCCAAGGGTCTATGGAAATGGCGATTAATGTATCCTTATCACACCTTGAGGCCCAAATTAAATTACCACAGTGGGAGAGCAAGTAGTAAATTCTTGCGTTTGAATTAACAAGACCTTACAGACCAAAGAGCATTTCAGAGCTGATAACATTCAAAGTTATCATCATTGCCAAACCTTGTTCAATTGGAGAGTATCTGGCCAACCTAACTTTCCCAATTGTTTGCAAATATACAAAGCAATGATGAATCATCTCAAACTAATTCTCACATCATGTCACGAAGTGCCTGACAGCTCCTCCGACTCCTCTTCCCTTTAGCTGGAAACACCTTATTATTAGGTCAGTACCCCCTTTAATGGAAGAAAACATTTCATTTTCATTTTGTCCGTTCCGATTTATGAATAGCAGAGAGCAATATAATTCATTTTTCCACATATGCACTATGCAGACTTGAATGTCAATACTACATGGGTGGACAAGCTTCAAAGAAACTTTGTAAGAAATTCCCAACACATTTCACATTTATCCTATTATCTTTATAACATCGGGAGTTTGAATAAAGCCTGGCAACAAAGTTTCTGTAAAAGCTTATACTGACAGTACTGAATCATTATCCAAACATTAGTTTTATATTTAAACCCAGTCAAGCATAATAGTAGAAATTCTTCAACCAGCAATATTCCAAATGATTTAAAACAAAAGGAAATTACCTCATCAATTTTGTATTTGCTTATAGACCTCTTTAAGTTCCACTTTCATTCCCACCATTTTATGATAAGATCTGAATTAATCAAATTGTTGGCAGATCTCTTGCATTGCAGTGTTACTAAAACAGTATTACAACCGTATGTCTGAGTATATTTTGATGTGGGCAGATGTGACCAACTCGCCGATTTCACCCTTTCCTTCACACTTCCTCATGCAGACAAAAAGTATTGTGGATAACAACCCATTGGAAATTGTAAGATTTCAACCTTGGAGGGAAAAGGAAGGCAGTGAAGGTTGTGTATCTGAAACATTGGATAGGCTTGTTAAAGTAAAATACAAAAGGCTTCAATTGGATTCAATTGGATTGAGTTTTACATTTAAATTGGCATGGGATTTAATCCATAAGGATTAACAGGTGCTGGGGAGGTGGTGTTGCCATACACATTGACGATAGATGATTTGGTTGCCACCTCCCATGTTTTCCCCACCTCCTTGTACTTGAGGAAAGTTCTTTAAGGCTCTGATCTGCTTCTGATGATTTCCAGTAGCAAACAACAACAAATGTGATCTCTGTTGGCTGCTGCCATCAAGAACTAAGCAGGTCACATTTTTGGCACAAGATTCAGGTTGAAATCTAGACTGAATACCATAAAGCATGGGAGCAAAATTAAGCCATTCAGCATCTGCTCTGCGATTCCATCATGGTTGATCTGGGATCCCACTCAACCCCATACACCCGCCTTCTTGCCATGTCCTTTGATGCCCTGACTGAACAGGAAACAATCAACTTAAATATACGCACAGACTTGGCCTCCACCTCAGTCTGTGGCAGAGCATTCCACAGATTTACTACTCTCTGGCTAAAAGAATTCCTCCTTATTTCTGTTCTAAAGGTTTGTCCATCAATTTTGAGGCTGTACCCTCTAGTTTTGGATACCTCCACCATAGGAAACATCCTCTCCACATCCACCCTTTCAAGTCCTTTCAACATTTGATCTTTAAAGCAAAATCTTACCAAGGTTTACTTAGTAGTTCCATAATTTGTTATTTTTACTGAATATAACATCGTTTTAGCTCAGTAACTTATGGTGAAATCAAATCTCTCTTCACAATAATGTCTTAGACATGCAGCTTGATGAGATGAGTGATAATTAAAGACTGAAGAAGGATCTAAGATGATGTTTCCTGTTATATGAGAAATTTCAAGCATTCTTGCAAGAATATATACTTCAGGAAGCTTATGAGAGGAAAAAGACCAAGTACTCTGAACTGGCAACAGAAGCTACTCAGAACGGCTGGAAGACCAAGATTTTCCCTGTAGAAGTGGGATGCAGGGGATTTGTTGCTACATCTACGACCAGTCTATTGAAGAAGATGGGGGTGAGGGGTGTCCCCCTGCAACAAGCAATCAAGTCCTTGTCAAATGTAGCAGAAGAAAGCAGCAACTGGATTTGGATTAAAAGGAAAGACAACAAATGTGCTGCAAGATGAAGACTGGAGGGTACGGAACTGAGGGGGGTGTATCTGGGACGCCCAGTTGCACCGTTGAGCCCCCTGGAGACGTCGTGGTCTTATCAACGAACTGTCAAAGAAGGAGGGTGCCCACCTGATGACCCCAATGACATAGCTACCCTCCTCGTCATCACTCCAAGCCTACTGCCAACATCAAGAGTGCCGACTTATCATAGGGATTGAAACATCAAGTCCTATTAGCTCTACTGTTTCCCGTCTATATGAATAATTCAGGTGCTGAGACCATAACATATTAAGTTAAGACTAATATTAAGTTTAGCTGCAACACACAAAATGCTGCAAGAAATCAGCAGGTCAAGCACCATCTCTGAAGGGAAGAGGACAAATAGCATTTCAGATTGAGATCATTCGTCTGGATGTTACGAATTTTGAATTGACGATTTACGAGAATATGTAAAAGTCTACAGAAGAATGTAGGGATTAGCAGAATAAACCAAGGAGAAAGAAGCACAGTGCTGAGAAATGTGAAACAGTACCGCTAGCAAAAGGAATTGTAGGAGAAAGTGTTCCTTACTTTTCTGAATCTGTTATCAGCGTATGGTGGTTGAAGTAATATTTTTGTATGATGTAGGTGAGGAACATTGGGTCGACCCCCTACCTCAAATCTCTAATTAGTCTTAGTGTGTGATTAAACTGATTGCAATAAAAGTTGAGCTGTCACTTCAACAGGGCAGATACATGTATCATTAAAGGCGAACAAATCACTGGGACGCAATGGCATGCAGCCAAGAGTTTTAAAAGAAATTACCACAGAGAAAGTGGATTCATTGGTGGAGGTTTTTCAAAACTTGATAAATTCTGGGAGGATACCACGATATTGGTGGTTGTCCATTGTATTCAACAATGACAGTAGAAACCTCTGTGGGACAGTTTTTAAACTGAAAAAACACTCTCTCAATCTTTGAAGTCCTGGTCAGATGGTTCGAGTAATCATCACTAACTGGTGTCCTCCTAGGTCGGAGTGGATAACCATGAGTTCTGTGCCTTGTCATGTCCTTCATTCTTCATGAAGCATTGCAGAGCCTCCTTCCGAGCCGTTGGATCTCACTATTGCTCTCATCCACCTAGTCTGCCAGAGCTTCACGTGCCAGGACAGACATGCCCCTATCTCACCAGGGTCTGAGGTGTGGTGAACTATGTGCCTGTCTGGACACACCCCCTACTGACTGCTCCTGTGGCTCCTCCCACAGGCCCCTGTATAAAGGCGATTGAGGTCTGATCCTCTGCCTCATTCTCCAGGATGTAGTATGATGGTCACTCACTGCTGGTTCCTTCTTCAGTCAATAAAAGCCGATATCTCGCCTTACGTCTCAGTGTGAGTTATTGATGGTGCATCAATTTTATTGACTGAAAGTTTTAAAACATGGAAAGCGTTTTACGTCCGGAAAGGTTGGATTTGGACCCTCAAGACCCTGATGCAGCTCTCGCTTTTGAACTCTGGCTTGCATGCTTCCAATCATACTTGGCGGAGCTTTGGCGACTGACCCTGCCGTTATGTACAGAATTCTCCTCTCGAGGGTCACCCCAAAAGTTTATTCCATTATCCGGGATCTGCCGACCTAAGAAGCGGCACTGGACGCCCTCAAAAGACAGTACCTGCGGCCGGTGAACACCGTCTACACAAGACATCGTTTAGCCACCCGGCGACAGCGGCCTGGAGAATCGAGCGCCGAGTTTCTCTGAGCACTACAGACACTCGTCCGAGCTTGTGACTGCAAGACACTCATGGCAGAACAACATACGGAGCTGCTAGTACGAGACGCCTTTGTGACGGGACTGAGGTCAGTGTACGTGTGCCAGCGGCTGCTGGAACACTCCAACCTTACCTTACGCTCGGCGATCGAGACGGCCAACGCTCTGGAAGCTGCGCTGCACTACGCCGACGCTGTCCAGTCGCACGATTCCCCGCCGGTTCCGTGGACACCTCAGACCCCACCACCGCCGGCTCCCACAAGCGAATTCGCTGCTGCCAGTTGAGATACCACGAGCTCCCCGAACCCGACCACGGCTGTGGCCCGTCAGAAGCCTGTGCTTTGTTATTTCTGTTGACTCAAAAAGCACTCCCGAAAACGCTGTCCAGCGTGAGAAGCGACCTGCTCCAGCTGCGGAAAGCGGGGCCACTTCGCCAAGGTCTGTAAGTCTAAACTGTGAGCGGAGTGCAGCGCTTGCATGCCCGGATGTGGGCGGCCATCTTTGTCGGCGTCAGCACGCCCCGCCCCCGACCCTCCGATGCTTACCGGGTACCCCGACCACTCATCTCTGGCCACTGTAACTCTCGACCAAAGCGTCCCACACCAACTTGCAATGACAATGACTGTGTCCATGAATGACATCCGGGTGGAGGGGCACAGGACTAGATGCCTGTTTGACATGGGCAGCACTAAGAGTTTTATTCACCCGGACACAGTGCAATGCTGCGGACTCGAACACGGCCAGTAAGTCAGAAGATCCATTTGGCTTCTGGGTCGCATTCCACAGACATCCGGGTGGGTTGTGTAGCGACATTGGTGGTGCAAGGCACAGAATATCGGAACTTTGCGCTACTGGTCATGCCTAATCTGTGCGCACCTGTGCTATTGGGGCTGGACTTCCAGAGCCATCTCGAAAGTGTGTCTATGGTATATGACGGGCTCCTCCCACCACTCACTGTCAGGAATCCTCAGTTCTGTGGGACTTCATCACTACTGACCACACACACACAGCGACACACACATCCCATCCAACACGACAGCTGCGCTACCGACACCACTTGCAGTCTCTCCACTCTCCAGGTCCCTCCCCCACCGCTGTTCGCTAACCTGACCCCGACTGTAAACCTGTGGCGACTAAAAGCAGGAGGTACAGTGCGGGGGACAGGGCCTTCATTCAGTCAGAGGTGCAGCGGCTGCTCAGGGAGGGGATCATTGAGCCAAGCACAAGCCCTTGGAGGGCCCAGGTGGTCAGATGGCGGCCCCACCACCCCCTCCCCACGAACTCCTATTCTCTTTTCCCAGGAAGTCTGTCACTGGGACCGCTCTACCAGTTTGGCTGATGTCCCCGGGGCCAGTGCCGCTCTGGAAACGTGTGAGGAGCAATAAATACTCCCCGCTGGTCGAGAGGGTTCACCTTCTACATGCGAACCCCCAGTATGCTTACGTGGTCTTACCTGATGGGCGGGAGGACACGGTCTCCATCCGCGACCTGGCGCCCGCAGGTGCAGCAGACCACTACCCTGAACACTCTCCGGTAACTATGAACCCTGTACCCGAGGTGACACCGCGCTCACCAGGCCCTACACAGACTCCTCACGACACTTATATACCAGGTGCCTCGCACATGCATGAGCTGGAAGCAGCACAACCTCCGTCTCCTGTGCAATCACCAATGTTGCCGGCGTCTGTGCAATCACAGCTGGTGCTATGTAGGTCGCAACGACAGATTCGACCACCTGATAGACTTGACCTGTAAGAAACTTCGCCACATGGGGACTCTTTTAAACAAAGGGGGGGTGAATGTGGTGAACTATGTGCCTGTCCGGACACTCCCCCTGCTGACTGCTCCTGTGGCTCCTCCCACAGGCCCCTGTATAAAGGCGATCGAGGTCTGATCCTCTGCCTCATTCTCCAGGATGTAGTATGACGGTCACCCACTGCTGGTTCCTTCTTCAGTCAATAAAAGCCGATATCTCGCCTTACATCTCAGAGTGAGTTATTGATGGTGCATCATGAGGCTTACTGGCTCTCTGCACCTGATTTAGCCCACCTGTCGAAGCAATGTACTAGGGTTTGCTGTTGTCACATGCGAACTGCTACTTGGAGCCACAAGTGAGAACTAGGTGTCCGGTGGGATGAAAGGTGTGAGAGCTGCCCCAGAATGGACACGACAAGCCTCTTTATCAGAGATGTTAAACTTCCCTGGATACCCCAAACATGCCACCAGACTATTGAAACACAGCTAATATGACTCTGGTGTTCAAAAAATGAAGAAGACAGTAGGCATGGAATTACAAGCCAACTATTTTAACAGCTATTGTTTGTAATATGTTGTAGTCAATAATCAAAGAAGAAATAACTAATAATTAGGAAAACTTTATAGAATCAAATCCAGTCACCATGGTGTTTTGAAAGGTATTAAATTATGTTTTTGAGGCTGCAGCAGGAAAAGTTGAAAGATGGTAACCTGTAGATGTTGTATTTAGATTTCCAAAGGCATTTGATTAGGTTCCACATTACAGAATAGTGCATAGGCAACGTGTATTAGTATAGATTGAAAACTGGTCCTTTTCAAGCAGTAAGTAGTGGAGTATCACAGGGATAGGTTCTTGGGCCTCAGTTGTTTACTGTTTACAATAATGAAGGAGGACATTAAATGTAATGCTTCCAAGTTCACCAATGAGACAAAAGTAGATGGAGAAGCATGTTGTGATCGAGGACATTGAGACAGCAACATGCAATGGCAAATTGAGAGATTGAATGAATGGATAAAAGCTTGGTAAATGGTGTTCGATATGGGAAGTGTGAGGCGATGCACTTTGGTAAGAGGAGACAAAAGGTAGATTATTATCTAAATAGAGAGAGAATACAAATGAGTGATGTTTAGAGGGTTGGAAATGTCTTCATGCATGAATCACAAAACTGTTAGCAGGCAGATCCAACAATAGTTAAAAAGACAAATGGCATATTGAAGTTTGTATTGTGACAGGCTAGGAGTTTAAGAATAGCAACGCACCCAAAATGCTGGAGGAACTTTACAGGCCAGGCAGCATCTATGGAAAAGAGTATAGTTGATGCTTCGGGCCAAGACTCTTCACAAGGACACTTTATCTCTCATTTGTGAGTTTAAGAATGGGGAGTTTTTAATACAGCTGAGAGGCCACACTTGGAAAGCAGTGTAGTTTTGATCCACTTTTAAAAATAAAGGGATGTATTGGTTTTAGAAGCATTCCAAAGCAAATTCAACAACCTAATTCCTGGGTTAAGAAGATTGTCCAATCAAGAGAGCCTGGACAGTTTGGGTGTATATTACCTGAAGCTTAGAAGTATGAGGGATGACCTTATTCAAACATATAAGATCCAAGAGGGCTTTACAGGTTAAAAGCTGAAGTCTTTTTGCTAGTCTGAAAGTCACAACAAAAGGATAATAGAGTAACTACAGAACAAGGTGCCAGGCATTTAAAACTCTTCTCCCAGAGAGTAGTGAAGCATCAGAGTCATACAGCATGGAAAAGGGCTCTTCAGTCCACAAATTCCTTGTTGACTCCAAATACAAAATACAAATACTTTATTGTCACCAAACAATTGATACTAGAGCGTACAATCATCACAGTGATATTTGTTTATTGCGCTTTGCGCTCCCATTTACACTAATCCTCTAGTAATCCGGTTTTTTGTCCTCCTCTTATCCCTTCACCTACCCCAGACTCCAATAGCCACTTTGGAAATGTTTGCTCCAGAGGGTGGTGAAGGCCTGATAATCAGACAAATTTGAAGTGGAGATAGGTGAACTAACAGTGGAGAGGAATTGAGAGTTTTTGAGGACAGGAATTGAGGAATGAGGACAGAAGAGGATTTGAGGCCAGATAGATCGGCCACGATCACATTAAATAGAGGGGCAAGATCGAGTGGCTCTGTGGCCGACCATTATGTCCTACTGTCCTTTTTAGAGGAACAGGCAGCAATGAGTATCAAAAAGAAATAAGCTTAATTTTCAATTTTATTTATTTTGATGTTGTATAATCAACAGTGTGAATGTTGAATTTACACTCAAGATTAGATTGCATAGTTAGAATTTTGCATGCAATTTCCTTACACCAATTGTACACAGTATATTTCATCCACACAATAAGCTTAAAGAATGATACCAAAAGAGAATGCCTATTAAACAAGAAAAACATAGAGTTAGCAAAAGTAGCATCTGGGTCTATTTCTGCATCTTGGATCCTTAATTGAATGTAATTGTTAGTTATGGTTAAAATATGAGGATTTTTTACATTGGTAACTAAATGTTTGGCCAAGTCTATTAAAGTTATTGGAAGTGTGAAAGGTTTAGAGAGAATATTATTTTAAAAAAACTTCAGTCCATTGCTTAGCATCTCAGTGACGATGTAAAGCTATTTTTGTGTGGTAGAGGCTATCACATATGTTTATTGGGAAAGGAAATTTCGAAAAAGGAAGTGAGATTACAGGAAATAGCTCCGTTCAAGGAGCTAACACCAGCAAAGACCTAATGGGACAAACGATCTCCAGTGATGTTGCATCTGAAACTATTTGATACCTTGCCACAAGCATTCTATTAGCTTGATTTCATATTGTTATCTAACATTAATCATCTAAGATATAAATGAAAAGCCAGATGATTTTTTCCCTCTCGGTAATGATCTAATTCAACATACCTGTTCTCCATAAGACATAATTGACACCCCCTCTTGCATTTTCTTATGCTGAAGTTACAAAGTCATTGCAATTGCAGATGCTATATGCTTTATCTAACATTATAATAGACCTATCAAACTAAAATACTTTGGCATGCTTTATGAAATATGTCAAATTACATATACAACTAGGCAAATCAGTCTGTGGCAAGGGAACAATTTCACTGATATGAAACGACAGAGTTATTGCTGCAGATCCCTTTTTATATTTCACATCTCATTTTATTTCAGTGCAAAAGCCCCTCACTGTCCACAGATCTCCCATGGAGCTGAACATGCTGCATAATCAGTCCTGCTACCTTCCATCAAGGGTAACTTGGCATGGTTGAGAATCATGTTCCCCAGAGTTTACTGTTTGCACTGAGCAATCTGGCAGACTTGTGAAAACCTCCCCTTTGCATTATTTGTCTGCTAGATTTCATTGGGATTTCCCTGGCAATTGAGGGTAGTTCCTTTTGTTATGGACTTATGTTCACATCAGGTCATTTGCTCTGATGATTTTTTCCATGGGAAAGTATTCCAAAAACCTGGACTAGTAATGAAAAGGGCATGAATTCAAATTCCAGTGTGGTTGTATAAGGAGCAACTTAAGTAAGCAAATCAAAAAAACGAAAATCAAGTTGAATTGTTAAACAATTCTATAAACGATCATGAAGCAAAAACTTCGGGAAATGACCAGACATCAACATGGTTTGTTCTTAGCTAACCTCTAAATGGCATGTCTGGATCCAGGTCAGCAGGAAGCAATGATTCAAGAAAGAGAAAAATGTAAGAACTATAGCTGCTGTGATTTCAAATACAATTGGGGAATGCTGAAAGTATTCTGCAGGCCAGAAAGGCAAGATGGTGGTATAGCAGTCATCAGGTCAGCTATACAGGTTCTAAGCTCAAATCCCACCATGGCCCAGTGGAATTTAAACTCATTTTAATAATCTGAAATTGGGATAGAATTGTTAGTTACTCCTCATAACTACAAAACCTCTGTGTTGTTGTACAACACCACACACAAAATGCTGGTGGAACACAGCAGGCCGGACAGCATCTATAGGGAGAAGCACTGTCGACGTTTCGGGCCGAGACCCTTTGTCAGGACTGAGAGAGAAGGGAGAGGATACCGGAATAAAAAGGTGGGAAGAGAGGAAGGGGGCTAGCTGGAATGTGATGGGTGAAGCCAGGTGGGTGGAAAAGAAGGAATCTGATCGGAGAGGGTGAAGAAGAAGGAGATAGAGACCTGAGGGGGGGGGGTATTAGGCAGGTGAGAAGAGGTAAAAGGTCACAGTGGGGAGAGGGGGAGGGGGAATTTGTTTACCAGAAGGAGAAATCAATATTCATGCTATCAGCCTGGAGGCTACGCAGACAGAATATAATGTGTCACTCCTCCTCCCTGAGGGTGGCTTCATCTTGACACAAGAGGAGGCCATGGACCGACATGTCGGAGTGGGAATGGAAATGGGAATTAAAATGTTTGGTCACCGGGAAGCCCTGCTTATGGCGGATGGTGGATTATTGTTCACTAAGGTCTGCTTTGAGACACTACTTTTAAATATCTCATGGTAGGACCTAACAAATACATCAACTCAATGGCAATAGGTTTGGGTCTTGTCAGTGCTGCCCAGATCTCAAGATAAATGAAAAGAATAGCTGCATATGAGGGATATAAAGAGAGTTCATATTTCACGTAAGAACTGATGAATGGTATTGACTTAAAGTGTTAACTTAGTTCAAGAAATATACCCACTGGCACTTTTAAGAGGAAGTAGAATGTTCAATAAAGGACACTCAAGTTCAAAAACAAATCTCCAAGAAAAAATCATTAGGAAGCTGAATTTACTGATCCTTCCTTAACAGAGTACAAAAATCTCATACCCTCTAGCGAGATTGGGTTTTAGTAGCAAATTCCTGACAGGAGTTTAATGTATTCTATCACATTGGATCCATTCTGTATTAATACTTCTAAATTTTGGGGATCCCTCAAGCAATTATTCACCTGCTTAAATTTTTAGTGAATTATATGAAGCATGGAAATGTTTAGTTATGACCTCATTAGATTAGTCAATAAACATTTAATTAGATTTTCTTGCAATGTTTAATGTGTGTGTAAAAATTGCTAACAGTATTTTCCAGGTAATTACATTTGAAGAGAAGCACATTGAACTATGTCAGTGTCTGAATCAGGACAATAAATACCCCTAAAAGGAGCACCTACTTTCAAGAGTAGGCTGAGGATTGAAAGAATCTTCAAACAAATCTTAAATGTATTGAGCTGAATCTTCCTGGCTGGAGTCCATGGTCCTGGTTTGAACTGCCAATGTTCAGCTGCTTAATCTTCAATAACTCTTGACCTTAAGGCTTGCACTATTGAACACAGAGGTCCAAGCTTACGAGGTGACAGATGGCACTGCATCTGCCCTCACACTCTGTTACCAGGCTCCACATGACATCCAATAATATTCTGTCTTGCTGGGATTTCCTCAGATTATATCATGATGATTGCCATTCAGGTCCAGTCAAAGCGATCAATAAGTTTTAATATTGAACCCAATGTATTATGTAAGCAGTCAATATTTAAAATAACATAGTTTTTACAATTTTATGTACTTTAATATTTCTAATTATTTATTTTATATACTTTATCTGGGTGTCAAGGTTGAGATACATCCCTACCCAATGAGGTGTAAGGTGCTCCTTCCCTCCACTAGCCTGCAGGGCACCCTTGGGCGAGGCGTATCACCTCTTAGGCCCCCCACCCTCATCAAGGTCACATGAAGCCATGGGAGCACGTGGTGGCTGGTGCACATCACAAGTCCTGGATATGTGACCACTGATGCCAAGCAGGCAATTTCTGAAGAGTATTGATAATGGCTGGGGTCACCCATCTTGTAAAGGCACTGCCCAGAAGAAGTCAATGGCAAGCCACTTCTGTCCTGGAACATGATCGCCCATGTCATACGACATGGGACATAATGATCATGATGATATTTTATCCCTTCTGATATATTCTCCAATTGGTAATTTTAGTTGGACCACACAGGACAGCTTATGCTGGAATCTGGACTAAGGAAAAACAAGATGCTGGAGAAATTCAGCAAATCAGGCATGAACTGCGAAGTGAAATGGACAGACTATTTTTTTGGGTTGGACCCTTCAGCTAAACTGAAAGGGCCAGGGAAGATAATGTGTGTAAAGAGGGGGGCAGGTGGAGCAACATAAGTTGATCGAGGTGAGGAAGATGATGGACAGTTGGAGGAGAAGAGCGTGGAAATAGTGACAGAGGTTGGATGGTGATAGGTGGAGGTGATGGGGGCTTCGATTGATGGAATTGTGGGAAATGAAGGGAGAGCGTGGAACCAAATAAAGGAGATGGTGTGGGCAAATGGGAACAGTGGGAAGTGGAGACACTCGGAGAGGAGAAAATGGTGGAAGGAAATGAAACAGGGTAAGGAGTGATTGGGCTGTGTGGACTGGGTGAATCAGGAGGGGAGGTAGAAGGGACAGAGGGGGAGCAGGTTACTGAAAATAGAGTATTTAATGTTCATAACTGCAGTATGTAGACTAGCCAGGCTGAATATGAGATGCTGTTCCTTTAGCTTGCAATATAGTGTCTCCACGGCAGTGGAGAAGGCCAAACATATAAGTATGGGATTGGGAAGGGTTATTAAAATTGCTAGCAGCTGGCAGCAGGATCATGGTAGATGGAATTCAGGTGCTCAGCAAACACTTGCCTAGTCTAAACTTGCTCTCTACTATGTAGTGGAGGCTTTTAGATAATCGTTTTTAATTAATCATTTACAATGTTTATTTATTGCCTCTACTTTTAAGAATTTTTAAATGGCTGTATTATCAATATCATTTTAAAACTATTAATAAAAACTAAATATTAAGAAAGCTGGTGGAAATCTGAAAACAAAACAAAAAATGATGGAAGTGCATTGTAGTCCGGACAGCATCTATGTAAAGGAAAGCAGTTTCACAGATGCTACCTGACCTTGTGTGGGTTTCTAGATGATCTGATATTGTTAAAAATCACTTACAATTTGTAAAGCCGGCAAAGATGGCTGATAATGTGAAGGTGTCAGGGGTCGCTCAGGGGTGTGGTCTCCTCACAACTCTGTTGGGATGCCTCAGGCCAATGTGGTTGGCCCAGTGTCCACACCCCATGTGGCACAGCAGGATCCCTGCTGGGGACTCCTCAGGGTGAGCACAGTCTGGCACAATCCAGTATTACAACTCATGCCAACAACTAGCACCTTCAAAGAGCTATTTAATTGTGTCCATACCTTTCCTACTTTTCATGAAGCACACACCTCCTGCTCAACTGTGCATGCAATTTCCATGTAGAAACTACTCCTAAGTTTGCATTTTGAGAGGACTTATGTAGTGAACGGTAGGACACTGAGGTGTGCAGTATAACAAAGGAGACTGGACACACAGATCCAAAATTCCTTGAAAGTGGCTTTAGAATCAGAATTAATAATACTGGCATATGTCATGAAGTTTCTTGTATTGCGACAGCAGTACATTGCAATATACAATACATGTTGTGCCTTCTTTATAATTGCATCAGTATGTTGGACCCAGTATAGGTCTTTAGAGATGTTGACACCCAGAAACTTGAAACTGCTGATCCCTTGATGAGAACTGGTGTGTGTTCCTTTGACTTCTCCTTCCTGAAGTCCATAATCAATTCTTTGGTCTTACTGAGGTTCAGTGCAATATTGATGTTGTGACACCACTCAACCAGCTGATCGATCACACTCCTGTGCACCTCCTCATCACAATCTGAAACTCTGCCAACAATAGTTGTGTCATTGGCAAATATATAGACTAACCACTCAGTCATGGGTGTAGAGAGAGTAGAGAAGTGGGCTAAAGGATGCACCAGTGTTGATCGTCAGCGAGGAGGAGGTGTTATTTCTAATCTGCACTGACTGTGGTCTCCCGATGAGGAAATCAAGGATCCAGTTGCAGAGGGAGGTACAGAAGCCCAGAGTTGGAGCTTGTTCATTAGGACTGAGAATACGATGGTGTTGAACATTGATCAGTAATCAATAAACAGCAACCTGATGTAGGTATTGTTATTGTCCAGGTGATCCAAGACCAAGAGATGACTCAATGAGATTACATACCCTGTAGACCTATTACGGTGATATGTAAATTGCAGCAGGTTCACGTCCTTGCTCTGGCAGGATTTGATCCTGGCCATGACCAACCTCCCAGGTAGATAGTGTCATAAGCTGAGAATTTGGCACATTGGCTTTCATAAATCAGGACACTGAGTATGTTCAAGTTACATAAGACATTGGTGAAGCCAATCTGCGAATATTGTGTGCAGTTCTAGTCACCTACCACTCTTTCAAGGGTGTAGAGTGCAGAGAAAATTTAAAAAGATGTTGCTGGGACTTGAGAACCTGAGTTATAGGGAAAGGGTGAATAGATTAATACTTTATACACTGGCATGCATGAGAATGGGAGGAGATCTTATAGAAGTATACAAAATTATGAAGGGTATAGAAAGCATGATAGCATGAAGGCCTTTTCCCCTCAAAGCAAGCTTGACTAGAACTAAAGGTCATGGGGTTTGGGTGAAAGGTGAAGTATTTAAGTAGGGTCTGAAGGAAAACTTCCTCACATAGAGGGTGGTGTAAGTATGCATCAAGCTGCCAGCAGAAGTGATAAATGCAAGTTAAATTGTAACATTTAAAATAATCCATGTTACGATTGAGCTTATATCTACCAGAAAAATTCTGCATGCTGGAATTCCAAACCAAGTCCTGAAGAAGGGCCTCAGTCCGAAATGTTGACTGTTCATTCATTTCCATGGATGCTGTCTGACCTGCTGAGTTCTTCCAGTATTTTGTATGTATTACATTTAAAAGAAGTTTGGATAGGTATACAGATGAGAGAGGAGTGGAGGATTATGCTCCTGGTGATTGTAAACGGGTCTAGGCAGAAGACCAGGGGAGAATGGACTAGATGGGTCATAGGGCCTGTTTCTGTTCTAATGTATTCCATTTGCACACATTGCTAGTTAAAGAAATGTATTTCAGATTGTAATCACCTGTGTGAAGAATATTTCTTCTCCAGCTCTTTGTTAGCCAATTACTTTGTACAATCTGGCCTGGTGTTTAGGAACAAATCAGGTCTGTGAACGGCAGAAACCTCACCGGACAACATTGTAAACTGTGAGGATGATATGATACTACCATTTAAAACAGTGTATGTACAGAAAAGTTATTGGATTCAATGTTGAATCTTTCTGAGCAATTTTGGTACCTTAACAGAAATTGGCTGCCATTGTGTTTCGTGTGATTGATTTGCGATGACAAGTACAGTGAAGAATTAATGATTGTGACAATCACTGCAAATTTAATCAGGTGATAATAGAGTCAATTCAGTCAGATTATAATGAAGTTAATTTCATCAAGAGGTTCAGACAATGATTATCAAATTTGGAGCAAGCTGCCATAAATTACAGCTGTCATCTAAACCCCAACATTATCTTGAAGTTCAGCCTTATATTTTCAAATCTATAATACAGTTTTTATTCAGTTCCAGGAGTTGTCAAGTTGTGAACAATTGCCAGTATGGCCGTGCTGTGGGTCTGTGGTACTAATCAACAATTGCCCCCTCATTACTTAAGGTTGCTCTTCCAAGAGGACCACCACTTTGTCATGGTCTGGAGGCTTGTGTGCCTCAATGACCCAGAGAGCTGTGTTGGCTGAGTCAGGGCTTTATGCTTTGGCTCTTGGTAGGGTCACCCATGCCAAACAGGTCAAAGGGTAGAGGCCAGACTAAGAGTGATCCGCCAGTCCTCCAGGTTCAGGGGTTCACCTCTGGGCTAACAACCCAGACTGGTAAAACAAAATTGTTATGGAAACAGCAATGAAAAATCCTTCTACATCTGAGTGAGACAGTATTCCTGATTCTCCACTCCGGTCTTGGACGACTGACAGTAGTGAAAACTGAGCGGAAGCTCTGACATGATGAAGGAGTATAGAGGACCTTCACTGCTGCCCTAAATGCCTGCAGCATAACAAGCAGTAAGTAAATAAGTAAGTATAACAGAAACAACACACACAAAATGCTGGAGGAACTTCAGCCTGTCAGGCAGCATCGATGGAAAAGAGTACAGTTGATTTTTCAGGCCGAGACCCTTCAGCAGGACTCAAGTAAGTTTTAAAGGTTTGTGGGGAAGTAGTTGGCAAAGTTAGTTCCACTTGCTGCTTCAGTAGTTGAACGTACCTTGTGGCCACAAGGACAGGAAAGGGTAAAAATTCAAGTCCCACACTACTTTTTGAGTCTTCAATCATAGCTACAATTGGACGCAGCCAAATTTTCAGACTGTGTGTTTGTCCTGTGGCTTCCATCGTGAAGCTTGCTGAGACCTGGATCTAATTGAGTTCTATTTATCCCTGTTGAACGCAGGCCTGTGAAAACTCAAGACTAGTTCCGTAGAATTGCATTGAATTTACAGTACGGAGTGGTGGAGATTCAAGATGGCGACGTAGACATCTGCCTTCGGGCGCTCTTCATTTTTTAAACTATAATCACCCTTTAATCAAATCTTTTCGTACTTAATTACATGGGTTGATACTCACGATTTACTTCTTTTTTAAAATAATACTTGATTTAATCTTTTCAAACTTAAAATGTCTGTATCTAAGAAATCGTCTAAAGACCCTCCATCTCTTGAGGCATTCTCCAGTCTTCTGGATACTAAACTGGATACTAAATTTGCAAGTCTGGAGAATAAGCTTACTGCAAAAATATCTGAGCTTGAAGAAGTCGTTAGATCGTTTGATACCAAGCTTCAATCGCAGGCAGCAGATATTGAACGGCACAAAGAAAAGTTTGCGACTCTTGACAAGTTAATTTGTGAAAAAATACGTACTATTGAAACTTTGGAGGAGAAGTTACGGTCGACCGTTAAAATAGTGGAGCAGAGTAAGTTTAAAATCATCGATCTTGAAAACCGATCTCGCAGACAAAACTTGCGTGTTATCGGATTTCCCGAAAATGTTGAGTCTGGTGACTTAACTGAGTATTTCTTTAACTTATTGTGGGAAATTTTCAGTGAGGACGCTTTGCGGGCTAAACCTACTATCGATCGTGCTCACAGAGTTTCGAGATTTTCGATCTTGAGAGATAAACCACGAGCTGTGATTGTTCACCTCCATTATCTTCGGGAGAAAGAGCTTTTAATCCGATTAGCTCGTCAGAAAGGTATGACTTCTCACAGAAACATCAAGTTTCGAATTGTTGAGGATTATTCATTTGACGTGATGAAGGCGAGAATCGCTTTTAAACCAGTGATGGCAGAGATTCATTCGATTGGACTTAAACAAGCTTTAAGATACCCAGCGAATCTCAGAATTACGTTGAGTGACAACAGTCAGCGTTTATTTAATACTCCCGAAGAAGCGAAGAAATTCGTCGAAGAATATTGGTCTTCTAGTACAAGTTGAACTATGTGTTATGTTAAAGAATTTTTGGAGAGAAGATGCCATTTCGTTTTGGGCTTTAACTTATGAAACTGTGGTATAGCTTTTTACTTTGGTCTGTAGACCTGGTCTTTTTTTATTATCATGGTTTATAGAAGCTCTTCTAATTTTACTATAATGTTTTTTTTTCTTTCTTAATTCTTTTCTTCTGAACTGGATGTACATGTTAATACTCTGTAATAATGATTTATTTTTTAAGATGTCGTTTCTTCTTCCCATAAGACTTTGCTTTCCGTAAGCATTTATTTGCTTGTACTTGAAAATGGGACGAATGTTTTGGACCTTTTATATATATATATATTGTAGTGATTATTGAATCCTTTTTTTGATCCTTTTTGATGACCTTTTTTTAATAGATTGGTGAATTTACACTTATATTTCGTAATATGGTTTTTTCAAAATGCCGTTTCTTCTTCCCATAAGTCTCTGTTTTTGAAACGTCGTTTTTTTGTATCTGAATATGGAATCTTTTCTTAAAGGTATATTACACTATTTTAAACTTTAATGTTTATCCTTTTTTACTAATGTTCTTTTGCTTTGTTATATTATTTTTTCATTTTGATTGATATATTCTTTCTTTTTACAACCCTGTATTTATATCTGGGTGTTATATAGTTTCTCTTTTCTTTCTTTTCATGAAGTTGCCATCTTGAAAATGGGGGTAATATTGGTATTAGTTTGTGCGCCTGCCTCTTGGCTTTTTTTCAAGGGGTTGGGGGAGGGGGTAGGGATCTTTTTTCACACTTTTGCTTTTAGTTTATGGGCCAACTTTAGATTATTAATATTGTTGAAGTGTCATGTTCTCCTGTTGCTCCTGAACCATTTTTCCTTCTTCCTGAATTATGGGTTATGTATTTTTTTAACCTTTTATGATATATACAATTAGTATTGGCATGATGGATAAGTCTATTAATTTTATCTCTTGGAATACTAATGGTTTAAACCATCCGATTAAACGTAAAAAAATATTTAAAGTATTCCTTAGACTAAATGCTAATATTATTTTTGTACAGGAGACCCATATTAGGAGGGAGGATAATCAATGCTTTTTTGGGTTCTGGAAGGGTCAACAATTTCACTCGAATTGTACCGCCAAAATTAGGGGTATGTCTATTTTTATAGACCCCTCAATTTCGTTTACACATCATGAAATTATTTCTGATCCACAGGGCAGATTTTTGTTGATAACTGGCTCACTTTTCAATCGAAAAGTGGCTCTAGTTAATATTTATGCTCCAAACTTTGACTGCCCTGAATTTTTTAAACGGTTATTTACTTCCCTCCCTAATCTAAATGAATATATGCTGATAATGGGTGGAGATTTCAACTGTTGTTTGAATCCTTCGATGGATAGATCTAAACCTATTTGAATTCTTCTGAATAGATCAGCCTTACATATTAATTCCTTTATGGTTGATTCGGGAATTACTGAAATATGGCGGTTTTTGAACCCTAAAGATAAAGAATTTTCGTTTTTCTCACATGTTTATCACAGTTATTCTAGAATTGATTATTTCCTTATTGATCATCGTTTATTAACAGATGTTACTGATTGTAAATATGACTCTATTGTCATTTCGGATCATGCACCTTTGAAGTTATCTATCAAGATTTCGGACTCTTTCAATAATACTAGATCTTGGAGACTTAACGCTACTTTGTTTCAAGATCCAGAATTTATCACCTTCATAAAACAGCAAATTGACTTGTTTTTTTCAACAAACTATACTGAAGAGATTGACAGAGGAATACTTTGGGACTCTTTTAAGGCTTTTATCCGTGGACAAATTATCTCATATTCTGTCGGTAAAAGAAAACAAAGATATTTAGATATTGCTTTATTAGTGGATAAATTAAAGAAATTGATAAGATTTATTCCGTGACTCCTACCAAAGAACTCTATAAGAAGAGAGTTGAGCTTCAAATGGAACATAGTTTATTATTATCTTCTTCAATTGAGAATCAATTAATTAAGACCAGGGCTCAATTTTATATTCATAGTGATCGAACTGGTAAATTGTTAGCTAACCAATTAAAAACTATTTCGACTAAGCGACAAATTATTAAAATTCATAAACAAGACGGTAATCTGACTACTGATCATAAAGAAATTAATAATACTTTCCAAGATTTTTATAAATCTTTATATCAATCAGAATTTGATGGCTATCTATCCATGATGGATAATTTTTTTAACAATTTGAATATTCCTAAACTGACAGATGAAGATAGGAGCTTGTTCGATGCTCCTATTTCTATGGCTGAGATAGGAGAGGCTATCTCATCAATGAATTCAGGGAAAGCTCCTGGTCCTGATGGTTATATTATAGAATTCTTTAAAACTTTTTCTTTTTTACTTTCCCCTTGGTTATGTGAAATCTTTAATGATGCATTTACTAAGAAGAGACTACCCCAGTCTTTTTATGAAGCTACTATCTCTCTAATTCTTAAAAAAGATAAGGATCCTACTCTATGTGCATCTTATCGCCCTATATCGCTATTAAATGTAGACTCTAAGATTCTTACAAAAATTTTAGCTATTAGATTAGAAAAGTTACTATCACAAATTATTTCAGAAGACCAAACTGGTTTTATTAGGAACCGGTGTTCTTTTTTTAATGTTAGAAAATTGATTAATATAATTTACACTTCTTCACCCACAGCCCCAGAATGTGTTATTTCATTAGATGCTGAAAAAGCTTTTGATAGAGTTGAATGGACATACTTATTTAATGCCTTGCGAAATTTTAATTTTAGTCCTAATTTTATATCATGGATTAAATTAATTTATTATAAACCTGTTGCTTCTGTTCTTACAAATAATTACAGATCCCCTTTTTTTCAATTATCTCGTGGTACGAGACAAGGTTGTCCATTAAGTCCTCTATTATTTAATATTGCATTAGAACCTTTAGCCATTGCTATTCGTGAATCCCCTAATATTTTTGATATTACCCGGAATGAGAAGTTATACAAGTTATCACTTTATGCTGATGACTTGTTGTTATATATTTCCGATCCTGACAGGTCTATTCCCGCTATTTTATCCTTATTGGCTCAATTTGGTAGTTTTTCTGGTTATAAACTAAACTTGGATAAGAGCGAATTATTCCCTTTAAATGCGCAAACTTTATTGAATGACAGGATACCATTTAAAGTTGTTACTGATAACTTTATTTATTTAGGTATAAAAATTACCAAGAAATATAAAGATTTATTCAGATTGAAATTTTTACCTATGCTTCATCAGATTCAACAACTTACTACAGGATGGTCTCCTTTATCTTTATCATTAGTTGGCCGGAGTAATGCTATTAAAATGATGATTTTACCAAAATTTTTATATTTATTTCAAGCCTTACCAATTTTTATTCCTAAATCTTTTCTTGATAACATTGATTCTAAAATTTCCTCATTTGTGTGGCAAAATAAAAACCCCAGGTTAAGTAAAAGGCAGTTACAAAAATCTAAAAAAGATGGTGGTTTAGCTTTACCTAACTTTAGATTTTACTACTGGGCAAATAATATTCTAAATTTAATATATTGGAAATTAGATTTGGATTCACCATTGTGCCCACAGTGGGTAAATTTAGAATGCAATGATGCACAAGGATATTCTCTATTCTCTGTTCTTGGTTCTTCTCTTCCTACTGATTTAGTTAAATTCAATAAAAAGTTATCTAATCCTATTGTGAAGCACACATTATGAATTTGGTTTCAATTTCTTAAGTTTTTTACTCTGAAAAACTTTTTTCTAGATAGCCCTATCTTACTTAACTTCTTTTTTAAACCTTCTTTGACAGATCAAGTTTTTAGCATATGGAAAATGAAAGGTATAATATGTTTTCGAGATCTTTTTTTTGAAGGTAGTTTGATGTCTTTCGACCAACTTTCCAACAAATTTAAGTTACCTAAATCTAATTTTTTTAGATACTTACAAATCAGAAATTTTTTACGTAAAGTTCTATCATCCTTCCCCAATTCAACTTTGATAGACTTTTCAGACATGATTTTTACCTTGAATCCTTGTCAGAAGGGATTAGTGGCTCTTATTTATAATATGATTATGAAAATACAACCAGAAATATCAGATAAAATTAAACAAGAATGGGAAAAAGAACTTCAATACAATATATCAACAGAAAAATGGGAAAAAATTCTACAAATGGTTAATTCTTCTTCTATATGTGCTAAACATGCTTTAATACAATTTAAGGTTGTACATAGAGCCCATATGTCTAAAGATAAACTTGCTCGATTCTATTCTCATATTAACCCTCAATGTGACAGATGTCATTTAGATGTGGCCTCATTGACCCACATATTTTGGTCATGTCCCACTTTACATGACTATTGGAAGGACATATTTGCTATTATTTCCTCAGTTTGGAATATTGATTTACAACCTCATTTTATTACTGCAATTTTTGGTATACCAAATGAGGATGGTAACCAGTTTTCCCCTTCAATTAGACGAATGATCGCCTTTGTAACATTAATGGCCAGAAGGTCTATATTACAAAATTGGAAAGAAGTAAATCCTCCTACCACATTTCAGTGGTTCTCTCAAACTATTTCTTATTTGAGCTTAGAAAAAATTAGAAGCACTATTTTTGACTTATCAATTAAATTTGAAGAAACTTGGGGACCGTTCATTCGACACTTTCATATGAATTAATTTGATCTCTTCCAGAACTTTTCTCTTTTTATTCTTGTTCTGGTATGGAGTTCCGGAGTTTTTGACACTATCATATATATATAAACTGTTATTATTGCCCATGTTAGTTTAGTTTAGGTTATATATTTTTTTCAATATATATTTTCTTTTCTTGCATTTTTTTAAAAAAAAATTTTCTTCTTTTGATGATTATTCTTTTTTTTCATGTATAATTAATATAGGTTACATTGATTAATGTACTATTTTTTGCTGAAATTTTAATAAGATTTTGTTATTCTATTACTAATTTAACTGTCTAATGTACCCATAACCTATTCAATATCACAATATGTTTTTTTTATATGAAATTCAATAAAAAGATTGAAAAAGAAAGAAAGAATTTACAGTACAGCTCATTCTCCAGTCAGTGATGAGTGTTTATGCGCCATCCAATCCCAAACATTGAAGTGTATCTGCGTAATCATCTATTCCTTTCTACCCTCTTGCCTTTATATGGCTTTCCTTTTTCATGGGTCTGTCCATGTTCTGTAGTCAACGCACAGAATAGTTGAATTGAAGTTTCAAGGTAAGGTCCTCAACTGATACTTAAGATTCAGTTGAAGAATCTTTAACATTGGCACCCAAGAGAGACAGGAATCTCTTAAAAGTATTAAATTTAGGTTTTTATGATGTTTGTGGATGTAACTTTGGTACTCCATTGTAGAATCTAATGTTAGTCACAGAAATGCTACAGTCTAAAATTTACAGAAATGCTAAAATCACTCCTGCCCCTCTGAATCTGTCTCTGCTTTCTCCTCACCAGAACACAAGAAACTAAAGAGGTATGGTGATGCGACTGGTAGTGCTGTGACTTCACAGATCAAACGACCCAACTTCAATCCATACCTCATGTGCTGTGGAGACTCGTGGGCTTCTCCCAATTGTTCTGGTTTCCTCCTGCACCCTAATGACACGTGAGCTGATAAGCCGAGATGCAAGAGACTGCAGAAGCCGGAATCTGGAGCAACACACTAAATACACACATCATGTTTTATCAGTCAGGATTGTAAGCACAGTTCGGGAAAAAAAACATGTTTTGCAATTATGAAGCACTTTCCATTCTCCCAGCCAGTCGTTAGCTCTTTACAACCATTGAAGTATCTCAAAAATGCAGTCATCGTTGTAATATCCAATGCCATTTCAGGTAGTTCCACAGATCACAAGAGGCCAGACAATCTGTTTTCTCTGATATGTTAATGAATAAATATTTGCTACGCCTCTAGAATAACTCCCCTGTTCCTCTTTGTAAAAGAACCATACAATGTTTTACATCTGCACAAAAGACCCTGGATTTCCTTGATTTGATAAGTCAAATGACAGACAGCTTCTTCTCCTTCTTCTTAGGCAGCCTCTGTGGATCGAGGATGACTTGCTTCCATTCCGGGTTTGCCAGTTCTGAGGTGGTTAATGAGACCAGTGTGGGAACTGTAGACTCTTTCACAGATTGGACTGGGGATGTCTGACAGGACAGTGCATTTGTCAACTGGTTCGCTCTGCCAGCGATTTATGCGGGGACTCTGAGTGCTCCTGTTTGCCTCCTGGTTTTCAATCCTCAATGCTTCATGAGTCATGTGTCAGGAGTCACTGAAAGGCAGCAACTATGGCAGTGAAATGCCTACTGCTGTACACTACAGGAGTGCCAACCTAGAATTTAGTCAATTGAGTGGGGAAAGCACCCACATTCTTTTAACCAGCCATTATAGATGCTGTTATCTGAACCACAAGTGACTAGAGAAGTGTCAACAGTGGTGGAGTGTAGCAGGAGATATGATATGGGTGACAAGTATGATAGCAAGATTAAAGATAGTTGTGCAAAGGCAGTGTTTTCAATGTGGGCCTTGTTTCCAACCACCTGCACACACAGCCTTGAGCTGTTTTGAAATCACCATGTGCAAACATTCTGATAAGTTCAAACATGCTGAAGCACAAAGCACTGCCTTTATCTACAACTGCACAGCAGCTACTAAACAGGACATTTTGTAAGTACAAACTGCTACAAATGTGGATCCAAATACAGCAGGCTCAACGCAGCAGCTAATAATATTTCTGAGGGCTCCCACTGAAAACATTCAACTGGTTGCAGGAAAGCTATTGTACTCACACCTTAACAGATTGTTTCTTTGCTGCAGTTCGACCGACTGACAACCACTTAAGGAATTTTAGTATACATCTCTCAAACTCTGCACACTTAAAAAATCAATTAAAGTGAGTATGCAATACAGAACAAATTCCTAGAAGCTACATTGCACTGTGGGATTTTTAGTACAATGCAATTAAAAATGGATCCAAACTGGGTCAAATCTTGGGAAATTGAATGAGTTAATTCTTAGCATGAATCACCCATGTAACCTTTAGGGGAAACACAATGATAGTGTTCACTAATGCGACACTCCTTTCAGAGCATTGCAATAGAGCTGGACCTCCATATCCACAACACACACAAAATGCTGGAGGAACTTAACAGGCCAGGCAGCATCTATGGATAAGAGTACAGTTGACGTTTGGGCCAAAGCCCTTCAGCAGGACTGGACCTCAGTATTCTGGAAAGCTTGTTGTCAGGCACTCCAATGAGAACACTATATTTGTTCCACAAAGCCATAAGTAAAGCACTTACCTAAGTCTTTGGTCCACTCCATCCTCTCAACACCCTCACCCCATGGCCCAACTTTCTGCGGCACTTCCCGCTCTCCCGTCCACAGCTCGTCTCCCAATTCTCCCTCTCCCAATGTCACGACTTTCTATCCTTGTCTCCCATTCAGACTCTATGTGTCATTGCTAGTCTCTCCCAACTCCTTTCTCCCATTTACTGAAAGAAAGTCCCAGATAAGACAGCATTCCCCTACCCCTCTCCACACCTAATGCAACAATAGACCTCCGGAGCCCCGCCTCAGAAGACAAGGACTGGGTTGACCCACATTAGTGTGCAACCAACACAGCAAGGACCTGGACAGTCACTGTTCAATTTTGTTACAATTTTTTCCAGAACACCTATTAAGCAATAGAATTTTGTTGTTTTTAATTAGTTCATAGGGTATAACCATCGCTGGAAAGGCTAATGTCAGAATCAGAATCAGAAACTCAGAGGCAGGAGTTCAGCCTGGTCGTAACCAGCCTCTCAAAGCAGTTCATCGCTGTCGATGTGAGTGCTACCGGGTGATAGTCACTAAGGCAGCCCACATTATTCTTCATTGGCACTGGTATAATTGTTGCCTTTTTAAAGCAAGTGGGAACTTCTGCCCGTAGCAGTGAGAGGTTGAAAGTGTCCTTGAATACTGCTAGTTGTTTGGTACAGGTTTTCAGAGCCTTACCAGGTACTCCATTGGGACCTTCCTCCTTGCGAGGGTTCACTCTCTTTGAAGACAGTCTAACATTGGCTTCTGACACAGAGATCGCAGGGTCATCAGGTGCAGGAGGGATCTTCACAGCTGTAGTTGTGTTCTCCCTTTCAAAGCATGCAAAGAAGGTGTTGAGTTCATCTGGTAGTGAAGCATCACTGCCATTCATACTATTGGGTTTCGCTTTGTAGGAAGTAATGATATGCAAACCCTGCCAGAGTTGCTGTGCATCTGATATCGCCTCCAACCTCGTTCAAAATTGTTCTTTTGCCCTTGAAACAGCCCTCCGCAAATCATAACTGGTTTTCTGGTACAGGGCTGGGTTGCCAGACTTGAATGCCACAGATCTAGCCTTCAGCAGACGACGTACCTCCTGGTTCATCCACGGCTTTTGGTTTGGGAATGTACAGTAAGTCTTTGTAGGCACATATTCATCCAGCACTGATTGTCATGGTCCCTTCTGGCAATCCCCCACCTGGCTGTTTACCTCAGGAATTGGGCCTCAATCCCCTCATTTAGTTTCCAATCATTCCCAGGTTCCACTAACTACAAACACCTGCTTTCCATCAGAAAATGCAGGATAAAGACCCTGTGATCACAACACGGAGCTGCCAGTTCATTGGTCGACTCTGGTGTGAGTAACCTCATTTCATTGTTCTTAGGACTGCCATTTCTAAGTCTAGCATCGCTCCTGGATACCGATTCCACGCTCGCCACGTCAATAACACCTCCCAACTCTGCCTCCGAGCCCATGTTCTGCACTTGGATTTGTCCACCGCCACACTCGTGTATATATTGCATTTCTTTTAAGGTGATGTAGCTGCTATCATGCAATATATTCTTTCCATATTTCCTCACTACATTGGTATCTGCTGATCAGAAGTATTTAATTGATGGTAAAGCATTTTGCTACATCCTGAAGTTGTAAAGGATGCAATGTTAATGATAGTTTTGAACCAGCTGTCATGTTTGACATTCTGCAGGACAATTCTCACCAGATTAAATGGTCAGTGTAGGCTGTACATCAGGACTCTCCAATTTCCACAAAATATTCCCAAATCTCTGTAGTTCTGATGAGAGGCATTGGTCATGTGGATAGTCAGAGACTTTTTCCCAGGACTGAAATGGCTAACATGAGAGGGCACAGTTTCTCCTTTCCTCTGACTTGGTAAAGGTTCTCAGTACATGTTATCTATTATGAAGGCTGAATGTCTTCTCCTTGTTCCATATACTTCCAGTATTTTAAATAACGTCCTCGTCCATCCTGCTTTGGAAGGGAAGATAAAGTTGGGTTGACGGAGACTCTATTTATGAACAGTTCAATAGTAATGAACTCTGTGGTGAAATATGTCATGGTCTTCTCACTTGGGAACAATAGTGCAAGTGATGTTTCACGGTGATATTTAATTGATCATTCATTATTTGTTCCTTCAATGCTTCCATAAGAACTGATATTTTATACTTTGTGGATTTTTGTACTTCTGTGATTGTACATGACCCCAAAAATTTTCCACTCTTAGCTACTTTGAATGCCCTTCAATTAATAGCAAGAAGTTGTCTACTCCTTTCTCCCAATCAATATGTACCCCTTGGAATGGTCTTGTAAGGCCACTTTCTTGCAGGATTTGTTTAGGAGCCAGTGATTTGCTTTGTTGAGATGAAGGATCAATTTTATTCACAGTATACATTGATATGTACTATATTAGGAAGTTGCTATGATACGTTGGTCAGGGCATGACATGCAGCAAAAAAAAAACAACATTCAACAATTATAAAGAATAAAGTTAAATGTTAAAGTGTGGATATGGAATAAAATGTGCATAAATACATAAATACCAGCATGTATTTATATCTACTGTTACAGATGTATAATTATACATCTACCTGCTGGATCTTCTATACCCCTGTTGATACCAAGCCAATAGACAAAGCCTCCACTCAGTGACTTCATATTCACTGTATACATTCTGCATTGACAATTTCCATTATCTTTTGTTTGCGATTCCTTCAGTGCTCAGATCCAGTGTCACCATTGTATACAAGCCTGGCTAGTAGACAATTCATAACATCTGTGATGAAACATATTCATGTCTTTGCTTACAGCTGTACTCGAATCTGTCATTCACTTAATATGTGTTCATACATCTGCTTGGAAACAAGATCTCTTTGTGTAGTTTTAGTAATTTCCACTGCTGTGATAGGAAATTATTTTCACCCACCTGTAGAGTACAAGTTTTGTTTGCTAAACTCTTTGTAGCTTCTTCATAGTGTAGCCTGGGCAAGGCATCGATTGTAACAGCTTGATGCCCTTGTTGTATTGAAGCAAAAGGATAGTCCATTTCTGTATCCTTGACTGTGTCGTCATAGAAATAGTAGAGTTCTGCTCAAGGGGGCTAGTAGCAAACTGTGATCAGAGACTAGCATGAATTGTCTTCCCAACACAAATATTTCCAAGCATGAGAAAGACTGCAGATACTGGAGATCCAAAGCAACACATGTAAAATGCAGGAGGAACTCAGCAAGTCAGGCAGCATCTATGGAAATGAGTTGATAGCTGATATTTCAGGCCGAGACCTGGGAAGGGTCTCAGCCCGAAGCATGAACTGTTTATTCATTTCCATTGATGCTCCTTGACCTGCTGAGTTACTCCAGTACTTTAAGTGTGCTGCTAAGAATATTTCTAATTGTGTTTATAATTACAAGTATAATTGCCAGTGTCTCTTTCTCTATTTAAGTGTATTTTTTCTCATATGGTCACTATGGCATGACGTGCATGTGGTGAGTCTGGCCATGATCTATTATCACTGCCCCACTCAGCGCTTATAAGTATTGTCTATAATTGATGTTAAAATGTACTACAGGCAACCCACTGCTTAAGTTTTCATTCAATATGCTTAGAGCTGGTCTTTAACTTATTGCCATGAATTGTCTTTAATAGCTGGTACAAACACATCATTAGGGCAAGATCCAGTAGAAACCTGGATTGATATTGGGTCAGACGTAAAAGTGACCGGAGCATAACATATCATTCTCTGATAGCCTCAGCATGCTCTTTAGCTGCCCTGAGCAGAGTTTCTTCTGATCCCAAACCTAAATGGAACTCTTCCACGTCTGCCTAAAGGTTCTCTTTCTTGTGGCTGTAGTAGTTGGAACATCATCCTGATTGCATTAACATCATCCTGCTATATCTTCTCCATTTATGATCTAGCCACTGCTTTGGCCAGGTGAACAACTCCCTGCGGCTGTTATTTGCTAAATAGCGGCTGTCTAATTGTCAACATTAAGTTGGGCCTGAGCGTGGGACTGATCCACTTCGTGAAGACTTGTCTCTTGCCAATTTGGCGTATTTCATTGGACTTGAATTTAAGTCTATGACAGTCTGATCAACGATCCCACTAATCCTGCTCACCTACTTAATTCCTTGTAACCTAATCTCTCTCACGTGTTCATCAAATTCCTCAATTCTCCTATCATCCACTCCAGTAGGGGTAATCCACAGGAATTAATTCATTCCCCTTACCAACCAGCACATCTTCTGGATGTCTGAGAAAACTGGATCCATGAGCTACTTTAATTTCTTTGCCAAGACAAACCATCACATTGGTTTTAATACCACCACGTGCACACTGTGAGGCGGGGGGGGGGGGGGGAACGACACTCCTTACTTTGGTCTTTTTTTCACAATATTCACTAAGCCTTCTTTCTATATTTTTTACATTAACTTTTATTTCACTGCTTAACCACAACAGTTTAGGGTTACGATATTCTGCTTAGCTTTGCATACATCAGCTGGGAGCCCTTGCTTTTAGCAATTGACCATCATGTGGGTCTGAACTGGAGTACTTGTGGCAATTGTCTCAGATTCTCCCTTCTATCCCACTTTCATGATAGTCACACTCACAGCCTCAGTATCTGGCTATATTTACCAAGGTTGTGTCTGCTCTTGTGTATGGGCTCCTCCCAAACATCTTGGCTTTCATCCTCTGTTTTAATAACGTCATGCACCCAAAAGAAAAAAACATGCATTAATTTGATGTATGAATTGAAAATGCCCTGTCATAACCACCGAAGTTTCCAATATAACCAGTTTATGGCTGGTCTGTCATTGAGTATTCTCTATCAATTCAACAATTATTAAATATGAACAAGAGAAAATCTGCAGATACTGGAAATCCCAGCAACGCGCACACAAAACGCTGGATGAACTCAGCAGGCCAGGCAGCATCTATGGGGAAAAAAAAGCACAGTCGATGTTTCGAGCCGAAACCCTCCAGCAGGGCTGGGGGAGAAAAGTTAAGGAGTAGATTTGAAAAGGTGAGGGGAGGGGACAAACCTCCATGCACCTTTCAAATCTACTCCATAGCTTTTTTTCTCCAGTCCTGCCAGAGGGTTTATGGCCCAAATCGTCAACTGTGCTTTTTCCCTTAGATTGTTAAATATGACTTTTGGCTAGATTCTACTTTGTGTGTGTGTGTTCCTTGTGCTCAAGTTTATACTTCACGCTTGCTGAGATGAATTGTTAACTTCACAGGATCTCCATACCAACCCTATCACAGTCTCACATCATCTTTGTCACTTTAAAGGACATCTTCATTGCCGTTGGAATGTATGTCCTCAGCCCCTCTCCTCCGACTGTCCATTGCTAGGTGTGCAGACTTGTGTACGTGAACGAGGAGGAGATTAACAAGGTCTGTGTGGTTTCACAAACTGCCTCCAGAGATTTCTCCAAAACATTGTTTCAGCTCAGAGAGCAATTAGTCACATGCAACTGTTCTTAAAAGAATGACTGCCTTAAAGCAACAATTATTGTTTCCAGCCCATATTGTATGTGCTACAGTCAATGAAACCTAGTGACAAAATGTGAATAAAGCTTTCTTTATCTCTTGTGTTTAAATGCACTTTTATGAGGATTCTGGGGGAGGAGTGTTACATAAATTAATTCAAAAATAATGGCTGGCAAATTCTCTCTTGTTTGCTAACATACAAAAATATTAAAAACTGTCTGAGCACCATGATTTATGTAAGCATAAAGAAATTATTCCATTCCTTTTTCCTGTGTTCTTACTTGTTCCACAACTATCATTGGATGTATCCAAAGTAAATAAAAGTACATGATAGAAAGATAAAATACCACACCTGTAACGTTCTCCTTCGCGTGTAACGAAACGCCGAATTAAACGTCGAGATAAACCACAGTTAATAAGAACCAGATCGCAGTAAGATTAACCATTTACTGTTCACTCTTCACATTAACATATGGTGAAAACTGTTGATAAAACAATACAAGATTGATACAGTATTTGTTCCTTCCTTAATATCACATTTCAATTGTAAATACTTGCAAAGGTGACTATAACTACATTACACTAAGGTGCAGTATACAGGGAGAGTTTACCTGCTCCATTGACTACTTTAAATACACTTCCATGCAAACTATCCGCGACTCTTTAACTAACGAAAGCATAAACATTATCGACCGTCGTTACTTCTAACAGGATCGGCATTAACATCTTAGTTCAACATATCGATTATCTATTAACTTACAGCATTGCTCTCACTGTGATTTCTCATGCCTGCAAAACAACTTCTGCTCGGGTCTGCCTCGTGGTGAGCCCCCACCCTCGCGCTAATTTCAAACCGGTATTTTCCCACAAGACGCGGCGAAACCGGATGTGACGTCATCGCATGCCGATATATTTTACATGCAATGAATATACTTTAAACACTTCTAATTCTAACTAGAAAATACTATCGAATGAATTACTAAGCAAAAATATTATAAACTAAATAACTGTCGTAAAGACAGCACAACACCTCCTGAAGCACTTTATCATAGTTCAGGCTTTCTTTCAATGTTTTGGTAGCTAATACTGTAAAAAATGCTGTTTTCAATGTGGGTTACTTAACCTGCAAATTTATGTTCTACACATACCACACTTGAAGGAGTGCCTCCTGGGTTATTATTTCCTCTGTATTTATAGTACTGGTACCTGATGACTTGTCATTTTGCCCATAATATCATTGTTTCAAAACACAGAGGGTGATGTGGTCTAGTTTGAACTCCCTTTCTTTATTTAAAGTTTATGCAAAGAACATGCATTTTTTACAGCCACTTTGCATTGACAGCGTTTTACGAACACTAGAGTGATTGACTGATAAAACCGTATGCCATCGAAACAATAAGAACACATACAACACACTGCAGGAGTTCAGCAAGTTAAACAGCATCTATGAAGGCGAGAAACAGTTGACATTTTGGTCTGAGACCTTCATCGGGACTGGAAAGAAAGGGGGCCGAAGCCAGAATTTTGAAAGTGGGGTGAGGGGGAGGAGCATGAGCTAGCAAGTGATAGGTGAGTCCAGGTGATGTAGGTGGATGGGATCAAAGGGAATGTTGGCAGAAGCTGGGAGGCGATAAGTGGAAACGGCAAAGGCTGAAGAAGATGGAGACTGATAGGAGAGGGTACTCAATCATGGAATAATGGGATGGAGGTGGGGAATAGAGGAAGGTCATGGACAGGTTGTGAAGAAACGGGTTGAGTGGGTCATCAGAATGAGGGAAACAAAGCCGGGAGGGGGGCACGGGGGGAACTAATGGGAGTGGTTCCCAGAGGTTAGAGGAATCGATGTTCATATCATCAGGTTGGAGACAACTAAGACAGAATATGACAGAACTTTCAGCCCACTATGTCTGTGTCAACCATCAGCCAGCCTTTACACCAACTTGTGCATTAATCCCCCTTTTCATCCTCCCGACATTCTCATCAATTGCCCCAGATTTTGCCCATCACCTACAAGTGAAGGTCAATCTACAGTGTCCAATTAACTTCTTCAGTATATGGAAGGAACCTGGAGCACCCAGAGGATTCCCATGCAGTCACAGAGAGAATGTGCAAACTACACACAGACTGCAGCCTAGAATGGATTTTACCTGAGTCCCCAGTGTCACAAAGCAGATGTTCCATGAGCTGCATCACTCTACTGCTAGAACACAACTGGGTCGTACCCTGCAGACCTAACCCTGTTCCAAGTTCCTAACAACTGTCCACTGGATAAAAAAGTTCTTCCTCAGATCTCCTCTAAACCTCCTACTGTTTCCCTTAAAACTATCCTCTCTGGTTTCAGGCACTTCTGCTGTGCTAAAAGATAGCTAAAAGCTATTTACACTCCCCTGGCTAAATTCCACATCTGCCCAAAGGCCTCAACAACCATTAATTTTAAAAAATTCTTTTTCAAAAGAAGATGTTGCACAAATTGCACCCTTCCTTGTATTTTTGTTGCTGAAAAGCTAAAATTGCTAATAACAACTTGGACATTACTTCTGAAATGTTGCAGCATGAATTACCTTTGGTCACTTGTCTTGGGAGTTTTTAATTCAGTTTAATGCAACCTAATAGCTCTTTTGCACTCCAGAGAGCAAACAATGGAATAGAAATCAGTCATTTATGGGGAACGAGGGCTGGTTGCTGGTGGTAGAACAGTGTTGGCAAGGACCAATTGCAATCTTCTGCAAGTGATGTCCAGTATCCAAAGATTCCCACAGTCCAAAGGCATATTTAATTAATCATTACAACGTTCAAAAACCTACGGTATATTGGTCATTGTAAACTGTCCTGTGATTAGATTGGAGTTAAATATGTGGATTTCTGGGCAGAGCACCATGACTCATTGGGCAGGAAGGACCTGCTCCGCATAGTGTCTCTAACTAAACAAAATGAAGTATCAGGCAAGAATATAATGAACTGGTGTTTTCCACCTCCTAGAACTAACACAAGCCCTTTCACACAAAACAAATTTACACCCCATACTCTTCAGCCCAGCAACAGTTTCAAAGTTGTGAATGCACTCCATGTTTCCACATGTTTTATTAGTGTTCCACGTTCATATGCAGATTTCTCATATTTAGTGATATTTGTTACACTAAATGCACCATTTAGTATGGTGTATCCAGTAGCAAATCAGTCATTCTAAACAAAAACGTGCCTTTCACCTCACCGTGGGCAATTTCACGGATGATCTGCTGGTAAAACAATTTTGACAACAGAAAGAGCTTGGATGATTTGACATTTCAGCTAAGTCTGCATATGAAACCCTTATTGACCTATTCTATATACTTCATGCGCAGAATCTATCATAACTATCTCGACACCTACGTAATGCACCATTGAAGAAGTTAGCCACAAACAGCAGTGAAGGGCAAAACTGATCTAAGATCTCATTGCTTGCATCGGAAGGAACAAGTTGCACACTTGCTTCTCAAATTAAAATAAAGAGGTTTACTGAAAGGGAAACTGACTAAAAGTTTTTACCTTGACTTTTCTAACAGTGGACACATGGATTGTAATGAAAGGAAATTATAATGCCAGAGCTGCTGAGTGACACCTTATTTCTTCACATTATAAAATAAACTAATTTATTTAGCCCCACACAATATTGCTCTAAAAACAGATATTGATCTACACAGCTCGCTTGACTAGGCAAATCGATACATGGCAGTGGATGGCAGGTGACGGATTGGCCCTGAATTGAGTGCTAGCTTACTCTTTGTGCTGCTCTGGTTGAGCTCTGGCACAATGTGAGACAGGGACAGTGAACAGCTGAGGCTGCAGGATTAAAAAAAAGCCCTGAAGCTAAACTTGCACACCAACTAGTATTGAACTGATTTAGAATGGATGAACGCTGGAGGTAATGATGGGGGATCTTTAATGACTGAATTTATTTTTAAAAATACTGTAGCTTAATTTTCATTTGTTTTCATTTATGACATGGAGTAGTCCCTTCCAGACCTTCAACTCCCAATTTAACACAGGACAATTTACAAAAACCAATTAACCTACCAACCGATATGTCTTTGGATTGTAGGAGGAAACCGGAGCACCCGGAGGAAACCTACACAGTCACGGGGAGAACATACGACCTCCATACAGGCAACAGTGGGAATTGAAACCCCGTCGCCTGAACTGTGAAGCATTGTGCAAACCGCTACACTATCGTGCCGCTAATCATGGTTTACATTTTATTTATGAACAGTCATTTGACTCAACTGCTCTAAGCCAGTGAATCTAATCCACGTGAGCACACCTTTCCTCATCATCAGCGTATTCAGTCAGCAAACCACTGAGCTGATGATAACAATGCTAAACCATGAACTAATGTGTTCTGTCAAAGCATAGCAAGTGCTGTGGGATAATGAAGGGCAAGATTTATAATGTATTAGGAAGGTAGATCAGATCACCAAAGGGAGAATTAATTGTGGATTACTCAAAATCCTTAGTGAAGTAGGAAGAGTAATGACTATAATTTGATCAATATTGTACTTTTCAATCGGTTTACAATGTGGGGACTCGCACAAGCTTAGTGAATTCACAAGAGACTGCAGATTCTGGATTTTGGAACAAAAACACAAAGCAGATGGAGGAACTATAAGGCACAGCCTCAGAATTAAACTATCCCCCTTTAGAACAGAGATGCGCAGGTATTTCTTTAGCCCAAAGGTGGTGAATCTGTGAAATTTATTGCCACAGGTGGCCACATCATTGGGCATATTTGAAGCAGAGGTTGATAGGTTCTTGATTAGTAAGAGTGTCAAAAGTTACAGGGAGAAGGCAAGAGAATGGGGCTGAAAGGGATAATAAATCAGCAATGATGGAATAACAGATTTGATGGGCCAAATGGCTTGATTTCTCCTCAAATGGCTTATGGTCTTCAATGGCATCTGTGGGGGGGGAAATGGATATATCAGGTGAAAATATTGACTGTCCAAATTAAGGATCTCAAGCTAAAATCATTGATTGTCCCTCTACAGATACTGTCCTGACTGAGTTCCTCCAGCAATTTATTTTCTGCTCCAAGATGCTTGGAGTTGCTTGTGACTCCAAGGGTCTCTATGACCCTACCTTTGCCCAATGCCAAGGCTTTTTACAGAAGATTCACTAAGTGGCGATCCCTTCCTGTATGTGAAGGATTAAGATCCAAGGCAAAGCTGTACGATTATTTTGGCTGAGGTGAGCACTGTGTTGACTCTGCCTCATTGCTCCAGTAACCATGATTCACTCATGACTTCCTATGAAACCTTTGAGGATTCTGCACTTGCTTCTTTTGACTGGATAGGTGTCTTCCGGGGGCGCCCGATTGTTTCCAGATCACAAAGATGTATGAATTGGTGGGTTAACAGGGTGCTATGAATAGTTCCTGGTAGAATCTATGGAGAGTTGATGGAAATGCAGGGAGAGGGGAATAAAATGATATTATAATAAATGGGTGGTTTATGGTTAGCACGGACTCAGTAAGCTGAAAGGCTTGTTCCTACTTAGTATCATTCCGGATGGGGCATAAGATCTGCAGTCTTCTTCACTGATTGTCATTTGCTACACAGGGAGTTTCTTTCGCATACAGAACTTAGGAAATATTCAAAGGATTCGAAGTACATTTTTTATCAACGTATGTATGCAGGGTATAATCCTGAGATTCGTCTTCCCCACAGAGAACCACGAGCAAAGAAAGCCATGGAACCTATTCAAGGAAAAAAACATCAAATCCCTCCCCCCACCCCCATGCAAACGAAAAAACAAATTGCACAAAAAGCAACAAGTACATCAACCCCTCCCGCATAAAAAACAAATCTCACGAACGGCAACAAGAAATAGTGAGCAAAAACAGAATAAAAAGCACAAAATCAAAGAGTCCATATTCAGTTTAGCTCAGTGTTCATTATCTGCAGGCTGCCTGAGTCGAAGCCATCATACCTTTTGGTCTATTGACCTTTGGAAATGATATGAAGGATTTATCGTTTCACCTTCATTGCTTTGACGAAAAATTTACACTTATATTATGGACTAAAAATCCAGAAAAGGAAAAAAATAGAAGCATTTTTTATTTTTTTTACCTTCAGCTGATAGGGTGACTGAGCTATGAAATTATACCATTAATATTGCACACGGACACATTGAATAGGAAGGCAGTATACACTCATACTTATCTGGAAACGAAAGCAAACCTGATTTATGCATACTTCAATAGTGATCGAATTCCCCTTTATAAGTCAACAGATGAGAACAAAAGAATGATTTTTCTGTAATGCATTGTAGTTCTAGGTGAAACTTCAGATGGAGACAGTATACTAAATATCAGAAAAGATTCTCAAAGGAGGATTTAGCTACAAGGAAAGATAAATCATTTAGGTTTAATCCCAGGTGGAGCAGACAATCTTGGAAATGTCTGCATATATAAATGAATGTGTTTAGCTGAACCACTGCTCACAATGCTAATGCACAGTCTGATTATAACTGTATAGTTTACTTTGCTGATTTAGTCTAAATTCTCAAAAACAAAGTTTATATACATTCAGTATTATAATATTGATTAGTAAAATTAAGAGCATCTTTTTGATTAAATTTTGAAATTGTTCATGATTGTACTCATAATTCCATTGCTGATGTTTAGAGTGCATACAAAAACAATATCTAATGATAAATGCAGGTAATCGTCAACAACAGCATCGAATTAACTGTCTAATGAACAAAGGAATTTTATTGTTTACCATGTTAGCTTGAAGCAACCAACTTAAAGTAGCAACATTGAAAGATAATTCAGCATGATGCAAATAGCCTTGAAGGCAAATGTAATCTGTCCTCTTTTTACTTCTTACAATCTACAGGTTTATAAACCCATTACTTTTCAAATGAAACTATTTGTCATTCTCCATTATAAAGAATAAGTTGATTCAATAAGGTTTACAAATACCATTCTGAACTGTAATACAAACTGGTTTACTGTTTCTTATCATTTAATCTCAAGAGAATAAAGTTCAAACTAGCCCCTTGTTAAATCAGACGCTGCAGTTGGCATGACAAAGAATGCATTTATTATCCATAGCAGGTGATCTGACTACTTGTGTGACAAAATTAATGACTGTCTGTCATACTTTCATATGATTAACTACACCACATCACTGCAAACTCCATTGTGTTAAGGAAGTCAATGCAAAGTTACAATTGAAAGCTGGAATTTAAATTGTATTTCAGCTTTTCCTTTTCATTAACCAAAATATACTATAGGAGCTCACATTTCTCTTGTATTTAATAAAAACATTCTGGAAATACTTAACAGACCAGGCAGTATTTGTAGAAAGAGAAACAAAGCTTATCCTTTCAAGAAAGAGAAAGAGAATCAAAGCTTATGCTTCATCAGAACTGGGAAAGAGAGAAGGCACTTCACCTGTGAGTCGGCTGGTGTGGTTTACTGCGTCCAGTGCGGCCTTTTATATATTGGTGAGACCCAACACAGATTGGGAGACCATCTCGCTGAACACCTACACTCTGTCCGCCAGAGAAAGCGGGATCCCCCAGTGGCCACATATTTTAATTCCACGTCCCATTCCCATTCTGATATGTCTGTCCATGGCCTCCTCTACTGTCAAGATGAAGCCACACTCAGGTTGGAGGAACAACACCTTATATACCGTCTGGGTAGCCTCCAACCTGATGGCATGAACATTGATTTCTCTAACTTCTGTTAATGCCCCTCCTCCTCTTTTTACCCCATCCCTGATTTATTTATTTTTCCGCCCTTCCCCTTTTTTTCTCCCTAGGCTTCCTGTCCCATGACCCTTTCTCTTCTCCAGCTCTGAATCCCTTTTGCCAATCACCTTTCCAGCTCTCAGCTTCACCGCACCCCTCCGGTATTTTCCTATTATTTTGCATTTTCCCTTCCCCCTCCTACTTTCAAATCTCTAACTATCTTTTCTTTCAGTTAGTCCTGATGAAGGGTCTCGGCCCGTAACGTCGACAGTGCTTCTCCTTATACATGCTGCCTGGCCTGCTGTGTTCCACGAGCATTTTGTCTGCGTTGAAAGAGAGAAGTAAAACAAGTTTTAAGTTGTGGAAGGGATGGAGGTGGAATGGATTGAACAAAGGGTATTCTTCTAATAGGATGTGGCCAGGATTTCTGAGGTGATAGTGCTGTTTGTGAAGTGATCTGTTTGATAGGTAAATGGGAGCCATTAGAGAACAATAACACAAATAAAGGAGCATATAAAAGCTGTGAAATGTTGGGCTCTGTTATAGAACATGTTACAGCAGAACCAATTCAAACAGAAAAAATAACACACACCAAATGCTAGAGGAATTCAGCAGGTCAGGCAACATCAATGGAGGGGGAAAAACAGTTGATGTTTCAGGCCAAGACATCAGGACTGGAATGGAAGGGGGAAGAAGCCAGAATATGAAAATGGCAGTAGGTGATAGGTGAAACTAGGTGAGGGGGCAGGTTGTGGTTGGGGGAGAGGGGATGAAGTGAAAAACTGGCACATGATAGATGGAAAAGGTGAAGGGCTGAAGAAAAAGGAATCTGATAGGGGACAATAGTGGACTCTAGGAGAAAGGGAAGGAAGAGAGATACTAGATGAAGGGGGTGGAAAGATCAAGAGATGGTTAAGAGGGGATCCAGAATGGGGAATGGAAAAAGAAGTTACATCAGTGAGGTGGACAACTGGATGGACAGACACTGCTGTTCCCTACACTACACCCTAAGTACTCATGACTTTGTGGCCACATTCAGGGGATTGAAGAACTTGGTATGTCCCCGTTGATCCTCACCAGCTTTTATTCATGCACCAGAGAAAGTATCATATTCAGATACATCACAACTGCCTGTGACTGCACAGAGCTGCGGACACAACTCAGCACATTGAAAGAAACAGCTTCCCTCCATGGAAACCGTCTATACCGTCTATACGAAAAGGTTGAATACAGGACTGAAGATGTTGTATTTGACCATGTGCAGTATCCAGGGTCATGAAGTGTGTGAGGCTATCATTACTAGGGAGAATTACTGGAAAACGGAAAAGTCTGAAGGTAGATAAGTGACTTGGACCAGATGGTGTACTCAACAGATTTCTGAAAGAGATGGCTACAGAGATCGTGGAGGCATTAGTAATGAACATTCAAGAATCACTAGATTCCAGAATGCTTCCTGAAGACTGGAAAATTTCAAACGTCACTCCACTCTTCAAGAAGGAAGAGAGGCAGAAGAAAGGAAATTATAGGCCAGTTAATCTGACCGCAGTGGTTGGGAGGACGTTGGAGTCAACTGTTAAGGATGTGGTTTCAGGGTACTTGGAGGCACATGATAAAATAGGCCAAAGTCAGCATGGTTTCCTCAAGGGAAAATCTTGCCTGATAAATCTGTTGGAATTCTTAGCAGAAATAACAAACAGGATAGGCAAAGGAGAATCAGTTGATGTTGTGTGCTTGGATTTTCAGAAGGTCTTGGACAAGGGGCCCCATATGAGGCTGCTTAACAAGCTACAAGCCCATGGTATTACAGGAAAGATTCTAGCATAGTTAAAGTAGTGGCTGACTAGAAGGAGGCAAAAAGAGGGAATAAAGGGAACCTTTTCTGGTTGGCTGCCAGTGATCAGTGATGTTTCACAGGAGTCTGTGTTGGGACCAATTCCTTTGATGTTACATGTCAATAATTTGAATGATGGAATTGATGGTTTTACTGCAAAGTTTGCAGATGATATAAAGATAGTGGAGGCACAGGTAGTCTTGAGGAAGCAGAGAGGCTTCAGAAGAACTTAGATTAGGAGAATGGGCAAAGAAACGGCAGATGGAATATAGTGTCACGGGTGCATTAGCATGCACTTTGGTAGAAGAAATAAAAGGGCTGTTTATTTTCTACATTGAGAGAAAATACAAAACCAGAATCTCAAATGGACTTGGAAATCCTTGTGAAAGATTCCCTAAAGGTAAATTTGCAGCTTGAGTCTGTGGTGAGGAAGGCCAATGCAATGTTAGCATTCATTTCAAGAAGACTAGAATATGAAAACAAGGATGTAATGTTGAAACTTTATAAAACACTGGTGAGGCCTCACGGAGTATTGTGAGCAGCTTTGGACTCCTTATCTTAGAAAGGGTGTGATGAGACTGGAGAAGGTTCAAAGGAAGTTCATGAAAATGATTCCAGGATTGAATGGCTTGTCATATGAAGAGAGTTTGATGGCTCTGGGGCTGTATTCACTAGAATTCAGAAGAATGAGGGGTGACCTAATTGAAATCCATCGAATGGTGAAAGGCTTTGATAGAGTGGATATGGAGGGATGTCTCCTATGGTGGGAATGTCTAAGACCAAAGGACACGGCCATAGAATAGAGGAACATTCTTTTAGAACGGAGATGAGGAGGAATTTCTTTAGCCTGAGAGTGGAGAAACTGTAGAATTCATTGCCACGGGCAGATGTGGAGGCCAAGTCTTTATGTATACTTAAGGCAGAGGTAAATTGATTCTTGATTGGTTGGGGCATAAAGGGATAGTGGGAGAAGGCGTGAGATTGGGGCTGAGAGGAAAAATGGATCAGCCATGATGAAATTGCGGAGCAGACTTGATGGGCCAAATGCCCTAATTCTGCTCCTATGTCTTATGGCCTTATGGACTTTTCCAATAATCATCTTGAGGTTGTGTTTTGACAACATCATAAAAAATGCAGGACTAGTTTCCTCTTTCCCTCCACTGTTAGCACAGGTATTCCTGCCATAATTGTATTTCCATAAAACAGAACAAGCTTGATGAATTTGAAAACAGTATTTTTATAACGTGGATCAAATTGGTTTTAACATAATCACTAACATCATGTGCACTGGAGAAAAGCTGTTGTGTGCAGAGTGCAGGTACAGATAAAGAGCTATATAGGACCCTGGTCAGACCCCACTTGGAGTACTGTGCTCAGTTCTGGACACCTCACTACAGGAAGGATGTGGAAACTATAGAAAGGGTGCAGAGGAGATTTACAAGGATGTTGCCTGGATTGGGGAGCGTACCTTACGAGAATAGATTGAGTGAACTTGGCCTTTTCTCCTTGGAGATGAGAGGATGAGAGGTGACCTGATAGAGGTGTATAAGATGATGAGAGGCATTGATCGTGTGGATAGTCAGAGGCTTTTCCCCAGTGTGCTGCTATGCCTGGAGAGTGTTGCCCAGGTTTTCTGCATTTTGGATGTGAACCTTAAAAAAAAGCACAAAATCAAAATAAATTGCAACACAGATTCCCAGGGCTGAAATGGCTATCACATGAGGGCACAGTTTTAAGGTGCTTGGAAGTAGGCACAGAGGAGATGTCAAGGGTACGTTTTTTATGCAGAGAGTGGTGAGTGCGTGGGATGGGCTGCTGGTGGTGGTAGTAGAGCCGGAAACAATAGGGTCTTTTAAGAGACTCCTGGATAGGTACACGGAGCTTAGAAAAATAGAGGGTTACGGGTAACCCTAGGTAATTTCTAAAGTAAGTACATGTTCGGCACAGCAATGTAGGCCGAAGGGCCTGTATTGTGCTGTAGTTTTTCTATGTTTCTATGTAACACACCTGATTTGTTTACTGTTTTGCAATTTATTTTGATTTTATTTTGATTCTGTGCTTTTTTTTTAAGGTTCACATCCAAAACGCAGAGAACCTGGGCAATACTCTCCAGGCATAGCAGCAAGCTGTCCCCTCTCCAGTACAGTGTGATCAAAGGGCAGGCAGCATGTGCTCAACCTCTGTATTTGCCTCAATGCTTCAATCTCCCTCAATATTTTAATCGGCAAACAATAGAAGTTTTCATGGACAAAATAAAGTCAAGCATCGACTTGCTCCCCATCCCACAGCCTGCCCTCTACTGCAAGGTTTGCACTCACTGTCTCTGTCTCCCAGAATCCCCTTGGAGACTGCAGAGCACTGGAACACCCAAGCTATCTCCAAACAGCAAATCGCGGGCTCCAACAGTTCCAGAATCATATTCAAGATAAAAATAAAACAAATGTAAACGGCACAAAAGGAGTGAAATGTATAGTTTCATTATCTATCCAGAAGGTGTTGACCGAAAGAGCATTGTATACAGGCGCCATTTTGATGGGAAGTCTTTGACCGTTTTATTTCAAGTTTGGGCTTTATTTATCAGAACAAAGAGTGACAAAGTTGATAGGAATGTGTATAAGAAGCAGTGTGCTAATAATAGTGCTAATGGTGATAGGAAAAGTAACGCTGTTAGAATCATGCCACTGAGATAAAAGTTGCCTTTCTGGAACAAATATAAGTGCAAGCGATACTGTAAGGTCAAGGCCAAGGTTGAAAGAGAGGCTTCTGAGGTTGTGGATTGAAGGACAAATGAGGAAGCGTTCTATGACAAGTTTTTTTTTTGGGGAATAAAAGAAAACGCAGTAGCGATCTATGAAGGCTTGAAAAGAAAACCCGAGAACCCTGCTGAGGTGGTGCCTTTCATTTGAAGCAGTGGCTGGTGCACAGGATGAAAAATCCACTGTGGCCTGCACAGTGTGAAATTATGCAGAGAAAATGCAAGTGCAGATGAAATAAAGCAACTCACTCCATTGAAAATGAAATTAATTGAGGAGGAAGATAATAGGTCATAGAACAGTACAGCACCGGAACAGGCCCTTCAGCCCATGATGTCTGTACTGTCTGAGATGCCAATCCAAACTAAGTCCATCTGCCTGCAGATTTTCAATATACCTTAATTCTCTGCCTTCTCATATGCCTGTCTAAATGTCTCTTAAATGTCAATATTGTACCTGCTCCAACCACCAACTCTTCTCACCAATTTCAGACACATACTTCTCTCCGTTTAAAACAATTGCCTATTCTCCTTTAAACTTCCCCATTTTAAAGCTAAGCCCTTTAGTATTTGATATTTCCGCCCTGCAGAAAAGACTGACTCTATATCCTGTTTATCTATCAGGTCATTCCTCAGTATCTGACTATTCAGAGAAAGCAATTCAAGGTTGTCCATGCACTCTTTATTATCTAATACTTTGAGCAAGCAGCATCTTGGCAGAGAGGGAGAAGCTGTACTAAAACATTGATTGAGTGTGGGTCGATAGGCTCCTGCACCTACTCCCCAATGGTAGCAATGAGGGTCCTTAAAGATGGGTGCTGGCTTCTTGAGGCAACACCTTTTAAAGATGTCCTTAATGGTAAGGGGCCTTATGCCCATCGAGGAGTTGGTTGAGTATACAACCCTCTGAAACCTTTTACCTCCACACCAACAACCAGCCAGAATTCCCTCCGTGGAACATCTGTAGAAATTTGCTGGAGTCTTTGGTGACATATGAAATCTCCTCCAACTCCTAATGAAGTATGGTCGCTGGTCGCTTCCTTTGTGATTGCATCAATATGTTGGATAGGAAAGTTTACAGGGAGATTGTGGAAAGAGTAAGCAATTTCAAGTTCTTGGGTGCCAATATCTCTGAAGATCTATCCTGGACCCAACATATCGATGCAGCTGCAAAAGGGGTGTAACAGCGGCTATATTTCATTTGGAATTTGAAAATTTGAAACACTCGCAAGTTTCTACAGATGTGCCGAGGAGGGTATTCTAACTGACCACCTCACCATCTGGGTACGGCAGAGGCTACTGCACAGGACTGAAATAAGTTGCAAACTCAGTCAGCTCCTCTGTCGTATCCAGGACAAAAAAGGCGGCATCCATCATTGAGGACCCCCATCACCCAGATCATGCCTTGTTCTCATTGCTGCCATCAGGAAGGAGGTACAGAAACCTGAAGGCACACACTCAATGATACATGAACAGCTTCGTCCCCTCTGCCACCCGATTTCTGAAAGGACGTCTAATCCATGGACACTACCTCACCACTTTTTAATTTCTATTTTTGCACTAGTTATTTACTTTAGCTAATATATATATATATATATATATATATATATATATATATATATATATATATATATATATGTGTGTGTGTGTGTGTGTGTGGGTGTATATATACACTGTAATTCATGTAGTTTTTTCTATTATTATGCATTGCATTTTACTGCGACTGCAAAGCAACAGATTTCATGACATAAGCCAATGATATTAAATTTGCTTCTGATTCTGATTCTGATGTGAGCCAAATGTGGGCATATTGGACTAGCTTAGATGGGCATCTTGCTTGGCACGGATAAGTTAGACTCTAGGACATATTTCACTGTATAACTTTATAACTGATTTTCTTTGGGAATCCCTCCTCCACCTGAAGCCCGAGCTTTAAGCTAAAGTTTAGCCTAACCATCAGTGATGCAACCTCAGTCTCCTGGTTACTCTGGCTTTAAAGTAAGCTGAATACAACATAATTCTCTCAAGGACACCCCGAAGGATGTATAAATGGCACCAAATGAAGAGGAATCATTGACATTAAGTATCACCGATGGGGAAAAAAATGTGTCGGCAATTAACCATGAAAGTAGTTGGCTTACTTTCTGAATTCTCTAAATGCCATCTCCCTATCTGTTAGCAGTCTGCAACTTGCACTGTCTATTTTATCCAGCAGCTAGAAGGCACGCCACATGGAAATAAAAATTCATACAAGCATTATTCTCTGAACATTAGAATGAATCTGGCTATGAACGTACCATACCAGTATACCAGCTGAGTTGAAATGGCTGCGGCTTGCATCTGATTGCCCCTCTGGGTGTAAACCCTGCTGCTGATCCACAGAAGATCTCAAAGTTCAGAAAGCTCTGTAATCCCTTTCTAAAGTAGGCTTGGGTCCAACTTAAGACAGATGGCTAGAGGTTTTCTATGTCCGAAAATTGATTGGAGTCTTCTCTCCCGCAGAGGCCATCCAAATAACGGATGTGATGAGTGAAAATATCACACTGGCACAACAGATACATCCCTTCTGAGGCTGAGGTCAAAGAACATTGTTCAAACAAAGAGAAACAATCCCTTCTTTCTGCATTAGCTGTGGCAAGCTGATGTGTAGCTGATTGATGTTGTCATTTTTCTGTTCATTTACATAATTACTTCATATTTTAATACTACAATGAGCCTAATTTTATTCGCTCACAGGTTTTGACTATTACACTCTCATGGGTTGCAATTGCAAACTTGCATTAATTTTGAAAAAAAAAATTATTCTCCCATCAACTTTGAAACTAGATAGTGAAAAAACAGATAAGGCTGTAAGGGGTAGGAGGAGTGGGCCATTTGCTTGATTATTTACCTCAGCACCACTCTCTTGTAATAACCCCACATGCTTGGATTCCCATAATATTAGGAACATACTCAGCCATTTGCAGAAATAATTTGTCTTATTGCCCAGCTCTCAACTTCCCATTGCCAAGCTCCGGTCTCTTCACACTCTGGTAGATGTTGGTGGGGTAAAAGAGTTCCCAAGTAGTTTCCTGTGTTGTCACTGCTGTGAGTCATAGACCACTAGAGCACAGAAACAGGGCCTTCTAGTCCATGCCAAACTATTATTTTGCCTAGTACCAGTGACCCCACACCCCCCCCCCCCCCCGGACTATAGTCCTCCATAACCCTCCTATCTCACATTCCACATCTACCACTTCATGCTCTGAGTGAAGAAGGTCCCCTATCCAGATGAAGGGTCTCAGCCCAAAATGTTTAATCCTTTCAATAGTTCCTCCAGCATTTTCTCTGAGTTACTACTGAAGAAGATACCCTTCAGGTTTCCCTTAAGTATTCCACCATGTTTCCACAGATCTGAGGAACGGTTGGAGAAACACAGCAAGCCATTCAAATTGTTTGATGGAGGATGTAGGTCCAATAGATACCAGTGATTTCCCCTTACCTTGACAAACATTTGCTCACTGATAATAATGCAGATGATGCTGACCTTAGAAGAAGTCTTGAAGCCAAGCTACAGGAATGCCCTACCAGGGAGAATCAAGCCCCAAAACTTACATGCAGTTATAATTATAAATTATAGGCCCACTTCCAAATTGGAATTCATTTCCATGCCTAATCTTTCACTAGTCAGTTTCTTTTTGAACACTTGGCCTGTAATCTGGCATTCAATATTTGAATACTTTCCCTACTGTTGGATCTTGGAGATTTTGCAATTCAGCTGGTTCTTCAGAGGTCAAGAATGAGGCATAAAAAGTGTAAAAATAATCTTTATTGGGTGTTTATAACAATAAAAAATAACAACAACCAACCACTCCACTGTAAAGAAGAGTGAAAGAAAGTGAAGGAGGAGAACAATGAAAGAGCTGTATTACTGAGAAATAGCTCAAACTGGAAAGATAATCCATGATAACAAATAACCTGTGAAATATACTGATTCAGGTGGCATGACACCGGCTGCAGAGAAACTTCTAGAAAGATGCAGAGCAGCTATACTACAATTACTGAATATTCACTCAACAATTATACACAAAGGTGATTATTTAAAAATACAAGCAAGCACAGGGAAAGTTAAACTACAATAAAAACGGCAATTTTACACTCTAATCCAACTCTACTGACATTGATTCCAGCTTCCAAATGAGCTGTCTCTCCCAGCAACATAATGTCAGATTCAGAATCAGGTTTATTATCGCCAGCATGTGTTGTGAAATTTGTTAACTTAGCAGCAGCCATTCAATGCAATACATAATATAGAAGAAGGAAAAAAATAATAATAATAAACAAATAAGCGAACCAATTACAGTATATGTATATTGACCAGATTAGAAATCATGCAAAAATCAGAAATAATATATACTTAAAAAGTGAGGCAGTGTCCTAGGGTTCAATGTCCATTTAGGAGTCGGATCGCAGAGGGGAAGAAGCTGTTCCTGAATCACTGAGTGTGTGCCTTCAGGCTTCTGTACCTCCTACCTGATAGGAATAGTGAGAAAAGGGCATGCCCTGGGTGCTGGAGGTCCTTAATGGACACTGACTGTCTTTCTGAGACACCGCCCCTTGAAGATGTCCTGGGTACTTTGTAGGCTAGTACCCAAGATGGAGCTGACGAAATTTCAACCCTTTGCAGCTTCATCAGGGGCAGTGGAAAGAGTTTGAATTTGACTGCTTTAGGCTGGGCATACTGAACCACCCAATGATACATACATGTCATAACCTCAATATGCTGGTAATTAGTTGGTGGGAGGTGGAGGCTCTGTTGCCTTACCCTCATTCCCACCAACCCCAATGCCCTGGCATCAATGAAACTCTCCCAATCAGAATAGTTTGTAAGAAAAGTGCTTCAGAGCGGATGACAGGCTGAACCAGAGAAGAAATACAACAGCTCACGTCTCTTTCCCTCCCCCCACCCTTCTCATCTGCCCATCACCCTCCAACCGGTCTGCCTCCTCCAGTATTCCCCTCTGCCCTCTATTCCTCCTTCTCATTATTCCATGGTCCACCTTCCTCTCCAGTAAGATTTCATAATCTTCCACCCATCATCTTCATGCTTTTGACATTATTCCCACTCTCCCCTCCACCATCTGTCTACCAACGCCCTCACCTGGATCCACCCAGCACCTGCCAGCTCTTGTTTCACCCCTTCACTCCACCCTTTTACAATGGCTATCTCCCTTCCATCTTTCAGTCCAGATGACGGTCTCATCCTGAAACAATGGCTGTCCATTTCTTTCTGTAGATGCTGCCTGACCCTCTGCGTTCATTCAACGTCTCATGGGTTGAACTAGAGAAGGTTTGTATCGAATGATCAGCACCTATAACCTACATTTGTGCACAGAGATACACAATCCCTATTTTGTCATCATGGATTTTTGAAGTTACCATTTTCCAAAGAGAGAGAAAATGTTGCTCAGGGGTTAGCACAACACTTTTCAGCATCAGAGTTTGATTCTCCCCTTGTCTGTAAGGAGTTTGTACCTTTTTCCCAGGACTGTGTGGGTTTCCTTCAGCTGCTTCAGTCTCCTCCCATGTTTCAAAGACATGCGTTTTAGGGTTAGTGTGGGCATGTGGGCATGCTATGTTGGTGCTGGATACACAACGACACGTGTGGGCTCTCCCCAGCACACTCATGGCTTGTGTTGGTTGTCAATGCAAACAATGCATTTCACTGCATGTTTCAATGGTCCTGAGACAAATAAAGCTAAAGATAACCTTATCTTATAACTTTAAATCTAAAGACATTGTGATTCATGTATTAATGGCACAAAAGAAGGACATTAGCCCCAAATAGGCCTTGCTGATGCATACCCTTCCAAAGGTCCTTTCACCCTGCTGAACTATAGGCAAAACTTTCTTCCTTCCTCATACACTTCACTAACTTCTCCTTAAAATGATCCGGATCCACTTCAAGCAATTGACTTTGGTCACCTCAATTAATCAACTGGGGAGCCACGGTAGCATAAAGGTTAATGAGACGCTATTACAGTTCGGGGTGTCGGAGCTGGTAGTTCAATTCTACTGTCTTCTGTAAGAAAGTTTGTAAGTCCTTCTCGTGAGCGAGTGAGTTTCCTCCAGGTGCTCCGCTTGCCTCCCACAGCCCAAAGATGCACCAGTTAGGTAGTTAATTGGTCATTACAGGTAGTCCTCTGAGGGCCTAATAGCGGGGTTGCTAAGCGATGGGGCTCATTAGGCTGAAAGGGCCCGTTCCACGGTGTATTTCTAAATAAATATTTTAAACCCTCAGGAGCCGCAGTTTTGGATAGTACTTTGAATGCGATCACTCGAGTCAAGTATGGGGTTGTCTACTGGTGGGTCTTCAGGTGGCTGTCGAGACCGATCTGGGATCCACGTATTCTGGCGCAGTGTGGGCTTCATGATTAGCAGCTTCCAGACCTCACAATCCTGCCTGCTTCACCAATTGCTGGTTGCCACAGGACTTAATCCAGGGTGCTAGGGTGTACTCCACGAATGGAGAATGCCTGCGTGTGACTTTGCTTAACCAGGGAGGCTGATCCACAGGCAGCCACCACACAGTCCTTGATAGATCGCGGTGAGGGTCCGGTGGCATAGAATGCAACACGACTGGCGGTGCTTCACTGAGGCAGCTTCCTCCATCCGTACTGCCCTTGCGATGCGTCATCACCTTCTGCCGTGCTCCACTGTTGAGGTCTTGGCTGGATCGCTCCTTGCCTCGAAACTCCCGCTCGACCTTGCCTTGGGTGACCCGACCAGGAGCGAAGTGCCGGAGAACTAAACTGCAGGCAGCACCGATCACAGAATCGCAGGAACTCATAAGCCTCTCGACCGCCTGAAGGTGACGATCCTCGGAGAAGGATCTTTGAATGACAGTGATTGCGCAGCAATATTCAGCTCGTGGAGAGAAAACAAGGACATTTATATTTTATGCAGTTTCTTCAGGGTTGTATCAGGTGAAAATTCAAATGTCTGGTGTCTATTTTTAAATGGAAAAAAGTAAGTAACATGCCTTCTATTGTTATAGAGCCTATAGCTGGAAATAGCCATATCAATAAAATGCAGTTATATTTACTTGATACTTCAAGGCTGTGTGAGCATTGCAGTACATATAATGCAGCATGTGGTTTTGTATTTCACCGTTTATCTCCCAAGGGATTTGGACTGTCTCCATTTCTCCTTCCAGTCTGACAACCCAAGATTGGCTGCATGATAACTTAATCAAGATTACCAGCTCCTTTTCAGCTGCCCATGGATTTTTTTGCTTCAGGCAACATCATTCCCACTTCAAACAGCGACTGTTTAGTCACACAGACTATGATTTCTATTAAGAGCAAAGCCTCTCCAAGGATTTTGCCCTTCTAGCCAAACTTACTGAGGAGCTCCTCATTGTTCAAATATGTATAGATCCATGTATAGCATAATCATTGTCACAATTCACACCTTACAGCCGATGTCCCAGATTCTTTCATCCCAGTCCCTGGGTACATTTCAAGTAACGATAGGTAGAGATTCACCAGATGCTGTAGTGTAAACAAGAGAATATCTGCAGTTGCTGGAAATCCGAGCAACACGCACAAAATGCTGGAGAAGCTCAGCAGGCCAGGCAGCATCTATGGAAAAATAGTACATTTTCCATAGATGCTGCTTGGCCTGCTGAGTTCCTCCAGCATTTTGAGTGAGATGCTGTAACACAGTTAGCCATTAACAGAAGGAGTGGCTCAATGAACGCTTAAGATTTAAAAAGCTTCATGTCATTAGGTCATTACATAAGTGATGAAACTTCCTGATAGTTACTATCTCTTGTTCTCCCACAGCTGATGAACCAGTTCTCATCCAGGTTCCAGGCACTGATTCTTTCAGAGTCACGACCACAGATTTGGCACCACAGTAGATACGGCAATTGCACTCGTGAATATGCACAAGTCAACCAATTATTATTTAATCGTAATAGTATTTAACTCCATACTTGTCATCGTAGTGCTTGTCGAGACTTGGACAGAGCACAGCAACACTTCGCTGCCTGGTTGCATTCGGCGTCGCTTGAGAAATTGGACTGTCGAGTCAACTGACTCTGAAGACTAGCGATATTCGTTTAATATTTAGTTGTACTTTTCAGCCGCAGTGTAGGCTTTGTTTTCCATTTGAGAGTTTAATTTAATGGCCCTGTTTAGCCTAGCGTTTATTGTTTGCATTAAAGTTTGTGAACTATCGACCCACTTCAGTGTCTCTCACTCCGCACTTGGGCCATACCAGAACACAGTGACAGAAAGATGCAAATTATACTCTGGTTAAGGACTCTAAATCCATCACCAGGAGTGACTTGATACCAGCTCTTCTGAGTGATCCCTAAGAGTCACGGCTTTTGCTATGGATTTGTAATGGGTGGAGGGTGAACCAGCATGAAGTGCCAATCTGGTTGATTTCATCCTTACAAATCTGCATTGCAGATGCATGCAATGAAAGGAGAAACCATTCTACAGTTATTTTGAATCTGAGATCCATGTTTGAGTGAATGTTGGGTTTAGCACATTTAGCAGATATCTTTGACCACTAGTCTTTATATCCGAATTATGGATATGATTTTAATACAATTCTGAACAATGGGTTCACAGACCATGCGTTGCAGGAACAGCTTCTTCCCCTCTGCCATCTTATTCCTAAATGGACATTGAAGCTTTGGACACTACTGTGGCGACCCACTTCCCAGCGCACTCGAACCGGCTCACGAAGCAGCGCGCCGGCATGAGGCAAGTCCCAAAGAGGGCGCCAAGCCTGCTTCACCAGCAAGGGGAAAAGCCCGCGCGCGGGATGGGACTGTGAATACGCGCCCCCCACAGCATTCCCGCCCGGGGAGGGCGGGATCAGAAAGGCTTTAAAGCGAGGCCGCGAAGTTTGAATAAACCTCTCTTGCAACTGCAGCTCACCAACTCCGAGTCGTTATTGCAGCACTGCGTGTAGCACGCCGCTACAATTGGTGACCCCGACGGCCCAAACGATATTTGGACGGGAGATGAACGATGCCACATCTGTTCATGCAGTTTCATTAAAACTGCCATGCTTCTGGATGCTGTGACCTCATCTATTGTTCCAACAAGCAGAAGTCCAATTCCACATTCGGCAGATAACCTCGGATGCCACACGTTACTACTACGTGTGAGCTCCCTCGACCAGGAGACAGCCGCCCAGGTTGAGGAGTTCATACAATCGCCCCCAGCGGACTGCAAATACATAGAATTCAAAGCCTTGCTCATAAGGACTTTCGGACTCTTGCAGCGTGAGCGAGCTGCCCGCTTACTGAACCTGGATGGTTTGGGGGACAGGCCACCATCGGCTTTGATGAATGAGATGCTGTCCCTGGCCGAAGGTCACAAGCCCTGCCTCATGTTTGAGCAGACATTCCTGGAGCAGCTGCCCGAGGACATACACCTGCTGCTGTCCGACACGGATTTCAGCGACCCCTGGAAGGTGGCAGCCCGGGCGGACGTGCTGTGGAAAGCCAAGAAGGAGAGTGGGGCGTCCGTCGCACAGATCACCAGGCCATGCTCCCAGCAGCAAACCAGTCCAGGCCCAGCCGCAGAGCCCACTAACCCCAGAGGCAGGGGTGAGGAGACCAATGTACAATGGTGCTTCTACCACCAGCGGTGGGGCGCAGAAGCCCGCCGCTGTAGCCCGCCCTGCAAGTTCCTGGGAAATGCCAGGGCCAGCCGCTGCTAATGGCTACGGCGACTGGCCATTGGGATAGCCTCCTGTATGTCTGGGACAAGTAGCCGGGACACGGCTTTTTGGTCGACACCGGAGCCGAGATCAGAGTCTTACCTCCGACGAGTTACGACACCCACAACAGAGAACCGGGTCCCACCCTGAGGGCCGCAAATAGCAGCACAGTAAGGACCTACGGCACCCATATGGTGCGGCTACAGTTGAGCTCCAGCCGGTTCACGTGGGACGTCACACCGGCCGCCGTAGCACAACCGCTCCTGGGAGTGGATTTTTTGTGAGCTCACAGCCTACTGGTCGACCTGCCCAGGAAGAGACTGGTCCACGCCGAGACCTTTCAAACGTTCTCCCTGGGTGAAGCCCAGTTGCCGGCCCCACACCTAGACTACATCACGCTGTCCAACAACGACTTCACCAGAGTCCTGGCAGATTTCCCATCGGTTCTGGCACCGCAATTCACGGCAGCCATGCCCAGACACGGCATACAGCACCACATCCCGACACAAGGACCACCCCTCCACACCCATACTCTAAGGCTTCCCCCGGACAAGCTCCGGTTGGTGAAGGAGGAGTTCAAGAGGATGGAGGAATTGGGGATTATACAACAGTCCAACAGCCCATGGGCCTCCCCCCTGCACATGGTGCCCAAAGCAACAGGGGGCCGGGACCATGCGGCAACTACTGCAGGCTGAACTAGGCTACAACACCGGACCGCTACCCTGTGCCGCACATTCAGGACTTTGCAGCAAACCTGCACGGCACACAGATCTTCTCCAAGGTAGACCTCGTCCGGCGATACCATCAAATCCCGATGCATCCGGACGACGTCCCCAAAACGGCTCTCATCACCCCGTTCGGCCTTTTTGAGTTCCTCCACATGCCGTTCGGCCTAAAGAATGCCGCACAGACATTCCAGCGGTTAATGGACGCGGTGGGACGGGACCTGGACTTCGCGTTCATCTATTTGGATGACATCCTCATAGCCAGCAGCAGTCGTCAGGAGCATCTGTCCCACCTCCGTCAACTCTGCGCCCGACTGAGTAAATACGGCCTGACAATCAACCCAGCCAAATGCCAGTTCGGGCTCGACACCATCGACTTCCTGGGCCACAGGATTACTAAAGACGGGGCAACCCCTCTGCCCGCTAAGGTAGACGCAGTCCGCCATTTCCCCAGACCCAACACAATCAAAGGCCTTCAGGAATTCATGGGTATGGTGAATTTCTACCACTGCTTCCTCCCTTCAGCTGCCTGAATCATGCGCCCCCTGTTCGCCCTGATGTCGGGTAAGGGCAAGGACATTACCTGGGACGAGGCGTCCGCCGCCGCTTTCATTAAAATGAAAGAAGCCTTAGCAAACGCCACGATGCTAGTGCACCCCAGAACGGACATCCCTACCGCCCTCACAGTGGAAGCATCCAACACAGCAGTCGGTGGAGCGTTGGAACAACTCATCGAGGGTCGCTGGCAACCCCTGGTGTTTTTCGGCAAACACCTGCGGCCACCCGAGCTCAAATACAGTGCTTTCAACCAGGAACTGTTGGCACTATACCTGGCAATCCGGCATTTCAGGTACTTCTTAGAAGGTAGGCCCTTCACTGCGTTCACGGACCACAAACCGCTTATCTTTGCGTTCATGAAAGCATCCGACCCCTGGTCGTCCCGCCAGCAGCGACATCTACATCTCTGAATACACGACGGATGTCCGGCACGACTCGGGAAAGGACAATGTCATGACGGATGCCCTCTCCCGCCCTAACATCCAAGCCCTGGCCCTGGGGGTAGACTATGAAGCACTAGCGGAGGCGCAGCAGGCAGACGAGGAGATCACTAGTTACAGGACTGCATCTCCGGTTTGCAGCTCCAGGACCTCCCTGTAGGCCCAGATGAGAGGACCCTACTCTGTGACATCACCACCGGCCAACCCCGTCCCGTCATCCCGGCAGCCTGGCGGTGGCAGGTTTTCAACTCCATTCACAACTTAGCACACCCTTCCATCAGGACAACCGTCCGGATGGTAGCCAACAGGTTTGTTTGGCACAGACTCCGCAAGCAGGTCAGTGAATGGGCCAAAACGTGCTTGCACTGCCAGACAGCCAAGGTGCAGCGGCACACCAAAGCTCTGCCACAGCAGTTCCACCCCACCCGCCGGCGTTTCGACCACATTCATGTGGATATCGTGGGTCCCCTGCCAGTGTCGCGAGGAGCCCGGCACATCCTGACTATCGTGGACCAGTTCACAAGATGGCCAGAGGCGGTCCTGCTCGCCGACACCACCTCCGAATCTTGTGCCCAGGCACTGATTGCCACCTGGGTATCTCGCTTTGGTGTACCGGCCCACATTACCTCCGACAGAGGCGCCCAGTTCACCTCCAGCCTGTGGTCAGCTATGGCCAGCTATGGCCAGCCTGTTGGGAACACAGCTGCACTACACCACTGCCTACCACCCACAGTCGAATAGACTAGTGGAGCGTTTCCACCGTCACCTGAAGTCGGTTCTCATGGCCCGCCTCAAAGGGCCTAACTGGGTGGATGAGCTTCCCTGGGTCCTGCTCGGAATCCACACAGCGCCCAAAGAGGATCTGCACACCTCATCAGCCGAGTTGGTGTACGGTCGTCCCAGGAGAGTTCATACGAGCCCCAGGGGGGCAAGAGGAAGAACCCGCAGCAGTCCTGGGCAGACTACGTGAGAGGCTCGGCAACCTGGCCCCCATACCCACTTCACAGCATGGGCAGAACCCGACCTGTGTACCCAAAGACCAGCAAAACTGTGAGTTCGTTTTTGTACAATGGGGCGGACATCGGGCACCGCTACAGCAGTCCTACGAGGGGCCGTTTACGGTGATCAGAAACAATGGGTCCACGTTCGTGCAGGACATTGGGGGGAAAGAGGAGGTTTTCACAGTGGACTGACTCAAACCGGCCCATGTGGACTTGGCGCAGCCGGTCAAGATTCAGGCACCGTGGCGCCGAGGCAGACCTCCCAAACAGAGTCTGACCCAGACTGTGAACATTGGGGGGGGTGTATCGCCGGTTCTGGGGGGGGGGGGGGGGGGGTTATGTGGCGACCCACTTCCCAGCGCACTCGAACCGGCTCACAAAGCGGCGCGCGCCGACATTGAGGCAGGTCCCAAAGAGGGCGCCAAGACTGCTTCCCCAGCAAGGGGAAAAGCCCACGCGCGGGACGGGACTGTGAATACGCGCCCCCTACAGCATTCCCGCCCGGGGAGAGTGGGATCAGGAAGGCTTTAAAGCGAGGCCGCGAAGTTTGAATAAACCTCTCTTGTAACTGCAGCTCACCGACTCCGTGTCGTTATTGCATAACTGCGTGTAGCACGCCGCTACAAGACCTCATTTTTCTTAATATACAGAATTTCTGTTCTTGCACATTTAAAAAAATCTATTCAATATACGTAATTGATTTACTTGTTTATTTATTATTATGTTTTGTTTTATTTATTATTATTATTCCTTTTTTCTCTCTGCTAGATTATGTATTGCGTTGAACTGCTGCCACTAAGTTAAAAGATTTCACGTCACATGCCGGTGATAATAAACCTGATTCTGATTCTGATGCAGACAGGGAAAGAGGCACTTTGCTGATTGTCTGCATATGCATGAGTCCAATCAGCATTCCCTTGCTTGGATGCAACTATGATTACCACTTCTTTTGGGTGTGATGGTGGGAAGATTGTAAATATGGATTTGTTTGATTTGTCCTGAATTTTCTTTGGTCTTTAGCGCATAAAATGTAGAGCTCGGCACAGGCAGACCGTTCCACTGAAAGCGGCTCCATATAATGCCTGCTGTATCTTGTTTTGTCGAATAAAGAAACTGCTTCATATCTGCCAGTGCCTTTCCCCGGTGACTTCATTCACGCAACAGCAGTCTGCTCCTCATCCTGCTGTATTTCAAGCAATGACCTGTGTGCAAAATGGGATGGTTTCAGAACAGATCTGGCAATTCAACAGAACCAAAAGTAGCTGCTAAGTTATATTCCAGCAGATTCCATGGCATCACAAAGCAGGGGTCAAGTTCTTTCGGGAAAGCACCCGTATGAGAATGAGATTCCATCATGGCAAAACTGGAAACGGAATTGTATATGTGCTAACATAATGATAACCTTAAATCTTAGAAGACAATAGCCAGAGCCCTATGATATGGATGGCTGACCAGTTCAAGACTGTTTTGTGTTTCTGCACATCCAGTCCTGAATGGTGGTAAACAAGAGGAATAGGCTCTGCAAACAGCCATTTTCAGTAACAGGAGAGCCAATCTGTCAAGAGACAAAGCTGATGCATTTGCAGCCATTTATAGCTCATGCCTGTCATTACAGAACCCATCCTTAAGACAATTCAACTCACTTGACAAGAAACAACTGAGAACACTGGCTATAGCTAGGGCAACAGGATGAACATCCTGGCTGTAGGGGGTAGAGATTAGTTAATCCCCTCAGTGTTTTCCTCTAGACTCAAAACATTGGCATATACCCAGCTCTGTAGAAAATTGCCGATCAACATCTAGGACAAGGTCCAAATGTTTAATTACTCTTCTCAATTATAGCAAAGTGATGGAAGGTGTCATCAACAGTACTATCAAGCAACACTTACTCACCAATAACTAACTCACTGAAACTCTGTCTGGGTTCTGCCAAGACCATTTGTCTCGAGACCTCATTACTGTGTTATAATGGAAGTAATTCCCATGGTTCCCACTGACATCTAGACAGCACTTGGCCAAAAATACAAGCAAAGAGCACTTAGTAAAATTAAAAACATGTTGCCGTTATTTGTGAGAATCCAGGAATTTCCTGATTACTCCTAGGATATTTAAAATAGTTCAATGGCCCAATAAGATGATGGTATTAAGTGTTGACTTTATGAGTGATCCCCAGTTCTCATGCATTAACCAGTAAATATATGTTTGCTACAAAGATAATTAACAGTTCCTGAATAACCAAAGTCATTCTCAACTATGTTTACCAAAGCATGAATTTACACAGGGACAATTCCAAGGGAATGCATTTTCCCCCAGGAACAAAAGGAATACAAACTCCCTTAGACCATATGACCATAAGAAATAGGAGCAGATTTAGGCAATTTGGCCCATCGAGTCTACTCTCCCATTTCATCATGGCTGATCCAATTTTCCTCTCAGCCCCGATCTCCTGCTTTCTCCCTGTATCCCTTCAAGCCCTGACCATTTCAGAATCTTAGAATTAGCACCCCGTCTATTTGCTTGGCATGAGGTGAAATTGCCAAACACACTACCTGTGTGGCAAGTGCATTCCATTCTCCACAGTTTTGGTCTCGGAAATGTTCCACATGCACAATGGTTGTGGGTTTATAATGTTTTAAATCTCCAACTTTTGGAAACTGCAGGATTGTTTTAGAGGGATATGGTCCAAACACAGACAAATAATATTGACTCAGGTAGATAACTTGGTTCATAGGGCTTGTTTCTGTGCTGTTTAACTATGAAACTATGGCTATATTGTATTCTGCACAATTAAGATCAGGAATATTTTTTTCTGCAGTTAAATAAATCATGGGATTTATTGCTTCAATGAACTGATAATTTTTCCATTATAGGCACTTAAATTGGCTGGAAAAGGTCTCTCAGGTTACAAGCAGCTAGCATATGGACACCCAATACCAAATACATACAAATGGCTATTTGGGAGAGCACCATGATGCATGTGGTAGATTTGCCAAGTGCTGTGGGCTGCAAGCATCTTACATCAGCTGGGAAGGGGAGTCTTCACTGTCAGGGTCCAGGTTGATCCAATTAGAGCTGGGAGTACCAAGGAGATTCACTTGCTCCCTCTCTTAGTCAGAGAGGCTGCTGACAGCTACTCATTCCTCTCTTCTTCACCCTGTTTCAATGATCCTGTCCTACATACTCTGCTCATTTCCGAATCACAAATATTTCGATTTACAAACAGTCCTCAGGAATGGGATCCTCTATCTTTTAATTCAGCCCATTGGCACATCTCGATTTGTTTGTGAATTATTAGTGTGTATGATCCCAAATCTGTGATGTGCAAATCAAGTCTAAAACAACACCTCAGCAAGGAATGTGTATTATAAAGAATTCATCTGGAACTTTTCCATAGATTTAAGCAGTTTTGTGTGCAGTAGATCATTTTTGCAACCCCAAAGCTACAGCTCTTCAGAAGAAGAGAGTACAATTCGAAGATGTTTCTTGTCAAAATTCACAGGAGTAAGTAACACCTTAGTCAGTACTTCAATTAATGGCTGGAAGCAAGGTAATATATTTTTATAAATGTTTCTTATGGCAAGGTATCATCAGAAGACAAGTATATCGCGCAATTGAAGTCACTGGCTGGCCCTAATAGAAACAAAGTTTAAGCTTTAAGGAAACATTTCTCTTTGTAACCTACCACATTTGGAGTTTTATCTAGTCAGTTTTAGCAGATCAATGCAATAGTTCAGTTTACTCAATTCCATAGTGAACTTCTTACAGATTAAGATATGCAACTTCAGGTTGAAAGATCTGAGATAAATCATTCTGCCATATTTATGTACTCAGTGTTAGCTTATGTGACTCTCTTCTTCCAAACAGCTGTCTTTTTAGATTTTGTTTGCAACAGAAGATCAACAGTGTTCAAATTATAATGATTAATACTGGCACTCAGTGGTAAGTTATGACTTAGTAACCCAAAGAGATGCCTTTGTGTTGAAATATGGCAAGGTCCATTTAAGTTGCACTAGTTCCTCCTAAGTGTACACAGTATTGTGGGAAACACAAAGTAATCCATTTTGAGAAGAGAAAGGTTATACTGAACAGTGCTATTTTTTTCTCGAACACAAGGCTGGATATACTAAGTGGTGCAAATAATAAATCTATAAAGATAAGAATGTAGACTATTAAGCCATGAAAATGCAAATGAGATTGATTATTATCCACTGCAAATTTAAATAGCTCTTAGAGTGATATAAGCTTTCCATACAGATCTGATTATCCCATTATCATAGAACGTAGTGAACGGACTCTGTAGAGGCATATAAAGGGTTAAAAATAGCATATATGACTGTAGATCACTGAGTCGTACAAAAATAACAGATTACTTCATAAATATTTAACTATTAAAAGAAGAGATACAGATTGGAGAGGACCAGTTGAGAATGAAACCAGTTATGGAGGATGATGTAATAATAACAATGTTAGTCCAGAATTTTCTGGCAAAGACAAACACACTGCTCTGTTTGCTCATTTGCTTGTTAAATGAAAAAGTACGCTGAGCAGATTTGCTGATGAGAACTTTCTTATAAAAGTTTGCATTCAGTTTGAAGTACTAGAATATAAAACAAGGATGTAATGCTGAAGCTTTATGAGGTATTGGTCAGGCTGCCCTAGGATTATTGTAAACAGTTTTGGACCTCTTATCTAAGAAAGGATGTGCTGGCATTGGAGAGGGTCCAGAGGAGGTTCATGAGAATGGCTCTAGGAATGCAAGATTTAACATATGTGGAGCATTTAATGGTTCTGGGCCTGTACTTGCTGGAGCTTACAAGAATGAGGGGCGATCTCTTTGAAACCTATCAAATATTGAAAGACCCAGATACAGTGGACATGGATTGAATGCTTCTGATAGTGGGGGAGTCTAGGACCTGAGGGCACAGCTTCAGAATACATGGACATCCGTTTAGAACAGTGCTGGAGGAGAGATTTCTTTGGCCAGACGGTGGTGAATCAGTGAAACTCATTGCCACTCTCAGCCGTGAAGGCCAAGTTACTGGGTATATTTAAAGCTGCAGTTGATAGATGCTTGATTATTGAGAGTGTCAAAGGTCACATGGAGAAGCCAGGATGAGAAGGATAATAAATCATGATGAAATGACGGAACGGATTTGATAGGTCAAATGGCCTAATTCTCCTTCCATGTCTTATGTTCTAAGTTGTCCTAACTACATTAGCCACTCATAGAAGAGCTGAAAACTTCAACAGATGTGTAAACTATGGCAAAACCTTAATCCTCTATCAAAACTGTCGGTGTTTAATTTTTCTGAATTGGAAATAATTTAAAATCTTTAAAAGTTCTCAGTTTTAGACATTAGAATTAGCCTGATACTTAATCAGGATCCTCACAACCATTCATTCTCCTCCACTGAAATACATTTGCTATTCCCTCATTAAGTCTAACCTGGCATAAATTCAGAGAACAGATTCCAGAATGTGAGTGCCGGGGAATGGCAGCAAGTTTGCTCGTCACTGCAGGATCCCATGAGCAGTCCACTATTGGAGCAACAGCAGAAGATTACCAACTAACACTTGTCAAGATGCTTGAGGCTTCTGACTTTCCACAGGGTGATTTGGACATCCTGACCCAAATGACAGTGGTCCCATATAGAAGAGTCAACTCAACAAGATGTCACATGATGGCTTACTTCACAAGAGCTCATGAAGCTGCAGGTAATATCTTACTAATGTTGGAGGAAGTGGCACAAAGCAGTGAATGGGTTAAGGGGATAATTTTGAGCGGTTATCAGGAGTGGAACTGCAGGTGTTCACAGTGATTTAAAGGAAAACGCAGATGTACTCCGGCCAGATTTCAGATGGTATCAGAACAGGAGAAAAGGCAAGTTGTGAACAGCACATAACCTGTTTGCAGAGAGATATTGATGGGTTTTGGTTTATTATTATTGTCACTCATATCAAGATACAGCGAAATGCTTGTCTTGCATATTGTTCATACAGATCAAATCACTAAACAGTGCATTGGAAATACATAACAAACAGGAGCAGGAGTCATTCACCTGACCCACATGCGATCAGATCATTGCTGATCTGTTCATGGATTCAGCTCCACCAACCTGCCTTTTCCAAAAAGAATCTGTCCATTTCTGTCCTGTATGTATTTAATGAGGCACCCTTTACTGCTTCACTGATAATTCCACAGATTCACTACTCTCTAGGTAAAGAAGCTCCTCCTCATCTCCAACCCAAATCTATTTCCCTGAATCATGAGCCTACTCCTCTAGTTCTAGTCTCACCAACTTTCCTGCCTATATCTTATCTATTCCTTTCATAATCTTATGTGTTTCTATCAGATCGCCTCTAATTTTTCCAGGCAGCACAAGGTAAAACAATAACAATGCAGAATAAATTGTAAAAGCTAAAGAGAGAGTACAGTGCAGGTAAGCAATAAAGTTCAAAACCATAATGAGGTGGGATGGAAGGCGGTAGATCTATCTTATTGTACAAGATATCCTTTGTGATGGAGAGTGCTTGGTAAATGCACTCCTTTCTCCTTTCACATGTGTATTTACACACACACACACACACACACACACACACACACACACACACACACACACACACACACACCATTCCCTTTTCAGTCTGCTGTTGTTATGCTGAGTGTGTGCACTTCAATATCTTCTCCCAGTATATTTGAATAATGGCTCATAAAGGGTTGGCATTATGGTGCTTTTCCCACCATACATGGTGGAATATTCCATTTCTTTAGTAATGGGGATATGTAAATGTGTATATGTTGCTTGTATATTGTAATTAAAGTAGATTCCTCTGTCTATATCTGCATTGTGGCTTGCATCATATTCGAATTCATTTGTAGTCTTAAGTTAACTGTGGGTAATTAAAGATGGTATGTCCTGGTGCCCAATAAATGTGATCTTCATTCTCAGTAGCAGAGAGACATTAGAGCTGTCAGCAGTTCACACTGGACAGAGTATGGCGCTATTATTGTGCTTTCTGGTCGATATCGTTTCATAAATATTGGCAGCTTTCTTTTCACTCTTTCCACTAATTTTGCTAAGTTTGGTTTTTGATGCACATAATAAACACCCTCACACTAAAGTGTTAGGCGGTCATAACCCACGTATCTAACATCCGTTCATGAGTCTGATAACAACGGGATAGTCATTGAACCTGGTGATATGTTCTTTCAGGCTTTTGCATCTTCTGCCTGAGGGGGAGAGAAGAAGTGAGAATGTCTGGAGTGAGTGAGGTCTTTGATTATGCTGGCTGCTTTACTGAGGCAGCAAGTTAAAGCAAAAATTTGGAAAATGAAGTATAATATGGTAACATCTGAAGTTATTTATGTTGGAAGAAAGCCTGTTAAATTACGTAATTATTTATATAAGGAAAGTCTGCAGTAAGTTGCAGTATTAAGGGCTTTGGAGTGGGGGGGGGGGGGTTCTCATCCATAAAATGCAGAAAGCAGCAGAGTGTTACAACCAGGATTTGATAAGGCTATGGATTTAATTCAGTGGCTTTAGCACATAGAAGCACAGAATTCTTATTGCAACAATAGAAGGCTAGAGTGAGGCTATATATAGAATATTATGTACAATCTTTGTCCCTCATTTAAGGAAAGATATGTTATTCTTAGAAACATTTCAAAAATGTTTGCAAGGTGATCCCAGAAAGGAAGGAATGTTTTATAAGAAAAGTCGAACTGGCTGTGTCTATATTCACTGGAGTTTAGAAGAATGAGAGGAAATATGTAAAATTCATTCAGGGCTCAACAGGGTAAATGCTGAGAGGATCTTTCCTCCTATGGGAGAATTTAGGACGTAGCCTTAGAATAACTGTGCTTATTTAAAACTGGGATGAGAAATCATTTTCTCCCAAAGGACCTAATGTCTTTCAAATTCCCTTACTCATTAAGCCATGGAGGTTGATTCCCTGAAAGTATTCAAAGCTGAAGTTGATATATTTATAATCAGTAAGGGAAGCAAGGATTATGAGGAAAATGCTGAAAAGCAGATTTGAGAAAACTTGGATCAACTATGATGTTCATGCATGACAATATATGCTCATTTGGCCGAATGGCTAAGTGGGTGTTCCATTTCCGTATGATCACTTTGTTGAAGGTAATCAGGCTCACCTTTGCATGATGGTCAGGGACAGGTCTACTTGGTGAGTTATTTTTGTGTGCCATACTGTGGTAAACCATGTATATACCGGTAGGTTGTAACTGGGTTATCTATCTGGACATGCCTGGGCATGCCCCTCTGCTGACTGCTCCTGTGGCTCCTCCAACAGACACCTGAATAAAGGCGATTGTGTCACTGCTCCTCCCACTCTCCAGGACAGACATACAGCATGGACATGGATCCATTTTACTGTTAATAAAAGCCTTTCAGTATTTACTCTACTTCCAGTCTTTTGGAGTAATTGCTAGTGCATCACATACTCTGCCAGAGCCTCGGCCACCACTTTTTTTTTGTTGCCTGGATTAGGGAGCATGCCTTTTGAGAATAGGTTGAGTGAACTCGGCCTTTTCTCCTTGGAGCGAAGGAGGATGAGAGGTGACAGGTTTAAGGTGCTGGGGAGTAGTTACAGAGGAGATGTCAGGGGCAAGTTTTGCATGGAATGCATGGAATGGGCTGCCAGCAACGATGGTGGAGGCAGATATGATAGGGTCCTTTAGGAGGCTTTTAGATAGGTACATGGAGCATAGTGAAATAGAGAGCTATGGGTAAGCCTAGTAATTTCTAATGTAGGGACATGTTCAGCACAATTTTGTGGGCCGAAGGGCCTGTATTGTGCTGTGTTTCTAAGTGGTTGTCTTGGAGGAAAGATTATGTGAGTGGTCCCCCTCGTCCCTCTCACAGCGCAGTGTTTTTTTTATGAGGCCAGGTTGCGAGCTTGACACTCAACCTGGCATGGATGGAAAGCGTGTCCAGGAGCCGACTGGATTTGAACTCGTGAACCTTCACTCCAGAGTCCAGTGCTGATGTCACTGCACCACCAGCTGGTAATTGGTGAGAGAACAAAGGAATTTGTGGCTGAGGCCTGTATTTATATCAAGAAAGCGTCTGTTCATCCATTGTTACGTAATGGATAAGTCGTGGGGTCATTCATCAATGAAAATGCTTGAAAAGCTAAGCAGGTCAGGCAGCAACACAGACAAACTGCTAGGGGATCTCATAGGTCAGGCAGCACCCTTGGAAGGGGAAGAACAGTTAACAATTTGAACCAAGGTCCTTCATCAGGGTTGGAAAGGAAGGAAGCTGAAGCCAGAATAAAAAAAAGGTACGGGAAAGGGGAGGGGCACAAGCCAGCAGGAAATACAGCAGGTGAGTCCAGATGATGGGGTGAGTGGGGGAGGAGGAATGAAAGAAAACTATGTAAGAAGTTAGGATGTGATAGGCTAGAATAGAGAACATTACAACACAGTATGGCTCTTCAGCCGACAATGTCGTACTGACTTTTTAGTATACTGTACACCAAGATCAATCTAACCCTTCCCTCCCACATAGCCCACCATTTATCTTTCATCCATATGCCTGTCTAAGAGGTTTTTAAATGTCTCTAGTGTATTTGCTTCTACCACACCCTTTGCAGTGTGATTCCGCCACTTACCACTGTGTAAAAGACTATCCCCGATATCCCAACTATACTTTCTTCCCATCACCTTAAGTATACACTCAGTGGCCACATAATGAGATATACCTGCTCATTAATGTAAATACCTAATCAGCCAATCACATGGCAGCAATGCAACACATAGAAGCATGCAGGCATGGTCAAGAGGTTCAGTTGTTGTTCAGACCAAACATGAGAAAGGCGAAGAAATGCGATCTAAGTGACCTTGACCGTAGAATGACTGTTGGTGCCTGACACCGTGGTTTGAGTACCTCAAGCTGACAATCTCCTGGGATTCTCACACATAACCATCTCTAGAGTATACAGAGCTTGGTGCCAAAAGCAAAGAGACATCCAGTGAGCAGCAGTTCCGTGGGTGAAAACGCCTTGTTAATGAGAGAGTTCAGGAGAGAATGGCCAGACTTGTTCAAGCTGAGAGGAAGGCAACAGTGACTCAAATAACCTCACACTACAATAGTGATTTGCAGAGAAGTACCTCCGAATACACAACATATCCAACCTTAAAGTGGATGGGCAGCAGCAGCAGAAGCCAGCGAGCATAATAAAGTAGCCACTGAGAGTATGCTGTCTTGTATTAGCCACTACCACCCTGTGAAAGGCTCTGGCTGTCCATGCACCCTCTATGCTTCTTACATAAGTTGAAGACATAAAGGACTGAAGAAGGTTTCTGATAAGGGAGGATGGTAGACCACAGAATAATGGGAAAGGGGTGTGGAACCAGGAGAATGTGAAGGGCAGATTATGCAGCATCATTGAAGAACAAAGCAGAAATAACGATTTGAAGAGTAAGAAGAAGAAGAACTGGAGTTAAATACAACTGTGGTCTGAAATAGTTCTGGATCAACAAATGGAAGCTAGCAGATGGAACATCAGAGGGTGGGATCAGTGAAAGACAATTAGATGAGGGACAGGAAAGGTGTTACCTTTACTGGGATACTGCTTGCATGGATGAATGGGATAGATGAGTACCCAAGGACCTTTTAGTTAAAATGTTATTTGGAAGTGAGTAGAAGGAGTATAACGATAAGGATTTGTCAAAGAGTGACCAAGAGTTTGCAATGCTTCATACTTCAAATGCTCATACATCATGGGAAGGCCTGGATTAATTCACCGGTTGCCAAGTTTGATTTAACATGTGCAAATGTAATTTCGGTGGAGAATCAGGGAATGGTATAACAACACACTCAGTGGAAAGGTACTGAAAGATAGAAATCTCCAGATCCATCTGGAGGTTTGGATACATTATTACTTAAAATATGAGCAATAATGTATAAAGCCATAAATTAGTAGGATCAACATCACGGGGACAGAAGAAATGATAAATTTGTAGAAAACTTTATCTAACCTACAATAAGTGTACAGTGTGCATTTCTGGGTGTCCCTTTATGGGAAGTCGTAAAAGCTGTAGAAAGTGCAGCATAGATTTATCTGCATGATGTCATAAAATGGAAACTATAGTCAATATGGAATAATATTTTACTCAGATCTGGGAATCAGTGTCAAGAAGTATTGCCATTGAGACGAGAGACGTTATGAGAGATTCTTTTATACAGAGGTTGTTATGAGCATGGAATTATTTTCCCCTCATAGATTGCAGTGGAGGCAGAAACTATAACTTTATCTTTGAGTAAATAACCACTATAATGCATTGTATGATAAACTTTATAAAGAAGTTTGTTTCCTTCATTATCTTTGCAACTTTTGGATCTCTATGTACAGTATATCCACCTCTAGATCTTACTGTGATATACTGTGTGTTTGAAATGATGACTGAAACACATGACTTTTAACCCTTTACATTCTCCCAATGTCCTGAGCAAAATTCTTTTTTTTAAAAAAAAGCATCATTAATGATATGTATAAACATTACTACGCACCCACCACAAATCACATAGAAGTTCTGATACTATGTGGGGACATTGCACACCCATTCTTGAATGGGTAATATTAATTTTAATGGCAGAATATCATTAAACGAGCTGCAACTAAGTTCTGACATCATGGAGATTTAAGGTGAAGCTTTTCCTTCGTGCTGTGAAACATGAATTCTGTTTACATTATCCAAGAAATTTGTGATCCAAGTTAGACAAAAATGTAATATAAGAAGGGATCAGAAGTGGATCCTCTCCAGAATAATAAAAGGAGCTAAGAAAAATGTTTCAGTTAAGATATAGCTTGACTCCTGAAAATCCAAAGCAATTTATTTTACAGAACAGTTGGGCTCATTAATCCACCATAGTCAGAAATCAATACATGATTCTGAACTAAGACCCAACCTAATTTCTTTTCTTTCCTTTCCAGTTGCAGCATGTCCATGATATTACAAAAAGGCAAAGTCAGGCCTGAGCTACTTGAGACCAAGTAGAAAATTGTTTTGTTATAAGCAAGACTGGATGATCTGGCTAAAAGTTTTAAGGAGCATTATTATTTTTCATATTCCCAATGAGCTTTGACAATTCAAGAGCAACTCATACCTAGGATGCTGCAATGTAAGAAGCAAATACCACGGCATGAAAATTGGCCCTTCAGCCCAACTCACCCGTGCCAACTAAGTTGATGGCATGGAAGCATAGTGGCTGGCACAATGTTTTACAGTGCCGGCAACCCAGGTTCAGTTCCTGCCGCTGCCTGTAAGGGGTTTGTTCATTCTCCCTGTGACCGCGTGGGATTCCTCCGGGAGCTCCGGTTTCCTCACACAGTCCAAAGACGTACTGGTTGGTAGGTTAATTGGTCATTGTAAATTGCCCTGTGATTAGGCTAGGGTTAAATCAGCGGTTGGTGGGTGGCATAGCTGGAAGGGCAGAAGGCCCTTTTCCATGATGTAGCTCAATAAGTATTTAATAAGTTAGTCTGATCTGCCTGCATTTGGCCCAATTCCCTCTAAACCTTCCCTATTCATGTATCTGTCCAATTGTCTTTTAAATGTTGTTACTCTACCAATATACCACTTCCTCAGCTCATTCCACACACTCACAAGCATCTGATAGGAAATGCTGCTTCTCAGATCCTCTTTAGATGTTTCCCCTCTCACCTAAAGCCTATTCCCTCTAGTTTTAGATTCCCTTACCCTGGTGAAACGACTATAACCATTCATCTTCTCTATGCTCCTCATAATTTTATGTACCTCTAAAATGTCACCCCTCAGCTTCCTATGCTCCAGAGAAAGAAATCCCAGCCTAACCAGTTTCTCCTTATAAATCTAGATTGAGTGACATCCTTGTGAATTATTTCGGCACCCTTTCCAGATATACTGTATGTGATAGATAATTCATTAAAAAGTTAAAAATAAGGCAGACGCTACACTGACTAATTTATTTTGACACCACTGGTTGAGTGATAAATATTTTGTCACAACAGCAGCGCTGAATTCCCCTGCTCTGTTTCAAAAAGTGTCGCAGGTAGTTTTACATTCCTCTGGAGGATAAATGGGACTTTGTTTAATGCCTCATCCAAAAGACAGTGCAGTACTTGTTCAAATTGCTTTTAGCATGTCAGGCCAAATCATGTGCTCAAGTCTCTGGGACAATACAGGAAGCCTGAACTATTTCTATATGACGCAGAAGGAAGCCATTCAGCCCCATTTTGACTTTACTGGCTCACTGCAATCCTATTAGACCATAAGACCATAGATATAGGAGATCTATATTCTGCTAAATACTTCCAATTTCTCTGCTTATTTCCTGTTACCTATTCTCTCACATTCCCATTGACACAATTCTGATTTTCCCAGCATTTCTGTCTATGCATTTCAGAGTCTTACAACAGCCACATTAGCAATAAATAGATTGGCATCGTTAATCATGCACTCACTTCTAATAGAAATCAAACCTCTGTAATCACTATGATACTGCAACAGAAAGATTGTTAATCTCGTGAGAGGTATAATAGTGTAGAGTTATGGTCCCTTGTACAAACATAAGAACGACACTAGAACATTTGAGTCACATCAGAAAAATGACTAGCAATTAATGCAATTTTACAAAGTCAAATTATCAATAAATGGCTACCATGACTCCAGTGGAGAGCATGCAAGTGCATAATTTGAGGTTCTATGCTGCACTTTTTCAGTGTGGTGGTGGTTGAAAACCTTCAAGACTAGATGTGCTTTTTAAACTAATAGCTCACGTGCTGGAAAAAAAAGCATTAGTAAAAGGGAATCTCATATTGGCCAAGTTTACCAATGAAATATTCAGTGACCAAAATGAATATTGAGTGCTCTTGTGTGTGTTTTTGAGAACCCCAACTAGGCTGTAAATTGAAATGTAACAGAGTTTAATCTAACAGCTGGAAGGATGCCATGAAATAAAGAACATGATACATATCAGATTGCTCCCTGGGACCCAAGTAAAATGATTAAAACACAATGAAGTATGGGAGCTTAGATAAGAGCCTTATCGATTTTGCAGAAACAGTTGCTTTCCAGTGTCATACAACAGCCACCTACAACAGAGAAGTATTTGATTGTTCTGTAGTCAGCTTTTGAAAACCACTTCTTTAATTATTCCATTCTTCACAGGTGCTTTCTGGAACAGTGTTTGAACACAGCAAGAGCCATAGAAACACGTTTTCACCATGCCGAAACAAATCTAAACGAAGTGGGAACATTTCCTTACTGACAAAGTGAGGGTGTGGTTTATCAAGGTAATTTTCAGGCACAAGGAACAGAACGACTGAAAAATCACAGAGTAAAATTGGCCCCAAATCCTAATCCCCTCCAGCCATTCCAACGTGACTTGTACAATCTGACAATAAAGTCATTACTTATGTATTTTAGCACACCTTATTTATAATCTTTTGTTACCCTTAATTTTCCGGACCCTGAAGTGTATGACCCTCAATTTCTGTTGTTAAATTGTACTCTGAAACCAAAGCCATGAAAAGTCAATTAGGCAGGACAATCACTCATAATCAGATAAACAAATCAACTTTTCCAGAATCTTATTTAAAAGAATAATATACTTTAAAAATTTATCAACTGAGTGTCATATTGGGTAAGCATAGTGCTTTACATCTGATTAAAAAAAATCACAATAAGATATGCCTTGCTTTATTATGTATCATGTTACCCCCCCTAGTAGAATTGACGACTGAATATTGTTTGAGACATTTTGTTGTCATGGGCACCATTAATGTATTTTCAGTACCTGATTCAATTATAACAGTATCATTAATAATACTTCAGTAAAAAGGTTGTCATCCTGGATATAATGGAGGTCTCTGGTTAACATTTGCGTAAGACCTTGCAATGATTAAACAAATATCTAGTATCTCTAAAGGTGCAGAGATATGTGAATCACTGTGACACATATGGCTATAGAATGTGTGTAAATAAATGCCAGAATCCAGTTCAACATGAGAGAAGTTTCTAACTATTCAAGTTTTATTCTTATGTCAAATTTAGAACATTGGCAGAGATCGTCATCAGGTCTCCATTATTTTCTACTTAATACAGAGAGCTCTTAGTAAATACTCTCAGAAAACAGGCTTCAAAAATCTACAACTCCTTCCTTTATGCGTGATATGTCATCAACCATTTGCGCATTTTCCTCTTAACTCTCATTGAATCCAATTTTACCAATACTCCTTAATACTTGACTCAGTCAAAGGTTAAGGTTCAGCAGAATTACTCTCAGCTCAAGAAGTTGTGGCATCAGGGTGGGGGTCTGTCAAAGAGTTTGGGCAACAGAATCCAGGGTTCCGAGGCCGGAGGCTGACTGGCACGGGGTTGCTGTTTTGGGATGGAGAGTTGGCTGAAAGTGGTGAGTGGATCGTCAGTAGTTTCCTGTTGCTTCTGGAATGTGTACTCATGTTGAGGAAAAATTGGGAGCTAGAGTCCTTAAGGCAGTCCTATATTGAGTTCAGTACTGACTGCCAACTCCTACAACACTAGTGCCAACCTGTATCTGTCTCTGCCGTTCCTTTGGGATTCAACAGCTGAATGGAGAAGTGGAGCCTACTGCATGGGCATCAGCTTGCTCTCCATGTTGTACTGCCCTGACTTATGAACAGGCTTGCGTTAACACATACACAGCTAAATTGCAACATCCATGGTTGACCTCACTCTGTGGAGGGCCTCCAATTAGAATATTTAATATTTTAGTATATATATTAAGATAAAATATTTTAATAGCTATAAACATATATAGGTAGGAATGAAAACAAACTGCTGGAAGAACTCAATGCATTAACATGTATAGGCAGGTGTAGGATTTGGTTTAACCTCATATAAAGATATTTTTGCTTCCTTTTCACTTGTGAAAGGTTTCAGACTTATACCATTGTTACAGATAATAAGTTGTTCATTCTCTGAATTCTTCAGGACAAGGATGAGATTTTGTCTGGAAAGCCTTTGCTACAAGGATGTTGAATAGGCAAGTATAATGAACATGGGCTCTTCAGATAAGCAGAAGTCTGCATTGCAAACAACCAATGCAATTATCAATAGTTCAGTCTGAAAACTGCAAAGAAATACCTTCTGGATGAAATCTCTACCAGACTAGAGGTCTATAAGTATCTTAAAATTCCTTCACAATTTGCTCGGACAAGAATGAAAGAATCAATGAAGATTTCATTCTCTATCCAGAGAGAAATTCTTTATTTCTCTGTATGACTGTTATGAAAGAAACTGGCCTTTGAAGAATCTGTCAAACTCAATAAAATTTATTTGGTTATTGTCATGTCCAAATGCTTTGATACTTCCAGCTCTCGTTCCCAATTTAACCCTTCCAATTTCAAGTTGGCTTCCATCTTATACCCAGAAAAAGGTCCTTAGTTCTGTATTCCATATTGGTTTCCAAAGAAGGAATCTCATTCATTGCATCCCCCTCCCCTCCTTCATTATTTCCCACTCTGCCACTTCTGTTCTCTCGTGCATACCTACCAACTTCACTTTTGATTCTCTCTGTACTGAAACTGCACTAAGGTGTAATTGATTATAAGTAATTAATCCATCAGCAGTCGTTTGGAATGTGGGGTGAAACCAGAGCACCAGGAGACAACATTCAAGCAGGGCAGAAGAAATCATGAACCAACCCAGATCTCTGGCAGCAGCACTAACCGCTATACCAGATGGAGCCCCTGTTATACCTTCCATTCCCAATATATCTACCATTGGTTCCTCTCATTTTCCAGCAAACCTTTAAGTAATTTCAAAAGCAGCAGCTTATAATTTGCAAGACTGAAATAACAACAAAAATCTTTAGTCCTTTCAGTGAAGGCTCCCATATTGCATCATGGCAGGAGACTGTTGTATTCTTCCAAAATTCTTAATGCCAAGTATCACTTGGGAAACTTTCTGCTTTCTTAGAAGGACTATTGATTTCTGTTGTTTTGAAAAACTGCAGACTGTGTATGATAAGTCTTTAGTGAACCAGCAGTTTTCCAACCATGTTCTTTCCTGCACTTCATAAAGTAAACCACTGCAAATGGGGCATCCCTTGATACCCTTAGGAACAATATCAGATTGAATTTCAAAGGTCAAAGTCATTTATTATCAAAGCACATACATGTCACCATATATTACCTTGAGATTAATTTTCTTCCAGGCATTCACAGGAGAATCAAGAAACACAATAGAATTAGTGAAAAACTACACACATGTAAAGACTGGAAAACAACAAGTGTGAAAAAGAAGACAAACTGTGCTAATACATATAAATAAATAATACTGAGGACATATATTGTGAGTACTTGAAAGTGCATCGGTTATGGAATCCATTCAGAGTTGAGGTTATTCACCCTTGTTCATGAGCCTGATGGTTGAGGGGTAATAACTGTCCCTGATGGTATGTGATACCTAAGGCTCCTATACCTCCTTCCTGATGGCAGCAGTGAAAACAGATCATGTCCTGATGGTGCGGGTCCTCGTGGCAGCGTTCCTTATGGATGTGCTTAGGTGGGCAGGGCTTTGCCTGTCAAGGACTGAGCCAGGTTCACTATTTTCAGTAGCTTTTTCTGTTCCTGAGCATTGGGGTTGACATTCCTAGCCATGACACAATCAGTTAGGATCCACTGTAGAAGTCTGTCAAAGTTTTAGATGATATGCCATACCTGTGGAAATTTCTGAGAAGATAGATATGCCTTCTTTATCATAGCACTTAGATGCTGGTCTCGGGACAGATTCTCTGATATGATAATGTCAAGGTAATGTTAATGACCCTCTCCACCTCCAATCCATGAATGAGGACTGGCTCATGGCCTACTACTTTCTTCCTCCTGTAGTCAACAACCAGCTCTTCGGTTTTGCTGGTTGTTGTGGCACCATTGAACTGGAATCTCAATCACCTTCCCATATGCCAATTCATCACCACCTTTGACTCTGCCAACAATAGTGGTCCCATCAGCAAACTTAATTATGGCATTGGAGTTGTACTCAGCTTCACAGACATAGGTTTTAAGCAAGTAGGGCAGGGGATTAAGCACACAGTCTTGTGGTGCATGTGAGCTGATGGTGATTGTGGAGGATATTTTGCTGCCGTATTGACTGGGGTCTGCATGTGAGGAAATCAAAGATCCCTTGCACAAAGAAGCATTGAGGCCTAGGACTTGGAGGTTAGTGGTTAGTTCTGACAGAATTGAACATATTTTAACATGTGACAGCACATTATACACACGATGAATTTCATGAACAGGGTAATATACTGAACTGCTCCCTAGATTGGGCAGAGAGAGTATCAAAGTGAATCACTTGAGCAAAATAAATTACTGAAACAGGATGCCAATGATTTCTGTGTGAATTCACGATTAAAACCATTCCTTTCCACCCACACACTCATGTTCTGTTCATTTTCTGCATGCAGGGAGATCAATATTGTTGGAGCCAAGTACAACTTAAACCTAGCCAGCATTCGTGAAGAAGAAGTGGACTTTGGCAACCACTAGTGAAAAAGTCATTCAGAATTTGGACTGTGGAAAAATCAACAATGACTGGCCATGGGAGGTGGTGTCAGAAAGGCTTCAGTACTGCACTGGAGACCTTAGTGGAAGAGATAGAAAAGAAAGTGTCCAGTGACCTTAAGCAACATGCACAAAAGGCACTGGGGGAACAGGCAGCATTTATGGATGGAAATGAACATCTAGCATTTCAGCCTGAGATCTTTCATCTGGACTGGAAGGAAAGAGGGGATATGCTTAAATAAAAGAGCGGGGTCAGAGGAAGGAGCACAAGCTGGAGGGAATAGGTGAATTCAGGTGAGAAGGCAAGGGTAGAAAGGTGGGGGTATAAGGAGAAAGGGAGTGGGGTAAGAAGCTGGAAGGTGATTGGTTGGAGAGGCAAAGGTCCAAAGAAGATGGAATTTGACAGGGGAGAACTGTAGACCATGGAATGAGGGAAGTAGGTGAGGAACCAGAAGAAGCAAGATGTATGTGATGAGCTGGTCATGAGGACACGAGAAGGGTATGGATTATAGATAGTGGATGGAGATCCTTTGTACACATGCTCAGAAAGTGCTGGCTGTAGATGTAGTTGGCAAGAAGACATCGGACACGTGGTAAGATAGCTACAGGAACTGGACCACTGATGTACACAGTGAATGTTGGGAATTGGACATGGAGATGTCATGTGGACCAGATACTGGATGCTCAACAGAAGAACATGCCTGAGTCAATTTCAACCAACAAGACGGACACATTACAGTCACCAGTATGATGATGTCGCTGACAGCAACGTGACACCAGAAATCAGGAATGTGTTTTAGGCAAGATGCCTACCAAACCTGATGCCGCTCCACAGGTCCAGAGGCGCGACAAGGGCATTATCATTGATTAAACATCTGCCAAAGCTGATGCCATGCCACAGGTCTGGAGGTGCTACCCTGAAAGAAACAGAACTCCACCCAAAAGACTGAACCTTTAGAACTGTGAAGTTAGTTATGGACTGTGACTGTTTACTTGGAATGTGGCTTATAAATGTTTTGTACATACACAGTTTATGCTACATTAATCTAAAGGGGGAGGAAGTGTAACGTATGGATCTATTTCTTTTAAAGCAATGATCCCCCTCCCCCTTAGCACTACGTATTGATCTGTTGTCTGTGCAAGTGCTGTTGTTTATGCATGTGCAATGTGCTCTCTCTCTCTGCAATGTGAAACACCAGTTAAGGACATCTCCCATGTGTGTGCTTTTATTTAATTAATATGTAGTGGTGCACAGACACAACAGTTCATGACGGCATTCAGTTGTCACAGAGGGTTCTGGACACCATTTTAGATCATATTCAGTTGCAGAAAGTTAAGGGGTAACCTTGGCTGCACTATGAGCTCCTGATCTACAATGCATAATGTATCCATGAGGTCAGCATTTTACAGCTGTGACACCTGATGCAATTCTCAATGAAAGTGTTCATGTTTATCACATCTGCAATATAAGAGGCCTTGCCCAAACATCACCGCTTTAGATGTTCCTCATCAGGTGGTGGACTTGTCAGAGGGGAATGCTGGGTCAAACACTATAAATATTTTCACAGAACTGATCCGAGCTCAGTACCAGCCTTTATTTGCAAAGGAAATTGGTCAAAGGAATACGTTGTGGTCTTTGGCTGTCGCAGTTTGAGAGGTTGGAAGTTGAAGTTCGAATTGGGTGTGAAAAATGTGCGTGTTCTCAAGTTTTAAAAGTTCAAATTTAATTTTATTTTCATAGTACATTTACATTATCAAGTACAGCCCTGAGATTCATTTTTGTGGAAATACTTATCAAATCTATAGAGTAGTAGCTATAACAGAGTCAATGAAAGACTGCCGCAAAAGAAGAAATAATAATTATAAATAAATAAGCAATAGGTATCAAGAACATGAGATGAGGAGTCCTTGAAAGTGAGTCCACTCTTGTGGGAATGTTTCAATGATGGGGCAAATGACATTGAGCAAAGTTATCTCCTTTTGTTCATGACCCTAATGATTGAGAGGTCAAGTCACTTGGCCTTTTTGGAAAGTTGGTGCAAACTTTTAAGACTTCCATTGCAATGGAGGCCTTGGATCCAGGAATATTATTCTACTGGACTGTAAATTTATGGATATTGACACGAGCATTTATTTGTGAGTGATGGAGCTGCTAAGTAGGTGATCACTTAGGGCAGCAGACTTGGGACGTAAGCCAAATTACAGATGAACTGGATGAATTCCTGAAGGAGGAAGGTAGAAGATGCATAACTAGTTGTATCAGAATTAGAACACTGAAGAAAGGTTTTGAAAGGGATGTCAAGTTACAGCTGTGGTCTCCCCCTGCTACTACCCTTACATTTTCCAATTACTGAGCAAAAAAAAAACTGTTGTTAGAATGTGTCCAATGTGTTTGGAACAGACACTGGAGAGTCCAGTAGAGCGTGTAACAAAATTACCGTATGTTTTGCATAATTACACGGAAGGGCAGCTCTATAATATTACTAGTGGAACAAAATGATAGAGTAGCTTTAGAGGTTTATGAATTGAAGAATAAAACTAAAAATGCTGAACAGTCAATAAGAAGGCTGCAAGATGATGATTGGTTTGGTTGTCAAATCACCCCAGATCTCTTAGTCTAGTGAAACAATAGCTTCCTACATGGAATGTGTCATGACTGAGAATAACGCCTCAATAATAAAAAAAAACATTGTCAAAGTTCTGCTTTGTTTTCCAAGATGATGAATAAATCATTGTAGCATAGAAATGCACTGAATAAGATTTCACTGAATTATTAACATAGCCATTTGTTTGCATATAAATTGAGAATGTTGCTCAGAAAGTGGATTTCATAACTCAGGATATTTCAATGTATTGCAAATGAAATTCCATTTTAGCGGGAATAAATTGCATATCAGTGTCAAATCAGGGGAAGTTTGACTTACACTTCCTGTTGTTTCATACTCTTGTGACCCAGGTACAGTTACCACATGAGGGCAATGGGAATGCCCATGGAAATTCCCTGAGAATTCAAAATCTCCTTTGGGAAACTTGCATGGAAATTGTAATTGGGATGACTGTCACTGGGCTTTCCCAGAGTGTCTGGTCCAGAGGACTGCCACTAAGAAAAGGATTTTTCTAAGTCTTTAGGCCATCTTCTGCCTACAAAAGGAGTCTTCGACAACTTGTCCAGTCCTCTCCTCATTGAGGAAATTTTCTCGTAGCTCCTCATTTCCGTCCTATCAGATCACATCACCACTCTTTTTTCTCATCTAGAACACCAGCTAGTTCTCTTGTTAGGTGCCCACTCACCAAAAAAAAAATCCAGCCATATGATCAGATTTCTCAAAACACTGTCTGGGGATGGAAGAGTAAGCATCCCTAATCGTAGTGTAATTATGCTCTAGTGTGTTGGGACACCTTGTGCTGCAGGTGATATGTAGATAATAATTTGGCAGAGATTTCTTTCAACAAGCCTGATTGGAGTTTCCAGCAATAGTATGAAAGGTGTTGGACTAGGCTTTTTCTTGTTTGCTGATCACAGCACTCAGTACTTCATGTGCCTGCTTAACATTGGCCTTTGGCGGTAAGTAAACTGTGGTCAGGTTCACAGAGGAGAGCTCTTTTGGTAATCAGAATGGTCGATACATTCATTAATGTTCCAGGCCGAGGGAACAAATATGCGACAAGACCACTACGTCTGAATATCTTGAAGAGATTATCATAAAATCTTGACATCCACTTTTTGCCTTCTCCGAGTCAGCGGTATAGTCCGTACAGTGTATTGAGAATCCCTCGGGTCTTACCAATGTATCCAGCATGTCTGAGATCAGCCATGTCTCTGTGAAACACAGATGGCAGCAATTCCACATTTCCCTCTGAGATAGCAATCTTTCTCAGTGGGTAGTGTTACGAATGAGCCGCAACTCTGAGGGGCCGAAGGGTACAAAGTCGCCCCCTCCTTTTTGAGAATCGCAAGATCGCTATTAATTCGGGTCTGGGACCCAGGAAATGAGAAAGAATCCACAAGGTTTGGAATGTGCACCAGGAGAAATGCTAGAAATCCCGTGACAGCTTTTTATAGCAAAAGCTGGAGGGGCCCATGTACGTCCTCCCTTGCCGGGTTGGCAGGCTCACCACGGAAGAACAGCTTAGCTAAAGGAGAGGCCACAAGTGAACGGCCACACCAACGAGACTCCAACGGATCAAAATCATAAAAGGAATCGGCAAGTTTTTCTGCCAAATCTCTCTCTCTCTCCAACCATTGCAACACAGCGGTCCCCAAAAGGCTGCAGCCTGCGTGAACTGAGTGACTTTTATATTTCCATCCGACAATTCATTATCCCCTAGACAACGATAGAGCTTATTTCTTATTGATTATTATTATACCCGCACTTTTAGATTTAGTATTGACGACGTATATTATCTGTATGTTTGCATTGATATTATTTTTGTGTATTTTTACTAATAAATACTGTTAAAAATCGTACCATCAGACTTCAATGGACCTCTCTATCTTTGCTGGTAAGTGATCCAGTTACAGGGTTCGTAACAGTAGCCAATCTTGCCTTCCAGTGACCGTACATTTGCTAACAAAATATTGGGTAGAGGAAATTTCATACCCCAATGTTACTGTCTGGCTTGGAGACCCCCCCCCCCCTCACTCTCTTCAGCCATGTTCTTTCATCTGTTTAAAGGTTCTGTACCTGATTTCTTGTGAGTTAAGTCTGGCGAGTCTTTCAAAAGATTATGAAATCACGAGTTCATTAAGACAGTTCAAAAGAACATTACTTAAAAGGAAATTACAGGCTGCAGATTGTAATGAGGGTAGTTCAGAAGAAGAATAGTTATAAGTTTTGTAAGCTGCAGTAAAGCGTCACAGTGATTCCCCAGTGCCATCTTTATTTTCCAGTCATTTCAGATTGGCACAACACCTCCTCCACAACCATGATCAGCGCAGGTGTGCCACAGAACTGTCTACTAATCCCCTTGCTCTACTCATTTGACACTTTTGACTGTGAGGCTAAGCGCAGCTCCAATGCCATCTTGCAGATTTCTGATGAGACCGCTGTTGTAGACAGAATCAAACATGGTCATGAATCAACATATAGGAGTGAGCTTGAAACCATAGCTGAGTGATGACGCAGTAACAACCTCTCACTCAATGTCAGCAGGACCAAGGAGCTAATTGTTGTTACAGGAGGAAGAATCTAGAGGTCCATCACCCAGTCCTCATCAGGAGATCAGAGGTACAAATGGTCAAGAACTTTAAATTGCTCAGTGTTCAGAGAATCTACCCTGGGCTCAGTACGTAAGTGCCACTACAAAGAAAGTAAGGCAGTGCCTCTACTTTCTTAGCCACTGCACCATGTAGATTCAACATATCTAAAACACTGGCAAATTTAGATAGATGTGCTGTGGAGAGAATATTGAATGATTGCATCATGGTATGGAAACACCAATACCCTTGATGGGAAAAGTCTACAAAAAGTCGTGGATATGGCCCAGTCCATCACAGATAAAGCCCTCTCTACCACTGAGCACATCTACACGGACTGCTGCCACAGAAAAGCAGGAACCATCATCAAGGACATCTACCATCCAGGCCATGTTCTTGTCAGGGTCCGGTCCGGTCCGGATCCACGTTCTGCGTCTCGATCCGGTCCGAGGGCTCCGGACTCCGGGTCCTGCAGTTGTCCCTCCCGTCACCCGTGATCTAGTTAGGATCCTCCTGGTTCAAGGAGACACACCTGTGACTCATTGAGCTGCAGGTGTTTATAAGGGGTATTGAGACTGGAACCAGGCGGGTGGTCGTTTTGTTCTGTTTCCCCGCCGGTGCTGAACTCTTCTCTGCATTCTGTTATCCTGCCCGGGCTCAGATCTACTCCTCATCATGCTTCTCTGCCCCGTACCAGTACTGCCAGGTCGGTCCTCTCCCCCACCTTTCTTCCCAATTGCTGATCCTGCTTCTCCGCTCGTTTGTATTGTTCGTGCGGTCGCGCTGTCCGCCGGCCTTTCCCGATTTTTCTGTTATCATGACTGTTGTGTTGGTCACCCTGGACCTATGCCTGTTCCTACCCCTTGCCTCCATCGGGCAGGCCCGGCCGGTCTGCCGCTGCCCGGCGGGGGTTCTGCTCCGTCCTCCTCTTCCGCCCGAACCCGCCTAGGGGTCCGCGTCATGCCCAGGCCTCCAGTGTTTCCACCTGGGAGGCAGCCCTACCCAGGACATATACGACCCGCCCAGGGAGGGCTCTCTTCTGTCCCGTCTTCCTCTTCTGCCCGAACCCTGGGATTGTGCCCCGCACCCGCCTAGGGGTCCGCGTTGTGCCCAGGCCTCCGGTGTTTCCGTCTGGGAGGCGGACCTTCCCAGGATAAATGTGGCCCGCCCAGGGAGGGCTCTCCGCCAGCCTATCTAGCCACCTAGACCTGCCTGCCTGCCTGCCTGAACCCTGGGGACTCCGCTCTGCCTGCCAGAACTCCGGGAACCCGCTCCGCTCTGCCTGCCTGAAATCCAGGAGCCCGCTCCACTCTGCCTGCCTGACACTTTATCTACCTGAACCCCAGCTCTACCCTTAAATGCCATGGCTTCCCCATCCTGTCCTCCCCCTAGTACTTCAGTGTCTGCGTCCTGCGTTTGGGTCCACCCGGTCCCGTTCCTGACAGTTCTCTCCTCACTGCTGCCATCAGAAAGGAGGTACAGGAGCCTTATGACCTATAACACTAAGTTCAAGAATAGTTATTACCCCTCTACCATCAGGGCCTTCAACCAGAGGGGATAACCTAACTTAATCCACTCGTCCCAACTGTTCCCACAACCTATGGATTCATTTTCAAGGACTCTTCATCAAGAGATCTTAATATTTAATGCTTTATTTTTGTAGTTGCACAGTTTGTTGCATTTCCTACATTGATTAGAAGTGGTACGGGGATATTTTATTGATTCTATTGTGTTTCTTTGTATTTACTGTGAATGCCCACAAGGAAATTACTCTCAGGGCAGTAGATGGTGACATATGTGTACTTTTATAATAAATTTACTTTGTACACTCCCTGTTTTCTGGGACAAAACTATTATTTCCTTGATATGCAATTTACCTTGTAAACTTAAATATATCTACATAGTGTTGAGTTACAGTTTGCACTGTTCAGTGCTGGCAAGAGTAGCAAATATTCAATAAATAAATAGCACTTGTTCAGTTCCAATTATTTTGTGCAATTAAGATGAATCTAATTACTTGAATACAAGTTTTAACTGTTAACATTTTTAACTTAAGTGTTTGACATTTTAGCAGGTGTGGTTTAGAAACTACTTGCAGTGCGCAGAGTCTTGTTAACTTAATTCAATCACAATTTGTACGTTCTTTTTCAATAGCAAGAGCTGTGTGAAAACTGCTTAAAATAGATCCACACAGGCACACATACACAAAGTCACGCAGGATTGATTCATTCCAAAGAAGGAGAAGCTTTCAAAAGGAAGGATGAGCCAACCGTGGCTGACAAAGGAAGTCAAAGACGGTATCACAATAGCATGGTGGTTAGCACAACGCTTTACAGTGCAGGTGACATGGGTTCAATTCCCGCCGCTGCCTGTCGACCTTCCCATGACCATGTGGGCTTCCTGCAGGTGTTCTGGTTTCCTCACACAGTCCAAAATATGTACTGGTTGGTAGGTTAATCGGCCATTGTAAATTGTCCTTTGATTTGGCTAGTGTTAAATCAGGGGATTGCTAGGCAGTGTGGCTCAAAGGGCCAGAAGGGCCTATTTCACACTGTATCTCATTAAGAAGATAATTGAAGCATAAAAGAGTATATACAGTATAGCAAATCTAGTAGAAAAAGAATTGTAAAGCTTTTAATAGCCAACAGAAGGAAAGTTTAAATAAAAGCAATAAGGAAGAGAAAAGGTGAAATATGAATGTAAGTTAGTTCAGGCGCCTTGCCATTCGGCATGGGCGATCATGTCTCTCCATCCATCACAGTCCCTGACCCTCTGAATTGTAGTTGTTGCCTCCCCTGTTTCTAACCGTGATGTTAATCCATCTCTCATTTTCATTCTCGGTCAGCCTCTGCTTCTTTTTCCTTCCAGCTTTCCAGCTGTAACTAAATGTTCTAATGTCTCTCTTCGCATGATGTGTCAATTTTGATTGTTCTTTTCTGATTTTTTTTAAGTAATGTACATTTTGTTTTCGTTCTCTGTAGAACTTCTTCGTTGGTTACCCTGTCCTTTTATGATATGGCATAGCATTCTGCTGAGGAACCACACCTCTGCTGCAATGATTCTACATTGAATGTAAACTAGCCAATAACATGGAGGAGGACACCGGACGTTTTTCTCAGATATGTAACGAGTAAAAGGGAGGCAAGAATGGACATCGGGCCACAGAAAATCATAACGGAGAAGTAGTAATGGGAATCAAACAAAAGACAGATGAACTGATTAAGTATTTTGCATCAGTCTTCATGTGGAGACTAGCACCATGCCAGAATTTCGAGAGTGTCGGGGGCAGAAGTGAGTGTAGTCATTATTACTAAGGCAAAAATGCTTGGGAAGCTGAAAGTTCTGAAGGTGGATAAGTCGCCTGAACCAGATGGACTACACCCCAGTGTTCAGAAAACAGTAGTGGAAGAGGCATTAGAATTGTTCTTTCAAGAACAGCTTGATTCTGGAACAGTTCTGGAGGACTGCAAAATTGCAAATGTCACTCCACTACTTAAGAAGGAAAGGAGACAAAAGACAAAAAAAATTACATCCTGACTCCAGACAAGATCTTAGAGACCATTATTAAGAATGTGGCTTTGGAGTACTTGGAGACACACAATAAAATAGGCCAAAGTCATCATGGTTCCTTAAGGGGAAATTTTGTCTGTCAAATCTGTTGGAATTCTTTGTAGAAATAAGAGGCAGGAAAGAGCAAAGAGAATTAGTGGATGTTGTCTAGGCCTTTGACAAGGTGCTACACAGGAGGCTGCTAAACAAGATAAGATCCCAATGTGTTACAGAAAAAGTATTAGCATGGATAGAAGATCGGCTGACTGGCAGAAGACAATGTGAGAATAAAGAGGGCCATTTCTGGTTGGCTGTTGGGGTCAGTGTTAGGTCCCCAGGGGTTGGTGTTGGATCCATTACCTTTCACGTTTTAAGTTAATGATCTAGATGACAGAATTGATGGCTTTGCAGCCAAGTTTTCTGATGATAAAATGATAGGTAGAGAGGCAGGTAGTTTTGAAGATGCAGGGAGTTTGCTGAAATAATTAGGCAGATTATGAGAATGGGCACAGAAATTGCTGATAGGATACAGCATAGGGGAGTTTATTGCCATGCGCTTTGGTTGAAGGAAAAAAGTCATCGTCTTATTTTCGAAAAGGGGAACCAATTCAGAAATTGCAAGTGGAAAGTGACTGAGTGCAGGATTCCCCAAGAATTAATTTGCTGGTTGAATCAGTAGTAAGGAAGGCAAATGCAGTAGTAGCATTCTTTTCAAGAAGACTAGAATATAAAAGCAAAGATGTGATGCTGAGGCTTTATAAGGCATTGGTCAGACTGCATCTGGAGTATTGTGAGCAGTTTTGTTTCCCATATCTAAGAAAGCATATCACATTGGAGACGGTCCAGAGGAAGTTTACAGGAATGATCTTGGGAATGAAAGTGTTAACTTATGAGGAGCATTTGATAGTCCTGGGCCTGTACTCGCTGTATTATAGAAGAATAAGAATGGGGTCTCATTGTATCCTACCAGGTGTTGAAAATGCTGGTTAGATTAGATGCACAGAGGATGAGTCTAGGATGAGTGGGCACACTCTCAGAAAAGAAGAACTTCTCCTTCGAAAAGTGATGAGGCTGAATTGCTTTAGCCAGGGGGTGGTGAATTCATTGCCACAGATAGCTGTGAAGTCTAAGTCATCTTGTATATTTAATATGGAGGTTGATGGGTACATAATTAGTCAGGAAGAAGGAAGGTGAATGAGATTGAAAGGGAATGTAAATCAGCCAACATTAAATGACAGAGCAGACTTGATGAGCTGAATAGCCAAATTGTGCTCCTGGGTCTTATGGTCATATGGTCTTACATTTACACACAAATGCAATGTAAATTGTATTTGAGTTAGCAACATAGGGGATCTAAAGTCTGTTCTTCCATTCAGTAGGATCATAGATAATCTGATTTTTGCCCTCCATTCCACTTTTAGCCTGATTCTTAATATCTTCAACTTTTTTTTAGATCCATGTCTCTCTCATGCAGTCTTGAACATTTGCAATAATTTAGCATTCACAGCTGTATGGAATAGAGAACTTCAAACTTTCATTACAGCCTGACAGAAGAAGCAACTCCATATCCTAGTCTTAAGAGGCTCAACCCTCATCCAAAGGCTATGTGCTCTGCTTCTGGGTATCACAAGGAACGTCCTCACAGCATTGAAGCCTCCTAAAAATCTGCGAAGCTTCAGCAAGAGCATTTCTAAATTTCAGAGAACATAGACCCATTCTACAGCTACAAAACCGAATCAGGCTCACTGAGTCTGTGCCAATCATCAAGAACCCGTATACGCTGATCCCATTCAATTTTCCAGACATTCCAAACTAGAATTGGAATTGGAAGTGGTTTGTTATTGTCACACGTACTGGGGTACAGTGAAAAGCTTGACTTGCAAGCTGTTCATACAGATCAATTTATTACGCAGGGCGCTGAGGTCGTACAAGGTAAAACGATAAAGAAATGCAGAAGAAAGTGCAACAACTCCAGGGAAAGTGCTGCGCAGGTAGACAACAAAATGCAAGATGATGAGGTAAATTTTGGAGTCAAGAGTGAAGACAGGATAGAAGTTGCCCTTGAGCCTGGTGTTACGTGCTTTCAGGCTTTTGTATCTTCTGTCCAATGCGAGAGGAGAGAAGAGAAAGTGTCTGGGATGGGTCGGGTATTTAGTTTTGCCGGCCGCTTTTCTGAAGCTGTGAGAAGTATAGTCAGAGTCCATGAAGGGGAGGTTGGTTTCCATGGCGTAAAGAGCTCTGTAGCGGTCAGGGCAATCACTTTACAGTTCAGCAGTCACCAGAATTTGATTGACGCGGCTCTCTGTGCATCCTCTTCCAATGAGCACATGAGTTTCCTCCAGGTAGTCCGGCTTCCTCCCACATTCCAAAAATATCTATATCGTTGGACCAGGACAGGCTATTGGTGATGTTCAGTCTTACGAACTTGAAACTCTCAACTCTCTCAACCTCGGCACCATTGATGTAAACAGCACCGTGTGCACCACCCCCATTTCTGAAGCCAATGACCAGCTCTTTAGCCATGCTGACATTGAGGGAAATACTGCTGTCACAACACGGCGTTCGAAGCTCTCTATCTCCTTCCTGTATCCTGACTCATTGTAATTTGAGCACCCACTCTGTTCAGCCTTTCTTCATTAGATAACCCACAGTCAACAGGAATTATACCAAAGATCCTTTGGCACACTTCCTGCAGGACAAGTATATATATCTTTAAATAAGGAGATCAAATCTATACTTGGGACTCCAGTGACGTCTTACCAAAAAACAGTCATTTTAAAAAGGCTGCCTCCCTTCCTTGTGTGTTTAATATTTCTTGTAATGAACATTTGCCTTCTTCATTGATTGTCGTCCTTGTATGCTTTGTTTTTACTCCTTGCATGTGTTTACCAAAATCTCTGATCATTAACACTTAGTAGTCTCACACCTTTTAAGTAACACTTTGATCTTCTGTTCTTTGTACCAGAAAGATGACATCTCCATCCTTTTTCTCGATTTGTCCCCTTTTTACACCCAATTAATCTATCCTTTCCAGATACTTTCCAAATTTACTTTGCCATCTATTTTTACATTCAATATACTTCATCTTTTTATCTAAGTTAATAATGTGAAATTATAAATAGCTTAAAAACTGCCCCACCCATCACATGGTAGTGGTTTAGCGAAATGTGAAGGTAAATTGAAGACCAACATGTCTACTCAGTCATCAGACAGAAAACTGGGCACTATTTTCTCAGTTTTGTTAACTTAAGAACAACTGTTCACCAGGGAGCTAGATACTCTGCTTTGAAGAATACGGTTGGATTCGGTTGGAAGCACAGGGGTTGTCAAATTAAGATTTCAGCAAAAAGTCAGAAAGAAATATTAGCTTCAATTGAGATGAAAGTTGACATAAGCTGAATTCTCCCAAATGCTGGTGATGTTGCAGGAGCAGTGTTGGTGAGTAGCTAATGAAACATAATCTTTTATAAGGGGAAACAAATCTGTCTTTCAGTGGCATGCAAAATAAAACAAATCCTGCAGCGATAGTCAATATTTTGATATTACAAACTCCAAAATAAATCCTGTCTGTATTTAATTTGGTTTGATGCCACCTACAGTGCTCTGCAAATGATATTTCTAATTCCTAAGGCTCTTCTAACAGAATAAATTTGGCAGTGGAAGTGTAGGTGGGCATATTCATCAGTTGTTGGTAAAATATATTTCCTCCTGGCATAAATTCTTCATTCAATCAGGCAATTTCTTCAGTGTAACACAAGTCTTTATTACTTTTAAATCATTCTAATTTCAATGTGGAACAAAGACTGCAAAATAACATGGTAAATCCCATAAAGGCAGCTATTACCTAGTTAAATGCCTTGTTATTGGCACATTTTTCAAAGTCTCCTGACATATATATATTCTGTTGTGCACTCATCTGAAACAAGATATAATAGTTTAGTAGCGTAACCTTTCATTGATGTCAGATACTGAAGAGCTGACAGGAGGATTTACTAATCTGACAAGAAATCTCTTCAAAGAGGTTTTGACAAATGACTAGTACGCACGACATTACTAACCCTGCTATCACTGCTTTTTGTCCTCAGTACAATACTGTAATAGATTTTTATATTGTGACCAGTCATACTTCTCTCATAAGTAAAAATGACACTCCACAGAACAAAAATATCCACACACCTATTGATGCATAAACATCTAATGTCGCTATTATATTAGTTTCTACCTTGCCGTTCTGGATTCATCCTGATTCTGATATTTTTTTCAAGATGAAAGGAAAATGGGTTATTCCTATTTTGTTATTCAAGTGTAAAAAGTGATCTGGTATCAGCAAGGTCTTTATGTGTGTTGAGCATAGACTACTATTAGTTGGGTTATGATTACACTGCAAAGGAATATGATCCATCTGGAGCTGTCGTTGTACACATGAGATGCCTTAAACCTAAGATTACAACTAACATTCTATTTTACCCTTCACTGCTTTCATTGAAGTGAGAGCGCTGATTTTAACTTGCCGAACAATGAGGCAGTAGCTTTAACATCTAGGTTGCCAGTGGTGTGAAAGAGTCCCTCACAAAGTGATCAAAGCACCTGCCTACTTAAGTGAAAGATGGGATGCCACTACGGACTTAGACACAGATTATGCTGAGAAAGAGAGTGGAGTACAGAGTATAACATCTATCGTTTGATCAGTTTTACACAAGACACTTGGCACAGACACTCCAGAACAATTACTTTAACTCATTTATCAGAATCAGAATCAGGTTTGTTATCACTAACACACAACAGATTTGTTGGATTGGGGTACAGGTACAGTGCAAGTTATAAAAATTACTGTAAGTTACCAAACTAAATACATATTGCAAAAGCAGAATAGTGAGGTAGTCTTCATGGGCTATGCAGAAATCTGATGGCATTGGAGAAGAAACCGGTCTCAAATAATTGAATTTCGATCATCAGTCTCCAGTACCTTCACTCCAATGTTAGTATTGAAACAAGGGCATATCCCAAAATGTGGGGGTCCTCTATGATGTATGCCACATCCTTAAGACACCTCACTTTGAAGACTCCTCGATGGTAGGAGGGTTGTGCCCATTATGGTGTTGGCTGAATCTACAATCCGCTGCTGTCTCTCTTGATCTCACGCATTACAGCCTGCATACCAGGCGGTGATGCCACCCGTCAGAATAACTCCACTGTATATCTATAGAAATTTGCTAGAGTCTTTGCTGACGTACCAAATTTGCTCAAACTCATAATAAAGTAGAACCACTGATGTGCATTCTTTCTGAGTGCAACAATGTGTTGGGTCCAGGATAGATAATTTGAGATGTTGAGGGCCAGGAACTTGAAGACACATACCATTTCCACCACTGACCCTTCACCTGCAAGGTGTGTAGCCCCAGCACACCTGGAAAACACGTCTGAATGCCGTTTCTAAATTTCAGTTCGGATATCGTCCCAAAGACCTTGGCGAACAAACTCCCACTTCTCAGTCTAAATACACCACCCTGTAACTGGGTCTTGGACTTCCTAACTAACAGATCTCAGATAATCAGGGTGCACAACTACCTTCCCACCACCCTCAACACATGATGTGCCCCAGGACGGCAGGCCGAGCCCATTAGTGTGCGCTCTGCTCACAAATGACTGCACGGCATAATCACGTTGTCAAGTTCGCCAATGACATGACTGTGGTGAGGCTCATCTCCAACAACAATGAGATGGCCTACAGAGAGGAGGTGCAAAAGCTTGAGGCTTGGTGCCAGGCAAATAACCTCTTCTTCAATGTCAAAAGAGATGGCTACTGACTTCAGAAGAAGTGACACCACTCACTTCCCCTTTTACATCAGCAGCGGCAACTGTGAGCAGTATCAAATTCCTCACACCACCTCTCATGGTCCAAGAACACATCCTGCACAATGAGGAAAGCTCCCTAACGCCTCCACTTTCTGAGGCGAGTTGGACTATGCACATCTATACTGACGTCATGGTACAGACGCGCAGTAAGAGCATCCTAACATGTCGCATCGCTGTGGAGTACAGTGGACAGTGGACAGGAAGGCTCTACAACAAACTGCCCAACTCATCGCAGGCAGCAACCCACACACTACCAAGGATATATCTACAGAAAGGTGCTGGAAGAGGTCCAGTAACATCAAGAACGATCCCATCTTCCTTGCTCATGGACTGATTATCCCACTCCCATCAGCGAGGAGCTTATGTAACAGGTGTGTTTACAGACATTTTTAATCTCTCCCTCTCTCAGTGTGGAGTGCCCTCCTGCTTCAAATTATCCACCATTGTCCCTGTACCAAAAAAGACCAAGGTAACATGCCTGGACAACTGACGTCCTGTTGCACTCACCTCAATAATAAGCAAATGTTGTGAGAGGCTGGTCAAGGATTATATCTGCAGCTTGCTACCACCCACACTGGACACCCTTCTATTCACCTAACAACACAACCGATTGACAGACTACACAATAGCCACTGCTCTACATACTGTCCTTACACGTCTGGAGACGAAGGATGCTTATGTAAGAATGCTGTTCTTAGACTACAGTTCAACATTCAACACCATAATTCCCGCCAGGCTCAACAAGAAACTGAGAGACCTCGGCCTTGACCCTGCCTTATGCAGCTGGATCCTGGACTTCCTGTCAGATCACCGGCAGGTGGTAAGAGTGGGCTCCCTCACCTCCAACCGTCTGACTCTCAACATAGGAGTCCCTCAGGGCTGTGTACTAAGTCCCCTCTTTTACTCCCTCTGGACCCATTACTGTATCGCCACCGACAGCTCCAATCTGCTAATTAAATTTGCCGACAACACTACCTTGATTGGCCTTATCTCAAACAATAACGAGGTGGTCTACAGGGAAGAAGTCATCTCTCTGACACAGTGGTGTCAAGAAAACAACCTCTCCCTCAATGTCGCAAAAACAAAGGAGCTGGTTGTGGATTACAGGAGGAATGGAGACGGGCTAACCCCTATTGACGTCGATGGATCTGGGACTGAGACGGTGAACAGCTTTAAGTTCCTCAGCATCCACATCACCGAGGACCTCACGTGGTCTGTACACACAAGGTGTGTGGTGAAAAAGGCACAACAGTGCCTCTTTCACCTCAGACGGTTGAGGAAGTTTGGTATGAGTCCCAGAAACCCTAAGAACTTACTACATGGGCACAATTGAGATCATCCTGACTGGCTGCATCACTGCCTGGTGTGGGAACTGTACTTCCCTTAATCGCAGGATTCTGCAGAGAGTTGTGCGCACAGCCCGGCACATCTGTAGTTGTAAACTTCCCACGATTCAGGACGTTTACAAAGACAGGTGTAAGAAAAGGGCCCGAAGGATCAATGGGGATCTGAGTCAATCTATTCCAGCTGCTACCATCCGGGAAACAGTACTGCAGCATAAAAGCCAGGACCAATAGGCTCAAGGACGGCTTCTTCCACCAGGCCATCAGACTGATTAATTCATGATGATTTGAGTGTATTTCTATGTCACATTGACTGTTCTATTTATTATAAACTATTATAAATTACTATGATTGCACACTGCACATTTAGATGGAGATGTAACACAAAGATTTTTACTTTTCATGTATGTGAAGGATGTCGGAATCAGAATCAGGTTTATTATCACCGGCATGTGACATGAAATTTGTTAACTTAGCAGCAGCAGTTCAATGCAATACATAATCTAGCAGAGAGAAAACAATAATAATAAATAAAGTAAAAATAATAAGAATAATAAATAAGTCAATTAATTACATATATGGATTTTTAAAACATGCAAAAACAGAAATACTGTATATTTTAAAAAGTGAGGTAGTGTCCAAAGATTCAATGTCCATTTAGGAATCAGATAAATAAGAAATAAAGTCGATTCAATTCAATGCCAGGACCACCAGACTCAAAATCAGTTGCTTTCTCCAAGTAGTGAGGCTGATCAACACCTCCACCCACTAACCCACCCCTCCACACCAACCCCCAATCAGCACTATTTTATATTTTGTCATTTCCTGGTCAAAGACACTCCTGTACCTAGCATCACTTTATCAATCAATCTATGTACGTGTAACTCTCACTTCAGCTAGCGGCTTAATATCGGGGGGTGATCGCCCCCAGCCCAGAAAACTTAAGAAATCTCATTTGGGTGGATGCTGTGCGATGCGTCCCCTGTTACAAATCAGTACCCAAAAATAACAAACAGTACATAATATGAGATTAAACGATTAAGCTTTATAAATCTTAACTTTGACTATATGGTTAGTGGAGGAAATGAAAAAAAAAGTAAAAGGGCCCATTCTCATGAAACAATCTGTTGCGCAATATTGGAGCTCGCTGATAAGCCAGTTATCCACCATCGACCTCCTCTGGTCGTCACTGCCCTTCTGACCCTCCCTCCAAGTCCACTCCATTCGGCCATCTACCAGCTCACTCCACGTCTTCTCTCCTCATCTCTTCCTGACATAAGACTGTGAAAAACTCTTGCAGAGTCACACGAAAGAACAACAGCATTTCAAACCCCGTTATCTCTCGTCATGACCCAAACATCGCTGCTACAGAGAAACCATTACATTATCTGTGAAACGTTACAGCATGTTACACTCTCCCCTCACCAAATTCAGTCATGTCCTCATGATGTTGAGATAATTCGCCAATCCTTCCTGCAAAACACAAAGCCCAATCCAGGTGTAAAAGGAAGTGACATAGCTCCCCAGCACAGTAGGGGACACACTCTGTTCTCCTGGTGCTACGTAAGCCAACCTATCCGGTAGTCTCCTAATTCTCTGAGACCTCCGCGCCTCATCAGCTAATTCTTCAGGCTCCGACACTTCCGGGGATACTTCCAGCCTACCTGGCAAGGCCTCCGTGATCCATCATTTGTGCCCACCTGCAACTCAGAACCCTCTGTCCCGTGATCAAAGCCCGCTTCCTCCCCTGCAGAGTCTCGCTGCTACCCAGGCTGCCCACATATAGGCCCCCTCACTTCACCTGTCTCAGTGGGAGGAGGGCGGGGAGTCTCTTCCTCAATCAATGGAGGGTTAGTGAAAGACAGCATATACCGCACATCCAGGTCCTCATCCTCCGAATCAGTATCCCTCTCAGGGGTGGGGACCGGCCTAACCTCGCCTACTGGGGGCCCAGTAGTCACCCCACGTTTCAGCAGAGTCCTCTTACTAGGTGTAGGCTCTGGGTCTACCTGCACCTCTTGACCGAAGGCAAACAGGTGGCTCTGCTAGAGAATCTTGACAGGCCCATTCTGGTTAAATGCGGAAAACTGGTAGGTTTGGCATCTGACTCTCCGCCACATAGGGTGTGGCCACCCAGTGGTCAGCCAACTTGTGCTTTCCAGGTAGTCCCAAATTCCTTATGAGGACTCGGTCGCCCAGCAGGAGTGAGGGGAACCTGTCCTTTTGATCATACCTCCTCTTATTCCTTTGGCAGCTGCGACCCCAGCCAATTCATAAGCCCTTTTCACCTCTCTTCTAATATCAGGCACATATTTCAGATAAGGCTTCGGTGGTAAGTCACCCCCGTCAGTCCTAAAACAAAGGTCAATGGGTAACCTTGCCTCGCGCCCGAACATCAAGTAATATGGCGAGTACCCGGTAGCGTCATTTCGCGTACAGTTGTAACAGTGAACCAGATGCCCAGTATGTTGACTCCACCTGCTCTTCTTGCTGATCTCCAAGGTCCTAAGCATGTCTAGCAAGGTCAGATTAAGTCTCTCTGGTGGGGATCACCCTGCGGGTGATGGGGCGTGGTCCTCGACTTCTCAACTCCAAGCATGCCCAGTAACTCATGAATGAGTCTGTTCTTGATTCCTGTCCCTCATCACTGTGTATTCGCCTGGGAAGGCTATAATAAATGAAATATTTCTCCCATAACGCATTTGACATCGTAGATGCCCTCTGGTCCTCGGTAGGAAAAGCCTGAGCATATCTGTTGTAGTGGTCCGTGATGACTAAGACATTCACCGTGTTGCTGGCATCGGGTTCTATTGACAGGAAATCCATTCACACCAGGTCCAGGGGCCCCACACTCTGCAGGTGGGAAAGGGGAGCTGCCCACGTTAACAGTGTCTTCCGCCGTATGCGTTGAATGCATTACTCGCAGTATTCTTTGACCTCTGGCTTCATTCCAGGCCAGTAAAACCGGTCTATGAGCGACCCATAGGTCCTTTCCAGCCTCAAATGTCCAGAATCATCATGAAGTGATCTTAGTGCCGTCCTCCGATACCTCTCAGGCAGAACCAGCTGGCAATGCCAATGTCGGTCTGGGGGTGATGTGACCCAGTGTAAGATCTGGTTCTTCAACTCCAACCAAGGCCATTCTCTCAGTAATGGAGGCACTGACGTGCGTTTCGTCCTCTCTGCCTCAGCCATGCCTCCCTTCCTGACGGCTGCCCAAAAGATACCAATGCCCGGATCAGCACTGAGCAGCAGCCACTTCCCCAGAACTCAATTCCGGCAGCTGATTTGTCTTCAGAGTAGTCAGGTTACAGTAAGATTGGGGGATGGCATCATCAGAAGCCCCCCAGTTGATCCACCGCTCGCTCCTGCCCTTCCTTTTCCTCTGCCTTCACGGCGATGGCAAACTGACACATGGCCTTCACCCCCAGAGCAGGAACGCTCTCCCACTCCTCGTCCCTGTCCAGTCCCTCAAGCGCCCGTTGGGACAAAGCATCAGCATCAACGATCCTGCTTCCCGGCTGGTGCTTCAGGCATCGTTTTACCAAAGTCAGGATATAAGTTAGTGGGGAAAAAACACGAGGAAATCTGCAGATGCTGGAAATTCAAACAACAACACACACAAAATGCTGGTAGAACGCAGCAGGCTAGGCAGCATCTATAAGGAGAAGCGATGTCGACGTTTCGGGCCGAGACACTTCGTCAGGACTAACTGAAAGGAAAGATAGTAAGAGATTTGAAAGTAGGAGGGGGAGGGGAAATTGTGAAATGATGAGAGAAGACCAGAGGGGCTGGGGTGAAGCTGAGAGCCAGAAAGGTGATTGGTGAAAGGGATACAGAGCTAGAGAAGGGAAAGGATCATGGGACGGGAGGCCTAGGGAGAAAGAAAGGGGGAGGGGAGCACTAAAAGGAGATGAAGAACAGGCAGAGTGATGGGCAGAGAGAGAAATTAAAAAATGGGGAAGGGGGAAAAAACACTAAATATATCAGGGATGGGGTAAGAAGGGGAGGAGGGACATTAACTGAAGTTAGAGAAGTCAATATTCATGCCATCATGTTGGAGGCTACCTAGCCGGTATATAACGTGTTGTTCCTCCAACTTGAGTGTGGCTTCATCTTGACAGTAGAGGAGGCCACGGATAGACATATCAGAATGGGAATGGGACATGGAATTAAAATGTGTGGCCACTAGGAGATCCTGCTTTCTCTGACGGACAGAGCATAGGTGTTCAGTGAAATGGTCTCCCAGTCTGCGTCAGGTCTCTCCAACATATGAATATATTGCAAGCGGAACAAGTGCTACACCCGCCCTTACACTTCCTCCCTCACCACCATTCAGGGCCCCAGACAGTCCTTCTAGTTGAGGCGACACTTCACCTGTGTGTCGGCTGGTGTGGTATACTGCGTCCGGTGCTCCCAGTGTGGCCTTTTATATATTGGTGAGACCCGATGATCTCAAGGATGGGAGATATAGAGGCTCAGATTTTGAAGCTTGTCGAGTAGTACCTAGTGGATGATAGTGTTGAACACTGAGTTGTAATCAATAAACAGAAGGCATCCTTGGAATTACAATGTCCAGGTGATTAAGGCCAAATGGAGAGTCAGTGAGGTTGCATCTACTGTAGACCTGTTGTCGTGGTACACAAATTACAGCAGGTCCAGGTCCTTGCTCAGGCAGGAGTTAATTCTAGCTATGACCACCCTCTCAAAACAGTTTATCATACAGTAGATTCAAGAGGTATTGGGCAATTGTCATTGAAGCAGCTTTACTTGTGTGCGGGGATGATTTTGAATGGGTGGGAAACTCTGACTGCAGCAGTGAGGTTTGAAGATGCCCCTGAACTCTCCAGCCAGTTGGTCAGCATGGGTTTTCAGTACCTTGACGTGTAAACCATCTGAGCCTGATGACTTGCGACATCCGACTGAGACTGAGATCACAGCATTGCCAGATGCTGTGGGGATTTGTGCAAGTAGTTATTTTCTCCTTTCAGAGCATGCATAAAAGGCATTGAACTCATCGGGGAGTGAAGCATCACCTCCATCTATGTTGCTAGATTTCGCCTCATAGGTAGCAATGGCATGCAAAGCATCTCACAGATGTGTATCTGACTTGGTCTCTCATTTCATACAGGATTGCCTTCTTGCTCTCACAATGGTCTTCCATAGATCATCTTTGGAATTTTTCCTGAAAGGGTTCTTGAATGTATCATCAGACTGCAAATCTCCTGGTTCATCCAGAGCTTCTACCTGGATATGTTTAGTATGTTCTTGAAGGTACACATGCAAGTTTTGGTGAAGTCTGTGACAACTGTGGCATATATATTCAGATCTGAAGATAAATATGGGGTGGGAAAACCAAGGTTGATCATGGACCCCACTCAGAAAAACCTTCATCAGCAGCACATCAAATCTCCATCTCTTTATTGGATACCCTTACTGCTGGGCAGGTCGCTGGGCTGCCCAATATTGCATATATCCATCACAGCTCCATGGCATGTGTTTAGGACCACAGACTGGCAGTTTCTTTTATTCAAGACCTAAGTTCGAAACAGCTTCCATTCTTCATTTCCAGTGCAACACATTCCAATTATCCGAAAGCTCATCTGCCTATGGCCATCTGCCAAAGTTGTAGATCTTTCCATTGACACTTTCAGTGCAAAGCTTGAGTTCTGATCTTCTCAATGTACCAAACCATGCATGAGCCGTCATTAAGCAAACCTAAAGGTGTTGCAGGGTCTGCCTCTCGCCACAGTGGTAGGGTCCGGTTGTTAGCGCCCAGCCTCTAGTCAGAGGAACTAAATAGAATCAATGAAACACTACACACAAGCAGAGATGGGCAAACAACCAGTGTGCAGAAGACAACAAATTACAAATACTAAAACAAAAACAAATAAATCAGTAAATAAATTGATTGATTGATAACATTTAGAGCATGTGTTGTAGGGTATGTGAAAGTGAGTCTATAGGTTATGGAAACAGTTCAGTGTTGAGGTGATCAAAGTTATTCACTCTGATTCAAGATGATTCAAGGGTAATAATTGTTCCTGAACCTGGTGGTGTGGGACCTAAGGCTCTTGTACTTCCTTCCCAATGGCAGCAGCAAGAGAGAGCATAGCCTGGGTGGTATAGGAAAGGGTGGGGGCTTACTGCTGATAGTGTGGACAAGACTCGTTTATACTTTTATGACTTTAGTGGACTCTCCAGGATGATGGGTGAACTTGTGAATGGGGGAGGTGCAGCATCTTCCAAAATTCTTATCTTTTCTAGAGGAAATTGTTTAATTGTTCTAATGCCCATTCCACACTTGAGCTCAGTGGCAATGTCTGCAAGACATGCCTGCTACAACGCTTCAAGGGCAGTTGCATCTGGAGTGTTAGCTGTGTTGTCATTGAAAAGCTCCAGTATGACATTTTGAATTATTATGCAGGGGTGTGATCGGTAGGAGGTGTGTGATATCCTCTCCAGGTCAACCCTTTTCAGCTCACTCTGCACGTACAAGTTGTGACATCATTTGCCCCACACAGGCAGGGATTATTTTGCAGATTGATTTTGCTTTGCTTTGTGGAAAGATTGTTCCGATGTTGGTTAAGCACTTTCGGTATGGCCGTAACAGAAGGAGAGAGTAAAGGGTCTAAACGCCGGTGTATGTGCACTCATTCTGAATCTGCAGGCTTCCAGATGACGTGTTTGGGCTGTGACCTCATCCTCCCCCTGTAGAGACTGCAAGTGAAAGTTACTCAAGTCAATAACATGGAAAATGCTGAGGACACTCAGAAGGCCGGGCAGGAAATTCGGTCAATGTTTCAGGTGGGAGACTCTTCATTAGAAATGGCAAAGAGAGAAAGCAAGTTAGTTTTATTTTGCAGAGAATGGGGAGGGAGGATGGATAGAACAGGCTATGCCTTTGAAAAGGTGATTCCAGGGTTTCATGGGGGTAAGCTGAAAATTAAGACACAGACAGATAGCTCAGAGTGGAAGGGATGGAAAATTGAAGTCCGCAGGCTCATCCATGTGAACTGAATACTGCTGCTTTGGAAAGTGTAGCGGAGACCACATTATATTGGGTGAAGTACAAGTGAATCTCTGCTTCACCTGGAAAGAATATTTGGGTGCCTGGATGCAGAGAGGAGATAAAAGGCCAGTTGCTCCATCTCCTGCAGATTTTCAGGGAACTGAGAAGAGGAGTGACTCTCAAGATCGAGAAATTATGAAGGGAATGCTATCCTTATAGGAGGTAATGATGAACAAATCTGTTTCAGAATCTGCAAGATGCTTGGATGAATCCAGGTAAATGTGTTGTTATTCCTAATTCTGCTTCTTATTCTATTGATGACAAAATCATACATGCAAGCAGAGCACAAATGGTCTAACAATATGTAAAATTATTTTGAGCCTTTTTAAAATGGCATGTGTCGTGTTAACCTGTAAGAACTGTTATGATCCCAGCCCCCTCCTTTGTGAGAATCGCAAGAGCACCCGTCGGGGGGGGGGGGGGTGTCAGTAGACCCAGTAGGAGAGAGAGAGAAAGAGAGAAATGTGCCGAATTGCACGTCCCACCCGGGATGCAGAATAAGACGACAGCGACTATTGTCTCATGGAGACCACGTGAAAAGCCCTCGGGCAAGGTGGGCTGGTTGAGAGAGAGATTGCATCATCCCTACCTGATTGACACCTGCGACCCCGTGAGGAAGTATAAAGGAGAGTCTCAGGGGGACAGCCCCCTCAGACGCACCAAGAAGACACTAGCGAGTGATCCCGCAGCAGCGGGAAGCCATTCTGAAGGAAGCCACGTGCGTTAGATTCCGGGATTGGAATTTGTGGCTGAAATCACAGAAAACCGCTTTTAACTAACATCGGGGAGAGGGAACCAACGCTCCCCCGATTTCACGGAAGCCTCATCAAGACTCGGCAAGTTCTTTCTCTTCTCCCCCCAATCTCTCTCTCTCGGTCGCCCCACGTGAAACCCAGCGATTCTCAAAGGGCTGAGGCCTGCAGACTTCTGAGTGACTTCTATATTTCCAACGGACAATCTATTAACCCCTAGACAACAGCAGAGCTCACTTCTTAATGATGATTACTATTCCCGCGCTTTAGATTGAGTATTGGTGATGTGCATTATCTGAATGTTTGCAATAACCTTACTTTTGTGCCCCTTTATAAATAAAAACGTTTGAAAATAGTGACATCAGACTTCAACGGACCTCTCTATCTTTGCTGGTAAGTTCTCCAGTTACGGGATACGTAACAGAACTCGCCAACTTGCGGACACTCGGTGCTATTAATGAGTCTTAGTGGAAGAGAGGAGAATCATGCACTTCAATTAATTTAAAAATTGTCATTTAAAGTAAAATTGGATAGGCATATTGTCATGGTCCAGATCGGTTCCCCTTTAAATTTAGTTAGGTTGCGATCCAGACCACTGACTCCTTGTTCCCTTCTAATTCCGTTTCACGCGTCCCTTGAGCTTAGCAATCAAGGTGATCTACCCGCGACCCGAACCGGCAGCTTATAAGCCCCTGGCTTTAGCCGTTAAGAAGCCTTCGCAAGTCACCGTCACTACGACAAGCCAGAGTGATCCAGCCCGCATCGGAGTACCAGCAATTCGCCTTCCGTCACCAGAGTGGGTCCGGGCAAGGTCAGTCTGCCAGGGGTGAGCCCTGACTCGACATTTATGCCCCTTGTCCGTGTTTACCCCTCGAAGAATCCTGGCTCGGTGCCTGAGCTGAAGGCGGAGCCCTGGCTCAACATTCATGCCCCTTGTCCATGTCTATCCTTCGAAGAGTCCCAGCTCGGTGCCTGATCTGAAGGAGGAGTCCTGGTTCAAGATTCCTTGTCCTGTGTTTTGGTGTCCACATTTCTGGCTGTAGCGATCCATGTGATCCGCCAAGTGTCTTGCGGCGGTGAATCAAGGTCCCAGTCTCCAAGGGCCGTGGCGGTCCCAGTCCCCCGTCCAAGTCCAAGGTCCGCGGCTGTCCATGTACCCCCTGTCCAAGTCCCAGGTCCGCGGCGATCCTAGTCCCTAGTCCGAGGTTCATGTTCCTCTTTGTCCTCAATTTCCCGATCTTCTGTGTAGCGAGTAATAAACGCTATTTTATTGTATCTAAGAAAGACATGTTTGTGTCCTGCTTGTGGATCCTCTCCCAGCACCCTTGTCCCCACCTCATGACATGTATGGACAGGAAAGAAATGGAGGGTTATGGGCTGAGTGCAGGTCGGTGGGACAAGGTGAGAGTAAGCGTTCAGCATAGACTAGAAGGGCTAAGATGGCCTGTTTCTGTGCTGTAATTGTTATATGGTTTTATGGTTCATATTCTTTTTAGGTTTAAGTATTTTACAGTCATGAATTGCCTCTAATCTCTGACCACTGTTTCAACACAGGAAGTGTCCAACTTAAAAATAAAAATGTTACAACAAATTGACGAGTTGTTTTTTTGTGTTGGTGAAAGTTACTTAACAACAAGAAAACAGGGATGACATGTTCTTCTTTGGGAAAGCACCATGAGATCTTTCATGCTGATATATACGAGAGTGTAACATGTCATTCAAAAGACAGCACAATCAAAAGTGAAGCACTTTACACTCAAGGGTCAGTCTAGTAACTGAATTTGAACTAAAACCCACTCTTCAAACTGTAAGAAGAGAACCATATGAAATCTAGATAAATAAATAAATAGATAGATAGATACATTACTGATAAAGCTCAAAGCTAATGCAGTTCTGCCATAAAATCAGAGATCAGAACTGTATAAGAAAAATCAGCTTGGAAATTAATGGAAAAAGTTTGCAGCACATCAGGATCAGATGGAGTTCTACTCTTCTCATCACCAGCACACCCCCTCTCCCACACATGCATAATTGTTTTGAATTGAACTGCTCCCTGGGGCTGATGTCAACATTTTTAATGTTCTTGGACTGCAACATCATATCTGCTACACTTACTCACGTCTACCTCAGCTATCTCCGTGGGCTTGAAGCAACTCCAGTGAAAATACTTTGAGCATCTTAATCCAGTCATTGATGAGTGCAAACTGAGGCTCAGAATTGTCCTGATTGAGTGACACTGATTGATTTTAACTTGGCAGTTCCACAATGAAACAAACAAAATGAAGTGAAAATGGTCAAATTCCTTTTGGTGTGGAAGGAGTTATGGATTACTGCAGTAAAATCAAATTTACACCTGTCCTTGATAATGTAGTTCTAAAAGGGTTCCACTACACTGGCACTAATAGCCTTAGACTAAGAATGGCACAAAGAAAGATATTTATATTTGTCTTAAGGAAAGCAATTCCCCCATAAACACGCCACCATATGGATAATTTATTGAAATAATAAAAATAGTTTCAGAAATTCCCAGCAGCAATTTGTTAATGATTCTTGTCAATACAATCTGAAGACTGGTACAATTAGGGCACTTAACTGTCTTGTGTTAAAATTGGATTGGAAACCAATTATACAGGCACACTGCTGCAAAAGACACTTCATTATTATGCTTACAATGAAAGATCAGCATCATATTCTTCAGTAAAATTAGTATAATTCTGCCCCCTTCATATTTGACAGCCAGAAATCGAGGAGGATTTATGAAAGAACACACAACATACTGAGAATTTTCTTGATGAAAATTAACTTGTTAGGATGCCAGTCCCAATAACAAATGCCATCAAAACTAACTTAAAAACAAAGTAAATGGAGACAGAGCATTTGAACAAAACACAGGTAAGTAAACTGATCTTATTGCCTACTTTTGTTCAATGCCCTCAAAAAAGGTGAAAAAAATTCAGATTTTCAAAATGACTGTTCAAAATATATTCATGAATCAAACGTTGAGTTTCTTATTCTTAACTGGGTTGACTCAAATGGAAAAGAAAACAGTCAATTATCTTCCAAACTGATCTTGGGTCTCTTCACGGTTAGCTAATGAGGACAGCATTTCGAAACAACACGCACAAAGTGCTAGGGGAACTCAGCAGGCCAAGCAGTATCTATGGAAAAGAGTACAGTCGACGTTTCAGGCCGAGACCATTCATCAGGACTGGAGAAAAAAAAGATGAGGAGTCAGAGTAAGGTGGGAGAGTACGGAGGAAGAAACACAAGGAGATGTTGTAGGTGAAACCGGGAGGGTGAAGTAAAGAGCTGGGAAGTTGATTAGTGAAAGAGATACAGGGCTGGAGAAGGGAGAATCTGACAGGAGAGGACAGAAGCCCATGGGAGAAAGAAAGCTCGAAGCTCGGCCCAAAACGGCGACTGTTTGCTCTTTTCCATAGATGCTGCCTGGTCTGCTGAGTTCCTCCGACATTTTGTGTGTGTTGCTTGGATTTCCAGCGTCTGCAGATTTTCTCCTGTTTGTGACAGCATTTGGAAGGTTTGTTAAACAGCTGATGCTCTGGGTCAACAATGGTTTCACACATGCTTAGACAGGTCAAATGTTAAATTAGGCAAAACAATGGCAAATAGAATTTAATCTCAGTAAGTGCATTTTGTGAGATCTAATAAAGATCTAGTAAATACATCATAGTGACAATTGAAGAATGAGGGTGGGGCGGGGGGAATCATGTACAAGTCCATAGATCTCGGAAGGTGACAGCAGAGAAAGAAAAGACGGTGAAGAATTACACAGTAAATTCTGGAGGAACTCACCAGGTCAGATCGTATCAATGGAAATGAATAAATAGTCAACATTTCCATTTTGGCCTCTTAACTCTTCTCCTCACCTGCCTATCACCTCTCCTGGTGCGCCTCCTTCTTTCTATTCTCCCATGTTCCACTCTCCTCCCCTACCATATTCTTTCGTCTGCAGCCCTTTACCTTTTCCACCCACCTGGCTTCACCTATCACCATCTAGCTTGACTTCGTTCCCCCTCCCCCCACCTTTTTTATTCGGGCATATTCGCCCTTCCTTTCCAGCTCTGAAAAGGTCTTGGCCTGGAATGCTGACTATTTACTTGTTTCCATAGGTACTGCCCGAGCCACTGAGTTCCTCCAGTATTTTGTGTGTTGCTCTGGATTTCCAGCGTCTGCAGAGTCTCCTAAGTTTAGGGTTAGAGAATCAGCCTTCTTCATTAGTCAGGGCATGGCAGACAGAAGCATGGAATTCATGGCACTATTTAAAAAGAGAACTTTGTTTGGGTCATAGGTAGAGTTCTGGTTGTCACTCTATCAAGGATCAGATTCAGGATCACGTTAAATATCACCAGAATCGGTTGTGATATATATATTTAATAGTTAATTTTTAAATGGTGCAAAAAAACAGAAATAATACTTCTTTTAAAAAGTGAGGTTGTGTTCATGGGTTCAATGACTATTTAGAAATTGTATGACAGAGTGAAAGAAGCTGTTCCTGAATCACTATGTGTCTGCCTTTAGACTTCAGTGCCTCCTTCCTGGATGGTAACAATGAGAAGAAGGCATGTCCTGGGTGATGGGTTCCTTAATAATGGACATCACCTTTCTGAGGAACCGCTCCTTAAAGGTGCCTTGGATACTTCGGAAGCTAGTACTCATGATGGAGCTGATTAATTTTACAACTTTCTGTAGCTTCTTTCGATCCTCTGTTCTAGCCTCCTCCCCCATACCAGAGAGTGTCAGAATGCTCTCCATGGTACATCTGTAGAAGTTTTCAAGTGTTTTAGGTGACAAACCAAATCTCCACAAGCTCCTAATGAAGTATAGTCACTGTCTTGCCTTCTTTATGATTGCATCAAAATGCTGGGCCCAGGTTAGATCCTCGGAGATATTGACACCCAGAAACTTGAAATTGTTCACCCTCTCCACTTCTGATTCCACTATGAGGATTGGTCCCTCATTTTACCCTTTCTGAAGACAACAATCAGCTCTTTGGTCTTACTGACCTTGAGTGCAAGGTCCTTGCTGCGACACCACTCCACTAGCTGATATATCTTGCTCCTGTACGCCCTCTTGTCTTCATCTGAGATTCTGCCAACGATGGTTGTATCATCAACAAATTTATAGATGACATTTTAGCTATTTTGAGCCACACAGTCATGGGTATAGAGAGAGGAGAGCATACATCCCTGAGGTGCACCAGTGTTGATCATCAGCGAGGAGGAAATGTTATTACCAATCCACACAGAATGTGGTCTTTCGGTTAGGAAGTCAAGGGTCCAATTGCAGAGTGGGGTACAGAGGCCCAGATTCTGGAGTTTTTTGATCAGGGCTGTAGGAATAATGGTGTCAAACGCTGAGCTCAATGAACAGCATCCTGATTTAGGTGGTTGTATTGTCCAGGTGATCTAAGGCGGCGTATGAATCATTGAGATCGCATTTTCCGTAGACCTGTTGTGGTAACAGACAAATTGTAGCGGGTCCAGGTCCTTCCTGAGGTAGGTGGTGGTTCAAGCCATGACCAATCTCTCAAAGCACTTTATCACCGTAGATGTGCGTGCTACTGGATGATACTCGTCCGGGTAGATCCCACTACTCTTCTTGGGCACTGGTAGAATTGTTGCCCACTTGAGGCAGGTGATCAATGATCAACTTTATCCACCACATACATTTTCATGTGATATGTTCATCAGGGAGTGACATGCAGCATAAGACAACATTCAGCAATTATAAAGTATGAAGAATGACATAAGAAGGAAAGATAGAGGTTAATTTATGTATATGGAATAGAACGTACACAAATCCTGTCCATAAGTACCAGAATAGACGGCAGGGAGGGGGTGGTAACTGGAATGGTGACAGAATTTTTTTTCTCCATCAAAAGGACACGAATATACTGGAAGAGGTTCACTAGGATGATGCCTAAGATGGAATTTTCAGGAGTATAGGGGTTCGTCAGCCTTGGAAGGCAGCCCTCCGAGGAGAAGGAAAACTGGTGCCAGTTTGAAGATGTACCAGTACAGTAACAGCACTGGTGCCAAGCTGTATCAGCGCTTGCCCTTCCCTTGGACTACATCAGTGACGTGGAGAGGGGGAACCCGCTGCATGGGCAGCAACCGGTTCTTCAAATCTTCCTGCCCAGGCTTGCGCCCTGGAGAAGCGCAAGTTAGAGTTAGAGAAATCTAACTGCGCTATTGTAACTATGTGAGGAAGATAATAAATGTTTGTGTTAATTGGCCCTCATTGAAACTCCCAGGAAAGGATGAAGGAAGTTACTATGTGGCCATCTCCTGTACTAACACATAATCACTGACATATACCTGTCACTTAATGTACTATACATGTCTGTTTTGCCTATTAATATTCGAGCTGTATATATATCCAGAGAGCCGTCCTCCAACATTGTAACAGAAGTATCTTTTGGATATCAATAGTTTTGTGCTCAGAATCTTTAGACTAGCTATTGGTATTTGAATGTTCTATCAGTTGGGCTGTTCTCCCATTATAAATATGTAAGTCTACAGTTAAAAGTGTCAACAACTTTCATTCCCTGGCCCTGACCGCCTCATTTTCACAATGGATCTCCAGTACCTGTACGCTTCTATCCTCCGTCAAGAAGGTCTTAAAGCTCTCCGCTTCCTTCTCAACAAAAAGTCCAACCAGTTCCCCTCCACCACCACCCTCCTCCATCTGGAGGAACTGTTCCTCAGCCTCATCAAGTCTTCCTTTGGCTCCTCCCACTTTCTCCAGCCATGCTTGCATTTGTTGGCTACATAGACCAGTCCATATTCCAAGCCTTCACTAGTAACGTTCCGTAACTCTTCCTGAGCTACGTTGACGACTGCATTGGTGCTACTTCATGCAATCATGCTGAGTTTGTCGATTTCATCAACTTTGTCTCCAGCTTCCACCCTGCCCATAAGCTCATTTTGTCCATTTCTGACACCTCCTTCCACTTTCTCGATTTCTTTGTCTCCATTTCTGAAGACAAACTGTACTGACATCTTTTATAAACCTAGATTCCCAGAGTTATCTCTACTACTTCCCACCCTGTCTCCTGTCAAAATCCTGTTCCCTTTTAGAAGTCAGAGGATTTTGAAGCTTTGAAAAACCAACGCAAGTCAACCAAATAAAGCTATGAAGAGAGAAAAGGTGAAATATGAAGGAAAGCCAGCTGACAACATAGAAGAGGATACAAAAAGTACTTCCAGATAAACAAAGAGTAAAAGAGAAGTGTGAGTTCATATCTGTGGATGTTTGATACATCTTTTGAATTTGAGCAAACCTGAAGACCTTTCGTTCAATATTTTCAAATGATTTCATTTTTTTCTTTTTTACTTTTTGAGGTAACCTTTTTTCTTCTTCTCCGTAACATTTCAGATTGACCAGAAGGATTTTTCCCCTTTTTTTCGTAATTATATCCCCAAATGGAATGCCCAGTCTTCTTTTTTTTTGTTTCAGGTTAGTTTAGTGCTTTTTTTCCTTCTTAATAATGACAATTTTTAGTCTTTTTTTTTTGAATTGTTAAGAGGTGTTGTGGCTCCTTTTATATATTAGCTCAATATTACATTATACATTATTTTGACAGTGTACACTCCTTTTTTGTTGTTTGTACTTTTATTGGAATATGTATTTGATACAACTTCTCCTTTAATTTGTGTTTTTCTTTCTCTATTTTTTAAATCAATAAAAAAAATTAAAAATGAAATGAGTAGACATCTATGGGGAGGACAAAGAAATGGCAGAGGAACTTCATGTAACACTTGCCCAACAGGCTGGTATATGTCTAGGGGAAAAGGAGATCCAGCCACTCACCAATCCCGCCTCTTGTACACGCAGGTGCTGTGTGAATCAAGTTTATGCCTCGCGCCCGCCAACAGTATCAAATCCACAACAAATACCGTTATGAAATACACTTTAAAGAGTTTACTAAAATTAAAAGAGTAGCAGGCAATACTCTAAATATATATATATATATATACAAGGAAAAAAACAAAAGGCACCAACTTATCAAAGTTCAGTCTGTTTAGTGCACTCGTTGGAGCTCAATCAACGAACCAATCGACCCATCCGGCCGTCGCACCTGGGACCACCCCGGTGGTCTTACGAGCAGTCCAGCACACGTCCACCTTCCTCGGCCTCCTCCTCACACCCAAAAACCTGCGAAAACCCCTCCCCCAAGTTCCCAGCATCACAAGACACAATAACATTCCCCATTGATTAACAAATGAATACAATTACCATATCAGCCATTCTAAAGCGAAACAACAGCGAGAGAAACACTTATCCGACAAAGAAGCATTCCTATTTGTAACAAACCAAAGAGGCTATTTTGAGTAACATACACAGGACTGTACATTCTCTCCCCACCAGCAAATGTCATGCCCTCATGGCATTACTAGAGTTCCCCAAAGCTTCTTGCAACACACAAAACCCCACCCAGGTGCAGAAAGCAGTGACATAACTACCCAGAGCAGTAGAAATCACACTCGGTTCTCCCGGTACCACATATGTCAACCGCTCCGGGGGGCGCCTAATCCTCTGAGATCTCCATACCCCTTCTGCCCCACTGGGCTCCCTCGTCACCTGCGAACCCACTGTCTCGAACACCCCAGGTCTACCTGACAGACCCGCACCCCCTTCCTCACAGGGGTCCTCCCTCACCTGAGATCTCTCCGGCTCACGCTCGGGTTCCACCCTCTCTCCCACCAATGTAGGCTGCCTCTCCATCTGACCCTCAAGACCTTCCCTCCTCTCACCCAATTCAGTATGGGAAGGGCCAGGAACCTCCTCTCCCGGTACTGGAGCACCAGCAAATGGGAACAGGGCCCACTCATCTGAGTCGTCCTCTTCTGAATCGGTAGCCATTCCCGGGTGAGGGACCCGTCCCCGGTCTTCAGCAGCGGGCTCTTCCCGTTCTCCGCGCCCTCACAGAGTCCTTGTACTGGGCGTAACCTCCCACTCGGGCTCCTTATCCACCTGCACCGCTTGACCCAGTGGCAGCAGGTGATTCCTATGGAGTACCTTGATAGGCCCTTTCCCATCCTCAGGTTTCACCTGGTAAACTGGCAGGTTCGGCATCTGGCTCTCTATTACATAGGGGCTGGCAGCCCATCGATCTGCCAACTTGTGCTTACCAGGGAGTCCCAAATTCCATAAAAGGACCCGGTCGCCCGGTAATAATTGTACAAACTTCACCTTTCGATCGTACCGCACCTTATTCCTCTGATTTTGTTTGGTAGCCGCCGCCTCGGCCAACTCGTACGCCCATTGTAACTCCCTCTTCATGTTGGACATGTACTTTAGATGGGACTTCCCAGGTAATTCACCCACTCCACCTCCAAAACACACGTCAATGGGCAACCTCGCTTCCTGCCCGAACATCAGACAATAGGGCGAATACCCTGTAGCATCATTGCGAGTACAATTGTAACAGTGAACCAATTGTCCAATATGACAACTCCACCTGCTTTTCTGCCCAACCTCCAGCGTCCCGAGCATATCCAACAGGGTCCTGTTGAATCTCTCTGGCTGAGTATCTCCCTGTGGGTGATAAGGGGTAGTCCTGGATTTCTCAACCCCAAGCATAGTCAGTAATTCCTTGATAAGGCGGCTCTCAAAGTCCCTTCCCTGATCACTATGGATTCGCCTGGGAAGGCCATAATGCACAAAATACTTCTCCCATAACACCTTCGCCACTGTCGTTGCCTTCTGATCCTTGGTGGGAAATGCCTGAGCATAGCGGGTGTAATGATCGGTGATGACTAAGACATTCGCGGTGTTGCTGGTGTCAGGCTCAATCGACAGGAAATCCATACATACCAGGTCCAGAGGTCCCGCACTCTGCAAGTGCGACAGTGGAGCCGCCAACGCTGGCAGGGTCTTCCTCCGGATGCAACGACGGCTTCCCCTACAGTATTCTTCGATGTCCCCCCTCATCCGGGGCCAGTAGAACCGGTATTTGAGTAATCCATATGTCTTTTTCACCCCCAAGTGTCCGGAATCATCATGTAAAGCCTGGCGATACTCCTCCGGCAGGACCAGTTGACAACAGCGGGGTTGGTCCGGAGGCGTCGTTACCTGGTACAAGATTTTGTTCTTTAACTTCAACCGAGACCACTCCTTCAACAACAGAGGCACGCATGGGTGTTTCGCCTTCTCAGCCAACGCCCCATCCCCCTTCTCGACCGCTCTCCACACTGTGCCAATGACCGGGTCATTTTGCTGAGCAGTTACCACTTCCCCCCGACAGTTCCGGCAACTGTTTAGTCCGCAGTGCGGTCAGGTCACAGTAAACTAGGGGTATGGTGTCGTCAAAAACCCCCAAATGGTCCACGGCTTGTTCCATCCTCCCTCTTCCCTTGGCCTTCACGGTGATAGCAAACTGACACATCGCCTTCACTCCAGGGGCAGGGACACTCTCCCACTCCTCGTCCCTCTCCTCCTCCCCCGGCTCCTGACGAGACAATGCATCCGCATCGACATTCTTGCTTCCGGGGCGGTACCTCAGGCTGAAATCATATACCGACAAGGCCGCCAGCCACCGATGTCCTGTGGCATCCAGCTTCGCCGAAGTCAAAATATAAGTGAGAGGATTGTTATCCGTTCTCACCTCAAACTTGGCTCCGTACAGGTAATCGCCCAGCTTGTCCACCACCGCCCACTTCAGCGCCAGGAACTCCAACTTGTGAGTGGGATAGTTTCTCTCCGATGGCGACAAGCTTCGGCTGACAAAGACTACCGGTCTCAATGCTTTGCCATGCTCCTGGTACAGAACAGCCCCGAGACCCTCTCGGCTGGCATCCGTGTGCAGCACATATGGCTTCTGGGGATCGGCAAAAGCCAACACCGGGGCCTGGGTCAGTGCCCTTTTCAAAGATCGGAACGCCTCTTCACATTGATCATCCCATCTCGAGCCAAAAGGTTCCGCCGGGTTCCAGTATCCTCCAGCGTCCTGCCTCTGGTCCCCCGTCTTCTTCTTTCCCACCGGGGGATAGCCACACAACAGCTGAGTCAACGGGTAACACACTTTGGCGTATCCTTTCACAAATCGCCAGTAATACCCACAGGACCCCAAAAATGAGCGCAGAGCACCCACTTTCTGGGGTCTCGGCCAGGTGGTCACGGCCTCTATCTTGGTTGGATCAGTAGCCACTCCCTCTTGCGAAATGATATGGCCAATGTAGTTAACCGACGACTTGCAGAATTGGCATTTGTCCAGGGAAAGCTTCAACCCTTCTTCATTAAGCCGGCCCAGCACCTTCAACAGCCTCTCCTCATGTTCCTCCAAAGTCCATCCAAACACTATCAAATCGTCCAGGTACACCAGCACCTCCAACAGATTCATATCCCCCACAGTTCTCTCCATGAGCCTCTGGAAGGTGGCTGGGGCTCCCGTTATGCCTTGGGGCATTCATTTGAACTGAAAGAACCCCAGCGGGCAGATAAAAGCAGTCTTCTCTTTATCGGCCGCACTCATCGGGATCTGGTAATACCCACTTCTTAAATCCAGCACACTGAACCACTTCGCACCGCTCAGGCAGGCCAACGCATCCTCGACTCTTGGGACAGTATATTGATCAGGGACAGTTCGCCGATTCAACGTCCTGTAGTCAACGCACATGCGCACTCGCCCATTCTTCTTCCGTGCCACCACTATTGGGGACGCATAAGGACTTCGAGACTCAGCTATGATTCCGGCCTCCTTCAACTTGCACAAGTGCTGTTGCACGTCCTCAACATCTGCCGGAGCCAGCCGCCGGGATCTCTCTCGGAACGGGGTCTCCTCCGTCACCCGAATGGTGTGGCGAGTGCTTTTGGCGCAGCCAACATCAAACTCGCCCCGAGAAAAAACAGCTTCCATCTTCAGCATCTTCTCCACTAGCCGGTGTTTCCACTCCGGCGACACAGGGGAATCCCCGAAGTTAAAGGCTTCAGCGGTCAGCTCCCTTCGATGCTCCGATCCCTCCCCGTTAGGGGTCCTCACTGGTGCGCTAGACATTACCATCACCGGGAATAGATGTGCCAGCGGCATTCCCCTCTTAAAGGTGATTTCTCTTGCCGTGGTGTTCCTGACACTTATAGCTATACGCCTCGCATGTACCACCCCTGGTCTCTGCACTTCGGGCCTCACCAGCGCCCCCGCCGGAAATCGTGTCTCCCCTTCAAGATCGTCTGGGGCATCTACTAACAGGGCTTCACCCATCAGCACTCCTGGGAATCTGGGGGTCCCCATCACTAGGGCTACCTCCCCGGGTCGGATCACCTTGGGCCTCGCCTGCGTACACCACACCGTCCCTCGTTTACACTCCGGATCCAGCTCTTGGGAGGCAACCCCTTCTGCAAAAACTGCTCGAAACACTGGATGCACCGAGAGGGTCTCCAGAAAGTCTTCCCCCCCTTTCTCCTTACAAGCTCCCAGGAGCCATCGCACAACTGGGGAGTTAGTCCCCACCAGGAGGGCAGCACCACCGGGTCAGGACACACCAACACCAACGTCTCAATAGCTTCCGACACTCACACATCGCCCTCCAAGAACTCCAATCTCACCGATAGGTACCCATCATACGGGTAGTCACCCTCGCTCACACCCCAAATCTGCAGGGCGTCAAATGGGGTTACGGGCAAATGCTTTAGATATTGATTGTAGAAAGACCGGTACAATAAGGTCACCTGTGATCCCGTATCAAGAACAGCTTTTGCGTAAACTCCCTCTATCCGTAGACCCACACTGGCACGGGGTCCTACCAGCCCATCCGGAATAGAGGCGTGGGCAACCGGTGGTCTTCCGGCTGATCTCTGGGAATGTGTTCCTCCAGAGGCTCCAGTCCGTTCCCTCACTGAGCCTCTCCTAAGTTTCCCGACACCTCTCCCTTTTTAGTCGCAGGGGGGCTTGTCCTCCGCGGGACTACTTGTCTCTCACAATCCCACCTAAAGTGTCCCTCCTCTCCACAGCTATAGCACACCCTCGGCCTTCCACAGTCCCGCCTGAAATGCCCCTCTTTCCCATAGTTAAAGCACATGCTGCCTGCCGCCCCTCCTCTCCCAGGACGGCTCCTGCTCCCAATCCACTGCACTGATCGCCCCTGAGAGTAGGTACCTCCCCTGTCCCTCCCCTCCAAAGGGGGTTCCCTACTCCCCGGGGGATTGACATTCCTCCACTCAGCCACCACTTCCTGTATCACTGTGGATTGCTCCCGTAGGCCCGTGCCCCTTTTCCGCCCCAACGCTCTCTCTTCCTCTCGCACCTCTCTAATCAGTTGCCCAAAGGATGGAGGGGGACCTTTCCTATAAGCCTGCCGGATAGTCCATGCCACCTTGTCCTCCTCCAGAGAGCCACTGAATAGCTGACTCATCCTCACGCTAGCCACGTCAGTCGCCTTCACTACCCCCCCGGCGCCGCAGCCCCGAGAGCATCCCCTCCATCCTAAATATGTACTCGGAGAGCTTTTCCCCTCTCCATTGTTCCAGGCGTTGGAACTCTGCTAAAAGCAGCCAGGGTTCCCCTGACAACCCAAACACTCCCTCCAAAACTTCTATACAGTCCTCCACTGAGGCCCCAGGCTTCTCAGCTTTCAACTCCCGGACGGTTTTGGCTGCTAAACCCCTCAAGCTTCCCACCAATCGCTGCCTCTTCTCCTCCTCCGAGCCTGGCCACTCCTCTAACATCAAAGACGTATGCTCGATCCAGGTCTCATAGTCCACCTCCCCGTCCGGAGTAGGCTTGGCTCCAGAGAACACCCCCAGCTTCAGCCGTGGCCTCTCGGCCACCCCCACCAGGGAATTAAATGCGGCTACCAGCTCCGAGGCTTCCACCCTACCTGGGGAGCGGGGCTTAGTCACGACTCCCTCCTCCCACCTCCCTTTACTAGTGCCGGGCACCTCTCTGGGGTCCACCTCTAGCTCTAGCTCCTCCCCCGATGTCTCCTCAGCCTCATCCTTGGAGAGGGTGTGGAGCCCCCATGGCCCCTCCTCCCCCGGTACACTGACCGTCGCCGGCAGTTCCACCGTCCTGACTTCAGCACTCGTACGAACCAACACCCAGCTAGACTCCACCTCTTTACCACACCGTCTAGCTACCAATTCTACCTGCCCAATACCCTTCACCGAACTTAAACTCCGCGCTTTCGCGTCTCCCGAAACTCGAAAATCCACTCCGCTCACTATGCATGCGTACTGTACTGGTACATCTTCAAACTGGCACCAACAAAAAATCTTATCTCTGTCCATCTCCGCTCTGCTGCCTGCGCGACTCCACAGCCCCTGACAATCCAATCCGGGACGAGCACCCCACAAATGTAACCCTTACCCACAGGCTGGTATATGTCTAGGGCAGGGGTCGGCAACGTTTACCACTAAAAGAGCCAATATGGACCCATTTCCCACAGAAAAGAAAACACTGGGAACCACAAAATGAAATAACACTGCATACAACGGGTTTTTTTTTGCCTTTATGCTATGTATAAACAAACTATAATGTGTTGCATTTTTGAAATTGATGAACTCCTGCAGAGAAAACGAAATTACATTTCTGCATGCAACAAAAACATTTTGAACTCCGAAAAAAAGACGTTGGGTTGAAGGTTACTACATAGGTAGCCTACCTTGGATCGAAGAATTAAAAGAAAGCGCGCACTGGCGGGTGTCAGGCATTGGCAGTTGTGATGTATATTAATAGCGATAAAAAACACGTTGTAGCGGTGTAGCGCTACACGCAGCGCTAAAATAAAGACTGCAGTCAAAGGTAACTTTATTCGAACTAAACAGCCTTGCTTTAAATCCTCCCTCAACCCGTCCCCGTGGGCGCGGATGCTCCAAAAGACACGTACTCACAAACCCCCGTAGGCTATCTCCCTTAGTCGGAACGATGGCTAATTGTGAGCCGGTTCGGATGTGCCAGGAAACGGTGTCTCAGCAAAGTTTTCATATTGTACAAGATCACCATAATCTTCAAATTTCGAATTACATTTCAAAAGCTAACAAACCACGGGGAGCCGCATCACAGAGATCAAAGAGCCGCATGTGGCTCTGGAGCCGCAGGTTGCCGACCTCTGGTCTAGGGGAAAAGGAGATCCAGCCACTCACCAATCCCGCCTCTTGTACACGCAGGTGCTGTGTGAATCAAGTTTATGCCTCGCGCCCGCCAACAGTATCAAATCCACAACAAATACCGTTATGAAATACACTTTAAAGAGTTTACTAAAATTAAAAAAATAGTAGGCAATACAATATATATATATATATACAAGGAAAAAACAAAAGGCACCAACTTATCAAAGTTCAGTCTGTTTAGTGCACTCGTTGGAGCTCAATCAACGAACCAATCGACCCATCCGGCCGTCGCACCTGGGACCACCCCGGTGGTCTTACGAGCAGTCCAGCACACGTCCACCTTCCTCAGCGTCTTCCTCTCCTCCCCCAAAAAAACCCGCAAAAACCCCTCCCCCAAGTTCCCAGCATCACAAGACACAATGGCATTCCCCATTGATTAACAAATGAATACAATTACCATATCAGCCATTCTAAAGCGAAACAACAGCGAGAGAAACACTTATCCGACAAAGAAGCATTCCTACTTGTAACAAACCAAAGAGGCCATTTTGAGTAACATACACAGGACATTGTACATTCATAAGTACTTTACATCGGTCTTCATTATGAAAGGCACCAGCAGTATACCAGAAACGCAAGAGTGTCAGGGTAGAAGTGAGTATAATTGCAAATACTAAGGAGAAGATTATTGGGAAGCCAACAAGTCTGAATTTCCTGGACCTACCATTTTAATTCCTATCTTCATTCCGCGCTCCTCTCCTCTCAGATTCTTTCTCCAGCCCGTTACTTTTCTCACCCACCTGGCTTCGCTTATCACATTCTAGCTAGTCCTGCTTCCTCTCTCGCCCCCCCCACCCCCATCTTTTTATTCTGGCATCTTCCCCTTTCCTATCCAGTCCTGAAGAATGGTCACAGCCTGAAATGTCAACTGTTTATTCATTTCCATAAGTGCCTCATGAGTTGCTGAGTTCCTCCAGCATTTTGTGTGTTGTTGCTCTGGATTTCCAGCATCTGCAGAATCTCTTATCTTTAAAATATTAAACACACTGAAACGGAATTTATTTTTTTTTAGTTTTGCCTTTGAGTTTAAGCATTGTAAAACATCACAGTGCTGTTGAGCATCAGGGGAGGCAAAACAGATTTTCCAGTTGACATTCTTGTGTTGAATAAAAACCATTTTCATCCACCATTTTCAGTCTCCAGTTCTTAGTCATGGGCACAAGATGCAGAAGTTGAACAGACTCTTTATTTTTCTTTGAGTGAAAGAGACTGTGGAAGATCTGACAGAAATGTACAAAATTATAGAAAAAGTTGCTAAGAAGAATATTTTCCCAAAGAGAATAAGATGTAGGAGGAGAATTTGGTTCATGAAGTTTACTCTGCCATTCCATTACTGTAATGGCTGATATTTTCAACTCCATCCACCTGCCTTCTCCTCATAACCCTGAACTCCCTTATCTTCTTATCTCTGCCTTAAATATACCCAATGATTTCACCCCCACAGTCCTCTGTGACAAATTCCACAGATTTACTGCCCTCCAGCTGAAGAAACTCCTCCTCAGCTTACCCCTAATGAAAATCTCTGCAACCAGCGAGCATATATCGAGGGTAAGGAGTAGGCGGGTTAGAGGTGATCTGAGGAAACTTTATTTCACCCAGAGGTTGGTTGTAATCTAGAATGTCGGAGGATGTTACCAAGGTTCTGTGTATGTAGCTTTGTACAATAGTCTATGTGCTTTTTCAGTCTTATGGTGCTTATATTCTACCTGAGAAGTTGGTGGATGTAAGTAACATTTAAGCAACATTTAAAAAGTAACTGGACATGCATTTGAATCACCATGATCTTGAAGGTTAGTGACCATGGGCTAGTAAATTGGATTAATATGGATAGTCGGTATGAACATGGTGAGCTGAAGGGTTGCTTCTGTGCTGTGTAACTCTGTGACAGGACTACTACCAGCTTCTTGGTACCTTACTTCTGTTCTATACTTTTTCTCAAGAGAGAAATAGAGATTAAAAGGAGGAAGGCAAACTCCTGTACCTGGATAGCGCAGCATAGTATAATGCCATAAGACACAGGAGCAGAATTAGGCCATCTGGCCCATCAAGTCTGCTCTGCCATTTCATCATGGCTGCTCATTTCCCTCTCAGCCCCAGTCTGCTGCCTTCATGCCCTGATTAATCAAGAATCTATCAGCCTCTGCCTTAAGTATACCCAATGGCCTGGCCTCTACAGCCACTGTGTGAACGAATTTCGCAGATTCACTAGTCTCTGGCTAAAGAAATTCCTCCTCATCCCCATTTTAAATGAACGTCCCTCTATTCTGTGGCTGTGTCCTCTGAACTTACACTCCCTCACCCTAGGAACCAACTGCTCCTCATCCACTCTATCAAGGCCTTTCAGCATTTGATAGGTTTCAATGAGATCCCCTCTTTCTTCTTCTGAAATCCTGTCAGTACAGGCAACAAAGCTATCAAACGTTCCTCATATGATAAGTCTTTTAATTCCAGAATCATATTTGTGAACCTCCTTTGAACACTCTACAACATCAGCACATGCTTTCTTAGATAAAGGGTCCAAAACTGCTCACAACTCTTCGAGTGAGGCTTCACTAGTGCTTTATAAAGCCTCAAAATTACATCTTTCTTTTTATATTCTAGTCCTTTCAAAATGCAGTACATTATTAAAGAATTGCTGTCATTTCCAAATGCACAGTGCTTTTCAATTTGAATTCACATATCATGGGCAGTAAAACCAAACCTCGTCACAGTGATGTCAATGTTAAAGATGTGTGTCTTTCTATCTCTTTCGATGATGTCAGAGGATGTAACCAAGGTTCTGTGTATGCAGCTTTGTATGATGGACTATGTGCTTTGTCAGTCTTATGGAGCTTATATTCCATGTTTTCATTCATTCTTTCTTGTGGAGATAATACACTTGACCACCGTTACACACTCTTCTGCAACGCTTACAAAGCTCTCCTTCGCCCAGCTTTTGGAAAATCAGACCACTCTTCGATCCTGCTTTTGCTGCCATACAGGCAGAAGCTGAACAAGAGACGGCCATAGTTAAAACCATCCACTGTTGGCCCAGTCAATCAGCCTCCATGCTGCAGGGCTGCTTCGATGACATTGACTGGAATGTCGTCCATGATGAGGATGTCTCCGAGTTCACTGACGGAGTCACGTGTTTCATCCAGAAGTGCATCGATGATATTGCACCCCAGAAGTCGGTCAGGGTCCTCCGAAACCAGAAACCTTGGAGTAATAGTTCTGTGTGAGCAGCACTTACCACGCAACATAAAGCTTACGTTGCCGGCAATCAGCTGGAGCTAAAAAAAAATGCAATGATTTGCACAAAGCTATCAAGGCTGCGAAACAACAATACAGGGACAAGATTGAGTCAAGATTCACAACAAATAGCACACGTGACTTGTGACGAGGGCTGCATACCACCGCAGATTTCAAAGCCAAACATTGTGGTGCCGCCAATATTGTGGCCTCTCTCCCAGTTGAGCTCAATCACTTTAACGCTCGGTTCAATGTCAGTACCTCTGAGCCTCCGAGGAAAGCCACCGCTACAACCTGCAATGTGATCGTCTCTGAGGCTGAGATACGCAGATGTTTCCAACAAGTGGACAGTCGCAAGGCTGTGGGACTGGACGGCATCCCAGGGCAAGTGTTAAGGATGTGCATGGCACAACAGGCAGATGTGTTTACAGACATTTTTAATCTCTCCCTCTCCCAGTGTAGAATGCCTTCCTTCTTCAAATTATCCACTATTGTCCCTGTACCAAAAAAAAAACAAAGGAAACATGCCTGAACTATTGACGTCTTGTCGCAATAATAAGCAAATGCTTTGGGAGGATGGTCAAGGATTACATCTGCAGCATGCTACCACCCACACTGGACCCCCTACAATTCGCCTACCGACACAACTGATCGACAGACGACACAATAGCCACTTCTCTACATACTGTCCTTACACATCTGGAGAAGAAGGATGCTTATGTGAGAATGCTGTTCTTAGACTACAGTTCAGCAATCAACACCATAATTCCATCCAGGATCAACAGGAAACTCAGAGACCTTGGCCATCACCCTGCCTTGTGCAGCTGGATCCTGGACTTGCTGTCAGATCACCAGCAGGTGGTAAGAGTGGGCTCCCTCACCTCCAACCGTCTGACTCTCAACATAGGAGACCCTCAGGGCTGTGTACTAAGTCCCCTCCTTTACTCCCTCTAGACCCATTGCTGTTCCGCCACACACAGCTCTAATCTGCTAATTAAATTTACTCTCCTTTATTTTATTGTCACCAAGTAATTGATACTAGAGCGTACAATCGTCACAGTGATATTTGTTTCTGCGCTTCACGCTCCCTGGAGTACAAATAGAAATAAGTATAATAAAAATTTAAATTATAAATCATAATTAGAAAATAGAAAAGTGAAAGCAAGGTAGTGCAAGTCAGGTCCAGATATTTGGAAGGTACGGCCCAGATCTGGGTCAGAATCCGTTCAGCAGTCTTATCACAGTTGGAAAGAAGCTGTTCCCAAATCTGGCCGTACAAATCTTCAAGCTCCTGAACCTTCTCCCAGAGCGAAGTGGGACAAAAAGTGTGTTGGCTGGGTGGGTCGTGTCCTTGATTATCCTGATAGCACTGCTCTGACAGCGTGCGGTGTAAAGTGAGTCCAAGGATGGAAGATTGGTTTGTGTGATGTGCTGGGCTATGCTCACGATCTTCTGCAGCTTCTTCCAGTCTTGGACAGGACAACTTCCATACCAGGTTGTGATGCACCCTAGAAAAATGCTTTCTATAGTGCACCTATAAAAATTAGTGAGGGTTTTAAGTTTGCTGACAACACTACATTGATTGGCCCAATCTCAAGCAATAACGAGATGGTCTACAGGGAAGAAGTCATCTCTCTGACACAGTGGTGTGAAGAAAACAACCTCTCCCTCAATGTCGCCAATACAAAGGAGCTGGTTGTGGACTACAGGAGGAATGGAGACAGGCTAATCCCTATTTACATCAGTGGATCTGGGGTTGAGACGGTGAACAGCTTTAAGTTCCTCGGCATCCACATCACCAAGGACCTCACGTGGTCTGTGCACACCAGCTGTGTGGTGAAAAAGGCATCCTGACTGGCTGCATCACTGTCTGGTGTGGGAACTGTACTTCCCTTAATTGCAGGATTCTGCAGAGAGTGGTGCGGACAGCCCAGCATCTGTAGTTGTCAGCTTCCCATGATTCAGGACGCTTACAAAGACAGGTGTGAAAAAAGGGTCCGAAGGATTATTAGGGACCCAAGTCACCCCAAGCACAATCTATTCCAGCTGCTACCATCCGGGAAACAGTACTGCAGTATAAAAGTCAGGACCAATAGGCTCGGGGAGAGCTTCTTCCACCAGGCCATCAGACTGATTAATTCACGCTGATTTGAGTGTATTTCTCTGTTACATTGACTGTTCAAATTATTATAAATTACTATGATTGCACATTGCACATTTAGACAAAGATGTAACATGCAGATTTCTACTCCTCTTGTATATGAAGGATGTAAGAAATAAAGTCAATTCAATTCAATTTGTTGTTTTTTTGTGCAGGGGAGGAGGATTTAAGCACCTCTGTTCTTGTTCTTTTGGAGAGGGGTTTTGGGGGTTGATGATCGTGTTGCTGTTCTTTTTTGTGCTGGGGGGTGGGCTTGCTGTTCCTCCTTGAAATGACTTCCATTGTTCTCTTTGTTTTGTGGCTATCTGGAGAAGAAGAATCTCAGAGTTGTATATTGCATACACACTTTGAACTTTTAACATGTTAATGGATTGGAGGAGCAAAGTGGTTTCACTAACAAAACAGAAGCTCTAAATACTTGGGGTCACATTCTGAATGTAGCAAAGTACAGATAGGATATGTTGAAGTAACACTATGAGGAAAGTTAATCAGAAGTCATTCTGGTGAAAGCAAATATTATGGACTATTGGGCGGTGTTGCAAACTAATGTGCTGTCTGTCTTTCTGAGTGGATTTCAAGATTCGATCTAGCTATTTTGAAGAAGAGAATACATATTATCTTCAACGCCTTGGCCAATACTAACATTACTGTACTAATATTACTGTCACCCACAGAAAATGCTAGAAGAACTGAGCAAGTCAGGCAGCATCTATGGAGGTGAATAAATAGTCGACTGTTCAGGCTACAATCCTTCTTCAGGATCAATATTCCTATAAACAGAGATTATCTTGTCATTATCAATTTGTGTGTGAAAGTCATGTGAAAGTTGTCCATTGTGTTTTCAACATAACAGCAGTGATTACACCTCAGAAATTAGACATTGTCAGTCATGAGCTTTGAGATGCCCTGCAGTCATGAAAGGACTAATATAAATAGAGGCTCTTCACTTTTATAGTGTATAAGTACAAGTATAATTTCAAAGTCAGGAAGAGTTTTCTATACTTAAATGTGTGGCACAACATGTAAGATGATATTTTGTGTCTAAATGTTATGACCAATCTCTTTCATTCTGATCACCTGCCTCAGAAAGAAATACATGAATTCATTTTCTTGTAATTCAGAAAGAGATCTGACAGCTTCAAGGTAGAGCAAAACTTCTGACCATAAAGACTGAGAGAGATAGACTTAGTTATAGAAAGAACCAATGACACCCACATCAGAACCAGCTTGGCACGAGACACAACGGTTACTAATATTATGAAACCATTTCCTTCTTTGTGTACAGCTTCATATGAGGAAAGTACAAGGGCATCATTGTTAGTGCTCAGAATGTGAATTAATAGAGTAAAGAGAAAGAACTTGCATTTCAGCTGCAGGTAGTCCTTTAGGATAACAGGAAAGTTGAACAGTCAATGCTTTCATACTTCGCACTACCTCAGTAAAGCAGTCAGCATAATTAAATTCTCCACCCACCCTAGACACTCTCTATTCTCCCCTTTCCCACTGGGCAGAAGATACAAAAGTCTGAAAGCACATGCCAACAGGCTCAAGGGCAGCTGCTGTCCCACTGTTTCCTGACCCTTGAACAGATTTCTATACAATATAGTGAACTCTTGATCTTACTACTATTGGGGGGGGGTGATTGATAAGTTCATAGCCTAAGTTAGAAGGAGTCAATTTTAGAAAGCCTAGCACATTTATTTTTCCTACATTTACACACTTAATCCAGCGTTCATGGAGCACATGGATCCCTTCTTTGTAGAAATTGGTGTCTTGGACCTCCAGAAGTGGTCCACAGCATGGAGTGATTGATAAGTTCATGGCCTAAGGTAGAAGGAGATGAGTTATTAACTTCAATCTTTCTGCATAATCACTCAAAGAGTTGAAGTGCACGTGCACGTAACGAGAGCTGTGTAACTCACCTCCTTCTACTGTAGGTCACGAACTTATCAATTACCCCTGCTGTTGACCACCTGCAGGTCCAAGACGCTCTCATTACAGGCACGTGCAGTTCAACTCTTTGAGTGATTATGCAGAAAGTTTGAAGTTAATAACTCATCTCCTTCTACCTTAGGCCATGAACTTATCAATTACCCCTCGTACATTACGACCTTGCATTTTATTGTCTACCTGCCATACACTTTCTCTGTAGCTTTTCCACCTTATTCTGCATTGTTATCGTTACACCTTTTTTTTTTACCTTGTTCTACCTCAGTACACTGTGCAATGATCTGATCAGTATGAACAATATGCAAGACAAGCTTTTCACTGCATCTTGGTACATGTAACAACAATAAATCTGAACCACCACCTTTCTGGTTTACTGAGTGCATGAACACTTGCTAGATTAATGATTTGTATGGCTCCTCTGTCAGAATTTGGAAAGTTATCAACGTTGCCAATAAAATATTTTGCGTCATCTTCATTGAATCTGCCTTTTTTTCATTCTTTCCAAATGTTGGTGTTTTTTTTCCAATTAAATTAAGAACACTTCAGCCACAATGGGATTCTGGGGACTTAACATTCTAAAATTTCTCTCTGCTGCAGATCATAAAGCATGCTTGCTAATATTAAAACAGTTATACTCTGATGTCAATTCAGAAAAATGCAGTGCCACAGGCACAGACCTTACTGTCATGATTTGAACTAATGTTCTGTTCTCAGTAATGCAATATTAGGGGTCTTGCTTACAGAGAATGCAACTTGCCCTTTAGTTGATGGCCAGCTGGAAAATCAACCCAATAACAGAGAATTTTTTTGACCTTCTCCTGTTTGGAAGCCAACGTCGACTGTGTTATAGCTCAACTGAGAAGAAAACGGACTATCAAAATATGCATTCCAGCAAACACAGTGATCAATTACTATGCAGAACGTTCAGCTCTTTCTTTAAAAGTTAAACACCCTGGTAAAGGTTTCACTGATAATCTCATGGATTTGGCAGAACCGGGGTGTGTATCCCCTAGATTTACACTGCCTAAGGAAACTGGGGGGTTTCAAAAGGATCTAGTCAATGCATACAGAAAAAAAAAACAGATCCCAGTTGATTTATTAAATTCAAATAATGGAGAATGTATCAGACAATATTACAACATACTTCTTACGTCTGAATGCTTTGTGCATATTCCCTCCTCCTGGGGGCACCTCAGGAGGAGGGATGGTTGGATGCAGAAAACCAAGAGGCAGTTTGCACAAAATGCTGGAGGGACTCAGCAGGCCAGGCAGCATCTATGGAAAAAAGTACAGTCGGACATTTTGGGCTGAAACACTTCGGCAACCCTGTCCTGCCGAAAGGTTTCGGCCCAAAACGTCGACTGTACTTTTTTCAATTGGTGCTGCTTGACCTACTGAGTCCCTCCAGCACTTTGAGTGTGTTGCTCGGAGTTCCAGCGTCTGCAGATTTTCCTCTTGTACTATACATACAATACATACATAGTACTATTTGAATTGGATTCTTATTCACTGGATGGGTGCCAGTCATTTGGAGCATGCATTGTTGCCTTGTTCATATTAATTGTTTCCTTCTCTCCTTTACAATCCCTAAAATTCTATTTTCATCACCCCACTGCCACCTGAGCACCGGCAATTTGACACATAAAATCTTATAGGGGACATAAAGCATACAAATAATTTTTATCCTTTATCTGCAAATGTTTTTGATTTAGAATAGTGTGCAGAACATCAGAACACCGAGCAAAGTTTTATCCGGATAATAGTCCAGTCACAAGAAATATTTGAAAATGACAATGCCCATCAAGTCTCAAAGTTCTCATTTGAAATGTTTAAAAATATAGTGAGCATTTTGGGTTCTTCCCCTAATATCTAATATTCAGTCTTACAGATTGATCTTACATTCAGGAATAAATGAAAAGCCAGAAGTATAAAAACTGGGCTATAGCAAATGATCTTTTACAATTATTGTGTCCCAATTATTTGTTTCCAAAAATTAAGAAGGTAGGTTAAAGACTAGAGGGGGTCTATCAAGCTTCACAAATGCCCTTCAAGACAAATAAACAATCATGTCCTTGGTAGTTCTTCCAAGCTAAAGATGCACACACCACCCACCGCCCCCACATTCCCCACCCCCCCCCCCACACACACACACAACCCTTTTAAGAAATGCCATTTCTGAAGAGGGAATTCATTTAGATCATGCCTTAAACCATAAAGGTTTCATTTCTTGTCCTCTAACAAAAATCGTAGGCACTGAAGTTCAAATAAGGATGTAACAGCGACAGCAGATTATCATCATAAATCTTAACCTAAACTCAAGGGCTGCTGGTCTGATGGGCCTCAAATTGCTGAGAGAAACCATGTCTTTTGATAATAAACTATTAACTGGCCATCGGCCAGAGGATCAGCTCTCAGAGTTATCTTCATTTCATTGTCAGTGATCTTTTGTTCTGTTTCATCGAAATATTTCATTTCTAGAGGGTTGGAATCTTGTGACCACAGTCATTATTGCATTACAGCTTCATTGAATTCTGCCCTTCCACACTGAAAGTAAACCCACTGGTATCTTTCCCTCAATTAATTCCTAATTGAGCCACATTAAGTATCAAATAATGACTGTGTAAGTATGATGGAAAAGACAATATCACCAAGGTAGTAAAAACCTCATGAACATAGATCCAGTGAAGCACTTCAGGCTTTGAAAATTCATGGGAATTCATTGAATTTAAATTTTAATGCTGAAATTTCCATTCACCGTTTTTTAAAATACTGAGCGCTTGCTAGTTTTCCATGTTATTAATGAATGAAATAAATTTTTCAGAGAAAGGGGATAAATGAAGTAGAAACATTGAAAATGGCTAAATAGTATTCATAGAACAGCACAGCACAGAACAGGCCCTATGGCCCAAGATGTTGTGCAACATTTTAACCTACTCCCAGATCAACCTAACTCTTCCCTCACATGTAGCCTTCCATTCTTTATTAAAGATAAGCAATCTAATTTTAACTTCTTAACATTAATAAGTGTAAAGGCTGATTTTATCCTTTACAAAAATTATTTTATCCAAGACAGTTGAGTACGCATGTCTGAAAATTCAGCCGTTATGGAAAACAACGAGCGTGGCATCTGCCACTGAGCAAAACAATTATGCTAGATACCCCAACAGACAGACAGACATACTTTATTGATCCCGAGGGAAATTGGGTTTTGTTACAGCCACACCAACCAAGAATAGTGAAGAAATATAGCAATATAAAACTATAAATAATTAAATACAGCTATCATGATCCGTGCTGGCTTGAAAAATTTAAAAATTTGTGTGTGTGTGTGTGTGTATGCGAGTGTATATGTGTGTTGGGTACCCCTTATCCAAAATGCTTGGGGCTAGAAGTATTTTGAATTTCGGATTTTTTTTGAATTTTGGAATATGTACTGAGATAGCTTGGGATTGCCATCATTTCTGACTCTGAATTTATGTGCAACTGGTAAGTAGTCTTTGTGTTACGTTTGTTCATCTTACATATGTACTTACAGCAAAAAATTATTACATACCATCAAAATAACAAAAGTATAGTGTGTACAGTGTAATAAAGACAGCATCGGAAGAATACCTAAATCAGCAACTGTAAAAAGTTACAGTACTGTATTTGTATTTTACTTTTATTTCCGTTTTTTTGTTCTGTATAAAGACAATTAGCACTGTAGACTTGCTCTGGTGCTAGATTTTCATCAGTGCCGATAGTCCCAAATTTATCAATGAATTTCTCAGCTGGTTCATGATCAGCAAATTTTTTATCGTTAAATTTTTTTAATCTTTAAAAAATTAATGCTGTTCATTTTCTTGAATTTCTGCACCCAGCCAGATGAAAATTCATAATTACCTTCAACATTCAGTTTGTCCTGATAGATCATTGCTTATTTCATGATCAGCATATCGTTAAGCGGCATATGCTGACTCCGATGTTGATGAACCTATTCTTTCAATACATGATCGAGATCTTTATTTTACGCTTTATGCAGCACTTGTGTGTATATTTAATTAGCTTCCATTCATTACGTATGTGAGGTCACTTCTCAGAACTGTCTTTGGTGTACAGAGACCTTTTCATCACTTGGGAACCTTTCCAACGTCTTGCGGAATTTTCCATTTATGATGTCATGAAAGCACTCAAAGAAAGATATGTATAAAACTATATATGCTATGAATATTCTCTCCCAACTCCCCCACCCACACTATTCTAATTTAATAAAATTTTCAAATGTACTGCAGATGTTCTCTTTCTGCTAACTTTTCCGACATCCACTGCATCTTTCACTGCCTGATTTGTACAGTGCCTAGATAGTCCATTATCAATAGCTGGTCCTGGGTTCCATCCCTAGCACTCGACATTGGTAGCGGACAATAACTGTGCTTCCAATATATTTTCTGGTATTTGAAGCAATGTTACACTCATATCCTCTTAAAGTCAAACTCTATCTTTGAACTCATGGGGAAATGACTTGAAGCACTGGCTCCATTTCATGAAAGAATTCAATGGTTTGTGATCTATGTACATGGTGCAGTGTGTCTACAGATATATTAATAGAAACAACACACTTGAATCATGATGGCTAAGCCTTGTTTATCCAGCTGAGTGCATTTTATCTACTGCTGTCATAATTCTGAATGAATAAACCCCATTGGCGTTTTTAAAATCAGCTTCTGTGTGATGGGTTAACACATCACCATATATGGGACTTTCCTGCACAACAGTCTCTAGAGTGGATGGAGAATGGTTTGAAAAACAAATAATATCTAATGAGAAGAGGCAGTTCTATGGGCAAAAAATGCTTTGTTAATGAGAGAGGTCAGAGGAGAATGGAGAGACTTGCTCAAGCTGACAGGAAGGCAACAGGAACTCAGATAAACATGTGTTAAAACAATGGTGTGCAGAAGAGCATCTCTGAATGGACAATATGTCAAACTTCGAAGTGGATGGGCTATAGTAGCAGAAGGCCAGTAACATAAACTCAGTGGCCTCTTTATTAGCTTAAGAGGTCCTTAATAAATCAATCCCAGATATTACAGTTACAATGCAGTTACTTCGATTGTGCAGGAGCAGTGGTGATGTGTCTTAACTTCCCTTGAACCTGTTGCAAGTCCTTTAGCTCCCATATGTTGTTCCAAGTACAGTATTTCAATCTCCAAACAATTGCAGGCACACTTATTTAAATGTAACTTTGTCAGCTCCAGTCTGTTCAACATTTATTCCAGATCCCAAAGGTGCTTGTCTTACATGGGTCCTGTAACCATACTATCTTTCAAATAGCTTGGGAATGTTCTACAGACAGTCTTCCATGGTTCTCTGAAAGACAACAGGCGCAACAGTAGAGGATTATGTGTGAACAATCCCTTGTGTATGATGATAGTCAATAACTTCTTAAACTGATCCTCTAACTAAATCTGCTGAAATCAACCGAAGAGCTCATTACATATGTATCTTCGGACCTTCCAGATTCCTAAGCACCTTCTACTTAGTAATAGCAACTACATGATCTTCTGTCCCCCAACACTCTCAAATTTATGGCATGTTGTTGTTTCCACAGTGAAGAGTAATGCAAAATACTTATTCAGTTCATCTGCAATTTCTTTGTACCCCATTACTATCCCTACAGTGTCATTCTCCAGTGATCCAACGTCCACTCTTGCCTCTCTTTTACTCCTTATGTACCTGGAAAAAACCTTTTGGTACCCTCTTTTATATTATTGGCTAGCTTACCTTCATATTTTAGCTTTTCTCTTATTTTTGCTTTTTTAGTTGCATTCTGTTGATTTTTAAATGTTTCCCAATCCTCTAGTTTCCTGCAAAATTTTGTGATATTATAGCAAAAATATTATGTGGAGTCCCAGACAGATAGATGAAGCCCAGGTCCAGTTTCTGGAATGTCACCTATCTGTGACCTTCCAGAAACTTCTCTGAAGTTGGAAAATTGGATAGCAAGGTGTGAGGGACATAGCTAGTTACATTAAAGGATAATGAGTTCAATGGAAGCTTTGCATGCAATGTTTCAAGAGAGGTTGGGGCTCCATTCAATCTGCCTCTCTGTTCTCTCTCTTTCCCTTGAACAATACTTACGTTAAATATTCAGTCACTAAGTGATGGACCTGCATTATGGTTATTAACATTTATTCTTGCCATAGGATTACTACCTATGAGCTCATACTGAATGTTTGGCCCTGTTAGTGTTGGGGATTTTGATCTTTCAATAGTCTAAGCTCAGCTTGGCATACCTTGCTTTGATTCCTGGCTTCCAATTCTGAAGAATTGCTCGACCATGTTATCTCAAATTAGTCTGTCTATATCGGAAAGATAGTAGCAATGTTTTCCACTGTGAAGACTGCTGCAAAATGTATTCAGAGTAACTGTCTTTACTCATTTTGCTATTATTAATTCACAAGCCTAGTTCCCACATTAACGTATCCATAGAAACTTATGCCATTTGTTTTCATGCAAGAAGCAAAATTTCTCTCAAAATTCATTTTCTCCTTTCTTTAGAGCTTTTAGGTCTTCTGTTCTTGAATTTTAATTTTCAGTGTAACATCATCCTTTACCTCCAGTGTTAACTGTTGATGGTGCTTCTTTCTCTGGGAAGCTCTCTTTCTATTTGGGATGAACTCTTGCTGAGCATTCTAAAGCAGCTGTTTGAATGTCTGCCATTGTTCCTCCACTGAACTGCTTGTTTACCCACTCCGCCTCAGAGGACTCCACCCTCATATACCATTATAAAACCCAAATGGCACTATTTAGCAAGATGTTTCATTCTCTGGAACAAGTCCAGCTTAGAAATGAGAAAATGACAGCTGGGACTGGTTTGGGTAACTTCCATCACCACTCCTCTGAACTGATCCTACGACCCACAGACTCATTTTCAAGCACTCTTTACGACTCATGTTCTCAGCATTAATGATTTTTATTTACACAATTGTCTTCCTTTGCAAGTTGTTTTTTGTAATTCATTGATCTAGTAATAAGGTTTTTAAAGTTATAAAGAGTCAATAAGAGAAAGCAGGTGTTGAGGCCAAGGATGGATCAGGCATAACCTTACTGAATTTAGTTTGAGGAGCCAAATGGCCTTCCCATCTCCTTCTTCTTAGGGTCCCATGATCTTAAAACAGGCCTTTTACAGAAATACTGTTCAGCCCTGGCAACATTACATAGAAACAAAAGCATTTCTCATTATTAATTGGATCATCAATCATCCACCAAAAGCTATGCATTTTGTTGGAATGAAAAACCAGTCTTTGGCATTGGGAAGGATGTTTGTAGTTAAACATGATGGCTTATGATTTCAACCAAACAGTTTACAGAAAGCTTATTGTGCCTTCCTTTATAAATCATGCCTCATGATGTCCACTGCAATTAGACTCTCTGGTTTTGAGAAACACCAAGGATTTTAATCCCTTAGAAGGTGACTTCAGATTCAGAAAGCAGATTAAAAATTCATCATGCATGCATGCATAGTTTTGTACATTCCCTTTCCTGGGTATTAGGCTTATAAGATGATGCTTCAGAGTGTACACTCAAGAAAGCAAATATTGCTACAAATTGTGGTATATATATTTGTAAAAGCAAAAGTAAGTCATATGAGTGACATAATTAAAGTGCTATATGTGATGCATGAATTAATCGTAATTAGACCAAATTAAAGGATACATCCATGTACTGTCACCATCGTAATGCAGAAAATTTGGCAGCTAAATTGTGTAAAGCTAACTCCCACAAATACCAAGATGTTATTAAGGAATTCTGCTTTGCATTATTGGTTAAATGCTAAAACAAAATCCATATCATTAGGGATGAACCCCTCCCACCTTCTTACTTAAAACAGTAGCATTTTTTCACATCCATTAAAGTTCAGCTTTCAACCTCTGAAAGTTCAGCGTAGTTCTCTGGACTTCTGTCTCTGGAATGGAACTTGAATCTGCAACCTTTTGAATGGGGAGCAACAGAAACCTGCTTTGTGTGTCTTTGTGTCATGATGTTAGAAACTAACAGTGTCATGTCCGTGAGTGATTTTTGTGTGGCTACGTATCCTGAGACCTCTAGTTCATGAATTCAAAGTGAAAGGGGAAATGAGCAACAGCAGAAAACATGACCGAGCTGAGATTTAGCTGAACGGCAGAAAAACTTAGCTGAGATGCATATGTGGTTATCTGGGAAAGTGCAGGTAGTTCTTTCTTTTCCAATAGATCTGTCACCAGTTAAGCATAATTCAGCACTGCAGATATTAAATGACACTGAAATCTTACTATTGGTCCATCTCTAGTTTGTAGATATCAAAGATGGAGCTGGAATAATTTCATTCTGTCCTCCAGCAGGTCTTCAATGATGGTCTCTGTGATATAAGATAAAACCATCAAATACACTTTTAAGCAAAGTGCTGCTTTATGTTAAGTCTTTTCAATTGGATGTATTCCTTTCCAGTAACGTTCCTATGATGAATAGCATTCAAAATCAAACGGAAATCTGCACTTGCAGAAAACAATTCTGAATAGACAAGCATGAAAAGAGGACTAATTATCTGGGGACCAGTAATTAACTCTACTTCAATTATAATGACATGCAACACATCAATGTCAAGGTTATTTCTTTGGGACAATAGCTTGCTTTCGTATTTTAATCAGGGCTGCTCCCTAATGATTATCATAATTAGCATTTAAAACAACGTGTGGCATTGAGAGACAACTTGTGGAAATCTTGCACTGCAAAACCAGAAATGGTAGTCTTAAAATCTCGGGGACTAGTGTCAGGAGAAGCAGACAATACTTGGCACCTACCCTATAATGAGTGCTCTTGAGTTCCAAACCAGTCACTTACAGCAAACTTGTATGAAGAATGGGCATGTAAATCTTTCCAATCAGCTGCTTAGAAGTAAGAACTAGGGCAAATCACACGGTTTTTTATTTCATTGATCAATACAAGTACGTTCAGAAGAGGGAAAATTAGCACAATTCTAGAGGGTAATAGAACTAAGTATAATACATTCAGCTTTCATCTGTCAGTCCAATAATGAATTTTTACATATTTGTTCTTTGAATTAAATTATTGTACAAACACGGGAAAATCTGCAGATGCAGGAAACCCATACAAAATGCTGGAGGAGCTCAGCAGGCCAGGCTGCATCTAAGGAAAAGAATAAACAGTTGATGTTTCGGGCCGAGACACTTCATCAGGACTGGGTCAAAAAGATGAGAAGTCAGAGTAAGAAGGTGGGGGAGGGGGGAGGGAAGGAAGAAGTACAAAGTGATTGGTGAAACTGGGTGAGGGGGAGGGGTGAAGGGAAGAGATGGGAAGTTGATAGGAGAGAGTAGAAGACCATGGAAGAAGAGGAAGAGGGAAGAGCACCAGTGGAAGGTAATAGTCAAGTAAGAAGATAAGGTGAGAGAGAGAAACAGGAATGGGGAAATGGTGAGGGGGGGGGGGTGCAATTACCAGAACAAATAATTGTATACCCTGATGCCAGCAAAATGATGCACACTTTATGAACTTTTGCTAAGTTGTCCATTTCTGGAATGGAGCATGATTGCAAAACGGCTTGAGTCAAGACTACGGCTGCTGCAGCTCAGCCAAGGCTGATGCAATGTGATGAAGGGGTTATAGGATATAAGACAGCAACATCCATAGCCCCAGTCGGCACTGGAAAGATGGGTTTGATTAATTCCTTCTGTATTCCAATTTTGCAGCATAATTCAATGCATTTCTGATTTTGAATTAGATGGCGTGGTTATCAACTTATATCACCCCATCTCATGAATAGTTACCTCAGGAAAACTCAGGATTTGCCTTTCATCTGTAACACTTCTGAAATGTAAGTTAGTTCACAGAAACAAAATTCAGCAATGTTTTCCGAAGTTCAGAAAGTACAATTCTCTGCTTTTTGCCCTTGTCAAGAACCCCTCCCGTCTGTCCCACAATCTCTTTGACCTCCTAACATCAGGCAGAAGGTACTGCAGGATAGAAACAAGGACTATTCGGCTGGGGAACAGCTTTCTCCCCAAGGCTGTTGGACTTCTAAACTCCTTGCTGCTACCCAGTACACATTCTTCATGACAATGCCTGTAGCATTACCTTTTTATACTTAATTATATTTCGCATTTGCATTTTATGGCAACTTGAATATCTACAAAATATTTTTTATTATCTGTTAATATTATTGTAGGATGGTAAGGTGGAAATACGTCTCTATCAAAGGAGGTGTAAGGCACTTCTTCCCTCCGTTAGTCTGCAGGTCACCCCTGGGCAAAGTGTTGCATCTGCTTAGAGAACCCCCCCCCCCCCCCCCGATCAGAGTCACGTGAAGCCATCAGAGTAGGTGGTGGATGGTCGTATGAGCAGCTGGTGCATATCACATGTCCTGGACAGGCGATCACTGACGCCAGGCAAACAATCTCTGAAGAGAATTGATAATAGCCGGAGTCCCCCATTTTGTAAAGACACTACCCAGAAGAAGGCAATGGCAAGCCACTTCTGTCGAAAAATTTGTCAAAAACAATTACAGTCATGGAAAAGCCATGAGCGCCCATGTCATATGAATGAACAAGCAAATATTATTGAGTTAACATTATTTTATGTGTTGTATGTGATGTACGCACTGTGTCATGCTCCTCAATACCAGACCAATATTGTTTTGTTTAACAACAGACACAAAATGCTGGTGGAACACAGCAGGCCAGGCAGCATCAATAGGGAGAAGCGCTGTCGAGATTTCGGGCTGTTGATGCTGCCTGGCCTGCTGTGTTCCACCAGCATTTTGTGTGTGTTGTTGTTTGAATTTCCAGCATCTGCAGATTTCCTCATGATTGTTTTGTTTACATTTGTTTGGTTGACTGTCAATAAACTTGAATGTGTACTTGAACTTGAACTTCATACGGAAGTGCATTATTTTCCAAAACACAGCAAATTTAAATTTGGCCAATTTCTTTTTTTCTTTTTCTTTTTTCTGTTTTTTTAATATATATTATGATATACCTAGGTTTGCCTTGTTTATTTGTTACTTGTATCGTCCATGATTTGGGAATACTCAGTTATACTGTAGCTATTGCTTATGTATTCTTTCATGTTCAGTTGTAATGTGTATGTTTGTAATCCTATTACCTATGTATCAATTTTATTTTGTTGATATTAATAATAATAATAAAAAGATTGAAAAAGAAAAAAATTGGACAGATTTTAGATTTATGAAGCTTCTTGAACATGGCTGCAGATTGATGGGTGACAATAATTATTCTTTCATAAGGGGGTGTAGAGGCAATGCAAGGCAAAATTAGTCCTGAGCCAAGTCCCCAGCTCTTTGAGTGATGTCGGAGAATGGATCTGGGCCCTCCTTTATAGCTCTGAGGCTCCCACTGGCAGCTTAACCCATGTAAGAGTTGGCAGCCATCAGCTAGGTTCCAGTACTGGAGGTGGACTTGGCAATGCGAAGATTACATTGTGACAAGGAAACCATGGGAAGGCGTCCTCCATCTCAGGGCTGCATAGGAATCCCACATTGTGCAGCGTAACCCCACTTCTCTGTTCACTGGAAGTTAATTCTCTTTGGCATCCTATGCACATTAAGCTCATTATCACCATTCTGTGACTCTTTGGGCATTTTGCTAGGAGAGCTAAATATTTCACATTGAAATTTAGCAACATGACCACTATCTGCACCAAGAAACATGTACCCTGCTATCGCCCTGTCAAATGAACATGCTTTTTTACTTTCAAAGAATGGATGCTACTCAAGCTGTTTTCTATCCCTAAGTTTGGAGAGTTGGGTTCAAGCAACTTTATTTACTGAATTATCACCTTCTGCTTCTTCAGCTTGGTCACTTCTGCTAGAAATGACTGAGCTGCTGTCAATCAAACAGTTCACAATGCCTTTATTAAATGTACGTGTGTTTCATGTCCGCTCCCCCCCCCATTAAATTCACACCCTGAAGAGACACACACTGTTCTATAAATGAATCACCTTTATCCTAAACTACTCTAGAGGCAAAGAACGAATGCATAAACTGGCTCTCTGGTGCACCATGAGCATGCTGACCATCAAATGATGTCTACTGTACCCGATTTTTAAGCACTTGCCTATAGTTTATGTGTTGGTGGCTCATGTGCTCCAAAATGTTGTGGAAGTCTCCAAGTGCAACAAGCCCTCAGGAAGAATGTTCTAGATTTCAACCAACCTCTGGATAAAAATTATTTTCTCAAATGCTATCTCCTATCTCTTACTTTCCCTCCTCAGCCTCCTCCTCTATAAGGAAAATCTCCATCCCAGGCAACATCCTGTTTGATTTTCTCTGCGCCCTCTTCAAAAAGTCATGCCCTGGTATAATGAGCCATCCAAACTGCACATGGTACTCCAGCTGAGAGCAAACCAATATTCTATGTCCCATTACCTCCCTGCCATTATATTCTAAGTTCCAATTAAAAAAGATAAATATCCCATATCTTATCTGCCAGTGCTGCCATCTTCAAGGATCTTTGTAGTTGTACGCCAATGTCCTTCTGATCTTCAGTGCTCTCTGGGAACTTACAATACATTTTATACAGTATATCCTAGCCTTATTAGTTTTCCCAACATCGATCACCTCACAAACATCATAATTAAATCATATTTACCTTTGCTCTGCCCGCCTACCAAGCCATTAATATTGACCTATTCCTTAAGACAATCTTTATTGTCAATACCAATTTTCGTAATATCTGTGACTTGACTAATCATACCTCATGAATTCACATTCAAATTGGTTATGCATAAAACAAACATGGTGAATTCCTGCAATGATCTCTGTGGTACACTGCTGGTCACAGGCTTCCTACCAACATATGAAGGTTCCACCATGGTCATTTGTCTCCTGTTACCAAGCCAGTTTTGGATCCAATTTGTTATCTTACCCTGTGTCCCAAAGACTTTAAACTATTGGCGCATTCTCCAGTGTAGGACCTGATCAGAGCCTTATTGAAGTCGGTGTAGACAACATTCAGAATCCGAATTAGGATCAGGTTTACTATCACTGGCATTATGTCATGAAATTTGTTAACTTAGCAGCAGCAGTAGAATGCAATACATGATAATATATGAAAAAAGTAAATCAATTCCAGTAAGTATAATAACTGTATGTATATTAAATAGATAAACTAAAAATAGTGCAAACAGATAAAATATTTAAAAAGTGAGATAGCATTCACGGGTTCAATGTCCAATTAGGAATCAGGTGGCAGAGGGGAAGAAGCTACATCAACCTAATTGCCTTTCATCACTATGTGTTTCGAATACTTAAAAAAAATTAAATTGGTCAGATAGCATTCCCCCTTTCAAGACCATGGTAACTGTCTTTGATTAATCACTGCTTTTACAAGTGTAGATTAATCCTGTTTCTCTGAATGCTTTTCCATTAACTACCCTACCACTGACATTAGACTCAGTTGTCTGTAATTTCTGGTTTGTCCCTGCTTCCTTTCTTGAATAAGGTTTTTACATTTGCTATCCTCCAGTCAACTGGCACCTCTTCTGCTGCCAATGATGAATTATGGAAATACCAATGCTCATGAACAGTAAAGCCTTAAAAAAGTGACGGATACAGCCCAGTCCGGCACAAGAAAAGCCGTCTCCACCATTGAACACATCTATAAGGAGTGTTGCCACAAGAAAGCAGCATTCATCATCAAGGACCCCAACATCCAGGCCATGTTCTCTTTTCATTGCTGCCGTCGGGAAGGAGTCACAGGAGCCTTGGGTCTCAGACCACCAGGTGCAGGAACAGTTAGCATCTTTCAACCATGGCTCCTGAACCAGCATGGATAAGTTCACTCCCTCAAAACTGGACTGCTTCCATAACCAAGGGAAAATCTGCAGTTGATGGAAATCCAAGCAACACACACAAAATGCTGCAGGAACTCAGCAGGCCAACCAACATCAATGGAAAAGAGTAAACAGTTAACGTTTCAGGTTGAGACCCTTCATCAGGACTGAAACCATAACCTGTGGATTCACTTTCAAGGACTCTCAACTCATGTCCTCAATATTATCTATTACTTGTGTATTATTGTTATATATTTGCACAATTTATCTTCTTTTGTACATTGGTTGTTTGTCCATCTTTGTATGTAGTTTTTCATGGATTCCATTGTATTTTTTTGTATCTGCTGTGAACGCCCACAAGAAAATGAATCTCAGGGTAGTATTTGGTGACATATATGTACTTTGAGCTTTGAACTTTAAAAATCTCTGTAGGAGCTCCAGCCATCTTCTCCATTGCCTCTCGTAGTAGTTTGGGATACATCTCATCAGGGTCCAGGTATTCATCCATTTTTAATCTTGCTAATACAGCTAATAGGTTTTCCTTTTTAATGGTAAATTTTCTAGAATTTTAGCATCCAAATCCCTGATTTTTCCAACTCTTGGTGCTATTCCAAGGAAGTGTCCAAAACACTCACTTACAAAGCAGCCTGTAACATACTTAGAATTGTTACATGAGACAGATCTGTAGAGCTGGTAAGTACTATCTATAACAATCTCCTGGAGCTTTAATAGGGTGAATGCTTTATTGCTTATTAACCAACAACTATTACATGTGCTTACTGCAGTGGATGCTGCCTGACCTGCTGAGTTCCCCCAGCATTTTCTGTCTGCTGCTTTCAACAATCTGTTAACAGGTTTTGTCAAAAGCCTGGATCTTTCTGACTGTGTTTATGTGTCTGGTGTTGAAAGTATTTCTTTATCTGATGAATGTGCGATATCCTATTTCAACTTGCTACTGACTTCTGTCTCTTGTTCAGTGCTTGGTTCTAAACGTACTTCTGGAACCAATTCATCATCCCATAATTCTTCAGTACTTTCCTGTACATCTTGCTGTCCTCATTTAGTCATTATCGACTTGTTTGACCTTTCATTTAGGTCACAAAAGACAGTCTTTAGTCAAAGTCAGAGTAAATTTATTATCAAAGTACGTATATGTCACCATATACAACCTTCAGATTGTTTTTCTTGTAGGTATTTACAGGAAAATAAAGAAACATCATAGAATTTGTCAAAATTATACACAAATGTAGTCCGAAAAACAACCAATGTGCAAAAGAAGAAAAATTATGTAAATTATTTATATATTAATGCTGAGAACACAAGTTGAAGAGTCCTTGAATGTGAGTCCATTGGATGTGGGATTAGTTCAGAGTTGAAGTGAGTGAAGTTATCCACATCACTTCAGGAGCTTGATGGTTGTAAGGTAATAACTGATCTTAAACATGACAGTGTGGGATCTAAGGTTCCTGATGGAAGGAGCAAGGAGAGAGCATGGTCTGTTCGGTGGAGGGCCCTCAATAATGGAAACTGCTTTCTTGTGACAGTGCTCTTGGTAGATGTGCTCAGACATGAGGAGAACTTTCCTATCATGGACTTGGTTGCATCCATCACTTTTTGTAGGCTTTTCCATTCCAAGGCATTAGTATTTGCACATCAGGCCATGATGCAGCCAGTTAAGATATGGTGCATTGTGCATTTATAGAAGTTTGCTAAAGTTTTAGGTGAGTATAATCTTACCAATGTTGCACTTCTGTGTATCGTATTTGTTAGTCAATCTTTAAGACTCACTTGTTCTTGTCCTGTCTGAAACTTTAGCTCCCTAGTGACGTGTAGGATATCAATCATGGTTTTTCTTTAATTTCACCTGCTCTCTCTCCCCTAAACTAACCTGAAGGCACTCTGTAAGGAAATTATGTTAACTATCAGAAATGCTCCACAACTGTAGCAGCGTACTTGGTGGTTTTATTCTGGATTCTTAAGTCTGTTCATGTTGACACTAAATCTTTCTAGATCATTATCAATAGCTTGCTGATGTACAAAGCTCCAGGCAATAGCCTACATATTCACAAAGCCAATGTGTTCTGAATGTAATGTACTTAAGAACAATGCTCTCTATTCCACACTTCTACATCTTTGATCAGTGGACAGTTCAAGTCTTGTGTAATGTGGAAACATTGGATTTCCAGATAGTAATTTGTCTAAAGAATCGAAGCAGTGGAGAAAGAGAAAAAAAATTTCACTATATAACAAGGTACACAGACATAGGCTTGAAAAGTACACAGGTACACAGAAAATGAGTATTTTCTGCTGTTTCTTTTCATTTGTTTTCCATTATTAAATAAGTGATGTTGTTTATACAATACTGGGTGTGCCTTTCTTTAAGAATTATACAATGTGATTGAATATTCTCTTTGTATATATTACTACATTTGAGTATTGACCTGGCTTAAACTGTTTTGGATTAAGCATGCAGTAAAGAATTGCTCTGACCCTCAATGCATATTATAAACACAAGACATTCTGCAGATGCTAGAAATCCAGAGCAACACACACATAATGCTGGAGGAACTCAGCAGGTCAGGCAGCATCAATGGAATTGAATAAATAGTCAACATTTTGGGCTGACATCCTTAATCAGGACTAGAAAGGAAGGGGGAAGAAGGTGGAGGAAGGGGAAGGAGTGTGTGCTAGAAGGCGACAGGTGAAGCCAGGTCAGTGAGGGTAGAAGGAACGAAGTAAGAAGCTAGGAGGCGACAGGAAGAAATGGTAAAGGGCTGGAGAAGAAGAAATCTGATTGAAGAGGAGAGTAGGCAGCTGGAGAAGAGAAGAGGTAAGAGAGGAGCCAGAGTGGGGAATTAAAAAAAGATGGAAGGGGAGGGGACAACTTGCCAGAAGTTGGAGAAGTCAATGTTCATACCATCAGGTTAGAGGCTACCAAGATGGAATATGAGGTGTTGCTTCTCCAACCTGAGAGTAGGGGCAGTAGAGGAGGCTGACTGTGGAGGGGAAATGGTCGGGTTTGTTGTCGAGAACAACAAACCCATATATTCTTCTGTTCACTTTAACTTCTAGGCTGTCCTCCATTATCTTAGAGAAAGATGCTGATGAAAAATTGTTGGATGTCCATATTAGGCACTAATCTGAGCAGCTCAATGCTCATGGACAGATTTCAGTTGGGTGGCTTTCTGTGCTCTCTTCACTATTTTGCAACTACAATGAGAAAGTCTTTTCTATTAGTTGTATGCTAAAGCTTGTGTTCTCATGATCTACACCAGAGTCATCAGGTGGCAGTCTGGATGGACCAATTGCATTTTTATTTAGGAGACAATTGTTTCATCACTTTGAAACAGTCGATCTATCTCTGAATTCAAGAGACTGCCATGGGTTGGAATCACCAATTTTGGAACAAGAGTGGGTAATGGGACTTGAAATCAATATCTAAGATGAAAGCCCTTCTCAATAAAACTAGTGAAACTTTTCACTCTAACAATGATGGCAAGTGCTGCTTGAAAAGTGATCTATGACCTCACTAAGTAAATATTGTTGCTATGCTCAGTGAGGTCACAAAGAGACAATTTTTATTACATTGTTCTGGAGAGTCCTTAGATATCTCTAAGCAGCAAAACAAATCTCTATAACACTTCTCGCTCCCTTTCTCTCTTTAATAAAGTTACCTTATTTTATTTTAAGTAAAAGTCAATTTCCTTTTGTAACAAATGTCAACCATGCTTATAATTAAAGTGGAAATCAATAAATTTCTTTCTCTATCCTCCCATAATTCTGTTTACTTTTATTTGAAGTACAAGAAATGAACATTATCAGCTTCTCCTGGCCATCACCCAGAACTGACTGTTACAGCATTCACTTCATAGTTTGACATATCACATATGAGATTTCAAATCCCCATCAAATCATAATGCACTATTAAGAATTATTTGCTGAAACTTTATTTGCATACATTACATGCTCTCTATTAGACAGATCCATTTTTTTTCCATTTTTAAAGCAGCTAATGCAGTGATATAAACACCATTGCCAAATCCTGTCAAAATTCAGAGGTACATTGAACAATACCAGATTTGCTAGTCCCTTCATCTTTCAATAGATGAACCTTTCTCCTGATTGATTGGCAATCATTGGTATCCACACTTAATCCAAATAGACAACTTCAGATTGGACAACAGGCTGTCTGTTTTGACTTTATGGAGATGTAGCTATTTGCTTATAGGGCAAACATGAGGAAATCTGCAGATGCTTGAAATTCAAACAACAACACACACAAAATGCTGGTGGAACACAGCAGGCTAGGCAGAATCTATAAGGAGAAGCACCGTCGACGTTTCGGGCCAAGACCCTTCGTCAGGACTAACCGAAAGGAAAGATAGTAAGAGATTTGAAAGTAGAGGGGGGAGGGGGAAATGCAAAATGATAGGAGTAGACTGGAGGGGGTGGGATGAAGCTAAGAGCTGGAAGGGTGATTGGCGAAAGTGATACAGAGCTGGAGAAGGGAAAGGATCATGGGACGGGAGGCCTCAGGAGAAAGAAAGGGGGGGTGCACCAGAGGGAGATGGAGAACAGGCAAACAACTAAATATGTCAGGGATGGGGTAAGAAGGGGAGGAGGGGCATTAACGGAAGTTAGAGAGGTCAATGTTCATGCCATCAGGTTGGGGGCTACCCAGGCGGTATATAAGGTGTTATTCCTCCACCCTGAGTTTGGATTCATTTTGACAGTAGAGGAGGCCATGGATAGACATATCAGAATGGGAATGGGACGTGGAATTAAAATGTGTCGCCACTGGGAGATCCTACTTTTTCTGGCGGGCCGAGCATAGTTGTTCCACGAAACGGTCTCCCAGTCTGCGTCGGGTCTCGCCAATATATAAAAGGCCACACCGGGAGCACCGGACGCAGTATACCACACCAGCCAACTCACAGGTGAAGTGTTGCCTCACCTGGAAGGACTGTCTGGGTCTGTCTGACTCTCACAGCTACCTGGACTATTCCTCTTCCCACCCTGTCGCTTGTAAAAAGGCTATCCCCTTCTCAAAATTCCTCCGTCTCCACCACATCTGCTCTCAGGATGAGGCTTTTCTTTCCAGGACGAAGGAGAAGTCTTCCTTTTTTAAGCAAAGGGGCTTCCCTTCGTCCACCATCAACTCCGCTCTCAAACGCATCTCTCCCATTTCCCGCACATCTGCCCTCACCCCATCCACCTGCCACCCCATTCGGGATAGGGTTCCCCTTGTACTTACCTACCACCCCAGCAGCCTCCAGGTCCGACATTTAACTCTCTGTAACTTCCGCCACCTCCAATGGGATCCCACTACCAAACACATTTTTCCCTCCCCCCCCTTTCTGCTTTTCGCAGGGATCACTCCCTACACGACTCCCTTGTCCACTTGTCCCCCCCATCCCTTCCCACTGATCTCCATCCTGGCACTTATCCTTGTAAATGGACCAAGTGCTACACTTGCCCTTACACTTCCTCCCTCACTACCATTCAGGGCCCCGACAGTCCTTCCAGGTGAGGTGACACTTCACCTATGAGTCGGCTGGTGTGGTATACTGCGTCCGGTGCTCCCGGTGTGGCCTTTTATATATTGGTGAGACCTGACGCAGACTGGGAGACCGTTTCACTGAACACCTACGCTCAGTCCGCCAGAAAAAGCAGGATCTCCCAGTGGCCGCACATTTTAATTCTATGTCCCATTCCCATTCTGATATGTCTATCCATGGGCTCCTCTACTGTCAAAATGAATCCAAACTCAGGTTGGAGGAATAACACCTTATATACCGGCTGGGTAGCCTCCAACCTGATGGCATGAACATTGATTTCTCTAACTTCTGTTAATGCCCCTCCTCCCCTTCTTACCCCATCCCTGACATATTTAGTTGTTTGCCTGTTCTCCATCTCCCTCTGGTGCTTCCCCCCCCCTTTCTTTCTCCTGAGGCCTCCCGTCCCATGATCCTTTCCCTCCTCCGCTCTGTATCGCTTTCGCCAATCACCTTTCCAGCTCTTAGCTTCATCCCACCCCCTCCGGTCTTCACCTATCATTTTGCATTTCCCCCTCCCCCCCACTAATTTCAAATCTCTTACTATCTTTCCTCTCGATTAGTCCTGTCGAAGGGTCTCGGCCCGAAACGTCGACATCGCTTCTCCCTATAGATGCTGCCTAGCATGCTGTGTTCCACCAGCATTTTGTGTGTGTTGTTATTTGCTTATAGGTATGTTTTTTCTAAACCTCCACCATCGACAAACAGTTGCAGCAGTGTGTACTATCTGTTAGATGCACTGCAGCATCACACCAAAGTTCATAAGGCAATACCTTCTAGACCCACAAACACTACCATCTAGAAGGATGAGAACATCAGATATCGGGTACACCACCACTTTGAAATGCCCTTCCAAGTCACTCACCATCCTGACTTGGAAACATATCACCATTCCTTCACTGCCACTGGGTCAAAATCATAGAATTCCCTCCCTAACAGCACTGTGGGTGTACCTACACCTCAGGGACTGCAGCGGTTCAAGAAGGCAGCTCATCACCACCTTCTCAAGGGCAACTAGGGACGGGCAATAAATGCTGGCTTAGCTAGCAATGCCTACATCCAGTAAGTGAATAAATAATAAAAAATATTAACCCTGATCCAAACCCAACCTGACTTCTGACAATTTGAGCCCAGCCAAGCTTTAAGTAATAATAATTTTATTTCTGATCCAAACTGACCTGACCTAATCACTGATGTCTTTAAGCAGAAGAGATTCTACAGGTGCGGGAAATTTGGAGTAACAAACACAAACAGCTGGAGAAACTCATCAAGTCAGGCAGCACCTATGGGGAGAAATACACTGTCGATTTTTCGATGAGACCCTTCATCAGGACTGGATTTCTCCCCCTTCCTTTCCAGTCTGAGTGAAGGGTCTCAGCCTGAAAAGTCAACTATTTAATACCATCCATAGATGCTGCCTGTCATATTGAGCTGTCTGTGAAATCCATCTGAGCTTCAGCTGTTATTTTGTTCTGGCACTCAACGTCTCTCTGCCTGAGGCTCGTTCCTCCTGTATTCTCATGACCAGCGTTTCGCTTTGTAATAGTCCACCACCGCCTGTTTTATTTTTTTGCATGCAGTTGCCTGCACAGATTTACCAACTTACCAGGACAGGAAAGTTTTGACACGGACCTGCTTCCTCTCCTCTGCTGTGGCATCCCGTTCTCCCAGAATGACTGACGTCAATCAGCAAGACTCAGCTTCGGCTAGCCACTCTTCATTTCCAGAGCAAATACAAATTTGTTGTCCTGACTCAACACATCGTCAGTTGTATTGCATTGAGGCAGTGTGCAAGACAAACTTGCAGAGTTGATAAGGTGTGTGTGTGTGTGTGTGTGTGTGTGTGTGTGTGTGTGTGTGTGTGTGTGTGTGTGTGTGTGTGTGTGTGTGTGTGTGTGTGTGTGTGTGTGTGTGTGTGTGTGTGTGTGTGGTTACTTCATGCCCATAATGATATTACAAAATCAAAAGTACTAACTTATATGTCATGAAATTTGTTGTTTCGTGGCAGCAGTTCCATGCAAAGGCATATAATTTTCATAAATTACAAAATAAATAGTGCAAATAATAGGAATAATGAAGCACTATTCATGGGTTCATGCAGCATTCAGAAATCTGAGTTGTTCATGAACCCATAAGCACATAATGAGAAGAAGCTGTTCCTAAATCACAGAATGCAGATCTTCAGCCTCCTGTACCTCCTCCCTGATGATAGTAACACAGAGAGGGCATGTCCTGAATAGTGAGGTCCTTAAAGACGGATGCCAACTCTGGAAGATGTCCTTTGTAAACATTATACTATTCATTTATAGTCCCATACATGTTTTACTGTGTCGAGTTATGGGGAAATACATACAAAACAAATACAAATTCAATTTTTCTAATCCAAAAAGGAGTTATATGAATTGTAAATAAGACAAGTTATTATGTGCCAGCCAATCTACTTTTTATTCAACTAAATGCTTTAAAATTCAGAGATTTTGGAGATTTTAAAGTAATAAAAATTATATATAAAGTAAAAAAAGACAGTTACCACAAAGTATCCAAAGGTTGTTTAAAATGAGAGAAAGTCAACATGATTTGAGAAGAACATGAATATTTCAAAAACAAAGGATAAGAACAAATGTAAAAAATCCTTGTATTTCAGTCAGAGGGTGAATCTATGGAACAGTTGTAGTATGAATTTAAAAACATGCACTACATTTAACAAGTTTAAAAAATTATTTTAAAGTTATTTAATGAACAAATATAAAATACATGATTTAAAATTAATGGGAGTAATGTACGTCTGTAAGTAAATGATATTTGGAATTGGATTTTGTGTTAAAAGATTATGAAATTTTTGTTTTTGTTGTGATGTTGCTGTATAAGTAAGAGGGATAGGTGTAATAAGCCGTATCGTACACCCTTTCGGTCTGTTTTAAAGAATATCTGTTTTTTGTTGTAATTTTGTCCTATGAAATCATCGTTGTATATGATGCTTTTTGTTATGCTTGTACTGACTGAAATAAATTAATTTCATTCATTCATTCAGTCATTCATGTCCTTGACAGTGGGGAGGGTTGTGCCCATGATGGAAGTACCTGAGTCTACAAGCCCCTGCAGCCTCTCACAATCCTGTGCCTCGGAGCCTCCAAACCAGGTTGTGTTACGACCAGTCAAAATGCTCTCCACTGGACATTCATAAAAATTTGCAAGAGTCTTTAGTGACATTCGAAGTCTCCTCCAAACCCTGACTAAGTGGAGTCATTGTACATTATGTACTGACATTTCCTCCTGTACCTAATCTGCTGCTGGAGCCAATCCATCAACGCTCGGTGTGTTGTACATTCAAAGATGCACTTCTGCACACCGCTGTTGTAATATGTGGTTACTTGAGTTACTTTTGCTTCCCTGTCAGCTTGCACCAGTCTAGATGCTCCCCTCTGCCCTCACCCATTAACGAGGAGTTTTCACCCACACACTGGATGTGTTTTGGTTTTTCTCTGTAAGTACTAGACTGTTGTGCATGAAAGTCCCAGGAAATCTGCAGCTTCTGAGATACTCAAACCACCTCGTCTGTCACCATGGTCAAAGTTACTTAGATCACATTTCCTCCCCATCTGCTTTTTGGTGTGATTACAACCGAACCTCTTGACCACGTCTGCGTGCTTTCATGCATTGAGTAGCTACTGCATGATTGGCTGATTAGATATTTGCATTTACAAGGTGTACCCTACTATGTGGCCACTGGGTGTATATCAAACAATCTGTGCTGTTTTAGGGTGGTTTTTTGAAAATTCATACCATCCTGCTGTGGAATGGCTGTCTCTTAACTACCTTTAAAAATGGATTAAAATTAACAATTAAAAATGGATAAAAATATAAACCACCCTTGCTAGAGACACCCACATCTGATGATCCAATAAAAAGTACATCCAATGTGGAACTTGCATCATTCAATTTATCTGCTTCCTTTTGTTTGCTGCAGAAAATAATTTTAGTCCAAAGCTCACACGTGTCTCATCCTCCCTTCCAACCTTCCCCCTACTCGTAATTTTTTGCATGAGAGTGTAAGCAACTCACTCAAGGCTAGCTCTTCAACAACTGGTTCAAACGTGTGTGAAAATAGTAGAGGGCAGTGTACCCTTTTGTTCTGCCCGTCTCATTGGGAAGTGAGTGATGCTTCACTCTAAAAGCTTGACAACAATCAACAACATTGTTACAATTTTTAAGGCGTTTTCTTCATATTCACAGCGAACTGCAGCTCATGCAAGCAGCCTGCCTCCACAATGAAGCTTACAATTTTAGGCATGCCTTTGTAGAAAGCAGCATGGCCTCAAATTCACAACGGAGATGCTTAACACGAGGTTTCATGTCACATTCCATTTCTCTTCAACCAGCAGGGCAACATGATCTTACTTAGGCTAAAGTTATGGTTACATTTATTGAAAGCACTAAATACACACAGAAAACAGTGTAAAGGACAACATGACATGGATATTTAAAAGCTACAAAAATTAACGTAAATATTCACACACCCACACTCATGCAAAATAAACTAAGACTTTGTAATGTTGTTGTACTTGGGAGCAGTGTGAATGCTGTCTTTCCCACAGAACCCATCATTACCTTCAGCACAACCAAAGCTGAACTAATGAATGGGCAGCAGCCTACAATTCATATCCCACACTGAGAAGAAACTGAGCACAGAGCTGTCAATCAATACTGACCAAAGAAAATTGTTCACACTTGATCTGATCCTTTAAAGAACCCTGGAATCTTTCCCAAAAGGCTGGTAATTATAATATTAATTATTTCTATCTCTGTATTTATCTGGCTGGCAATCCTTCTGCTGTAAAGAGAGCTGTTACTGAATCATGTCTGAAACAAAACCTTGTGAAGTTTCCATCTCGATGCACTCTCTTTAGTAGTTATGTAAATCAAACAAATAGCTTCACTTTCAGCACAAAGGTAAGCTTGCATGCATTTAACTTTGTGACAAACATGAGGTAGTTGTGAATAACTTTGATCTAATTAAGTTTTGTTATAGATTGTAAAATAAAGATGCATGTCTGCTCAGGGTGCAGCAGCTGGTCTGTTTTAAACTCACAACATTCAGCCTACACAAAATGTTCATATAAAAAAAAGGACAGAAATTTAATTGGGGCACAATAGACTTCAGATGCTGGCAATCTGGAGCAACACACAAAATACTGGAGAAACTCAACGGGTCAGGCTTCATCTATGGACAGCAACAGATGGTCAGGACCCTTCATCTGGATGGGGCAGTTCAGTTAAGATGTCAGAAATGCAATAGGATTTTATTTTTATTATCAAACCCATTCATTGAACGAAATAACACATTGGAAGATTACACCATCAATCACCTTAATAATTATATCCTACAAATTTCAGAATGATCAGTTAAATTGGTTTAGGATCAGAGAGTATTAACAAAATTCAAGGAAGCTGTTCAGCTCATTCACTCTGTGTTGTCTGAAGACAAGCCACCCAGCTTAATCCCACCCTCCGGGACAAAATCCATGGCCTTGGAGATCATGCAGCTGCAATAATGATGTATGTCCCATTCATTAAGATAAGAGTTTCTGCTTCAACTGTCTTTCCAAGCAACAAATTCACGATCACCACTATACTTTGGGTGCAAAAATGTCCTTCTCATCTCCCTCTGATGTTGCTGCCAATTATTTTAAAGCAATGACCCTTGGCTTGTGAGGCTTCTGGAAAAAGGAAAAGGCCCTTAGTATTTACTTCATGTAAACCTACGTACTTTCATAACCCTAACTGTCCCTCAGTCTCCTCTGTTCCAAAGAAATCAGCCTCATTGTTAAAAATGCTCAAGTCCTGACAACTTCCCTGAGTGGATCTGCACGTGGTCACCAGAATGAAACGCAATAGTCAAACTATAGTCAAAAATGTCTTATTCAGTAAAACTCTGATATTCCAGCACCATCAGATCTTTGGTGGCATTGGGCTGACAAATTTCAGAATCAGGTTTAAAACTACAAGCATATGCCATGAAATTTGTTGTTTTGTGCCAGCAGTACATTGCAATACATATTAATTTAAAAAATCTATAAATTGCAATAAGAAGTATATAAATTCATTAAGTTCTGCAAAAAGGAAGGAAAAATAGCATTCATAGGATTTGGAAATCTGATGGCAGAGGGGAAGAAGCTGTCCCTGAAATGGTGAGTGAGTGTCTTTAGGCTTCTGCACCTCCACCTTGATGGTAGCAATGAGAAAAGGGCACATCAAGGGTGATGGATGTCCTTCATGGTAGATGCCACCTTTTGAAGGCATCTGGATGCTGGGGAAGCTAGCGCTGGCTGAGCTTACAACTTTCAGCAACTATTTCTAAACCTGTGCAGTGGCCACTTCATATCAAACAGCAGTGTAACCAGTTAGAAAGCTCTCCATGGTACAGCTGTTTAAATTTGTAAGCATCTTTAGTGATATACCAAGTGTCCTCAAACTCCTAATGAAATATAGCCACTGCTGTGCCTTCTTTATAACTGCATCATTATGTTGGGCCCAGGATTGATCGTCAAAATGTTAACATCCAGGAACTTGAAATTGCTCACCCTTTCCACCGCTGATCCCTTGATGAAGACTGGTGTGTATTCCTTTGATTTTCCCTTCCTGAAGTCCACAATCAATTCACTGGTCTTACTGACGTTGAGTACAAGGTTGCAGTTGCATCACCACTCAACCAGCTGATCTACCTCACTCCTATATGCTTTCTCATCACCATCTACAATTTTGCCAATAATGGTTGTATCATTGGCAAATGTATAGATGGTGCTTGAGCTGTTCCTAGCCACATACTAGTGGCTATTGAGAGGGAGAAGAGCAGTGGGCTAAGCATGCATCCTTGAGGTGTGCCCATGTTGATCGTCGGTGAGGAGCAGATGCTATTTCCAATCTACACTGACAGTGGTCTCCCGATGAGGAAGTCAAGGATTCAGTTGTGGAGGTGGGTACAAAGGCCTAGGTTTTGTTTAGAACTGAGGGTATGATTGTGCAGAACACTGAGCTGAAATCAATCAACAGCAATTTGATATAGGCATCGCTATTGTCCAGTTGATCCAAGGCCGAGTGAGATTGTATCCTCTGTAGACTTATTGTGGCGATGGGCAAATTGCAGCCGGTCCAATATTCCACACAATTGGATACTACACCTATTAAATCCCATACATTTTAGCCAACCTTTGTAAAAGATGTTACACAGCAGCATGATACATTTTTCAGTGAATCTGCTAAGTTTAAAGAGAGTACAGAAAATAGAGCCCCAGTGACCTGGTTGCTGAACCACCAGGATTTTTGAACAATCAAATATTGGATTATTACTTTTACCATATACAATTCAGACATCACCATCCTGCTCTTGAATACTATATTACAGCTAATAAAGGAAAACCTCTCTTTATGCCCTTGATTGTTAGTCACATTAACCCTCCAGAAATGCTGCCACTGTTGGTTATGAGGTAATGTGAAGTATATTATATAACTGCTAATCAAAAGGTACTTAACCACTTTTCAAGTTAATTTCAAGTTTCAGTTTCCATTCTGGAAATACAATAACATATATACTGTTACTGGTATCCAATATTGTGATGAATATTTGCTTCCTGGGCCAGGGAGCTTCATGTTTTGCAAGTCTCGGCTTTCTAAACACAGCAGCTACCACTTGTCAAGATCAAACAGTGCAAGTTAAACTTCAAACTTCTTTGTTTAGCTTCCGGTCATAAACAGGAACCAGACTTCAGTTCTTGAAATGAAAGTAGTAATCATCTTGAAGTTTGAAAACACAGCTTTGGAAACAAGCTCTGTCTGGGGAGCAGAATAGTAGCCCACAGCACCTGGTTTTTATGCTGAGGTGCAATATAAGATGATGAGTGATTTAGTTTGGCTTGTTTCAAAGCACGCAAAGCTGACAAAGTTGCTTAGTTCAAGGAGGCATTCAGACCAGATGGATAATATCATTCAGCAATTCAAATAACAGATCTGTTAGTAAAGTAGATGGTTTACATACTCAAGGAAATCAGCCTTGCAGCATTAATTGAAGGTAGTTTGGGAACTGTGTCTCCAAGAGGCTTTTAGACCATTTGCGTAAAAAAAGCTATGTGAGGAGATACCTGCCACTCAGGTGGTAGTAAAAGAGTATAAGTGTAGAGAGCAGTTCAGGCGTATCGGGAATGGGGTAAGAAACATCAAGAAGCATGATAGAAACATGGATGGGGTGAACTAGAATCCATTTATCTGGCTTCAATTTCTGTGATGGATAATTCATTCATGCACATTCTTGATACGTCTTTTTAAAAGAACTGTACCTGTGTTTTGGAAATCCTTTGAGTTTCAGAAAAGGTTTTTCACTTGGTAATGTTAAAGACAGAAATATTTGTGAGTTTTAAATGTGTTTTAGAACGTCGTTTGGATTTAAAGCTGTATCACGGAAAATAAATGATCTGTGTTTTAAACTATTTTGTGAGCTGTAAGTACCTCCTTCTTGTTGGAGGGGGGGGGGAGGGATCCACCACTCAAATGGTGGGTATAGGCAGCTAAGCACATATGGAGAATATACAGGGAAGGGAACTAGTCTTTGAAGATGGGGTTATAAAAGTATAACCTCCCCTTAGTGACATTAATTATTTATATCCGTTAGGGCTTAAGGTCTTCGCTTGAGTGTAGAACTTCATGGCCAGAAAGCCCAATACCAGCACAATATATTCTAATTCCTTATTCATATTGTTGAAGGATTTCAGTTACAAGATTAGACTGGAGGGACTGGGGTTGTTTTCTCATGAACAAAGGGAGTCAACAGGAGTTCTTTTAGAGGTGTATAAGATTGTAATGGATTTAGAGAAAGCTACTTTGCAAAAGCTGTTCCCACTGGCTTCTGCTGCAAGGATCAAGAGTTAAAGATTCATAGTGATGGACAAAAGATACAAGGGGATGCAAGGATAAACGTTTCCAGTGCTGAGACAGGTTAGAATTTGGAATTTACTGCTATTAAATCCTACCAATGGAATCATGCCAGGCCGTCAGAATGACAATTGGGCAGGCATTTGAGGAAAACTGATCTCGAGGACTATAAGAATGAGCAGGAGAATGCGACCAACAGAATTGTTTTGCAGGCGAGCTAGCATACTTAGGGTCAAAGTTGCTCATCCCATGTGGAAGCAATTCAATGATTTGTGTGAGCTTTAGTCACAGCACAAAATCACAGCTTCATTATCAAGGATCATAAACAAAGTTAAGGAAGGAATTAAATTAAGAAAGACCACGCCTCAATATCATTGACCTAGAGGAAGAACTGCGAAAGACCCATTCCTCACGTGATTTTTAGTCTGGTCGCCAGAACACCATTAGAAGATAGAAAAACTGCAGCAGGAGTATTCCAATTCACTCCATTAGAATATCCTCAAGCCTGATCTGTCATTGAATGAGATTATGACAGTTCAAATATTGACCTCAGTACCATCTTCCTGCCATCTTCTCAAACCCATTGACTTCCTGCTGGAGATGGAAGGATCAGTTTCCTGGTACAAAGTTAACTGAGACATGATCAGGCAAAATAAAGCGAAAAAAAGATCAATCTGACTGTACGGAATAAATTGGGACTTTCAATACCCATCTAAGGAATAAAGTACTCCTCTAGTTCATCCTGTTGGGAACGATTATTTATATGATGAGTTAATCACTAGGTATAAACCTTAAGCTAATCACTGGGAAAGGAATGGAATAACCATCAATACCAGTCATTTTCTTCTCTGACTTGTGTTCACGCCATACTACTCAAACTGAATTAATTTTTTTCTTATATCCTTCACATACATGAAGAGTAAAAATCTTTGTTAAGTCTCCATCTAAATGTGCCATTTGCAATCATAGTAATTTATAATAATTTATAATAAATAGAACAGTCAATGTAATAAAAAGTACACTTAAGACAGTATGAGTTCATCAGTCTGATGGCCTGGTGGAAGAAGCTGTCCTGGAGCCCATTGGTTCTAGCTTTTATGCTGTGGTACCCCTTCCCAGATAGTAGCAGCTGGAATAAATTGTGGTTGGAATGATTTGGGTCCCCAAAGATCCTACGGGCCTTTTTTACACACCTGTCCTTGTAAATGCCCTGAATCATGGGAAGATCACAACTACAGATGCTGGGTTGTCTGCATCACTCTCTGCAGAGTCCTGCGATTGAGGGAGGTACAGTTCCCATACCAGGCAGTGATGCAGCCAGTCAGGATGCTCTCAATTGTGCCCCTGTAGACTGATCTTAGGATTCAGGGGCCCATACCAAACTTCCTCAACCGTCTGAGGTGCAAGAGGCGCTGTTGTGCATTTTTGCACACACAGCTGGTGTGTACAGACCATGTGAGGTCCTCAGTGATGTGGAAGCTGAGGAACTTGAAGCTGTTTAGCCTCTCAACCCCAGATCCAATAGCTGAAAAATGCAATGCCTATATTGAATTTAGAATTGCAGCCTACAACATTTCAAGCTTCAACAAGTTTGGCATCGAAGCCTTCTGAAAAATTATTTCCATTAATAATACACTCGTATAATTGTGTGTTGCCAAAACAGTTAGCTAAATCGTGTCCAGCAGATTTCGTACCAATATGGCAGAAAATACAGAAATGTTGTACAATTGTACTGAGAAAGCTAAACTAATGTTTCTGCTGAAATACATCAGCTCTGATATTGCCATTCAGCACTGCATTAGAATGACAACAGTCAAATATCAAGCACACAGCTGAATTGAATTCTGATGGTCAGACCTGAGTTAATAGCTTACAATTAATCTGACTAGGTTCTGCCTTCCTTCGAAATGGTATCACAACTGGAAATGCTATCCCATCTGCAGCAGGTAAATGTAGTTATTCTAAACCACCAATGCCAGTTTGCAGTCCTGTCGTCTATCTGATTCTGATGCCTTTATATTCCTGGGTCACAGAGTCAACGATCCTTCGGTTTTCCCACTGGAAGCAGCTTCGCCCACACCTGACCCACATTAATTTCAAGTTCGTATTTTTATGACGCTCTTTTTCTTTGGACTAGCTTGACTTTCATCATTTAATCATTCCTGCCCTCAATCCTATTTTAGAAACATTCCATCTAGTGCGTCCTGCTCACTGCTTGATAAAAGGTATTTATCTCTACCATCTTCCAATTCTGATGATAGCTCATAGACCCAAAATGTTAACACTCTTTCACACCTTTCAGTTTCTGTCTGAATTGCCGGGTGTATCATGCGTTTTTCTGATTTTTAGCTTGTCGCCTTAAGCATCAGAGCACACAAAATATAGCTATACAAGATTATTGCTTTAGTGAGACATCACATTCATGGTCTCTATAGAAGGATCAATTGTTCAAAATTATGCACAACCTGAGATACTAAATTGTTTTTCTTTGATTCCTACATTCCAGGTGCATGACAGGAAGACATGGTGCAAATGACTGTGGCCCATTTCTCCTTTCTGCCAGAAAAAGCCAGATCTCCCAGTGGCCACCTATTTTAATTCCACTTCCTATTCCCGTATCAATATGTCTATCCATGGCCTCCTACACTGTTGAGACGTGGCCACACTTAGGTTGGAGGGACAACACCTTATATTCTGTTTGGGTAGCCTCCACCGGATGGCATGAACATCGATTTCTCAAACTTCTGGTAATGCCCACCACCATTATCCCCTCTCCTTCACAATTTCCCATCCCTTTTTCCCTCTCTCACCTTATCTCCTTGCCCATCCATCACCTCCCTCTGGTGCTCCTCCCCCCCCCCACCCTTTTCTTTCTTCCATGGCCTTCTCTCTCTCTCTCACCAATCAACTTCCCAGCTCTTCACCTCATCCCTCCCGCATCAGGTTTCACCTGGTGTTTCTCTCCCCTCCCACCACCTTTTAAATCTACTCCTTAGCTTTTTTTTTCCCAGTCCTGTCAGAAGGTCTCAGCCTGAAACATCAACTCTACTCTTTTCCATAGGTGCTGCCTGACCTGCTGAGTTTCTCCAGCAATTTGTGTGTGTTGCTTCAATTTCCAGCACCTGCAGATTTTCTCTTGTTTGTGACCCATTTCTTTCTTATCAGGGTGGGGCTAAAAGTTGCAAAGGAACTGCTAGCAATCAACTCTTTGCTACAGATCAGTCCTGGACTTACATAGATCCAATATGACTCCACTCTAGCAGTTGTGGTGTCGGATTCGAGTCCCACTGATATGAATGAGCAGCTTCCTGGCCCAGATATGAGAAGGGAAAAGCTAAGGTAATTGTACTTTATTTTAATTGTTTTTAACATTTCTTAATAGTTTACCATGAATATAAACATTTTATTTCTTTAAATCACATTCATCCTTTATAATATTTCTTAATTTTTCATAATATGGACATTTTAAAGCTGTAACTGTTTCTGATTTGACAGGAGAGAAAACTCCATCCTCAGTCTCACCTCGTGTCAAAGGCTGTCAGGGCATTGTGTAGCTATGTTTTCAGTAATTCTCCGGTGACATCTTCTGCGTAGATGGGTCGGACTATTGGCAACGGGTCAGGCTGCAGTTTATTCCACCTCAATTTGGCTCCAAAACACATTGAGGAATAATGGATGATCAATCATGCAAATACTAGAAGCTTTCCAATCTCTGCTAATTACTTTACATCTATATTGCCCTATTGACCTCTATTGCCCTCTCAATCTCTTCTAATTGTTTTCTCACTGCAGGAATATAATTGCTTTAAACCATCTCATAAGGCATATAAGTAGCAATACATGTTCATCAAAATGCCATTTTAATCATTCATCATTGATCCCATAAGGTTAACCAGGTCATTGAGGTACTCAAGTAAAGTGCATTCCCACATCTGGACCTATCTATTTATATTGCTATAATATGTTCCATTTTGGTGTAACATTATTCCAAATTTTCTGGGCATCCAGTAATCACTGTGTTCTTGATATTTTTAATATTGGAGGCAGTTGCTATACCTGACTGGGGAACACTTTGTGGCTGGAGAGTAGAAAGGTGTTCAGGTCTTCGCCATTCATATTGACCACCTCCTTCAAAAGGAATAGCAGCTACATTTGTGCACACAAAGCAATGGAGGAAGTCAGTCACTGTTTTAAGCCGTGACCCTCCATCAGAACTGGCTACCGTCAGCTGTGTTTGTGTTCTTCTCTCGTCAGGAGAAAAGGAAACACTCTCCATTAGTCCTACTATACTCACACTAGATGTGGACAAAAATTAGGATTCTTAATGATATTCTACTTCTTCTCAACCAGGCCTACTGGATTGAGGATTGCTTCCATGCACCCCAATTCAGTAGGCACTGATGTTCACGTGGGATCTGCAAATACCACTGCAGGTGGTACAATTGTGGTTTGATAGGACAGATTGGAGACTTCTTGGTGTTCTGTGTGCTCCTTCCACTGATCTCTGTTGGCTCCCCTTCAAGTCTGAGCAGTAATGGGCCAAGGTATCCCAAAGGTTAGTGAGAAGATTATACTTTATAAAGGAGGCTCTGAGAATATCATTGAAGCATTTAATGTGTCTTCCAGTAATCCCTTGGTCCTGATAAGATGTGAAATTGCTGTTTCAGAATCTTCTTCATTCAAATTATATAGCCTGTCCATTAGAACTGGCTGCATAGTTAGAACTTTGATGTTGTGCATGTCAGCCTGGGAGAGGATGTTGATACTGGGTTACCTCTCCGGCCAGTGATCTTAGAAAATTTTACAGAGGCAACTTGTTTGCTATCTCTCCAGTGCTTTGAGGTGTTTGCTCGAGGTAGTCCTTCCCTCAGAAGCTGGATAATCATGAATGTTCTTCAGTATCAAACTTCCAGACTCTTCTCATCTGCCTACTGCTTCCTCCTGGGTCCCCTCCTCCTTCCCTTTTTCTTACAGTCCACTCTCCTCTCCAATCAGGTTCCTTCTTCTCCAGCCCTTGACATTTCTCACTCACCTAACTTCACCTTCCAGCAAGCCTTCTTTTCCTCCCTGTATGTTTTTATTCTGGCATCTTCCCCTTCCCCCACCCCCACTCCCCAGTCCTGAAAAAGGGTTTTGGCCTGAAATATTAACATAGAAACATAGAAAACCTACAGCATAATAAAGGCCCTGCGGCCCACAAAGTTGTGCCGAATATGTCCCTACTTTAGAAATTACTAGGCTTACCTATAGCCCCTCTATTTTACTAAGCTCCATGTACCTATCTAAAAGTCTCTTAAAGGACCCTATCATATCCACCTCCACCACCGTTCCCGGCAGCCCATGCCACCACTCTCTCAGTAAAAAACTTACCCCTGACATCTCTTCTGTACCTGCTCCCCAGCACCTTAAACCTGTGTGCTCTTCTGGCAACCATTTCAGCCCTGGGATAAAGCCTCTGACTATCCACACGATCAATGCCTCTCATCATCTTGTACACCTCTGTCAGGTCACCTCTCATCCTCCGTCGCTCCAAGGAGAAAAGGCCGAGATCACTCAACCTATTCTCATAAGGCATACTCCCCAATCCAGGCAACATCCTTGTAAATCTCCTCTGCACCCTTTCTATGGCTTCCACATCATTCCTGTAGTGAGGTGACCAGAACTGAGCACACTGCTCCAAGTGGGGTCTGGTCAGGGTCCTATCTAGCTGCAACATTACCTCTCGGCTCCTAAATTCAATTCCGCGATTGATGAAGGCCAACACACCATACGCTTTCTTAACCACAGAGTCAACCTATGCAGCTGCTTTCAGCATCCTATGGACTCAGACCTCAAGATCCCTCTGATCCTCCACACTGCCAAGAGTCTTACCATTAATACCATATTCTGCCATCTTATTTGACCTACCAAAATGAACCACTTCACACTTATCTGGTTTGAACTCTATCTGCCACTTCTCAGCCCAGTTTTGCATCCTATCAATGCCCTGCTGTAACATTGACTATCTATTCATTTCCATAGATGCTGGCTGACCTGCTGAGTTCCTACAGCACCTTGTAAGTGTTAGTTCAATGCAGTTTTTTAAAAATAATTTTATGAAGTCATTAAAGTTTAGGAAGTGAAAGTGAAATGTTCGCCCCCCCACAATCTTTATTTGCATTCCCCCTCCCATCAACACTCCCACCCCATCCATCATACAGACATTAGTAAAAAATACATTCTGAAAATTTGGATCTCGTTCAAGTTTACCCCCATCAAAATTATCATTTTTGTCCCAGTTCTGTGCTGAGAGACAGCAGATAGCAACAACAAAAAATATTTTTGATCATGGCATCAGAAGTCTATTTGTGTGAAATTAGCCTAAAGAGCATCCTTGAGTATCAACAGGTTTGCAATCTATTTCGTTCAACTCTAACAATGATTACTACCTCTGCAGCCTTATCTCTATGTTAAGAACACCCATCTAATAAACACCCTCTACATCTGAATGAGTTCAGTTAATATTATTCAATTCAAAAGTCTAACACAGGTTCATAGTTCATTCCTACAAACATCAAAACTTGCTTTCTCTCTCTCTCTCTCCACTTACAGTAATTGTTCTTTTTTAATTAGTCTTAAATGCTGATGTCATTAATTACAATGCTATGGAGATTTGGTTACCATATTGTGTTTTCTTGTCTGACTTATGGAAAGCAACTTTATGGATGTCTCTAACAACAAAACCCATTTGTTCATCAGGGACAGCTTGTACTTGATTCTGAATAGTTTATTTTTGCCTCAGTTGTGTAAAATCTTCTACTAGGAAATTAGAAAACATCCATTTGCTCATCTCACAGAAGAGATTAGTTTGCTAAATGAAATCAGTTGTAAACACCTGATTACCTGGGGAAACCGCACAAGCTTCTCCACCACGACAAGGTGACAATCCACGGAGAAGATTGTCTTCATCGTCTTAAATGCACTGGAACAGCTTTTGGACGTCTCCGAACAAGAGTCTTTCACGATCGTGACTCCGAACAGACACCAAAATGTTAGTGTACAAAGCAGTGGTGATCCCAATGCTCCTGTATGCATCAGAAACCTGGACAACATACTGACGACATCTGAAGGCTCTTGAAAAGTTCCATCAACGCTATCTTCAAAACATCTTAAATATCAGCTGGGAAGATAGAAGAACCAACATCAGTGTGCTAAATGAAGCAAAACCAACAAGCATTGAAGCCTACGGCTCAAGAACCAAATAAGATGGAGTGGTCGTGCTGTTTGGATGAAAGACGAACATCTGCCGAAACAAATCTTCTACTCCCAGCTTAAAGAAGGCAAACATAAGAGAGGCGGACAACGGAAGAGATTCAAAGACATCTTAAAAGCCAACATGAAGAAACGTAACATCAATATCAACAATCGGGAAACCAATGCCAAGGACAGGAAACTCTGGCAAGCCATCACCCGAGAAGGAACAGCAACTTTCAAAGCCAACAGATGTGCAGAATTAGAAGAAAAGAGAAGAAAATGGAAAAAGAGGCAGCAATAACCAAAGCCCGATCTGCCATCTGGAACCAACTGTGCTGAATGCAGAAGAACTTTCAAAGCCAAGATTGGGCTCCTAAGCCACTTGAGAACCCACAAATAGATCAACAGAATGAAGAGCATCATCCTCGGCCTCGAGGGATAGCCACAATGATGTGGGGAAAACTGAATGGCCTCAAAACCTAATAGTAGTGAGTAGTTTCTCACCCCCAAGTTACAAGTGGAGCTTAGGAGAGACAATGGCGCCTAATGCTGACACCTTTACTTGCATCTTTGGAAACAGCTCTATTTCTATATTTAATATCTCTATTTTTCCCTTTCAGGATTCCTTTGAAGACTCTGACCTGGAGAACACACTGACTTCAGTTCTTTGAGGAATGGGACCCACTCTCAGGTCTCATGACTGGCCGTTATTTGATATGCCAATTCACGGCCTAGAACAGGGGTGGGCAAACTTTTTGACTTGTGGGCCACAAAGGGTTCTAAAATTTGACAGGGGGGCCAGACCAGGAGCAGATGGACGGAGTGTTTTGGTAATACACCTATTAAGAGAAAATAAAATATCATGGGATATGTAGAAAACATGTGCTTTAATTTCAATTGAAAATGAACAAATGCATTACAACAAAATTTCTGTCTTTGAAGTCCCATGGTATTTAGTTATTTATTGAAATGACTTTCTAGGCACTGAAAATTAAATGAATAAAATACAGCTTTTTTTAATAGTAACAGTTATTATTTTAAAGCACTGAAAATTCTGTTATCCTTCAAGATATTATCATCATCACTCTCCTCCTGACTGTCTTTATTTCAAAAACGGTAGGAGATGCAGGTCTACTTGTCCTGCTCCTTCTTATTCAATTGTCCCCTGTGCCAAAACTCAACGACCAGCACAAAGACAGAACAATGACAGCGCGCCAGTATGCGGAGCGCCTTATTTGATCTGGAGCGCATTTTTTATTTTGAGAACGTACGTGCACCTGCGCACTCACTACTCATGTCCATCACTTAGCAGAAATGACATGTAACATGTAAGGCTCATTGAAAAAAAATATTTTCAAATGCATTTTTTACATAACACAACAAAGAAACTTATTTTTAATTTCAATGGGAACAGTGTTGCTGGTCTCCCTTTTTAGCCAGCGCATCAAAGTCTGGATTTAGTTTTGTTGTGGCGATTCTCAGGATGGATCTGAGGTGTTGGTCAGTTAACTTGGATCTGTGGCTGGCTTTGTTGATGTTCATGACGCTGAACGCCTGTTCACACAAATAGGTCGAGCCGAACAAAGAGTAAAGCACAAATGTGGAGTAATACGCTGCAACTCAACAAAGGTCAATGTATATAGAGTGCGTCATCCACTGGGAAAATGCCAGAATTGCGGGGAAAAACCGTTAACAAGGTTTATTAATATAATTTCATCAAGTTCTGCGGGCCGGATTAAAAAGCTTAACGGGCCGCATATGGCCCGCGGGCCGTAGTTTGCCCATGCCTGGCCTAGAAGATTAGCTCACCTTCAGAGTTCCGAGATTTCGTAGCTCTGGAAGTGGGCGGACTCGAGGTCGGTGCCTCAGCAGGAAATCAATGTGTCATGGGAGACAGAAGATCTCTTAAAGTATATCACCAAATATATTGTTCCACTAAATGTTATGGTCAATAGGTTCAAAAAGTACATTTAATGTCAGAGAAATGTATACATCCTGAAATTCTTTTTCTTTGCAAACATCCACAAAAACAGAGTGCCCCAAAGAATGCATGACATTTAAAACATTAGAACCCCAAAGCCACCTCAGCTCCCCCTCCCATGCACAAGCAGCAGTGATATAACAATTCCCCACACCCCCACCAGAAAAAAAAGCAATCAGCGCCCTCCACCAAGCACTCAAGCGTATAGCAAAGCACCAATAGAGACACATATTTGCAGTACCCCAAAAACTACTCGTTCACCCGGTGATTCAACATACCACAGGCTCTCTTTCTCTCTAAAAAGGGAAAAAGAGGTGTCCCTGTTGCACAGCAAGAGGGGAGACATAACAAACAACTTTTATCTGAAGCAGAAATCTTCATTTGAGGGTCTCTGCCACAATCTTGGTATGTCAATAACAACCCCATATGTGATCAGGGGTAATGTAATTGGTTATTTCAAGCAGAATTTCTTCAAAATTCTTCAATCAAAAGTTGGAATTATAAAATTGCAGGTGAATAATTTACAGTGGCAGCTGTACATCTCACAAGAATGCACTAACAGTGAAGGAGACTTCCAGTTATCACTCAATTTGTCCATCTGCACCCACCACCATTATTCCACTCTTATCACACTGTCCCACCATGATCATAACCATGATCTCAAGCCAACTTGCTCACTGCCAGCCCTCATCTATGTTGCTTCACGTTCCCTCCTACCTCTCCCAGCCGCCAGTAGGAATTGACCTCAGGGCCAGTGACACAACGGCAGCAAATGTTTTCTCACTATTTCTTCACAGATCTCTACTGCCACAGAAACAATGATCCTTTTTTTTCACACACATCTCCTTGAGGAATATAGATATGGTCTTTACATCCTATAAAACCTTTCAGTCTGAGTGTTATATGAGGAAGAAGGAGTGAAGTTTACACAAAATAAAATCTGGGCAGCTTATGCTTTCTTTATAAATATACTAGATATTGGATGGAGATTAGTAGTTGGTGTAATGGATAGCGGAATGGCAATGGAGGCATTTGTTTCATGATCCTGTGCCCACTCTGTTTTGTGTTCAGTCAGTGCTAAGTTTTCCTCAAGTCACAAGCTAATTCTCCAGCAGTTGCCTTGGATTCTACCAATCACACTGAACACAAGTAATCTCAATGGTCACATTTTGGCAGCATCTCTCGCTACAGCCTCTCTCTCTCTCGACTTGTTCTACTGGAGCAGTTATCAACAGGAGAGCTGAGGGTAAAGAAAGAGTATAAACTTACAGCAGTCCCAGCCAGGGAGTAAATTTTCCAGCTTCAAATACCATGCACCTCTGCTCCATCCATCAAAAGTTGAATTCCCTGGTGGCCAACCTTTTTAATTCCAGTTACAATTCTGTTCCAACACATTGGTCCATGGCCTCCTGTTCTGCCATGATGAAGCCATTCTCATGGTGGAGGAGCAATGCCTTTTATTCCAACTGTGTAGCATCCAACCTGATGGCATAAATATTGATTTCTCCTTCTGGTAGATTTTTAAAATATTTTTTCCTCCCTCTTTCCACTACCTCCATTCACCACTCTTACCTCTTCTCACACCTGCCTATCACTGTCCTCTAGTGCCTCTCCTTCTTCCCTTTCTCCCATGGTCCACACGCCTCTCCTGTCAAATTCCTTCCTCTCCAGTCCTTTGCCTTTCCCACCCATCTGGCTTCACCTATCACCTTCTAGCAAGTCCTCCTTCCCCTCCCCCCAACCTTTCTATTCTGGCATCTTTTCCCTTCCTTTCTAGTCCTGATGAAGGGTCTCAGCCCGAAACTTCAACGGTTATTCATTTTCATAAATGCTGCTCAACCTAATGAGTTTCTTCAGCATTTTGTGTGTGTTGTTCTCGATCTCCAACATCTGCAGAATCTCTTGAATTCAGATATCAAAGTTTTTTGAGAAAAAGTGAATCACCAATTACTAAGTACGTAGTAATGCTGAAACAGGTAAGCCATTGATGTAATCTGCAGTGCTGCAAACAGAAGTCTGAAAAGGAGAGCTTTCTTTACGAGAAATAGTTAGCTAAATCAATATTTCTTGTTTAACTTCTCTTATTCAGCTGTGGATCTTTGTAAAACATTAATGCCACTTTACCACAAAGCTGCCCACACCGAGATTCTATATCATTAAATAAATTGAGGAAAATTTGGCCACCACAGTGACACTATTACATGTGTTGTGCGTCGGAGTTCAATTTGAGCATCCTCTGTAAGGAGTTCGTTCCTCCCTGTGGAATGCGTGTGATTCCTCCAGGTGCTCCAGTTTCCTCCCACAGTCCAAAGATGTGCGGAGCAACCTCTTAGAACAGAGATGAGGAGGAATTTCTTTAGTCAGAGACTGGTGAATCTGTGGAATGTGTTGCCATAAGCAGCTGTGGAAGCCAAGTCTTTATGTATATTTAAGGCAGAGGTTGATACATTCCTGATTGGTCAGGGTATGAAGGGATCCAGGAAGAAGGCAGGAGTTTGGGGCTGAGAGGGAAAATGGATCAGCCATGATGAAATGGCAGAGCAGATTCGATAGGCCAAATGGCCTAATTCTGCTAGGAAGTCTTGTGGTCTTCTGGTCCTCTGGTTAATTGGTCATTGTAAATTGTCCCGTGATTAGGCTAGGGTTAAATCAGGGTTGTTGAGTGGCACAACTGAAAAGGCTGGAAAGGCCTATTCCACACGGTATCTAAATAAATTTAAAAAATTAAACTCTCAAGGGTCATTCCTTAATCCCCCAACAGAGTTAATTTGCCACATCAAATTATCTGTGTCCTCAATCTATCTGGATTAATCTATTTGGATAAATGAAGCTGTTTAACTAGATTTTCAGTGACTCTTGCTAAAGCAAAAAATGACATCATGTTGATTGCTTTTGATTGGATACTCCCCCACAAAATCTACAATTATCTGGAACAAGGGATTTTATTCTTCACAACATTAGACTAAGTATCTACCAGCCTTGGCTCAAAGTTATCACACAGGAGAGAGAGCTCATCCTGTTTCCACAGTAATACTGCTGTTTGCTTCCTTCCCCCTCACACTTAAACGCCTGATATTTGAAAAGTCACTATCACTTGGCAGCTTTCATTTGTGAGATTTGTTCAAAAAGGCAATTTCTCTCTTTCTGGTATGGACATTTTATCAGCAGGTCAACAAAGGAGGAGTATAAAACTAATAGAAAGGCTTTGTGTTTATTTCATAAGGAGACATTCCTGGAGCTGAGAGTGTCCCAGTTTCAAAGAGTCTCTTCAGCTGCGAAAGATTTCTCAGTACAATTAGGAAGTCTGCAATGCGACCAATTCTGAAGGTCAGTTCCAGCAATTTCTTTACCAGCAGGTAATGAGATTTTTACAAATATAGACATTTAACATAATTAAAGTAGAATAAAAAGAATATTTTGTAATTGGCAGTCATAAATTGGATTCTCTGTCATTTGTTTAGAAAATAAGTCTCTCTCTCTCTCTCCCTCTCTCTCCCTCCCTCCCCCTCTCCTTCTATCTCCCCTCCCTCTCTCTCTCTCTCCCCTTCCCCTCTCTCTCCCTCCTTTCTCTCTTCCATTTGTCTGTTTGCTCTCCTTTCTCCCTCACCTCTCTCCTCTTATTTTTCCTCGTTCCTTGATCCTCACTTAAATATGATGAGCTGGGTTAGGATGAACCCACAATGTGGATGCTGCTGTATGTTTCTGCATGGCCCTGCGCATACCTGTACTTGTGCACACGGCTATAAACTCATCTTTGACATTGACAGACATGTGGTACTGGCTTGAATGACCTTCGGTGTGCGAACACACAAAATAGTGAAACCATTCGCAGTACAGATCTACCTCTGCACTCTGAGGAAGAGCAAAGCAATGGGATTACTGTCAATCATCCATCAGGAAGCAGATAATGTTGGCTAACCTCCAACCAGATGCAGCCTGAAACTCTCCACCCAAGATGGAGGAGGTTTATTCCATACCATATGATATAGGAGCAGAATAAGGTCATATGGCCAATTGAGTCCACTCTCTTTATTTCATCATAGCTGATCCAATTTTCCTCTCAGCCCTAATCTCCTGTCTTTACCCCATATCCTTTCATGTCCTGACCAATCAAGAATTTACCAACCTCTTCCTTAAAATGCATAGAGACATTTGTCTCCACTTCCTGAGGCAGTGATGGGCAGCATTACAGGCTGCTAACATTGCCTGGAGCACCAAGAGGTCATCATAGGCATTTACATATGAAAAGTTAAGTGGGGTGAAGATCCAGGTGGCTCAATTACTAATTGCAGTAGAAATAGCACCCAGTTTAGCTGAATAAAAAAGTTGTTTTTTTCCTTTTAAACATATGGGAAACTGAGATTAAACATGAAATTATTTACTTTCAGCATATAGACACATGCAATAAGAATTAGTTAGTGAATTGCTCAAGTCAAGTCAAGTTTATTGTCATTTAACTATATACATGTATACCATCAAATGAGACATTTCTCCAGACCAGGTTGTAAAGTTCAGTAGTACACATAACCCACATATAACACAATAACTTATGAAAGTTAGGATAAAATCTACAGTAAAGTGCATAAATTAAATACTGTAAGGTACAGAACAGATTAACCAGTGACTCTTGGAATGCAATGTGGCAGGGAGTTCAGAAGCCGAAATGGTCTGAGGGAAGAAACTGTTTCCCATCCTGACCATTCTTGGTTTTTTTTTGCATCAGAGTCTTCTGCCTGATGGTAGAAAGTCAAAGAGGATGCTGGATGGATTGGTGGGATCTTTAGTAATACTAAGAACCCTGTGTACACAGTGCTCCTGATAAATATCCTTGATGTATGGTAGGGAGATGCCTATAATCTTCACAGCTATACTCACAGTCTTTTGTGGGGACTTCTGGTCCATTGCCCAGCTGCTCCCATACCAGATGGAGATGCAACTCAAACTTTTCCCCAATCCGTCCTGCACCAACCCCTATAAAACTGCCATCTTCTGTATCTATACAAGTTCTGTGCCCCTGCCTAAAAGTTTATCATCTTCCTTCAGATGTCCCGTCAGTCTCTCTCAGTTAAATAAAAAATTATCTCTTTCTCTTCACTGATGTCGCTACCATTATTCAAAAGTCATCTTATAAAATAACTTTTCTCTCTACTCGTTTTCTCTACAAGCTCCTTCCCAACTCTGCACAACTGGATTAACGAGTTTTGTTACACTTATGACATCTCTATCAGTTAAGTAGCTCATTATGGTAGTATGTTATTTGAAATAACAAGGAATTGAGACAGATTGACATTAGGAAAGAAACTGTGATGAGTAGACTGGTAGGACTGAAGGCTAATAAATCCCCAGGTCCGGATGGTCTGCATCTGAGGGTTCTAAAAGAGGTGGCTCAGGAAATTGCGGATGCATTGGTAATCATTTTCCAAAGTTCCTTAGATTCAGGATCAGTTCCTGAAGATTGGAGAGTGGCTAATGTTGTCCCACTTTTCAAGAAGGGAGGGAAGGAGAAAACGGAGAACTATCGCCCTGTTAGCCTAACGTCAGTCGTGGGGAAGATGCTTGAGTCCATTATTAAGGACGAAATAGTGGCACATCTAGATGGCAGAAATAGGATTAGGCCGAGCCAGCATGGATTTACCAAGGGCAAATCATGCTTGACTAATCTGTTGGAGTTTTTTGAGGGTGTAACAAGGATGTTAGACGAGGATAAGCCAGTAGATGTTGTGTACCTAGATTTTCAGAAGGCATTCGATAAGGTGCCACATAGGAGATTGGTGAGTAAAATCAGAGCTCATGGCATTGGGGGCAGGGTTTCAACATGGATAGAAAACTGGCTGGCAGATAGAAAGCAAAGGGTAGCAGTGAATGGGTGTTTCTCGGACTGGCTGGAGGTGACTAGTGGGGTACCACAGGGCTCTGTATTGGGACCACAGCTCTTTACGATTTATGTCAATGATTTAGATGAGGGCATTGAAAACTATATCAGCAAGTTTGCTGACGATACTAAACTGGGTGGCAGTGTGACATGCGAAGAGGACGTTAGGAGAATACAGGGAGACTTGGATAGGCTGAGTGAGTGGGCAGATACTTGGCAGATGTCATTCAATGTGAATAAATGTGAAGTTATCCACTTTGGAAGCTGGAACAAGAGGGCAGAGTATTGTCTGAACGGTGTCGAGTTAGGTAAGGGAGAAATGCAAAGAGACCTAGGAGTCCTAGTTCACCAGTCAATGAAGGTGAATGAGCAAGTGCAACAGGCAGTGAAGAGGGCAAATGGAATGTTGGCCTTTGTTACAAGGGGAATTGAATACAAGAGCAAGGATGTTCTTTTGCATTTGTACAGGGCCCTGGTGAGACCACACCTGGAATATTGTGTACAGTTTTGGTCTCCAGGTTTAAGAAAGGACATTCTGGCAATTGAGGAAGTGCAGCGTAGATTCACTAGGTTGATTCCTGGGATGGCAGGGCTGTCTTACGCAGAGAGATTGGAGAGATTGGGCTTGTACACGCTGGAATTGAGGAGATTGAGAGGGGATCTGATTGAAACGTTTAAGATAATTAAAGGATTTGATAGGATTGAGGCAGGAAATATGTTCCAGATGTTGGGAGAGTCCAGTACCAGAGGGCATGGATTGAGAATAAGAGGTCAGTTATTTAAAACAGAGTTGAGGAAGAGCTTCTTCTCCCAGAGAGTTGTGGAGGTGTGGAATGCACTGCCTCAGAAGATGGTGGAGGCCAATTCTCTGGATGCTTTCAAGAAGGAGCTGGATAGATATCTGATGGATAGGGGAATCAAGGGATATGGGGACAAGGCAGGGACTGGGTATTGATAGTGAATGATCAGCCATGATCTCAGAATGGAGGTGCAGACTCGAGGGGCCGAATGGTCTACTTCTGCACCTATTGTCTATTGTCTATTGTCTATTGAAATATGTTATGATTTAATGCTACATTTTTATGGCATTAAAGTACATTCCTAAAAGAAACTTTTTTGAGAGGAACTTAATCTTATTTCAGAAAACTGTAATTTGCCTCAAGTTTAAAATGAAAAGAAGAATGTCAAAACTTGGGTTGTTTACGAGATATGTAGTAACAGTATGTGCAGATTTGTTATCCAGTTTTCTTGTCATAATATATATTGCTATTTTTGGGATATATTCAATGTAAACAGCTTTGCAAAGCCACATTTAAAGGCTGGAAAATCTGTGGGATAAGATTTGTTCTTAATCTTTTTGGAATTATTAAGGAAAATATTTACTCAGTATAGCTGTGCAACATTATGCTTGGAACATAATTTCTATAAACTCTCATATTGCTTTCAAAGAATCAGTTTTTAAAGCTGAGCTTATTTAAATACTTGTGTTTTATCCAAAGTGAAACATAATTAATGAACATGAAAAATGATACTAATTTGCAAAGGGTAGCCACTTTGCTAGATTAATAATAATCATTGCATCGGGTAGTTATCATTGAGAGAGATTCTGATTGTGTGAAAGCGCATGCATGGAAACATTGTAATCATTGGTAGGTGTCCGGTGTTGCTATTTATCTCCTATAACTCCTTGATGGCTGATGGGACCATTGTATCTGGCAACCATACGTTCATATTCACAAATGACATTATTTCTCTGCTCCCACTTAGGATTTGCAATCCAGCGAAACTATCAACAAATGGCATCACAGAATCTCACAGCAGCTCCTGCCACTTGGATCATGCACTTAAATACAAAAAAATCAAAGGCTGCGTCGGTGATGCCATGTTCCTTTGTTATTTTGAAATCTACATAGACACTATTATCACAGAATCACACTTTGATATGAACTCCAACTTTATATACAGAGTAATTATTGCAAAGGTTGATGGAGATGTAAAGACTTGCTGAATGAAGTATAATTCGAGGACCGAAAGATGCTGCAGACGGTTGTAAATTTAGTCAGCTCCATCTTGGGTACGAGCCTACAAAGCACCCAGGACATCTTCAAGGAGCGGTGAATCAGATAGGCAGTGTCCATTATTAAGGACCTCCAGCACCCAGGGTATGCCCTTTTCTCACTGTTACCATCAGGTAGGAGGTACAGAAGCCTGAAGGCACACTCTCAGCGATTCAGGAACAGCTTCTTCCCCTCTGCCATCCGATTCCTAAATGGACATTGAAACCGTGAACACTACCTCACTTTTTTTATATATATATTATTTCTGCTTTTTGCATGATTTTTAATCTACTCTATATATGTATACTGTAATTGATATACTTATTTATTTATTATCATGATTTTTTTTTCCTCTTCTTCCACATTATGTTTTGCATTGAACTGCTGCTGCTATATCAACAAATTTCATGACACATGCCGGTGATATTAAACCTGATTCTACTTCTGAGTGTTAATTGTGTACTGAAGATTAATTCTGTCTGGAAAGCTCTCTAGTCCTGAAAACTAAATTCACATTTAAAGCATCAATTTCTCAAATTAGATTTCGAAGTTCTGTAATTTTTAACAGAATACAATTTGTTTTGATGCTTTAGCTTGCATGTTAATCCCACATGCATGCTTTAAGCTTAATTTCATTTTCTGTCAACTGATTAAAAGTTTAATTTATAATCCATTCTTTTTTAAATCCTGGTTAGTTTATTGTGAGAATGCTTCCTTCATACTGTCAGTTTCATTAAATGATTGGCAGAAATGCAAGCAGTCAGAACAGTAATTCCACAGCCTTCTGACCAATTTTGAATGTATGGTATTACACTGGGTTTGTAACTTATCCACAATATGGATGGCCTGAGTATCAGCTGGCAGCTCGTCAGCTGTTCACACTACCCTGCCTAGCAACACTTCACACAAAGAGTAGTAGAAAAACTAGACTTCAGTTTAACCTTCTCAAAGTTGCTGAGATGTGGTCGAAAGGATATTTCAAGGCTGTGAGGAAAGGAAGTGAAGAGCGAGAGAGGCAAGCTAGGAGTCAGAGTTATGACACAGAGCAGTTTACAAATTGACCAACTGAACCATTTCAAGGGGACAAAATCCTCAGCATCAGTGTTGGATTATGTGTCCACTAACATGGAGCCAATGGGAAGGAAATTGTACATAGCTTACAGGTCAAGTTGTACTTACAGAAGGTTTTACAGATGTAAGCATATACAGAGGTGAAATTCATGGTCACTTAGGGACACTTCACATTATAACTTGCCTGAACCATCCACACACCATGTGAAGCCATTTTCTGATCTACATTTTCATTTCATGGTGATTCAAGCTCCTTAAGAATTTCAGAATTCATCACATGAAGGGTAGATGTTCTTCAGGATGGACCCATGCAAATTAAATGCATTGACATCGTTTATTATCACAAAACCTTCTCAGATCAGCAAGAGAAGAAGCTAAAAAGGTACAGGAATACAACTTATGTGTATCCATTGATCTACAAAAGCAGTGTGGCTGAATAAGCAGGAGAAAGACACGTATTCCAGAATATAGAGATTATATTAACTAGTTCTGAATGGAAACAATGTTACTATCTAACAAATAGTGGCAATTCTTCTAAAATTAGGCAGCACTGGTGAAACATTATATTCTGTTAATCAATCGTTCCAGAAATGCTACTGAGTGACACAGAGATTAACCCCAGCTCTCTGAATATCTGTAATAACACATGGCATAACTAAAGTCAGAAAGTGGCAGAGAAGACAAAATTATGTTTGACATTCTTTGTCCTGACCTTTCAATACCCTCCAAATTCCGGGGATTTGGTGTTTCAAAAGCAATTAAAGTAGAATTTGCTGATCCGTGAAGGATTTAACTGTAGGAGGCCCTATCAGTCTCTTCACACTTCTCTTGTCATTCTCATGGAAATTGTAATAGTAGATTTGCATGTCTGTGTTGTTTCCTAATGTCAAAAGGTATTTGAAATTCAATCTTTTATAAGAAATGAAATAACTGCTATGTCAGGCTCAACACTGCAATCCCTTCAGTTGAGAGTTGTAATATTTCATTCCTATAGTTAATAGTCTGGAAACAAACAAGGTTTTTTAAAAGTTGCACTGTCCTCATCTCTGGAATAACTTTGACTCACATGCTGATTGGATTTACATACATCAAAATATTTCACAAATACCCATCAACTGAAGCAAGTTATCAGATTAATTAGAGCTTGGCCTCTCTCCAGTTACAGCTTCTGGATACATTTGTATATTCCTGTTATCTCCAATGTTGTCTTCTCTCTCTCTCTCTCTCTCTCTCTCTCTCTCTCTCTCTCTCTCTCTCTCTCTCTCTCTCTCTCTCTCTCTCTTTCTCTCTCCCTCTCTCTCTCTCCCCCCCCCTCTCTCTCTCTCTCTCCCTCCCTCTCTCTCTCTCTCTCTCCCTCTCTCTCTCCCTCTCTCTCTCTCTCTCTCCCCCCTCTCCCTCTCCCTCTCTCCCCCTCTCTCCCTCTCTCCCTCTCTCCCTCTCTCCTCTCCCCCTCTCCCCCTCTCCCCCTCTCCCCCTCTCTCCCTCTTTCTATCTGCCCCTTCTGGTTCCCTGATGTCAACATCCCTGAAGATCTATCCTGGGCCCAATATATTGATGCTATTACAAACAAGGCATGATAGCAGCTACATTTCATTAGGACTTTGAGGACAATTGGAATACCACCACAGAAACTCAGAATTTCTACAGATGTACCACGGAGACCATTATAACTGATTGCATCAGTGTCCGGTATGAAACAGCCACAGGAGAAAGCTGCAAAAAGATGTGAACTCTGCCAGCTCCATCATGCGCATTAACCTCCCCAGCACTGAGGACACCTTCAAAAGGCGATGCATTAAAAAAGCAGAGCGTTAATCTTTAAGTTCCCCACATCACCTCTTCTCATTGCTGCCATCAAAAAGGAGATGAGGAGCCTGAAGACACACACTCAACTTTTCAGGAACAGCTTCTTCCCCTCCACCGTCAGATTTCTGAATGGACAACGAACCCATGGACACTTCCTCAGTATTTTATCCTCGCTTTTGGCGCTACTTTTTAAATCTAACTTCCTTTTTTGTATATACAGCACCGAAGTCTTAGGCAGCTGAGATTTTTTTAATAGGGTTTCATGACATCCACAGAGACTCAACAGTGCCCTGATCTAAACACTATCAAGGCTGTCTGAAACTACCTGAAGAGACAGAAGCAAGCAAGACAGGCAAAGTCTCAAGAACAGTTCTCCAATATTCTTGGAACAACCTACTAGCAGATTTTCTTATAAAACTGCACGACAGTGTACCAAAGAGAACTGATGCAGTTTTAAAGGGAAAGGGTGGTCACACCAAATATTGATTTGATTTACTGTTTACTACTACTACTCTTTGTAATTCTTTTTGATGTTTAGAAATTTTTCATTTCATTATTTTTGAAAACATCTTTGCTTTACTGGATTATTTTTAACATGTGCTGAAGACTTTTGCGCTGTACTGTAGTTCTTATTGTAATTTATATTATTTATTATGACATATTGCAATGTACAGCTGCAGCATAACAACAAATTTCACAACATATGCCAGTAATATTATACATAATTCTGATTCATTCCCAGAATCATTCTCATGCACCTCCTCTGACCCGCTCAAATGCCAGTGTATCTTTTCTTAATAAGGGGCCCAAAACTGCTCACAATGCTCCAAGTGAGTTCTGACCAATGCCTTATAAAGCCTCAGCATTACTTCCTTGCTCTTATATGTTAGCCCTCTCAAAATGAGTACTAACATTGCATTAGCTTTCCTTACCACCGACCCAACCTGCAAGTTACCCTTTAGGGAATCCTGCACAAGAACTCCCAAGTCCTATTGCACCTCTTATTTTTGAATTTTCTCCCCATTTAGCCTAAGCCTTTATTCCCTCTACCAGAACACATGACCATACAACTCCCTATTCCATATTCCATCTGCCACTTTTCCCATTTTCTCAGTATGTCTTAGTCCTTCTACAGACTCCTGTTTCCTCAACACCACTTGCTGCTCCACTTATCTTCATATCAAACGCAAACTTGGTCACAAAGCCATCAATACTATTATCCAAATCATTGACATATAACGTGAAAAGAAATGGTCCCAACACCACTAGTCATCAACGACCAATCAGAAAAGGTCGCCTTTATTTGCACTCTTTGCCTCCTTCAGTCAGCAAATTTTCTATCCATGCTAGTATCTTTCCTGTAATATAATGTGGTCTTGTCGTGTTAAGCACCTGGTCAAAGGCCTTCTGAAAACCCAAGTAAGCAACATCCACTGACTCTCCTTTGCCTGTCCTGTATGTTATTTTCTCAAAGAATTCCAACAGATTTGTCAAGCAGGATTTCCCCCTTAAAGAAACCATGCTGACTTTGGCCTATTTTATACTGTGCTTCCAAGCACCCAAAATCCTCAATAATGGTTTCCAACACCTTCCCAACTACTGAAGTTAGGCTAATGCAGGGGCAGTGGGGGAAGGAGGATGTCTCTGATATGGTGGAACTGTCATGTCCATGGGGATAAAGTGGAAACAAGGGTATCAGGTCAGTGTAAAAGTAAGCAGATAGAGGGTGACAACATAGAGAAATGATCCGAGACAAGAGATATGGAAGATGCAAAGTGTGAGGCAAGAGGACAAGCCTGGCAGGTCAGGCTGGAGGTGTCCTCCACTCCCAGAGAGAGAAAAAAAGATGGAGAAAAAAACTAGCTGAGCAAATATTACAAACAGATGACCAATACAAATTTCAGATAAGTAGATTTCATGGTTGGTATTGGTCATCTGCCTGTACTATTAGTTCAGCTTTTCTTTAATCATCCTCTTAGCCAATTTAGTCAAGCCTGTGACTGCTGACTGGGCCTGGGTAGGACTGAAATAATGTTTGTACAGTGCTCCTTCATATCTGGATCATTTGGGACCTATTTCACAACTGGGAATTTGGGATGACATGATTACATTTCATAGGGGTTAAAGGTAATAACAAACACAGTCATTTAATACTGGAACCATCAAATAATTAGGAAAGGGTTGTTAAATGTTCAGCATGTCACTGAATAAGTAAAACTGTGTTCCAATGTTGGATTAGCATAGGAATATTCTGGCCAGGACATCTGAAGAGGTGTCATCTCTTGCTATTCGGAAAAGTGCGACAGGATCTGTTCTGTCCTAAAAATGCAGATAGAGCTTATGTACAGAGCTTCATCCAAATGCCTCCACCCCCCGGAGCTCTGCACGGAATAGTCAGCAGAGGCTCTCTGTGCAAGCCTCAGAGTTCCCTTGCATCTCTTCTCATCTGGTAGGGTTATAAAGTCATAAAAATTAACAGGCCTTTCGGTCCACCAAATCTGCACTAACCATTAAACCACCCTTTTATATGAGTCCTACATTAATCCAAATGGCATATGGCAGATTTCCAGTGAGATCTTGCCTTCACGTCAAAGAAGTAGGAAAATTGGCATATCTGCACTTGACAAATAGTAATACTCTTCTTGAGTTCTCAGGATTGATACATAAGATTTACTATTGACCATTATTTTGCAGCTCCGTTATGAGGGCTGATTTTCTGAATGCTGGCTGCCAGGAACCCCAGATCACCAGGTGCATAATTTGCTAAATTGTAAACCAAACATTCTCGATTGACTAAATATTATTGCTGATGGCCGGAAAATTTCTGCCACAGACCACAACTTGCAGCCGGGCCCCAAGGCCCTGCATCCAAAGGATGAATGGTTGAAAGTGCTGGCTCTTTTGGGCTGGGGCTGATTGATTCATTCAGCTCCTGGGGCTCCAAGCTCCTGTTATTTCCGTAGTAACACTTTGCTTTCAATAGGCTCGCTGGTCCGGACTCCATCCAGGCCTTTCTGCCACAGCCTGCGCTGTGCTGGGCTCTCCCTTTTCAACGGTTTCATATCAGTTTAAGGACAGATAAAAGAGATTTAACTAATTAACATAAAGTTAAAATCATAATAAAATATATATTTGCATAAAGCATGTTTTTATGATAGTAATTAATTAGAATCATGAAGATAAATGTGCCACGTAACATCGGAAGAGTGAGTTGTTGGTCTCCACTCTCGATGCAGTAGGGCAATCTCTCTCTCCATTGATGGAGGAAGAGAGTCTGTCTGACATACTGAAGTGCTGGGTTATGGACTGTAGTTTTTGATGGATTCTATGTCAAGGTCCCTATGGGGAGCTTCTGCTGTTGCTTGCATGCTGCAGGGGGGGGGTCAATACTTCTGCTCTTGTGCATGGGAGTGGGAGGGAGGTTCGGGGTTCTGACGCTCCTATCATTCATTCTATGTGGTTTCTTGTTTTGTAGATTCTGTGAAGAGTAAGAATTTCAGGTTGTATACTGTATACTTGGTACTTTGGCATCCTACTTACAGATCATTTCTGACCTTTGTATTGCATTGCTCAGGCATGAAAGATGGGAATGCACCAACCTGTGCACTGCAGTCACCCTATGCTTCTCCCTGAACCTCTGACTAGCAAGCAGCTTAATCTGACCCAGGATCATCTTGGATTACATCCACTTCTACATACTTTTAATTTCCTTCACTTTACCATTTTAGTGCTGGAACCTTTCTCCAGTTGTTTGTGACTGGGTTTAGCATCACCTCGTAATGTGAAACCAAAATTTTGTGACAAATCACTCTACTCTCTGTGTAGTTTTGTTAGTGATGTACTGAGAACTCTGATTGTCTTTACATCACTTGCAACAACAACGAAAGTTCCAGAATGTAGAGTTTCAAACAATTTCTCAAGGACAGCGGCTATAGAGTGCTATATGAGGTCATTCTCACCCTTAGCCATTAGGCTGTAAATGAGTCAACCTATAGCTGCACTGCTTGAGGTAAATTATTATTTTTTATTTTTTCTTACTACTCTTCTAATATTTGTATATCTGTGCGCTTGTAATGCTACGATGCACCATCAATAACTCACTTTGAGATGTAAAAGCGAGGTATCAGCTTTTATTGACTGAAAGAAGGAACAAGCAGTGAGTGACCACCATACTACATCCTGGAGACTGAGAGGCCGGGCTCAGACCTCCATCTCCTTTATACAGGGGTCTGTGGGAGGAGCCACAGGAGCAGTCAGCAGGGGGCGTGTCCAGACAGGTATATGTAGTTCACCACACACCCATCCCTTTGTTTTAAAAAGATTCCCCATGTGGCGAAGTTTCTTACAAGTATATTTCCAGGTTAAGTCTATCAGGTGGTCGAATCTGTCGCTGCGATCTACGTAGCACTGGCGGTGATTGCACAGATGCTGGTGGTGGTGATTGCACAGATGCCGGTGGTGCTTGCACCGGAGACGGAGGTTGTGCTGGTTCCGGCCTAACTGGAGGTGTCAGCCCACTAGGCGTCAGTGATCCCTCACGCGTGTGCGAGGCGCCTGGAATATACGCGTACGAGACTCCCGGTATATGAGTGTCGTGAGGGGTCAGTGTAGGGCTCGGTGAGCGCGGTGTCACCTCGGGTACAGGGTTCATAGTTTCCGTGGTGTGTTCGGGGTAGTGGTCTGCTGCTCCTACAGGCGCCAGGTCGCGGACGGAGACCGTGTCCTCCCGCCCATCAGGTAAGACGTTGTAGGCATACTGGGGGTTCGCATGTAGAAGGTGAACCCTCTCGACCAGCGGGGAGTATTTATTACTCCTCACATGTTTCCGGAGCAGCACTGGCCCTGGGAACATCAGCCAAACTGGTAGGGTGGTCCCAGTGACAGACTTCCTGGGAAAAGAGAATAGGCGTTCGTGAGGGGTGGCATTGGTGGACGTACATAACAGGGAGCGGATGGAGTGGAGTGCCTCAGGGAGGACCTCCTGCCATCGAGAGACCGGCAACCCTTTTGACTTAAGGGCTAAGAGTGTGGCCTTCCACACAGTGGCATTCTCCCTCTCCACCTGTCCATTTCCCCGGGGATTATAACTCGTGGTCCAACTAGTAGCAATGCCCCTAGCTAGCAGGTACCAGCGCAGCTCGTCACTCATAAAGGAGGACCCTCTATCACTGTGGATATAGCAGGGATATCTGAACAGAGTGAAGAGCTGGCGCAGGGCTTTTATGACAGACATGGTAGTGGTGTCGGGGCAGGGAATGACAAAGGGGAACCGTGAATACTCATCGATAATATTGAGAAAATAGACATTGCGGTCGGTGGAGGGAAGGGGGCCCTTAAAGTCAACACTCAGTCGCTCAAAAGGGCGGGTGGCCTTGATAAGTTGCGCCGTTTCAGGACAGTAGAAGTGCGGTTTGCACTCAGCGCAGATTTGGCAATCCCTGGTCATCGTCCTGATGTCCTCCAGTGAGTACGGCAGGTTCCGGGCTTTCACAAAATGGTAAAATCGGGTGACCCCCGGATGGCAAAGATGTGCATGAAGGGTGTATAGCTGGTCGAGCTGTGCGCTAGCACACGCTCCCCGGGATAGGGCATCAGGGGGCTCATTGAGTCTGCCAGGCCGGTACAGAATATCAAAGTTGTAGGTGGAGAGTTCTATTCTCCACCGCAAAATTTTATCATTTTTGATTTTGCCCCGCTGTTGGTTGCTGAACATGAACGCAACTGAGCACTGGTCGGTCAGCAAGGTGAACCTTTTGCCGGCAAGATAGTGCTTCCAGTGCCTAATAGCTTCCACTATGGCCTGGGCTTCTTTCTCCACCGCGGAGTGCCGAATTTCAGAGCCTTGAAGGTTACGAGAAAAGAATGCTACAGGCCTGCCTGCCTAATTGAGGGTAGCAGCAAGCGCGAAATCGGAGGCATCACTCTCTACTTGGAAGGGAATGGTCTCGTCCACCGCATGCATCGTTGCTTTGACAATGTCCCCTTTGATGCGGCTGAAGGCCGCGCGGGCCTCAGCAGAGAGGGGGAAAGTGGTAGACTTGACCAGGGGGCGGGCCTTGTCTGCGTAATGGGGGACCCATTGGGCGTAATAGGAAAAGAAGCCCAGGCACCGTCTGAGGGCTTTGAGAGTGGTGGGAAGAGGGAGTTCTAACAGGGGGCGCATACGGTCGGGATCAGGGCCAATGACCCCGTTTTCCACGACATACCCAAGGATAGCGAGTCGGGTGGTTCCGAACACACACTTGTCCCTATTATAAGTAAGGTTCAGGGCTTCGGCCACTTGGAAAAATCATTGGAGGTTGGCGTTGTGATCTGGCCAGTCGCGACCACAGATGGTGATGTTATCCAGATAGGGAAATGTGGCCTTCAGTTGGCACTGATCCACCATCTGGTCCATTTCCCTCTGGAAGACCGAGACACCATTTGTGACACCGAATGGGATGCGCAGGAAGTGATAGAGCCTGCCGCCCGCCTCAAAGGCGGTGTAGGGGCGGTCCTCTGGGCGGATGGGGAACTGGTGATAAGCGGATTTCAGATCTATTGTCGAGTACAACTTGTACTGAGCTATCTGGTAGATCATATCCGCGATGCGGGGTAGGAGGTACGCGTCAAGCTGCGTGAACCTATTGATGGTTTGACTATAGTCCCTGACCATCAGTCCGAACAACAACCACCTGGGCCCTCTAAGGGCTTGTGCTTGGCTCAATGATCCCCTCCCTGAGCAGCCGCTGCACCTCTGACTGAATGAAGGCCCTGTCCCCCGCACTGTACCTCCTGCTTTTAGTCGCCACAGGTTTACAGTCGGGGGTCAAGTTGGCGAACAGCGGTGGGGGAGGGATCTTGAGGGTGGAGAGGCTGCAAGTGGTGTCAGTAGCGCAGCTGTCGGCATGGTGCTGGGTGGGATGTGTGGGTCGGTGTGTGTGTGTGTGGTCAGTAGCGGGGTATGTGACGAAGTCCCACCAAACTGAGGATTCCTGACAGTGAGTGGTAGGAGGGGCCCATCATATGCCATAGTCACACTTTCGAGATGGCTCTGGAAGTCCAGCCCCAATAGCACAGGTGCGCACAGTTGAGGCATGACCAGTAGCGCAAAGTTCCTATATTCTGTGCCTTGCACCACCAATGTTGCTACACAACCCGCCCGGATGTCTGTGGAATGCGACCCAGAAGCCAAAGTGACCCTCTGGCTTACCAGCCACGTCACGAGTCCGCAGCGTTGCACTGTGTCCGGGTGAATAAAACTCTCAGTGCTGCCTGTGTCAAACAGGCAGCTAGTCCTGTGCCCCTCCACCAGGATGTCCATCATTGACCTTGTAAGCTGGTGTGGGGCACTTTGGTCAAGGGTTACGGTGGCCAGAGTTGAACCGCCGTCTTGGTGCCCAGTAAACACCGGCGAGTTGGGGGCGGGGCATGCTGACGCTGACAAAGATGGCCGTCCACATCCGGGCATGCAAGATGGCGACCCCCATGTCTCACACGCAGCGCTGCCCGACCCCGCTCGTAGTTTAGACTTACAGACCTTGGCGAAATGGCCCTTCTTCCCGCAGCTGGAGCAGGTCGCTTCTCAGGCCGGGCAGCATTTTCGGGGGTGCTTTTCGAGTCTGCAGAAATAACACAGCTTAGGCTTTCACCTGGCCGCAGCCGTGGTCGGGTTCGGGAAATTCGTGGAATTGCGACTGGCAGCGGCGTTGGTGAATTTTCTCGCGGGAACCGGCAACGACGGGGTCTGAGGTGTCCACGAAACCGGTGGGGGATCATGCGGCTGGACAGCATCAGCGTTGTGCAGAGCAGCCTCCAGCGTGTCGGCCATCTCGATTGCCGAGCGTAAGGTAAGATCGGCATTTTCCAGCAGCTGCTGCCGCACGTACACTGACCTCAGTCCTGTCACAAAGGCGTCTCGTACTAGCAGCTCCGCATGCTGTTCCGCCATGAGAGTTTTGCAATCACAAGTTCTGATGAGTGTCTGTAGAGCTCGGAGAAATTGGGCGCTCGATTCTCCAGGCCGCTGTCGTCGGGTAGCTAAATGATGTCTTGCGTAGACAGTGTTCACCAGCCGCAGGTACTGTATTTTGAGGGCGTCCAATGCCCCTTCGTAGGTTGGCAGGTCCCTGATAAGTGAATAAACTTTTGGGGTGACCCTCGAGAAGAGAATTCAATGCATAACAACGGGTTCAGTTGCACTAACCTCCTCTAAGTATGATTGGAAGCATGCAAGTCAGAGTTCAAAGGCAAGAGTTGCTTCAGGATCTTGCGGGTCCAAATCCAATCTTTCCGGATGTAAAACGCTTTCCATGTTTTAAAACTTCCAGTCAATAAAATTGATGCACCATCAATAACCCACTGTGAGACGTAAAAGCGAGGTATCAGCTTTTATTGACTGGAAGAAGGAACAAGCAGTGAGTGACCAGCATACTACATCCTGGAGACTGAGAGGCCGGGCTCAGGCCTTGATCGCCTTTATACAGGGGTCTGTGGGAGGAGCCACAGGAGCAGTCAGCAGGGGGCGTGTCCGGACAGGTATATGTAGTTCACCACACTACTGTGACACTGTAATTTCCTTTGGGATCAATAAAGTATCTGTCCATCTATCTGTCTATCTAGTTTCATTTCAAGCTGGTTCTAATACGCATTTGTTCAAAAAATAGCTTAGTAAGCAGTCCTTCTAATAATCCACCCTTTGTCTGTATTCTGATGTGTAAACTGCTCTAATTTGCCCTCTGCACCTGCTCCAATTGTAATATATGTTTCTGTGTTGTTGTATTCAACCCAACCTTCTTTCTTATTCATATTTCCATTCCCAAGATAAAGGTAATTTTCCATGCTCACTGTCATTGTTGTGATCATACCCTTAATTGGTCTTTTCAGCTTTTACTTTGGGCTGCAGGCCCCTGGATTTTGACATTCAGCTCATGTGGCTGGGCATTCCCAAAGCAGTGCACTGCCAGACATCCACAGCTGTCTTTGAAATGGTGCACCTACCTGTCCATGCACTTGACTGCTCCTTTGGCTCAAACAGCTTAGCGGTATGTGTGCTGGGTCCACTGCTCTCAGCAGGCGCCTTGTCCATCAAACTTCCCTGCACACGCTTCCCCATTCCATCACACTTGTTACTTTCATTGTCCGTCACTCAGAATGCTGCAGGAATGCGCCTTGCTTTATCACCCATGGAATAAATCAGTGTGCTTACTTATCTAATTCCATCAGCTAGTGCTGATGCATCGCAGTAGCAATCCTGACTCTACTTCCAGCTCACGCACTCTTTAACACTTTAAATTTTGCTTGAGGGGTTAGGGCGAAATCTGCTTTTATCATATCTGGATTAGCCTGCCACTTAACTCATCTCACCAAACTGCTGGACAATGCCGCGCCCACTTCAAACATTCCTCATGGAAGTTTGCATTTCCATTTGCTGTTTTTCTGGTCTGTGAATGCTTCAGAAGCTTATATTAACACTTCCCTGTTATTTTTAAATGACTAATTTCCTTCCTTACAGCAGTAGCAACACTTCTGAAGTGCTTAGCACTTTCGGATGTCCTGAGGTTCTGAGTGGTGCTATATTAGTGCAAGTCTTTTATTTCTCTCTGGCATCTGACATCATGTACTAAATGTGGCCTTTAGTGATTCACACCAAGCTTTTGCATGGCAACCAAACTGAAGTTAGCTTCATTAATACACTGTAGGAACAAATTACTCAAGAGACTGGTTAAAAATAATGGATCTCAAAGAATACCAACGACTTACTGATTTATTTCATCTCAGAATGAGGCCATTTGGCCCATCAAGTGAATGCCACATCCCCAAAAGAGTAATCCCATTCATTCCATTCCTGTCGCTCCCTGAACTCCATAACTTACTTTCTCTCACGTAGCTCTCTTTGGATCTAAGGACTAACTCACTTATAGCAGCAAATTGCATAATAGTACCTTTATGGGAGAAACCAGAGCAGGCAGAAGTCTGTATCGTTGCAAGGAGAATGTACAAACTCAGAATCAGGTTTAATTTCACCACCAAAGGTCATTAAATTTGTTAATTTAGCAGCAATACGTGATAAATATAGAAAAATATTATTGAATTACAGTAAGAATATATATGTGCATAGTTCCCTGAAGGTGGAATCTCATGTGGATAGGGAGGTGAAGAAAGCTTTTGGTATGCTGGCCTTTATAAATCAGAGCATTGAGTATAGGAGTTGGGATGTAATGTTAAAATTGTACAAGGCATTGGTGAGGCCAAATTTGGAGTATTGTGTACAGTTCTGGTCACCGAATTATGGGAAAGATGTCAACAAAGTACAGAGAGTACAGAGGAGATTTACTAGAACGTTACCTGGGTTTCAACACTTAAGTTACAGAGAAAGGTTGAACAAATTAGGTCTTTATTCTTTGGAGCGTAGAAGGTTGAGGGGGGACTTGATAGAGGTATTTAAAATTACGAGGGGGATAGATAGCATTGACGTGGACAGGCTTTTTCCATTGAGAGTAGGGGAGATTCAAACAAGAGGGCATGAGTTGAGATTTAAGGGGTAACACGAAGGGAAACTTCTTTACTCAGAGAGTGGTAGCTGTGTGGAACGAGCTTCCAGTAGAAGTGTAGAGGCAGTTTTGATTTTGTCATTTAAAAAAAAATTGGATAGGTATATGGACAGGAAAGGAAAGGAGGGTTATGGGCTGAGTGCAGGTCTGTGGGATTAGGTGAGAGTAAGCATTCGGCACGGACTAGAAGGGCCCAGATGGCCTGTTTCAGTGCTGTAATTGTTATATGGTTATATGCATATTAAATAGTTAAATTAAAAATAGCGTGAAAACAGCAACAATATATATTTTTTAAAAGTGAGGTAGTGTTCATGGGTTCAATGTCCATTTAGGAATCAGATGACAGAGGGGAAGGAGCTGAATCTGAATCGCTGACTTCGTGCCTTCAGGCCTCTGTACCTCCTTCCTAACAGTAACAATGAGAAGAGGGCAGGTTTGGGGTTATGGGGGTCCTTACTAATAGATGCCCATCTGTCTGAGGCACCACTTCTTGAAGGTGTCTTGGATACTACAAAGGCTAGTACCCATGATGGAGCAGACTGATTTTACAACTTCCTGTAGCTTCTTATGATTCTGTGTAGTAGCCCTGTCCACACCCTCCCCTCACCAATACTAGGCAGTGATGCAGCCTGTCAGAATGCTTTCCGCGTCTGTGGAAGTTTTTGAGTGTTTTAGTTGACAAATCAGATCTCCTGAAACTCCTGATGAAATACAGGTGCTGTCGTGCCTTCTTTATAGCTGCATCAATATGTTGGGCCCAGGTTAGATCCTCAGAGATATTGACACCCAGGAATTTGAAATTGCTCACTCCCTCCACTTCTATGGGGATTGGTTTGTGTTCCTTCGACTTACCCTTCCTGAAGAGAACAATCAGATCTTTTGTCTCACTAATGTTAAGTGCAAGGTTGTTGCTGCGACACCACTCAACAAACTGGTACACCTTTTCATCTCCATCTGAGATTCTGCCAACAGTAGTCATATCATCAGCACATACAACACCTAAAGTCAGGATTCCTTGAGCTGGAAAGCTGCAGCACTAACTGTTGTGCTACCATGTCACCATATAACACTGGTAAAAAATGATAGACCAGATAATATAATACAGAACACTTCTGGCGCCAATATTACAGGCCGGTTACTTCTTCAAGCAATTGAATCACATCCAGGAAGGGCTGCAGTCCTACCGGTGTAGACGCTTCTGCAATGTCCTACATAGTGTGGTACAGCACAGTAATAGGACCTTTGGCTCAATGACACCCAATGACCATCAATCCCCTTTTACTCAATAATCCTCCACTACTCTCCCCAGATTCCCATCAACTTTGCAGAAGTTACCACTCACCAACACACCAGGTCCAATGGCACTGGCCAGCTAACCTACCAACCTGCAAACCTTTGGGACACGGGAGGAAACAAAGGCACCTGGAGGAAAGTTATAGGTATATGCTCAAAGTTCCACACAAACAGCATCCAGATAAATGATTGGCTGAAGGAGACATAGGAAGGACCCGGATCAGGATAGGCACAAGGAGATGATTCGCCTCCTTCTGTGCCATAAGCTTCAATCCTTCCAGGATTCTATGACTGAAACTTAAGGGAGATGTGGTCACAATTTGCAGATGATATCTTTTTCTATAATCAATAGCATGATCGGGTATTATTGGAGGAATGTCTGATTACAATTGTTCCTAGTAGAGATCTATTTTGAAACATTGGCAAACACTCTTTTGATGTCTGAAGTGAAAACTGCCACTGCCAAGACTGTCAACACTAATCTTTTGCCAGTTATACTGCAGGAAATAAGTTCCAGGTAATCCCTCTATCACTACTTTTCTCTATAAATCTGTAATGATCAATGTTGTTCTCCAGACTGCCTTTTCCTATTCAAAATCGATGTCAGCATTGAGGGCACAGGCCTAACCATTCATTATGCCTAACAATCAGCTTAACCCTCACACTGATTTCTATGAGACATGGCAGCAGTTGACAAATATTCTTCAATAAAGAGATTATTGACTAAAAATGAGTGAAGTGAACCTCTACTGCATTTGAGTAAACAGGCAGCATTGTATTCTTACTCTCCACAAACTGATACATAATCAATAGCTTAAAATACATGCCAGATGATAACTACGATCTGTCAGGCTATGATTTATGGTCACATGTGAAAGATGCTCCAGCTTACTCTACGTAAGTGTGCAGCTTTTTTCTGGCACCACATCGTACGAGCATGCTTTTTGAAGGATGCATAAGGAAGGGATTTTGGTATTGGGCCGTAGTGTAGTGGTTGTCAATGGTGGTTCTGAAGACTCAGAATCAGAATGAGGTTTAATATCAGCAGCATATGTCATGAAATTTGCTGTTTTGTGGCAGCAGTACAATGCAATGCATAATAATAAAAATCTGCTGTATAAATTACAATGAGATATATTAAAAATAAAATTAATTAAGTAGTGCAAAAAGAGAGTAAAAAAAAAGAGGGAAAATAGGGAGGCAGTGTTCATGGATTTATTGCCCATTCATAAGTCTGATGGCAGCAGGAAGGAGCCGATCCTGAAAATGTGTGTGTTTTCAAGCTCCTGTACCTCCTCCTTGATGAGAATGAAAAGAGACCGTGTCCTGGATGATGGCAATCCTTAATGATGGATGCCACTTTGATAAGGCATCATCTTTTGCTGGTGTTCTTGATGCTGGCGAGGCTCGTGCCCATGGTGGAGTTGGGTGAGTTTACAACTTTCTGCAGCTGTTTCTGATCCACTGCAACGACTGCTCCATACCAAATGGTGACACAATCAGTCAGAATATTCTCCATGGCACACCTGTGGAAATTTGCAAGTGTCTTTGGTGACATAGCAAGAATCCACAAACTCTGAATGAAATAGAGCTGCTGATGAGCTGACATCATGCACACATGTGCATGTATCCAAAGACTAGCATGTGCAGTGTCACAGGCACATATCATTAGATAAGTAGTATCCAGAAGAAAAACATAAATCATACACAACTTCTTACAAGAAAGTACATAATAAGAAAACAAAAAAAAAATCAAAGTCTATTGTAGTGTAAAGTGATTAAAATGGTCAGGGTGTTTTTACACTGAGGTAGTGATTAGAGAGGTGCAGGTTAGTTCAAGAACTAAATAGTTGAAGGGAGATAACTGTTCCTGAACCAGTTTGTGTGGGACTTCAGGTTTCTGTATCTTCTGCTTGATGGTAGCTGCAAGATGACATGGTCCAGATGTTCTCAGCCAAAGTGGCTGAGTCCAGCTGCTCCCTGTTAATTTCTAACAAATTATACAAAACCACAACTATACATATTGTCCAATATTAAATAACTTGAAATATGAAAGTGATAAATGTCAGAATAGTGAGATGCCAGTGGACGAATAATTTCATTAACACCAATCTGCTGGAGTAATTCTGTGGGCTCAAACAGCATTGATGGGAGGAATGGAATTTATCAATGGCATTTGTGGCTAGCAGATGTATACCCAATGATAAGAATTTAGTCCCCTTTTGTTTCTCTTTTGTTATGCAAGGTTTTTAAGAAAGAGAGGACATTTCACATAGAGAGTGGTAAGTGTGTGAATTGTACTCCTGGTGACTGTGGCAGAGGCGGATTCAACATGGTCTTTTAAAAGACTCAGATAGGTACATGGAGCATAGAAGAATAGACGGCTAAGTGGTAGGCTAATTCTAGGTGGTTTCTGGAGTAGGTTACATGGTCAGCACAACATTGTGGGCCGAAAGGCCTGTAATGTGCTGTAGACTTCTATGTTCTATGAATACACAGTGTTTGTGATATTGGCTATAAATCTATTAGAGCTGAAGTGGGCTTACTAAACGAAGGAAATCCAACCATCATCCCAAGAAACACATACGAAATGCAGGTGGAACGCAGCAGGCCAGGCAGCATCTATAGGAGGAAGCACAGTCGGCGTTTTGGGCCGAGACCCTTCGTCAGGACTAACTGAAAGGAAAGATGGTAAGAGATTTGGAAGTAGGAGGGGGAGGGGGAGATCTGAAAGGATAGGAGAAGACCGGAGGGGCTGGGGTGAAGCTAAGAGCTGGAAAGGTGATTGGCAAAAGGGATACAGAGCTGGAGTAGGGAAAGGATCATGAGACGGGAGGCCTAGGGAGAAAGAAAGGAGGAGGGGAGCACCAGAGGGAGATGAAGAACAGGCAGAGTGATGGGCAGAGAGAAAGAATAAAAAGGGGGAGGGGGAGAAAACTAAATATATCAGGGATGGGATAAGAAGGGGAGGAGGGGCATTAACGGAAGTCAGTGTTTATGCCATCAGGTTGGAGGCTACCCAGACGGTATATAAGGTGTTGTTCCTCCAACCTGAGTGTGGCTTCATCTTGATGTGTGTTGCTTGAATTTCCAGCATCTGAAGATTTCCTCGTGTTTGCTTTTTAAGATCAACCCAAGAAAATTAGCTTTATTGTCACCTGTGCACCAAAACATACAGTGAAGTATGTTGTTTTGCATCAACAACCAACACAGCATGCTGAAGGCAGCCCACGTGCTTCTGGCGCCAATATAACATGCCCACAACTCACTAACCCTCACGGTCCGCCTCAGGATGTGGGAGGAAAATGGAGCAACTGGAGAAAACTCATGTGATCACAGGGTGAATGTAGTTTATAGCCGGTGAGGATGGCAGCAGGAATACACAAGAAGTCATGAACTCTCGAACTAAAGCGTGAGCAATTTGGAAATCTCTTGCTTATGGGTGTGTGGTAACAAATAGCAATTGCAGAAGGCTATTATGAATACGAACATTTAAGGCTTGATGGAGAAATTCACTTGTCACAGTTACCAAGGTATTAAAAGGCTGTGTGAATGAGCATTGTCCTCTGTGCTCATTAAGAAGAGAAAGTGTTGTACTTGTGTCTTTGTCAGCAATAAAAATTGTCTGTTGAAATACATTTAAGTTGATTTGTGAGCTGCTTTCTGCCTTTATATATGTAAATTAGTATATCAATTGATGTAGGTTCAGACACACAGCCTTTAATGAACTCTGAAGCTGAGATTATCATGAAATTTATCACTTCAGAATTGATTTCAGCAATCAGTTTTATGTCAAAGTAAATCCTGTCATGGTAAGATTCATGAAACTTCACATCAAAATCATTGTTGATGAAGTAGCACAACTTTGGTATTTAACTGGTGGATAGGGGTGAAAAAATGGGGTCATGCATAACTCGTTTTCCAGAAAGCTAAAAGATTCAAGATGATATGCAACATCTTCGCCGTTCAGGGTGACTTGTACTCTTCTGGAGCAACAACAGGGACACGAGAGAGACTGCAGATGCTGGAAATCTGAAGCAACACACACTCTCTTTTTAAGGCAAATCGTGCCCACTTAAAAAGAATATTTTAATGAAGTAACGGAGGGAGTTGAAGAGGGAAATGCAGTTGAGGCAGAACATGTGGATTATCAATAGACAGTTGGCATGATGCCACAAAATAGGCTTGTTATCAAAATTAAAGACCATGAAATAAAAAGAGTTGTAGCAGCATTTATAGAAAGAATAGCTAAGTAATTAATAAGAAGACCAGTGAAAGGTTGCTTCTCAGGCTGGAAGCGAGCAATAGTGTTCCCTCAAGGGTTAGTGCAAGGAGCACTATTCTTATTATGGACCAGCTGCAGCAGATAGGATTAATTTTATTTTTCATCACGACTGCTACAAATATGGTGGGGTATAGGTGCTGTTCTTGTGGTGTACTATGCCTTGTGACACAACGCTTTGAAGTGCACTACACAGTGAGAAGACTGGAATAGACTTCAAGGTGATGTAAACTGGATGAAGGGATAAGATATTGGTTGGTAGATGAAATCTGATGCAGACATTACATTATGGTAATAAGAATGAGAAGAGTAAATATTAACAACAACTCCAAAAGGGATATAAGGACAGAGGGATACAGGGTTATGTCTGCAAATTCTGTTGTTGTTTTCTTGATTTTCCTTTTTTTTACCGGGGGATGCAGTAGAAGGGCGAGGAAGGCACGATTAATCCACTGAACAACTTCAGAGATGAGAATTTTACTGAGGTGCTCACTCCCAGAGTGCAGGCTTCAGAGGGTAGATGGTGACTACCAGAGGAAGCAGGGGAATAAGCAGTCAGTGCAGGGTACCCCCGTGGCCATTCCCCTCAGCAACAAGTACGCCCCTTTGGATACTGCTGAGGGAGAACGTTATCAGGGCACAGCAGCAAAGGCCAACAAAGTGGGACTGCATGCGCCTCGGAGGTTCAGCAGGACAGGGTAAGGTCAGGTAGAGTGACTGTGATAGAAGACTTGATAGCTAAAGGACCTGACAGCAGATTCTGTAGCCACAAAGAGACTCCAGGATGGTGGTTGGCCTCCCAGGTGATAGGGTCAAGGATGTCTCAGAGCGACTCTGGAATATTCTCAAAAGGAAGGGTGAGCTGCCAAAGATTGTGGTGCATATTGGTATCAATGACATTCAGGTAAAAAATGAAAAGAGGTCCTGCGCAGTCAGTATAAGGAGGTAGGGAAGAGGGTGAAGAGCAGGACCTCCAAGGGAGTTATCACTGGATTACTCCCAGTGCCACGTGCGAGTCAGGGCTGGAATAGGATGAGTGTATAGATGAATGTGTGGCTCAGGAATTGGTGCAGGGAGCAGGGTTTCAGATTTCGGGATCATTGGGATCTCTTCTGGGGAAGGTATGCCCTTTACAAAAAAGGACTATGTGTTGCCTTTATGGTATTTGTTTAGTTTATTATATTTTCACTTTAGTAATTCGTTTGTTATCATTTTCTAGTTAAAGTTAAGATTGTTTAAAGTAAATTCATTGTCTGTGATATATCGCGGCATGCGATGACGTCACACCTGGTTTCGCCACGTCTTGTGGGAAAATACCAGTTTGGAGAAACGGGAAGGAGGGGGCTCACATGTGCAGGATCAGCGCGAGAAAAGTTTTCTTTCTACGCACTAGAAACATCAGTGAAGCAACACCGTAAGTTCATGAGATAATCGATATGTTGAATTAAATATGTTAACGCTGATTCTGTTAAAAGTAATGATGGTGTTAAGGTTTATGTTTTTGTTATTTAAAGAGTTGCGGATAGTTTGTGTTGAAGTGTATTTAAAGCAATCGATGGCGTAGGTAGATTCTGACTGTGTGTTGCACTTTAATGTAATATAGTTGTTGTAGTTTTACTTCTACAAGTATTTATGATGTAAATGTGATATCAAGAAGGAAACAAATACTGTATATATTTTGTATTGTTTTATCAACAGTTTTCACCGTACGTTAATGTGGAAGAGTGAACAGTAAATGGTTAATCTTAAAGGGACCGCCCCATTGATTGGTTTAAGCTTGGTGTTTAGTTCAGAGTTCTTTTACACCTGTGCGAGAACACTACAGACTGGTTACACCTGAACCCGAGGGGGACCAATATCCTTGCAAGCATGTTTGCTAGAACGGTCGGGGAAGGTTGAAATTAATTTGGCCGGGGAATGGGAACCAGAATGATCCAACTGTAGATGGGGCAATTGGTATATAAGTAGATTCAGTCTGTAATAAGACTGTGAGGAAGGACAAGCAGATGATAGGGCAAAATTGTAGTCTGACAAATAAGTTGTAGCATAACGTAACTGCTTAAGGGCCCACGAGATTACCGGAAAGATAGAAGCATGAACAGAAGTTTGTCTCCTGCCTGTGTGCTGAGTAGGAATAGAGGGGGTTTTTTTTCTGGTTGGCTGCTGGTAAACAGTGGTATTAGGTGTTAGAACCACTTCTTTTCGTGCTATATGTCAATTATTTGGATGATAGAATTGATGACTTTGTGGCCAAGATTGAATGATATGAAGGTAGGTGGAGGGGCAGGTAGTGTTGAGGAAGCAGGAGTCTGCAGAGGACAAATAGGGAGAATGGGCAAAGAAGTGGCAGGTGGAGTATAATGAAGGGAAATGTATGGTTATGCATTTTGGTAGAGGGATTAAAGGTGTAGACTCTTTTCTAAACAGAGAGAAATTTAAAAAAAAAATCCGAGTTGCGAAGGGATTTGGGAGTCTTTGTTCAGGATTCTCTGGAGGTTAACTTGCAGGTTGAGTTGGTAGTAAGGAAGGCAAATGCAATGTTAGCATTGAGAGGATTAGTATGTAAGGGCAAGGATGTAATGCTGAGGCTTTATGAAGCATTGGTCCAACTGTACCTGGAGTATTAAGAGCAGTTTTGGTCCCCTTATTGAAGAAAACGTGCTGGCCTTGGAGAGGGTTCAAAGGAGGTTCATGAGATAGGTTGCAGGATTGAAAGGGTTAATGTCTATGGGGTTTTTGAAGGCTCTGTGCCTTTACTTACTGGAGGTTAGAAGAATGAGGGGAGATCTCATTGAAACCTATAAATAATGAAAAGCCTAGATATAGTGGATGTGGAGAGGACATTTCCTATAGTGAGCAAGACTTCAGGGCACAGTCTCAGAATAGAGGGTAACCAATTCTAACAGAAATGAGGAGGAATTTCTTCAGCCAGATGGTGGAGAATCTGTGGAATTTATTGCATGTTCAACTGTGGAGGCCAAGTCATTGGGTATGTTTAAAGTGGAGTTTGATTGGTTCTTGATGAGTCAGGGCAACAATGAATATGGGGAGAAGGCAGGAGAATGGGGTTGAGAAAGATAATAAATTAGCCATGATGGAATGGCAGAGAAGACTCAAGGCATCAAATGGCCTAATTCTGATGCTATGGTCTCGTGATCTAACATGACAAACACACTTGTTCAATCACAACAGGAAAATTGTGTCCTGTTCTGGGCACCATATTTTAAGAAAAGTGTGGTGACTTTAATGGGGGTAAAATGAGATTTGTCAGAATGATTCTCAAGACTAGTGACTTTGGACATGTGGGTAAAATGGAGAACCTGCATTAGTTCTTCTTGTGATAAGAAACAAGAAACAATCTGCTGGAGGAACTCAGTAGGTCGAACAGCATCTAGTGGAGGAAATGTACTGCCGACATTTTACTTCAAAGCACTGCACCAATCACTGAGGAGTGTTGATTACTCCAGGTCCAGCACCTGCAATCTGTTGTGCCTTGAGGTGTAAGGAAATCTGCTTGAAGTATTTAAAGTAATAGAAGATATAGGCAGGCAGAGAGAAACTGTTACCATCACTGCATGGATCAAGAATATGGAGATATCCAATACAGGTGTTTAGCAAAGGAACTAAAAAATGGTCCAGAGGAGGTTCATGAGAATGATCCCAGTAATGAAAGGATTAACTTATGAGGAGCAGTTAATGGCTCTGGGCCTGTACTTGTAGGAGGTTAGCACGATAGGGAAGCTCATTGAATCTTGAAAGGACGAGATAGAGTGGATGTGGGTAGGATCTTTCTTATTGTAGGTTAGTCTAGGACCAGAGGGCACAGCCTCAGAATAGAAGAACATCCCTTTAGAACAGAAATGAGGAGGAATTTCTTTAGCCAGAGGGTGGCAAGTCCGTGAATTTCATTGCCACAGATGGTTGTGGAGGCCCAGTCATTGGGTATATTTAAACCAGATGTTGATAGGATCTTGATTGGTAAGGGCATCAAAGGTTATGGGAAGAAGACAGGAGAATGAGGTTGAGAGTGATAATAAATCAGCCATGATTGAATGGTGGAGTAGATTTGATGGGCCAAATGGCCTGATTCTGCTCCAGTGTTTTGTGGTCTTGTGCTCTAAAAGTGACATATGTAAAATGTGTTTTTTTTTTGTTACACAGAGAGAGGTTTGTGTTGGGATGTACTTGGAGCAGATACAACCAGAAAGAACAAAAGGAAGCTGGATAAGTCTCTGAAAGGAAAGAACTTGCAGCGCTATGGAGAGAAAACAAGGGTTCGGGACTAGCTGGATTGATATTATATATGTAGAGTTGGTAAAGTCTCAAAGAACCGAATGACCTCCTTCTATTCTGTAACCATTCTTGATTCCATTGCAGGGGACCTGATCCTATTATAACTACGTGTTCTAACACCGTTGCCAGCACATATCAGCTTCAAAAATTGTTTGATGTCAGAATACAGTAGTCAACTTCAAATGCAGAGCATTCAAACCAGCAAAATTTCAATTCTTAGTCAAATATATTTCTTCTGGCTTGAGGTGAAAACTGCACTCGCTGTCTGACAGACTTCTCTTGATCATCGATTTCAGTGCGGCTACAAATGCTCTCTAAGCTAATACCGTCTGCTGTGTGCAACCTCTTGTCATCATTTCCAAATATGTTCGGCCATGGCAGAAGGGAAGAGGGAAGCAGGATTTACCATATTCGCTTAAAAGACTAAACAAAGAGACCTCAGCCCATCAAGTCTCTGCAAGCTCACATTCACCACTAACTTTCACTTTAACTCATTCCCTCCACAGTCTCACTCACGATTCCCCCACCCACCCTCCCTAGGATTCTACTATACGCCTCCTCTTCTAAGGCAATTAGAGTGACTAATTTACCTACCAACCCGCATTTCTTCAAGATATGTGAGGAAGCCCGCACAATCAGGGATAAAATTGGTCTCCACGTTATTTGCATTTTTACCTCAACCTTTCTCTTCCTAGTTTTCATAACTCTTCTGCAAAGCTCTCAATTTTACTTTGCCTGTAATAAACACAAAGTATATTAGGGGAAATATTGACTCAGGGCATTCACTGTGGATTCTGACCCCAAAGGGAAACTTGAATTTTCAGTGCCATTACCCCTTGTAATTGATTTCACCAGCTGGAAGATCTTCCACTGAACGCTGGATTCCATGGCCAATGCAAGATGTCAGTGTAACACAGAGGAAGGCTTGGGTTGTGATACAGCAGCAAGGTCAGATGAGGTCTTCAGAAGTTAAACTATGAGAATCCTTCCCACACCCATTCAGTCTGAAGAAGTGAAGTGAAAGCAGGAGAAACAACTTTTGGAGATTTTGGAGATAGTGGTCACAATTCTATGTCCTTTACCATAGCATTGGAGAGAGATAGGAGCAGACAAGTTAGTAAAACATTTAATTGGAGTAGGGGGAAATATGAAGCTATCAGGCAGGAACTTGGAAGCATAAATTGGAAGCAGATGTTCTCGGGGAAATGTATGGCAGAAATGTGGCAAATGTTCAGGGGATAGGTATGATCCAATGAGACGGAAAGGATGGTAGGATGCAGGAACCGTGGTGTACAAAGGCTGTTGAAAATCTAGTCAAGAAGAAAAGAAAAGCTTACCAAAAAAAGCTAGGTAATGACAGATCTAGAAAATCATAAGTCTAGCAGAAAGGAATTTAAGAATTAAATTAGGAGAGCCAGAGGGACCATGAGAAGGCCTTGGCGAGCAGGATTAAGGAAAAGCCCAAGGCATTCTACAAGTATGTGAAAAGCAAGAGGATAAGATATGAGAGAATAGGACCAATCAAGTGTGACAATGGAAAATGGTGTATGAGGAGGTAGCAGAGGCACTTAATGAATACTTTGCTTCAGTATTCACTACAGAAAAGGATCTTGGCGATTGTAGGGATGACTTACAGTGGATTGAAAAGCTTCAGTATATAGACATTAAGAAAGAGGATATGCTGGAGCTTTTGGAAAGCATCAAGTTGGATAAGTCACCAGGGCCAGATGAGATATACCCCAGGCTACTGTGGGAGGCGAGGGAGGAGACTGCTGAGCCTCTGGCAATGATCTTTGCATCGGGAGAAGTTCCAGAGGATTGGAGGTTTGCAAATGTTGTTCCCTTATTTTAGAAAGGGAGTAGAGATAGCCCAGGAAATTATAGACCAGTGAGTCTTACCTCAGTGGTTGGTAAGTTGATGGAGAAGATTCTGAGGGACAGGATTTATGAACATTTGGAGAGGCATAGCATGATTAAGAATTGTCAAAGGTAGGTCATGCCTTACCAGCCTAATTAAATTTTTTGAGGATGTGACTAAATACATTGATAAAAGTAGAGCAGTAGATGTAGTGTATATGGATTTTAGCAAGGCATTTGATAAGGTACCCCATACAAGGCCTATTGAGAAAGTAAGGAGACATGGAATCCAAGTGGACATTGCTTTGTGGATCCAGAATTGGCTTGCCTGCAGAAGGCAAAGAGTGGTTGTAGACAGGTCATATTCTGCATGGAGGTCGGTGACCAGAGGTGTGCCTCAGGGAGCTGTTCTGGGATCTCTTCTCTTCGTGATCTTTATAAATGACCTGGTTGAGGAAGCAGAGGGATGGGTTAGTAAATTTGCCGATGATACAAAGGTTGGAGGTGTTGTGGATAGTGTGAAGGGCTGTCAGAAGTCACAGAGGGACATCGACAGGATGCAAAACTGAGCTGAGAAGTGGCAGATGGAGTTCAACCCAGATAAGTGTGAGGTAGTTCATTTTGTTAGGTCAGATATGATGGCAGAATATAGTATTAATGGTAAGACTCTTAGCAGTGTGGAGGATCAGAGGAATCTTGGGGTCTGAATCCACAGGGTACGCAAAGCTGCTGCACAGGTTGAGTGTGTAGTTAAGAAGACATACGATATTTTGGCCTTAATCAAGCATGGGAATGAGTTCAAGAGCCGAGAGCTAATGTTACAGCTATATAGAACCCTAGCCAGACCCAAATGTGCTCAGTTCTTGTCACCTCACTACAGGAAGAGTGCAGAGGAGATTTACAATGATGTTGCCTGGATTAGGGAGCGTACCTTTTGAGAATAGTTTGAGTGAACTTGGATTTTTTCTCCTTGGAGTGTTGGAGGATGAGAGGTGACCTGATAGAGATGTATAAGATGATGAGAGGCACTAATCATGTGGCTAGTCAGAGGCTTTTTCCTAGGGGTGAAATGGCTAACGTGAAAGGGCACTGCTTTAAGGCATTTGAAAGTAGGTACAGAGGAGATGAAAAGGGTAAATTTTTGATGCAGAGAGTGGTGAGTGCATGGAAAGGGCTGCCAGTGGTAGAGGCGGACACAATAGGGTCTTTTAAGAGACTCTTGGATAGGTACGTGGAACTTAGAAAAATAGAGGGCTATGGGTAACCCAAGGTAATTTCTAAAGTAAGTACATGTTCGGCACAGCATCATGGGTCAAAAGACCTGTATCGTGCTGTCGATTTTCTATGTTTCTATAAATAAGATGCCTGAGGTACTCAACAGGTCATGCATTGGACATTTTGGATCTCAAAACTCTGACTTGTCCATTTCCTCCCACGGACGCTGCTTGGTTTACAGAGATCTGCCAGCATCTTTGTTGTTGCTCTAGATTTCAGAAACTGCACTCCCTGGTGTCTCCATGTGAAAACAGACGCAGATTGTGTAAAGAATCACCAAAGAATGAAGCCCGAGGACCTCAGGCGTGCCAGGAAGCAGAGTGTGCTGGATCCATTCTGGGGAGATTCGTTACGCACCTGACCTTTCCTCTCCCGCCACTGACTGGTCAACCCAATCAGATCTCTGTTTTCTTCTCAGGATACTTAGGTGGCCTGCTCCAGTGGACAGTCGACATTTCAAATACTCCAGGTTCAGTTTGCTGGATCCTGATGCTTTTGCAGTCCAAAGGTTTTTTGGAAGTCAAGAATGAGCCATAAAATTTGTTGCTTACAAAGAAGGAAAAGCCTCAAGAGAAGTAGAAAAGAGAAGACTAGCAATTTGTTGCGGTTTTCTCATTACAAACTAGAGATAACAGAAATTCCACCGATAACAGTTTACTTGTAAGATAGACAAATTCAAGTAATGTGACACCTGCTACTGAAACTATGAAGTCTCTGGAACAATGCAGAGACAACTGTACTGTAATTACTGGAAAATTCACTGAACAATTACATGCATATAGGTGATTATATAAAAATACACGCAAGCCTTGGAAAGTTAAACTACAAGAAATATAACAATTCTGCAGCCAAATCCAATGAGTTCATCATGTTTTGTTACAGTATCATTTTACAGATAATTTGAAGATAAGCTCTTATGACAGGAATCACATATACAAGTTTGAATGCATTAGCCATTCATACATTTCAGCAGATAGGGATTCAATTCATCTGAAGGGATTCAATCCCTTCAATTCATCTGAAGGGATCCAGCATGTTGATTGTGTTATGTCAGGAGCTGGCTGTGAGAAATTGCTACAAACGCAGGGCAAAAAGTAAGATCAGATCCTGACATTTGTTGGCCGATATTGCTGGCTTCGGGATAAGGGATTTAACTCCACAAATACTAGGTGACACACTGACACCAGACTCCAATAATTTGACCTCGGAAAGAGCTTCTATCAGAAAGATAATCACTTGGCCACAAACATTCACCTGTACAACATTGTTGTGACTCTCAGAACCTTCACAGCACTTCAGAGAGTGCATCAGCCTGCTTACACAATTTCACATGACAAGGCCTATTGACTTCAAAGCCATTTGACTGAACATAGCTACCTGACTACAAGCACAAGTCTTAAAATAAATGAAATAAAGAGACATAAATCGATTAGTGACTAATTTATTGTTCTGTACTTTGAAATTCAAAGACTTCGACTACCCTTTTGCAGTCTTGATTTCTATGTATCCAAGGTCATAAAGAACTATTCAGGAGATTTAGAAACAACCAACTACATATACTCTGGGTACATAAGTTTTTTGTTCGAGTGTAGGGATTTGGGGGTCGGTGTACCTGTTCCGTTTTGTTCGTTTTTTTATGTGGGGAGGGGGATTTGGGAGTTGATGTGCCTGTTCCAGTTTTGTTAGTTTTTTGTGTGGGAGGAGGGGTTGGGGTGGGGTCAATGGGCATGTTCTAGTTTGTTAATTTTTTGTGTGTGAGGAGGGATCTAGGGGTAGATGTGTCTGTTCCACTTGGTCAGTTTTCTTTTGTGCGGGACAAGAGATTAGGGGGTCAATGTGCTTGTTCTGTTTTGTTCTGTATTTATGTGGGAGGAGGGCTCTGGGGGGGGGGTGTGGGGTTGATGTGCCTGTTCTGTTTTTGTTAGTTGTTTTGTGCGGGGAGGCGGAATTTGGGGATTGATGATCGCCCTGCCGTTCTTTTCTTTCTTGGTTTCATGGCTACCCAGAGAAGAATTTCAGGTTGTCTGCTTTGATAATAAATGAACTTTTGAAACAACCACTTTTGCACCAATCCTGCACTAACATGTTTTATTCTTCCCATGTTAGCATCACGAAACATCCATCATTTTTCTTCACATAAGGGGCAATTTGCAGTGGCCGAGTAACCAGCCAACTAGCATGTCTTTGGAATGTGGGAGGAAACTGGAGTGCTCGGGGAAATCCATGCGGGAGAACATACAATCTCCCTACAAATAGCTCCAGAGGTCAGGGTTGAACCTGAGTCTCTGGCGCTGTGAGACAGTGGCTCTCTACTTGCTGCTCTGCTGAGAAGCTCCAAGAAACCTGGATTCCAAACTCCCGTCCCTCATATTTGTGGAAATCCCAGTGAAATGCACCAAGAGTTTGCACTCTTTTTCCAGGTGTGTTGCTGAAGGTACTTCGGGGATTCGTGAGACCCAGAACTCCGAAGTTTCAATCTCAGTAGAAAACCCTATTCCGAAAATGTCTACCGTTCACCAAAAGATTGCAGCTGTGGGAATCTAGAGTGACAACAATCTGGTCCTGATGTAGGTCCTCAACGCAAAAAAACAGACGATTTCTTTCTCCTCACAGATGCTGCCTGACCTACTGAGTCAGACTGTTGGCTGCTGCAAAAAAAGTCCCCATCTCCCTGCAGTACCTGTGATTTCTGTAGGTGGCGCTGCAATCAGAACCAGGCAAATGCAGTGCGGCTGATTCCAGATTTAATAAAGCACGAGTTCTCTTTGTTATAGTTCACACAGACTGTAACGAGACTCTGCTGTTTGCCTTGTTCATTATAAAATGTATTTCCATTGGCATCAATCCAATTTTCTGTGCTTTCTCCCTGCCTCTGTGTTAATGGCTGGGACATGTGGAGCAATGCCTAAAGATTGGCTGCCATTAGTCATGTTAGTTATTTATTTATGTGTTTGTTTGGTTACTTATTTATTGAGATACGGCGCAGGATAGGCCTTTCCAGCCCTTTTGAAATGCTCCACCCAGCAACCTCCAATTTAACCCTAGCCTAATCACGGGGCAATTTACAATCACCATGTCTCTAGAGTGTGAGTGGAAACCCATGTGGTCATGGGGAGAACATACAAACTCCTTACAGACAGTGGAGGGAATTGAACCACGGTCGATGGTAATGTAAAGCATTGTGCTAGCCACTACACTACTGTACCATACCATACACTGATTCCACTTCATTGGCTGCCTTTCTGTGGATAATTTTGAAGCCCAATTAATTTTAATAATTAAATTATGAATTATAATATTGATTAGTAATGAATAATTCAGCTGTTAAGTTTTCTCTCAGTATTTCCATTGCTTTCCCACACAGAGATGACTTCCAACACCATTCCTTCTAGTAAGTGTACTGTATCTGTCCATTCCACACACACCTTCATTCCCCTGCTATCCCTTCCAAACCTGACCAAGCACCACCACCACAGCTTCACACAGCCCCTGCCAGGCTGAAGAATCAGATCCATTGTCATTGGCTTACTTTGAGTTTTGAAAGATTATTCACTATTTTTAAGACACGAGAGACAGCAGATACTGGAATCTGGAGCAACAAACAAAATATACAAGCTGCTGGAGGAACTCAGTGGGCTAAGCAGCATTGGTGGAGGGAAAGGAATTGTCAGTGTTTTGGATCCACACACTGAAGCAGGGTCTCAACCCGAGACATCAACAATTGCTTTCCCCTGACAAATGTCACTCGGTCTGCTGAGCTCCTCCAGGACATTGTTTTCTTTGCCTCACTGTGTGTTAATATAGGTATCATTACAGTCTCAGCCTAAAATGCATTCATATTCCCCCCCCCTCCCACCCTTCACTTCCACTCATCAAAACGAGAAAGTCTGCCGACGCTGGAAATCCAAGGCAGCAAACACAAAGTGCTGGAGGAACTCAGCAGGTCGGGTAGCATCTATGGAAAAGAATAAACAATCAACGTTTTGGGCTGAGTCCCTTCTTCGGGACTGAGAGGATGTCAGAATAAAAAAGGTGGGGGGAGGGGGAGTAGGCTAGCTGGAAGGTGATAGACGAAGCCAAGAGGGTGGGTAAGGTCAAGGGCTGGAGAAGAAAGAATCTGATCAGAGAGGAGAGTGGACCATAGGGAAGGAGGAGGGGACCCAGGGGGAAGTAGTAGACGGGTGAGAAGAAGTGAAAGGTCAGAGTGGGAAATAGAGGAAGGCGGGGTGAGGGGTTTGTTTACTGGAAGGAGAAATCGATATTCATGCCACCAGGTTCAAGGGTACCCAGGTGTTGCTTCTCTATCCTAAGGGTGGCCGCATCTTGGTATGAATGTCGGAATGGGAATAGGCTGCTCAAACCCTTCTCTGTGTTGTTATTATATCTGGACTCAACCACTCCAATGTACTCAAGCCTAGATACTTTCATTCCGCAAACAATCACAACAAGGACAATTGAAGCACTGCTGCTAGTGACTGCACTTGTACCAAATCACATTCATCTTCTCCACACCCCCCTCCGTGCTTACTGATCAATAACAGTTCCTTCTCCACAAACCCCTCAGAATTCATGAGAAGGATAAGTGAACCAATATCCTCCTCCGTGCCAAAATCCCCAGAATTGTGACCCTGATTATACTCAAAATACGACACTGGACTTCCCATGTTCCACAATAGAATCCCAAACAAGAGTCTCTATTTCAAGCTCTGCCACAGGAAGATGTTAGCAGACAAATGGAGTGTAACATAGAATATAGAACATTTCAGCACTGTACAGATTGTTTAGCCCACAATATTATACCGACCTCTTACCCTACTTCAACATTAATCTAATCCTTCGCCTCTAACAGCCCATATCTCTCCATTTCTCTTTCATCCACGCACCTATCTAAGAATTTATTAAATGTTCCTAACAAATCAGCTTCTACTACCAGTTTTTGCAGTACATTCCAGGCATATACCATTCTGTGTAAAAATCCTCCTTGACATCAAACCCTAAACTTTCCCTCCACTTACCTTAAACTGATGTCCTCTGATATTAGCACTGGTAGTCCACTCTATCTATGAGTCTTACAATCTTCACATCTTCATAGTTCCTAGGAACCCTCAGCCTATGACTGCTCAACCTGGAGAAGAAGAATTCATAATGAGAATCTCGAGACAATGCATCAGGGCACAAAGTAACCACTTGCTCTGTCCAGGAAATGTCCGTCCCATCAGAGGACTCAGTACTGAGTCAAGCACCAGACTGGAAGACGAGGACTACCTGCATCTGTCCTCCAGCTCTTTTATGATGTCCAAGTTTCTATGACGGACTTGTAGCTCTTTATGGAACTGCCTTCTTGAGAAAAGTACAATGCAGTTTAATATTACCATCTGATGTTAGGCTGCATTGTTTTATGAATTTTTTCTTGAGAAGTTGTACTCCAGGTGTGTGAGCTCTACACAAGAAGGACAGGGACATCAGATGCCTGGATGAAGTCCTGGTCCATGACAAGGAAATGGTCAACATGAGGCTCCATCTCCTGTTGTGTGGTAATGCACCAACACCACCACCCCCCCCCCCCCGCCACTCACTCCCATCTCAGTGCTGTCAGAGGCCTTTCAGCCCATCCTGCCCGTGCACCCATTGTACCATCTTGGTCAACCCCGTCTTATCTGCATTTAGCCCATGACCTTGTAGCTGTTGCTTGTGTTATTCTGCTGAACAGTGTGGGCAAGCACTGGAATGTGTGGTGGGGACACCTGCAAGCTGCCCCCAGCACATCTTTTGGTTGCGTTGGTTGCTAACACGAACGATGCAGTTCACTGTATGTTTCGATGTACAATGGATAAATCTATTAATCGGAATCGGAAACTTAAATCATAGGCAACTTGCATCTTTCTCTGGAGTATTCAGAGCCCCCTGTGACCTGTAAATCTCGCCGGGTTATCAAATCACATAGTGGTCATATAGGGGCCTTACTGCTGCTTGTGGGTGGGAGCAGGGAGCTGGGGGGGGGGGGCTTTGGGGTTCCAACGTTTTAACTGTCATTCATTCTTTGGAGCACTCCTCTGCTTTCATGGATGTTTGCAAAGAAAAATAAATTCAGGGTGTACAGTATGTTATATACATTTCTCTGACATTGAATGTACCTATTGAAACCCATTGACTAAAAATCTGAAGTGAGACATATCATGAAAGTCACAACTAGAGGGGGGTGTAAATGGGAAATTTACGCCAACTCCTGAACAGAACCCCAATGCAACGGTACTGCAAAAGATTGTAGATCTGCTCCACATACCTGCCCCTCTCCCATCTCAGGCACACTGCCTGGTTTGCACCTTTTCCCACACCAAGAATTTTGGACACAAAGATGTTTTTGAGTTGTAACTATAAACAAAGCCTATGTGTTTTTAATCATCTTCTGTCTCACTCACTCTGAGACTCTCGCCATCTGAAATAAAACAAAAGCACCCTGCAGTGCGAAGTTATAAAATTTTATTGCTCTCCACTTCTGCTATCACCCACCCCACCAGATGGTTGAGGGAAAAAAAGCAGAAGACAGCAACACTGAGTGGGGGGAAGCTGTTGATATGCAAGGCTCAGTTTGCACTTGTTCTGGGCTGCAGTTATTTAAAGTGCTTGCAGTGGAGTCAAACCTCGTTCCAGTTTGCACTTTACTTAAAAGGGACTTGAATGATACAGTGCTGGGAGCACTTCCCTGAAATTCTAACCTGCACTTCACAAAACATGTGGTCATTTGTGCTGGGAATGGGCTCCAAGTCTCAGTGCTTTTATTCTGTTCAGTTTTGAGACTTCTGCTGATATAAAGTAATAGAACACAGAAACAGGTTCTTCTGCCCAATATACCTGCTGACCAAGGTACCCACCTAAGCTTATCCTATTTCCTTGGAGGAGGCCCATAAACCTCCATATCTTTCCTATCCATCTACTAGTTCAAATGTTGAGATTATACCCCTCAACGGCTTCCTGTGAAAACAGTTTGTTTCATTATAAGCTTCATTTAATCACTTAACTGTTTCTCTTTGAACTTACTTCCATGGTTTTTCTTTGTTTTGTGGCTATCTGGAGAAGAAGAATCTCAGAGTTGTATATTGCATACACACTTTGATAACAAATGAACCTTTGAAAAATGCAAACTAGTATATTGTAGGATATTCACATGAAGATGTTTATAATTATTTTTGTGGGTTGTGTTAATACTTTTCATCAGAATCAGAAAAAGATTCAGATTTATAATCCCTTTCTTATATGATGTGAAATTTCTTGTTTTGCCGTAAAAAATAAAATTACTATGAACTACAAATCAAATACATGTGCGTCTTACATCAGTGGTGGACAAACCGTTAGAGAAAATTCTTAAACAGGATCTACAAACATTAGGAGAATTATAGCTTGATTAGGGATAGTCGGTGTAGTTTTGCAAGGGGCAAATCATGTTTCACAGACTGATTGAATACTTCAAGGAAGTGACAAAGGAAATTGATGAGGGTAGAGCAGTGGATGTGGTACTGAATCCATGCAGCCAGCTTCCCCTGCATCCCATGCCCCTGACTTTTTGAAAGAGTTGATTTGATATGAATCACATCCACTACTCTACCTTCATCAATTTAACACAGCCCACAAAATATTATTGTTGAAGGTACATAATAATAAGTACTTTATTGATCCTGAGCGGGAAATTCTTTCGTTACAACAGTAACATTTAAGAACACACTTAGCAGTGTGCAGATTTAACTAAAAGTAAGTTACAGAATAATAATATAATGTGCAATAATAATGTATGAAATAATAGAACAGAGACTATTGTCCTATGATGCGTATTCTCTTGTCGCACAGAGAGGAACTGTTGTATATGCTTATTGCATTTAGTAGGAAAGATTTTCTGTAACGATCCTTGTGACGGGGGTGCTGAGTGAGTCTGGTTGAAAGGGCACTCCTCTGTTTATTCAGTAGATCATGGAGAGGATGTGCCAAATTGTCCATAACAGATAACAGTTTATTGAGTGACCTCCTCTCCAGCACTAACTCAAAAGAGTCCAGGTTGTAGCCAAGGATGGTTCCAGCCCTTTTGATGAGTTAATTTGGTCTTTCTGCATCACCAGCACTGATCCTGCTCCCCCAACATAAAGCCACATGGTGTGTTGGCCTTCTTTAGTCAGGGATTGAGTTCCAGAGCTGCAGAGTAATGTTACAGCTCTAAAAGACTCTTGCTGGACCATACTAGGAGTATTGTGTTCAGTTCTGGCCGCTTCATTATAGGAAGCATGGGGAAACTTTAGAAAAGGTGCAGTGCAGATTTACCAGGACCCTTCCTGGATTACAGGGTATGGCTTATGAAGAAATGTTGAGTGAGTTAGGGATTTTCTCTTTGGAGCAAAGGAGGATGGAGAGGTAACTTAATAGAGATGTAGAAGATGGTAAGAGGCACAGATAGAGTGGACGGCCGGCATCTATTTCCCAGGACGGAAATGGTCTAATTTTAAGGTGAGCAGAGGAAAGCATAGAGGATGATGTCAGAGTTAGGATTGTGGACTGTAGTGGTCCATTTCAGATCCAAATGATTCTATCATTGTATGATATCCAGAGATATTAAACATACATTTCAGCACAAAGTATTCCTAATTGAGCAAATTCCCATTTTTGACTGTACCATAAGTAGAAGTGCATAAGGGTAAATGAAAAGCAATCTGTGCTGGAAATCAGAAATACAAACCAATCCCTGCTCACCCATCTCTATCTGGGACCATGGGAATCAGGTCCAGACCAGTCTGCATCTTAAAAACATCTACTTTCTTTTTCTCTGGTACCTTTCCTTCAGTTTGAAATTTTCAACTTAGCTGACGTCTCTGAGGGAGAGATTTCTAGATTCTCTCTAATTTTTTGTGGATCTGTTTCTTGTTGTCACCCATGTTAAAATGATAGGGTTTTCCCCACATGTCCTGGATTCCTCCATCAAGAAACATGTTTTCTTTCCATGCCGTCAAAAGTTTTAATCATCCAGAGTACATCAAATTAGGTCATTTTTGGCAATGCTAATCTAAGCAACTGGCCCTGCTTTTGAAGGCACAACAACCCGCAGATGCTGGGATATGAAGCTGTAAAAAAACACATATTGATTAAAGAACTTGGTGGATGAGGCAATTATCTCTGGAGGGAAATGAATTAGGTATTGATATCCTTCAACAGGTTGCTTTTTGCTTGGGTCCTGTGATTTAACCCTTTCAAAAGATGTGGCGAGGGTTCCTTCTTCTAGTTTTCACAAGGGACGTGACCTACATTCCTCAGGTAAGTTGAAAAGTGTAAAGCATAAATTTCCTGTACATAACATGTTGCCAAAGACAAGATTTACACCTGGTCTGTTTTGTGCTATGTTGGGGAGACAGAAAGATGAATATAACTGTGGGCAAATTATAAATTGACTTGGAGAGATTAATTCATTGTGGAGGTGGAACTAAGGGGCGCCCCATTGATGGGAGTTAAATTCTTGTTATTCAGATCCATCTTGAGAGCCTCGGTCGCCACTCTGTTCTGTGGCATTGCAGTTCCAGGGTTACTCAAGCATCACAAAGCAAATACAGAATATGCTAGAAATAGTCATCAGGTCACACCACATCATTAGAAAGCAAAACAAGTTAACATTTCAAGTTGATGACACTTTAACAGCACTGAGACGGAGAGTTTTGATGAAGGGCCTTCATCCTGAAATGTTAACTCTGTTTCTCTTTCCATCGATGCAGCTTGACCCAATGAGTATTTACTGTATTGTTGTTCTTATTTTAGATTACCAGCATTTGAATTTTTTTTTTGATTTTCATTTTTGGTTATTCAAGTGAAACCTCTCTATACCAAGCATCTCTAGAGATGCAGCTCGTTAGCCCCTCACTAACAGCCACTGGACTCAGCGGTGAGAAAAGCACCTTTTTCAAACTCCGTACGTCTAGGGTCAGTATGACTTCGGTCCCACCAAGACCGGGAAGTTGGGACGTATCGATCACCCAAAACCGAACTGCGTGAATACTGCATAAATACTGCCCCATGCAATTAGCCGACGGCAAGAAATAACAGATCATACACTGCATATAATTAGTAAGAAAGTATATTTACAAATATCAACTTTATTGAACAGTTAGTAGCAAAAAAGTTAAAAAGTGCCCATAACAGTTAACCCAGTCCAAATGTGCACATAAGTTGGAGCTCAGCTTGAAGTTGTCTTTAACTCACCCGCTGGACCCTCGGTCTGCGTGAAAGCACACACCACCTTCCAAATGTCGCTCAAAGTCCATCTCGAACAAACTGGCTCCCCCATGGGAGTATTGCTCCTTCCTCCATGAAGCCATTCATCTGCACAAAGCACCTTGTGCAGCAGGGACGGCATCTTCAGCCATCTTCCCTCCTGGCTTCTCCCAGCTCCCGCCAGAAGGTTGTCACCGAAAACCTCTCTGCCCAGCGTTCCCTAGAACCTTCTCCCAATTCCACCATCCTGATTGGCTGACACAATATTCCTAAGTTGAACGACATAGCTCCTTATCTTTAGCTCAAACCCAAACAGAATGCTCTTACAGAACTGCTAAAATGAAATGCTGACAGAGTAGCAGTAAAAATCTTTACCAGGGCTTTACACAAGCATCAGTCTACATGAGAATCAAACTGACCAAGAAGAAATAGGATTTAGAAATGAATATTACATATAATTCTGACGCTGCAACTTACAGGATTGTTTCATCAGACTTTGGGAATCCTGACAAGTTTGAGGAATCAATGTTCAGATGACTCAGTAGAGTTTTTTGGTCATATTGTATGAGCTTAAGTATTCAGTGTGCCCTTCCTTTAGTGAGAAGAATTCACCTCTACTTTTTCCAATTGCTTACAGGCATTGGCCTACAATTTTCCTCATGGAAACGCACTTGGCATTTAATTTATTATTGTCACATGTACTAAGGTACAGTGAAAAGATTCATTAATATGCTATCCACACGATCATTATGTACATAAATACACTGAGGCAGTACCAAAGGAAAATAAAGCAGAATAGAGTACTAGAATTAAAGAGAGAGGTCAAAGTTCAAAGGACATTTATTATCCAATTATGTATACTTCACACAACGTTGAGAATCATCTCCTTACAGGCAGTCACAAAACACAGAAACCCATTAAAACAAAAGAGGACTGTCGAACACCAAATGTGCAGACAGAAATAAACAAATCATGCAAACAATAAAAATCAGCGAGTAGCATTCGGTGCTGAAGTTCACAAAAGTGAGTCCACAACCAATTCAAAAGCCCATTAGTTGCAGGCCACAGCCTCAGTTCAGTGCAGAAATGAGTAAACCTCATAGAGCAGCAAGCGGATCTGTCCCAGGGTGTTTAATTCCCGATGGCCTGACAAGGTGTACCTTGGCATATGGGAATACAGGTATATAATTGGTTGAAAGCGGCTTCACAAGTAGATAGGGTTGTAATGAAAGGTTTAGGCACATTGGCCTCCATAAATCCAAGTACTGAGTACAGTAGATGGGATGTTATGTTGAAGTTGTATATGATGTTGGTGAGTTTAATTTGGAGTATTGTGTGCAGTTTTAGTCCCATGCCTACAGGAAAGATGTAAATAAGACTGAAAGAGTACAGAGAAAATTTACAAGGATGTTGCCAGGTCTGGAGGACCTGAGCTATCAGGAAAGATTGAATAGGTTAGGACTTCATTCCTTGGAACATAGAAAACTGAGAGGAAATTTGATAGAGATATACAAAATCAGGAGGGGTATGGATAGGGTAAATGCAAACAGCCTTTCTCCACTGAGGTTGTGTGGGATTACAACCGGAAGTCATGGATTAAAGGTGAAATGCTTAAGGGGAGGATGAGGGAAAGCTTGAGGGTCATGAGATTGTGGAATAAGCTGCCAGCACAGGTGGTGCATACGAGCTCAATTTTACCATTTAGGGGAAGTTTGGATGGGTACATGGATGGTAGGTGTACGTAGGCAGATCGATGGGAATAGGCAGTTTAAATAGTTTTCTCATAAACTTAATGGGTCAAAGGACCTGTTTCAGTGCTGTACTTTTCTGTGACTCTATTCCTTGCCTCCAGCCCTGACACCCTGATCTTTTCAGTCTGGTCTGGTGCTTAAATCATCCAAGTTTCAGGCTGTTTCTTGCTCTCAGACCTGGGTTTTGCTGTATCAGTATGTTCTCAGGCCCAATTCCCACTGACCTGATTTGGGCTGTATCTGACCTTTCCAATTCAGCTCAGCACCTAAATCAATTGACCCCCACCCCACCCCAGGTCTTCTCTCACTCTCGGCTCCATACTCTGCCTTGTCTCTGTTTGCCTTCCCTCAGCTCTTCCACCCCGTTGAGCTGGACCCAAGTCCATTCCAACAGTAGCCATACATTTGCTCTTTCTCTGTTCTCCGGCCCAGAACCCACCACCTTAGTTCGGCATGTACATACTTCACCAAAACCGTCCTGCACCTTCGAGACTTCAGTTCACACCACAAAAATGCCAGGTCATACAGGCAATTCAAAAGCTCTGCTCCGACAGAGAGGTTAGAGTGTTACAGATTCAGGCAACAATAAATATACGAGTTAGGCAAGGGATTTTATAACAAATAACATGTTTATTAAACACTGAAAACAAACCCCCAAAAGTAAACAAATCACTAACGTAACCGGAAATCAGCTGCTGTGCGGCAGCTCACACTGTTCTTAAAGCGATGAAGCTTAAATAGTTCTTAAAGCGAAGTTGCAAAAACAGTTCTTTAAAGTAGAAGCCAAAAGCCAAAAGTTCAAAATGCTCACAGTCCATTAAAGGGAGAGACTTTTTAAGATGATTTAAATTCTCTTTCACGTCGTGTTGCTTCGGTTCCCAAATCGAACTTTTTCCCACGAAGAATTTACGAAACAAAACGGCTTAAAGGCACTGACCTTTCCTTTACAGCATGGTCCTCAATCCTTTCAGCTATTTCGCAGGGATTAACACGAGAACAGTCAACGAATTCCTTCCGAATGAGGATCAAACAAGGTCGAACCTGTTTCACCATCGAAATCGATTCTCCTCGATCTTTAACTCCCGAACTCCGATCTTCACTCTCCACTGATTCTCAACTAGCAGTATTGTAAAGAAACTGCTGGCCCATAAGGTCTGGGACCTTTTATCGAGTACTTTCATAACCTTCCTCCTGACTAGGGTTTTTTTTCTTTACGGTCCCTTGCTTTCAGCTCCTTTTTTTTTCTGGTAGAAGGCATTATTACCCTCTGTTGCTGAGTGTATTCACAGTCTGGGAGTTTGGTTGTCCTGACTTATACTCTCTTTATTGTGTTGTGGTTGGTCTGGAGTTGTTGTTGTTTTTTCTTGTGTTGTGGGGCTTGGGGAGGACACTAAGCTTACTTGTCTTTAATTCAGGTGCTTTTTTTTTGCTAAATTCTCTTCCTTTGTAGCATATTGTTATTGTATGCTTAATTTTGCACTGTTTTAATGTTCCTCATTGGGATTTGGGGTTTTTAATTTGTAAAATGTTTTGAAAGACTAATAAAAAAAAATTTTTTTAAAAAGAAACTGCTGGTAATGACCTTTTAAACTTTAGGCATTAGATAAAACTTCGTCTTTCAACTAAACTGCATCATCACATTAAATCACGCAGTGGCATGAAGTCAACTTGGCAAATCCAGCCACGAACTGCCCCTCCTCACAGGGAGGGGTCCTCCTTTTATACCCTGTAAAAAAAAACCTATCACATGACCTCTACTGGTGGGAAAATGACATCACTCCACCATCACAAGACCATTACCTCAAGTCCAGTATAGCTTCAACCCCAGTCATGTGACAAGGGTACCACTGTCACATGTTACGAGTACGTAACAACAGTCTATTTTTTGTGGTGATTGTTCACCAGAAAAAGTGTGATTGATAAAAGTGTAGTGCAGGTAGACAAATAAGGTGCAAGGTTAGATTATGAGTTCAAGAGTTCATCTTAAACATACAAGTGTACCATTTAAAAGTCTTATATCAGTGGGATAAAACCTGTTCTTGAGCCTGGAGGTACATGTGCTCAAACCTTTGCTATCTTCTGCCCAGGGGAAAATGACTGGAGAGGAAGAGGTCTTTGATACAATTGGCTGCTTTCTCAAGGTAGTGTGCACAAAATCCCTGGAGGGAAGGTGGGAGGTTGGTTCTTGTGAGAGGAAAATGCAAAGTACAAGCTGATTCTTTCCCAAAAAGGGTCAGAAAAAATAGCAACTTTTAACCATGGACCATATTCCCATATTTTGATACAGCCAATCACAACCTAGACCCGATGGAAAGCCTGTAATCCAGGGAATTCAAGTGCCTGTAGCAGAAAGAAAGGAATGAGCCTGTGGTTGCTTTCTACTCATCATCTTGACACGTTGTATGTTTCTAATAGGGAATATTGTCAGACTAAAGGATCTGAAAATTGCAGCTGAAACTTCGATTGCACCAGGTATTTCCGACTGCATGGATGATCCCTCGTGGCACATGTGAGTCTTGAAATGGGGCAAAGCTGTGGAGATTTGAACGTAATTAAATATGGGTTGAAGGGTGAACAGTCAAACTGAAGAAAGCAGCTAACTGCTACAGGTCAAAGTGAAAGCTGAGAATGCATGCACCTTGTGTAAATTAAAATAGTGAAGCAGATGCTCGTTGATTAATGGTTTGCAGGTGATGACAGGATTATGCTGGAACAGCACATATGCTGCTATTCAGGAAGCAGCTGTTTTTCCAATTCAAGTGTCTAAATTACATCTAAGTGGCAGTGGAATATTAAAAAAATCTGAAAGTATAAATAAAGCATTTATGAAGATTTTTAATGATTATGCATGCAATATACAGGAGGATATAATAATCGTATTTAACAATTGAAAGCTGAGCTTACTCTAAAGCCAATTATCAGCTCCTGTTAAGTGAAGATCATGATTGTCATAAAATTATATTAATTATCCAGAATTTTGCTGGGAAGTACAGTCAATGATTCAGTGACACCGTTTCTTGCATAGTTTAATTATCGTGGAAGATTGTTTCATACTTCACTGTGGAATGCAGAAATTACACAATGAGTCAGCGCAGATTACGTTTATAATAAAATCCAAACACTAAAATGGTCTTAATGATATGCATGCACAGTAGAAAAGGACTGCACATTCCACCATTATCACTGAACCTGCTATTATCGCTTCATGCAACATGTTTCCTCAGTCCTACAAACCAGCAATATTTAGCTGGAAATACATACGTGTGGAAAAGGGGAAGATTAAAGGTGCCTTGATATTGTAAGATTCCAAGTCCCTGTGCACACTTTTGCTTCATAATCTTTTTTGTGGCAAAGCAGGTGGCTTTGCTGCCTTGCAGCTCCAGTGAGTTGAGTTTGATCTCAACTTCCAGCTCTGCCTGTGGGACGTTTGCACCTTCTCCCTATGAAGGATTACCTAAATACACTGGTTCCTCCCACAGACCAAAGGTGTGCTATGTGCTGTTTTGTAAATTCATTAGATGTTGTAAAGTACTCCCAGAGTAGATGGGTAGAAGAAAAAACCAGAAGGAGTTAATAGGTTTGTGAGACAGAATGAAAAGATATCAGTGGGGTAATGTAATAGATGGAATTGCTCTGATATCTAGCAGAAACCAGATAGACTAAAGAGCTTCTTTCACTGTCATATTGGATTGACATATATTTCTGATGTTTGTTTCCTGACATTGATGTCTAGGTTATTTCTTCATCTACTCTTGTTTCTTCTTTGCTGTGAGAAATTTACCTGACACAATATACAATCATATCAGTTATCGGAGATCATGAGCCATTGTTCTCAAGAAAGGAGGAATTTCAGTTTCTACGTTCAATTGGTGAACCAAACACACACAATGAACTACAGATACTGGAATCTGGAACGAGAAGCAAACTTCTGGAAGAACTCAGGCTGCATCCGTAGAAGCAGAAAGATAGTCCATGTTTTGGGTCAAAACTTTCCATCAGGACTGGTGAATTTGGAACTGTTCATCATAGAACAACAAAGTACATTGACGTGAGATTTGGTGATCGCTGGCACGATCATGAATGGTGTAGAAGGACAAAATGAAAGCTGTTTTTTTCAATGAGTGCTCCAGGATTGAAAGTGATACTCAGAGGACTCGGGAAATCACTGACTGTAGGGATTCTGGAAACAAAGTTCAAGCGAGCTTGCAAAGGGGATCAGATAGGCAGAGATGGGAAACTATTTGTGGGACGCTCTAGAAAGAGCCAGCACAGACACAGGCAGTCTCCTAATGTGAAGTAACATAATGATTCTAAACATTAGAAGCTATGTATATTGGGTAGGCAATTCATTACCATCTGGTTTTAGTTATCATCCAAGATAAATTTCTAACTGATGTCTTTTTAATTGGTGGCAAATCTCCTGTGTACACCTCTAGATTACCTGCATGGATGGTTATCAAGTCCAATTTTCTTTTCCTCTTTCCTTGACTTTGATATATACCAAATTTCATAAATTCAACTGCGGTGCTTAGCACACCATAAAGTAGCAAAGAGAAAGAATTTCAGAGATGGAGAGCCAGATATGACCATTACTATGTAGTACTTTCAGCTCCTCCGACTGGGGTGAATTTCTGTGCAATATGTTCTTTACCACTCTCACTTTACCTAGCTGTCAATGTTCTTGATAGTGCCACACCACATCCCTAATAACCAAGCAGCCCTCAACCCTCACCAAAGCAAATCGTATGGTCATCATTGCACTGCTGTTTGTGAGATTAGTGGTAAAATATGAGCACATGCTGAGGACAATCCTCACACAAAAGTATAGAGATTTGAAATTCAAGAAAGGAGGTCATAACTACTATAGAATGCCTCACGGACCAATGCCATGGTTGAGAGAACGATAAGTAATATATATAAGTCTGATATGATATAAAACTTAGTGGACAAATTAGCAATGAGGAAAACATGAAAAGCATCTGAGTAATATGGGGGTGGCATGGTAGTGTAGTGGTTTGCACAACACTTTACAGTGCCAGCAATCAGCGATCGGATTTCACTTCCAGAGCCGCCTGAAAAGAGTTTGTATGTTCTCCCTGTGACTGCGTGGACTTCGTCCAGGTGCTCTGGTTTCATCCTACATTCCAGATACAAATGGGTTAGGGGTTGTAGGCACGTGGTGTTGGCACCAGAGGCATGGCAAAACTGTTGTGACAGTGAATGAAGCCAGAAGAGAGAAACAGCTGGTAGATACAAAAGCCTTTATTCAGGACACACAGAAGCTGGCAGCCTTTAGAGTCACTCAGGGGAGAGAGGGTCCTGACCCAACATTACAGTACCTTTTTATATCTTACAGAACAAAGATAACAGGAGAACTTCTATAGTTACAATGCCTTCATTATGCTTCTTTTAAGTTACATGTAATTTTTCAGCTACCTGGATTTTCCCATCAACATACATAAAATGATTGTTAATTACCTTTGGCTCTGAGTCATATTCATGGAAGTGCAAACATCTCAAGTCAATTGGGTGTTTCCTAGAGCTAACAAGCCCCCAAGACCATTGTTCAGAGCTGCATTTTAAATTCAATCTACAATCCAGATTCAGATCTGAAGACTGGTTGCTGTTGAAATTAATATTTACTATATTGCATATCTCCAGAATATGCCCTAACAGTCCCTCCTTTTGGCCTATCGTACAAAGATAACTTTGTTCCAAGAAAGGCCAAACTCAAAGAAGGAGCTAATTCAATAGGGCAGAAAAAATGCCCTGTACTTTGGACACTCTTCCCCAATGACCTATCATTCCCTATTGATTGTCAAATCAAACAACGTTTTCAATATACAAATGACAAATCAAGCTAATCTTTAACAAGTGATTGGGGAAAAAAGAGCCAGGTTGAATTATAACATGGAGAATTGGTGCAAAGTTTGAAGAGATCATCATGGTATACTGATAAATATTGTTCAGAACCTTGTCGGCTGGGTGGTGGGTTGATTTATCACAATTTAGAAAATGTTAGCTTTTAGGAATAGCAAGCATTTGGAAAAGCAAAACATATTTCACTCTTTTTGCTAGAAGGTTAAGCATCAGTGAATGGAAATCATGCAGCAGTCATAAAGAGCTTTGGAGAATCTATCCCTTGGGTACCAAGTCCAGTTTTAACCTTCATACATTAAACTAATCTTGGTTCTGGCAAGATGTAACCCGAGTTCATTAGATTATTTCCAAGAGTGAAGTAACTGCCTTGTGTGAGGGCATTGTGTGAACTAGGCTTATACTGGAAATCCAACTTAGTAGAATAAGACATAAGCACACCAAAATGTATAAAAATCTAAAAGTTGTGAGGACAACTGTTAAGAGACTATATTCCTGTCCACAGAATCATAAAGCATTTAGGATTAAAGAAAAAGAATCTTCACACAAAGGTTAGTAAATCTTTGGAAATCTCTACCCCAAAGGCTATTCAGTTGATGAGTATATTCAAGATTGAGATTGAGAGGTTTTTGTGCACTCAATGGATTAAAATTTCTGGCCATGATGTTGGAAAATAGAGATGATGCTGTATTTCTTATGATCCATAGACACAACTTATTTACTACTTCCTTAAAGTGTTCAATGACCTTCGTTAATTATAACCTATACTTTATCAATTCACATTGACAGAGGCTTCAATTTCCCTAACTGCTCAATCAATGTGCATTTTTATAGGTTCTAATCACTTCACCACAATAGATGTCAGGCTATTTGGTCTTTAATTTCCCAGTCTCTTTCTTGTAGCTTTTGTACAGAATGCTGATGCATTTGCAGTTTTTCCATTTAGATGGACATTTCTTAAATTGGGAAAGCTTTGAAAAAGATAAAGTACCTTCAGTTTCCTTACTGACTTCCGATGAAAGAAATATTTTAGTGCAAAATGTCATTTCCTGGGAATTTTCCACTCCATTCTACCATCATTTTTTTCTGATATTAGTCCATTGCTTGAGATTAATATTGTTCCGTTCCAATTCTTGATTCATTATCGGTTACTCAGGAATGTCAAGCACAATATCTTCTTCCTTTACTGTGAAGACCGACACATATAATTAATTATTCAACAAGGCTGCCATTTCTTTATATTCTTTTTCAATATGACTCATTTGCTTTTAAGGACTTATCCCTCATGACCTCATTTTGTTTTCTCCTAATACCATTATAAAAATGTTATGTGTTTATCATTCAAATACCATTTCTGAAACTTCTTGTCACTTTTGTCTTTGCTTTCGGTATTTAAATCAGAGAAATACACAGTGCTTTCCATCTCTTGCACCAAGAAAGCCAGTTAGGATCATAATTTGCAGCTTTTAAAGAGCTTATCCACATGTTTTACATGTATATTCATTATATTCTCGACATGTTTTGGATTTACCGCACACTTGGTAAAAATTTCAGGGTTTTTCTTTCCTTTTGCTTTCTCACAGCTCATTTGTAGACAAGGCTCTTTCAGTTGGCAAGTACAGTCTGCATCCTCGGAGTGCTCACTGACCTGTGTTAAGGTCAATTCTTTTCTGAATGCCTCCTGCTGTTTAACCATAGCTTTACCAGATAACATTCTGATCAGCAACCAGTACCTGTGATTCAATTCGCCTGTAATTCATGTTATTTCTTTCAAACCTAGCATTGAATTAAATGATGCTTTAACTACTGTGAAATGTTGATCATGATAGATACATTTACTCCAATTTATAGAAGTGTACACTCAACCATTTTGCTACACATCCCTTCCTCAAGGGCATAAGATATTGTAGCTGAAGCCATTTGACCCCTCAAGTCTGCTCTGCCATTCAATAATTTATGACTGATCTTCCACCTCAACATCATTTCCCTGCCAAATCTCCATCTCCTTTGGTTCATCTCATATCCAGAAATCCACTGACTTCTCAGTTTTGAATGCATTCAGTGAGTGACTCTCCATAGCCTAACAGCTTTGAGAATTCCAAAATTCACCATCTTCTGAATGAGGAGATCTTTCCTCAAATCAATTCAATTTTGAGTCTGGCCCCTTATTCTGCAATGGTTATTGTTAGCTATTGTTCTCAGCTAAGTGAAACATTTTCACTATATCACCCTCTCTAATATGTCTTATATGTCTTTTTAAGGTCACCCTTCCACTTAGATTGCTCCATCTCCTTTGAAACCTCACTACTTGCTCCCATTCACATTTTGCTTTGCAGCATGGATCAGGTTTAGAAATGTTGAATAAGTGAGGCACAAGCAATTAAGATACTCTGCCTGTCACAGCAAGCCAACCCTGGAGAAACCCGTTTTTTTTCCCATTTGTTGTTTACCAACTCACAATCCACACAAATATCTTTCCCCCAATTCCATGTGCTATCATCCTGTCACCAACCTCCTGTGCAGGATCTTATTAAAGCCTTCTAAACATGTTCACATCCAGTAATTCTCCCTCAACTGCATCAAAGCAACCTGCCATACTTTAGTGAAAAATGATCTCCTTTTTCACATTAATCCATGGTTGAATGGCCGAGCAGACTCAATGGGTTGAATGACCTAATTCTTATGGTCCTAAGTTCAAACTGCTCAAATGTTATATGAATTTCTAAATCATTTGATACCATATCACTTGGTAGGTTCTAGCAATTTCCCTTTTATTGATTTTGTGCTAATAAATGAGCGGTTCACTGTTTTCTCACTCACTTTTTTTTAAATAGTGGAATTGTATTTGTTGTCTTCCAATCCATTCCAGATCCTGGTGAATTTTAGAGCACAGCATATAATGTTCACAATCCTCAACTTCTTTGTTAATATCTCTGCAGAAGTCCCCAAATACAATGTTCACCTGGACCATAAAATGCCAGCATTTTGATACAGGTCCTGAGACAGATGCTCTGAGAATGACTGTAACCACTATAATAATTTTATTTTTTTTACTAATCACTGAAAAGACTTAAAATATTTTCATTCGGTTTTCTTATACTTGCTCTTCCTTCAGGGGATTTCAGAAAGATTTAAAGGCAGTCACAACTATTTTTCAGACAACTGAATGATGAAAATTTGAAGACTGCATCTGAGAGAGTTGATGAAAAATGTACCAAGTCTTTGGAAAATCCCAAATCCATACACATCAAGGATAACTTACAGTACAATAAGACTTAATGGACATTATTCACATCTGAGAAATAATCCCCCTAGTGATGGAGTCATCACAGGCATACATAAACAGCATTAAACAGTTAGTGATAAATGCCCTATATTCCCCAGCACTATGAAACCTAGTAAATAACTCGGAGTAGGCTTAGCTGTATTATCATCCATCCATTTCTCCTGCCAAGTTCTCTTCAGGCAAAACAAAATCCAGCTTCTCAGCTTTGTGTGAACTATCTGAATAGCACTGATTTAAAGAACACTCAGAAACCACCCGTAGTTGTGTGCAGCACAAAAAGTAATCAAATTTCCGCTAGCTCAGTGTGATGGAGTCGTCCAAAACCAATCCAACTGCCTTGTCATCTTACCATAACTCATTTTTGTTCTCTCCTTTGTGTATTGATCCAATTTTCCTTTAATTTGTGCAATGATTCCTGTCTCAACTATTTCCTGCAGCAATTTCTTTTCTAAATCCCAATAATGAAGTGGGTAAAGATATTTCCAAGACTCTCTCCTTACCGCATGTAAAGCTTACCAAGTGACTGCATCCTTTTCGCTGAAACCTCAAGCAAAAGGTACAGTTTTCTTTTTCTATTCTCACATTATTTAATAATGTAATAACACCCCGCGCTTGTTTTTGTCTATCCGTGATCCACTAGAGCTGAGCCCACTGTGTCATTCTGTTTCCCCGAGCCACGGTTAAAACTTCAGATAAATGGTGTACGTTTCACCAAAGCTGTTCTGATGCTTATTAGGGACAGCGTTCTGGGAAACCTTAGCCTGCCTAGTCATGGGATTTATAGCCTCTGATCACCAAGCTGGAGAATGTTATCCTACTTCATACAGCTTCCGTTCCACAGCCTGGCAACAACATGCCCAATCAACCCTGACCAGAACTGCCTCAAAGGATTATTACCACTTCACCCAGGTCTTCTCTTTCTCCTGTGGAGCAAAAATATTCCAGCTGTATTATAGGCAATCTGTGTCAGTGCACGGGATCTCAATGCCAACAGTGTAGATTTACACACTACTCCTGCCTGGAAACCTCTCCCCAGGGAAGTATAACTGGTTGGAATTCTCTTCTTTGAATGCAGAAACAAACGTGCCATTAGCAAATTTCTGCTCAATCAGGTCTGCTGGATAATATATTAAGCAGTTTGGAGGGCTTGGCTTTGTAGGAGTCTGACACAGACCTCAGGTATGTTGTCCTTCAGAAATTTTGGACATTGCAATCTGCCCGGAAGCATCTCAATGTACAGTGGTACCACTTTCACCAAAAATTAATATGCCATGCTGACGTTCCCCACTACAGTTGATGTGTATTATTGTTAATCTATAGAAGCAGTTCAAACCTTAATATAAAATGTTATATTATATTAAGGTGCTAACAGTGCCTATAGGTGTCTGTCCACAGAAGAACAATAATCAGTGTACCTAATTAGCTGTGAAGTGCTGGGATGTCCAAAATGGCAGAACGTACAATAGCTAATCTAAGAATTCAATGGTGCATAAACAATCTATAAGCTTTGCTTAAACTGGAAGAATAATCAGAACCAGTTATATAGGGAGTGCAAGACATAGAATTTTTTAAAAATTAAATCACATTGTCGCAACCATTAATTTCACTACAAAACCTGGACACATTGCACGATGTGAGCCCCGCTAGCATTTAAAGAGAGGCTGTTTATCAGCATCACGTATTCGGATTGAAGCTTGGCAATGAGACTCGGTTGCAAACTATTGCCTATGAAAGAGAGTTCTGTGGTAATACAATTTGTGTTGCAGCTCTTGGATAAGCAGAAGCAAATGATTCACTTACTTCAGTGGTGGTTTAATTCATTTATGGCTCCCACACAGGTGTTTTGTCAGCAATATATTTTATATGGCCATCATAAGAAGAGGAATCAATTCCTGTGAGCAGTTTATACTGAGTTGGCAACAGGAGGAGCCGACGTTCATTTTTTCTTAAACCTTAGATTTGTGTGAGAATTATATAAATAATGTATGTCACTTACTCAAGTGGTAGGGCTTTGCAGTGAAATATATCCACGAGTCTCAGCTTTCACATGGTAATTTTATATTTATGTTTACCTTTATTCCTCATTCACCGTGTATCAATAATCATGTATATTAAATAAATAATGACACTTCAAAAGAAGTGCCTTTTTATAATCCGTTAAGTGTGGCAACATCAGGAAAGACGTGGCAGTGACAACAGAAAGGCGGAAACCAGTTGTAATAAAAAGTTAATAAAACATCATGTATTCGTGTTATTGACTAATTAAAATTCGAATTTCATGGAACTTATTGTCAAGGCTGTGCAGTCGCTGGGGTTTCAAAAATACCTTATTTTAATAAGGTTTTCAGTGTTCCTTTTATACACTTTCTCAATTTTAATTTGAATGAGTTGCTTTGATGTGTTTGTTCCAGCTGTATATTTTATTTCTATATTTCTAATCACATTTGCTAATAGAGGCTCATGGATCCTTTATTCATTGCTACTGAAGTACTGTTTTACAAGTGTTTCTCTGCGCTTGAAGATTTACAATGAGTATTTTTTATTGTATATATACCTAAAGCGTAGAGTTTCACAAAAGGGCTCATTTTGCAATTAAATCTTACTTTGGATACTTCTTTATCCCTGTCTTTCCAGACAAGCATTGCAACTGCAAAGCAAAACATTTCCTTGCATGCAAATTAATTCAACTACCATGTCCATAGTGAACGATTCAAGATTCAAGATTGGTTATAGTCATTCTTCAGTACCCAGTATAAAAGCAAACAAAATGATGTTTACTCTGGATCCAATGCAGCATTAAAAAAACACAATTACCATTAAGAATACAATAAAAAACAAAACAATAAATATAAAAATAAAGGAAATCCTATAAAACACAATGTACATGCAACTGTTATATACATAGACTGCATGTACATAAAGTGACACTAAGTGATGTGTACTTCAGCAGAAAGTGTTTATCTCAGGACAGAATGACGACCTGTATTTCGAAACGCAATCGATTGAAGCACCTCCAGAGACAAGCACAGAGTGAACTGCGCAGAATGAAGGATGCATGGTGGGAGAGAAAAGTGGAAGAAGTTCAGTGCTAAGCTGACACAAAAAAACTGGAAGGTATTCCTCAGGGCCACTGAAGACTGCACAAACCAAATCACTTGTCCCCCTTATTGGCACATGGTAAAACCCCTGCACAGGGCGATGGGTAACATCAACAAGAGTTGGGGAGAACACATTAGTAGCCTCCGCAACACGTCATGTACTGTTGGTCAAATCGTGCTTGATCATATCCCCCAAAAGCCTGTTATCGACACCCTTGACCTTTCTCCTATCCTGGATGAAGTCAGGAAAACCATTTCTCAGAAAAGTCTAGTAAGGCCACTGGGAGGGATGGAATTCCTCTTTAAGTCAGTAGGCCCACTAGCAGTCACAACCTTCCACGACATCCTGATGAACATTTGGGAGGAAGAAAACATGCCTGATGATTTTAGGGATGCCATCATTGTTCCATTGATCCAGGGCAAAGGTAGCAGGGTTCACTGCAGCAACCACCTGGGCAAATCTCTCCTGTCTGTTGGGGGGGTGGGTGGGAGGAATCTGAGCTTGCAGTATCCTCAACCGCTTGATCACCAACATAACAGGGGTGAACCTTCCTGAAACATAATGTGGCTTTCAACCAGGCCATTGTACTATCGTCATGGCTTTCACCGTTCGTCAGATTCAAACAAAGTGTACTGAACAGAACTTGCCATTTTTGTGGACCTAACCAAAACCTTCAATACAGTCAACAGCGAGTCCTTATGGCGAGTGCTGTCAAAACGCGGGTGCCCACGCAGATCCATCAATCTCGTCCATCTCTTCCACAATGACATGATTGGCCTTGTTCTGTTAAATAGGGAGATTTGTAAGGCATGACATGCCTTTCACAAAGCCATGCTGACTATTCCTAATCATATTGTGCCTCTCCAGATGTTCATAAATCCTGCCTCTCAGGATCTTCTCCATCAACTTACCAACCACTAAAGTAAGACTCACCGGTCTATAATTTCCTGGGCTATCTCTACTCCCCTTCTTGAATAGTGGAACAACAATCACAACCTTCCAATCCTCTGGAACCTCTCCCCTCCCCATTGATGATGCAAAGGTCATCGCCAGAAGCTCAACGATCTCCTCCCTCGCCTCCCACAGTAGCCTGGGGTACATCTCATCCAGTTCCGGTGACTTATAGACAGCTAAGGACCACTGCCTTGTGCTTATTGAGTTTCATGGCTTTTCCGATGTTATGCTGGTTCAGTACACGTGAACACAAGAGCCTGGGGCTTGACCGGCCTTGCAAACCGGTCAAGATATTGGAAGATGTATAGAAGTAGAGGGTCTTTGGAATGAAAGCCTGTACCTTCATATCGGAGGATATGGTCCATTCATAAAAACATGAATACATTCTCTTGACATAGTAACGGTGCTTTCCAAAAGCTCCAGCACATCCTCTTTCTTACTATCTACATGCTCAAGCTTTTCAGTCCGTAGTAAGTCATCCCTACAATCGCCAAGATGGACATATCACTGTTTTGACTTGCGTCGTATGAAGACAATCAGAAATTTAATTGAAGAAGCCCTATATGTTGATTACTGCACCCTTCTGGTCCATGCAGAAGCCGATCTTCAGCTGCTTGCCTATAGGTTTGCACCTGTCTGTTCCGCCTCACCAGCAGCCTACAAAAGATGGAAGTCCTTTTCCAGCCCAGTCCAATGTCTACTTCCCTTGCCTCGTCCATCTGCGTTAATGGTAGTTTAGAACAGTGGAGGATGTCAAATATATTGGAAGTGTTATTTTTAGTGATGGCTCCCTAGACAAAGAAATATAGGGTTTGCAAGGCCGGTCAAGCCCCAGGCTCTTGTGTTCACGTGTACTGAACCAGCATAACATCCGAAAAGCCATGAAACTCAATATGCACAAAGCAGTCGTCCTTAGCTTTCTATTAAAACATGGACAGACAGCACCCTACAATGCTGGAACTCTTCCATACACATAGCCTGAGATCAATCCTGGGCATCCGGTGGTGGGACTGTGTCAGCAACCTGGAAGTCCTCAAAAGAGTAGAGAGCACAAGCAAGGATCCTGCAAGCCCAGCTTGTTACGCGCATGGAGGAGTCCAGAATACCCAAACGACTGCTGTACGGAGAGCTGTTGCCAGGAAGAAGAGACAGGGTGCGACTTCGTAAAAGGTTTAAGGACTGTGTGAAAGCTAACCTCGTGAATGCCGACATTGCACCAAAGCAGCTTGAGCGGAGTGCGCTCGAGGCCGAACTCAATTGTGTGCCCTGGTAAAACTGGCCTCCAACAGCTTTGTCACTGCTCAAGAGAGGAGAAAAAATGGCCACATCAGTTGATCCAACCGCAGTTGCACAGTTTTGCCTGCCCTCGCTGTCACTGCTCATGCCTCTCTAGTATTGGACTGCAGAGCCACCTCAGAACGCACAATTGATGAGCTGCTCGGACAAAGGTCTTCATCGGAAATGACAGACAACCAACACTGTATGTTCAAGCGGTGGGGTAGGTTGATGGGTGCAGGTGTTGATTAGCCTGGTGGCTTGAAAGAATTAACTATTTTTGAGTCTAGCAGTCCTGGTGTGGATGCTGCGTAGCTTGTTCCTTAATGGGAGTGGGAAATCAGAACATAAGGAGAGTGGGTGGGACCCTTCATGATATTGCTGGCCTTTTTTCTCTGGCACCACATATGTCACTGATGGCAGACAGGCTGGTGCTGGTGATGCGTTGGACAATTTTACCTATCCCTTGGAGAGCTCTCCTGCCTGCCGCAGTGCAGTCTCCGTACCACACAGTGATGCAGCATGTTACGATCCTCTCTACTGTGCATCTGTAGAAGGTTGATATGCACCGAACGGCTCTGTTCAGCCTCCTCGGAAAGTAGAGGCACCGGTGACCTTTCTGACTGTGGATGATGTGTTCAGGGACCACGAGCCCCTTACTTCTCAACCTGGCTCATTGTTGCTTCTTGGCTGGGGTCAATGCCAGATCACATACTTTGAACTAAAAGAAAACTCAGACAGGTTTAAGAAGTCGAGAGTCGACTTATAGTGGAAAGCAGGATCCAGGCCATTTACCTAGCTATCCAAATTGGGTTTGCAAAGCAAAAAATCTGCAAGTTTTTCTTTTCATTTCGCTTGATTGATGAACCTGTATGGTACCTTAGCTCCACTTCCCATCTGAAATAGACTAATGAGCTGTTTTTGGTAGCCAAGCTCTGAACTGTAAGAAGCTGTCAATCAATACTCACTCTAGATACTCTTGCAAAAATGCCAGTAAAATCAGATTTAAACCTCCTGTGGCACCAGCAATGAAAATAAAGAAGAAAACCCTATCACCTTCTCTTAAACTAGTCACTATTTATTATAAAATCTCATTTTAAGGATCAGAAGTTAATTAAATTGTTATCCTTTAAATGATTAATTGAGCAAACGGAGCAGTCACTGTTAACCCAAGTGTATTTACAATCTATGAACAATAAGATGATTAACTTCACTTTCCCATTTCCAATATAAATTCCACAAATTTAATTCAACCTATTTTCAAATCAATTAAAACACCTGTTTACTCAAAGTTAAGTGACAGATGAGTCCATTTCAAAGTGCCAGACCGTACTCTCAATTATACCAAAAACTACAAACATTTGTACATTACTTTGGCACATTGCTTGCAATGGATTAATACAATTATTTGTCTTTTTTTAGACAATGAAGTATGAAGAATTACTAGACCCAGCTGATTTTCAGTTTTAACAGCACACCATAGGAAAAAAATTGAATGGCTCATATTTCACTCTTAGCCAGAAAAGAATGGCTTTCACCTCATAAACAGCTGCCTATTGCAGGCTAGTCAATGGAAATTGAGAACATAGAACATTACAGCACAGGAACCGGCCCTTCAGCCATAATATTGTGCTGTACCAATTAAATTAGTAATCAAATAGCTAACTAATCTGTTTCCTTCTGCCTACACGATGTCCATAGCTTTCCATTTCCCTCACGTTCATTTGGCTATCTGAACACCTCTTAAAAGTCTTTAATGTTTCTGCCTCAATGACCACTCCTCGCAGCACATTCCAGGCACCCACAGTAAAAAGTTGCCCCTCACATCTCCTTTGAAGTTACCCCGTCTCACCTTAAATGCATGCCCCCAGTATTAGACATTTCAACCCTTGAAAAAGTATATTCCCTGTCTACTCTATCTATGTCCCTCATAATCTTATAAAGCTCTATCAGATCTCCCTTCAGCATCCTCCAGTCCAGAGAATAACCCTAGTATGTACAATCTCTCATAATAGCACATGTTCTCCAGGCAACATCCTGACAAAACTCTTCTGCACGCTCTCCAAACCTTGAAATCCTTGCTATAATGGGGTGACCAGAAATGTATGCAATACTCCAGATGTGGTCTAAATAGAGTTTTAAGCAGCTGCAGTGTAGCTCACTGACTTTTGAATTCAATGCCTCAACTACTAAAGGCAAGCAATGCCATGTGCCTCCTTAGCCACTCTTTCAACCTGTGCAGCCACTTTCAGGGAGTTATGAACTTGGACCCCAAGATCCCTCTGCTCATCAACACTGTTAAGGAACTCACCTTTAAAGGTACTGCCTCTTTGGATTTGACCTACCAAGATCCAACACTTCACATTTTGCAGGGTTAAACTTCATCTGCCATTTCACTGCCCTAAGTCACTAAGTTAGGCCGGCTGGTGGCGCAATGGCATCAGCGCCGGACTCCGGAGCGAAGGCTCCCAAGTTCGAATCTGAGTCAGGACATCCCTGAGCACGCTTTCCATCCGTGCCAGGTTGAGCGTCGAGCTAGCCACTCGGCCTCGTAAAGAAAAAAGGATCAAGTCAGGAGTGTTCATATCATGACCCCTTTAATCCGAAAGGAGACCAATCCTGACACCACACGCCAGACAAGAATGGGTGACTGTCTGGAGCGACACGCTAAAAGAAGACTGCCCATGTCTGCAATTGATCTATATCCTATTGTATTCTTTGCCAGTCTTCTATACTATCCACAACACCACCAATCTTCGTTATCATGTGCACACTTCCTAACCCACCCATCATGATTTTCATCTGGATCATTTATATACATGATGAACAGCAAAAGTCCTAGTACAGATCCCTGTGGAACACCATAATCACAGACATTCAGCTAGAACAAGTCCCTTCAACCATTACTTTCTGTCTCTATGGGCAAGCCAGTTCTGAATACAAACAACCACTTCACCATTGATCCTATGCATCTTAGTCTTCTGGATGAGCTTGCCACACGGGAGCTTATCAAAAGCCTTTCTAAAATCCATGTAAATAGCATCCACAGCTTTACCTTCATCAATCACCCTTGTCACCTTGTCAAACAGCTTGATCAAGTTAGTAAGATATGATCTGCCCTGCACAAAGCCATGCTGGGTCTCCTAATCGTTAGTCCATTTACATCATTTTCATTGTAGTGTGTTCTATGAGCAATTCTGTCATTGAGCGGATGAGGCAGCAATGGGGTTCTTCATCAATTCAGATTCCAATTCTCTGCAAGTCAGGAAATATAGAACTGTGAGCAATCCCAAAGAGCGGTGACACCAGTAGAAAGAGTGGTGATAAAAGCCAATGAAGAGCTTGTCTTCATTGGCTGGGGCACTGAGTATAGAGTTTAGGACAAACAAACGCAAAGTACTCGAGGAACTCAGCAGGCCAGGCTGCATCTATGGAAAAATGCACAGTCAATGGATGGATATATCAGAATGGGAATGGGAAATGGAATTAAACTGCGTGGCCACTGGGAGATCCTGTTCGTTCTGGCGGACGCAGCACAGCTGCTCAGCGAAGCAGTCTCCCAATCTACGTTGGGTTTCAGCGATATACAGGAGGTCACTCCGGGAGCACCGGACACAGTATATGACCGCAACAGACTCACAGGTGAAGTGTCGCCTCAACTGGAAGGACAGTATGGGGACCTGAATAGTAGTGAGGGAGGAGCTATAGGGGCAGGTGCAGCACTTGTTCCGCTTGCAAGGATAGGTTCTAGGAGGGAGATCAATGGGGAGGGACAAATGGACGAGGAAGTCATGTAGGGAGCGATCCCTGCAGAAAACAGAAATTTGGGAAGAGAGAGAAGGAAAGATGTGTTTGGTGGTCCAGTTGGAAGTGGCAGAAGTTACAGAGAATTATGTGCACAGAGGTGGGGTGGTAGTTGAGGACAAGAGGAACCCTTTCCCTGGCAGAGTGGTGGCAGAATGGAGTAAGAGCAGACGTGTGTGAAATGGAAGAGATATGGCTGAGGGCAGTGTTGATAGTGGAGGAAGGGAAGCCCTTTCTTTGAGAAAAGAGGACACCTCCTTCGTTCTAGAATGAAAAGCTTCACCTTGAGAGCAGATGCAGCAGAGATGGAGGAATTGAGAGAAGGGGATGGCGATTTTACAAGTAGCAGGGTGGGACGAGGCATAGTCCAGGAAGCTGTGAGAGTCCATTGGCTTATAATAGACATCGGTGGATAAGCTGTCAACAGAGATAGAGACAGTCAGATCGAGAAAGGAAAGTTTCGGAAATGGGCCAGGAGAATTTGAGGGTAGGGTGAAAGATGGAGGCAAAGTGGATGAAATTGATGAGTTCAGCATGGTTGCAGGAAGCAGCACCAAAGCAGTTATCGATGTAGCATAGGAAAAGTGCGGGACGGTCACCAGTGTAGGATTGGAACATAGACTGTTCAATGCAGCCAACAAACAGGCAGGCATAGCTGGGACCCATGCGAGTGCCCACAGCTACCCCTTTTATTTGAAGGAAGTGGGAGGAGCCAAAGGAGAAATTGCTTAGAGTAAGGACAAGTTCCGTTAGGTGGAGGAGAATGGTGGTAGAGGGGAACTGGTTGGGTCTGGTGTCCAGAGAGAAATGAAGAGCTTTGAGGCCCACACATCGTCTCCCTTTGGTCCTCCTTCCTGCAACGCCCCCCCCCCCCCCCGCCCATTTTTACTTTCCTCCATGGCCTTCCGTCTCTTTCACTAATCAACTTCCTAGGTCTTTGCTGCATCCCTCCCCCTCCAAGTTTCACCTATCACCTGGTGTTTCTCCCTCCCCTCCCCCCAGTTTTCCAATCTACTCCTCAGTTTTTTCTCTCCAGTCCTGCCAAACGGTCTCGGCCCAAAACGTCGACTTTTTTTTCCCGAGATGCCGCCTGGCCTGCTGAGTTCCTCCAGCATCTTTTGTGTTTGTTGCTCAGTTTTCCAGCGCCTGCAGAGTTTCTCTTGTTGTAGAAAGAGATTGGGATGTTTCATTGCAGTGTACAAATCACTGGTCAAACTGCACCTCCAATATTCTGTGTGGTTCTGGTCACCATGTTATAGGAAGAATAGATTACGCTACAGAGGATATAGAAAAGATTTACAGAAATATTTACCTCGGCTCGAGGGCCTGAATTATCAGGAGCAATTGGACAGACTGGGATTTTTTTCCTTAAAGTGTAGAAGACTGAAGGGTGACTTCAGACAGTTTTACTAAATTATGGAAGGCATTAATAGGGAGGAGAGTCACAGTAATTTTCCTTTGGAAGGAGAGTCTAAAACTAGAGGACATGGTTTAAGTTGAGAGAGGAAGATTTAAAGGAAATGTGAAGGACAGCATTTTCAGACAGATGGTGGTGGGTAAATAGAATGAGTCTCCAGAGGAGCTAGTAAAATAGTGTTTAAAAAGCATTTGAACATGTACATGCTCTGGAAAAGTTTAAATAGATATGGGCCCAACACAGGCAAATGGAACTAATGCAACAAATCATAAACACAAGAGATTCTGCTGATGCTGCAAATCCAGAGTGACACTCACAAAATAGAACAGTTCAGCACAGTACAGGCCCTTCGCGCCACAATGTTGTGCCTACACTTAAACCCTGCCTCCCATATAACCCTCCACCTTAAATTCCTCCATATACCTGTTAGTATTCTCAATTTCACTAGTGTATCTGCCTCCACCACTGACTCAGGCAGTGCATTCCACACACCAACCACTCGCTGAGTAAGAAACCTTTTTCTAATATCCCCCTTGAACTTTCCACCCCTTACCTTAAAGCCATGTCCTCTTGTATTGAGCAGTGGTGCCCTGGGGAAGAGGCACTGGCTGTCCACTCTATCAATTCCTCTTAATATCTTGTATACCTCTATCATATCTCCCCTCATCCTCCTTCTCTTCAGAGAGTAAAGCCCTAGCTCCCTTAATCTCTGATCATAATGCATACTCTCTAAACCAGGCAGCATCCTGGTAAATTTCCTCTGTACCCTTTCCAATGCTTCCACATCCTTCCTATAGTGAGGCAACCAGAAATGGACACAGTGTGGCCTAACCAGAGTTTTATAGAGCTAAAGCATTACTCTGCGACTCTTAAACTCTATCCCTCGACTTATGAAAGCTAACACTCCGTAAGCTTTCTTAACTACGCTACTTACCTGTGAGGCAACTTTCAGGGATCTATGGACATGTACCACCATATCCCTCTGCTCCTCCATATTCCCAAGTATCCTGTCATTTACTTTGTACTCTGTCTTGGAGTTCGTCCTTCCAAAGTGTACCACCTCACACTTCTCTGGGTTGAACTCCATCTGCCACTTCTCAGCCCACTTCTGCATCCTATCAATGTCTCTCTGAAATCTTCGACAATTCTCAACACTACCCACAACACCATCAACCTTTGTGTCATCTGCAAACTTGCCAAACCACCCTTCTCCCCTCACATCCAGGTCATTAATAAAATTCATTAAAATTAGAAGTCCCAGAACCAATCCTTATGGGACACCACTAGTCACAACCCTCCAATCCAAATGTACTCTCTCCGCCAAGACCCTCTGTTTTCTGCAGGCAAGCCAATTCCGAATCCACCTGGCCAAACTTCGCTGGATCCCATGCCTTCTGACTTTCTAAATAAGCCTACTATGTGGAACCTTGTCAAATGCCTTACTAAAATCCATGTAGATCACATCCACTACACTACCCTCATCTATATGCCTGGTCACCTCCTCAAAGAACTCTATCAGGCTTGTAAATGCAGGAGGAATTCAACAGGTCAGGCAAAATCGATGGAAAGGAATAAACAGTCAATGTCTGCAGCCAAGACCCTCCATCAGGACTGGAAAGGAGGGGGGAAGAAGACAGAATAAGAAGGTGTGGGGGGAGGACTTAGAGGACAGACGGTGATGGGTGGGTTGGGGAACAGGGAAGCTGGGACATAATAGGTGGAAAAGATAAGGGGCTGAAGAAGAAGGAATCTGATAGGGGAGAAGGAGAATAGACCATGGAGAAATGGAAGGAGGATGGGAGCCAGGGAGAGGAGATGGGCAGGTGAGGAGAAGAGATGAGGTAAGTTGGGAGTCAGTGTGGAGAATGGAAGAAGAAGGGAAAATTACCATGGGTTAGAGAAATCAGTGTTAATGCCCTCAGGTAGAAAGCTACTTAGACGCTGTATGAGATGTTGCTCCTCCAACTTGAGAGTGGTCTCATCGTGATAGCAGAGGAGGCCATGTCAGTAAAAGTGGAGCTGGTGCAGATCAGCATTTTAGTTGGCCTGTTCTCATACTGTCTAATCTATGAAATTACTTTTAAATCATGGCCAAGGAAGCAAAACATAAAGATTTTGGATTAAGTGAGAGAGGCGAAACAGAAAAACAGAATTTTTGTTCAGAGAGCATTATTTTGTTCAGAGGTCAGCTGAGAAGATCATTGGGGTCTCTCTTCCCGCCATTACGGACATTTACACTACACGCTGCATCCGCAAAGCAAACAGCATCATGAAGGATCCCGCGCACCCCTCATACAAACTCTTCTCCCTCCTGCCACCTGGGAAAAGGCACCGAAGCATTCGGGCTCTCACGACCAGACTATGTAACAGTTTCTTCCCCCAAGCCATCAGACTCCTCAATATCCAGAGCCTGGACTGACACCAACTTACTGCCTCTACTGCACCTGTTGTCATTGTTTATTATTTATTGTAATGCCTGCACTGTTTTGTGCACTTTATGCAGTCCTGGGTAGATCTGTAGTCTAGTGTAATTTTTTTCTGTGTTGTTTTTATGTAGTTCAGTGTAGTTTTTTGTACTGTTTCATGTAGCACCATGGTCCTGAAAAACATTGTCTCGTTTTAACTGTACCAGCAGTTACGGTCGAAATGGCAATAACAAGTGACTTGACTTGATATTTCACAGAGACAAAACTTATGTTTCAGAGGCATGGAGGTTATTCAGCTTTGCATCTTACATTATCCTAATGTAAACTCAGTAATGAATGCAGAATCCCTAACTTTTTTATCTGCTTGCTGTGTGGGCATAGACGATAAATGCCCACCCCCACCATACTCCATATCGCTGTGACTTCTGTGTTGAGACCACCAGTAAAAGCTGCAGCAGAGCAGTCTGGCCGAGAACAGGATGCCTCTGACAGCAGCTTCTGTGAGTACAGATGGCAGAAGTTCCTGTCAGATTTACTCTCAAGTAATGACAACAGCTGAGAGCTCACTGTTATTATTGCAGTAAAATTTGGCCCAGTAAGCTGTGGAAACAGGACTGGGAGATTTCTGTGTCAGGAAATACAGGGTTTGCACCCAGTGCATAAAGGTAATGTAGCACATACATGCATCAAAAATTCCATGTGTTCTCTGTTGTATTTATTGGAATTTTTGTGCCTTTAACATCAATTTCACATTTGATTGTTTTTACATCAATTGCACTTACTGTCAAAAAGTTTCCAAGGGTGTGAAGTTGAGCAGTAGACAAAATAATAAAATCTGTTTTTGGAATGAACGGGGATAAGAGAGAGGTGGGGAAGATAATAAAAGGAATAGATCGAGAGGTTAACCAGAGACATTCTCCCAGGGAAGAAGTGGTAATATGAGGAGGCATAATTTTAAGATGATTGTAGAAAAATACAGGTGGGATGTCAGAGGTAAGTTCTTTACACAGAGAGCAGTCGCTACATGGAATGCCCTGCCAGAGTTGATAGAGACAAATATATTAGGGGCATTTAAGAAAATCTTACATAAGCACATGGATGATAGAAAAATAGAGATCTATGCATAAGGGGAGGCATATGGTCCTAATACAGGAAAATGGGATTAGTGTAAATGAGCACATAGGTCAGTATGGATGTGGTGAAACGGTCTGTTTAGGTGCTGTGCAATTCTGATTTTAGATACCAAAGAAAGCAACAATACTGTAAAAAGGGTTGGCCATGATTGAATGGCAGAGTAGACTTGATGGGCCAAATAGCTTAATTCTACTCCTCTGTCTAAATGGATTGTTCTCAGATTGGGAGATAGATTCTAAAACACCAAAGATTAGTTCTATCTGTCACAAGTACAACGAAACATCGAAATGTACAGTGAAATGCATCTTTCTGCGTCAAATCAACCCAGCGAGGGTTGTGCTAGGGAAAGCGCACAAGTGTTGCCATACTTCCAGTGCCAACATAGCATGCCCACAATTTGCTAACACTGAGTTTATGTCTTTGGAATGTGGGAAGAAACCAGAGCATCTGGTGTAAACCCACAAGGTAACTGGGAGAATATATGAACTCCTTACAGACAGCGGTGGGATTCGAACTGCCAATTGATGATCGCGGGCACTGGAAAGTGATTGCACTAATTGCTAAGCTACTGTCCCATCCCAGCTGTTTGGTCTGGGACCAAATATGATATATCCAAGTGTTTTCATGTGGGTTATGTGGGGGATGCAGAAAGGATTCAGTCGCATATACAGTAGAGAGACTGGATGAAAAGGCAAGGAGAGGGCAGGTTGAATATAATGTGGAAAACTATGGAATTTTTTTAAACAGTGAGAGATTGAACAGTGTTATTGCTCAGAAAAATCAAGGTAATTTGCAACAAAAATTACTGAAAGTTAGCATGTAGGTACGAAAATCAACTCAGAAGGCAAACAGTGTGTGAATTTGTATTGCAGAAACTTCTAATAAAAAGAATTAAAATATGATACTGAAAACATACGTGGCCTTCTTGAGACATTTATGTAAGCCTGATCTCCTTACCTGAACAAGGTATGTTTGGGATAGTGGGCAATCTGTAATGGTTCACCAGATTGATTGCTGGAAATGGGGGGTTTGCCATGGAAAAGAAGTTAAGCAGACTGGATCTATTTAGAAGAAGGAAAGATGATCTCATTAAAATCAATAATATTTTTAAAAAGCTTAATACAGTTGAAGCAGAATTGATGTTTACCCTGGCTGTGTTGTCCAAGACCAAGGTCTCAGAGTCAGAATGAAGGCTACGACATTCAGGACTGCAGTGAGAAGAAGTATCACCTGGAAGATAAAGATTTGAAATCGTCCACATCAAAGGGCTTTGGAGTTTCAGGCACTATGAATATTCAGAGCAGAGGCTGATAGTTTTTGAATGAGGGGATTCAATATGTTACCAAAGATTAGCAAATTTCTACAGATGTACCGTGGAGACCATTCTGACTGGTTGCATCAAAACCTGGTTTGGAGGCTTCAGTGCACAGGATCAGAAGAGGCTGTGGTGGGTTGAAGCTTCAGCCAGCTCCACCATGTGCATGAGCATTCCCACTGTTAAGGACACCTTCAAATAGTAGTGCCTAAAGAAGGTAGCATCCATCAAGGCTAGACCTCTTCTCATTACTACCATCAGGACCATGCATAATATTTTATAAAAGAGGGCTCCTTCCCATCTGCCATCAGATTTCTGAACAGTCCATTAACTCATGAACACCTCCTCGTTATTGCTCTTTTGAGCTATTGATATAATTTTTTTGTAATTTATAGCAACTCGTTATGCCTTGCAATGTACTGCTGCCACAAGACAACAAATCTCATGACATATGCAAGTGATGATAAACCTGCTTCTGGTTCTGTAAAAGGGAATCAAGAGATAAGATATTTGTAAAGAGAGTAAATACAAGGAAGTCTTCAGATACTGGAAATCCAGAGGAACACACACAAAATGCTGGAGGAAATCACCAGGTCAGGCAGCATCTATGGAAATTAATAAACAGTTGACGTTTCAGGTCAGGACCCTTCCTCTGGACTAGAAAGGAGGAGGGAAAATACTGGACACCATTTGTAAGAGAATGCTCAGCTATTTTCCAATTGTGTGACATAATGGGTCATATAGCCCCTTCTCTTTCTTTTACTTAAGTTCTTAATTTGCCTGCAGCCTACAATTATGCCAACCAGTTTGATACCTGTAAAGGAGAAAATACAAAGTACATATTTAAAAGTCACCTGCCATGAAAGTGGTGGTATTGATGTTGCAATTTTAGTAGTTGGCCTCTTGATGAGGAGATTGGTGTTATCATCTAAATTGCATGAAATAAGAGGAAACCCCTTTTCTAGTCTTGAATCTGCAATTCACACATATCAGAATCAGAATCAGAATCAGGTTTATTATCACTGGCATGTGACGTGAAATTTGTTAACTTAGCAGCAGCAGTTCAATGCAATACATAATATAGAAGAAAAAATCATAATCAATAAATAAGTAAATGAATTACAGTATACATATATCGAATAGATTAAAAATCGTGCAAAAACAGAAATCATATATATTTAAAAAGTGAGGCAGTGTTCAAGGGTTCAATGTCCATTTAGGAATCAGATGGCAGAGGGGAAGAAGCTGTTCCTGAATCACTGAGTGTGTGCCTTCAGGCTTCTGTACCTCCTTCCTGATGGTAACAGTGAGAAAAGGGCATGCCCTGGGTGCTGCAGGTCCATAATAATGGACGCTGCCTTTCTGAGACACCCCTCTTTGAAGATGTCCCGGGTACTTTGTAGGCTAGTACTCAAGATGGAACCGACTAAATTTACAACCCTCTGCAACTTCTTTCGGTCCTGTGCAGTAGGCCCCCATACCAGGAAGCGATGCAGCCTGTCAGAATTCTCTCCACGGTATATCTATAGAAGTTACTAAGTGCATTTGTTGGCATACCAAATCATTTCAAACTCCTAATGAAGTGTAGTTGCTGTCTTGCCTTCTTTATAACTGCATCGATATGTTGGGACCAGGTTAGGTCCTCAGAGATCTTGACACCCAGAAACTTGAAGCTGCTCACTGTCTCCACTTCCGATCCCTCTATGAGAATTGGTATGTGTTCCTTCATGTTACCCTTCCAGAAGTCCACAATCAGCTCCTTCGTCTTACTGACGTAGAGTGCCAGGCTGTTGCTGCGACATCACTCCACCAGTTGGCATATCTCACTCTTGTACGCCCTCTCGTCACCACCTGAGATTCTACCAACAATGGCTGTATCATCAGCAAATTTATAGATGGTATTTGAGCTATGCCTAGCCACACAGTCATGGGAATAGAGAGTTTCCCTTCCTTACATTTAGCATAAAATATCATAACATTAACCATTAAGAGATTTGAAAGAGTGTTAAGATGGTTCACATTCAGAAGTCTGAGTTAAAATTGGACACATATGTTTTCCAATGCAACCTCAGTCAGATTAACATAGTTTTCAATGGTTTGCTCTGCACCATTTTGAGAAGGGTTTCAGTTCTTTGTAGCCCATGGCTACAAAACTGCAGCAACATGTACTATCACTGTATTGGTGAAGGGAGAGGTTATGAGGAGACATGGACTGGGGAATGAGGAGGCCTGGTCGGAAGTGACCCACACTCTCACATGTGAACTGCAAACAATTGCAGTAAGTCACTCCAATTGCAAGATGTGGCATGATCAGTGCAGCTGGTCCCACTGAGAAGGATGAGAGGAATCATCTAGTGTCAGGTTAGTAGCATTGGCGTTAAGTATGGGAATCTCTCTGTCTGCTGTGGGAATAATTAAGCAGCAGGTTCCTAATGTAAGAGTTCCTCATGAAAAAGACAATGTGATCCTCCTCTGCTCTGCTCAAAGATGAGGTTGATGGTATTCTGCTAATACCTCCCCAACACCTACTTCTCCTCCCTGCTGCTCTTGTACCTCAATGCTGTAATATTCTATGTTCTATCTCCAGTAGTTCACTCTCCACAAGGATGGACGCACCATACAGACTTCCCAAAAGCACAGATCAGCTTTCCGATGATCCGTATTTAGGGAATGAGGTCCTTCCTTTTGAGGAAGTGGACAGATTGACTCTAATGGATGATGGACTGTATCCATGAGGGGCGACCAATGCCAGTGTTTGAGACATCACCAGTCAACATGACATTGATCTCCTTGGATTGAGCAGTCCATGCACAGTGAGGAAGGTTTTCAAAGCTTGTGGACAGATCTGGACCAGCTGGGAAAATGGGCTGAAAAATAGATGGAGTTTAATACAGATAAGTGTGAGGTATTGCACTTTGGAAGGACAAACCAAGGTAGAACATACAAGGTAAATGGTAGGGCACTGAGGAATGCAGTAGAACAGAGGGATCTAGGAATACAGATACAAAATTCCTTAAAAGTGACGTCACAGATAGATAGGGTAGAAAAGAGAGCTTTTAGTACCTTGGCCTTTATAAATCAAAGTATTGAGTATAAGAGTTGGAATGTTATGGTGAGGTTGTATAAGGCATTGGTGAGGCCATATTTGGAGTAGTGTGTATAGTTTTGGTCACCGAATTACAGGAAGGATATTAATAATGTTGGAAGAGTGCAGAGAAGGTTTACAAGGATGTTGCCAGGACTTGAGAAACTGAGTTACAGAGAAAGGTTGAATAGGTTAGGACTTTATTCCCTGGAGCGTAGAAGAATGAGGGGAGATTTGACAGAGGTATATAAAATTATGATGGGTATAGATAGAGTGAATGCAAGTAGGCTTTTTTCACTGAGGCTGGGGGAGAAAAAAACCAGAGGACACGGGTTAAGGGTGAAGGGGGAAAAGTTTAAAGGGGACATTGGGGGGGGGCTTCTTCACGCAGAGAGTGGTGGGAGTGTAGAATGAGCTGCCAGATGAAGTGGTAAATGTGGGCTCACTTTTAACATTTAAGAAAAACTTGGACAGATCCATGGATGAGAGGGGTTTGGAGGGATATGGTCCAGGTGTGAGTCAGTGGGACTAGGCAGAAAAATGGTTCGGCACAGCCAAGAAGGGCCAAAAGGCCTGTTTCTGTGCTGTAATGTTCTACGGTTCTAAGAGCATGGCCAAAATCCCTCTCTCTCTTGAATAATCTTGGATTATTTCCTCTGCAGCATCGGAAGCTGAGAGGGGACCAGAGAGAAATTTGTAAAATTATCAGAGGCATGAATAGGATAGGCATCAAGAATCTTTTTCTCAGGGTAGAAATATCAAGCAGAAAAGGGCATGTGTTTCAGGTGATGGGGATATATTCAAAGGAGATGTGCAGAGCAAGTATTTTATACAGGGTGGTGGTACCTGTAACATGCTGCTGGGGCACTGGAGAAGCTGATACAATGGTGATGTTCAACAGCCTTTTTGTCAGACACATAAATATGCAGGAATGATGGGATGTGCATTATGTGCCAACAAAAGGGATTAGATTAATTTAGAATAATGCTTGACACAGACATCATGAACAGAGGGCCAGTTTCTGTGCTGTTCTACATGCTTAGTGATGACAGTCTTGGAAAATTTAAGCATGCAGTACAGTAAAACTCCAGTAACTGCTGGACTTCATATAAAAAATATCACTGGTTTGGCATCTGGCTCATGCTGTGATGTCTTTTGTGCTCCTTTCCAAATCACCTGGGCCCCAGATTCTGTACTGCCTTACAACACTCCCTTTTCACGCAGTCAGGCCCCAGTTCCCAACCTCCCTTGAAGCTCACCTGATTCTATTTCCTGCGCTCTCTTTAAACACACGGGGTTCACTGAGACATGCATCGTTCTGTTTGCAACATCTTAAGAAAGTGAATTATGCATAACATCTAATAGTGCTGAAGAAGAGGTCATCCAGTGGAACTAATGGCTGGATGAATCGAGTTGTTCTGTGCGTTGTTCGGCAAAGTGGCCAAAGGAAAGTTGTGACGTCATTGAAGAATAAGTGGGTATCAGCTGTTTACTGCTGGGCATATCTGTCTCCTGCGTCAAGGCCCTGATAAATCCTGCGTTCCCATGCTGCCAGTGGTGTCACCACAGTGGGCTCACCTTAATGTGTACATCAGAGACTGAGTAAATGAATAAAGTACCTCTTCCTCTCTTTTTTTCTGTTTTTGCACTATTTTTAATTTAACTATTATATATATATACTTACTGTAATTGATAGTTTTATTCTTTTTCTCTACATTTATCATGTATTGTATAGTACTGCTGCTGCTAAGTTAAGAACTTTCACGACATATGTCAGTGATACTAAACCTGATTCTGATCTTATTTTTTTTATTAAACAAAATATACTTTATTCAAAAATAAAATTATATACAATAAACCATTCAATGACTCCCAATCTTTTACAACTGTTTCCATTGCGGTCTTTACATTTTCACACTTTTCGCCACCCACGTGTCAATCTGTTATTCCACATTTACATTCCCTTGTTGAGGGGTATACACCCCACCCCCCCCCACCCCTCAACTCCCGCCGGAGAAGAACCCTAGACTGTGGTCCTTCCCCACCGGGCCCTTGCAGTGGCTGCACCAAGTTTGAGTGCGTCCCTCAGCACGTACTCCTGCAGCTGGGAATGTGCCAGTAGGCAGCATTCCCCCACAGACATCTCCGTGTTCTGGTAGACCATCAAGTTTCGGGCCGACCAAAGAGCGTCTTTCACCGAGTTGATGATCTGCCAGCAGCACCGGATGTTGGTCTCCGTGTGCGTCCCCGGGAACAGCCCATAGATCAGAGAGTCCTCTGTTACGCAGCTGCTGGGGATAAACCTCGACACTGTCCCTTCCATCCTCCTCCACACCTTCTCCGTGAACCCACAGTGTGCAAAGAAGTGGGTCACCGACTCCTCCTCACTGCAGTCCTCCCATGGGCAGAGGGGTGTGGAGGCAACATTCCGGGCGTACAGGAGGGATCGGACTGGGAGGGCCCCTCTCACCACCAGCCAGGCGAAGTCTTGGTGCCTGTTGGTGAGGTATTTTTTTTAATTAAACAAAATATACTTCATTCAAAAATAAAATTATGTACAATCAACCATTCAATGTTGGTGAGCTATTAGCTTAATTCCACATGGACAAGTGCTTACAAGAGCCATTTCTAAAGGCACCCTATCAGGTCTTCCAATGTCAGCAGACTGCTCCTTTAATTCACGGATGTGTTAGGACGTATTCTAGACATGCGCAATATAGCAAACATTAATTTCAACAGCAACCACTGTTCAGACCTGAATATGGATTGTAAATTGAATTTAAAATGCAGCTCAAAACAATGGTCTTTGTGAAGCTGCAGATGAGTGTAAATTGCAGACCAGGAAACACCCAATTGACTGAGATGTCTGCATGTACATGAATGTAATCAGCACTCCATTGATTTAAAATTCTTCATAGACATGAATTCAATTCAGAGACAACAATAATTTACATTCACTTTGGTGGTCAGATCCACATATTTGAAAAATTGCATGCAACTCTGAAGAACCATTATCAAGGCATTGTAACGACAGAAACTGTCCTGTTACCTTTGTTCCTTAACATATAAAAATGTGCTGTAATGTTGGGTTGAGGTGCCTCTCTCTCTTGAATGATTCCACAGGCTGTTAGCTTGTCTGTGTCCTAAATAAAGACTTTTATATCTACCAGCTGCATCTCTCTGATGGCTTCGTTCACAGTCACAATAGATGAAAAACAAAATAGCACAATGTACTGAGATTGTTCAATAGTAAATTGCATCCAAAAGCTGCAGTTTATGCAGATAAGAGGGAAATGGGCAGAAGACAAGCAGTGACATCGTTCAGTATCTGACAGGCAAATGACAGTGAAGTACCAAGTTCAATATCCTGATGGGCGCCACTTCCCTGGAAATGATCACAAGGGTGAGCTGGTGTGGGTTAATTTGGTTTATTCACAATTAGCACAGAAGGAAAGCTGCTGTGTTATTCAATTTCTAGGTACTTCTGTCCAAAGCAATACAGATGGCTTAATGTGTACTGTGGAAATGTGCACTTGCTTTGCTTTAAGCTTTTACTTGCACTATTTTTCAGATCAATGTCATAGAGAGTAATCTTCTGCCCAATTTTCATTTTGAAGTGGAGATGTTTTTTACCAACCATTCAGAAACTCTTTACAGGACTGCAGCGGCTTGGAAGACGGAATCCCTCTTTCCTAAACTGCAGTACAAACAGTCTGCGCTTTACAGAAGCCTGCCATCGCATCATGATCAAATTGAAATTATTCTGTGGCTTCTCTTAGAGATCAAGTAGCAAAGTGATTAAGGGAGATGATTGTGCAAAGGTTCTGGTGCATGTCCAGAAACACTGGTACTCTCAATTCAATAAACCTGGTAATTTGTGAGTTAGAACTTGACAAAAAAATGCCAATGAAAGCTGGCAGATTGTCTTAAGACCCCATTGGTCCACAAATCTCCTTCGGGAGAGAAAATCAGCCAGTCTGGCTTCTTTACAACTCCAAAACCATATTATCTGGCTGGCTCTTAATGCCCTAAGTACTGCCAGGTCAACAATGAGAATTATGGTTGTTTCTGGCCCACTCAAAAAGTGAGAAGAAATGAAAATGCATTACCCTATCTAATCCACAATTATATTTTAACTTATAATTTGTAAATATGTTGCCTGTTTTTGAGTTGATTTGTAAGGTAGATTAATGGGTTGCTTATGAACCTTTCTCAAGTCTTTATTTTCTTTTTAATGTTTCAGAAAATAGTAATCACCCAAGCAGCACTTAATACCCAGGCTGATTCATAGGTTAAATATCATTATATAAATGGAATAAATCAAAAAGTAGCCTCAATAAGTAGTTGCCAGTAACTCAATTCACTGCTAATTCTATTGACATTCTAATCTAAGCGTTAGTGAATATGTTCAAAGTTTATATATAGCTTCATTTTAGGCAGTTTGTGGTAAAATCCCAACTGATTCACTGATGTCTTTTAGGGAAGAAAATCTCTTGTCTTTACCCAGTCAGGCCTTTATGTGACTCCAGGCCCACTAATACAATTGACTCTCAACTGCCCTCTTCAAGAATCAATTAGGAATGGATGATAAATGCCAGCATAGATGTCAGCAACCCAGACAGAATTTTTTTTAAAAACCTACATGATTCTTTCACTCTATTAGCAGTGGGCAGTAGGAAAGAGAATCAATGCTTAACCAAATGTTTCTTTACTCAGCAGCCCACGTTAAAATCCAATCCAAAGACAGAAGGTGACATTTCAACCTTCTGACAATTAGTAAACATGCTACCCATAATGAAATGAGTTTAGGCAGCTTCTTCATTCAGTTCCCTGTAGACATCACAAAGTGACCTATCGTTTGGCACATGAGCCGTTAATTAGGCTCATTCAGCAGACCGAAATCCAGTTAGATGATGCATAAAGTGACAGGGAGGCGTGGATAATTTTAGAGATTTTCACCTTAAATGTAGGGTATAGGAAACTGTCCATTGCATCTGAGTGATGGAGATGGTATTAAAGCAGATCACAGGTAGTTAGCAGTCATTCAGTAAATGTATTTATGTACTTTCTTGTTAGTTCACTTTATGTGTCTTTCAACTCAGTATCAGTGGGAGCTCTGTCACTTGCCCTCATCTCTAAAATTTATGGGGATTTCAGACATGTCTCTCAATTGACATTCCTGTGGTTACTGAGGAAAAGTTACATTGTGATATGTGCCAATTTTTGAATGAAGCATTTGACCAAGGTCCCATTTGATATCTTACTGCAAGAATTGGAAAACTATCTCTCAAGCACTGCTCAATACCAATTCTTCAGAGAACACTTGGAGGTTGGGTTCAGTTCTGATTACCTCATTATAGGAAGGATGTGGAAGCTTTAGAGAGGGTACAGAGGAGATGCCTGGATTAGAGAGCACAGAGAATGAGCAAGCTAGGACTCTTTTCTTTGGATGAAGGTAGATGAGAGATGACTTGACAGAGATGTACTAGATGAAAGGAGACAAAGATATAGTGGACAGCTAGCACCATTTCCCAGGACAGGAGAGGCCAATATGAGGAGGCGTACTTTTAAAGTGAGTGGAGGAAAGCGCGGGGAGATGCCAGAGTTAAGTTTTCTACACAGAGAATGGTGGGCGGATGGAACAGACTGCTGGCATTGATAGTAGAGGCTGATACATTAGGGACTTTTAAGAGACTCTTAGGCACACAAATGCAAGAAAAATGGAGGGCCATATGGGAGGGAAGGGTTGGATAGATCTTAGAGTGGCTTAAATGGTTGGTGCAATGTAATGGGCCAAAGAGCCTATACTGTGTTCTAAAGTCAAAGCTCAATATCAATGCGTTATGCAATAAGATCATGCTGTGAATAAATTGGTTGCTATATTTTTACATTTCAACAAAGAACACATTTTCTAACTACCCCTAAGGCTGCAAAGCTTTATTGTTAGCCTTCAGAGGGGTGAGAAGGATCCTCTACCAAGATCATCTAAAGGCTGTTGAACCTTAAGATCTCTTTGAATTTGATAACAAATATTACACAATCTTAAAAAAAGCACTCCATCCATTTGTTGGGAAAGGGAAAGAGCAAGCCTTTTAGAGTGTTTTCACTGTTCATAAGCACAATTTTAGATCACCTATGCAAACATCCTCCAAAGGACTACAAACTTGTGGTTTGGAGGTTTCATGCCTCAATGGCCCAGAGAGCTATGTTGGCTGGAGTCAGGGCTGGTAGGGTCACCCATGCCAAACAGATCAAAGGTTAGAAACCAGATCTCCAGGTTCAGGGGTTCAGTTCAGGGCTAACGACGCTGACTGGTAAAACAAAATTGTTATGAAAGCAGCAATGAAGCGTCCTTCTACGTCTGAGTGTGACAGTACACCTGAGTCTCCTCTTGGGGCTTGTATGATTGACAGTAGTGAAAACGGAGAGGAAGCTACTGATATGCTGAAGGAAGCCCTGAACACCACCAGAGATGGAGGATCTTCATTGCTGTCCAAGATGCCAGCTGCATAATGGGCAGTAAGTAAGGATGGAAAAAAATCAAGCCTGGCATCATTTTTTAAAAAGTCTAGACATTTTAAAAGTAGACATATTTGTTCCACTTAATAACTGTTAAGTTGTTTAAATGTTTTCAGTATTTGACATTTGGATATGCTCCTCATTTTCATTCATAGAGGTAATCTGAACTTCACTGGAAAACTCCAATGGTTAAGGCAAGAAATAGTACCCAGTCTAAATATTTGTATGATTTAACTTTCCTCAATCCTGTTTGTATTCTTTAATTTTCTTTCAGTTCCAGTTGAAAATATACAGGATTTACCATTTTGAGGGCTACAGCAGTTTTCAAAGAAGTTGCAGCTTCTACCATCCAGACAAAAAAGCCCTTTGTGTTCCATTAGTGGTAAATGCAGTCAATTATCAACCATGCAGGAATGTGACATTTTCTAATAGGGAGCAGCTTAATGTACAGCAGGTGGTAAGCAATCTCCCATTCAGTGCTCAGCCATCATAAGCACAGTTTAGCACTTTAACAAGCAGGAAACAGGTCTGTTGACTCCTGTAAAACATCAAGCAGGTGGCACTCCTGATGTGCCAATTGGACAATCTCCTGAAACAATGAACTCGAAAGGTTGATCGACATCATTGTGCAACTAACTGGGTGCTTCAGTGCAGAGGGAAAACTGTTCTGAAGGAAAGGGAAGTCTGCACCTATCTGACACGCCTATCTATGTGGCCAGAGACATACCTGAATGTTTTCATAACCTGAAAGTAGGATGTGGTGGATGGTTTGGAATAGATTTACTAAAATAATGGTTAATAGAGTCAAAGAATATTGCAGCATAGAAGCATTCCTCGTGGCCAGTCTAGTCCATGCCAACCTGATCTTCTGCTTAGTCTGATCTATCTCTGCCCAGACCATGTCTTTCGAAGCCCCTTCATCCATTTTGATTTCTTCCAGAGTGAAGAATGTTACTCCAGAAATCCAACCATTCAATTTTCAGAGTGATTCATCCTTGTGAGCCCAATGTAGTTTCTGTGTTGGGACAGAGTATGAACATTCCCTTTGGAACGATATGGGTGGGTGATTAGTATAAATTGTACTGGGAGAAATTATTATTTGCACTTCTAAGGCAACAAGACAAAGACTTGACTTGATTAGAAAATTTTCCTTACCTTGGATCTTCTTGCCACTAATGGCCTTTCGTCCCCACACAACTACACCAGCCTCTGACACTGCCACACCTCTCCATCCCACCCTGCACACACATCCAGCCTCTGAGGTTCCTAAAGATGCTTTGAACCCTACCGGCCTCGTCGTCCCTGTCAAATTAATCTCCCACTCCAATCCTCAGATGCAATTCCTTTCCTACTTCCCACGCCCTGGCCCAAGTACCAGCCAGGATTCTGCAGGTGACCACCAGCTAATCTAGTCTCAGTCCAACTGCTGAGTAACAACCTGCAACACCTTTTCGGCTACACTCAAAATTCTGGTCAGCCGAGGCCTGCAGTAAAAACTGCAAAGGATGCTTTGCAACTCTACCGGTGTGACTCACCCAATGGGGTGCAACTGAATCCTTCAGACAGTGTGTGCTAGCAGAACAACAATGGTCAATTGTTGTGTTATTTGCCACTTACAAGTCTAAATTTTTGACAAGTATAACAATGTCCTGTATTTATTGGTGATTCACTCTGACATAATAACAGTATTTTTTCCCCTCCCTGCAGATTCTGCCTGACCAGCCGAGCTTTTCCAGCAGTTTATGTCTTCAGGCTTTCAGCTTTTGTCTTGTATTTCCTGTCAATCTTTTCTTTGAAATTCAATATCATGAAACCATTACTTTTCCTGATTGCCTCCTGCAGCTGTCAGCTTTAAGTAAAAGCTGTTATTTTGCAATCTGTGAAAAGATGATTTTTGCTGGTTTACTAAACAATGGAGCTGTGATGTGGGAAAGGAAAAAGAAAACACCTTTCATATCACTTTCAGGATGTCCCGAAGCACTTCACAGCGAGTGAAGCACTTCTGAAATATAGTCACTGTTGCAAGTAGGAAACTTGATGTCAATCTCCACCATGTGCTTCTTCACCATAGTGCTGTGCGATCTTCCACATCTACCTGCAAGAGCAGAGGGATTCTCAGTTTAATGACTGACCTGACAGAGAGCACCTCAAATATTGCAACACATCCTCAATACTGAACGGGAACGGTTAGCTCCTTGTCCACAAATGTATTAGAACAGGGAATATTCCATAGTTGAAATTAATAATGTCTCAGCTCTTTAGAATCAGCCGTTACCTGCTGACTTGCTTATGTTTATTTTCATTAGCATCTGAAATTGATATTGTGTTTGGTAGATGAGTAGTGGATTCAGCATAGAAGATAATGAATATGTAGGAAATTATAGATGCAAGAAGGTGGGATAAGTATCGGAATTGAATGTATCTTCGCACAACAGGATGATAGGAAGGGTTCTGTTTTTATTATTATTCATTTTTAGCATTAGGGTCCAGATTTTGAGGTGGAACACTGCTTTGCCCTTGATGTTTGATGATGAGGTATTTCTTGGTCTGGTGAAGGTACTCCCACAGTGCTGTTGGTGAGAACATTCCAGGATCTAGATCCAGTGACAATCAATGAACAATGATTTCCAAATCGGTGTGGTGTCTGGCTGCCGGTAATGATTTTCCCATCTCTCTGCTACTCTTCTCCATCTTGATGGTGGAGGCTGTGTGTTTGGACTAATACCTGCAGTGCAAGTGGCATTTGATACAACCGGCAGACTTCGTGCACAATGATAGAGGGTATAGGTATTGAGATTGGTTGATGGGAGACCAGCTAAACACATAAATTCATGGAGGATGTTGAGCTTCCTCAGACTTGTCAGCACTGCACTCACCCAAGCGAGTGTTCCACCACCCTCCTCATCAGAATCAGAATGAGGTTTAATATCAGCAGCATATGTCGTGAAATTTGTTGTCTTTGTGGCAGCAGTACAATGCAATACATAATAAAAGAGAAAAATATGAATTACAGTAAGTATATTAAATAGTTACCGTAAATAAGTAGTGCAAAAATATAAATACAGAGGTGAGGTAGTGTTCATGGTTTCAATGTCCATTCAGAAATCAGATGGCAGAAGGGAGAAAGCTGTTACTGAATCACTGAGTGTGTGACTTCAGGCTTCTGTACCTCCTTCCTGATGGTAGCAATGAGAACAAGGCATGACCTGGGTGATGGGGGGGGAGAGGGTCCTTACTGATGGATGCCACCTTTTTGAGGCATTATTCCTCGAAGATGTCCTGGATACATTTGATGCTTCTAATTAATGGAAGAGCAGAGAGTGGCAAGAGGGCACACAACCTCTGACCTGCCCTTGTAGCCTTAGTATTTATGTGGCTTGTCCAGCTGGGTTTCTGCCTCTCTACTAAAACTAAAATGGTGCAATCGTTAGTGTTTGTCCCTACTTGTTTTCTTTGTGCTGGAAAGAAGCTCTTTGATAAAGCATGTAAAAATGTTACAGCCCAGAATCATTACCCTGAGGAACCCTTGCTGTGTTGTTCTGGGATAGGGATGATTGCCCTCTGATAATAACAATCATATTCTCTTACAATATCTATACCTGTCACCTCATCTCAGCTCTTTGTTCAGAGGCTGAAGGTCACAGGCTCCAGTTGGGACAAGGCAATTGGCCGGAAGTGGGGTTTTGGACTGTCATTAAGAAGAACATGGGTCAGGAAGGATCTGGCTGGGTACGAGCCAATAATCAGGTAAGTTTTGGTAGGGGAGAGAGATTGGATTGGTGGCATATGGATGAGGAAACTAAATTCAAAGACAAATAAGAGATCCTGCAGGGTCCCAATACTACATCACAGTAGTAAACCACATCCGGACCAGGTGTACCTATGATGGTGACTAAGATAAGTACATGGATTGGAGAGGTTTAAAGGACTATGAGCCAAGCAAAAGCAGGTGGGACTAGCGTGCTGGGCAACTTGGATGAGTTGCGACAAAAGGTCTGTTCCGTGCTGTAAGACCCTATCAATCTACGACTCCTTGTCAAATTTTCCTAAAAGGGGTTGCACCAGAGTGACCCTAATCCGTGCATGACTAATGCAGAAACTGCATTAGCCTTGCAAGGTAAATGCTGACTGGAATTTTCTGCGTGATGTGAACTGGTCAGTATTGGCGTCACTCTGAATAAAGCCTATTTTAAATCATATAACACTGGAAAGAAGCAGTGTTAAATGATTGAATTTCAACACCATTATCTTTTATTCATGATCCCATGGAGCTACCAGCTATAATATGAATTAAAGTCTATTTTTTTTCCATGTTCTATAAGCCTCTATCTTATGTCACCACCACTGGCTACTGTTTTACAAGCTACTATGACTGCTAGACATTCACTTCTGAATGGAATCACAATTTCTTCTAAAATCAGTGTAGGATAAAGCTGCAGGTTTTTTTGTTTAGTTTTTGTCCGTGGCTACAAACTCCCTTACACTATTAACCTCTCTGGCTGTCCAACCAGTCTGAAATCTGCAATCTATTCACACCGCCTCAGGTAGGCTACCAGCTATCTCTGGAACATTGACAGAGTAGGCCTTTATCTTGTGCCCATCGTTGTCAAAACTGCTTTAAAGTTTACTGTTTCTTTCCCTAGGAACTGTAAGTACTTGAATACCACAAAGATTTTAATCTCAGGATCAAAGATATACAACTCTGTAAGTTGCTTTTCCATAGATGTTGTCATATTCACTTCCACTTAGTTCACACAGAATGTTCAGTAGCTTTAGATATGTAAATTTTCTCCTATTTATATGGTGATTAAGAATAATCCCTCTACACATTGCTGGATGTAGTATATTGCTTTTTGCTGGTCTAAGAAAGGCAGAGACTAAGTATATGTGTGCAAAGATTGATGTATTCATTGCTTTGGAAAATAATAGCTGGGTTTTTGACAATATTGTATTCTCAATTTGATCTCAAAGCACCAAGTATATTGCTCTTTAAAATGGCCCAGGAGTGTGGTTTATGGTCAAAAGATGTACCACCTGCAGTTCACAGCTGCCTATGTAAATTAACCAATTTGTTCAAGGCTCAAAAGTCACCATTTATAACCTGCCAATCTCAGCTGTAGCTTCCTGTGCCAGTTAAAATATTTGTCTGCAGCTTCTGATGGTGGGAACGACCGATCTCGTCCCTCCATTGATGCTAGCAGAGTGAGACATTCTGCTTGCATCCTTTTCCTGAGACAAGTTTCTGAAAATATGGCCTCTCCATCGTCAGGCTATCTTCTTCAATATCAGTAACATTACTTGCCTCTGCCCTTCCTACTGGTGCTGAAACTATTGTCCATTCTCCAGATGCCTCCTAATTTGGCTACGCTTGTCAGCCAATCACAATGCTCAGATGAAGGGTCTTGGCTTGAAACGCTGATCATTTATTTCCTCTGTAGATGCTGCCTAACCTGCTAAGCTCCTCTACCATTTTGCAGCATCTGCAGAATCTCTTGTGTCTCAACCCTCAGTAATCTTTTCATCCACTTGATATGCTTCTACTGGGCACGTCCTGACCAACATGTCATACTTGCCATTGTGTTTGTGTCTATTACCTAATGGTGTTCACAGTTCTGCTAAGCTGTGATTAAAACTCTCTTTCTGTAATCTCGCTAATCTTCTCTTGCTCTGTATAGAATATAAAACAGTATTGCAATGAAACAGGCTCTTCGGCCCACACTGTTTTGCCGACCTAATTAATCTGCTGATGCCCAATTAAACTAATCCCTTCTGCCTCCACTTCATCCCTATCCCTCCATTCTCAACATATTAATGTGCTTATGTACAATTCTCTTAAGCGCCTCTGCCATATCTGCTTCCACCACCACCCCAGCAGCACATTCCAGGCATCCACAGTTTCTGTGTCCCGCAAATCTCCTTTGAATTTCCTCCTTCTCACCTGAAAACATGCACTCTAATATTAGAAATTTTGACCCTGGGAGAAAGATGCCAGCTGTCAATCTGTCCCAAAGAAAACAACTCTAGTTTATCCAACCTTATAATAACTGCCCTCTAATCCAGGCAATATCCTGGTTTGTGTGTGTTGTTTGAACATCCTGGTAAACCTCTTTGCCATTCTGCAATCTGACTCTTATACATTCCTCATCATTGATATCTATTTTCAGGCCTCAACTTAACTCTGCATCCCTCCAACTCCTAACTGTGTGCAATCCCCCTGCAACCCATCATTGCCCTTCAACCATTCTCTCCTTTTTCTCTCTCTATCTGCCTACTCTTCATCATTAATTGTACTCTTATCACCAACTTCTTTGAACAGGTCTTTCTTAGCAATGCATTTTTTGACTCTGAGCTAATTATGGTCTGATGATTTACCCATGAAGATAATTCAGAGGATATGTGTAGTCGCCAGTGTTCCCTGCTTAACGATGATCTGCAAAGTAATAAAAACATACAGTATGATGCCAATAATTCAGCCTCCCTAGGATTTTAATAGTATATGACAGGCAGATTTTCCAAAAGATTGAGCATTATTCCTGTTAATACCACGATGCACTTTTACCTCAATTTTGTTAGGTGTTATATAGTGGCATAATTGACTTCGTAATGAGTGCAGAGTTTCCAGGGAGTACAGGAAAGAGGTTAAAATGAGTATTAAAAACAGGTTCTGGTGAGTCTACAGGGGATATGGGAAACAGGGCCCAGTGAATTTAAAAGTGAGTGCAGGAAATGATATGGTGAATTTAGGAGTGCAGGGTGAACAGGCTCCAGGGATATTAGGCTCAGTGAATCAGATGCCAAAGATTGGAATTTCTGAATAACGAAGTTGCTAGCTGTTGTAGATTTATAGTCATTGGTGAACTAGATTGGAACTGTTTGTTTTCATAGCCTTTTCTCCTCTTCCACTTACCACTACAATCCCCAATCCTCGTGGATAATGGCAGATTATTTATTGTTTCAGTCTTGTTCCGAGCAGTTTAGCTCAGGTTTAATTTATTTGCAAAGAGCAGGCAAAAGCAGAGTTTAAGGAGATCGCATTGGCATGTTCAAAGTGCCAAGAAACATTTTATTGCATTTATACACTCAGCTAAGCCGTCAAATTATATCCAGTGCTGCTATTTTATTGTTTTTCGTTTTCATTCAAATCCAAAAAGAAATGCAAACATAATAACGCTCATCAAACTCCGAGATCAATAAATATAGTATATCAAGCTGTTTCCATAGCAGTGTTCCACTACAGAACAGTCCTCCTCAATTTATGAACACCTGACTTATGGACGCTCCATACATACAAATGATCATTTGGGAGAACAGTTGGATGGATAGGGATGGATGTTCTGGCTGCTGCTGTGCTCCAGGCATCTTCTGCTAGATGGCAACAGGGCATTTCTGTACACTTTCACTTGAAGACATTTTAGGTTAGCATGTTGTAACCTGCAGACAAATTGTTGATTTCAGCTGATGCATCATTACTCTCTCTGGGATCTTTGTTATGTTTAAATATATCACAACCAGCAAAGCGATTGGGTAGGTTGTCTGCATGGCTTCCCTTCTCCTAACATTTAGAGCCCCCGGCCTTTTCCACTATAAGTCCCTTTATGCATGTTCATTGCTATTTTGCAAGCATTTCAGAAACAGAATCAGGTCTTATATGACTTGAAAATTTGCCCTTCTGTTAGTGGCAGCATTATAATGACACCAATGGCAGGAGGGTTGATTACAGTATGATTTTTTTGTATCATGGATGTAGATGACTAAGTATCCATAAAGCCTAGTACCAGTAGTTCAGAAAGATTAACAGCAAGAAACAGGAAGCTTATATTTGTCTTGGAATAAAATCATTCTTAAATGTAGGTTTGCTTGTCCATTATCATTCTGAAGTTCCCCCAGTGACCCCCCCCCCCAGGACATCAAAGACCACCACTATCCAAACCATGTTCTCTTCTTGCCATAACAATTGGACAGGAGGTATGGGAGCCTTACGTCCCACACCACCAGATTCAGGAGCATTTACTATCTTACAATCGTCGGGCTCCTGAACTGGCATAGATAACTTCAATTACCTTATCTGAACCGATTCCATAACCTACAGAGTGTCTTTCAAGAACTCTACAACTCGTGTTCTCTGTATTATTTGTTCTTGTTTGTCTCCTTTTACACATTGGTTGGTTGTCATTCTTGGTTTATGCATAGATTTTCACAAACTCTGTTCTATTTCTTCATTTTCCTGTAAATGCCTGCAAGAAATGAGTCTCAAGGTAGAATATGGTAACATATGTGTACTTTGATAATAAGCTTACTTTGACTTTGAAGTTCATGTTTGGAGTCATTCTTGGACATCTCGACCAGAAGTTTGGCATGTGTTGCTCGCGAGCTCTGAACCCATACATAAAGTTGGAACTACATTGCCGGAGCTCTGTGAAGGCAGCAGAAGATATACCTGGAAAAGGGGAATTGTGTGAGCAATTAAGAACCAGAGCAGACAATTAGTATCTTGATCTTGTTCTTCCCCCTCAGTTTCATGGCTAATGTTCAGCCACGTATCCGTTTTCCCACCTTATCCTCATATATCCAGTGTCTGAAGTTGACAAAAACAAAATATTCTTTATCACTGACATATATTGTGAAATTTGTTGTTTTGCAGCAGCAGTACAGAGCAATGCATAAAAATCAGAGTTCAAAGTAAACTTATTATCAAAATACATATTTGTCACCATAAACAACACTGAACTTCACTTTCTTATGGGCATACTCAATAAATCCATAGTATAATCATAACCATAATAGAATTACTGAACCAACTTGGGTGTTCAACCAGTGTGCAAAAGACAATAAACTGTGCAAATGTAAAAAGAAAGAAATAATAATAATTAATAAATATTGAGAACATGAGATGAAGAGTCATTGAAAATGAGTCCATAGGTTGTGGGAACATTTCATTGATGGGCAAGTGAAGTTGAGTGAAGTTATCCCCTTTGGTTCAAGAATCTGATGGTTGAGGGGTAATAACAGTTCCTGATGGTATGAGTCCTGAGGCTCTTGTACCTTCCTTCCAGTGGCAACAGTTAGAAGAGAGCTTTAAGTTAAAACAATAACTAAATGGTTCAAAAGACGACTAACAAAGCAGAGTACGTTGACCATTCAGAAAGTTGTTGGCACAGGAGAAGAGGTTATGAAATGCCATGTGTGGGTACACCCTTATGAATGAAAACATTTCTAACCCTGACCAAGCTGTAACTTTGACCTTCCAGACTTTGACTGTGTAGGCACCTGATAGCCAGAATCAATTGTTCATTGTTGAATGAAATTGTGGGAGCTTTTACATCCATGTGAGAGGGCAATTACTTCATTTGGAAGATAGTACCTCTAAGACCACAACATTCTTTGAGTGCTGAATAGGAAGTCAGCCTAGATTATTATAATAATCAGCCTTGGTGCGACTAGAACACTTGATCTATAGATCAGAGATAGAAGTGCTACCATCAAACCTTAATGACCCTGGTAAATTCGAGGATCTAGTGCAATAATGACAAGGCTTTACTAACTCAAAGTTGATCTGGCAGGTCATAGAGTCATAGAACACTACAGCACAGAAACAAGCCCTTTGGCCCATCTATTCTGTGCCAAACTATTACTCTGCCTAGCTCCATCGACCTGCACCTGGACCATAGCCCTCCATGCCTCCCCCATACATCTACCTATCCATATTTCTCTAAAATATTGAAACCTTACCCATATCCACCACTTCTGCTGACAGCTCTCACCACCGTCTGAGTAGAGAAGTTCCTCCTCATGTTTCCTTTAAACATTTCGCATTTCACCCTTAACCATGGCCTCTAGTTCCAGTTTCACTCAACCTCAATGGAAAAAGCCTGTTTGCAATTACCCTATCAAATCTCCCCTCATTCTCCTATGCCATATGGAATAAAGTCCTGACCTATTCAACCCTTCACTATAACTCCAGTGCCAGTACCTTAGGGAATCAAACAGTTATCGAAGATGAAGGAGCATCAGAGCACTGCTGATACTCACTGGCACAGGAGCAAAAAGCTACACACAGTACTGAGGAGGGCTCTCTGCTCTGGATAACAGAGCTGACTCTTTATGTCAGAATTGGGAAATCCTTAGCTTCTTTAATATAAGTGTGTAAAATCACGAGTTTCATAAATAGAGTGGGTGTGCTCACTCTTTTTCCCAGGGTCAAGTAATCGAGAACAAAAGGACACAGTTTTAGGGGAAATATTTAATAGGAACTTGAGGGGCATCCTTTAACAGAGGGTGGTATGACGTGCCGAAGGAAGTGGATGAGGCACAGGTACAGCAACATATTTTAGCAGTTATTTGGATAGGTACGTGGATAGGGAAAGTCTAGAAGGATATGGAAATGGGTCAAACACAGGCCAATAGGACTAGCTTGGATGGACAACTTAATTAGCATGGACCAGTTGGGCTGAAGAGCTTGTTTCTGTGCACTGTGACTCTGAATCTATTACTGTAAGGTTCACAGAACCCATCAAAATGAAATACCGGTGCCTTCACTGAATCTGAATACCATAGTTCCATCAGTACTCTGATTGGAACATGGATGCATTGTAAGCTGGATAATAGGGTCTGGAGTTTTATCACTCCTCTGATGTAAACCAAACTGAATGGAACATATAAAAACAAAGACACTCTGGGACATACATGAATGAAGTAGGGTGAGGGTGGGAGAACAAGGGGGAGATATCTGGATCTGGGATTTTTTTAACACTTCCAGTTATTTGGTAACATTCGTTACTGGGGAATTTAAGGATTCTCACAGAAAGAAGGCGTTATTCAACAATATTAATGTTTCTGAATCCTGTAGGTTTGCTAACGGTATCAGCATACCAGAGTAAGTGGAACAAAGAAAATGACATCTAACCTATCCTTATGTTCTGGACATGAAGAGAGATTGCTCTACATTGCTCTTGTGTAAATCTAGGTTCCTCTAGGTAAATCTAGGATTCTGATGTTATTTTCCGTAGGTATCGGCAGTGGGGTTTTTTTTGTATTCTGAGCACATGTATTTAGCAAATGCAATATTAAAGCATGAATAAAATTTAAAAATTGATTTCAGTCAAAGAATTGGCTGATGGCCCAGAAATGTGGCAGTGACTGGTAGCTGGAAGAGGTACTGCAAATCTGAATGAGGGAAATGGTAATGGAGCATGGCAGGTAGGGAATTGGTAATGGGGCAGGCTGCATGGAATTGCAACTGGTACTGCCAGCCAAGATTGTATTATCACAGGCCAGGTTAGACAGCCAAACCAAGCCATGTGTCATTGAGTGTGTGTCTCAAGGCTAAAACTTAATGGAAACATTTCCCACAGGAGTTGACTAAATTTAAACTTGGGACACTGAAATATGATCATAATTCTGCTTCTGGCTGCCTTATATAATATCTGAAAATTGACTGGAGTCAAATCTTGTCATAATGTTATTCCCCCCCACCCCCAAAAACCCCCAGAAGAGGATCCTTTATGGGTAAATTGTATCGATGACTGATATTTTTGTTTCTGGCTGCTTAGCTCCTAAGGTTTAGAACCCTCTCATCATACCCATCAAAGTCTATTTCGCTGACTAAACTTTTTGTCACATGTTCTAAGAATCATATAATAAGGCTCAGCGTTCATGTCCAAGTCTGTCGGTGTCATTTATTGAATCTGGTGCTCCTCCAGCACCCTTCTCTGCTTCGCTGGTGCACAATGCAGATTGGGGGACCACTTCATCAAAAACATTCACTCCGGACATGGCAAAAGCCAGGATGTCTTGGTGGCCACCAATTTCAATTCAAATTCCCACTCCCATGCTGACATCTGTCCACGGCCTCCCCCATTGCCAGAATAAGGACAAAAACATGTTGGAGGAGCTACATCTCATATTCTGTCTGGGTAGTCTCCAAACCGATAGCACAAATATAAATTTCTGTAACTTTTGGTAATCATTCCCCTCTGTTCACACCCTCCCCACATCTTTTTGTTTTCCCTCATCCTGATGGCATCTCAGCCCTGCTCTTCCCTTCCTCTGCCTTCACAACATGGTCATCACCTCGCTCTGTTAACACACCTCCTTTTCTTTATTCCATGGGCCGCTGTCTTCTCCTACCAAATTCCTTAGTCTTTAGCCCTTTATCTCTATCTCTTAATTCTTCTCAACTTCTCACAGCATTCCATGCTCCCTCACCTGGTCTCATCTATCACCTGCCACCTTGAACTCCTTCCCCTCCCTCTCACTTTCTTTTCCAGTCCTGATGAAGAGTCTCAGTTGGAAACATCAACTGTTGATTCCCCTCCATAAACGGTGCCTTATTACCGAATTTCTCCAGTATCTTGTGTGTGTTGCTCAAGAATTCAAGGATTATATAGAGTCAGCCAGCACTCTAGCACATATATAGGCTCTTCAGCCCATCTGGTCCATGCTGAATTGTTATTCTTCCCAGTCATATCCACTGGCATTTCGAACATACCCCTCCCATCCATGTACCTATCCAAATTTTTCTTGAATGTTGCAATTGAACCCACGTCCACCACTAATGTGCAGTTCATTCCACACTCACATCAACCATTAAATTCCATTAAATATTTCACCTTTCACCCCTAACCTATGACCTCTAGTTCTGGTCTCACCTTAACTCAGTGCAAAAAAGCCTGCTTGCAATTACCCTATCTATATGCCTCATCATTTTGCATACCTTTATCAAATCTCCCCTCATGCTCCAATTCTCTATGAAATAAAGACCTAATATAGTCAACCTTTCCCTATAGCTCAGGGCCTCAAGTCCCAGCAACATCCTTGTGAATTTTCTCTGTGTTCTTTCAATCCTATTGATTTTTTTTTGTAGGCAGGTGACCAAAACAACACACAATACTCCAAATTACACCTCACCAATGTCTTATACAACTTCAACATCACATGCTAACTCCAGTATTCAATATTTTGATTAATGAAAGCCAAAGAGCCAATAGCTCTCTTTACAATCCTATCCACCTGTGATGCCACTTTCAAGGTGCTGTGTGTCTGTTTTCCTAGATTCCTTTGTTTTACCACACTCCTCTGTGCCCTACCGTTAACTGTATATGTCCTACACTGATTTGTCCTCCCAAAGTGCACCAGCTCACAGTTGTCTGCATTAATTTCCACCTTCCATTTTTCAGCCCATTTTACCAACTGGTCCAAATCCCATTGCAAACTCTCATAGCCTTCCTTGTTGTCCAGTACGCACCCAATCTTGGTGTCTTCCGCAAATTTGCTGATCCAGTTTATCACATTATCATCCAAGTCATTAATATAAGTGGCAAACAATCATGGACCCAGCACCAATTCCTGCAGTACAACATTGTCACAGGTCTGCAGCCTACCAGCACTCTCTGCTTCTCCTGGTATGCCAAAGTTGAATCCAATTTACTGGATTACTGAATTTACCATTGCAGAATCTATTATGCCTCTGATTAAAATTTACTTGATAATCCACTTGTGAAACAACTTGGGATGTTCTTCTGGCAGCGAAAGCGCCACATATGTGCAAGGCTATTTTTGATAAGTGTCAGGGTGAAACACACATTACCAGTTTGTAAATATAAGCGATTCTGAAGATGTCTGATTTGCTGAGTTCTTTCAGCATTTGTATGTGATACCAGTTTATTCTGGGGTATTATGAGTGTGTTACAGAGAGTGTGATGAGATTTCTCACTGGAATGCCAATGGTGCGGAGAGCAGACAGACAGTGGGAAAGGCTGACAGAGGAAAAGCGGGGAGGAAAGAGGAATAGAGCAGCCAGACACCAGTGATTCACACACCAACAACCCAGGCTCATCTTAATCTCCAGCGTTATGTGTGCTTTCCTCCCAAATCCCAATCCCTTGTGTGTTTAAGACAGTTGGTGGGAGGGCTGGATCACTGACTGGATGAGTTGACTCAAGAAAGAGCACTAAAACAGAATGAAGAAATAAGTTGGTCTGGAGCTCTATGAGACCAGTGGCCTCATTGGAATAAGAGAAAAAGAATTCAATGAGGCCATGAGAAAATAATAAGTAAAATAGCACCTTGTGTTTCTGTTCTTTGGACAAGCCAGCTCGAGAATGGGAAAGGAGAATACTACCATACCAACAATATGTTAGTAGATCTTAAATTTGGAAAAATATCGAGATCAGTGGCAATATTTATATGGGTTCTTTTGGGTTTCTTTGTTTTGTAGCCACCTGTTAGGAAACGAATCTCAAAGATGGAGAATATAGACATACTTCAATAATAAATGTACTATGAACTTTTGAACATTTGCCTCAAAGACAATATTTAGTAGACTTAGTGAAGAATTAGCATCCAAATGAGATAAATGTGGGAAAAGCTTGAAGGGAATGGTATAATCATAGATAACTAAGCGAGAAACTTGGTGAATGATGCCAAACATTTGGACTTGGATGTATGTTTTCAGAAGGTCATGAACTGAAGTTGTTACCAGTACTCCCATGTATGTGATTGTACAGAGGCCTCAGCTAGTGCATTGAATTAGAATCAGATTTATCATGACTGACCTGTGTCAGGAAATTTGTTGTTTTGTGGCAGTAGTATAGTGCAATAGATAAAATTACTGTAAGTTGCAAAACAAATAAATGACATAACAGACAGATAACAGGGTAGCTGGAAAACAAAACTTGTCATAGATTCTTTGAACAATATTCTTTCGCATACATGAGGCCAACAAGGATCATGAAGTACCAGGAAAGTGCATAATTGAGACTCAATGCTTTTCTGCAAAGGGTTCCACACACCTGCGGTTGGTCACAGCCAGATAATCTGAGGGTTGCACCTTTCCCAAACTGAAGGTGTTCTCTACATTTTCATTACTGATTAATCTCTCCTACTTCCTTACTTCCATTGTCACAAATCAATGTCATATAACCATATAACAATACAGCACAGAAACAGGCCATCTAGGCCCTTCTAGTCCATGCCGAACACTTACTCTCAGCTAGTCCCACTGACCTGCGCTTAGCCCATAACCCTCCATTCCTTTCCTGTCCATATACCTATCCAATTTTACTTTAAATGACAATACCGAACCTGCCTCTATCACTTCTACTGGAAGCTCATTCCACACAGCTACCACTCTCTGATTAAAGAAATTCCCCATCGTGTTACCCCTAAACTTTTGCCCCCTAACTCTCAAATCATGTCCTCTTGTTTGAATCTCCCCTACTCTCAATGGAAAAAGCCTATCCACGTCAACTCTATCTATCCCTCTCATAACTTTAAATACCTCTATCAAGTCCCCCCTTAACCTTCTACCCTCCAAAGAATAAAGACCTAACTTGTTCAACCTTCCTCTGTAACTTGAGTGCTGAAACCCAGGAAACATTCTGGTAAATCTTCTCCGTACTCTCTCTATTCCCAAATTTATCTCTTCAACCATCTCTTCCACTGTATCCTCTGAAGTTCTCCTCGAGCACATTTTCCTTGTGGCTTGCCCTGCAATGGTTGGCATTCAGTGAGGAAAACCCTGTTCAATCATACGTATTGTTCTTGGCTTCATTCCCAGTGGGATACCGGAACCTCTGCTTCAGGAATGCTTTACTAGAGTGCCAAGCCTAAGAGTTGCCTTGAGCTTGAATCAGCCCTGCAATAGTCGGTCGTATATGTGGTGCCGTTAGGATACAAAGTACATTTTGAATATTGGACAGCATTTCTTTGAAAATATTAATACTGCAGCTTTACTTTAGTTACAGAATGCATATCTACAAAATCCTCTTTAAAAAAGCAGATGTGCTAGATCAGTGACAAAGCAGCTAATTTTAAGTGAGGCAATGGTGTATCCTGCTAATCTTTTCAGTCACTTGGCTCTTTTCTCTAAAAGTGAACCCTTCAGCTAATATTATGGAAGAAGAAAGAAAATCTCATTATAAAGAAAGTTAACTGACCCAAGTTTTTCCCAACCTGGTGTTTACATTTTATATTGGTATGTGAACCTACTGAGTGAAATGAAGTCATAAAATCTACTGGAACCAATTGTTGCTTGTCTGGTGGAAGACCCACAAGAAGTCAATTGTTTGGTGCCAGTTAAATGCATGTTAAGAAAAAATAGGAGAGATGGATTCTTGCCAGCAAAGGCAGACTAAAAAATGTCTTAGGGGCTGCCAACACAGAAAACCAGAAAATGCATTGTGTAAAGCAATGTTGTCATTGCAATTCTGAGCAATCTACTAATCATTTGCAAAATCTTGTGGTTCACCAAAATTACTACAGTAACATTTGTGTGATCTCTATGGATGGTCACATTCTCTCCACCAGTCCTTGCTCCCATGCTGAATTTCACTGGAAAATTATTTCCTAATGTTGCCAGGTAACCTAAGTAAACCCCAAGACTTCTGCAACTTTAGGAGTTAATTTAGCAAGTTACAGAAAGCTTCCTACCTAATTAATAAAGCACTCAATATTTGCTACTCATCAGGAACAGCTACATTCCTACAGCCATCAAGTTCTTGCACAAACCTAAGCCCACCTCAGCTACTATGTACTGAACATTACAGACCACCTCTTGCATTTCCATGGACTTGTCTCTCATTGTGTCATTTTTTACACTAAGGCAACAGATTCCAATTTGGGTTCCACAGACCCCACAGAACATCCAGAAAGTATCCACAGCAGGGGTGATTGATAAGTTCATGGCCTAAGGTAGAAGGAGACGAGTTATACAGCTCTCGTTACATGCACATGCAGTTCAATTCTTTGAGTGATTATGCAAAAAGTTTGAAGTTAATAACTCTTCAGGGGTGATTGATAAGTTCGTGGCCTAGGGTAGGAGATGAGTTATTAGCTTCAAAGTTTCTGCATTTTCACTCAAAGCGTTGAACTGCATGTGCATGTAACAAGAGCTGTATAACTCATTGCCTTCTACCTTAGGCCACAAACTTATCAATCACCCCTAGTAGGTTTCTGTTAAGATAATGGTGTGCTCCGACACAGCGGCCTCTCTGACGTCCGACCAAAGGTGCAATTGTTCATCCTTTCCATCATTTTCGTGATTGCAAGACACTGCTGGATATCAAGAACACAAAGTAACACAGCTCTATCCCACTAGTGAGTTACTGGATAGTGATGGAACCAGACTTATTGCGCAGTGTGTTGAAGCCTGCGTCAGCCACCCAGGGAAGACGGCGTCAGTGGTGGTGCCCAGAGGCAGTGCATGATCTAATGGACAACGTGGCACATTCCTGTTTGATATCGGTAATATAAAATACTACGAGTCCGATTCACTGGTTCATTGGCGAGACTGACAGTGGGGGAGCTGTATGACCTCTGTTGTGGCGCAGACTAGGCCGTCATTCATGTCTCGGGGTCACCTGATGCGGCTGCTGAGGAAGGAGATGGCAGAGATAGCTGTGTGCCACAGGGTTCTGCGCTGAGGTGGAGACTGGGCCCTCCCGTCAGAGCTGCCCTCCAGTGTTCGCTCAGTGGGAGACAATCTGGATTACCTTTGTCTGCAGCTGCACTGTGCGATATGAAGAACTGTTGTGGGCTTTTCTTAGCTTCAAGACAGCATCCATGCATCATCAGTCTACAGGCTATGATTCTCAGGAACTTGGGCTATATTACTTCATTGTTTCCTTTTGTGACATAGTTTTTTCTGCTATCATAATTACATGCTGTGTGTGACTTGCTGGTTTTGTGTTTTGAACCTTCGCCCAGAGGAATGCTGTTTCATTTGGCTGTATTCATGTGTATGGTTGAATGACAATGAAACTTGAACTTGTAACAATAAATTCAAACAAGAGAAAATCTGCAGATGCTGGAAATCCAAGCAACACACACAAAATGCTGGAGGAACTCAGCAAGCCAGGCAGCATCTATGGAAAAGAGTAAACCGTTGGTATTTTGGGCCGAGACCCTTCATCAGAACTTCATTGGAATCCTGTTGAAGGGTCTTGTCCCAAGGCATTGACCGTTTGCTCTTTTCCATAGATGCTGCCTGACTCAACTTGACTTGACCATTTTTTGTGAATGCATTTTTATCCTTTTCATAAAATAAGATTTAATTCTCAACAGAAGGCTTCCGTAACTGCTGACATCTTCCTCTGTTGTTCTCCTGAACATAGTGGTGGTAGCAGCACATCCTAACAATGGTTTTGTTACCTCAGCATTCCACACATAAGTTATAATCCCACTACTCTCATCCTGCCAGGTAATCACGTAGGTATCTTCCTCTGACATAACATTGTCTACGAAGATCCATATAGTCAAGTCTATGGTATTTACAGTTGTGATGAATGGCTGTGAGAGCTGGACTAATAGTAAGGCTGACAACAAAAGAATTGACGTCTTTGAACTTGGATGCTAGAGAAAAGTGTTAAGAGTTTGTTAGATAGCAAGAAGATCCATCACGTCAATACTTGAAGAAATACAGCCAGACTGTTCATTCGGAGGCTCGATTATGAGGCAAAAGCTCAGATATTTTGACCACATCATGAGAAGACAGGATTCCTTGGAGAAGACTCTCATGTTAGGTACAACAGAAGGTAAAAGAAGGAGAGGATGACAGAGGCTACGGTGGATAGATCATATTACTCAGACAATGCGTACGACCTTGGTGGATCTTAGAGAGGCAGTTTCCAACAAGAAGGCTTGGTGTGCAGGAGTCCATGAGGTCACGAAGAGTCGGACTCGACTTAATGACTGAACAACAAATCTTCCTCCGGAGACTGCAACTGCAGTGTAAAAGAAAATAAAAGCTTTTTAAAATAAATTATCAAGCTGTGCATTTCTGTCACATTATTTCCAAAGTTGCCACCCATTTCAACCAGCCTTCTGTAAAAGCCAATATTCTCCACAGGTTGATCTATATTGACGAGAAGCATCATATCCTGTTTGTCAAGTCTAGAAGCCCAGCTGCCTAAACTCAAATGATCTTCATGTTAAATGTGAAACCGTCATTAGAATCACATTTTATGGCAATGGTTCCCAATCTATTAGCTATGAGGACTGCACAATGACAGATTACCTCCTGTGTTACTAAGACAGGGCATAATTTTAAGCTAATTGGTGGAATATATAGGGGGGATGTCACAGGCAGGTTCTTTTTAAACTCAGAGATTGGTGGGTGTGTGGAATGCACTGCTGGGGTGGCGGTACAGTATTGGAAACATTTAAAAGACTCTTAGATAGACACATGGTTGAAAGAAAAATTGAGCTTTATGTTGGAGAGAAGGGTTAGATTCTTCTTAGAGTAGGTTAAAAGGTAACAGAAGAGCCTATACTGTGCTGTACTGTTTTATGTTCTGTTCAGCTGAGCATGTTTTAACAGGATGTCTTATGGGCCACAACTGTGTGCGGAATGGGCCATATGCAGCCTACATTCTGTGGGCTATAAACAATTTCTTTTAGATAATGCCTCCCATTTTCACAAAGTCTGCTTCATTGGAACATTATATTATAGGAAGCTAGTCATTGATTCTTCTTAATGCTCATATTGTAAAGTACTTAAAACAGCCACAGTGCTTTACTGACTTTGAAAACAATAATAGGTAATATCTGTTAACAAAAAAAACCTGGTTGGCTTTTATAGGTTTTTCATAATCCTCACAGAATGCATAAAATCATATTGCAATAGTCCCTCATGTAGTTCAATGCTATTTTGATAGTCAGGGGGAGAAGTACGGGTTGAATAATATTCCCCGTGACAGCTTGTATAGTCTGATTATCCATTTCCCATCATTGCCAGCTATTTCATATAAAAGAGTAAAGTGTAATTGCAGGTATATACTTGCTTGCTTCCACTGACAGCGAGGGCCAATTTTTATTTTTTTTAAGTAGCTAAGCCTCTGGATGCTTAACAATCAATGCACTAATAGAAGGATATAAGCTAAGCCAAATATCCTAGGTCTTTAGTTTACTGATGGATAAGGTTTTCTGAAGATGCTGACATGGTGGGAGTATGAGACAAATACAATGGAACCTTCTTAATATGATTTCCAATAAAATCACAGTCTTCCAGGGAGCCATCAATAATTAGCATTTTTTCACTGGAAGACTCCTGATGTCTCCTCCCAAATGTATGCTGTTGGAAAAACATGATGCCAATTACTTATTTGTACATGAAGCTTTGAGCTCTCTTGAGTGCTCTTTTCAGAAATGATAACATTTGTAGACAATCCCCTAGGATCAGTCGAAGCTGTGGGAAAATTCAGCAAAGCTGACTGGGGATTGACTGAACTGCAGCTAACATTTCAGAGGGTTGAAGTTGGCAATTCATCCACAAGTTTAAAAAAAAATCTTCCTGAGTAATTTCAAACATGGGTTTGGTCAGTTTCTTCAGGCATTCAGTTGTACTCCAGTTAAAGCGGATCTACAGCCCTTCAGCTTACTTCAAAAGATCACAAGTAACACTTTACCACAGCTCCACCTTCCCTCTATGTTTCCATTTGCCTTTATTCCTTCATTGCCAAACTAAGGATCAAGCTTCTTTTGGATCATCTGTATTGAGAACTTACATCGTCTCCCAGCACAACTCAACATTTTCAGCTGTAGAATCCTATTACTTGGTGTATTGGTGTCTTCTTTCTCATTTATTGCCAAAATTTGTAGTTTATCACTTATAGAAAAGAGGAAAAGGACTCCCCTTCTCCCCAGTTATTCCATCTGCTCACCCAACTTTGGATTCTATGCCCCACCTTCATTCCTAACAGATTCCATCATCTATACCCTTTGTTGCAACCGACAATCACCTCCTATTCTCTGTCACTATATCCACTCTTCCTTTCAACATTCATCTATCACTCTTCCTCACCTCAATCCACCTATTGCTTGCCAGATCTTGCTGCACTCTCCCCTCACTTCTTTATACCACCTATTGTTAAATTCAGATGAATGGTCTCAGACTAAAATGTCTCTTTCCTTTCACAGATGCTACCTAACCCATTGAGTTCCTCCAGCGCTGTTTGTTGCCCTAGATTCCAGTCTCTTGTGTTTCCAATGTGCAGCACATTATTTGGAAACTGTGCCCCCCCCCTGAAATAACATTCTCTCAGCATTCCTCCTGTCACTTGCCATCAGAATCATTTACGTTTTAATAAGCTCGCTTCTCATTCTTCTAAAATCCTTGACTATAGGACCAACTTGTTCTTGATCCATCAACCCCTTCATCCCAGAAGTCAACCGAGTGAATCATCTCTGCACTACCTCCAAAGCAAGTACAGTCGATCCTTCTCAGTTATTCCCTTTGTGGTCTCACCAACATCCTGTAAAATTGTATCCAAACTTACCTGTTATTAATTCCATAGCCACTGCAATAAAGAGCAACACTCCACTGTCCTTCCTTATAACTTGCTACATCTGAACCAAATGCCTTTGTACCACAACATTTTGTAATCTTGCTCCATTAGGCAATAGTTTGAATTTTCATTCTTTTTACCTAAGCAGATAACTCACATTTCTTAAATTCTACTCTACCCCCTTTCAGCATAAAACATTGCACTGAAGTCTTTACCTGAACTGGTGCTCACAAATCAAGGGAGAGGCATGATCTCACAAGACTTGCTTCCATAGAATATTTTTCTGTATATACCCAATGAATAATTTTTAATTAGATGTAATTCAACTACTTTAATATACAGCTTTGTTCTCCTTCCATACCTTAGGTTGAAGTTCTTTTGTGATGTACGAAGGAGATAGATCAGAGTCAGAATTAGGTTTAATATCACTGACATATCATGGAATTTATTGTTTTGTGACTGCAGTACTGTGTAATATAAAAAAAGTACAATAATTAAAATAAGAATATATTTACATATAATTAAATAGGAAGTGCAAAAATAGCAAATATAATGATGTTATGTTCATAAGTCCATTCAGAAATCTAATGGTGGAGTGGAAGAAGCTGTTCCTCGAACATTGAGTGTGTGGCTCCAGGCTCCTGTACCTCCTCTCTGATGGTAGCAATAAGAAGAGGGCATGTCCTGGGTCCTGGGTGATGAGGGTCCATGAACGGGCTGCCTGACTAAGTTTAGAACCCTCTGGAGCTTTTTCCAGTCCTGTGCAGTAACCCCCCCACCCATACAAAGATGGAAATGTACAACATGTGCAGTAATGCATAAATATTCCAGTATTTTCATTCAAAACACAAGGTACCCACCTCCAATGTTGAGGAGGGACAGCAACCTATTCGATTTTAATTATTGTTAACGCACATTAAGCTGATCAAAGGAGCTATTTGTCATTGGTGGGGTCTCCATTACTAATCAGTGCAGCAGAAATGATTGGCTGACATGTTAACATGTCACTTTCAACTTTCATTTGTGTAAAGGCGTTCGATGGATACTTGAATGAAGTGCAGCCATTTCATTATGATGTTGTAATACTAATTCCCTGGCCTTTATTTTTTAATTAAATTGTGGGTACAGTCAGATGCCAATAATGAAAATCAATTTCAGTGGAAAAAGAATTCAAAAACATTGCCATAGATTTTTTTTTGTTTAACTGCATATGACTAGGGAGAAGGAGGTTGATAAAACGACATACATAAAATAAATGAGAATCTCTCTGTATCTCTTAATAAGAAGCAATGAGAGGAGAGATAAATCTCATATTTAATTGGAACACAGCCCCACCAGCATGAGATGCTTTACAGATCTGTAAATGTTTGTCTTTATTCAATACATTGTCTATTTTTGCAATCACTTTTTGCAACAAACAGTCTTCAGCCGATGGAAATGGGAAAGCTCTGTGGGTGGTTTGTTGAATGCACAATCAGAGACCTACTCTCCAGGTGGGCTAGATTTTAATGCTGAGTGGCCTATTTAACTCCTAATTTTGAAAGGCATGTTTACAAAATGCCCAAGAGGGCCAGTGGAGTGGGAGGTCACATTGTTAAATTCAGCTCCATTGCACGGTGACGCCCTGCACATCTGGTTTGAATTCTCAAAGTGCTATCCATTTATTGTTGCAGGCACAGTTGATTTCCTCATATTACAGTCTGAGGGACCATTATTTTAAACTACGAACTGTGTGAAATGGCTTATTCTTAGCAAATTCTTGCAATCTTTGGCTTTGGTGATTCCTGGCATCTGTTTCCATCTGTTCATACTGTTCCCCAGCTTACCAATGTAAACTCCAGTCTAAACACTTTCTATCCTGCATAATGTTTGTTTAATTTTAATTTTGGTATCATTTGTTACCCAGAGGAGCAAACATTTTTAATGCTGATTAGCAAATCATTCCACGTGGAGGATATGAACAAGGGAATCTCACTCTGGTGAGATCTGACTGCTCTAACCTTGTGTTCTCTCAGCGGTTGCTTCGTATAGTCTTGACAGCAAAACACTCTACCGTGTTGGTAACCTATTCCAAAATATTTTTCATGGCTTACTTTACAATTGTTAGGCTTCACTCATCCAATAAAACATTGTAAGCTTTCCTTGTTATACCCCACCCATCTTTAAAAAACCAATGCTCATAGTTAATACTTTTTTTTAAATCAAAGTTAGTCAAGTTTATTGTAATTTGCATGTGCATGTCTGCACAGGTGCACAGAGATACCTGCAGCAGCATCACCGGCACATAGCTTCATATAAACCTTTTACAAGGAGAAAAACACAAACAGGTTTTTTTATAGGAATAACTACAATTAAAATAAAAAGGTCACTTTAATACAAAGTGATCAATGTGGTCAGGGTGATGCTGAATTCTGGTGATTAGCGTTGTGTCAGTTGCTTCAGGAACTGAATGGTTGAAGGGAAGTAGCTGTTCTTGAACGTAGTGGTGTGGGACTTCAGGGTTCTGTGTCTCCTGACCTGGTTTTGCTTCAGTTTACCACACACACAAAATGTTAGAGGAAGTCAGCAGGTTAAACAGCATCTGTGGAAATGAATAAACAGTCAACGATTTGGGCAAAGACCCTTCATGAGGACTTCATGAGAAAGAAAGTGAGAAGATGCCAGAATAAAAAGGTGTGGGGGGGTGGGGTGCGGGGAAGGAAGACAAGCTGGAGAGTGATAGCTGAAACCAGATGGGTGGGAGAAGGGGAGAATGAAGTAAGGAGCTGGGAAGTGATAAGTGGAAAAGGCAATGGACTGGAGAAGAAAGAATCTAATAGAAGAGAGAGGATCATGGGAGTAAGGGAAAGACGAGGGGTACCAGGGGAAGATTGCTAGACTGGGGAAATGAAGAAGAGTGAAGAAGGAGGGGAAGCAATTTACAAGATTTTGGAGAAACTAATGTTCATGCTCTCAGGTTGGAGGCTACCTAGACGGAATTACAAGTGTTGCTCCTTCAACCTGGGCCTTATCATGGCAGGTGAGGAGGCCATGGACCAACATGTCGGGAAGGGAATGGGGATAGGAATTGAAATGATTGGTCGCAGGGAAATGTTGTTCATCGTGGATGGAGCTGAGGTGCTCGACAAGGCGGTCCTCTAATCTACCTCACCAATGAGACTGCTCCCCTCTCTGGAGACAGTCGGTGACCCCAACAGATTTGCCAGAGAACCTGGGCTCAACATATCAATGCAATGGCAAAGGAGGCACAACAGCGGCAATACTTCATTAGGAGTTTGAGGATACTTGATATTTCACCAGAAACACCGCAAGTTTCGGAGAGCAGTCACTGTCTGGTATTAAGGGAGCACTGTACAGGATGAGAAAAAGCTGTTGGAAGCTCAGTCTGCTCCATCATGGGCACTAGTCCCCCCAACATCGATGACACCTTCAAAAGGCAATTCCTCAAAAAGGTGGCATCCATCATTAAGGACCTCTTCTTATTGCTACCAACAAGGAGGAGGTATAGGAGTCTGAAGACACACACTTAATGTTTCAGGAACAGCTTCTTCCCCTCCGCCATCAGATTTCTGAATGGACAGTGAACCCATGCACACTACCTCGGTATTTTTTCCCTTTCTTTTTGCACTGTGTACATATAGTAATTTATAATTTTTTATTGCTATGTTTTCCAATGTACTGTTGCCACAAAACAAAAGAAATAATGACATATGCCAGTGATGTTAAACCTGATTCTCAGACTGATTCTGATTCTGAGAACTTGGATGTCTATTATAAGCAATTATATCTAACGAAGTAAGTTGAAGCACAGTGGCTTATCTAATAAATGGCAGCAACAGGATAGAGAACTATTATTGGCTTATCTTTTAGTCACATAGGTTGAGGATAAATGATATCTAATTTAGTGGAAGTGCTATCTTCTTATTCAAATAATACCACAGGATCTTCAGTATCCACCTGAAGCAGTGCAAAATGCAACTGGGTCCTCGGATTTTACTTGTCATCCAAAAGTTGCACCTATTGCTTTGTTTCCTCCTGTTGTCGATAATCAGCTGTTTGTTTCTGTTGGCATTGTGAAAGCTTGTTGTTGCGACACCATTCAAGGCCTATGTCTTGGAGCTTCATGGTTAGTTTAGAATCAGAATCAGATTTATTACCATGGGCGTGTGTTGTGAAATTTGTTAACTTAACAGTAGCTGTTCAATGCGATACATAACCTAGAAGGAGAAAATAATAGTAAATAAATAATTCAATCAATTACAGTATAAAAATTGTGCAAAAAGAGAAATATACATGTAACAAAGTGAGGTAGTGTTCACAGGTTCAATGTCAATTCAAAAATCAGATGGCAGAGGGGAAGAAGCTGTTCCTGAATCGCTGAGTGTGTGCCTTCAGGCTTCTGTACCTCCTTCATGATGGTAACAGTGAGAAAAGGGCATGCCCGGGTGCTGGAGGTCCTTAATAATGGATGCTGCCTTTCTGAGACACTGCTCCTTAAAGAAGTCCTGGGTACATTGTAGGCTGGTACCCAAGATGGAGCAGACTAAATTTATGACCCTCTGCAGCTTATTTCAGTCCTGTTCAGAAGCGCCCCCCCCCCCCCATACCAGACAGTGATGCCGCCTGTCAGAATGCTCCCCACAGTACATCTATCGAAGTTTTAGAGTGTTTTTGTTGACATACCAAATCTCTTCAAATCCGTAATGAAGTATAGTCACTGCCTTGCCTTCCTTATAGCTGCATCAATATGTTGGGACCAGGTTAGGTCCTCAGAGATCTTGACATCCCAGGACATTGAAACTGCTTACTCTCTAAACTTCTGATCCTTCTATGAAGATTGGTTTGTGTTCCTTTGTCTTACCCTTCCTGAAGTCCACTCCTTCATCTCATTGACATTGAGTGCAAGGTTGTTGCTGCAACACCTCTGCACTAGCTGGCATATTTCGATCCGGTATGCCCTCTCATCTCCATCGGAGATCCTACCAACAAAGATATTATCAGCAAACTTATAGATGGTATTTCAGTTATGCCTAGTCACACAGTCATGGGTATAGACCGGGGGTCGGCAACCCGCGGCTCCGGAGCCACATGTGGCTCTTTTACGTCTGTGCTGCGGCTCCCTGTTGCTTTGGGAAATAATTGGTCAGTATTTAATTAAAATGTATTTTATGTTGGTTTGTTAGTTTTTGAAATGTAATTCTAAATTTGAAGATTATGGTGATCTTGTACAATCTAAATAAGATGTTGTGGCGACCCATTTCCTGACACATCCAAACCGGCTCACAATTAGCCAGCGTTCAGGCTAAGGGAGATAGCCTACGGGGGTTTGTGAGTACGTGTCTTTTGCAGCATCCGCGCCCATGGGGGGTGGGTTGAGGGAGGCTTAAAAGCAAGGCTGTTTAGTTCGAATAAAGCAGTTGACTGCAGTTTACTGACTGCGTGTAGCACACCGCTACAACGTGTTTTTATCGCTGGCTGTCCAGAGGGGAGGTGCTGAAACGCTTTGTCGCGTGTCTGGAAGAAGTGAAAACTTTCCTGGGCAGCAAAGGGCTCAACTTTCCTGAGCTGGAACAGCCAGAGTGGCTGGAAAAGCTACACTTCATGGTAGACATGACAGCGCACCTGAACACGCTGAACACAGCTCTTCAACGGGGTAAGGACGTACAGCCCTACACATGTTAGAGGATGTTTTGGCATTCGAGCGCAAGTTGACAGTGCTTGCCAGAGATTTACAGAAAGGCACATTGTCTCACTTCCCCAATTTGAGAGAGTTCAAACAAGGTCACGACATGATAAATTCGGAGTGTTTACATTCTGCAATCATCGCAATGCAAACATCGTTTGGGAAACGCTTCTGTGAGTTCAGAGAGGAAAAAAACACATTATCCTTCCCGGTCACTCCCCTAAGCATCGATCCATCCCTACCGAATACGACTGCATTGTCAGGTGTGAGTCAACCTGACCAAGTATGATAAATATTTTAATTGCCTATTATTTTACGTATATTCATATGTTTTCATTGTTCAGTGAAATAGTCCTTTTATTTTTCAGGTTGACAGCTGGCTGACGTTATTTTTGGTTTGCTGCTGGCGGCAAATTTAAGTTTAGCGTTTTTCATAAATACAAGAAGGACTCAAATAGATGTTGAGTATTTTACTTAAAAGTAACCTTCAAAACTTGTCATCCAAAAGTTGCACCTATTGCTTTGTTTCCTCCTGTTGTCGATAATCAGCTGTTGACTTATTTTTGGAGTTCAAAATGTTTTTGTTGCATGCAGAAATGTAATTTCGTTTTCTCTGCAGGAGCTCATCAATTTCATAAATGCAACACATTATAGTTTGTTTATACATAGCATAAAGGCAAAACAAAACGTTGTATGCAGTGTTATTTCATTTTAAATGTCAAACGGGTTTTGTGGCTCCCAGTGTTTTCTTTTCTGTGGGAAACGGGTCCAAGTGGCTCTTTCAGTGGTAAAGGTTGCTGACCCCTGGGAGGGAGTAGAACAGTGGATTAAGCACACCTCTGAGGTACACCAGTATTGATCATCACCAATCCACACAGATTGTGGTCTTCCAGTTAGGAAGTCAAGGATCCAATTGCAGAGGGAGGTACAGAGGCCCAGGTTCTGCAACTTCTCAATCAGGGTTGTGGGAATGATGGTGTTAAATGCTGAGCTATAGTTGATGCACAGCATCCTGACATAGGTGTTTGTATTGTCCAGGTAGTCTAAGGCCGTGTGAAGGGCCATTGAGTTGTGTCTACCACTAACCAATTGTGGCAATAGGCAAATTGCAGTGGGGATAAGCAAAATGTAGCTTAAAGGGGATTATAGTGTTGAATGCTGAGCTGTTGTCAACAAGGAGCATCCTAATGTATGCATCTTCATTGTCCACATGTTCCAAAGCTGAACGAAGAGTTAAAAATAGCATCAGTTATTGATGCACACCTCTGAGGTACACCAGTATTGATCATCACCAATCCACACAGATTGTGGTCTTCCAGTTAGGAAGTCAAGGATCCAATTGCAGAGGGAGGTACAGAGGCCCAGGTTCTGCAACTTGTGGTGGTCAGGAAATTGAAGTGGATCCAAGTCACTACTCAGGCAGAAGTTGATATGCTTCATGACCAACCTCTCAAAGCACTTCACCACAGTGGACGATAGTCACTGGATCAGGTTATCTGCTTCTTATTAATTGATGCCTGCTTGAAGCAAGAGGGTATCTCAGACAGCCACAGTGAGAGGTTGAAGATGTCGGCCAGTGCTTGAGGAATGACATTACAACCAAAAATAAATCTTTATTGTCCTTGTACCTTTTATGGAGGTATTGGTGGTGAGCCTTCTTCCAGAACCATTGGAGTCTCTAGGGTGAAGGAGGACTACTGCTGTTAGTTAAAGAATTTAAAAGATCATGATCCAGTGAAAATGAAGAAAGAACACTGTACATCAAAGCCAGAGATGTATCTGGCTCCCATGCAGCTACTGATCTTTTCCTCCAAGGAGTGGAAGTCGCAGGTTTGGGAGATGTCGTCTAACCTTAATACCTAAATGACATTAGTGTGAACCAGATATTTAAATGTAGTGTCAATCTGTTGATTGCTCAGTAGTTCCACACCATGCCAATGTGGGTTAATACAGTCAGTCAAAATTAATCCTCTTTCATTATTAATACTTAAATATAATGATTATGTCTGAAGCAAATTTATAATTTGCAAACATTATACAGTAAAATCTGTGTATAGCCTGGACATTAGACATCAATTATGCATGCAAACTATTCAAATAAATATCTAGAACAAGTTTTCCTGGTTTTGCTTTGAAAAATCCTCAGGATTTTGTTTAAAACTGTACTACTGTCTTTAAAAGTCAAAGTAATATATGACTGCTCTCTAAAATACACAGTTTAACATGTAAAGGAACTTTTACTGAATTAATTTCTTTCAGTCACTGAAATATCTTTGATGATACTCATTAAAACACAGCAATTATCTTAATCATAGTATAATTCTGGATCTCTGTTGGATATAAACCAAATACAATTTTGATAAGCTACAATTTCCCAAATCTGTGTCACAGCCAACCCACCTTCCTCATTGCCTTCCATTATCTGTGCCAGTGACATCAATATTCATGTCTCCCAGTCAGCTCATTGCATATATCCAATTACAACAAATTGCTCTTATTTGCATAGGCCATTTACCAAAACCAAACTATGTAGAAAAGAGTTTAGTGTGCACTAAGTCTCAAAGTGCTTAAGTGTCTCTTCATTTTCAAACATATCCAGATCGCTAGCTATGCAGATAGAGAGAGAGAAAGCAATTCTTCCAGTTTCTCAATCAACATTGCTCCCTCAAAACACTAGCAAAACAAATTAAAATGATTATCGTTCTTGTGTGTGTTTATGGGATTTTGTCTGTTAAGTGAAATACTTTCCTTTGTATACTGTTGTCTTTGTGTGCAATACATATTCTCTGAATCTTCAGATGAAATGACTACAACACTCATGGAAATAATTTTTTAGTAGTACATAAGTGCTCTTTTAAAAAATGATTTTTGTAGAACACAAAGAGTGCTGTCAAAACTTAGTTCTCAAAACTAGTCAACAGGCAGTGGCTATATACTCATACAGCGTGGTGATAATCACTATTTGTAGAAATATGAAATAAAAACAGAAATAAGATCACAAATATGAGAAAATCTGCAGATGCTGGGAATCCAAAGCAACACACACAAAATACTGGAGGAACTCAGCAGATCAGGCAGCATCTATGGAAAAGAGTAAACAGTTAATCTTTCCTGAAACAACACACACGAAATACTGGAGGAACTCAGCAGATCAGGCAGCATCTATGGAAAAGAGTAAACAGTTAATCTTTCCTGAAACAACACACACAAAATGCTGGTGGAACACAGCAGGCCAGGGAGCATCTATAAGGAAAAGCACTGTCGATATTTTGGGCCGAGACCCTTCGTCAGGATTTTGTGTGTGTTGTTTGAATTTCCAGCATCTGCAGATTTCACGTGAATGTTTCCTGAAGAAGGGTCTCAGCCCAAAACTTCGACAGAAATAAGGTGATGTTTAATGTTTGGGGTAGGACTGGAGAACCAATCTATATTGTCCATTTGTGAATGCCAGCTGTAAATTCCAATATCTAAGCTTTTGGTTTAAGTTAATCTGGTGAACAAATCCAACGCTGCTAGCAGGAAAAAAACAAAATCCTTCTTGAGGTAATTTTTACAGAAAGGCAAGTTACACAGTGGGGAAAGAAAACCCTGGAAAGCAAAACAGGAACAGTCAATATGGGCACCAACCAGCCATAGCATCTGCGAAGAGAAGTGCAAAGTGAACTATTCAAGGGAAACCCTTCAGCCCAACTGGAAGATACTAGGAATGAACGATCATTAAGAACAGAAGAAGAGGAAAGCTACGTGGAACATAAATCCAAGAAAAAAAGGAGACTGGTCTGAAACAGATGGTTAACTGACAATTTGAGAGCAAAGTAAGAATACAGAATAGATGCTTCAAGGCACTTTATAGCCAATGAAATATTCCTGAAATATAGTTGGTGTAACAGAGGGAAAGTGATGGCCAATTTTCACACACAGTGTTCCCAGAACAATAAAAAAACAAATGAAAATAAGCAGAGTGCCTATATCATCTGTTTTTATTTTAGACATTCAATGAGGACAATTATCAACCACAGCACTGTGAGAACGCCCATCTCCTCTTTGATATCACAAAGGAATGTGTTAACCAAGCATGGAGCTTTGGTTTAACATCTCATTTGAAAGCTGGGACCTCCGGTGATACATCCCTCTCTCAGTATGGCATAAAAGGAGCAATGGTGCAAAAAGCAGAAGATTTATTCAAGAACCAGAGTGACTGTGAATATTTAAAAGGGTAAACTGAAGGAGTCCTTGATTACTTAGTGTTTTGAGTATTAATCGATCCAGGAGTCTGGTGTTAAGAACCCCGTAACTGGGTATCTTACCAGCAAAGATAGGAGTATCCATTGAAGTCTGATGATACTATTTTTAACAGTATTTATTAGTAAAAATACACAAAAATAATATCAATGCAAATATACAGATAACATACGTCATCAATACTAAACCTAAAAGTGCGGGTATAATAATAATCAATAAGAAATAAGCTCTATCGTTGTCTAGGGGATAATGAATTGTCCAATGGAAATATAAAGTTCAGTTCAGTTCATGCATGCTGCAGTAGTTGTTGTTCGCGGTGTTGCAATTGTTGGAGAGAGAGAAAGAGAGAGAGAGAATAACAGCTATTAACTTGCCAACTTTCCTTTTACGATCTTGATCCGTCTCCGTCCTTTAGCTAGACCGTTCCATGGTGGACTCGTCACCCAGGCAAGGGTGGACAAACACACAAGCCCCCACCGGTCTCGTAGCGTCTCTCCTGGTGCGTCTGAGGGGTGTTCCCCAGACCCTATTTTTATCCCCACTCACGGGGTCTCAGATGTCAATCAGGTTGGGATGATGCAATCCCTCAACCAGACCACTCTGGTTGCCCCCTGAGGGGTTTCAATGAATAGAACAGTACTCAATACACGATTCCTTCTTCAAGAGACAATAGCAGTAATCTCTCTCTTTGTCAATAGGAGACATTCCAACCCGTGCTGTGCCTCTCTCTCATAAATTTGTATGAGCTGTTTATCCCTCTCATTTCCTTTGATAACAGCATCGGAATAGTAACGATTTGCGATTCTCCAAAAGGCAATTCTTCGGCAATTCTGTACCCTTCTGCCCATCAGAGTTGCTCCTCATTCGTAACACTGGTAAGGGGGAAAAGACAAATCAGCTCCAGGGATATTATCACAGGTACAGTTAATGCGGAAATGTTGGGATACAAAGACAGGAGTCAGCCATCATAAGATGCCATTCGCTCAGATGATGATTGATCTATAAGTCTCTAGTTACTTGCTTTTGATTAATTTCTATTCATGCCCTAAACTTAATAAAACCTTCCCATCTCACTGTTAGAAATTTATTTTCACAATGCGTCATCAGTCTGGAGTGGGAGGTTGAGGTATAAGGTTGTCACGGTAGCGTAGCGGTTAGCGTGACGTTATTACAGCTCGGCTGTGGAATTCATAGTTCAATCCCAGCACCCTCTATATGTCTTCCCCGTGGAATGCATGGGATTTGTCTGGGTCCTCTTGTTTCCTCCCACTGTCCAAAGACCGTGGGTAGTTTTTCATTGTAAATTATCCCGTGATTAGGTTAGGGTTAAATCGGTTGCTGGGCGGTGAGGCTTGAAGGGCCAGAAAGACCTAATCCGTGTGGTATCTCTAAAGAAATACATTCCAATGGCCAATCTACTCCATCACTGATGCATCAGTGAATGAAACAAAAACATATCCTTATCAATAAGCAGCAATATTTTATCACTAAAAAAAAACACAGCAACTCAGAGCAAGCAGAACATAGAACAGTGGAGCAAAGTACAGGCCCTTCAGCCCACAATGCTGTGCTAAACTTTTACTCCAAGATTACTCTAACCTTTCCCTCCCACATGGCCCTCCATTTTGCTTTCATCTGGGCCCTCTTAAAAGTCCCTAATGTATCTGCCTCTATCAGCACTCCTGGCAGTGTATTCCACAAACCTACCACTCTCTGTGTAAAAAACTTACCTTCAACATACCTCCTATTCTTTCCTCCAATCAGCTTAAAATTATGCCCCAAGGAAATGCTTCTACTCACAAGCGAAATGTCGCCTCGCCTGGAAGGACTCTTTGGGGCCCTGAATGGTAGGGAGGGAGGAGGTGTAGGGCCAGGTGTAGCACGTGTTCCTGAATGGTAGTGAGGGAGGAGGGAAGTTCTTCCAAGTGAGGTAACACTTCATGTATGAGTCTGTTGGGGTCATCTATTGTATCAAGTGCTCCCTGTGTGGCCTCTTGTATATCAGACCTGATGTAGATCGGGAAACTGCTTCGCCGAGCACCTACACTCCACCCACCAGAAAAAGCGGGATCTCCTGGTGGCCAGCCATTTTAATTCCACTTTCCATTCGCATTCTGACATGTTCTTCAATGGCTTCCTCTACTGTTGTGATGAGGCCACACTCAGGTTGGAGGAGCAACATCGTATGACATGAACGTTGATTTCTCAAACTTTCAGTAATGGACACCCCCTCCTTCTCTATTCCCCATCCCCTTTTTCCTCCCACCTTATCTCCTTGCCTGCCCATCACCTTCCTCTGGTGACCATTTCCTTTTTCTGTCTTCCATCTCCTTCCGTCCTGTCCTATTAGATTCCCCTTTCTGCAGCACTATATCTCTTTGACCAATCAACTTCCCAGCTCCTTACTTCATCCCTCTCCCTCCCAGTTTCACCTATCACCTCTTGTCTCTTCCTCCTCTCCCTCCAGCCTCTAGCTCTGACTTCTCATCTTGTTTTCTCCAATCCTGCTGAAGGGTCTCAGCCCAAAACTTTAAAGAACAACACACATAAAATACTGGTGGAATGCAGCTGGCCAGGCAACGTCTATAGGAAGAAGTACTGATGAAGTCCTGACGAAGGGTCTCGGCCGGAAACGTAGACATTACTTCTTCCTATAGATGCTGCCTGGCCTGCTGCATTCCACCAGCATTTTGTGTGTGTTGCTTGAATTTCCAGCATCTGCAGATTTCCTCGTGTTTGCATCTTATCCATAGATGCTGCCTGGCCTATTGAGTTCCTCCAGCATTTTGTGTGTGTTGCTTGTATTTCCAGCATCTACAGATTTAATCTTGTTTGTAATCCAATAAGTATGTCCCAGGCCCACCAAAGTGATTGGACTGTAAAAGCTCTCCAGTGTTAGTCTAATAAGTTATCAATTTAAGGGACACTTAGTTATAGAGGATAAACATTGGCCTTGCCATTGACACTCGTATCCCAATGAACCAGTTCTTTTCCTGAATTGGGCACTCTCCCCAGGTTTGCTTTGTCTGTTGCCAATCACTTCATAACATTTCCATTGGTGCCAGCAACTTCTTTTGAAATGCAAAACTGTTTTACAGCAGTGAGCTCCTCTTGCTGAAATTGTTTTTTCGTTTTTATACAGAGGCACTTGTCTTTATACAGCCAGAGGTGATTGTCACTTTATGTGTAGTAAAGAAATCAGGGTAATTATGAATAATTTTGGTGTCCACTGAAATACATCTAGATGCAGCCCTTCAACAGACCACTGCCCCACCTGTCTGAATGTTCCCTAAACTAATTCAATGATTTGGAATTTGTCACTCCATCAGAAAGCGAAGGTACAGGTAGAAAGAGAAATCTGCATTACTTTCAGCAAATTGGTTTTCATACCTATGAAGATTGCACCCAATACTACTGGGATTCCTTCTCCTCCAAGTTTTAAGATACTATTTTTAAAAATGCACGTCAGAACTCCCTGCAAATATACCATGTTTATGGAGGATTCCCTGTAAGTTTTGATCTCAAGGCATGCAGAAACTATTTGTGGGGAATCTCAGCAGAACAAAGATGAGTGCATGAAAAATTAAATTGACATCCCAAAGCAATACTGAAGGAATGCTCCACCATTAAAACCACTAACCTAGAAATTCAGTTGCATACCTCTGCATGTTCAGTGTTAGCCAATTGGAAATTATCTTTTTTCCAGGCTGAAAAAGTAATAACCATTTCCCAATCATTTCCTAACTCTCCAGAAGTTAACGGGGAATGTTTGAGTATCAGTCACCCTTCGCTCATGGTGTGTATTGTGGGGAAACTGACCACATAGTCCCAGAGGTGATCACTAGCGTCACTCTTAAGAGAGCACTGTCTTTGTAAAACTGTGATTCCCATTAGTTAAGTGCTATATTGACCTTAATCCTTTGGGCAAACCTCCCAACATTGCACTAACCCCTCTACCGGTCCTCAGTCTCCAGCTTGTCTCTTGGATCACTCAAGTCCCACATCACATCCTGCTGTCCTGTAGCTTTAACTTTTGACTCTGTTGTTTCTCCCTTCTCCCAACCACAACATCACAAATGCCAGTCCTGATCTTGACCTTTCACCAGATACACCCATCAGCATAAATGCCTATTTCCCAATCAAATCGCCCTTAGTCCAACCTAAGTCAGTGTCTTCATTCAAATCCCTTCTGTAGCAGCAAGGCCATAGCACAGGCCCAATATTGCCTGTACCATCAACCCCTCAGCCCCCACTCCCATGGCCAACATACTGCCCGTCCCCCTCAGAAGGAAACGCAAGCACACATCAGTTGCTTATGCTTTCAGTGGAGGGCCAAAGAGCAAAACAATTGCCAACCACCCACTGTGACCAGCCTACAGAGATGCACCAGACTTTCGAGGTGGTTGCCTTTTTGAGGGACACTGAGCAGAGTCCTGATGAAGGGTCTCGGCCTGAAACATCAACTGTTTACTCTTTTCCCTGGATGCTGCCTGGCCTGCTGAGTTCCTCCAGCATTTTGTGTGTGTTGCACTGAACAGAGGCTTTGCCTGCCATCTCAGAAGGATGCAAGTGCTCCAATTCCACAAGTCTTCATAAAATTAGGTAAATTGTCTGTAGTGTTCTGGTGAACAACAATCAACATCACTATTAACATACTTCTGTGCAAACATACATGCCACATCGACAATGAAGTGAAAGAACTGACACTTCAGGCTATGATGTCGTGTCAAACTAACAACACCTAATCCCTTCTGACTGCACATACTTCATATCCTTCCATTCTTAACATACCAACTGTATCTAAGGCTATGTCCACACTAGAACAGATAAATTCGTAACCAAAACTGTTTCTCTTCATTTTGACCCTCCGTCCACACTAAAACGGCGTTTTCCTACCCCAAAAATGAAGCTTTTCTAAAACGCCCTCCAGAGTGTGTAAATTTGAAAATGCCGCTTGGGCAGAGTCGTGTGGACAGGGTAACTGGAGATTTCTAAAAATGCTGTCATGACATGCCGGAACAGATTGGCAACATTTCATTGTTTTCCTGAACACAACACCCCACACAACCTAACAATTTCAGAACAGATGGCAATGAGACTGAAGCCAGAAGAGTTAGAAATGTACTCACCAAATACTTTGACCTATAACTTACTGAATAAATAAGTATAGTCACTTTGCCCTGTTTTCTGCCCTTGCTTGTATAAAGGTGGTTTACCTATTTATGCAAGTACTTCTCTGACAATAGATGTTTAACAGCCTAATGTAACATTGTATGAAAATACAAGATAATACTGATGCAGACATGTTTTACACATTTAACAAAGTGCTTTATTAATGCAACAGAGTTAGGCAGTTTTTCAATGTTTGTCATCAGCCGGGTCAATCTGTCCGTGAACTCCCTGTCGGTTGCCTCCGTACGCTCCAGTATTTGTTTTTTTTTAGTTTTAAGTCCTGCTGCGTGATAGCCAACAGCTGCACGTCGTTTGGCAATTTCCTTTTAATTTTTTCTAGTCTGTAACTGCACAAACACACACTTTTACAGTGAGATTCGACACCAAGCATTTCGCTTGCTTTCTGTAGATGTGTCCTGCGCACGCGCAGTAGGAGGAAATTCGCCCAAATACCCATTTTAATGTGGACGGAGGTATTTTCAAAAACACTTGGTATGGACACCTATCATTTTTACACAAAGCCGGCGTTTTCAAAATTATCCGGTCTAGTGAGGACTTAGCCTAAGAGACTCTTAAGCACCTCCATCATATCTGCTTCCACCACCATCTCAGACAGTATATACCTGGCACCCACCACTCTCTTTGAAAAAAATCGTCCCTCACACATTTCTTTTGAATATTCATGGGGACTAACTGACTACATTACAAAGATAACCAGACATCAAACACTTTACTAGCTGTAAGGTTGCTCTGGGTGTCCTTAATGCTACTTAAACGCAAGTCTTTTTCTCCCCACTGCTGTTATCTCTTTTTCCTGTCTTCTGAAAAAGATGGTAGCATGGTGGTTAGCACAATGCTTTAGAAGTACAGGCGACCTGTGTTCAATTCCCGCTGCTGCCCATAAGCAGTTTGTGTGTTTTCCTTTTGACCTTGTGGATTTCATCCTGGTGTTCTGGTTTCCTCCCACAGTCCAAAGATGTACCAGTCTATGTTCACTTTGAGTACGAGAACAAGGAGGAACCATCATGCACACTCCATGTCTCCCGATGATCCTTTGGTCTCAGCATCTGAAGATAATGTGCAGGCTGCCTTCAAGAGAGTGAATCCAAGGAAAGCATCCGGGTGTCTGGACAGAGTACCTGGCTGAGTACTGAAGACCTGTGCCGACCATCTGGCTGGTGTTTTCACAGATATCATCAATCTCTCGCTTTACCCACCTGCTTCAATCGTACCGCTGCCCAGGAAGAGCGTGGTAACCTGTCAAAATGACTGTCGCCCAGTGGCATTTATATCCACAGTGATGAATTGTTTTGAGAGGCTGGTGACGATGAAGTATATCAGCTCCTGTCTGAATGCCATTTTGGATTGGCTTCAATTCACCTGCTGAAGCAACAGGTCTACAGCAGATGCCATCTCACTGGCTCTTCACAAAACATCTGCACAGCAAAGTTGCATACATCAGTATGCTCTTTATCCATTACAGCTCAGCATTTAATACCATCACCCCCTTAAAACTAATCAGTAAACTCCAAGCCCTGGGCCTCAATTCCTTCTTGTGCAATTAGATCCTAGCTTTCCTCACTTGTAAATACCAGTCAGTTTGGATTGGCAAAAACATCTCCTCCTCAATCTCCAGCAGCACAGGAGCACTGCACATGTGTACTTAGCCCCCTGCTCTACTTGCTTTACTCCAATGACTGTGTGGCTAAGTACAGGTCCAACACCATATACAGATTTGCTGATGAAACCACTGTTTTGGGCGGTACAAAAAGTGGGAATGAATGAACATGAATGAAGGAGATTCAAAAACTGATAATAAACTTTAGGAGAGAGAAAACAGAGGTCCATAACCAGTAATTATCGGAGGATCAGAGGTGGAGAGGGTCAGTATCTTTAAATTCCTAGGTGTCACTACCTCAGAAGACCTGTCCTGGATCTATCATATAAATACATTAGAGAAGAAAGCATGACAGCACCTCTCCTTCCTCAGGAGTCTGCAGAGATTCCGCATGTCATTACAAAGCTTGGCAAACTTCTATAGATGTGTGGTGGAAAGTGTATTACAGCCAGATATGGGAACTCCCATGCCTTTGAGTGGAAAATCCTACAAAAGATAATGGATTCGGCCCAGTACATCACGGGTAAAACCCTCCCAACCACTGAGCACATCTACATGAAACTCTGTCGTAGAAAAGTAGCATCCATCATCAGAGATCCTCACCACCCACTTTTCTCGCTGCTACCATCAGGGAGAATGTACATGAGCCTCAGGACTCACACCACCAGGTTCAAGAACAGTTACTACCCCTCAATCGTCAGGCGCTTGAACTAAAGGGAATAACTACGCTCATTTAAGGACTTCATGCTCATTTACCTATTGCTATTTATTTATTATCTGCATTTGCACAGTTTACAGTTCCTGATGTTTACTGTTTACAGATCCTGTTTACAGTTACTCTTTTATGCTGAGGATGCCCACAGGAAAAAGAATCTCAGGTTTGTATGTGGTGATATATATGTACTATGATAATAAATTCTACTCTGAACTTTGAACTTGGTAGGTAATTAGTCATTGTAAATTCTCCCGTGAGTCGGCTCGTGCTAAATCAGAGGGCTGCTCTGTGGCATGGCTCTAAGAGCTGGAAGGGCCTTTATTTCAATAAATAAAGAAATCAACAGCACCGAGAATCAAAGGAGCAAGTACAGATTTTTTTTTCTGATATAGATAAAGTAGGTTGCAATTAATATTGTAGTCACTTCAATCCAACTAAGATAACTGATTAAAGATAGGCAGAAACCTACCACTGCCCAGAGACTTTGGACAATTGTCAAAGCTTAAACACGTTTAAAATGTCACACAACCCTTGTGGTTGCTTGGGTATTATGAATAATAAATAACTATAAACAATTAATAAAATCGGCTGTCACCACAATACAATTATAAACTACCTTGTTTTTCCATCACATTAGTTATTGAGCTTTCTGGAAAAAACATTGTTAGGAGTTATTAACTGGAATGTAATTTTTCAGGCTGATTACAATCATTGTGTATTAATATCCTCATAATTCAGAAACATTAATCATGATTTGAGCATGTTTGATGGCAAGATATTTTCAGCAGAATCCACCTCACCCCAGTAAACCATAACCTGAAATAAAGTGTGAAACCCAAGCTTTCTCACCAAGTCCTTCTGTTTGCTGTCTCTATTATTGGCCCTGCGCATGAAGGTCAGTTGAAGCATTCTTAATCCTGGTTATAGAGATGTCAAGTAAATTGTTTGTTAACATTATATTGTTTGAGGAGGGAGAAGAGCTAGCAGGGCTATGCGTTGGCTTCATCTGATTGATGTCATCTTTCAACATGATCTGTGTAATTCAGCTGTCGACTACTTGACACTTGTAACCTAGAAAGACTTTTGATAAGCTCTGCAAATGGAATGAGTGAAAACTTGCGGGTATTTCCCTGACCAAATGTAATTCAGATGGACAAACCTTCCTTTGTAAAGTACCTTTTATAACCCCAGGTGATCTTGAAACACTTCCCATCTAGTGAGGTCCTGTACTTTCAAAGTACACTCGCTCTCAACAAACCTGCTGAACAGAACTCCCTCAGCACTGCCAGGTGGGTCTGTGGAGCTACTGAAGTGAGGTTGCACTCACATCTTTGGACTCAGGCTGAAATGCTGCCATCAAGACAAGGCTGGCCCAAATCGTTTTTCCTCTGATTGATTTTAACCATCATCAATAATTTGCTAAGTGATCTTTGTGGCCTTCAGCTACTACAGTTTACAGCCTGGTTTATGTTGACCCTGTCAGAATTTAATTGGCACATTGGAGTAAACATCTTGGCTGTGTAAGTCCCAAGCATCCTGAGCAGTGTCTGTGTAATGATGTGATAGCTTTAATAATAATCTTTAAAAGATTTTCTAAAGCACTTTTTAAATGAAATTATTCCTTGCTGAAGATGGATTAACTCTCAATAATGCAATTTAAAATGCAAACAGTCAGGCTCCTTGAATGGTTTACTGTTTAGTTGCAAAGGACAATATACAAAATGGTAACAACACACACATGCACATGTGCACACACACACACACACACACACACACACACACACACACACACACACATTTTTTCTCTCTCTCTCCCTCTCCACTCCTCTCCCCCTCTCTCCCTTTCTTCCTCCAACCTTTGGTCCCTTTTCACTCCCTCCCTCTCTCTGTCTCCCTTCACCTTCTCCCTCCCTCTCCCCTTCTCCCTCCCTCTCCCCTTTCTTTTTCTCCCCTGCCTTCTCACACTCACACTATCAGAATCAGGTTTATTATCGTCGGCATGTGACATGAAATTTGTTAACTTAGCAGCAGCAGTTCAATGCAATACATAATCTAGAAGAGAAAAATATAAAATAAATATAAGAATAATAATAAGTAATCTCTCACCCTCTTTCTCCCCCTCTCTTTCCGTCCCCTCTCTCCCTTTCTCTCTCCCAATGACTTCATGATGAATGGAGTAGTGGGTGGCTGATGGGTTGAGTGGGTGATAGTCGGTGAAGGGGTCTGCCTCTTCTACCACCTACACAGGGCCTATGTGTGCCCTTGACCTAAGGATTCAGGTTATCCATACTATTCCTGAATGCTCGAAGCCACAGATTCCCAGGTGTTGCATTGCTTCAAAGAGGCTTTGAGCATGTCCTTCAATCTTTTCCTTTGTTGCCAAGTATACAGGAGGCAGGATGGAGATGAGTCCCTAACAAGAGAGATGTAAAGCATTTCTTCTCTCCGCTAGCCTGCAGGTCACTCTTTGGCAAGGTGTCACGCCTGCTTAGCCCCTCGATCAGGGTCACATGCAGCCTTGGGAAGAAGTAGTAGATGGTTGTATGAGCAGCTGGTGTATATCACAAGTCCTAATTATGTGACCACTGATGCCAGGCAGATAATCTCTGAAGAGTATTGATAATGACCAGGGTCTTGTAAAGGCACTGCCCAGAAGAAAGCAATGATAATCTCTTCTGTAGAAAAATTTGCCAAGAATGATAATGGTCATAGACCATGATTGTCATGTCATATGACACAGCACATAATGGTGACCAAATATTGCCTTTCTGTGACAAAGTTTGCAACAGATTACCTGTTTGCTCTGCATATGAACAATGCTCCTGTCTAAAGGGGCTAATGACTTGAGCCTCATCACTAGGGATGTTGGCCTGAGAGAGATTACACTGATGTTGGCTCTTATTTCTTCCAGTAATTTTGGAGGATTTTACAGTCCAAAAAGTGGTCATATATTTCCAGTGACTTGAGGTGCCTGTTGTAGGTAGTCGAGGTCTCAGAGGCATATAGGAGGGCAGAGGTCACCGCTGACTATTTGATCATGACTTTTGGGCCAGGATTGATGTCTTGCACATCTAATGCCTTTGTCTTTGTCTTCAGTCAGTCATCTAAAGGAATTAAATTGAATTGAACAGATTTTATTTCTTACATCCTTCACATACATGAGGAGTAAAAATCTTTACATTGCATCTCCATCTGCAATGTGCAAATTATAGTAATTTGTAATAAATAGTATGTACAGTAAGATATACAACAGACATTATATATACAACAGTCAATATAATTTAGAAATACAATTGTGTCAGCGTGAATTAATCAGTCTGATGGCCTGGTGGAAGAAGCTGTCCCGGAGCCTGTTGGTCCTAGCCTTTATACTGTGGTACCATTTCAGGGATGGTAGCAGCCAGAACAGTTTGTGGCTGGGTTGACTCAGGCCCTTTTTATGCACCTGTCACTGTAAGTGCCCTGAATAGTGGGAAGTTCATATTCACAGATGTGCTGGGCTGTCCGCATCACTATCACAATCGCAGAGTCCTGCGATTGAGGGAGTACAGGTCCCATACCAGGAGGTGATGCTGCCAGTCAGGATTCGCTGAATTGTTCCCCTGTAGGAAGTCCTTAGGATTTGGGGACTCATGCTGAACTTCAACTGTCTGAGGTAAAAAAAAAGTGCAGTTGTGCTTTTTTCACCACACAGCCAGTAAGTACAAACCAAGTGAGGCCCTCAGCGATGTGTAAATTGAGGAACTAAGGAGGTCGTTTTGATACAGTGAATTCCATCACCCATGGCTCATGTCTTCCCCAAGTCGTGTCTCAGATTGAACATATGCCCTCTCTCGTATGCATGTATGTGAACACACACACACACACACACACACACACACACACACACACACACACACACACACACACACACACACACACACATTGAAAAAAAAACTGTTGCTATTAATGCAAAGATAAACCACAGCCAAGGATTTTTTTTCTGAATCTAATTCCATGTTTCTCCAATGTAAGTAAAGATTGGAAAAGGACTAATTATGCTGGTCCCGTAATCATCTAGACACTCTCAAATAAGAGGGCATTGTCTAAGAATTTAAAGACCGAGACTTAAGAAAAGCATTGCAAGACTGGAATTTTCTGCCTCAGGAATTAGTACTCAGTCAACGAGAAGATTGATGTGGGATGGATGGGTGGTTTGTATGGTGAAGCACTCTTTCTGTTACTTATGCCAGGTGTTGTATGCTCCTGACATAGATATTGCTATACTTTTGGTGCACCAGAAAACATGGGACAAGCTGCCTGTGTTTCTTCCAGTCTGTATTCAGAGCACTAGAGAACTAGGCTCCTCTGAATTCCAGAATGTGCAGTCTCTTTGCTGTTCTGTTTGCTATATAAGCTATTAACCCAGCTTATCTTGGGCTAACAACACTCTTCCTACTGATGTTAATTTACTCACTCACACTGTCAGTTTAGTAAGCTCTCAGCATGATAAGCAGCAATCACTGAGAGTAGGAAACACTATTTAAAAAGACTTCTCCTGAAATGGATGATTCACACTGATCCAGAGGCACTGATCGGTTTATTAAGAGGCATTAGCTAACCCTAGACCATCTTAGACAACAGTTCAGTACTTGGAGCTGCTCCTCTTTATACATCCAATGTCCACAGTGGAATTTCCAATCTGTTTTACTGAGCTAGAACCTGCAGTTCCAAGACGAGGGATGGTGGGGAAGCGTGAGAGAATCACAATCCTGGGCTGGATGCAACCCATTGACCATAGCATAGACCAAGAGCTGAAGATATCAATCTTTGTAACTAAGTGAAGAACTACAGAGGATCTGCTTTTGAAATACCAGAAGTAGAGGGAGTTGGGAGTAGGTGTTGTTGACAGTTTTTTTTTGGCATGGGAGGGGATTGGGGTTAGGGGGTTTGATGTTTTAGCTGCTGTTTTCCAGGTGCGTGAACTGTTAGTTTTTGACCGAGGGAGGGGTGAGGGGAGTTGGGGCGTGTGAGTTTGGTTTCTTTTTATTTTTCATGCAGGGGGAGGGTTGATGTCTTTTCTTTCAATGACTGCCATGGTTTTTTTCTGTATTTTATGCCTATCTGGAGAAGACGAGAGTCAGAATTGTATTCTGCATATATACTTTGATAATGAAATTAACCTTTGAAACTGAAGCTACAAAAACTGTTCTAGCCAAAGGAAAATGGAGAACCACTTCAGAATCTACATTTAGTCACAGGATGAGCATATCCTGAATAGTCAGGAATAGTAAAAAAAAATCATATCTAGAAAAAGTTTAAAGCTCACATTCATCTGGTATGATGTGAAGTGTCTTAATTCTAGCGGCAAGTTAGTGATGTTACCAAATATATTGATAGCCTTATAGGAGAGGTGGAATCTTTAGGTGTTAGGATACTCTGCTTCTTTTGGATACCTTAAAAGGATACAAAACCAACATTCAAAATGTTATTTATCATAAGAAAGACACATCATCTCAGCAACTGTTACCAGATATTAATGTTTTTCCATGGACTTGTATGATAATCTTTCTCCCTACTGCAGGACTCCTGGTCACTCAATCCACTAAAGTGCTTGTGACTGGAATGTTTAAAGTAATCTCCACTGCCCCTACCCAGTACAAAAAAAGATATTGATTTGACATTCAGTTCTGAAGAAAGTGTCCCCTGGAACCTTATCTCAACCTATTATACATGCAAGTCTATTTTGGTTTCAGAATTAACAGCATTTTCTAATAAAAGAGCTTTGAATGAGAGATGGCTCAGTGTGCACAGTTTGAGTTCTAAACGGTGATACTTCATAGATTAGTAAAATATATTTTAACCTGAAGGATAAGAGATTTTGAAATGGTATCAGTTGTCCCCCTCCCTCCCCTAAGGTTATAACTACTACATGTTTGGATCCCCCTTTCTATCATCAACCAGAAAACAAAGTCTCAGATAACATAAACACAAGAGATTCTGCAGATGCTGGAGGACCACAGCAGGCCAGGCAGCATCTATGGAGAGTTATAAGCATTCGATGTTTCAGGCCGAGACCCTTCATCAGAACTGGAGGGGAAGGAGGAAGAAGCTGAAACAATAAGGTGGATGAAGGGGTTCAAGGTGACAGGTGATAGGTGAAAGTCGGAGAGGGGCAAGGTGGGTGGATAAGGGATGGGGAATGAAGTGGGAAGCTGGGTGGTGATAGGTGGAAGGGGTAAAAGGGCTGAAGAAGAAGGAATCTGAGGAGAATGAGAGAAAGGGAAAGAGGAGAGGCACCAGAGGGAGATAATGAGCAGGTGAGGAGAAGAGAAGGTGCCAGCATAGGGGAATAGAGAGAAGGGAAAGCGGGGAAATACTGGAAGTTCAACAACTCTCGCGGGGAGATGTTGTACATCTCGTGTGCCATTTTACAAATCAAAGCATTGAAAACTGACTAGCATAGTTAAAAAGATCATGCCTCAATTTGTACTTCAGCTAGTTTACAAGGCACGAAGCACAGAAGAAAACCATTCAGGACTACATGCAGACATTCAGTCTTTAATGAGATACCCAATTAATCCCATTCGTTTGCAATTTATTTTTAATCAAATATCCAGCTTGAAACCTCTTTCTGAATCTGGTCTCGCTGCTTTTCTTGTCTGTTTGTCCAATAGGCCCTACTTAACTCTCTCAAAATGGCTAGTTGGATGTTGTTGCTGGTGCATTCTCACTGCATGCCGATGCCAAAAATAAAGTGATCAAGTTAGCATGCAGCTTTGCCAGGATCTGAACTGTATTGTGACAGAAACAAACTTAAGGTTTTCAGAAAGGGCAAATTCTTGAAGACAAAGAAAATACAGGGGGTTAGAGCTGGGCATCCTGCAGCAGAACTGACTGAAATGTTGTTGTTGCACAACTGTGCAGCAATACACAGCTCCAATCACATCATCAAGTTCGCCGATGACACGACTGTGGTGGGTCTCATCAGCAAGAACGACGAGTCAGCTTACAGAGAGGAGGTGCAGAGCCAACAACCTATCTCTGAATGTGAGCAAAACAAAAGAGATGGTTGTTGACTTCAGGAGAGCACAGAGCGACCACTTTCCACTAAATATTGATGGCTCCTCCATTGAGATCGTTAAGAGCACCAAATTTCTTGGTGTTCACCCGGCGGAAAATCTCACCTGGTCCCTCAACACCAGCTCCATAGCCAAGAAAGCCCTGCAGCATCTCTACTTTCTGTGAAGGCTGAGAAAAGTCCATCTCCCACCCCCCCCCATTCCTCATCATATTCTACAGAGGATATATTGGGAGGATATATCTCTGCCTGGTTCTGGAATTGCACCCTCTCGGATTGGAAGACTCTGCAGCGGATAGTGAGGTCAGCTGAGAAGATCATCGGGGTCTCTCTTCCTGCTATTACAGACATTTACACCACACACTGCACCTGCAAAGCTAACAGTATAGTGAAGGACCCCATGCACCCCTCACACAAACTCTTCTCCCTTCTGCCATCTGGCAAAAGGTACTGAATCATTCGGGCTCTCACGACCAGACTGTGCAACAGTTTCTTCCCTCGAGCCATCAGACTCCTCAATGCTCAGAATCTAGACTGACATCTACATCATTTATTATTATATTGTAATTTGTCCTCTACTGTGCCCATTGTCTTGTTTATTAATTATTGTACTGCCCTGCACTGTTTATGCACTTTATGCAGATCTGTGCAGGTCTGTAGTCTAGTGCAGTTTTTATGTTGTTTTACATAGTCTAGTGTAGCCTTGTGCTGTCTCACATAGTCTAATGTAGTTTTGTGTTGTTTCATGTAGCACCAGGGTCCTGGAGGAACGTTGTTTCATTTTTACTGTATACTGTACCTGCAGTTTGTAGTCGAAATGACAATAAACTTGACTGGACAAGAATCTAGTTTGGATAAGATAGGCAGAATGGTCTCTTTCATGGTTTTAATAATCCTAGAGTGTTGCAGAAATTTTCTATTCAAAGTAAATTTATTATCAAAGTAAGTAAATGTCACCAAATTCTACCCCATTGCATTTTCACGCAGACATTCACAGTAGAACAAAGAAACACAACAGAACCAATGAAAAACTATAAAGGCTGGCCAAGCAACCAAAGTGCAAAAGGACTGTGCAATTACAAAAAACACAAATTACCAATCAATCTGAGAACATGAGTTGTAGAGTCCTTGAAAGTGATTCCATAGGTTGTGTTCAGCGATCAGTTCAGTGGCGAGGTGAGTAAAGCTGCCCACACTGGATCAGGAGCTTGATGGTTGAAGGGTAGTAACTGTCAAGAGTAATATCTGGATGCAAATGGTGACCGAAGTTTAGAGGATTGACGTTGAGCCAAATGATAACTTAATATCTATGATCGAAATGTTTTATTAAGGAAAGATAATACGAAACAAATTCAGATAAATAGAAATCAGTCAAAGATGAAAATGGATCTCAGAAATGTCAGGAAAGGTTCAATAGTGCACTCTTACCTCAATCAGAGTTCTGAAACCAGGGAAGACAACTCTTTAATGAGGCTGAAGGCAGATGACAAATGAATGAATGTTAAGTAATCTTGAGTGCAATCTTTGTTGTACAGTAATAATTAATGCACCTAGGCAACATGTGACACAATAACAAATAAAGGACAATAGGAGGTGGATGCAGTACCATGAAAACACACACAGGGATTGAGTATTTCCAGCATTTTCTAATTTTATTTCCGATTTCCAATATTTACAGCCATTTGCCCTTCATAGTGGGCTTTTCTACAACTAATGAAAGAATCATTGAATGGTGTATGGATCAACACTTCATCCACCCCACTGAGCACAAAATGCATCAAGGGCGTGAGAAGAGAGGTAATGAGATGGGTGATACATGTCAGATCATGTTTCACAGAGGAATGAGCTTGATGGGCTGAATGGCCTGCTCCTCTTTTCTGTTTTTCTATGTTCTCTACTTACACTCATGTCAAGTACACATTCAAATCCATTTCATATAATAACTCCTGCAATCTATTACTTAAAGAGCTGTTTGTACTTCTTTAAATAGGAAGAATGGCAACTGTATGATCCCAGAGAAGTAGAGCGAGGGAAGAGTTTGTAGAGATAACAATGAGGTCACTTTGCTACTTGGCCTGAACGTATTAATACTGTTTTTGCCACAGAGAATTAAGCTTGCTGGTAAACATGGATAAGACCCACTCGCTGGACAGGAAACTCCTATTTCAGCCAATTAACAATGAAATCCAAGACCAATGAAAAACCTCAGAGAATTGCTATGACAAAACTGTCCTTGTTTTCAATAGAATACAAGTTTGACAGAGTCTGTGAATTTATTTCATGGTATGTTACTCTAAAAATTACTAAAAGTAAGGGTGAATTGTCAGGAACAATCAGTTGTTCTACAGCTCAATTTATTTTACCAAAACCAATGCACCTAGAAATACAACTGTATGATACAGAGTTTCTGTCTACTACATGACAGAAAGTTATCAAAATCCTGGATGTACCTGCATGTATCATCTGTGCACATCATTCCTGTTTGGTCATTACCTATGCAATACTACGCTGCTCAGGGGAAACTCATGAATTGCATGAACTCCACACCTCAAGGCAAACACCAAGCACAATACTGAGGACTGCTTGGACATGACTAGAAGGGGGCTGACATTGCCAGGTGTACTGTGTTGGGCTCTGGGTGGGTCTACTTTTTTATTTCCAGCTATTCTTTTCTTTCTTAGTGAGTCCTTGATCCTTCATAACTCATGGAGTCAGAGACATACATAACGTGGAGGTAAGCTCTTCAGCCCTTGGAACTAACCACCATTGGTCACTCATTTACACCAACCTTACTGTCATCCTGCACTTCTATTCTCCCCACATTCTCAGCACTCTACTCCCTGCTCCCCACCCAACCTCTACATTCTTTCGTCACCCTCCTCCCCCCCCCCCCCCCACCTCCTCATTCTAACTCTTACCAGCCGTTGTGGGCAATCTACACCTGTCAATTTACCTACCAAGCCATACAGCAATCGGACAGCAAAGATAGCAGAGAAATGCACATGGTTGCAGAGAGAATATGCAAACTCCACACAGATAGCACCCGAGACCAGGACTGAACCCAGATCTCTGGAGCTATGAAACAGCAGTTCCACTAGTTGTGCTACTATGCCATGCAGATGTCAGCTCCTTAACACCAATGTCCTTAGAATGTATTCATACACACCCTGACCCCATCCAATCTCACCGAATGCGCAATTGTAACTATTCCATGATGTCTCCCTCCTACTACATGCTGATCATTCCCTTCCAATACATGTCTCTCTGCTGCAATCCCTTTCCCCACCAGCAACTGACTTCCTCCATCATCTCCACCCTTCACAATGACAAAAGCCTCACAGATGTGCAAGTTTCCTTGCATGAGACCAGCTCTATTGTGACACTCCCCCACCCCTTCGTAAATATCGGTCTCATGCAAAGCCGTCTAAGTTTCGAAGTGGTAGTGCTTTAATGCGTGAAATGCGTTAGACTGGAATTTCAAGTGTCCAATGCTGTTTTATTCAGCGCTGCGCTAACTGGCAACTTCTACCACAGAGAAATTCAACAACAACTGTATTAAGTCACTCTGCATATTTGCTCATGAATGAGCCCCTCTTGTATCAGGTCACAGACATTCTTGTTAAATATGTTTTTGCAGTTCTTCAGGGAGAACTTGGAAAGTGTTGTCCTAGAAGTGACCATTATTGAGTGCTTCAAAGAGAGCCTTTCAGTAAGTTCTCTTTCAGGATGTTGGCGTGGCTGATAAGACCAGATTTATTGCTCTGCTCTACTTGCCCTTGAAAAGCTGCTTGCCATCTGGACTTCAAATGTTTCAAGGGTAATGGCAGAGAAATGTATACAATATGTATCCTGAAATTCTTCTTCCTCGCGAACATCGACGAAAACAGAGGAGTGCCCCCAAAAATGAATGACAGTTAACCCTAACCCTAACTCACACATAAACAGCAGCAAAGCAATGACCCCCCCCCCACCAGCAAAAGAGCATCGACGTCCCCCACCGAGCACTCAACTGTGCAGCAAAGCATCAATAAAGACACACTTGCAGTACTCCAAAGACTACTCGTTCACCCGGTAATTCGACATACCGCAGGCTCTCTCTCTCTCTAATAAGGGAAAAAGAGGTGTCTCCATTTCACAGCGAGAGGGGAGACATAACAAATAACTCGCTGATTTACAATGTTACAAGTCTGTTGTGTCGCTTTTTCCAAGCTCTGTGCCCTAAGAACTCAGGTCTCTGGGCACACAACCAGCAGCCAGCTCTCTGCTTTCCATCTTCCATCTCCCACGACCACCAATTTCCTGCAACAGCACCGATCTCAAGTCCACCCACCTCCAGGGTCATGAAATCCCAGAACCCTCAAGATGTGCTAGTCTTCTCGACCATGTCCTTGGGATACCAAATAACGGCCAGTCGTGAGACCCCGAGAGCAGGTTTCATTCCCACAAAGAACAGAAGTCAGCGTGTAACTCCAGGTCAGGGTATTCAAAAGAACCTTGAAAGGGAAAAATAGAGATACTGAAGATAGAAATAGAGCTGTTCTGAAGATGCAAGCAAAGGAGTCGCCATTAGCTCCTCCTGCAAACCAGGGAGTAAATGACCTGTTGTTGCTGACTCTAAATTCTAGAAGTCCTTACCCAACAGCACTGAGGGAATAACTTCATCAGAAGGACTACAGAAGTCTCAGAAGATAGCCTGCCATCACGATGTTCAGGGCAATTAGGGGTAGGTCATAACTGCTGGCTTTGGGAGAAGTTTGTGGATCATGCAAATGTAATAAAGAGTGGTAGTGGCCTTCCATGTTAGGATGGTGTGCAAAAGAAGGAAAGTTCCTTTGAACCTGCTGCCTTTGTCCTTCTTGGTATTGATGGCAAGCTTGGGTAGCCTGGGAGAATAATGTAGACGGTACACACATTGTGCATCAGTGCTGGAAGGAACGAACTTTCGTGAAGATTAATATAAAGTAGAAATTGAACAGGCTGCTTAGTCCTGGATGGCATCAGACTTCTTGGAACATTGCCGGAGCTGCACAGATACATGAACATGAGACATTCAGCAGATGCTGGAAATCCAAAGCAACACACATAGAATGCTGGAGGAGCTCAGCAGGTCAGGCAGCATCTGCGGAAATGAATAAACAATCAGTGTTTCGGGCCAAGAAGGGAGAAGATGCCAAAGTAAGAAGGTGGAGGAAGGGGAAGGAGGCTAGCTAGAAGGTGATAGAAGAAGCCAAGTGGGTGGGAAAAGTAAAAGACTGGAGAGGAAGGAACCTGACAGGAGAGGAGAGTGGATCATAGAAGAAAGGGAAGGAGGAAGGGACCCAGGGGGAAGTGATAGGCAGGCAAGAAGAGGTAAGAGGCCAGATTGGAGAATAGAAGGGGGAGAGGAGGGATTTTTTTTACAGGAAAGGGAAATCAATATCCATGCCATCAGGTTGAAGGCTAACCAAACGAAATATAAAGTGTTGCTCCTCCAGCTTGAGGGTGACCTCATCGTGGCACAAGAGAAGGCCTTGGACCAACATGTCGGAATGGGAGTGGAAATCGGAATTAAAATGTTTGGCCACAGGGAAGTTCCAGGCAAGAGGAGAGTATTCTATCAGGAACCTGATTTGTGCCTTGTAGATAATGACATCAGATTACCTTTATGCCTTGGGGCACCAGGAGTCAAGTCAGTTGCCACAAGATACTTAGCTTCTCAGGCTAGATCCACACTAGACTGGATAATTTTGAAAACGCTGGTTTCATGTAAGAACGATAGGCATCCACACTATGCATTTTTAAAAATATCTCTGTCCACATTGAAAAGGAGATTTCAGCGAATCTCCTCCTACTGCGCATGCGCATGACACATCTACTGAAAACAAGCGACATGTTTGGTGTCAAATCTCGCTGTGAAAGATGGAGTGTTTGTTCAGTTACAGACTAGGAAAACTTAAACAATGGGCAGCTGTTGGCTCTCATGCAGGAGGACTTAAAAGTGAAAAAAACAAACACTGGAGCGTATGGAGGCAACCGACAAGGAGTTCACAGACAGATTGACCCGACTGACGATGAACATTGAAAAACTGACTAACTCTGTTGCATTAATAAAGCACCTTGTTAAATGTATAAATCATGTCTGCATCAGTGTTATCTTGTATTTCCATACAATATTACCTTAAGCTGTTAAACATCTATTGTCAGAGAAGTACTTGCATAAATAGGTAAACCACCTTCATACAAGCAAGGACAGAAAACAGGGCAAAGTGAGTATACTTATTTGTTCAGTAAGTTATGGGTCAAAGTATTTGGTGAGTGCATTTCTAACTCTTCTGGCATCAGTCTCAAGGCCGTCTGTTCTGAAATTGTTAAATTGCGTTCAAGAAAACAATGAAATGGCACGCTGCCGTCTGACAGCGTTTTCAGAGGGCTCCAGTTTCAGGGGATGAAAACGCCATTTTAGTGTGGATGGAGGGTAAAAACGAAGAGAAAAAGCTTCGGTTACGGATTTATCCAGCGTAGTGCGGACGTAGCCTTAATTCCTCTTGTAACTGTGGTATATGTGCAGCTGTTTTGATTGGTGGCCCCAGGATATTGATAATGAAAGACTCGTTGTGGTAATGCCACCGAATTTCAAGAGTAGGTGGTTTTACTCTCTCGTGTTGGAGATGGTATTGGTACCACAAGAATCCACACTAAACCCACAAAGTCATACTACATTCTAGGTCTTACTGTATTCTTTCAATGAACATCACCCAACACAGACATATATCTCTAAAAGAGGCAGGTTGAGCACGAAATACCCTGACCCAGGAATAAATTAAGAAAATACACAGTGATGATAAAGGCATCACAGAAATGAGAAAATAATCAATATTTACAGAAGGCTGACTTTCTTAGTACATCTGTACACTTTACCTCTCATTGCAAGCTTGAGCAGACAGCTAATGTTACCACAGATTCCCCAGTTGCTTTGATGTGACTCTGAGGTCAGCAGCACAAAAACATCTTGATAAAGTTGCTCTGTACAGAAGTATAGGTATGACCTCCCATTTACCACAAACTCCTAAAGGATTGCAGCATTATCCCACCAGATATTATTAAACCGTTTGAGACACAGCTGAAATCCTGTAGGATTCTTCAACCCGGCTCAAAGGATCAGATTTTGATTTGATTCAGAAACGCCTGAAGAGAATTCTCATTTTTAAAAATTAACATTCTTGTGGGTCACGTTGCCAAGAAGTTTGCAGTGAACTGATGCTAAATTAAGTGAACAGCCCTGAGGCAATTTGAAGCAAAGCAAAATTTATTTGCTTTGTTAAAAGTGTGCTTTGGATTTCCAGGAATTGCTATGCATTTCTTTCGTGCTACAGATCCAAAGCCAAGGATCTCCTTCTTTTGATATAATTACCTTGACTTTTACTTCAAGAGTGCATGCATAACTGGTCGTGTGCTTGGCAGCACAAAGGAAAATGCTGCCCAACATATAGAAAACAATGTACATGTTTGTGCATAATCAAACATGCTGGAATTACTCCTGTAATGAAAGGGGGCCTCTGTCAGGAAAGAGGAAATGGTGTTCTATTTCTTGTTTAAGGCTGGGGAAATATTTTTAGATTGAAAATCTGGAAACTGCCCAAACTTGGAAATTCAAGTACTTGGAGGAGAGTTTAATTCCTCACTTATCTCTTTTACTATCTGCCTTCAAATCTCAAGACAGAACAGCCAGGAGAAAAATCATCTTTGGCTTCAAAAGGGCAAAGACCGCCTATGAATAGAAATTCAGGAAACAAACCCCAGCGTATGTGACTGGGCATCAAAGGTATTACTGACAACGTAAGGAAAAACAGCATTGACTCCTCCCTCCCTGATGATTTGAGGCATGCAACACAATGCCAGCCACAAAATCTCCCCCCTCCCAGGTGAGCAGCCACTGTCTTCTGCAGCAGCAGCAGAAGTGAGAAAGACTCAGCAGAGGATAAGATGGCTCGTCCACACAAAATCTCAGACCAAATGCACAGTGAGTGTGCACACCTGCTCTCTGATATCTTCAAGGACATCTTCAACACTTCACTCATCCACACTGCCATCACCACATGCTTCAAATCAGCCACCATCATCCCTGTACCAAAGAAATTATGTCAGAAGGCTGTTTCTGGATTTCAGTTAGCCACTCAACACCACTGCCCCACAGATCTAGGTGAACCAACTCCTAACCCTTGGTCTAAGTACACTACTTCCTAACCAACAGACAGAGAGACAGGATGCACAACTGCTCCTCTCTCCCCATCATCCTCAACATGGATGCCCCCAGAGTTGTGTGCTGAACCCATTGCTGTATACTCTGATCACACATGGCTATACAGGCAAGCAACCAAGTAATCATATAGTCAAGTTCGCCAATGACGCAACAGTGGTGGAGCTCATCACCAACAATGGTGAGATGGCCTACAGAGAGGAGATGGAAGAGCTCAAGGTCTGGTTCCAGGCAAATAACCACTTCCTCGATGTCAACAAGACAAAGGAGGTGGCTATTGACTTCAGGAGAACTTGCACCACTCATGCTCCTTTTTAAAATCGGTGACACACAAGTGGAAACTGCAAGCAGTTTCAAACACCTGGGGGTGTTTTGGGACCACGACAGTTTCGACTTCTCATGGTTCCTGAGCACATACTATACAACCAGGAAGGCACAATAACATATCTTCTTTCTAAGGAAAATGAAGAGAGTTGGATTACACATATCTATACTCACGTCATTCTACAGATGCACAGTAGAGAGCATCTTAACATGTTACATCAGTGCATGGTATGGAAACTGCACTGTGGCAGACAGGAAGGTTCTACAATGGGTAGTCAAAACTGCCCAGTGTTTCATTGGCACCAGCCTACCAACCATCAATGCTAATATATACAGAAAGGTGCTGGAAAAGGGCCAGTAATATCATGCATGACCCTACTTGCCCTGCTCATGGACTGTTTGGCCCAATCCATCTGTGATGTAATTGATGCTATGTAGACTTTCTAGTGCTATATAGTATCCACACCAGAACCACCAGACTCAAAAATCTTTACTTTTCCCAAGCAGTAAGGCTGATCAACGCCCACTAACCCATCCTTCCACATTCCCAACCACTACATATACATAATTTCCTGTCATTCACCTTATGTACAGACACACCTGTGTCATTTTATGGACATACAATCAATCAATGTATATAGAGTGAGCTATCTTAGGTACGTATTTTATTATTTTTTTAGTATTGTGTTCATTGTCTTACTGTTTCGTTTGCGCTACATCAATTCCGGAGTAACAATTATTTCCTTCTCCTTTACACTTGTGTACTGCAAATGACTTTAAACAATCTTGAGTCTTGAATCTTGACAGAAATAAATTGGAACAGAACAGTGAACAGTACAGCACAGAAACATGCCCTTTGCCAAACTAATCATTATTTACCAAGAGGCATGATAGCATAACAGCAACTCTGTAGTGTAGTGGCTAATGTAATGTTTTACAGCGGCAGCGATTGGGGTTTAATTCCCTCCGCTGTCTGTAAGGAACCTGCATGTTCTCCCTGTGACTATGTACGTTTCCTGTTTCCGCCCATGTTCCAACGACGTAAGGGTTACTAGGTTGTGGGCATGCTATGTTCAAAGTTCAAAGTAAATTTATTATCAAAATACACATATATTACATCACCATTTATCACGCAGGGATTCATTTTCTTGGGGGTATACTCAATAAATCCAATAACCATAATAGGATCAATGAATGACTGCACCAACTGGGTGTATAACCATTGCGCAAAAAAACATACTGTGCAAATACAAAAGAAATAATAATAATAAATATCGAGAAAATAGATGAAGAGTCCTCAAAGTGAATCCATAGGTTTGGGAACATTTCAGTGATGGGGCAAGTGAAGTTGAGTGAAGATAATCCCCCTTGATTCAAGAGCCTGATGGTTGAGGGGTAATAACTGTTTCCGAACTCGGTGATGTGAGTCCTGAGGCTCCTGTACTTTCTTCCTGATGGCAGCAGCAAGAAGAGAGCGTGACCTGTGTGGTGGGAGACCCTGATGATGAATGCTCCGTGTAGAAGTGCTCAATGGTGGGGAGTGCTTTCCATGTGATGGAATGGACTGAACCCACTACTTCTGGTACCAGAAGTGTGGCAGCACATGCAGGCCGACCTCAGAACATCCTCAGACTGCGTTGGTCTTTGACACAAATGATGAATTTTACTTTATATTTCGATGTACAAATGACAAATAAAACTAATCTTTAATCGTTAGAACTGTTCCCATTGGCAGAGAGATCTAGTGCTAGGGTACATGGAATGAAGATGATTGACCAAAAAAAAAACAAAGGAAGCATTTTCATGCAACAAGTGGGGAGTGGATTTAATTGTGCATTCAAAAGTAAGCTCATTAATTACCTGGAAAGAAAGAATTTTCATGCCTATTGCAGAAAGTAATGGAATGGGATTATCTAGATTGCTTTTACAAATACTTGATGGGCTAATATGCCTTCCTCCATTCTGTAATGATTCTAAATGTTTATATAATAAATGACCAAATCACCCACTATCTGTTTGGATACATGTTCTTAGAGGCTGCTGAACTTTGGGTCTTGAATGAGTTTCTTGTCTCAGGCAATGATTTTAGTGCTGGCTTTATCCACCTGTTGGTGCCTTTGGAGGTGAGGATTAGCAGTACCCAAAAGGATTCTCTGAAAACGTGTGTTGAGCCGAGGAGTCAGAGATAAGTCAACGCAGAATATTGATGGCTTCAGCAACATCCTGATGGATAAGAAGAGGGGTGATAGTCAATAGCACTGGGATCCAATGTGTTGATTTTATTGTTCTGGAGAGTGCCTGCAGTGTTAAGACTCATAAAAAATGCTAGTGGGCTGATAGTCATCAAATGTTGGTCCTATATACTGCATAATAGAACCATCTCCAAGGGTGTATGTTGTACAGTTCCATGAGAGTTACAGAATAGATTTATTCAAGTAGTTTTAGGGCTGAGTGAAATCAGCTATGGGGTTAGGCTGCAGGAACTGTAGTTACATACACTTGTGGATATGAGTTTGAGCAGTGATTTAATAAAGGACATTTTATTATACTTTATACAACCTTAAGATTCGTCTCCTTACAGGCAGCAACAAAACAAAGAAGCCCAATAGAACCCATGAAAAATAAAAGAAGACTGTCAAACACCCAGTGTGCAGAGAGAGGGAAATAAAACAAATCGAGCAAACAACAAAAGCAGGGAAACAGCATTCAGAACTGAAGGTCACAAAGTCAGGCATCACTGCAGCCGAACTAGAAGTCCACTGGTTGCAGGCCACTGCCTCAATCCAGCACAGAGACAAGCAACTCCCATGGAGCAGCAAGCCGAACCCACACCCAGGCCATTGAATGGAGTTGTGAGAAAATAGTGATTGGTTTAGATATGGTAAATAGAAAGAATATATCCAATGGGCAGATGGTTCAAGAATCTGGAAGCACAAACTCAAATTAAGGAGCAAAAGCTAAATATGAAAAGTGTTTATAGTCAGAAACTCACTGCATATGAGGGTGAGTCAAGCAATCAGGTTTTAAAAGACACTAATTAGCAGGGCTTCGGGAAAAATGCAGGTGAAAGCTACTGAAAAGATTGTTCCATGGGATACTGGCATGGATATGATGGGCCTTTTTTACTGTAGTTAAAATACTGTGATTCTTGCCATCTATATTTTAAACCATTTATTTAATATTTATCAGGCAAGTGAGAACTCCGCTGTATGCTGGGAAAACTACCTGAAGTCAGTCGAGATTCACGTCAATTTGATGCTTAGAGAAATCCCACTTATAACATGTTTGTACTATTCTATAGTACAGTCTGATGTAATAAAGTGGCTTTGCTCCCTTTATGTTCACTTTAAACAACATAATGCTAATTGCCTTGGTAACACAACAGGGAAACCTAAACAGCAATGATGAAAGCAAGATTTGGTACCCAGCAGCAGCACACACAATTATTCCCCATCACTTTTCCAACACAAATGCTGCCATCAGGATATCACCACTTCTCGACAGAAGGCAGTAGGAACATCAGATTGCATTTGTGTTTCAGGGGCCCCCAAGTCCATCCATTGGTCCCTAACCAATTCAAAGGTAAAGCACAACCTAAAAACTGTTCTCATTTCCTCACAGAAGGGATTTTTTTTTTTTGTTGTTGCCAAAAATGATGGGAAAATCCATATTACTACAATCATCTTCCTGCCCTGGACAAGATAATAGTGTGAACAGCTTTCCCTTTGTGGTCTTTCTGCAGTGTCACATGCAATTTTTATGATTGGTGCATTAGTAGCTTTCAAGGAAAAAAAAAGCCAAATCCACTGTGTTTTACCTTTCTTTTCATAGATGAGGGTTCAGTTTTGTCACGGTATATACTAAGGAGCATAAAGGCACAGTACATGTATAGAATAACTCATCATTCATAGAACAAGATATCTAAAATGCTGATCTCTAAGCTTTGATTTATTTTTCAAAGTATTGCTCAAGAGCTCTTCATTTCACTGGGCGAGCGGTATGCAAAATTTTCAGGATGACACGCAAGTACGCCATGCTTCTGGAAGTGGATGTTGTTCTGGAGTGAGACTGGAGTTAAATTACACCACTCTGGAAACTCAGTTGGCTACTTCCACTTCAGTTCATCTTCAGTTACGGCAGTTGCAAATGGGTGACATTGTACACCCGCGAGAGGATGGCAGAAGAATTAGACCTAGTTGCCTGAGGAGCAACTACTGAGTGGCAATCGAGGACTTCACAATGTAATGCTGGATTAGTACTCCATTAATATTAGAACCATACTTAGTTTAATCTTTCAGTTCCCCAAACGTCCATAGTATCAATTCATCAATCACTCTCCAAACCCCTAGCCTTGATAGTGATCACCTCCCCAATCCCTTCACTTTTCCTACATCCCAAGATTCAATTGGCCGCTTAACTGATTGTTTCTCCCCCCCCCCACCTGATCTTTATCTTGTCTTCAACATCTCCTCAGTCCTTGTATTGATCTTACCGATAGAAAGTAACATGTAACCTCTTATGTCGCCATTTACCTCATTATCAACCCAACCTGAGGTCATCACTGGGCCTTCTCATCCTCTTGACTTCACAAAGTGAACCTCGGTCTTGAGAGCACAATTTTTAACCATAAAAGTTCGTAACAGAAGTTTCAGCTATAATTACAGCTATATAAGATCTTGGTCAGACCCCATTTAGAGTACTGTGTTCAGTTCTGGTCACCTCACTACAGCAAGGATGTGGATACTATAGAGAGAGTGCAGAGGAGATTTACAAAGATATTGCCTGGATTGGAGGGCGTACCTTATGAGAATAGGTTGAGTGGAGCAACGGAGAATGAGAGGTGACCTGATACAGGTGTATAAGATGATGAGGGGCATTGATCATCTGGATAGCCAGAGGCTTTTTCCCAGGGCTGAAGTGGCTAACATGAGGGGGCATAGTTTTAAGGTGCTTGAAAGTAGGTACCGAGGAGATGTCAGGAGTAAGTATTGCACAAAGAGAGTGGTGGGCACATGCAATGCACTGCCAGCAGTGATGGTGGAAGTAGATACAATAGGGTCTTTTAAGAGCCTCTTATTTAAGTACATGGAGCTTAGAAAAATAGAGGGCTATATGCTAGGGAAATTCTAGGCAATCTCTAGATGTCATAAGTGGGGCATTGGGAGTGGACCCAAATGCAAGACACAGACACTGAACTACCAGGAACAGGACTAGGCATGAGAAGGAAGCAAGGGAAGTGGGGAAGAAAGGACACTGGGCGTGACACAGGCCCTGGATGAGACAAGGATTCTGGGCCTGGGCTAGGACTAGACTAGGATAGCAGAACCAGGACATGGAACTGGGAACTAGGAACCTGGGCTTGGACTCCGAGCCAGAGACGGGTCAAGGACCCAGAACCTGGGTCTTGACTCAGGCTCAGACCCCAGAACTAGGCGAGGACAAGACAAGGAGAGGCAACAGGACTGGATGTGAGACTCCTGGACAAGACAAGGGAACACCTGCACTGGGCTGGGCAAGGCACATGGACAAGACGAGAACATAAAGCCGTGGTTTGGACAGGACAAGTTTCTTGGACGTGGCTAGGACTGGACGAGACCCCAAAGCCTTGACTTGGTCAAGGAAGAGACAGGAACACAGAGCCTTAGTCGAGGGAGAGACAGGAACATGGAATACAGAGCCAGGACCACTCCTTGGGAACAGGACATAGGGCCAGGACTCATTACACAGAATGCAGAATATGACAAGACAAATATCAACACAAGGTAGCAGCAGACGGCTGGACCTACCAAGCGAAGGCGTGGACACAGACAGTTGCCAACACTAGGTAGCGGCAAACAGCCGGACCTACCTAGTGAAGGCATGGACACAGACAATTCAAAACAACAAAAGACAGTTCCTTATCTTGCTCCAGTGGTTGAACTTGACAGCGGCGAAGGCAAGGTGAGGCTCCAGGAGGCAGGTGAAGGGAAGGGATACAGACGGGGGTTTAGACAGGAACAATCCAGCAGCCAGAGGCTGAATCCTGAAGCTAATTATGAAGCCAGCACAAACGAGAATCAGCTGCCTCAACAGAAACTGGGGGAAACCAGAAACCCCGGAATAAGGAACATGGACCGGACCATGAATCGGAATGCAGATTTCACGGACTGGACCAAGACACTAGAGTAGGTTACATGGATGGCACAATATTGTGCGCCAAAGGGCCTGTAATGTGCTGCAAATTTCAATGTTCTATGTTCTAAGCTTAGATTGGCAAACCTACACTCCAAAGAGTCAATGGTAAGCTGTCGCTATGAATATAGAACATAGTACGTTGTCATGGATCTATTAAAACTATAAGGTTGCTCTGTCATTTAGCTTCTCATTCATGCACTTTCCACATTTGAAGCTCTTCTGTAAATATATTTGCTTCTCTATTTTTATCATCAAGGCTTGATTTCACCACCATCTGCCAACTCTGGATAGGAAAACCAAAGGGCAAACTGTCACTCAAACTCATTTGGAAAGCTTGCCGGAAACACATTGCAAAACAATGTGGCCAATGTAATCTGCTCGTACCTCACCACCTGTAGTGAACCTGTAGCCCGTTGCACATCACTCTGTCACAACAACGCATAAGATCCATGAAGTTATTCCTATACGCGAAAGAGAATTACTTTGCACTAGAGTACAAAATCATGCAATTGACCCTTCAAAACTTTTGGAAACTTTTGTATTTTAACATCTCTGGTTTCTTATGAAAACTTGTGGAAGTTCTGAGACATGTCACCCAGACTAGGTACACAGTAATGTTATTGAGTGATACACATAGAATGGTGAGAAAAAATGAACCCATTTAAAAGACATGCTGAAAGCTGTGCTGGAATCTGTGAGATGTACGCAATGAGGTCTGAAGATCACAAAGTTTACCACTTATTAAAGATGGATGGCACAGTGGAGGCAGTAATATTGAAGAGATGTGCAATAAGAAAGCCAACCATACCCGAATGCCAAGCTCCAGGTCTTGAATTGACTTTATGAAAAGCATCTTTCATGACTCCAATACTAAGGATGAGAGAGTGACTTATTTTCCTGTTTTGACTCCATTTTAATTTGTTCAGTCTGCAGTGAACTATTTCTGTCTTGGTCAGATTATTTGGGTGTTTAAAAGATACTGCCATCATGTTCTTATTGTGATGGAATCATGGTGTTACATCTAGCAAACTGATGACTCAATTGTGTCAGATTGTGGCGACCCATTTCCTGGCACATCCGAACCGACTCACAATTAGATAGCCTACGGGGGGTTGCGAGCACAGAGCTTTGGAGCCTCTGCGCCATGGGGGGCAGGTTGAGGGAGGCTTAAAAGTGAGGCTGAAGATTTCGAATAAAGTTTTTTCCTTCGACTGCAGTTACCGACTCCGTGTCGTAATTTTAGCGCTGCGTGTAGCACACCGCTACAAGATGGTAGTTTTTGCATCAGAATAAATGGTTGAATTTCCTTTAATAAAAAGCATAGATTAACCAGGATTTGTACAGATAGGTGCAATTATATTACCAAAAAAAAAATTCTTTAAAAAAATTTGTTGCTCTTCCCCCTCTCACATGCTCACAGTGGCACAGTAGTTAACCCTCTGCTAATCATCTGACTTTGTATTGCTTCGGCAGAATGCTCAGTATTGTTTTAAATTACTCACCTTCCCTTCAGAAAATTGGCAGCTGTAACCTATCATTCTGCTAAGTGCAAGTGACAGGACTGAATCCAGAAATGAAGCTCCAGCCTGGAACACATGTTAGAAAGTGAGATTTTTGTGCGTCTACATGGCTGTAGAGAAGGCATTGTTACTTCAAACAGAATTACACATTTCCCAGTGAGAACCTTAGATAACTTCCATCCATTAATCAGCAGATTTTTAATTTGTAAACTAAAACAACTGAACCTTCAATCTGCCAATATGGGTTTAAAATACACCAGAGAACTCTAAAAAAGGAACACAAAACCAATAGTGATGCAAGAACTATGAGATGGGCTTTTTTGATTACACTTTTACAACCTGTTAAAATGGAAATGTGATACAATATCTGTAACCAATTAATATACATTATAAATCAGTATTTTTCTAATACCTCTCAACAATAAATGTTTTGTTCAAAAGGCATTTAAACAAGATTGCATCAATTTTAATAGTTACAAGATCCTTCATACCAGTTGATCTATTTGTGGAGTGGTTTTGAATCAGTCTGTTAGTTTAGAGGGGCCAGTCTGTGTTAATCTGGACATAAAGTCACCTTAAAAGTGCTGGTGCCTAAAGGACAGAATGAAAGAAAAGTGGCTGCAGAGATAAGTGTACTGCTTTGGAATTTAAATGAAATCAAATTTGACATAATGGCAAAATATCTGAGGACTCTGGCACCAAAGCAGACACCAAATCTATCTCTAGAAAAAGGTTATTACAACCTGGATGCAAAGATGGTTTATCATTTTTGCTATGTTCTATATTTAGAATCCTACAGATTCAAAAGTATCACCGATAAAGCCACAAGGAAATTCAGGAGCAAATCCCTTACTGAAGGAAAAGTAAGAAAGCAGAATGATGGGTGAATGGGGGAGATTAGTGTAACTGCATCCAAGAGGAAGCAGGAGAGATAAAGAGTTACGTTGATAGCATTGCATGAAGAAAAATTGCTTGATACTCCTTCCACAACTGGCTTACTTTTACACTGCAGACTTTTAAGTAATAAGATTTTGTCATGACGGTTCAGATCTCAGTCAGCGCAGTGTTGATATTGACTTCTGGTGACCCATGGATATGGCCCTCTCCAAGATGATCTATCAATACTTCATCTGACCTTCAACAGGCTTCCGGCAGGAGTGGAGCTACACCACAGGACAAATTAGAAACCTTCAACCCACGTCAGCTCCACTCCAGAACTAAGGTCACTTCAACCTCATTCATAGAGTCATTGCATCATAGAGCATTACAACACAGAAGCAGTTCCTTTGGCCCATCTAATTTCCAAGGCCTGTTTGGAGGCTGTGTCTAAGTCACTGTCCGCTTATACACTGAATCATAAGAGAGAAACGGCCTCATATGTTACATCCACAAATGAAGGTCTCCTACCCATCTGTCTCTTCTTCAACATAATCATTTGACAATAAATGTTCATGATGGGACCCTGGAATATGTAGATTACTTCCCATAACTCAGGAGCTACACCTCAGTCAGGCGGACATACTGTAAGTGTCGCAATTCACCACTGCCTTCAGTGTTTGAAGATCAGAAAGCCAAAGATCATGGCCCACAGGAGTGATCTCTACCCTCCTGCACATTTCTGAGTGCAGGGACTACTTACAGTAGGCAATCAGAAATCTGCAAAGGTAACGCCACTGCTTTCACCACAAAACTCCCCAGTGGCAGGATGAGCAACCCATCATTAGTGTTTTCCTCATTGTCCCCACCCTTAGCTAACATGACAGCATTAAAGTCATAGTGTTGTACAGTGATAAAGAGACCCTTCAGCCCATCATGCCAATGCTGAGCATCATGCCCATTGATACTATTCCCATATGCCTGCATTAATTTCACATCCCTCAATGTTTCACTCATTTAAGTGCCTGTCCACGTGCCTTTTAAATGCTGTTATTGTTCCTGCCTCCACCTCCTCCTCTGGCATCTCATTCCAGTTTATCTGAAAAACTTTTTACGCAAGTCCCCTTTAAACCTTCTCCTCTTCACTTTAAACCAATGTTCTCTAGTTTTAGACACCCCTATCTTGGGAAATGGACAACAGTTATCTGCCCTATCTCTGCCTCTCATAATGTTATGTATCTTTATCATATCACTTCCCAATCTCTTTCACTCCAAGGAAAACAGACCCAGCCTCTCCAACCTCTCCCTATCAGTTCTACAAAACTCCTCAGGGTCATGTCATTTACTGTGTAAGTCCTGCTCTGGTTTAACTCACTAAAAAATTCCTTTGACCACCTTCCAAGCTGATCTACTGTGAATCTCATTGTAAACTTGGACCATATTCTTCAGTGTCCATTATCCCATTAATTTTGGTGTCATCTTCAAACATTAATCTTGCCACATGCATTCTCATCTGAATCATTAATATAGTCTGACAAACAACAAGGCATCCAGCACCGGTCCCTGCAGCACACCACTGATCACAGGTCTCCAGTTTGAAAAACAGCCTTCCACTTCTACCATCTGGTTCTTACCAGCAAGAAAATTCTGTATCCAATTGGTCAACTTTCCCTGGATCCCCACGTATCCTAACCATCTGGATCAGCCTACAATACAGGACCTTGTCAAAGGTTTTGCTAACATCTATGCAGACAATGTCCACCACCTTGCCCTCTTGGCCGCCTCTTTAAAAAACTCAATTGAATTTGTGAGACACGATTTCCCATGTACAAAGCCATGCTGCCTATTAATAATTAGTCCTTGCCTTTCCAAATGCAGTTAAATCCTATCCCAGTAATCCCTTCCAATAACTTTCCCAGCTTGCTTTAATCCTAAACAACAAACAAAATGCTGGAGGGACTCAGTAGGTGAGGCAGCATCTATGGAAATGAATAAACAGTTGATGTTTCAGGCCACACACACAAAATGCTGGTGGAACGCAGCAGGCCAGGCAGCATCTATAGGAAGAAGTACAGTCGATATTTCGGGTCGAGACCCTTCGTCAGGGCTGACAACTTTCAGTTAGTCCTGACAAAGGGAGTCAGTCCGAAATGTTGACAGTGCTTCTCCCTATAGATGCTGCCTGGCCTGCTGCGTTCCACCAGCATTTTGCATGTGTGGCTTGAATTCCCAGCATCTGCAGATTTCCTCATGTTTGATGTTTCAGGCCAGATTACTTCTTCAAGATTGAAAGGGAAAGGGGAAGACACCAGAATAAAAAGATCGGGGGAGGGGATGGAGACTAGCCGGAAGGTGATAGGTGAAGAAGGAATCTGAGGAGAGGAGAGTGGACCATAGGAGAAAGGGAAGGAGGAGGGAACCCGGGGGGAAGTGACAGGCAGGTGAGAAGAGGTAAAAGGCAAGAGCAGGGAATAGAAGAAGAGGCGAGGGGGAGAGGAACAGATCTTTTTATTGGAAGGAGAACACTGCAGCTCCTATTAATTAAAGCCACAACTTTAGCTATTTTCCAGTCTTCCAGTATTTGACCTGTGGCAAACAAAAATACAAGAATCTTTCTGGGGCCTTAGCAATCTCTTTCTTTGCCTCTGGCATTGTTGTTGGTATATTACAGTCACGTTTACAAGATACAGTGAAAAGCTTGCTTTGCACACTGTTCATACAGATCAGACCATTACACGTGGCATTGAGATAGAACAAGATAAAACAATAACTGTGCTGAATGAAGTGTAAAAACTACAGAGAACGTGCAGTGCAGGCAAGCAATAAGGTGCAAGATCATAATGGAGTAGCTTGTGAGGCTACATCCACACTAGACCGGATAATTTCGAAATCGCTGGTTTCGCATAAAAACGATAGGCATCCACACTATGTGTTTTTAAACATATCTCTGTCCAGATTGAAACGGAGATTTCGTCAAATCTCCTCCTACTGTGCATGCACAGGACACATCTACCGAAAACAAGTGACATGTTCGGTGTCGAATCACGCCATGAAAGAAGATGTGTGTTTGTTCAGTTACAGACTAGGGAAACTTAAACAATGGGCAGCTAGCTGTTGCCTCTTGCGCAGGAGGACTTAAAAGTGAAAAAAAACGAATACTGAAGCGTATGGAGGCAACCGACGGGAGTTCACGGACTGTATGACCCGGCTGACGATGAACATTAGAGAACTGACGAACTCTGTTACATTAATAAAGCCCCTTATTAAATGTGTAAAATATGTCTGCATCAGTGTTATCTTGTATTTCCATACAATGTTACATTAGGCTGTTACACATCTAATGTCAGAGAAGTACTTGCATAAACAGGTAAACCACCTTCATACGAGCAAGGACAAAAAACAGGGCAAAGTGAGTATACTTATTTATTCAGTAAGTTATGGGTCAAATTATTTGGTGAGTACATTTCTAACTCTTCTGGCTTCAGTCTCGTTGCCATCTGTTCTGAAATTGTTAAGTTGCGTTCAAGAAAACAATGAAATAACGCGCTGCCGTCTGACAGCATTTTCAGATTTCTCCGGTTACCCCATGATCTGCCCGAGCGGCGTTTTCAAAAATACCCACCCTGGAAAGCGTTTCTGAAAAACTCCGGTTTCGGGGGACGAAAGTGCCGTTTTATTGTGGACAGTGGGTAAAAACGAAGAGAAAAAGCTCCGGTTACAGATTTATCTGGTGTAGTGCGGACGTAGCCTAAGAGTCCATCTTATTGTACAAGACACGCATTAAGGAGTCGTATAACAATAGAATAAAACCAGTATTTATGCCTGTTAGTCCGTGCTTTCAAGCTTTTGTACCTTCTGTCTGGTTTATTCACCCTCATACATTTCATGCCCTCAACACCTCCTCCTTCTTAATGTTGTTATGCTCCAAGGCACTGCGGAGCCCCTATTTACAGTCAGCTCCGATTGGCAAACCAAATAGATTCTACGCTTTAAAACTAACCTGATACCCAAACGCTAAGTTACTCTACCAAGCATCTAAGATAGAGAAACACCCACAGCAGCATTAGAGACTCAATGTTTGTTCCATTAACACCATTTAGCACCACATTTCAAACATGTAATTGTATTTTAATTACCTCAATTAGCAAATATGTTGGATTTCCACACTGCATTGAAAGGAATGCTGACAGACAGGTAGCTATTAACATAGCCAGCAGCAACATCTCCCCTCCCAACTATCATGTACCTCCGTCAAATGTTATGTTTGAGAATGTATTATAGTACATAAAAACATTAAAGAAAATAGCTCCTTGTAAAACCTTTTTGGAGGGGCTTCCAAGCAGCCTTTTGGTCGAGAAGGTCTGTTAAATTGATCCCACCCAATATCATGGCCTTTCTTTTAACAAAAACCCTGTCAATATAAAGGAACACCAGAAAAGAAAGCACTTCGGTTGGAGTTTAAATATTTATAGGTCAGTGATAACAAATCACTTTGCACCTGCACTCTGTCATAAATAATATTTTTACTACCGCCAACATTTTTACGAAATTGAAACATCTCTTTCCAGTCTGCAGATCATAAGCTGCACATTTAAAAGGAAACCTTTTTGAACCAGAGTTGAACCTGGTGGGAGATGCGTCTGATTGGAAATTGGATGTAGAAAGTGGCACACAGATTAATGGGGAAGACAAGTATGACTCGTCAACTCTGATGTGTCTGGATATTGCATGGGAAGGAGAAGCCTGGGAAATGTAATCTGCAAAGAGCATTTAGAAGTGAATCAGTAATGCTGAGAATACTAATTACAACTCAAATAGAGTGATAGGGAGAGCTAGGATCATAGAGAGAACTTTCGGCACACTGGCCTTCGTAAATCAAAGTATTGACTACTGGAGTTGGGATGTTATTTAAAGCTGTATAAGCACTGGTGAGGCCTAATTTGGAGAATTATGTCCAGTTCTGTTCACCTACCTACAGAAAAGATATCAATGAGATTGAAAGAGTGCAGAGAAATTCTACAAGGATGTTGTCAGGACTTGAGGACTTGGGTTATAGAGAGAGATTGAATAGGTTAGGACTTTATTCCCTGGAGCATGGGAGTTCGAGGGGAGATTTGATAGAGGCATACAAAAATATGAGGGGTATAGATTGGGTAAATGCAAGCAGGCTTTTTTCACTAAGGTTAGGTGAAACGAGAACTAATGGTCAAGTGTTAATGGTGAAAGGTGAGTTGTTTAAGGGGAACAGTAGGGGGAACTTCTTCACTCAGTTGGTAGTGAGAGAGTGGAATGAGTTGCCAGCAGAAGAGGTGGATGCAGGATCTGATTTAAACATTTACGAGAGATTTGGATTGGTGCATGGATGGGAGGGGTATAGAGGCTTATGCTTCAGAAGCGGGTCGATATGACTGGTCTGAATAATAGTTCAGCGTGGAATTAATGGCAATTTAACTGCCTGTTTAAACTACAAAGTGCACACTATACTCAAGCAAGAACATATAGGCACAAGGTAAGCATAAACAACTGCAGTAACTTTAGTGGATGATGCTTCTCATAACTTGCACCTGCACAGCAAAGGCATTCAATGTCATGTTTGATTTCAGTGTTGGAGATACAGTGAGAGAACTTGCTTTTTTAAATGACTGGTCCCAGCAATGCAGTTTATCACTGAGTAATCAATTGTGTTGCAGAAACCAACCATATTTTTAAGAGACGTTTCTCACAAGCAAGGGACTATATTTGTTCTTTTTATAACTACAGTATATCCCATTCCTTCCTGTCCACATTCAGTAGGGTTGACTGTCATTGGCAGTGCTGCCAGCCTGATATATTTAAGCACACCTGACATGCGGTAGCGAGTTGCCATCTGAGGCTCAAAGCATGGAAGTCACACCTTCCCACACTATCGATTGCTTAACGGGACAATCAGCATCTACGAACTTTGTATCTATGCACAAGAGGGCACTCAAGTCAACCACATTATTCTGAGCTCATAGTTACATAAAGCCACATTGTGTACGTTGGCAGATTTCCTTTCTGTTGGTTGACAAGATTTTTAAGATAATTCAATAGTTTCAGGTCATAATTATTGACACAAGTTATTAATTCTAAACGGATTAAATTACTTGGATTTAAAATCCCAGCTGCTGAGGTGGGCTTCAAATTCATCAGTCTAGATGAATGGGCAAACCTTCCGGCAATTGTAGCTTCAGTTCTGTGCTACCATTCCCAACTATACAAATGATCACATAATTTGATAATGGATATTTCTGGAAACTGGTAAACATGCAGTCAATATAAATAAGTTGCCCGGAGGGCAAGGTTGACATTACCTGTCTGTATAGACTCTAAGTCACCTCCTGGGAACAAACCAACACTTGAATGACCTCAGAAAACACCAAAGATCCTTTCCACCATTTCTAATCAGGGGCAGATTAATTCCTTCCAACCAATCCATCTTCATGGTGCCTTGCTTCGGGAATACTAATAGATAGCTGCCATTCTGGTCATACCCTTCTAACACTTCTGCCATCTAGCAGAAGGTACAGGAGTTTAAAAGTCTGGATAACCAGACTCAAATCTCAGATGTCTGACTGGATGGCCCAACATCTAAGTCATCGCATCATCAGTTTCGACAATGACACAGCAGTGGGGGGGCTGATCACCAACAATGCCGAGGTGGCCAAGAGAGAGCGGGTAGAAAAGCTCGAGCACTGTGCCAGGCAAGTGAACTCTTCCTCAGAGTCAGCAAGATCAAGGAGATGGTTATTGGCTTCAGGAGAACTCACACCACTCAGATCACCCTTTGCACTGACAGCACAGCAGTTTCAAACTTCTGGGAGGGCACATCTCTCACAGCTTCTCAAGCTTCCAGAACACATCCTACACAATCAGGAAAGCTCACGAATGCCTCTACTTCCCGAGGAGGCTAAAGGGATCTGGACTGTCCACGTATATACTTACAGATGCTCAGCAGCGAGCATCCTAACATGCTGCACCACTGCATGGTACGGAAACTGCACTGCACCGGAGAGGAGGGCTCTAAAATGGGTAGTCAGAACTATGCAACGCATCACTGGCACGAGCCTACTCACTATCAAGGGCATATATACAGAAATGTGCCAGAAAATGGCCAGTAGCATCATGAAGGATAACACCCCACCCTGCACGTGGACCGTTTGTCCACTCCTATGAGGAAGGAAGCTGCATTACATCCATGCCATGACCATCAGATTCAAAAACAGCTACTTCCCCAAGCAGCAAGGCTGATCGACTACGAACACACCCTTTCATTACAATTACTTTATCATTTACTGTCAGAGTCAACTTATGAGCAGACACACCTGTGCCTGGTGTCACTTTGTGGAAATGCAATCCATTTGTGTAGATAAACTATCTAATGTATCTATATTTATTGTGTTTGTTTATTATTATGTTTTATTGCATTTTATTTGTGCTGCTTTGGAACTGCAGTTAAAATTATTTTGCTCTCCTTTACACATGTGTACTGGAAATGACATTGGATCTTGAACCTCGAAGAACAACTTCTTCCCCACTGTCACCAGACCTCTTTTTCGTCCCCTTCCCAGTGGTGCTGCCACGTTTTTTGACTCTTAATTCCACCGCCCCTGCTTATTCTATTATTGACGCTTCAGCATTATTATTGGCCAAACTTCGGATTGCACCCACCCTGTTGTCTTGCATCCATCGCATTTTCTGTTGCATTTATTATTGCATTGTCCCTCAATGGAGAATCTCCTCCCCTCGCCAAGGCATGTGGCAATGATTTACCCAGCATCAACGGATTCACCTTTCTGGGCAGTATCATTCATCATAATGGTGGGACCAAGGTCGACATCCAGTGCAGACTCAGCGAAGCTAGAAACATCTTCAGATCGATGAGCAACATATGGGGATCAACCAAATACAGCGTCCACACCGAGGTGAAGCTGTTCCAGAGCTGTGTTCTGTCCACACTCTTGTACGGGTCAGAATGCTAGTGCATGACAGGGAGCAACCTTGCCGAGCCGTTGTCATTCCACACCATGAACCTCTAGAAGATCTAGCCAAAAATGATCTCCAATGGTGCCCTACCTCTTCAGTATCATCAGGAAGACATGGCCACAATAACCATGAAGAAACATTGGAGATGGATCGGGCACGTGATGAGAAGAGAAGCCAACTCCATCATCAAGACAGCACTTCATTGGACCCCTGAAGGGTAGGGGAAATGCAAGAGACAAAAGGCAACTTGTAGGGACAGAAATGAGGACCCTGTACCACACCTGGGGCACAATACAGAAGATGGGCAGGGACAGACAGAGATGGAGGTCCTTCATTGCTGCCCTAAACACCAACAGCATAACGGGCAGTAAGTAAGTAGTAAGTATTTATTATTGCAATGCACAAGGTTTATGAGCTTCCCATGAACAAGTAATTTCATTACACTCTGGTGTATATGACAATAAAGTAATCTAATCTAAACTGAAGCTACAGTATGTACCATGTTCAAAATTCACTGCATGTATTCATCATGGTACTCCAACAATACTTTCTAAACGTACAACTGCTACCACTTAGAAGACAAGAGCTGCAGTACTTGGGAGTGTGAATGCCTGCAGTTTCTCTCCAGGTCACAGAATGTCCTGATGTGCAAGTGCATTGCCTTTCTTTATCCTTGCTCGGCCTATCTCCATGTACTCCCAACCCAACAACAATATGGGAGTGCTTTCTTCCGAAGAAATAGAGTAGTTAAAAAAAATGGCTCCTACTATTTTCTCCTGGGCAAAAAAAGGATGGGCTATAAATATCGGACTTACTGTTAAAATCTAGATGCCATAAATGAAGAGGAAACAATTTACCAACAGAAATACTCTGATGTAAATGAGTTTCAAAAATAAAAATGCTCTGCAAGATAGGATGTTGTTCTTAATCCTTTGATTTGCAATCATATTTGAGATGCTGGTTATGATGCAATTTATGTGGATGTGAAAATGGCAGATTAACACAGGCATAAGGTCTCAATTTGACTCCCAAACACATGAAAGCTAATGAATGCAAGAACCTGCTAACAAGAAGTCATTTCACACAAATGTATAGTTAAACCTTTTCTCCATTTCATATATAATATTTATATTAATTTCAGTAGATTATTAGGAAAGAAAATAGTTTGGATATGATTTGAAAAACAGTAAGGAACAGCTTCAATGGGCCACATGACCTAATTTACTTCTAAATCTGATGGAATAGAATGCAACACACACAAAAACTGCTGGTGAAGCACAACAGTTCAGGCAGCATCTCTGGAAATGAATAAACTTTTGACATTTCGGGCTGAGACCGTTCTTCAGGACAGAAGAATAGAACGGAAAGGTTTCAATTTTAAATACAATACAGAGTGACTGGTTGGGAAAGAAAGATGACATTTAATAAACTCCCTTCATATTGTGAACATGTGTGGGGAGTTTTTTTTAATCAGCCCTCCTCTTAATTAAATGTAGTTACACTTCCACAGTCAAATCCAATAAAACAACAGGGAGCAACTTAAAGGGAGGGATGATTTCCTGCAATATTTTTTGTAAACATGCTTTACTTGAGAAGTTCATTGTGAAACAATTGACATCCTTGTATTATTTAACAGGCTTGTCCGTCTCTTCTAAATGTGCTGCTTGTGAGTGAAACTTCTTTCAGAGAAATTGGCAGGAATGTGGAGAGTTCTTGATTAGCAGAGATTTTGTGCTCCAGCACTAATCTGATGCCAATATGTCTAAAATTAGAACCATGCATTCCCATACTTTACATTGATTATTTACAATGTGGCAAGGGTTATTCTGATGAAATGACACGGAGGCTTGAAAGCTAGAAGATACTAATGCCATTTGTAGTGCAGTATCTTGGCAATCTTGTTCTCATATTCTTAAAAGCAAATACAACGAAGCTTCAAAGTGCCAGCCGTAGTTGTGTTCTTGGACAAACTACTAAATGTAGTAGTTTTGAAAAGATTCAAAATTAGAATTGCAAGGTGAAGCATTTTTTTTCTACCCAGGATGAAAAATCTAATGACAGGCAAGCATCTAGTATCTTTACAAAATCTCTTCTAGCCAAAGTTTTATAAAAAATGAAGCTTTAAAATGTATTTCCCAAACCATTAATTCATTTAATTTTATGTCTTTTGATATATTATTAAAGATAAAGTTAGTTCATGAATTAACATGCTTTAAAGAATTTGCCTGCATAAGCATTTAGGCAGAACTGGTGATAAATAAATAGGTCAATTAATCAAAAATATGAAACTGAAAGAGACAGAAAGCTAAATAGGAAATGGAGCTGTTGTAAGACAAACCAGTGATATCCTCCTTGCATTCTATTCAATCATGTCTTATCTTTCAGCCACGTCTTCCCAGAACTGGAAGAACAGGCACACACAGCACAGAAACAGGCAATTCAGCCCACCAAATCCATGGTAGCCATCAGCCATCCATTGTCACCATTTCTGCAACATCAGAATCAGAATCAGGTTTATTATCCCTGGCAAGTGTTGTGAAATTTATTAACTTAGCAGCAGCAGTCCAATGCAATACATAATATATGTAGAAGAAAAAATAAGAATAATAATAAATAAGTACTGTAAATCTGTATATGTATACTGTAAAGTACAGTATTCATATATTGAATAGATTAACACTCGTGCAAAAACCAGAAATAATATATATTAAAAAGGTGAGGCAGTGTTCAAGGGTTCAATGTCCATTTAGAAATCAGATAGCAGAGGAGTAAAAGCTGTTCCTGAATCGCTGAGTGTGTGCCTTCAGGCTTCTGTACCTCCTACCTGATGAAAACAGTAAGAAAATGGCATGCCCTGGGTGCTAGAGGTCCTTAATAATGGATGCTGCCTTTCTGAGACACTGCCCTCTGAAGATGTCCTGGGAATTTGTAGGCTAGTACCCAAGATGGAGCCGACTAAGTTTATAACTCTCTGCAGCATCTTTTGGTCCAGGGCAGCAGCACACACACACACCATACAGCCATACAGACAGTGATGCAGCCTGAAAGAATACTCTCCATGGTACATCTATGGAAGCTGATGCGTGTACTTGTAGACATACCAAATCTCCCTAATGAAATATAGTCACTGTCTTGCTTGATTTATAACCACTTCGATATGTTGGCACCAGATTAGATCCTCAGAGATCTTGACATCCAGGAACTTGAAGCTGCTCACTCTCTCCACTTCTGATCCCTCTATAAGGATTGGTATGTGTTCCTTTGTCTTACACTTCCTGAACTCCACAATCAGCTCTTTCGTCTTACTGATGTTGAGTGCCAGATTGTTGCTGTGACACCACTCCACTAGTTGGCATATCTCACTTCTGCACACCCTCTCATCACCACTTGAGATTCTACCAACAATGGTTGTATCATCAGCAAATTTATAGATGTTAATAGAGCTATGCCTGGCCACACAGTCATGGGTACAGAGAGAGTAGAGCAGTGGGCTAAGCACACACCCCTGAGGTGTACCAGTGTTGATCATCAGCGAGGAGGAGATGTTATCAAACTGCAGATTGTGGTCTTCCGGTTAGGAAATCAAGGATCCAAATGCAGAGTGAGGTACTGAGGCCCAGGTTCTGCAACTTCTCAATCAGGGTTGTGGGAATGATGGTATTAAATGCTGAGCTATGGTCGATGAACTGCATCCTGACATAGGTGTTTGTGTTGTCCAGGTGGTCTAAAACCATGTGAAGAGTCATTGAGATTACATCAGCCTTTGACCTATTGTGGCATTAGGCAAATTGCAGTGGGTCCGGGTCCTTAATGAGGCAGGAGTTCAGTCTAGTCATGACCAACCCCTCAAAGCATTTCATCACCATAGACGTGAGTGCTAGCGGACGATAGTCATTAAGGCAGCTCACATTATTCTTCTTAGGCACTGGTATTAATCCTGTTTGTTTATGCTTTTACTTTACACACACACACACACACACACACACACACACATGAACACACACACACACACACACACACACACACACACACAATTTAAATGAAATACAGAACAAACTAAAACACTACCAATGCTACTCCCATAATATAAAACTTTTCCCAATACTTACCGATGCAGCAATTCATCCATATCGTATTCTTTTGATTGTAATGAATGAAACCAGTGCAGACATCTAGTGCATTTAATGGACTGTATTCATACAGTGCTTCCAAAGTTTGCTTCCTCCAAATCTTCATTTTCATTGTAACATTCAAGATGATTGTCAATACCTTCAATTTCTTTGCAGTTTCTAAATTGCTGAAGTAGTGAAACCACTTCATTTTCACCCCCAGCTTTTTCTGGCATCTCCAAGCCCGTATGCTTGAAACTGCAGTGAACAAGACAGTTCTGAATTGTCTTACTGCTTATTTCTCACCAACCATCGTGACAAAAATTGTTTTTTTAACACAAACACATGCAACTGATGTTATTTAAAAACTGTTTGAAGAATGGCCTTGTGTCTAACGGCCACACAAGTGCATGTAATTGATGCTTGTTAGAAGCTGTTCAGCAACACTCTCCTGTCCCAATTAAGCAGCATATTGTCCCAAATAAATGTGGAATCCTGGCTATTTTCTCAACTAGTTTTTGTTCTTTAAGATTCGTCCCAAATAAATGGCTGTCCCAATTAACCAATGGCCCAATTAAATGGAATCCACTGTAGATACTACTCTATTCCACTATATGTATTAAGGTATCACAGGCCCTTTGTGACACAGTGATATGAAATATTTTATCACAGTTGATATTTAGATCATAATGTAGGTTGCAATGTTATTTTATAGCGGTGATAAGTTTTCCCATAGAGAGTAGGGGATAAAATATTATCAACAAGAGAAAATCTGCAGATGCTGAAAATCCAAGCAACACACACAAAATGCTGGAGGAACTCAGCAGGACAGGCAGCATCTATGGAAAAGAGTATGGTCAACATTTCGAGCTGAAACCCTTTGGCTGGACTGGAGAATAAAAGCTAGGGAGCAGATTACCCAGAAAGGAGTTCTTCCAGCATTTTGTATGTGTGTTGCATTGATAAAATATTATATCATGTAATCTTCTTGACAGTATTCTGTTAAATAGGTAATGGGCAGAACAGAAAATGCCTTGTCTCAACCAAGTCTGTGGGTGGATAAAGAAAGACCCAGCTGACCTCAAGAGGAATTTTGGTGGTCTGTGTGAAAGGACTCTGGTCAATGACTTCACAACTTCCACAATCTTTCAATGTCATCCAGGGCTTGCTACAGCACAGTGGTGTAGCAAAAAGTGTAACAACAGTGTAGCAGTTACATTAACTGTTAATTCGATTTGGTTCCATTCCTGCTGCAGTGCAAGGAGTTTATACATTCATCCCATGACCACGTTAGTTCCTCCAGATCCTCTTGTTTCCTCCCACATTCAAGACACTTGCAAGCTGTGGGCATTCTATGTTGGTGCTGGAAGCATGGCGACATTTGTGCATTGCCCTCAGCACGTCTTCAGACTGTGTTGGTCATTGACGCAAGCAACACATTTCACTGCAGGTTTTAGTATACATGTGACAAATGAAACTAATCTTTAGAGATCTGTGTTCAGTGCTGAATAGTTCTTAGGTGAGAACAGGACCAAGTCTACCAGGGATACCTGCACTGTCAAAATGGGAACCAAACTCTCATGACTTAGGTTTCAATTAATGAATCCTCACTTTGATGAAATGCTAAATAATATTATTTCTTTCTGCATGAATGAGCACTACAGGAGGATTTGATGGCATTAGACAACTCCGTGAGGAAAGCTACTAAAGCCCAGCATAATGCCTTTTCAACCCAGCATCCAGGCTTAAACATCTTCAAATTACCTTTCTCACCAAGCAATTATTTTCCCCTTGCAAACGTTCTTCAATTAGTAAATGCTATGTCCCATTTAAGGAGGAAATGTGTAATTTTAGATTGAACAACCTTTCTCATTATGTGTCATGCTGACCTTGGTTTTCAATAAAATGTTTAACATATATTTTTTAGCTAGATTACTATGCAGTTAATCAACAGCAAATTACCATGTAGAGAGCTTCTCAAGAAGAATGGTAGGGTACAATTGGTCTCAGTAAACCTATATTCCTCTAGTGAACCTTAATGCAGCTCTGTTCAGCATCCAATAAGATATCTCGCCGATCTTTGCTTCAGTCATTGATGTGCATATCCGTTCTCCTGTTTTCTATGGATTTAGTAATCTTTGTCTTCGACAGCTTTATACAACATTTTACAGTGTACGGTTTGTTTACATCATTGGTAGATGCTGCATTATTGTATTTAGATACTCATTTTAGGATATCTTGAGAGTTGTTTTCAAGAAAGGTTTGTTACCTTTGCCCAAAGATTCAATACTTTATTGGTAATTGGACTTGAATTGGCATGTTAACTTTACAGTGGTTTTGATCTTGTTAAGTGGGAGCACTCTTGCCTCCGAGAATGATATTTGTCCTACAATCATGCACAGCTATTTATCTGAATTTAGGTTTGTCATCCAACTGGACGTGTGTTCAGTGATGTGGGTGACCAATGATATTTTAATGGTATATCAAAGGCTAAAGCAACATCATCCATTTCCACAGCACATTCAATATTCAGAGACTCAGAGTGCTTCACAGAAGCATGATGCTAAGCCATATAAAGGGACAGGAAGATGTGTGACAAAATGCTTAGTTGAAAAGGAAAGTTATAAGGAAAATTTTAAAGAGTGAAATAGATGCCTATGGTGAAGAGATTAAGTTCCAGAAAGATAAAATAGAAAGAACGGGAAATGTGCAAATATCCATAAAATTAAGGAATGGAGGATATGATGACAGATGAAGGCTAACTGCATTATTGATTTGCATGGTTATGTCCATGGAAGGAACATTAAAGCTGTGACCTTAAAAAGTGTTAATCTGTTTGCAAAACCTCTGCTAATCATCGTGTTCTCCCACTGACCTCGTATGTTTGGGATTGGTGATAGTATATATTTACTCCAAAGTTGCCTTGAAAGACCTATTTAAAGAAAAACACAAGAGATTCTCCAGATACTGGAATACCAGAGTATTGGAGGAACTCAGCAGGTCAAGCAGCACCTTTGAAGGGGACTAAACAGTCAATGTTTTGGGCCAAGGTCCTGCATCAGGCCTGAAAAGGAAGAGGGAAGAAGCCAGAATAAGAACATTGAGTTGGGGATAGGTTGGGGATACAAGCTGAAGGTAATACGTGAAGACAGGTAAGGGGGGAGGAAGTGAGAAGCTGGGAGGTGACAGGAGGAGAAGGTAAAGGACAGAAGAAGGATAAATCTGATAGGATAAGAGAGTGGACCATGGGAGAAAGGGAAGGAGGCAGAGCATCAGAGGGAGATGATAGACAGGTGAGGAGAATAGAATGGGTAAGAGGAGAGCCAGAATGCAGAATGCAAAAAACAGGGAAGGGATGGGGATGGGGGGGGAGAAATCACTTAGAAGTTGGAGAAATCAATGTTAAGGCCATCAGATTGGAGATTACCCAAATGGAAAATGAGATGTTGCTCCTCCAACCTGCAAGTGGACTCATCATAGAGATCATGGAGTGAAATGGCAGAATGGGAATGGGGAATGGAATTAAAATTGTTGGCTTCTGGGAAATAATCCCTTCCCGCAATTATAGTGGCAGGAAGATGGATTAAGGATGTCCAGGAAATGGAGGAGGATGTGGATGAGGGCAGCATCAATGCTAAATAGATAAATAGATATTTTATGGATTCCAAAGAAAATTACAGTGTCGCAACAGCATTACAAGTGCACAGATATAGATATTAGAAGAGAAGTAGAAAGAACAAAAAAAAAGTTCCTACAAACAGTCTAACAGGAGGAGGTATCACTTCCCCAGCTACATATTGACTCATTATAGAGCCTAATGGCCGAGGGTAAGAATGACCTCATATGACGCTCTTTGGAGCAGCGCGGTTGTCTTAGTCTATCACTAAAAGTGCTCCTCTGTTCAGCCAAGATGACATGCAGAGGGTGTGAATCATTCAAGGAAGGGAGATCCTGTTTCTTGAAGAAAGAGAACATCTCATCCTCAGAACAAATGCGTCAGAGATGGACTAACTGAGAAAAGAGAAAGACATTTCTATAAGTGATGGTGGGGGTGAGGAAGAGGTATAGTCAAGATTGCTGTGAGAGTCAGTAGGTTTATAAAAGTTATCAGCAGACACTCTGTCTCCAGAGATCATGGAAGGGAAAAGAGATGTCAGAAATGGACCAAGTGAGTTTAAGGGCAAGAATTTTAGGGCCACTTGAAACATACTCTTTCATCATGCAAACCAAATACTGAGACCTACACAAAGATAATAGCTTGCACCTCTCTCCACTGAAATAGTTAGCTAGCTGCTGAGCAAGTTAGTATATTTATGGAACAGGGCAGGATGTGCATTTGATATGGTCATTTAGCTGATGTTATAATGCAGGCTGCTGACATTATGTAACAGAATGCTAACCATTAGGGTATATGAATGACAGGTCAGGGAATATAATCTGAATAAGACAGGCTTCATCCAAACATGACGTATACACATCCTTGCTAAACACTGAAGTATTAAATAGGAACGAGTGCAGCATTAATCATTGCTTGAAGAATTTTGTTACTTAAAACTAATTCAAAGTTCTTCCTTCAAAATTTAAAGTAGTTAACTAATATTATCCATTGTAGATCTGAGCCCCACTAATCAATTAACGAATTAATTGGCCATGGCTAGTCCACAGAAGGGAATTCGTAGATATCCCCTTTCTTACCCTGATCCTTTTGTTGTGGAAACTATGTGAATATAAGACTATAAAACTATAAAACGTAGGAGCAGAATTAGCCATTTGCTCCATCGAGTCTGCTCCTCCATTCCATCATGGCTGATTTATTATCCCTCTCAACTCCATTCTCCTGCTCCCCCACCCTATAAACTTTGATGTCTTTACGAATCAAGAACCTATCAACCTAGGCTTTAAATATGCCCGATGATTTTGCCTCCACCATAATCTTGTACAAAGAATTCAGCCGATTCACTACCCTTTGGCTTCAGAAATTCCTTCCCATCTCTGTTCTAAAGGGACATCCTTGTACTCTGAGGCTACACCCTCTAGTCCTCTCCATGTCCAAAGTTGTTCTCTGCCATAGTACCCAATGAATGAGTGGCCAGTCATTATTCAGTGTCTAGATTAATGGATATAACGTATCTGGTTGGATAAGGCACTGGTCAGTGATCAATACACAAAGGATTTCATTGCAACATGGGAAGGTGTCTTCACAGAAATGATCAGAATATTAAAGACTTATTATAGTTTCTCTGTCCATGATTAAATTATTCATATTTTCCCAGTGGAGATCACATTGTGCACTCCTCCACTCTGGTCTAGGTTCCAGTTGGTCCAAGAAGCAGAAGGCAGAAGGCTCAGCAGCCTGATGATCTGAGCACTGACCCCAATGTGGAGCTCACGTTAACTACTGGGGGGCAGAGCATAGTCACTCCTTTGTATTCCATATGCAATCCAACACACTGATCCTCCAGAATCACCAGGAATCCGTCACATCTTCAGTTAGTGTCAGAATTAGGCCAATGTCAGTCAGCTTCAAACACACAACTTCATGTGTAGATTCCACTGAGTCAATAAACGTCATTGCTGAAGGTGTGAATCTGTGGAGAGTGAATACCATGTTGCATATTCTGGTCTTCTCATGAATGTTTCTTTCTTAATTCTTTCACATTTTGTAATCCCATCATAGCTGCCCTGGGTTCCTATATCCCAAAGGAAATTTTACATGCCTTGATATCAAGATTAACATCTCCAGTGTTCTGCAGAAATTAAGAATATCCATGGCAGGTGATTTCAGTTTAAGTTCTATCTGATAATTTGGGGCTCTCTTTTTTATTACAAGGATTGAAGAGAACTGCATTTTAATTGCCAGACAGAGTAGTTAAGATGGTAGAAGAATAAAAGTTTCAGAGAGCAAAAACTGGTAAACTGTTGGTTCATTCATGCAGCAAGGAAGAAATTAATTATTTTAATATTGTGTCTTCAAACCACTTCGGGTAATCAAATGCTTTAAAAACATTTTTCAGAGGGTTCTTTGTGAAGATTCCTGATTTGACAAAATGAAAGTAAGATTTTGTATTTTTGTAATCTCAGCACAATGTGAAGAGTTTAACAGCCATTGCGCAGATAGTAGCCCCCATCGAGCACAAACCAGCTGAAGCTCTGCAGTCTCCACGATTCCTTCTCTAACCACACATGAGCCAACAGTTGCAATCGTGTTTGGTAGCTCTGTGCTTTGCCATCTCCCAACCCACAAACTGCCAATATCATTGCTGCCTCATTTGATTGAAATACATTATATATATCACCTGCGGCTCGTGTAAAACTGAGGAACTATGTATAAAGTGTATCCAGACTCGCGTCTCAGAACATTAGAGCGTGTTCCTCGCCTCAATTTTGAGGCTAAAGTGTGCAACAACAGGCCAATTGTGTTGAAGTCTGGAGCATCTTTGACATTTTCTCTCTCGGTAACAGGTGAATTTCTGGGGAACCATCAGGCAGCCATCAATGTGATCCTGCTAACAAAGTGTTTTAAGTGCTGCTTTTGAGATAAGCATTGCGCTGAGCACCAAGAAAACTCATGCTCTTTCTCGAAATGTGGCATCACGTTTGTGTAATTGAGAGGAGAGAGGGTTTTGTTTTAAAATCATAACAAAAAGATTATTCTTGCAACTATCCAGTGGTCCTGAGCCCTAGTCTCATGTACCTGCTTGGATAACGTGTACAAGATTTTGACATGAGTCTTGACTCATTGTACTCAGAGGCAAAAGTGCTGGTTGGCTACGTTACTGAGACACAAAGACACTTTGAATTACTGTCTATTCAAAAAGATCTTCCAGTCAAACCTAGTATACACATGACAAAATCACACAGGATATCAGTTTTTTGACTGGAATTGTTTGATCTCTGCTCCGACTACCTGTCATCAGAAAAAAAAGACGCTGTGTGTGGAGTGAGATAGCGATATGACTTCTTCCCAGCTAATGCTGGCAATTCCAAACAGAGCTCCCGACGTTCAGCTGTTTGAACTGCAGGAAATCCCAAACCTTCACACAAGTATTACCCTGGGAATCACCACTTGGATCCCTCCCCAGTTTAGTCAGTGAAACATAGATTGCAATGGGGATTATCAAACAAAGGATTATGAGACAAAGAAAATGCAGGTTAAAATTCTTTTACAGTAATGCCTTTAATTATTTTGTTTTGTAAAATAACATTTTGTTTATTAAAATTAATGATTTCCCATGTTGATCATTTAGTCCAGCCTATAAATCTTAAATGTCTCTGAATGGCAGAGGCTTTGAAAAATCATTTCAATTTTCTTGCAGCTTTAGCAGCTGTCATATGTTGTTGGTGGCACCTTGGGACTGAGGTGTCCTCAGTACTCAGACCGCTGTGTGGAGCACCAGTGAGATTGGCCTCTGCTTTCGAACCGGATTTCGAGAGAGATGATGTACTTGGCAGAAAGATCTGGTCTGGTTGATGCAGCCTTTGTTCCCTGTAAGTAGCTTTCTCTGAAAAGTATGTAAAGCTGAACCAAATGATTCACAGTCCTGGTGCAGATTTGCGACCATCTATCAATTCCCACCAGCCTGACTTCAATTTACCCTACCCCTGCCTCACCTCATCCATTCCCTTGACTATTTCACATTCTCCTGGTCCACTGCACATTTGCCAGTCGACATCAGCCTGAGCCCATTTAACACTCAGCTCCTTGTGTCCTTGTCCATTCTTTCAGCACCTGTTTATTTATTGAGATACAGTGCAGAACAGGCCCTTCAAACTGGGCTGCCCAGCAGCTCCCCAAGTTAACCCCAGCCAAATCACGGGACAATTTACAATGATTAATTAACCTATCAACCAGTACTTCTTTGGACTGTGGGAGGAAACTACATAACTTGGAAGAAACCCACATTGTCACGGGGGTAATGTACAAGCAGCCGTAGGATTTGAACTCAGATCGCTGGTACTGTAAAGCGCTGTGCTAACCACTACAAAACTGTGCCATCGTATTTAGTGATCTACGCTGGATCACAGTAAGTAACAAATTGATCTTAAAATTCCCAAACTCTTGAAATCCCTCCAGGGCCACGACAGTCCCTAACCAAGTAATCTTCTTCCAGAGCATCAATCCTCCAAGGGTTTCAAGCTTTGGCAATTCTGTCCTCTTGACCAATCCCAAAATCAATTTGTTCACTACTAGCAGCTGTGTCCTCAGCAGCCAGGCTCTGATCTCTGACATATAGTACCTTTCTCAAATGGCCTCCCACCTCCTGTTTTCTAAAGCAGTCCTTAATATGCTTTCTTTTTGGCCTAGCATTGGTTATCAGTTTCAATAGTTGCACATTGGTTATCAGTTTCAATAGTTTCTTCAGTACGATGGCACCTTTTTTTTTGAAACTAATGATGAACATGGAGGGATTTCAAAAATTTGAGGATAATAAAATGAAAGTGTTATTTAACCTAGTTTTGTTGGTACATTTTGTTACATTAAAAGAACTACATAAATACATTTGATGATCTAGCCCCTTGGGCATCATGAAATAGCTAATGAAGCCAGCAGAAAACTAGATTCTCAACAAAAATGAAACATTTTGGCACATTTCATTCCATAAGGATTTGCTGTGCATGTTCACTACCCTATATGGAATAGCAGTGTGTTAGCCTCTCTGTCTGAACATGCCTGGTTTGATTTCAGCTGGGTATGAACTTGCCAATGTTGATATTTAAAAACACTCTCTTGTGAAAATCTACTAAAGTGTTGCAGTTTATGTTCTCTGTCCGTGACCTTGCTGATTGTGATTTCCTCAACATCTCTGTATCCGCCGTATAATTGCCCCTCCCTGTAAATCTCTTGAGCCTTTATATGGACTCTGTGTGTCAGCGTGAGAACTCACCAGTTTTAATCATTCTGACATCATTGCATCTCATATGAAAACCATTGAGTGGCTAAATGCGATTGCTTCTGGGGGAGAAGTTGCAGTGCGAACTTGATGAGCGTGATTGCTTTTTCCATCTGATATTCCCGTGACTGCTCCTTGGTGGCATTCCTGAGTGCCACTACTGCTCCATGTGAACCTGCTAAGTGTGACTGCCTCTGCACCCAGCAACGATGACTGTGTCTGAGCTTGCTGAAAATGACTGCCTGTGCGTGCGAACTTGCTGGTTATATTTGTGTGTAGTCTTGCAGAGTGTGATTTCCTTTGAGAACTAGCTGAGTTTGATTCCCTCTCCATGTGAACTTGTTTTGCCTGATATTCTGCCTGGGTGTGAATCCACTGAGTTTAATTGCGTCTTTTTGCACACTTGCTCGCAAACCTACAGAAATCAAAACTCGCAGATGTAAGAAGTCTGGACCAAATTCGGAGATAACTTCGACAGACAGAACAGAGAAGGTGAGGAAGAAATTTTGTCCTATATCGTAATTGTCCTAAATTTTGTGCAAAGTGACTGGGATCGTTTGATCTCCGTCCTTTGACGTCCAGTTTCAGTTTCCTGCCCAATATTATGCCTCAGTCAACAAATCTGAAGAAACTCAGCCCATTTGGTCACCATCTCATTGTTATTTGTGGGGACATGGGAATATTGGCTACCTTGTTTTTGTATTTGAGTGGGAACTAGAGTTCAAAATGTGTTTGGTTGTAAAACCGGGTCAGAGTCTTCTACAGCAGTGAATGGCATGATGTGAAGCTTTTTTTCATTCTGGAGATACAAGAGAATGCAGGTGCTGGAATCTGGAGCAAAGCATGAGCTGCTAGAAAAACTCAGTGAGACAGGCAGCTTAAGTGCATAAGATATAGGAGCAGAATTAGGCCATTTGACCCACTGGATCTGCTATGGTATTCATTCATACAGAGTTGACATATCAGGTTGAGACCCTTCCTGTGCCTATCCATTTCTCTCCACAGATCCTGCCTAACCCGTTGAGTTCCTCCCACAGCTTGTTTCTTTTTCTCTCTTCTTGTTTCTCTTTGTCTTCATTGTAATGTAAAATATCCCAAAACATTGACTGTCCGCTTCTGTCACAGATGCTGCCTGACCTGCTGCGTTCCTCCAGCACTTTGTGTTGTTGCTCCAGATTCCAGCATCTACAGACTCTTGTAATGTAAAATGAGTGTGTCAGTGGAGTGGGTAACCCAGTGCTGATACTCCTTCAGCAGAAAGATTGGGTTAACGTTCATGTGTGGGCCTTTGATTTGAACATAATATTATTGATGGTGCCCACAGTTGACAGGTTAACCAAATTCGCTCCAATTTCACGTGACTCCTCATATTCCATCTGGGTAGCCTCCAAGCTGATGGCATGGACATTGCTTTCTCTAACATCCAGTCATCTCTCTACCCCTGCCCTACTCTCTTTTCCCACTCTTACTCCTTCTCTTCTCCTCACCTGCCCAATGCCTCCCTCTGCAGCCCCTCCTCTTTCCCTTTCTCCCATGTTCCACTGCCCTCTCTTTTTGAGATTCCTCCTTCTGGAGCCTTTCACGTCTTCCACCTATCACCTCCCAGCCTCTCGCTTCATCCCTCCCCATCCGTCACCCACCTTTAACATCACCCTGTTTCTTTCTATCAGTAGCCAGCTTATACTCATTCCCTTCCCCCCCACATTCTTTCTCTGGCTTATGCCCCCTTCTTTTCCAGTCCTGATGAAGGCTCTCAGCCAAAAATGGTGACTGCTTCATAGATACTGACCTGCTAAGTTCCTCCAGCATTTTGTGTGTTTGTTTCCGCACTGCTACTGCCTGGCATGTTCAGTGTCTGCAGAGATTTCTAAATATGAGTGAGACTATATGTGAGTTAACTTGTGCCACAGCCATTACTGCCAGGTTTCCTTTGTGAACCTGTTTATGTCCTACACTGGCTGAGTAGAATTGAACCTGCTTTGAAATTGCTGACTGTAAATGCCTTTCAATGTCTCTTTGGAAAGTGTGAGGCTACGTGAATTTGCTAAGCTTCACTGCCTTCATTTCTGACCACTGGCTTTCTGTGTGGATGTGCTGAGTGCAATTGGGTCTGCAAGAGTTTGTTTAAAATGACCACGTTTGTGTATAAATTTGCTGAGTCATTTGCTTCGATTTGTGAAGCTGTTTCGCATGATTGCAAATTCTGTACATTTTTCTTTTGTCATATTAGTGTAGCTTGTGAGGAGGTGTCCTCGTGAATTTGCTGAGTGTAGTTTTATCTGCTCGTGAAATGAACAGATGATGTACACAGACTGAGCGACACTCTCATTAGGCAATCCCCTGTGGTCAAGGGTGACGTGGAGCACCTCCTTCTCTATTTCTGCCAGCCTGAACATCGGGCACACATGTCAACTCAGAAGCCACACATGCAGAAAGAAAGCAAGGGACAGGTGCTTAGTTTTTGTTTGGGATGTTACACATTCCTTCCATCATTTCTACTTGGTGCCCAGCAAAAAGACATGATCTACTCAATGCTTTTCTTGATGCTCTTTCTCCATTTCAATGGCCACGGGTCAGTGTTCCCATAAGTCAATAAGGATGCTATATTTCTTGACGAAGACTTTGAAAAGGTACCTGAAGCACTTTCTTCGTCTCTCTGGAGATCTCTTCATTGTGCAAGGATCCTCTTGTGACCAGCTTGGCAAAGAGTCCTTATTGTCACATGTATCGGATTTTTCTTAAATTCATTGATTGGATTACTAAAGAGAACATTATTTTCTCAGATATTGGACCGATATTTGGTATTCTGCTGTCAATAATTACGGAGGTTATCGAGGTGTAACCTCTGTAATTACAAAGGTGGAACGGCTGGCCCTCTGGTGTGGTCAGAACAGTCTGGAGCTGAATACACTCAAGACTGTGGAGATGACAGTGGACTTCTGGAGGAGCCGCCCAATACTCCCCCCAATCATTAAACTCAACGGTGTTGTGTCTGCTGTGGACACCTTCAGATTTCTGGGTGTCACAATCTCCCAGGACCTAAAATGGACACCCAACGCGGACACTCTTATCAAAAAGGCTCAGCAGAGGTTGTATTTCCTACGTCAACTCAGGAAGTACAACCTGCCTCAGGAGCTGCTGATTCAATTCTATTCAGGAATAATCCAGTCTGTTTTCTGTTCGTCCGTCACTGTCTGGTTTGGATCAGCTACCAAACAAGACAAGAGTAGACTCCAAAGAACCGTCAGGGCTGCAGAAAGGATTATTGGTATGAAGCTGCTCTTGATCCAGGACTTATATGCATCTAGAGTCGGGAAGTGAGCAAGCAGCATTATTGTAGACCCATCACACCCTGGACATCACCTGTTCCAACTCCTTCCTTCTGGTAGGCGCTTTAGATCACTATATGCCAGGACAAATAGGTACAAGAACTTTCCGTATGCCATCAGTCTTATGAACACTTCAATTTTAGTCAATTATAAATCAAGTCCACCTGTACATTCAATGAGGTGGACCTCATTGTATATAGTTTATGATATTTGCATTATTGTTTTTGTTTGCTTTTAATTCTGTACAGAGAGCGCTCAGGGAAACTGGCCTCAAATTCCCTGTATGTGTCCTCATACTTAGCGATAATTAAGGATTCTGATTCAGCTAATCGGTGCTCACAGTGAAACAGCAAGTACAGATGCCAATGCACTGTTCCACCAACCTAGATCCTGACCACCAGTGCTGCCTGTATTGAGATTGCATGCTCTCTCTGTAACCACATGCCTTTCCTCTGGGTGCTCTCATTACTTCCCACAAAGATGAGAGTGGAACATTAACTTCTCTGAGGATCGTCACCTTGTTGTGGCAGAGAGTGATGTTGTCTGCAGCTTAGTTCCTGGTAGGGTTGTCCAAGGTGGTAAGGTCAAGGGGGAGTTTCTGGACAGAGAGCAATCTGACCAACACCTCACGGCAGAGCTGGCGGAAAATGATGACAGTGGCAGTGAAGGCAGAGGATTGCTGCAGCAATGAAGGGTCCCCAATCGTTTCGCATTCCATGTTACTGGACCCTGACCCCATCTGTCAAATATTATGTGGAGGCTGCTTCCCCATGTTAAACAAAGTCCTGCACAGGCATTTTCCATTACGAGAATCCAGCCTAGACAACCCCTTAAGAGAGCATCATATGTGACTCGAGTAATTGCACCATTACTGTCTGTTCTTGTAGGTGAGTGGTAGAATTTCTGTGCGTTGACAGTAACTGAGGGAAATAAAGTAAGATTAGTGTGGGATTTGTGTAAAATAGATACTTGTTATCTGGTGTGGGCTTGGTGGCTGAAGAGCTTTTTTTCTGTGCGGTGTAACTTAATGACAAAAAAATCTTGAAGAAGATTAGATCCAGTAAAAATATTTTTCACGATGGCAACCTGAATTTACTAACTAAGCAACTTGCATCTGCTAAGATTCTTCTCACAACATTATGAAATACAATTCAATCTTGACCGTGTGTTGGGAAAAGTGACCTAACAGTTGCTCAGAGATTTAAGGAACATTTTAATGGAGGTAAGGAAAGGAGGCAGATTAGATTCCAGAGGTGGGATTCATAGCATCTGAAGGTATAGTTAGGAATTGTGAAACAATTAAAATGGTGGTGCCCAGAAGGCAGAGCAACAAATATGTATTATGTGGATCTTCAAGAATTTTAAATGATCAAAGGCTGCAGTAACAAGGAGGGAGGAGAATTTAAAATTTGTGTTTTCAGATTGGAATCCACTGTAAGTTAGAGAGTACAGGTGTAATGTATGAATGGAAGAAGGATTATGTTAATGATATAGAGCAAATAGTCTTGTGTATGCATTATTTTTAGCTTCTTTGTTTTGAAAATGAAATTGTCACATGTCTGGGAGCTCCTGAGGTGATTGTACTGAGCACCTGCCACTGTAGTCAATTAGCAGTTCAAGTCATTTTTACATGATTGATTTTTAAGATATTTGGCATATATCTCTGTAATGTATTCCACTGTACATTTAGTGAAATAAGAAAGGCACTTTCTTTACCTTGCTAATCTAGCTAAATAAAATATTCAAATCTTTGCACAATTCTTTCATTTGTTACAGGAATATTTGCATGGTCTCATAAAATATATACGCCAATTGGAACAGAATGAATTGATTAATGATTTGCCACTGGGGCACTGATTACACCTTTTGTTCTGTTTGCATTATTGGACGATAAATGCTGGGCATCCAATCCAGTTCAAACTGGTGGTGTCAAAACACCGTTGGTTAGAATGATACTAAGGGTGATGAGATTACTATACGCCATCCAATTCACTCGTCGAATATGATGCTGAGCACTTTATTATTTGGACAAAGGACACATTAACTGGAAACACAAAGGACTACAGATGCTGAAGTCTGGAGTGAATAAAATGCTAAATGAACCGGGGGTCAAACAGCATCTGTGGGGGAGAAAGGAATTATCAATGTTTCGGATCAAAACCCTACATCAAGAATCCTTTCCACCACCATAGATCCTGCTTGACCCACTGAGTTTCTCCAGCAGATTGCTTATTCCTTCCGAAACATTTAATTGCATCTCTTCTTTTTAAAAATATTGTTGCCATTTATTGATCACAGGTTAACAACTTCCGATCAGGAGAGGGAAATGATTAATTCTGGGGGGGGGGGGGGGAGTCAAAACGACGTCATTAATTGATGCACTCCGCCTGATTAGCTGAATAGCACTTCTACTTGCAGGAATTGACTGCTGCCTTTTCTGCGTTACAACAGTGACAACACTTTAAAAAAATTATTCAAGAGCTGAGGCTACAACATTAATCTTTCTCCAGTTCTGATTTTCTGAGGCTGAAGAGGAAGATGACGTTTAACCCACGACCTACCCAGAGTTAATAGTAATAGTTTCTTATTGGTGGTCCAAAGTGGGGAATGCCATGTTATTTAGCTGTTTATTCTGTCCTTTTTGAGAACAATTTGGCAGCAATGGAAACTAAGTAAACTAGCCTCAGCGTGATGACCCTTTGATGGTATTTGGATGCTTAGCAATGATTTTGGTTGCTTTTAAGTGTAGAGTCTGTTCAAAATCTCCCTTTCCTTTGAAATCATTAATACAATATTCTGGAAATCAATCCCAAAGCTGGGATGGCATAGTAGCTTAATCACCAGCTGAAAGATGACATGGGTCAAAGTTTAGGATTCAAATGGAGTCTACCCAAAGATCAATTGATTTGGTACTAGTTTTAGTTCAGATGACGTGCACTTTCTGTACCTTTCAAAAGGCCTCTTACATGCATTTGATCAGTTAGCCCAAAATATACTAATGTTTACAAGCAGGAACTTGAAACAAATTAATTTTGCTCATTCTTTAAATTTGCTATTAATTCCTTGTTTACTGAAGCCTTCAAACAATGGTCAAATTAGCCAAATTTAAATTTGATATTGTTGAATGAAACTGACCACCTTCCCCCCCACCCCCCAGTGCGATATGATATTATGGCTAATTCTGACTTGTATCAGTTCAATGTACCTGCTTGTTGATTAGATGGAGGCTTTGCAGTGTCTGGTGACACTTAACCACGTGATTGCTGGTTTCTTTTTAAACTGCCTACATTATCAGACGCCGAGGTAGTTTGTCCATTTACACCATTAACATTCTTAACTGAGGAACAATTACATTCAGTCGTTTCAGGAGTCGATGGGGAAACAGCAACGTTGTTACTTTTGCCTTGTTTAAATTCGATCAGTATAAAATGAGGAATCAATACCTTGGATAGTTGATGTCCTTCAATAGCAAACTATCATAATTTAAAAATAATACCTCTAAATTATCAAGGAAACTGAAAATACCAGTAAAGTTGCAAAGCCCAAGCACATAGAATATGAAAGAATAATCTGGCCATACTTGAATAGAACTTAGTTCGGGTCTCACAAATAAATAAAACAGGCGAAATAAATATTTATTAACTTCAAATGAAAGGAATTCCAGGTTTACTGCGCTCCTACTGTTAAACATTCCATAGCAATTAAACAGATTTTAATACCAACATTGTTGAATCATGCTCAGTACGGATGAAAATATTTATTAATACAAAATGACCCGACTATATCGATTTTCACTCTCGTCCAGTACATCAATCTGCCCTTCATTAGAATCGCCAGCAGGTGACTTGGGTTGGTTTGGTTTGAGTATAGTGATTCCCCAACATGGGAAAATGTTTGACGCCGAACATCGACCAGTTCAAAAACTTTTGTCTCAGAGCGGGATGTCCGAGACAGAGCATTTCTCCCACACCAGGCTCGAGTTCCTCTCACATGGATCCCGCGCTGATGGCACAGGTCCGTTATACCCTCATCCCATCACGCCACAAGGGTAAGGTCCACCTTTTGTTCCACTTTACCAAACAAAAGATGACCTTATCTTAATACTTAACTTGCAATAAACTTATTAAAAAAGGGGCAAGTGTACACCGGCACCTTTCAGTCGCCCAAACCGTGCACACTGAACCATCGCTCCAACTTCGACACACTTGCAGTTTCGTCGATCTTTACAATATGTTTTAAAAATGCAAAGCCTATTAATTAACAATGCACGGTGCGCAGAAACGCAAACCGTTTCACCGCGCTGCTCCAAAAAGAACATACACGCCGGTGTAATCTTTGTTGTTACAGACACTGGTGCCAATTTCCCTGATCTTTCGGCGTCTGCTGGTTTGTTGCCTCACTTCATCAGAACTTGAGAAACACGGGCAAGAGAGGGATGCAGAGTGCAACGTAATGAACGATCCGTCGTTAAGATACCGGGCTGTTTGTAAACATGGCTGTGCTCCGGAGCTCGGAGACCGCGCTACCCGAGATGGGCTCAACGTTAACCGGCTGGATTATTTTAAAGTCTCCTCCCCAAAAATTCCCCGTGTAAAAACGACTGGACTATTTCCTGGTGAGGAAGTACACATGAGCGGAACTGGCGTAAGTTGTTATCCCTGCGCTGAAAGGGCTGTGGATCTGTGTATTACTGACTGAGGAAAGCTCCATTCTTTCTAAAGGATTTTTTTCCCCTTCTCTCCATTCTTATTCATCTCCCTCCTTCCCTCGATTAGGATTCTTTCATCCCCTTCCTTGCATTTGATCGGAATTTGGAGAAGAATACACACAAAAAAACCCGTCAGCTCCGAAAGTCTTCAGTCTGATGGCTAGAGCTGGAATCTACTGTGGTGGGATGGACGGTGCGTGAATTTTATTCCAGACAAAGAGAAGTCAGAGAGAGAGGGAGATAGGGGGAGAGAGAGGGAGGGAAGGAGAAAGGAAGAAGGGGGCACAGACAGACACAGCCAGAAAGAGGGAAAGGGAAAGGGACAGTGCATGTGTGCGAGAGAGATTGATGAGAGATAGTGAGTGTGGAAAGACAGAAAAGGTGTGGATGAAACAGCGATTTGCTACTGAGCACCTTTTTTTTTCGTAACTGGTTAAAATGCAGAAATGATGGGAGGGACATAAAAATCAGCCAGGATTTCTAGTTATTTTCCGGCCGCTACAAGTGGAAGAAAAGAGCATTTTGCAAGTGTGTGATTTTATTTTTAATTTTTAGGAAGGACCAAATTGTGGTCGTGGTTATTGTGGATTCCGGGAGATTACTGCTGCTGAAACTATTGGGGGAATTAAAAAAACAAGTCGGTGTCTCATCTGGGGAAAAAGTGTTATTATAGAATCAACGTCAGTCCGTACTGTGGAGACCTGGTCAATTTCACTTGAGAATTTGGTCAATTTCACCTGGGGATTTTCTTGTCAATTTTACTTGGAATTTTGTCATTTTCTGTCCGGATGGTCGGCTCGCTTGGAATTATTATGGGAATATTGGAATAATTTCTCCAAGCAAGTTATAAACGGATTCTTCTCTTGCGGATTTCTGTCCCGGTGATTTATTAATACACAGGCGACGTGCATCTTTAGCCATCGTCTCCTGCAAAGTGCTTTGGCTGGGCTTTGTGGAATTGCTATTGTTGATTTTATTGAGGGAGAATATATTTTAGCCGTCACCTTTCTGTGGGGAATTCGTGGGTGTGCAATGGATGGCCCGCGGTGCAGTGGGCTTCGCCGGAGTAGGCGATCCAGGGCTCAGAGAAACCGAGACAGGAAGGCAAAGGCAGGAGGAGGTGGCGGTGGTGGAGGCAGTTCGAGGGCCGTCAGCACACAGTCCTCATCGGGATCTGAGCGAGAGGGCAGCAACAAAAATCCAGCCACATCCCGACCTAGACCTCCAAGACGACGGAGGAAAGACTCGACTTCAGGAGAAGAAGATCTCATTGATGGATTTGGAATAGCCAGTTTTGTGACATTGGAGGCACTGGAGGTAAGCAACGGTTGGATTATGCAAATTTTACCTCCTTGAGACGGGAGTTTTGGATGTGGCTCAGTTTTGAAAGGAAGCCCATAATGGCCCTTCATTATCATGGCAAAATATGTTGTAAATGATTAATTTTACTTTTGGTTGTGTATTTGAACTGTTCTCTCAGCTATCATGGAAAGCTTAGAGTTTTGGGTTAGGTTGTTCTGTCGACTCTTTCTACCCCTAATTCACTTTGCACCCCATAGTCGAAGTCTGAAACATTTTAATATATGAAAGCAGTGTTGATATTTAGTAGTGGGTATAAGGAGTGCAGCTGGTTAATATTCGTGTTCCACTTTAACCTATGTGTCACTGAGAAATAGGCCCCTCCATTGTAATTTGCCAAATTAATATTGTTCAGTCACTTTCCTATGGACTACTGTTGGTTAAAAATGAGTAGTGACTGAGAAGGTTGAAAAGCCACCAAGTAATGTATCTGCAATGATTTGGAGGTCAACAGAGCTGGAAAGGATGCAAAAGAAGATTACCTCAATGAGAGGAGCAGATAAAATACCTTTTATTTGATTAATAAAATTGCATTGAATTGTGATTCTGAAATTATATTACTGAATATTGAGAGGGGAGTGCGCATCTGGAAGCATGCTCAGGAGAACTTGTGGATGTGAAGAACTTGCATTTGGTGAAAAAAGCTATTAGTGTTACCAGAATCTTCAGTAATCTACAGTAAACTGGTTGGGTGACTCCTGTTTCAGTGGGACCAGCACCGTTTATCCAAAATTGGGTGGATTCCCCTCCACCAGTAATAACAGAGAAACAAAGTACTGTAAATAGTCTCCATTCAGGAATGTTTGTTTGCTTAATCCAGAACTAGAGAATGAAATGCCACTTAAATTATTACTTAAGTCTCCAAAATGACAAGTATTGATTGTTTATCCTTTGTATTTGGTGCATTTTTTTCCAGCTAAATGTGTCTTTTATGCTTTTGGATCAAATTATGAACTGGTTTTTAATCCTTTTATTACCAAAGAGGAATGGAATTTTCCTTCCTTCTCTGTAACATTAATATATTTGTGCTGGAAGTGGAACATAACACCTTACAGCATTTCCAGAAGTTTTATTTATAAATTAGTTCATGTGTTCTAGTGCTTCTGCACTGCAGTATCATAGACCCAGTGTAGAAATAAGCTGAGTTATTGCTTGTGATGCTGCCTGATATCACTTTTATATGCATTGTTTACCTGCTGTCCAAATTGCATGTTTCTCCTCTCCAAAAATAAAGCATAACTTTTTAAACCATCAGACCTTGTCAGTGACATCTATAGGAAGAAATGGATATTTGCTCAGAATAACATATGGCAGATTTTCATTTTATTTCCAACCTTGTCTGTGTGATAACTTGTATCGAGGTTATGGTGTGAAACCTAAGGTGGATATTTGGTTGCCATTGTGCTAGTTTAATGAGGAGCAACATTCTTTTTCTTTGAACTGTTTCATTTTAACATTGCTTTGCACCATTGCAATGAATTGATCCAATTATTGTTCTTATTTGCTTGTGTTGTGTTTCCTTAAGGTGAGAGAAAGAAACTATGGACATATTTGATTTGCACAATGCATGGAAAGTTATTTTAACTGTAGTGATTAAATATGCAGATATTGGTTGCCTAAGTGTCTTCACTTTCCAGACTCCCAGTGCAGTCTTGTGCTTGGATGATGTCTAGATGTAATACATTTTTGTCACTGCAAAAGCTCTGTTCTCTCTCATCTTAGTTATGGGATTTCCTATTGAATGTCAGATGTACAGTGAAAACCTGGCAGACTGTTCAGAATTACATTGATTAATTTGATCAGTATTGGAATCATAGTAAGGGAAATAAATGATGAGAAAATAATTGATTAATTGATATGACAGTGAAGTCCGTTAGTGTCCAAGCCACTGATTTGATGATGTAGCTTGTTTTGCTGATGTAGATCGTACTTTACTGGAGCTGTCTAATTTTCACTGCAATTACAGAACCGATTAATAAGTTTCTGTAATGGTGTTATTACAGTTAATAGACAATGATCCTTTACTAAAATTAGCTGACTTTTTAAATATCTGATGGGTATTACTAGATCTCACCCCTCTGGAATAATTAAGTGAATAAAATGTTATTTTACCTTTCTGTTGACTGAACAGCTTAAATAAACTTCAGGTATAGGGAAAAAGATTTCAAACAGTCTTGCTCTGAGGAATCAACTTAAAACACAACTCTTAATGAGTCAGTCTTACTTGGTTAATTACCAAGTTCTTTAACGAGGTTGAACCATTGTCATGGTTTTGTGCACACTGCTAGGATATTTAATTATGTTTTTTTAAAAAATGTAAATAAGTACTTATAAACTAAAGCATTTTAATTTACCTAAGTATAAAGAGGCTGTAATAAAATTTAATTGTAATGCACTGTCCTTCCTTGACAGCTTTTGTACCATGACCATTCTTCTGCAATGCTCCCAACTAATTATCAAAATGTAAATTCAGTGTTTGTAGTAGTCTGCTTAAAACCAATCAACTTTTGGATTAAAATTATTTTAAGTATTGTGTCCCTCTTTGAAAACCATCATTATTGATCAAGAGTTCTGTTGTGCTGATTTTTAAGTTGTTGGTCCTTGTATTATTAATAATGTATCATTAAAGTGTTCTGTAAAGTTGAAGCCTTCAGTCACTTGTTCTAGGCATGGTCAAGAATTCACTTGCACGGTATTAATTGGGCAGATGGGTGAATCAGTGAAAAATGTTCTTCCGGATTTGCGGATCCAATCCTTTGAAAAGTTGATTTTTTTTCAGTATGTATTGAAAATATACCATTGGTGTAATTGGGTGGCAGAGGGCTGGCTAGCGTGTTGTAGCTCTAAATATAAAAAAAATAAAGTATCAGCTCTTTCTTTTGATTGCAACATATGCATAGTTAGTTTGTGATGTAATGGATTACACTTATTCCAGCCAATATATAAAAACATATCTCAGTGAGAATTCATATTGCCTAACATAAAAGGGAGGGTGATTTTATAATGAGCTGTTATATTGTTTAATAAGATGATGTTAACAGAACTGCAGTAAACTGCATAGCTATCAACTACCTCCCACAATAAGATCAGGGAAAAAAACACAAGCACACCATAAGAGGACTTTACTATAGTGAGAAAAAGCAATTTGTATTTAAATTCATTTTTTTTATTTCTAAGTATATCAGAAATTGCTGTTATTTTTGGTGAGAATTGACTGTCCCTTTTTAGTGTAATTTATTCAGAGTTAATGGGCATGCAACCTTCCAGTAATAGCAGCGCAGTGTAGAGATGTTAAACCTTTTCCTGACTTGGGATGCATTTTTTCCTCTGGTATGGTGGTTAAAAAAAAAAATCAGCATCCATGAAAAATCCAGAATTTACATGCTTGGCTGAAAATGCAACTAAATATATGAAGGGTGTAGTTGAGGCATTGATCAAAAGCAGCCCTGCAGAGTAATTTTGTGTAACACGTTGTTATGCACAGATTTGCTAGCCAGTCAATAATGTACTGAATGCAGGCAAAGACGTGGATATAAATTCAATTATTTGAGTTCTGCTTTACCCGCATTAGGGTAAAACGAAGGAGTTTTGACCCGTGTAATGTTTGGAGGACCGATGTAAATTCTCATTGTTTTGCTGTCTGCTGTAATCTGGAGTTTGTATTGTTAACATAACATTGCCTGTAGTTAATGTGGAATGCCAGGGAGCACTGACCACCACATATGTACATTTGTATTTTAAAATGTTGCAGATGGGAAAATTCTTTGTACTGCCCCAGTTTTAGATGCAGCATTTTGTTTTGCTAGTTTGTTACACATTATTATTAATACATTGGTAATGTATACAATTGTACACTTCGCTGTGTGTGAAAATGTATGAATTGATGTCATAGAAACCACAATTCAGATTAACGTCAACAATTCTATAGCTTCACTTCAGCACTTTGAAGAATTATCTGAAGCACTTAACGGCTTATTGTGCTATGCTGTAGTTGCAATTATATTTAACCTGGCTTGATATTTACCTGTGGGTAATAATATCATTTTCTTTATAATGTTACATTCCCAACCTCAATAGTTTCTTCATGTTGTGATTAAAAGATTTGCTGTGATCTTAAATACATTTCATCACCATAATCTTAAATACATTTTGTTGCTGTTCAAATGTCTACGTTCATATTGTAAAAGGCACAACTCAAACAGGAAGATGTTGAGATTATTTCACTTGCAAGAACTCACAACTCAAATGCTCAGTGCACTCAGGTAATGACATCTTCATTTCGGGAGTAGAAAGTCCCCTGGATGCCACATATTGTAAAACAAGATGAAATTCCATTTTTTTAAAAAAGTGTTTGACAAATGTCTGTCTACAGTGCTTCAGGTTCTTCTGCCCATAAATTCCCTCCACCAAGCAGGGGTCATATTCATTTGGATGGCGTTTCTCAGCAGAGTTCTTCACCTACTGTGAATTGATTTAACAAGATAAGAGGATAGAAAAATACTGCTAGTGCTGATTCCATTTTTCCCCTGTGTGAAAACTTATTGTAGCATTTAAATGTAATTTTGATGGGGGACAATGTCAGCTGACAATGACTTTTGTTGATTCAGACAGGGAAGGTGCCCTTGAGAAGGTGGTGTGAAGTCTACTTGAACTGCTGTTGTCCTTGAGATGAATGCACTCCCACAGTGCTGTCAGGTCACAGGAATTAAGCACAGTTGTGATAAAGTGACAGATGGGGTGTGATTGGGATGGGAACTTGTAGGCATTCCTGTGTACTCGTTCCCTTTGCCGTACTAAATTGCAGAACTTGCTTGTGAAGGAGCTGCAGTTGAAGAAGCAGTGAATTATTTCATTGCTTATTGTTTCACACTATTTGAATATATTAGATTTCTGCAATATTAATTAATCACTCTTCAGGGGAGGTGTTTCAAAATGTCAAGCTGTAAAGTGCTGCTGTTAACTAGCATTTCAGTTATTCAGATTGGCATCTAATCTGCAGTGAGAACAGGCAAATGGAGAATGAAATAAGAAAAGATTACTGGTCTTAACCCAAAATGTCGGCTGTTTATGCATCTCTATAGATGCTGCCTGACTTGCTGAGTTCCTCCAGCATTTTGTGTGTTTTCCAGCATCTGCAGAATCTTCTCTGTTTATGAAAAGATATTCAAAAATGGTTAAAGGTGTTGTAAATTTTGCTGCACTTGAGGATAGTGTTTTATATTGTATACACATTGGTGAAATTGGCTCACTTTGTGGGATCACACTCTCTTGGATTGTTGGTTGTGAGTGTAAATCTTATTCTAGAAGTTGAGCATATGATTCAATTCAATGTCGTGTTGAATGGTCCATTGGGATTTAAACTGAGTTCTACCTTATTTCATTACATTGAAGCTGCTACATGAATGGAAATTGACAGTGGGAAATAATGCTAGATTCAGAAGTAATTCATACAGCAAGTATATTAACAAAAGATTCAGACTGATTAAATGTAATATTTGCTTTCAGCCTAAAGATACATTTACCTGTAATGCTGGGTTTCAAATCTTATTGTTAAGGCTAGGTTTTCCCTCTTCAAGCACAGTCATGAACATTTTTGGGAATTGATGAGTATTTTGGATCAGGGCAAACATCATTTATCTCTGTCCCAAATAAAATTTCAGATACTCATGTGCTAATTCTTGGATATCTCAAAAGTTGTCATATTGTCAAAGTTCACAGTAAAAATATTATCCAAGTATGTATATGTCACCAAATACTACCCTGAGATTCATTTTCTTGCAGGTATTCACAGCAGAACAAAGAAATACAATAGAATTAATGAAAAACTGCACACAAAGACTGACAAGCTTAACAAAAGTACAAAGGCGACAGGCTGTGTAGATATATAAAATTAAAAAAAATAAATAAATAATACTGGGAACGTGAGTTATTGAGTCCTTGAACGCGAGTCCATTGGATGTGTTCAGTGATCAATTTCCTGTTATCAAGACTTGATAATTTTGCTATTGGTAAGGGAATATCCTGTGGTTAACATACATAATTAGTCTGATATCAAAGCATCGTAGAAAGAACTGGGAGTTATTTGTGATTATCGTAGTGATCTGCTCTAATACATCATTAATACTTTTTTGTGTGATGGTCTGAATACTTCACCACAAAACACCATTTCTAACATCACCCCTGCATTTGAGCAATCATTGTGCTATCCAGCTGTTTTCTACCAACATAAAAGGCTGCCTTTAGGATCAAATGTTCATTTGTACTGAGTATTTCCAACTGCTGCAATGTGTGAACGAGCTTGGTCCCATTGTTAATAAATTCCTTGTGGCATATGACTATTTGCTAAGTAAACTATTCTTGCCTGAAGTCTCTGAATCAAAAGCAACCCTGTAATTACATCCAGTATTTAAATTTTCTATTCAGATCAATGGGATAACTTGCAGAATAGAGATTGGTTTGTTCTGTGTCGCTGCCAGTTTGGGCAGTTTTAACTGTGATCAAATCGAAATGGTTCCCAGGTTGATTTTGATCAATCTTTGAACAGAACAGTGATGAACGAAGAAGGGTCACATTCCATCCGACCTAACTTCTTCCAAGCAAAATCCTGGTCCAGCCAGTCTAATTATTGATATGCATTGCAATGTAGATGGGTCACAAAATATCTCATTGCCAACAACTTAAGTTGATAGCTCAGAAAAACAGAATTAAGAGCTGACTTTCAGCAGGTGTTATTTTAATCTGCACAAGTTGATCTTGAATCAGATGCCGAATGTATACTTGACATGCTCTGGCAAAGTGGTATTTTAGAATCATCCTTTCAATATGAGCTTCAATTTGTTTTTACAGACTACTTTACCTTGAACTGTTATTAATATTTCAATAGTTTTAAAAATATATGAATTATGAATATGTCAATTTCACTGTTTACAACTCAGTAGGTGAGCGACACAGTCAGAAGTGTTGATTAGGGATTAGTGAAGCCTTCAGTAAAGCCAGATGCTATCTAATGTTATCAGCGTAAGAAGGCAAATTTTGCTGGATTAACATTGTTCCTCTCCATCAGCATCTGAAGGCAAAGTAAGACTTTTTATTGCCTTAGGTGTATTTTGCAGAAGAATGTAGTTTCCATCCTGCTGAGAAAATACATTTCCATGAAAATTCTGTGCAAAGTTAGTTTAATAATTCCCATCATTACAACAGTATCTAAAATCAAAAGTATTGAGTTGGCTGTAAAACATGCTTTGGGACATCTTGAGGTTGTGAGAGGCACTACATAAATGGAAGTTTGTTCTTTTTTTAATGAGCTAATTGATTTGCAAATGAGTCTGTTGATGCAGTTAATGTGGCTTAATCATTTAAAGAACAAATTTCATCGATTCGAGGCATTCTTTAAAATAATACAATGTCAGAGGATTTCTGACCTATGTTTAAGACATGCCTGTGAATTGATGATTCTTGCATGGAACTTCGCATTTTTATTTCATAAATTTGTACATGAAGGAAGATGCAAACCCAGTTACTGTATCTACATGAGCATTCTCTGGTTCCAAGAGTTACCCGATCTGATTTATATTCCTCTTCGTAGATGATCAACACCAATTGCAGACTTTAATCAGAGTATTGCCTACCTACTAGTATTGTCCGACAAGTAAGGGGAAGTAATTTTATTTTGCAGTTAATACATAAAAAATATTAGGTTTATCACGCTGCCAAGTGAAATCAAATAAAATGCTGACAATAGTTAATGTGGCGAGCACTGACAACACAAATAACAGGAGGCAATTTGATGCTTGAATCAGCTGTATGCATTTAAACAGTATGCCTTGATGATGAATTTCATGCACTATAATAGAAGTGTCAAAGTGGTTTTGTGGTGTCTTTCCATACTGTTAGTCTTGGGCTGTATGTTCACATTTATGGTAAGTCAACAGTCATTTAACGCCTTTGTCTCTAAATATTAAAAGCACAGAATGTACTTTTGTTAGAGATGTAGTTTCTTAAGAGATTTCACTAACTGTGCTTAGACATATGCCAATTGGTCAAATGCGAGAGTTGACTTGTACACTAGATGCAAGTTTGGGGTCCCTTCACACTTCATTGTCAGAAAACACAGTGATGTAGCCCAGATAATTTCTGCGCATTACCATTAGTGTTAACTTGCTTCATATTGCTACTTGCAGATTTTTTTAAATTTTGATGATGTTGTGGTAAATGCCTCTTTTCTTTCATGTGACTCTGGAGACAAGATGCCTCTGTATAAATCCTCCCCTGACTGGATATAGTTGTGAGAAGCACCTGACAGGACCAAGATCTGATTTGCAGTACATCCTTGCTCAGACCCAACATCCCCTTTAGCTCAGTGTCCCAATGCTGCAGATGGTTTGGAATGGATACCAGTTGGATTGGGATTTGAACCTGTGTCCACAATCAGATCCTTGGCAGTGTTATTGCAGTGTATAGTGTCCCTCTGATTACGCGCTTTTTTAAAAAGGATAAATTTATATTGTCTGTTGCATATCTGTTCTTAAGGAGTTTTTTTTTCCAGTTTAAGTTGTCTTCTTGAATTGCTTATCTCACTGCCAGCAATCTTTATCTTAGCTCCACTAACTGCCAGCATTATGTTCTGCCAAGTGTTTCCATGTGGCTTCACATCACATAACAGAAAGAGATTTCATTTTACACGATTGTGACATTAGACCAAGGCTGGAGTGATTCCAGCAGATAGCGAGAGAGCGAGAGAGAGATTTCATTTTAACTGTAAAAATTGTTCCAGAGAGCTCTATGCTTGTGAGGAGGAAAGGGATTGTTATCTGTGCTTTAATCAACTCAAAATCTCCTATGTCATTACAAAACACACTGAAACATTGATTGAGACCATTAGTAGATGGATAGTGATTTTATTGCTGAGCAGCTGCAGATCAGCTTGTTCTACAAATGGAGCCATTTACCACACATTAATACATAGTTCTGGCTGGTACAATTGGTACAATTGTCAAGTTTTAACAATCTATTTACCGGTGATAAGTAGTAAATTGTGACCTGCAATACTGACAGGTATGAAGCAGTAATTGTGTGTGTGTCTCTCTCTCTCTCTCTCTCTCTATGTATGTATGTATGTGTGTATGTATGTGTGTGTGTATATATATATATATATATATATACACACACACACACATATATTAATACTTTATTATGTTCCCGCATTTTCTTATAATAAATCAGGCAAGTGATTTGTTGTCACAAAATAACCAGGGAGGAAACCCATAATTTTCTCTATACAATTCAACTTTCCCTGTCAAATAATCTGCTCACTGTTTTAAATTTAATCAGCAGCCTACTTTAAATTGCTAGTGTTCTTTGCCTTTCTTAGCCCACCGACATGCGAAGGAAGTTTCCAGCTGGATACTGTAACACCTGTTCACGTAATTGACATGTGCTGCACTCCACTTTCCAGCACGTTTGTTTGAGCTCTGATTCTGAGTTGGGGTAGTGAACTGAACACAGGTAGTCTCCTGGTCACGGTCTGCCATTGCTTGAGTTCACTCTGGCAGGTACAGTCCAAAATCACTGTTGAAGCACAAAGGAACTAAAACTAAGTCCGGCTCAACAGCACACAATGACCCCTACTGGAATTGCAAATATGTGCACGTTGAAATGCACAGGATTGTGTTTGCCTCTGAACTTCTCCGTTATTAGATAAGCTTTGACTTGCACTTGATATACAAGCACTGCTACCTTGTTGAACTGCAAGACAAGGAGTCTATGCCACTGGCAGAGGAGAAAATTAGAAGAAGGGTAACGTTTCAACTCCATTTCAATGTGGAACTCCCTTTCCACTGTGCCCCTGTGGATCATTGGAGGTGCTAGCAAATTTCTTTTAACATGAATTGAAATCAACTATCCCAGTGGCTTTATAACAACATTGGAAGGATGTGCCTTGGGATCAGAGCACACCTCAGTAACAGAGTATTGTACATTCGACAGTGTTGTGCAGATGGCTTTATAGAGCCTGCCAGATTAATATTACATTCTGTACACACCAGGAAGATATATTTCCTGTGTAAAATATATTTTCTCCATTACATTTGGCTTGAAACATTCACTCTCTGTTATGCTAAGACCTTCTCGATGATACCCACTGTGGAATACTCAGAATAATTGAGGTTTAGTAATCCACTTGCCATTAATTTTTATTGTTGGCTCTCAGTTAAGTAAATGTGGCTGTATAATTTCATTTTGTACTGACAAAAAATATATATAGTGCAATTATTTTCCTGGAGGGAGAAATTACAGAATCTAACTCGTGGTTCTGTCATTGAGGCTGATCAGAGTAAATTATGAAGGAAGCTGGATGTCATTTTGTAAAGAAGCGGGAGGCAAGTGGTGGCCAGCACAAATTGATCTAATTATGCCTCCGGTTCTGAATGCTTGTTCTCTCATGTTAGGAAATGGCACTGAGACCAGATGTACATCAAGCTCACCTCAAAAGATCGAGGGACGATTTTGATAGAGGTATATAAGATTTATGAGGAGTACAGATAGGGTCAATGCAAGCAGGCTTTTTCCACTGGGGTTGTTTGGGACTACAACTAGAGATCTTGGGTGAAAGGGGAAAAGTTTAAGGGGAACATGAGGGGAAACATCTTCACTCAGAGGGTTGTGAGAGCGTGGAATGAGCTGCAAGTGGTACATGCAAGCTCGATTTCAGCATTTAAAGAGAAGTTTGGATAGGTGCATGGGTGGTAGCGGTATGGAGCACAGATCGATGGGAGTAGGCAGTTTAAGCGGTTTGCATGGACTAGATGGCTTGAAGGGCCTGTGTCTGTGCTGTATTTTCCTATGACTCTATAAATGAAAACGAGTTTTGCAAATAATTGGCCTGTTGAAGAGAGATCTTTGAATTATGATAGGAAAAAAGAAAGGATTTCATTCACTTATGTTGCTTTTAAAGAAATCTAATCCTTTTTACTATTTGCACTCCATTAATCTTCCCAGGCTTTGCCAACACTTTGGATTAATTTTATGACCATTCATTAAAGTTTAAAGATGGCTACAGACAATGCAACTTGAATAAAGGAGACACAATGTCTGGTGATTTCAGCTCGGGGATCGTGGAGTAATATTTCCTTTCCCTGTTCAGTAATGGCTGATGTGAAATGATCTGCCTTCATCGGTGTGGTGTGGTAAGACCAATATTCGCTGTTGAATGAGGTAGGACAGAACTGGAGAAAGCTCTCTTCCAGTGGAATAAACAAATGAGGATTCCATATTTATAAGTGGGGGGCAAAGAAATGTTACATAGAGCTGTGAAAATAGTTTTTTTTTCCTGCTTGAATAATCTGTCAGTGGAAATGATAAATCGAACAGGCACAAACACATTATATGATAGATACATGTCTAGAGCTAGTGATTCACTGAAATATAAACTGTCAAGTGTGGCAGATGAAGAACTCCATTCTGAATGGTGAATGAGTTATGTAGCAATGATTTGCTGCTGGTTTACTTTTTTTCCAAAGTCATCAAAGCATGCTCTGGTATTGTGCACATGCCACATAATTCTGCAAGCTTTATTGTTTTATTTCTAAGGGCTGAGGTAATATCATGGCCTTGATCTGTGTGGGCTTTCCTTGACAGGAGGTGGTTTGTGTTCCGCATGCATTGGAGTAGTTTTCCCACAAGGGCACTCTAAGGGAGCTTGCGAAGTTGGAGAAGAGTATAGTGGAGCAGGAGGTGGTTTGTTTTCCAGCCCATGTTGTTGGGGCTAATTTAGAGGTGTGTGTGTGTGTGTGTGGGCTTTGATCGTGCAGGAAAGTTGTGCATGTAGGAGGGAGATTGAAAATCTGGCTGAATGGTGCCACAAACACCAACTTCTCAATGTCAGTAAAACCAAGGAGATGATTATCGACTTCAGGAGGAAGAAACCGTAAGTTCATGAGTCAGTTCTCATTGGGAGATCGGAGGTGGAGAGGATCAGCAACTTGAAATTCCTCTGTGGTATCTTTTCAGAGGATCTGCCCTGGGTCTAGCAAGTAAGTGCCTTTACAAAGAAAGCATGGCAGTGCCTCTACTTCCTTGGTAGCTTGCAGAGATTGAGCATGATATCTAAAATCTTTGACAAACTTCTCTAGATATGTGGTGCAGAGTATATTGATAGGCTGCACCGTGGTCTGGTATAGAAAGACCAGTACCCTTGTACGGAAAATCCTACAAAAAGTGCTGGATATGGCCCAGTTCGTCCCTGTGCTCCATCGAGCACATCTACATGGAGCGCTGTCACAGGAAAGCAATATCCATCATCAAGGTCCCCTACCACATTAGTTGACCCTAACCTCAATGTAATGCCAATATGGGTTGCATCACGCCTGACCATTCAGCATTGTGAAGGAACCTTTCCCTCGATGCCTCCTTGGTGCATGCTTCTATCCCACCCCATTTCCTCTTTTTGTAATACATTTTCCTTGCAAATTCAGAAATCATGATACCTGTTCTTTTATTTTTCCATTTCTGTCATCCAGAGGCCTAACTATTCCTCCAGGGTGAAGCATTAATTCACGTGTACTCTTCT